>NC_052163.1:106710000-108086546 GCF_902713615.1 Scyliorhinus canicula
TATGCATTATGTATAATTGTCGCGTGCCCAGTAAGTTTGCTTTAAAACACTGCACTGCCCAGCAATTGATTTGTGCATGACTTTCTTTCAGATAGTATTTTACCTGTAAGGAAATGAATGGAAGGTTTTGGTTCAGTCACATAATGTATTTGTTTCAGAATTTACAGTCGCAATGCATCTTACCGGTGTAGAAAGGAACCCCAGGGATGCAGGGTCACGCATGGGGTTAGAACATTGTTTTCTAACCTCTGGTACCTGGGTTTTAAATTAGTCTAGACAGCAGGGAAGAAGCTCTGCTCTCACTCGCTGACAGCTGTTGTAAGTCATAAGTTAAATTGGTCTGGGCAGTCACAACCCAGTTCCCGGTGGACATGAGCACACAGAACAAAACTGTCTACAGTTTTGCTGTACTTGGCCCTAATTCAGCCGTCTTACATTCAGAGTCAAAGAGAAATAAAAAACGAGGAATGGAAATTCCATGTAGGTACAGCACTGGGATGATGGGAGGTGGTCATCCGAGATCATGGGGAGAGGCTGAGGTTTGAGATGAACTGATACTTTGTTTAGCAAATATAAGAGAAAGCACTAGATGTGATACACACTATCCTAACCCGGGTGTAGTTAATGCTGCCATTTGACGTTAGGTGCCAAAATAAATAATCTCAAGCGCCGGCATCCCTCACCTTGATGAGCATCAATATAAATAAAGTACTTTTCCACACCAAATCTCTGCACTAACTTATCATGAGATGCGATTTAACGAGAAAATGTCAAAGTGTCATTGTCGGCGAGTTTGGTTGGGTGTTTCTCGCTGGCTTTTTCGGTGAGATCCACACCTGTATTTCCCCACACATTTTGGGCCTTGGCGAGTTTCTCCCTGCTCTAGCTGATACTTTAGAATTTTTTTCAGCAATGGGGAGCTGAACTCTCCACCGAGACCAGCTCCTCATAGATTGGGCTACCAATTTCAAAGGGTGCCCCATTCTCATGGGTAATGTCACCCCCCCACGCATGGGCATTACGCCACATTCCCCCAAGTGAGGACACCCTGCTACGTGGTCACTGAGGGCCCCCCCAATTTCAGACCCCCCCAACTTATGGAGGCCCCTTCATACCTGCCCTTCACCTTCCCACCCTTCATAACTCCTCTCTTCCTGCCTTTCATGGGAATGCCCCCCCCCCCCTCAAGTCCCAGCCTGTGGCACCCTGGCAGTTCCTTTGCCAGCCTGGCAGTGCCAGGGTGACAGTGCCAAGGTGCCAGCCTGGCACTGCCAGGGTGTCCGGGTGCCAGAGGGAGAGTCATCCTGCTCTGACCCTGACCACTCAGAGGTCTCCAATGGCCTGGTAGACTCCTCCAGGTACCATTATGCCTGGTCTATATTTGTGTGGACCAGTGCTAACCGGCGCCATGGTGAGGTCCCACAGGCATGGGCGTCCGTTCCTGTGCCTCGGAAAAATAGGCGGCAACATATTTAAATGAGCCTAATGGCTTATTTAAATATGTATATCTGGATCTTGTCCAGTGAGGGTGAGATCCAGATTGTGACATCTCACAAGATCTCGTTAGATCTCGCGAGGCGATCTAAGCATCGCAAATCTCTCGCAAGATTTAATGGCCTCATCGTGCCTGACTCCGTGATGAAATGAGGCGTTCGATTGCTCCAATGGTAGGAAATATTGGGTGCTTGTGATAAAGGGATGGCAATAATCTTGGGTCACTTTAATCTATATATAAAGTGCAAAAAAACAGATTGGTAGTAGCAGCCTTAATGAGAGATTCATAGAATGCTTTTCAGATAGTTTCGAGCAACAAGGTCTGGAACCAATCAGAGAACAGGTTATATTAGACTTAGTGATGTGTAATGTGACAGGATTAAGTAATGACCTCAGGGTAAAGGCAACCACGTGGGTTACCTCCGGGTTCTCCCGTTTCCTCCCACAAGTCCCGAGAGACGTGCTGTTAGATAATTTGGACATTCTGAATTCTCCCTCTGTGTACCTGAACAGGCGCCGGAATGCGGTGACTAGGGGCTTTTCACAGTAGCTTCATTGCAGTGTTAATGTAAGCCTACTTGTGACAATAAAGATTATTATTATAAGTAGAAGTGGCCATAATGTGTTTGAATTTTGCATCCAGTTTAAAAGGGAGAAGAGTGGGTCTGAGACTAGTATTTGTAACTTAAATAAGGGCAACTATGTAGGTATGAAAGCTGAGTTTGGTGAAATGAACTGGATACTACCCTAGCGGATCGATCAATAGGGAAACAGTGGCAGGAATTTAAGAGGTGTTCAGAATACTCAGAATACGTATATTCCTACTATAAAGAAAAAGTCTAAAGAGAGGACCCACCATCTGTAGTTAACTAAAGAAGTTAGGGAAAGCATTACACATGAAGAACCAGCATATAACTGTTCAAAGATGATTGGTGGTTCAGATGATTGGTCAGAATATAATGACAGCAGAGAATGTCTTTGAGGTTAATCAGGAAAAAGAAATTAGAGTATGAGAGGAGGCAAACATGAAATGTAAAGATTGAAAGCAAGAGTTTCTACATATTTAAAAAAGAAAAGGGTAAGTAAAGTGAGGATTGGCCCTCTAAAGAGTGACAATGGTGAGTTTAAATGAAGTAAAATCAATAGGAAGGAGCGATATAGGATCAGAAGGCATAGAATCTCTGTGGGTAGAGTTGAGGAATCGTAAAGGTAAAAAGACCCTGATGGGAGTTACGTACAGGCCCCCTAGCAGTAATCAGGATGTGGGGCAGAAAATAAATCAGGAGATAGGAAAGGCATGTAAAAAAGGCAATATTACAATAATCATGGGGGCTTCAATATGCAGGTGGACTGGGAAAATGAGGTTGGTAGTGGATCCCAAGAAATGGAATTTGTGGAATGTCTAAGATTTTTTTTGGAGCAGCTTGTGACAGAGCCTACTGGGGAACAGGCAATTCTGGATTTGGTGATGTGTAATGAGGCAGACTTGATTAGGGAACTTAAGGTGAAGGAACCCTTAGGGAGCAGTGACCACAATTTGATAGAATTTACCCTGCAGTTTGAGAGGGAGAAGCTGCAATCAGATGTAACGGTATTACAATTAAATAAGGGTAACTATAAATACACGAGGGAGGAGCTGGCCAGAGTTGATTGGAAAAGGAGCCTAGCAGGGACGACAGTGGAACAGCAATGGCAGGGGTTTTTGTGGGTTATTAGGGAGGCACAACAGAAATTCATCCCATGGAAGAGGAAACATGCTAAGGGGAGGACAAGGCATCCATGGCTGACGAGGGATTTCAAGGACAGCATAAAGGCTAAAGAAAAAGCATACAAAGTCGCGAGGATTAGTGGGAAACCAGAGGATTGGGAAGCGTTTAAAAGCAGACAGAGGACGACTAAAAAAGCAATAAGGGGGGAGAAGATGACGTTTGAGTGCAAGCTAGCTAGTAATATAAAGGAAAATAGGAAGAGATTTTTTCAATATATAAAAGGTAAGAGAGAGGCAAAAATAGGCATTGGACCACTAGAAAATGTGGCTTGAAAAGTAATAATAGGAAACAAAGAAATGGCAGACGAATGGAATAGTTACTTTGCATCAGTCTTAATGGTGGAAGACACCAGTGGGATGCCAGAGCTCCAGGAGAACCAGGGGGCAGAGGTAAGTGCAGTGACCATTACTAAGGAGAAGGTTTTGGGGAAACTGCAAGGTCTGAAGGTGGATAAGTCACCTGGACCGGATGGACTACACCCCAGGGTCCGAAAAGAGATAGCTGAGGAAAGTGTGGAGGCATTAGTGATCATTTTTCAGGAATCACTGGAGAGGATTGGAAGTTGGCTTATATAAGACCACTGTTTAAGAAGGGAGGGAGGCAGAATACAGGAAATTATAAGCCAGTTAGCCTGACTTTGGCCATTGGTAAGATTTTAGAGTCTGTTATTAAAGATGAGATCGTGAAGCACTTGGAAGTGCATGGTAAAATAGGACTGAGTCAGCACGGCTTTGTCAAAGGGAGGTTGTGTCTGACAAATCTGTTAGAGTTCTTTGAGGAGGTAACAAGCAAGTTAGACAAAGGAGAACCAGTGGACGTGATTTATTTAGATTTCCAGAAGGCTTTTGACAAGGTGCAGCATAGGAGACTGTTAAATAAGTTAATAGCTCAAGGTGTTCAGGGTACGATCCTGGCATGGATAGAGGATTGGCTGACTGGTAGAAGGCAGAGAGTGGGGATAAAGGGGTCTTTTTCAGGATGGCAGCCGGTGACTAGTGGTGTGCCTCAGGGGTCTGTGCTGGGACCACAACTTTTTACAACATACATTTATGGTCTGGAAGAAGGTACTGAAGGCACTGTTGCTAAGTTTGCAGATGATACAAAGATCTGTAGAGGGACAGGTAGTATTGAGGAAGCAAGGGGGCTGCAGAAGGACTTGGACAAGCTAGGAGAGTGGGCAATGAAGTGGCAAATGAAATACAATGTGGAAAAGTGAGGTTATGTACTTTGGATGGAGGAATTTAGGCATCGACTATTTCTAAATGGGGAAATTCTTCGGAAAGTAGAAGCACAAAGGGACTTGGGAGTCCTTGTTCACGATTCTCTTAAGGTTAATGTGCAGGTTCAGTCGGCAGTTAAGAAGGCAAATGCAGGACTTCCGGTGGCGGCTGTGAAGGAGTAAGTCACATATTTGGTGGTTCCCGCTCGGGTCGGACTTTTGGACCTTTTCCCCCGATTTTCAACCGGATTTGAATTGAAAAACTGATGACAGAGGCAATTGTGTACTGAATTCCCACATAGGTGCATGGAGAGGAGGACTGGAAGTGCTCAAAAAGGCAGAAACAGAAAGACAGAGAAGGCTTGTGCTGAAGCTGCAGCAGGAGACAGCATGGCGGAGGACCGGACCTCTGGTTTGTCAACCCAGTGGTCAACGGAGAAGCTGATGTAAGTTATTCAGGAAGGCTTCGCTGAATAGAAACGGGACTGCTTGGACCCAATAAAGGAGTCAGTTGAACACCTGGAGCTTAGATTGGATGCCCAAGATCGGGCGATCCAGAAGGTGGAGAAGGCGCTGGCTGAGCAGGAGGATAATCAAACTGCGGTGGAGTTGGAGGTGGGGATGCTGACAGACCAGCAGAAGAAGCTCCTGGAGAAGGTGGAGGGCCTAGAGAATAGGTCCCGGTGGCAGAACTTGAGAATTGTTGGGCTCCCGGAGGGGTCCGAAGGAGCGGACGCTGGGGCATACATCGCGGACATGTTTGAGAAGCTGCTGGGGGTTGGGGCATTCTCCTGACCCTTGGAGGTGGACAGTGCTCACAGAGCACTCGCGAGGAAGCCGCAAAATGGAGACCCCCCCCCCGAGGGCAATGGTGGTGAGATTCCACAGGTACTTGGATAAGGAGCGTATTTTACTGTGGGCCAAGCAGACACGGAGCTGTAAAGGGGAGAACAGTATCCTGCAGATCTACCAAGACCTGAGTGCGGAGATGGCCAGGTGAAGAGCAGGCTTCAACCGGATCACGTTGATCCTTTTTAAGAAAAAGGTGAAGTTCGGATTATTGTATCCGGCCTGTCTCTGGGTCACGTACGAGGAACAGCACTTTTATTTTGAGTCGCCTGAGGACACGCTGGACTTCGTGAAAAGGAAAGGACTGGTGGTGGACTGAGAACTTTTGAACTTCGCTGCAATGTTCATGGTTTTTTTTAAAGTTTCTCGTTTTTCGTTTTGTGTAAGCTGTCTGTAATGCCGTCTGTACTGATTTGGGGCCAGTTGCAGAGATGAGTAAGTTAAGGTTTACATTTGCATTGTTGGGGGATGAAAGTGTGCTTGTTTAAATTTTGGATTTCTTACTTGATCTTTGAGGGGGGAGGGAACAATAGGTGGGAGACTTTTTGGCGTCAGGGATGGGGGCCTCCAAGCTAGCTGGGCGGGCTAGCTCACTGAAGCATAGTGGGGGGTGTGCATATGTTAGGTTTATTTAAGGGGTTGGGTTACATGGTGTTGTTACTAGGGGGGAGGGTGGAAAATGTTCTGCTGATGATGGAGGGATTTGTGCTAAGGGACAGAGAGGAGGTTGGGGGCAGAGGCTGCATGGAGGGATGCCGGTGGAGGCGCGGAGCACGGGCTGGAGGCTGGCCCAAAAAAGGGGATGGCCGATCAGTGAAGCAGGGGGGGCAATGAGCCCCCCAACTGGGCTGATCACCTGGAATGTTCGAGGGCTAAATGGGCCGGTCAAGAGGGCACGTGTGTTTGCGCATCTGAGGGGACTGAAGGCGGACGTGGTAATGTTGCAGGAGATGCACCTTAGAGTAGCTGACCAGATTAGATTGAGGAAAGGCTGGGTCAGTCAGGTCTTTCATTCGGGACTGGATTCAAAGACTAGAGCGGTCGCGATCCTGATCAATAAGCGGGTGGTGTTTGAGGCGGGTAGAATAGTCTCGGATGTAGGAGGTCGGTACATTATGGTCAGTGGGAAACCAAAGGGGGTGCAGGAGGTATTAGTAAATGTGTATGCGCCAAATTGGGACGATGTGGAGTTTATAAAGAGGATGCTGGGGAAGATACCGGACCTGGACTCACGCAAGTTGGTCATGAGAGGGGACTTCAATACAGTTATTGACCCTGGCTTAGACCGGTCAAGCTCAAAAACGGGCAGGGTGCCAGCAATGGTAAAAAACCTAAAAGGGTTCATGGCGCAGATGGGGGAGGGGGAGATCCATGGAGATTTGGGCAGCCGAGGGTGAAGGAGTTCTCCTTCCAGTCACACGTGCATAAAGTGTACTCCTGGATAGATGGAAACAATTTGGCCGGTTTTCGGTGTATATGCTAAATATGGGGAAAAGTGAGATGTTTGCGGTCCAGGCGAGGGGACAGGCGAGGCGATTGGGGGAGCTGCCGTTTAGATTAGTAGGAGGAAGCTTTAGGTATCTCGGCATCCAAGTGGCACGGGAATGGGACTGGCTGCATAAATTAAATCTGGCCCGACTCGTAGACCAAATGAAGGACGATTTTCGGAGATGGGATGTGCTTCCATTGTCATTGGCTGGGAGGGTGCAGACGGTGAAGATGACGGTCCTCCTGAGATTCCTGTTTGTATTTCAGTGTCTCTCCATTTTTGTATGAGGGCGCTGGAGGAGAAGTTTGGGTTGGCGAGGGGAAATGAATTCAGGTACCTGCAGGTGCGGGACTTCCTACATAGACAGGTGCTTTCCCACTCCTACCACCAAGGGTGATTCAGGACAGGGTAGTTTCCAGAGGGTAGGTGGGAAAAGGGAGCATCTCTGACTTATGGGGTCAGAGGAGATGCAGACCGAGGAGCTGAAGCTCAAGTGGGAAGAGGAGTTAGGAGGAGAGATAGAGGATGGTCTCTGGGCGGACGCGTTGAGTAGAGTCAACGCGTCCACATCATGTGCCAGGCTCAGCCTGATACAGTTCAAGGTTGTTCACTGGGCCCACATGACAGTGGCCCGGATGAGCAGATTCTTTGGGGTGGAAGACAGGTGTGAAAAGTGTGCAGGAGGGCCAGGGAACCATGTCCACATGTTCTGGACATGTCCGAAGCTTAGGGGATTTTGGCGATGGTTTGCAGATATCATGTCCACGGCGTTAAAAACAAGGGTGGCACCGAGTCCAGAGGTGGCGATTTTCGGGTTGTCAGAAGACCCAGGAATCCGGGAGGAGAAAGAGGCAGCCGTTCTGGTCTTTGCTTCCCTGGTAGCCCGGAGACGGATACTATTAGCTTGGAGGGACTCGAAGCCCCGAAGTCCGAGACCTGGCTATCGGACATGGCTAGCTTTCTCTATCTGGAGAAAATTAAGTTCACCTTGAGTGGGTCAATGTTAGGGTTCGCCCGGAGGTGGCAACCGTTCGTCGACTTCTTTGCAGTGCTAACTATTGCACCACTGTGCTGCCCTGACAAAAGGACATTCCAATGCATTTCTTGAGTGAGAGCATAACCACTGCACCACCATGCCGTCCCTGACTTGGGCTGCTTTAGACCCACATCAGTGATGACCCGGATTGATTAATGTGGCTGGTGGCCAATGAATTGGCCTAAAAGGTAGTGGTCTGCCCTGTAACCGTTGCAGATCGGTTCTGTTCCCACTGAAATGGTTCAGAAACCTAAAGAGATTTCTAGCTTTGCTTTGTTAGCTAAGGGAGATTACCTCTCTTTTTCCCACTCTGTTTTCTCCAGAAATAATCAGATCAATCTCAGATAATTCCGGTCATGCTGGAAACCAATGCTCTCTGCAGAAAAGACTGATGCAAGCAGAATCCAGAACCTGATAACTTTCTCTGCAGAATAGGCTGATGTGAAGCCAAGGGCCTCTCCTGGAAAAATTGTGAGTAAGATATCACTAACAGCAAGGAAGATCATTAGAGAATGTAAACCAGAGACTTTAATCCACACTCATACTGTGAAGAAAGTGCACTAAAGAACTCAATATCTGAAGCAAGGACCTTTTGACTTTAATCCTTATTATTGTTACCCCTTTCCACTGGTCTGTAATTGTTTGTCTTGTGTGTGTGGGCAGAGGGTCAGGCAGTTATAGGGGGAGTCAGGTATTAGCTTGTCACTAAGCAGCTGTATTTACTTCATGTTTCCTATCTATTCTTGGTGTCCTCATGCATCAGCCACTGAAAGTAAGCACACAGATACAGCAGGCAGCAAAGAAAAGTGCACTAAAGAACTCATCATCTGAGGCAAAGATATGGGGGGAAGGCTGGACCAGGGTATTGAACTTGATGATCCAGGAACATAATGAATGGCGGAGCAGGCTAGAAGGGCTGAATGGCCTCCTCCTGCTTATGTTTTCTAAGTATGCACTCGTTAGAAATAAACAGCAATTGCGTTTAAACTTACAAACCTGGTGACTGTAATTATTGGACAGCAGAGGACCAAAGATTTCCGGTATTTTTATAAGAATTATTGGTTAATTCACTTGTGTTGTGGCTCCTGGACGGGTGGGGATGGAATTGACCGCTCACTTGCCCAGGGTGTCATAACAGGTGATAGATGCTTTTGGTGCTAATTTTCCCAAATCCCTAGATTCTGCAAAAGTTGGACCAGTTTGGAATATAATAAATATAGCCCTTCTATTGGGAATTACAAGCCAGTTAGTCTTACTTCGGTGGTAGGCAAAATAATGGAAAGGGTACTGAGGGATAGGATTTCTGAGCATCTGGAAAGACACTGCTTGATTAGGGATAGTCAGCACGGATTTGTGAGGGGTAGGTCTTGCCTTACAAGTCTTATTGACTTCTTTGAGGAGGTGACCAAGCATGTGGATGAAGGTAAAGCAATGGATGTAGTGTACATGGATTTTAGTAAGGCATTTGATAAGGTTGCCCATGGTAGGCTTATGCAGAAAGTAAGGAGGCATGGGATAGTGGGAAATTTGGCCAGTTGGATAACAAACTGGCTAACCAATAGAAGTCAGAGAGTGGTGGTGGATGGCAAATATTCAGCCTGGAGCCCAGTTACCAGTGGTGTACCGCAGGGATCACTTCTGGGTCCTCTGCTGTTTGTGATTTTCATTAATGACTTGGATGAGGGAATTGAAGGGTGGGTCAGTAAATTTGTAGATGATACGAAGATTGGTGGAATTGTGGATAGTGAGGAGGACTGTTGTCGCCTGCAAAGAGACATAGATAGAATGCAGAGCTGGGCTGAGAAGTGGCAGTTGGAGTTTAACCCTGACAAGTATGAGGTTGTCCATTTTGGAAGGACAAATATCAATGCGGAATACAGTGTTAACGGTAGGTTTCTTGGCAATGTAGTGGAGCAGAGAGATCTTGGGGTTTATGTTCATAGATCTTTGAAAGTTGCCACTCAAGTGGATAGAGCTGTGAAGAAGGCCTATGGTGTGCTAGCGTTCATTAACAGAGGGATTGAGTTTAAGAGCCGTGAGGCGATGATGCAGCTGTACAAAACCTTGGTAAGGCTACATTTGGGGTACTGTGTGCAGTTCTGGTCACCTCATTTTAGGAAGGATGTGGAAGCTTTGGAAAAGGTGCAAAGGAGATTTACCAGGATGTTGCCTGGAATGGAGAGTAGGTCTTACGAGGAAAGGTTGAGGGTGCTAGGCTTTTTCTCATTTAAAAGGAGAAGGATGAGGGGCGACTTGATAGAGGTTTATAAGATGATCAGAGGAATAGATAGAGTAGACAGTCAGAGACTTTTTCCCCGGGTGGAACAAACCATTACAAGGGGACATAAATTTAAGGTGAATGGTGGAAGATATGGGGGGGTGTCAGAGGTAGGTTCTTTACCCAGAGAGTAGTGGGGGCATGGAATGCACTGCCTGTGGAAGTAGTTGAGTCGGAAACATTAGGGACCTTCAAGCGGCTATTGGATAGGTACATGGATTATGGTAGAATAATGGAGTGTAGATTAATTTGTTCTTAAGGGCAGCACAGTATCATTATGGATAGCACAATTGCTTCACAGCTCCAGGGTCCCAGGTTCGATTCCGGCTTGGGTCACTGTCTGTGCGGAGTCTGCACATCCCCCCCGTCTGTGCGTGGGTTTCCTCCAGGTGCTCCGGTTTCCTCCCACAGTCCAAAGATGTGCAGTTTGGGTGGATTGGCCATGATAAATTGCCCTTAGATTATCATAGAATTTTGGACACTATGATTAAACTAGGACGAAAGTTCGGCTCAACATCGTGGGCCAAAGGGCCTGTTCTGTGCTGTATTTCTCTATGTTCTATGTTCTATTCAAGAAGGAAGGGGGACAGTAAACAGGAAACATGCTGTCTGTTGTGGGAAAGGTGTTAGAATTGATCATTAAATAAGTTATAGCTGGGTAATTAGAAAAGCTTAAGGTAATTAGGAATAGTCAGATTGGTTTTGTGAAAGAGAAATCATGTTTACATAAGAACATAAGAACTAGGAGCAGAAGATGGCAATTCAGCCCCTTGAGTCTGCACTGCCATTCAGTACGATCATGGTTGATCTCATCTGAACCTCAACTCCACTTTCCTGCCCGTTCTCCATAATCCATCAACCCTTTGCTAATCGAAAATCTGTCTATCTCCTCCTTACATTTTTCAGTCTCGGCATCCACCGCAACAAGGGTAGTGAATTCCACAGATTCATGATTCTTTGAGAGAAATAATTTATCCTCATGCATGTTGTAAATCTGCTACCCCTTATCCCAAAACTATGGCCTCTCATTCTAGATTTCCCCACAAGAGGAAGCATCTACTCCACATCAACTTTGCCAATAATGTTTATCTTCAATTAGATCTCCTCTCATTCTTCTAATCTTGAGAGTGTTGGGCATAAACTGCCCAATCTCTCTTCATGAGAAAAATCCCTCATCTCTGGAATCAACCTAGTGAACCTCCTCTGAACTGCCTTGAAAGCAATTACATCCCTCCTCCCTGTACACAGCACTCTTGGTGCGGTCTCATCAATGTATTGTGCAGTTGCAGCAACACTTCCCTACTTATATACTCTATTCCTTTAGCTATAAATAGAAACATTCAATTTTCCTTCCTTATTACCTGCTGTACCTGCACATTAGTTTTCTTTGATTCATGCATGAGGCCACCCAGATAATAACAATAATAATAATAATAATCGTTTATTGCCACAAGTATGAAGTTGCTATGAAAAGCCCCTAGTGGCCACATTCCGGCACCTGTTCGGGTAAGCCCGTAGGGGAATTGAACCCACGCTGCTGGCCTTGTTCTGCATTATAAACCAGCTGTCTAGCCCACTGAGCTAAACCGGCCCCTCCCTTTGCACTGAAGCACTCTGAAATTTCTGTCCATTTAGACAATAAGTTGCCTTTCATTTTTCCGACCAAATGGATAACCTCACACTTATCCATGTGAAACTTCTATTCAAATGTCATCTGGAAATTTAGCTATAGCACCTTCTATCCCTGCATCCAAGTCATTAATATATATTGTAAATAGTTGGGACCCGAGGACCGAACTCTTTGACACCCCACTTGTTACATCTTGCCAACAAGAAAAAGACCCGTTTATTCCAAGTCTCTGCCATCTGTCGGTTAGGCAGACTTCTATCCAAGCTAATAAATTATCCTAACCCCATGTGATCTTACCATGTGTATTAACATTTTGTGTGGCACCTTTTAACATGCAAATGTTTAACCAATTTATTGGAGTTCTTCGAAGGATTAATATCTGCTGTGAATTAAGTAGATCCTGCAGACGTGCTGTATTTGTATTTCAAGAAGACATTTGATAAAGTGCCACATCAAAGGTTACTGTGGAAAATAAAAAGATCCCAATGTAGGGGGCAACGTATTAGCATGGATAGAAGATTGGCTGGCTGACGGAAAACAGAGGGCATGCATACATGGATTTTTATCTACTTGGCAGTATGTGACAAGTGGACACCTGCAGTGGTTTGTGCCTGGGTTTCAACCTTTTACAGTTTACATTATGAACTCAGATGAGGGGAACGAAGGCATGGGAGCTAAATTTGCTGGGTACTCAAAGGCAGGAAAGTATGTTGTGAAGAAGACATAAGGAGGTTGCATATGGATATAGATAGGTTGAGTGAGCGGGCAAAAATCTGGCAGATGGAGTCGAAGGTGAGAAAATGTGAAGTTTTCCAGTTTGGATTGGATTTGGATTTGTGTATTGTCACGTGTACCAAGGTACAGTGAAAGGTATTTTCTGCATGCAGCTCAAACAGATCATTTAGTACACGTAAAGAAAATGTGTAACAGGGCCACACAAGGTACACAATGTAAATACATAGACACAGGCATTGGGTGAAGCATACAGGAGTGTAGTATTAATTCGATCAGTCCAAATGAGGGTAATTTAGGAGTCTGGTAACAGCAAGGAAGAAGCTGTGTTTGGATCTGTTTGTGCGTGTTCTCAGACTTTCGTATCTCCTGCCTGATGGAAGAAGTTGGAAGAGTGAATAAGCCGGGTGGGATGGGTCTTCGATTATGCTGCCCGCTTTCCCAAGGCAGGGGGTGATGTAGATAGAGTCAATGGATGGGAGGTGGGTTCATGTGATGGACTGGGCGGTGTTCAAGTCTCTGATGTTTCTTGCGGTCTTGAGCCAAGCAGTTGCCATACTAGGCCCTGATGCAGCCAGATAGGATGCTTTCTATGGTGCACATATAAAAGATGGTTAGAGGCATTGTGGACATGCCGAATTTCCTTAGTTTCCTGAGGAAGTATAGGCGCTGTTGTGCTTCATTGGTTGTAGCGTCGGCCTCGGTGGACCAGGACAGATTTTTGGTGATGTGCGCACCTAGGAATTTGAAGCAGGGAGATTAAACAAATAGGTTATTACTTAAATGAAGATCAGCTTCAGACTCCAGAGTTTCAGAGACATTTTTGTTGCTCTCATGCATGAGTCAAAAAACATTAATATGCATGTACAGCGTGCAATCAAGAAGGCTAGTGGAATTCTATCCTTTATTATGAGAGGAATTGAACCTAAAGTAAGGATATTATGCTTCAGTTATACAGGTGAAACCACATCTCGAATACCATGTGTAGTTTTGGTCCCCATATTTAAGGAAGGATGTAAATGTGTTGGCAGTGTTGCAGAGGAGGTTTACTAGATTGATACCTGGAATAAGCGGGTCATCTTATAAGGAAAGGTTGGACAAGGTGGGCTTGTTCCCACTGGAGTTCAGAAGAGTGAGGGGTGACTTGATTGAAGTATGTAAGATTCTATGTGGTTTGGACAAGATGGACGTGGAAAGGATGTTTCCTCTTGTGGGTGAGTCGAGAACAAGGAGGCAGTGTTTAAAAATTAGGGTGTGCCATTTTAGGACAGAGATGAGGAGAAGTTATTTTCTCTCCGAGGATTGTCCAACTTTGGACCTCTGCCTCAGAAGGTGGGGGAGCTGGGTTCAGGGAATATTATTAGTGCGGAGCTAGATTAATTCTTGGTGGGAAGGGGATCGATGGTTATTGGGGGTAGATGGGAATGTAGAACTCAAAACACAAACAGATCAGTTATGATCTTATTGAGTAGCAGAGCAGGCTCGAGGAGTCGAATGGCCTACTTCTGCTCCTATTTTTCCACATGTTTGTTTGTAACAATTAACATGGTTCATCACAGGACTCCCAACTGGACAATTTTCACTGATTAATTAGCATTGGTTAAAGTGAATAAATTGTCTTTTTAAAGGCAAAATCTCTGCAACCTTAAATGTTATACTCTGCAGATGGCATGGTGAACACTAAAGGAAAGCTGTACTTTTTTGTTTATTCCAGTAAACAATCTGATTCGAATAAATATGAAAAAATACACACTACAGATAATGTCTCGACAGCGAATAAGCTGCCACACAGTTATGTGCTTCCGTTTTTGGTTGAGTTTCTAGCATCGAAAACTGTACCAGCAAACAATCCAAAGTAAGGTTTGTCACAGCCAGATGTCCCAACAAACATGTTTCTCTGCCTTTCTACCCTTCTCTCCTCCCTTTAGATGGCTCTTTCAATCCTATTTCTTTGGCCAGGTTTTTGGTCGCCTGTCCACTATCACATTATGAGGCTCGATCTCAAGTTGTGCTTGCTGATTGCTACGGTGAAGCAGCTGGGAACCAATTATGACCTCGGGAGCGCTATATAAATGCAAGTTGTTGTTGCCACCTCAGCTTCAACCTCAGAAAGGGCACCATTTTCTACATCAACCGCCCCATGAGGCATTTCCAGTTTTGAGCTGCGCACATGAAACCGAATTAAGACTGCCCGATTTAGTTCACATTGGACACTGAAACCAACAGAGAAACCCTTTGCCCCCATCAGTCTTGGATGAATTGGAATCAGCTCTGAAATAAAAAGTTCAGTGACAATTTCACTGAACTGATCTCTTCTATGTACGGGTGCTTGACAGTTAACATCATAAGCAGTAACTTCAAGGCTCAAATCGCAGCTGTCATGTACAGTTTAAAGACATTTTCTCCTTCATTGGACAACTCTGCTTCCACTATAGAGAGAGTGTGCAAATTGAGTGGTGGTGTGCAATAGGAATTGAATTAATGGATCTTTGGATACTCACCATTAAATCAACCTGATGTGTTGTAAGTTCGCAGACAGCAAGGTAGCGAATAAGGATATAAAGAGCAGGGGAGTAAATTCATTCCCTTCGAGTTTATTATGGTTAATGAATGCACTAGTGGTTATTTGAAGAAAATCTAATAGTCTGCTGTAAGTATAAATTTTCGATTTATTAAATCTTATTAAAACGAGCTGCACAGGATCCATGTATTCTTTAGGTTTAATTTTTCAATAGTCAGAAAAATGAGAATGAGTTGAACCAGTGTACAAGGGTCAGCTGAACTTTCAGCAAGAAGACTGAACCAGAATAAATGGCCATCTTAGGAACTCCTCTCTTTAATTTGAATGTTTGACAAACCAGCGCAGAGAACGTTGTCTGGAGCGCATTTGACAGAAACCTAAAGGGTAGTGATAAACCATTGAAAGGCAAATTGTAGTGGGGATGGCATATGCAGAATTTGGTCAAAATATCACGACTGATGCCCTGGCCAGCAGTGGGGGCTGAATCTATTGAAGATGATTACATGTTCCTATTTAATCCGATTTCTCACATCCCACTGCACATTCAGCTTTAGGGGTTGTGATTCCTCTCAACACTGAGATGCCGTGCCCACAAAGAGATGTATGTGCAGTCGATGATACCCTGTACCATGGGGATTGCAATTCTGGCAAAGACATGTGCACACTCTGCCAACTTCTCTCTCTTCAGAGAGAACACTATGAACTCCCTTCCTCTGGCATTAAGATCATCTGTCATCTTCCTGATGCAGTAGTGGGTGGCAAACTGTTACATTTCTCACTTACCTCAGATTGAAAGGATCGCAGTGTGAAGAAATCCAAGGGCATGCGTTGCCATCCCAGCTTTCCTGGCCTTGCTCTGAAGCTGCAAGCGTGGTTGCAAAAGATGGCCGAGTTCTGTGAGCACTCTTTTGGAAAGTGCACACAATGCAACTGGCTTAGGGTGTAAAAGAAGTGCTCCTGGAAGAACGAAGAAGGACAAGACATATTGTTGACACTTGGCCCTTCTCCCTCCCCCAGTTGCAACCAGTTTATCCTCTTCTTCTGCACCATCTCCCTCTCATGTTGCAGCTCAACCTGGATTGCAACCTTGACTGTGAGTGGGCAGTTTGGCCAGAGCCCTTGCAGTCACAACCAAGGCTTCCTTTCACACAACTTTGTCAGATGTCACTCAGTTAACCAACTGTTCAAACCACCGAGTGTGGGGTAAGCCTGTGAATAATATTACATGCACTCAGCAGTGCGACCTCCTACCAGCAGGTGGCGTCAGACAAGTCAAGTGGCATTCGGCTATCGGCAGAAGGTTGTAAGGCATACACCAGGACAGTCGCACGTTAGGATAGTTCGAGGAGAGTCTATGTAACTCGGTCAATAACCTGGTCGGTATAGCATTCTGATTGTTACCTTACCACGTGTACATTAATAAAGTATTGTTCTAATTAAGTAACCCTCAGTTCTGTAGGTTCACAAGATCACGGAACACAACACCAAGGACTTATACAAACTTAAACAGAACCTGTAGAAATTTATCAGCAAATAAGCTGCAATGTGTTGATGATGGGTGGAATTGTCCATCAGTTCACGGCAGCGGGATTCTCTAGTTCTGCGGCAGTGATTGGGAGATTTAGCTGAGTACCAAATTCTCTGTCCTCGCTAGCAGCAGTAGCGGGATCGTTTCGCAACAGTGAATTCCGGCAAATATCTTTAAATAGTGCTGGTGGACAGTCCTGCCTATTGCTGAATTCATGTTCAGCTGTATGGGTTTAAGAAAGTGTATGAACTAAAGCAGCAACTTTGAAAACGGCAGTATTGGAGCGTTGGAGACCTGAGGGTAACAGCAGAAAAGACAAAGTTTAATCGGCTGAAGAACAAAAAAAAGAAAGTATTCTGCGACCAAATCAGATCAGTCGACGCGGTTGATCAGATGCCTTCAGTCGAATAGTTCCCCATCGATCTAATTTCAACCAAGGACAAGAAGAGTTTGACCCATAAAGATGAAGGTATAATTTCAAAAAATAATGACGTGAGTAAGAACAAACCTGATGCCATCAAAACCAGATAGAAAACTTTAGTGTTGATGAACGACTCATTGGTATGATGTGACCTCGACCTGGGAACAAGGGCCAACCTCCTCAGTCGGTCTGTTTTACACAGGCTGAACGCGCAGCCGAAAGTCCTTGATTGACTGGGACTGCCAATATGTTACTTTTTGGAAAAGATTGGTTGAATGTGAGCTTGAGCTAAGTCTGCACGATAGAACGTACATGCTACCGTTTTATATTGTGGACATGAAAATCAACTCCATCACAGGAGCGGATGCATGTGAGACGCTGAACCTAGTTGAGCGGCTGTACGTTCCAGACAACGTGTTGCCAGCCGAACTTTACAAATCCCAACGAGATAGGATAGTGCAGTTATTCGATGAGGATTCAGCAGAAGTCCAGGCGAACTTCAGATAAAGAGACGGAAGAGCGAAAGGGCATTCCAGATTTCTGGTTACCAGTCCTCAAGAAGGTGTACATACTCTGTGGCATGATACAGGAGCATGATGAACCCATATTGAAGCATCTACAAGATGTGAATGTTAAATGTTCAGGGCGAGAACAGCCGATGGATGAGCTTTACTCTGGAGTTTAAGTTTGAGCCTAATGAGTATTTTACAAATGAGGTAATTACGGAAGCATATCAGCTGCAATCGTGCGTGACAAACTTGAATCTTCATTCTCTGATGAACTAGAAATCACGGGGTGCACAGACTACCAGATTGACTGGAAGAAAGGAAAGAAATGTCACGCTGAAAACCATTAAAACTCAAAACAAAAGTAAATGGGTTGGAGTACTCGCAAAACAGTTAAGAAAATTGTACCAAATGACTTATTCTTCAATTTCTTCAGTCCTCCTGAATTTCAACAGCGTGGAATGTTAAACAAAAGTTCTGCAGTAAAACATGCTGCTGACTTTGAAATTGGTTGCCCCCTGCACGACCACATAATTCCGAGTGCAATGTTGTATTTTACAGAGGTTTTTGCAGAAGATACTGACTCCGATGATGAATACTACAATGACATATATGACGACGGATATTGATGCAGAACGTAAAGACATGGAAGATGAGCTAGATGAAGATGACTATGAAATGCTGGTAAACCTGTTTCATGGAAGTAATGGCGAGCTAGATGAAGGAGCCCAAGAAGCGCTGCTCCGGTGGCTTGGTGGGAATGATGAGGTGGTCACAATGGACACCCAAATAAACCAAATGTGTAAAGATATTAATCAATGTTTGTATATATAGATTCATATCTCCAAAGGAAGGGGGATGTGGTGATATGCCTGTGGATAATATTACATGCACTCAGCAATGCGACCTCCTACCAACAGGTGGCGTCATACATCAATCATGTGACATCCGGTTATCGACAGACGGTTGTAAGGCATACACCAGGACAATTGCACATAAAGGTTGTTCCAGGAGAGTCTATGTAACTTAGTCAATAACTTGG
Source organism: Scyliorhinus canicula (assembly GCF_902713615.1). Taxonomy (NCBI): domain Eukaryota; kingdom Metazoa; phylum Chordata; class Chondrichthyes; order Carcharhiniformes; family Scyliorhinidae; genus Scyliorhinus; species Scyliorhinus canicula. Next base: position 106,728,515 of record NC_052163.1, read on the forward strand.
CTTGTATGGCATTCTGATTGTTACCTTACCACGTGTACATCAATAAACCATCATTCTACTTAAGTCACTATCAGTTCTGTGCATTAATTGCCAAGACAAGATCACGGATCACAACACTGAGGACTTACACAAATTTAAACAGAACTTGTAGAAATTTATCAGCCAATAAGCTGCAATTTGTTGATGATGTGCAGGATTGTCCATCAGTTTGTTGCTCTATTTATTTATCTCGGTGAACCACAAGCCTTTCCTTTATATCGATCAAATGACCACACAACCAGTTAGTTAGTTCAAAAGATGGTTTATTTACATACACAACAGTTATCACAACATGCAAACACAATATCTACTATGAGTTAAACTACACTTATCAGCTACAATAACCTATACTTAACTTCAGGGTGACCGGCACTGTGCAAATGGATAAGGCCTTTATCTAGATTTCACTTGGCTGGTTCAAAGAAAGTGGCTCTGTCTCTGCTGGGCTCATCTATCAGGTAGCTATCGTTGGTCTTGAATTTAACTGGCTGTTCCTGCTGCAATTGGGTGGCACAGGCCGGATCCAGGAGAGACAGAACACATGGCTGCACCCTCTTTTATCCCCCTGGGATGGGATTTTGTGCTCTTTGGGGCGGTCCTTAACCTTGGACCCAATAGTTCGATAGGGCTCTGATCACTCTCTTCGATTTCGGCCAATAAAAGGGCGGGTGCCTTGGTAGCTGGGCGGGTCCTTAGTGGTCATTGACCTTGACAGTTGTGCTTTCTGAGTAAGGGGAGTGGCGCCGATCAGTCTGTGGCTGTACCGGTTGCTTGATTGGAGTCCTATTGTCCTGGGAAAATGGGCCATTGAAATGTAAACGAGTGGGGGTTTCAGTCAAGTCTGGTTACCTGTGTTTCAGATACACATAGGCTGTGTATCTGTCTGAGTCCTGGGTTGGCCATAATTCCCATGGTCCTTTGCAGGTGGCCATCTTTGATGGCTACAAGTTCATGGCAGCGGAATTCTCTGGTTCCGCAACAGTGAATGGGAGATTAAACTGAGTACCAAATTCTCTGTCCTCGCTCGCAGCAGTAGCGGGGCGGACTCGCAACAATGAATTCCGGTCAATATCTTTACATAGTGCTGGTGGGCAGTCCTACCTATCGCTGAATGATTGTCAGTTGTATGGGTTTAAGAAAGCGTAGGGTTCTGCACTGGGCTAAACAGTTGGCTTGTAATGCAGAGCAAGGCCAGCAGCATGGGTTCAATTCCTGTACTGGCCTCTCTGAACAGGCGCTGGAATGTAGCGACCAGGGGCTTTTCACAGTAACTTCATTAAAGCCTACTTGTGACAATAGGTGATTATTATTATGAGCTAGAGCATCAGCTAAAGCAGCCGGTTAGCCAAAAGCCCATTGAATTCCAGCAGGATCGGAAGATCCTGGCAATGACGGGGCTGGAAGATCCCAGCCTATGGGTGCGAGAGAGCCCAGGTTAGCAGTCCAGACGTCCTATTGCTGAAATGCATTCAAGGAAATGTCTCTATTGGGCTGAAAATACTTCCGATAGTAAAAGAAAAGGAGCCAGTTACAAGGAAAGTGGTTGCTTTCCTCCAAAAGTACCAGTTAAGAACAAAAGAGGGAAGTCCCTGTCGTGGCTTAGGTTCCTGACCGTGCCTGTTTCCTATGAACCCTGCTTGTTATATTGCACCTAACACGTTTCCGTGGTCTCGTACTTAATCTGATTTTCGCATACTTTATTGAAAGGCCAAGAAAAAAAGTCATAGAATTGAACCAACATCCAATGTCTGAACCAAAATCTGCCGGCTGTAATATTTGGTTCAGAAAAAAAAATTAGAAAGTACTGGAATAGTTTGAATTTTAAAAAAAATGATTAACGTGGTAATGAAATGCTTGAATAATCTTAATTTTTAAGAGGTTAATTTTTGAAAGAAATATCAATCCTACACAGGAGCAGAACCCAAGTGCGTGGGGCTTGACAGGGAAAAGACAGAAGGTGCTGCTGTCTGATGGTCACATTTAATGATTAGCGGTGGGCGTAGTTTAAGACTGGATGTTTCATTCTGAGAATCACCCCACCCAAGAGGCCCTGGGAAATCTGTGGGAAGGTTAATAAATTGTGGTGTATTCTGAAGCTGACTCAGCACTCTGACAACTGCAGAAACATGCTGATTCACAGCAGAAAGCAAACCCGAGTGCAATGTGCCCCATTCAGAATTTCTGGATTGCCCAACTTCCTAGCATCAGAAACCCTTCTTCCCATCCCCTCAGATGCTTGAATAGACCTCAGGATAACTGACAGGAATGTCCTCTAAGTGAGAAGAACAAAGAACAATATGGGACAGGAACAGGCCCTTCGGCCCTCCAGGCCTGTACCGCTCTTGATGCCACCCTTGGCCAAAACCCGAAAGAACAAAGAACAATACAGCACAGGTACAGGTCCTCAAGCCTCAAGGAGGTTCAAGTTTTTCCACATTTTCCTTTGGTGAATGAGACAATGGGGCTTAGCGTGTATGCAAAGGTAGCCCTGGAGTGCAAATTATAACTACTGGCTTCTCGTCTCCAAGACAATGCGTCATCTTAAACCACGGCTTCTCTATCCTCATGGCCAACAACAAATGTGGGACGGTTTTGCCACAGAGGCCAACACCATCCTTCCAGCTGCCTCTGCTACTTCCGTCCCTTCCCTAGCCCCTCCAGGCCAATGTTCCCTAAGGTTCCTGCTGTCCTAGCCTGCATATTGCATCTTTCTCTAGATTCTCCCTTGTCTTCCATCATGTTCTCTATAAGCTCATATTCTGAATGAGAGTCACCTTCTGCTTCCTGTAATGTAGAGGGTTAATGTTAAATATGTGAATAGACAGTCTACAATTATGTAAAACTACATCACAACAGCGTATGCTGAGAGATATGTCAAGGCGAAGCCTCATGCTAAGTCAATACTGTACATAATTAGTAGAACGCTCAGTAAACGTTAAGGTTTATCAACAACTTAGTCTCTAGCAGCCTTTATCAATCCCGACCAAGGATAACTGCATCTAAACTTTAGAAAAATGATAATAGATGGTAGCAGCAGAAAAGGTGATGGAAAAAGCACCAGGTAAACAGCCCAGTGACTGGAAAAAGCAACAAGGGAAACAACTGCAAGATAAGGACATTGTGGGACAAACACCAGCAGAACTCAAAGAAAAGCTAAAGACTATGGGAATTTATTTTACCTTTACCAGGGTGCTTCAAATACATAGTAGGCCTGGGTCACGCAAAGAACTGACAGAACTGGTAGGGATTGACAAGGTACAGAACCATTTTGGGACCAGCAGAGAAGCCTATAAAGGAACAGGTCAGTACCTTTCTCTATGCCATAGGAAGTACTGCAGATGATGTAATGGCCAGGCAGGGGCATCAACAAAGAGAGTGACATATTTCAGCCTTTGAAGGAACAGCATCATAGAAAGGGTGAAGTTCAATATTCATGCCCAAAGACCAGGAGTGTGGATTCCTTCATTAATGATTTATATTGATTAACTGAGAGTTGCAAAAGTGGATTGCATTGTTGTAGAAGTCTTAGAAAGGTTTTCTGCCGTTCTGGGAGGACTTAACGCCATTGACGGTTATACAGTTAACAAGGCAGGCAGGGGGAGAAAGCAAATTGCGTTTTTATTTGAGGCAACATAAGTTTCATGGAGAAAATTGTCTGACACAGGGGAGTTTCTAGGGCACAGAAGTAGCAGTGCACATTCTCAAAAACGGGGAATGAGTGAAGAGGAAAGATCAATAGCTGCCATTACTTGGTGTTCTCACTGTGGCGAGGAAAGGTTGTATCGGCACGAAGAACGCTCTGCCAAAAATGCAGAGTGCCATTCCTGTAAGGGGGGTAAGGATATTTTGTGCGCGATTCAGTGACCCTGTGCATCCAGCACATACCCGGGCTGATAGGTAAATTGCACGTGAGCCCCAAATCGCTTAGGCTGGTGCGATCTGGATATCGCCCAGCGAGATATTTAAACAAGCCTTATTTTCAGCTGGTGCCCGCGACTCACCGGCCGTGTCTGGGAGACCTCACCAGGGTGCCAGTTAGTTCTGGTCCAGCACAAAAAGCAGATGAAGCATATGCTAAAATTCAGGAATGCTGCCGCAATGGATGGCCAGAATATATTCCCAATAATCTCACCCTGAAGCAATACTTCCAGCAACGAAGACAACTCAGTGTCACGGATAACTTCCTGATTTATGTCGCGAGATTTGACACATCTAGAGTCCTCAGATTCAAGATCCTTCAGAGAATACACAAATGGATATTATAAAATGTTGCGCTGAAGCATGCAATACTCTTTGGTGGCCAGCGATCTCCAAACCATGAGGTGAAATAATTTCAAGCTGAATCACCTGCACAGTTCACCACCAGGAACAAAAGGAGCCATAATTGTATCGTCATTTCCATCAAGACTGTGGGAATATTTGTCAGCTCAGCCTTTAATACCTAGAAGACTGCGCTTGTTTGCATTCGGTATGAATAATGCAACAAGATAAATTTTCCAAAAGGAATATAGTGTAAATTTATATCTGAAATTTTGGAAATGCACAGCAGGACAGTTGTTGAATTTTTTTTCATGGTATGTTGGCATCGCTGGCAAGGCCAGCATTTGTTGCCCATCCCTAATTGCCCTTGGGACAGTGGTGGTGAGCCATCTCCTTGAACCGCTGCAGTCCATTTGTTGCAGGTGCACCCAGAGTGACCTGAGGAAGGCAGTTCCAGATGTTTGACCCAGCCATAGTGAGGGTGCAGCGATATCGTTCCAGGTGAGGTTGGTGTGTGACTTGGAGGGGAAATTGCAGGTGATGGTGCTCCCATGCATCTGCTGTTTTTGGCCTTCAAGGTGGAAGAGGTCATGGATTTGGAAGATGCTGTCAAAAGAGCCTTGGTGATCTGTAATACATCGATCGGGGCCCACCGATCGGCGGGCGGGCCTGTGCCGTGGGGGCACTCTTTTTCTTCCGCCTCCGCCATGGCCTTCACCATGGCAGAGGCAGAAGAGACCCCCTCTCCTGCGCATGCACCGGTATGACATCAGCAGCCGCTGACGCTCCGGCGCATGTACGGACTTACATCGGCCGGTGAAGTCCTTTCGGCCCCGGCTGGCGTGGCGCCAAAGGCCGTTCACGCCAGCCGGCGGAGTGGGAACCACTCTGGCGCGGGCCTAGCCCCTCATTGTGAGGGCTCCGCATCTTTGGGGCGGCCCAATGCCGGAGTGGTTCACGCCACTCCAACACGCCGGGACCCCCCCGTCCCGCCGGGTAGGGGAGAATCCCGGCCCTGAGTGTTAATGGAGCTGCACTCATCCAAGGAAATGGAGAGTATTCAGTCACGCTTCTGAATTGTGCCTTGTAGATGTTGGACTCGTTTTGGGTATCAGGAAACGAGTTACTCGTTACAGAATCTCCAGTCTCTGACCTTCTCTGGTGCCCACAGTGTTTATCTGGCTGGTCTAGTTCAGTTTCTGGGCATTGATAACTCCCAGGATGTTGATAGTGGGGAATTCAGAGATTGTAATGCCATGAATGTTAGGGGGTAATTGTTGGATTCTCTCTTATGGCGATGATCATTGCCTGGCTCTTGTGTGGCGCAAATGTTACTTGCCAATTATCAGCCCAAGACTGAATGTAGTCCATTCTTGCTGCATACGGATGCATTGCTTCAGTATCCGAGGAGTTATGAATGGCGGCACGGTGGTTAGCACTGTTGCTTCACAGCGCCAGGGTCCCAGGTTCAATTCCAGGCTTGGGTCACTATCTGTGCGGAGTCTGCACGTTCTCTCCGTGTCTGCGTGGGTTTCCTCCGGGTGCTCCGGTTTCCTCCCACAAGTCCCGAAAGACGTGCTGTTAGGTGAATTGGGCATTCTGAATTCTCCCTCTGTGTTCCCGAGCAAGTGCCGGAGTTTGGCGAAAAGGGGCTTTTCACAATAACTTCAGTGCCATTATAATGTAAGCCTACTTGTGAAAATAAAGATGATTATTATTATGGTGATGAACATTGAGCATTGTTAACACTGGAGTCAGCCATGATTGAATGGTGGAGCAGACCCGATGGGCCGAATGGCCTAATTCTGCTCCTATAGCTTATGGTCTTATGATCTTAGGGAAAAGAAAGGGATGGGATTTCTCAGATGATAGTTGCCTGTGTCTTTTAATCCGATATCCAGCATTTCTGGTTTTATTTCTGATTTCCAACATTCAGTTTTATCTTTTTATTGCTATAGTTTCTGTATAAGAATTTGTGTATCTCATGCTTTATCCATTTGGGATAATACACCTTAAACATAACAAGATTGAAGGTTAGAAAGATAATTAAAGGCAAACTCTGTGGAACATTATGTTTCCTGTGCCTGAGATCGTAGTAATATCATCTATGGAATGTTACAGCTCAGGGTTATGTACAGTAGCTCTCAGTGTTGGCGAGATTCACTGTTACTTGGAACAGGGGTAGGAGCTGGGAATCGGGCTCATATCTTCTTGGAAACATTTCTTGTGGTTTGCGAGTTCTCTGCTTCTCTGCTCGGTTTTGTTCTTCTCACCCAGTGTTCCTGGCACTGAACCTAGTGAAGAACCCTGGAATTTGAGGTAAAAGTAGCAGCTGCCACTGCAGCCAGAGGTCTGAAGTGCATCGTAGTTCTGAACTGGGAATATGGGGCGGGATTCTCTGGTCGCCGACGCCAAAATCGCGTTCGGCGATCGGCCGGAGAATCCCTGTTTGCGCCGAAATCGGGGGGGGGGGGGGGAGGGGGGGCGCTGCTTTTGCAATGCTCCACCCCCTCGAGAACGGCGTACTCGAAGAATACACCGCACGCCGTCAGGACAGCCTCAGGATGTCACCTGAAGCCCTCCCCCGATGTTCCACTCCCGATGGCCGAGTTCCCGACGGCGTGGAACACTTGTCCTTTTTATTTTCGTGAACTCGGCGTGGTGGCTGCGGACTGAGTTCAGCGCCGTCACAGTCGGGGGAAGCCGTTCCGCGGGCAGGGTGAGCTTTGGCGGGGGTTAGGGGCACTGGTGGGGGGTGTTCCTGGGGTGGCGAGGCTGATAGGCTGATCACAGGGGGGGGGGCAGTTTTTGGCAGGTCGGGTCTGAGGGCAGCAGGCGTCATGTTGCACACGCAGCCGCTGCAGGCCGCCGCCGTGCGCATGCGTAACCACGGACCCGGTAATTTCTCCGGCCTTATCCGCAGGTAAAGCCGGGGGCTTTACACTGCGTGCCTGCTAGCCCCCCACCACACAGAGGATTGGTGCAGTTTTTGCCCACACCAGCGTCAGCACTTAGTGTTCAAATCGGAGAATCCAGTCCATGTTCTCACCGGTGCTTGTTAAGGTCAGAAAGAGCAATTTGCTCATCACTTTTCCTAACGCTATTTTCCATTGATTTCATCTGTACTAGTCCAGCCACTGTTTGAACAGTGGTTGGAATGATCGTACATAAAAAATATAAGAAATAGGAGCAGGAGTAGGCCACAGGGTCCTCCGAGCCTCGTCTGCCATTCAATAAGGTCACGCTGAGCACCTATATCAGCCTTTCGCCCTTATCCCTTGATTCCTCAGTCAATGATTGAGCATTCACAGACCTCCAGACAATAGAATTCAACAGATTCACAATCCTCTGAGTGAAGAACTAATGGGGGCCACAGGCAGAGGGGCTTAGAACACCTGGGCATCCTTGGAGATTCCTCAGTGAGGGCCCCTGGGGTGTCCATGTGATGCTCCTCTTCCCTTTGAAATGTTGGGGTTGAAGTGTTCCTCCCTAACTTCTTGAGGAGAAGTATCTGGAGGGAGGTCGAGGAACCATGTTCCCCTCTCGGGTAGCCACTGTGAAAGCTCGTCCATGGTTACAGCCACAGAGTGCAAGTCTGAGTGCACCTCTGGCAGAAACTGGACTTTCTACTAGGTCAGGGTTTCCATGGCACCTGCAATCTTCCCCATTGAAGATGTTGATATGCTCAAATGTTGCTGCTACTGCATCAGAGAGCAGGTGGAAGCACTCCCCCGCGTCACATGCCACTCTGTTGAGGGCCTCTGACTCTTCTGTCTGACCTTTTCCCATGCCTCACTGCATCTCCAGCATCCTTTCCAAGACTGCTTCCAGAGACTCTTCAAATTCCGATTTAACAGTGGTCTCTCCTCCAACAATCCTCTGAGTACCAAAGACCTTGGCTGTCATTGCCTCCTCCTGCTGTGGACATATGTTCATTTAGAATTTAGAATTTAGAACAGTACAGCACAGAACAGGCCCTTCAGCCCTCAATGTTGTGCCGAGCAATGATCACCCTACTCAAACCCACGTATCCACCCTATACCCGTAACCCAACAACTCCCCCTTAACCTTACTTTTTAGGACACTACGGGCAATTTAGCATGGCCAATCCACCTAACCCCGCACATCTTTGGACTGTGGGAGGAAACCGGAGCACCCGGAGGAAACCCACGCACACACGGGGAGGACGTGCAGACTCCACACAGACAGTGACCCAGCCGGGAACCGAACCTGGGACCCTGGAGCTGTGAAGCATTGATGCCAACCACTATGCTACCCTGCTGCCCATTGTCATGAGGTGACAATCTCTGTGACCCACTGAAGTGAGTGTCTTTGGGCTAGTGGAGTGTGCAGGTGAATATACATCATCCTCGTCCTCTTCCAAGGGCCTCTTTGGTTTGGTGCTGAGTTCAGGATTGGGAGATGCCTTCACTCTCTTCCTGCTGGCATTTGCAATGGAGGGAGGAGAGAATGAGTGACTGCAAGGGCTGCCTTCTGTATTTCACAGAGCCTCGCCCTCGGGTTTTCAGTTGCAGGGCTTCCTCAATGAATGGCTGGGCGAGGCTGGCCTCACTGTCGGTACGAGCACGACCAAGGTTCTCCCCTGCCAGCTTGGCGGCCTACTCTTAATACGGTGTGATGGAGCAGACTTTGGGCATGTCCCCTCCCATCTTCTTCCTCTCGCGCATGTTTGTGCTGCCTTCTCCTGCGTAAAGATAGAAGATGGTTTGTGAGCATTTCTGAGGGTGGTGCAGGTTGCATGCTCCTAATTCTGTGTCTAAAGAATGACCTCGTGAGTACCCAAAGCCTGCCCATGATGCGCAAGGCCCAAGTAGGGCTTGGAGGGAGTACTGTCCACTATCCTGGTTAAATGTAGCTCCAACAACACTCAGGAAACTGGAGACCATGGTGGACAACACTTGGAGAGACATCCCATCTAGCACCCTCAACATTGGGTCCCTCCACCACCGACCCATTGGCAGCTGTGTGTATCATATGAAAGATGAAATGCAGCTGGTCCCCAAGCATACTTCAGGAATACACTCCAGGCCCTTGAGCTCTAGTAACTAGGAGAACAAGGACATCAAAGGCATAACAGCAGCAAATACTATTTGCCCTCTACACCAACCATGCCATCCCCAAACAATTTGTGCCATCAGTGTGGCTGGGTGAAGTTGTCTACCTACCAGCTACCACATTGACTGTAGTGGGGCTATGAGGCATTACCCCAGGGCCATGCCCATGTCCCAGTACCCATTCGGTGAGTGAGTATGGAATAGGCGGTATGGATTAGGTCATTAATTCACTTTCGGCACTGCAGGCAGGGTGGTCCTCCTCTGTACAGATATGGCATTAATCACCCTGGAGACATATTCCCAGGCAGGTGCGGCGAGATGGGTGAACCTCCTTCACCCATCGCTGGAACAGAGGATGTCCCTCCTGTCATAGAGTCATTGGGTTTTACAACATGGAAGGAGGCCCTTCGGCCCATCATATCTGCACTGGCCGTAAAGCACCTAACTATTCTAATTCCATTTTTCAGCACTTGACCTGTAGTCTTGTATAGTATGGCGTTTCAACTGCTCATTTAAATACTTCTTAAAAATTGTGAGGGTTCCGCCTCTACCACACTTTCAGGAAGTGAGTTCCAGGTTCCAACCACCCTCTGGGTGAAAAGGTTTTTCCTCACATCTCCTCTAAACCATCTGCCCATTACTGTAAATCTATGCCCCCTGGTTATTGGCCCCTCCACTAAGGTGAAAAGTACCTTGCTATCCACCCTATCTGTGTCCCTCATAATTTTGTACATCTCAGTCAGGTCCCCCCCTCAGTCTTCTCTGCTCCAGGAAAAACAGCCCCAGCCTATCCTGTCTCTCTTGATAGCCGAAATGCTCCAGCTTTGGCACCATCCCGGTGAATTTCCTCTGCAGTCGCTCCAGTGCAATTTCCTATAGTATGGTGACCCGAACTGCACACAGCACCCCAGCTGGGGCCTATCCAGCGTTTATACAGCTGCAAACATGACCTCCCTCTTCTTATATTCAATGCTTCAGTTAATACAGACAAGGCTCCCTTAAGTCTCTGAACCACCTCATCTACCTGTCCTGCTGTCTTCAGAGATCTGTGGACATGCACACCAAGGTCCTCTGTACTTCCTAGGGTCCAATCATTCATTGTATATTCCAATGCCTTGTTAGTCCACCCAAAATGCATTACCTCATACTTTTTATGGTTAAATTCAATTTGCCACTCTTCTACCCACTGAACCAGCCCATCTATATCATCCTGTAATCTAAGGCCTTGCTCCTCACACTTTACTACACCACCGAATTTTGTGTCATCTGTGAACTTACTTATCATACCTCCTACATTAACATCCAGAGCATTAAAGTATACTACAAACAACAAGGGACCCAGCACGACCATTGTGGAACATCACTGGACACAGGCTTCCAGTCACAAAAACAACCTTCAACCACCACCCTTTGCCTCCTGCCACTCAGCCAGTTTTGGATTCAGTTTGCCAAACTGAATCGATCCCATGGGATCTGACCTTCTTCATTAGCCTCCCATGTGGGACCTGGTCAAAAGTCTTATTAAAGTCAATGTAGACTAGATCCAACCACACTACTCTCATCTACACAGCTAGTCACCACCTCAAAAAATTCAAACAAATTTGTAAGACATGATCTCCTTTGACAAAACCATGCTTGATTAATCCTTGCTTCTCCGAGTGGAAATAACTTTTTCCAGTCGTTTCCCTACCACTGAAGTTAGACTCACTAGCCTATAATTTCCTGGTTTTGGCTGTATTTCCTTCTTCAATAATGGCACCACATTAGCTGTCCTCCAGTCCTCTGGCACCTCTCCTGTGGCCAGAGAAGATTTGAATTTTTTGTCAGATCTGCTGAAATCTCCTCCCTTGCCTCCCACAGCAACCTGGGGTGCATCTCAGCTGGCCCTGATGATTTATCCACTTGTTGGTCCATTAAAACTGTGAATACCTCCTCCCTCTCAATGTTAAGTCATTCAAGTAAATCACAATTCCCGTAACAGCCTCCCCGAACAGGAGCCGGAATGTGGCGACTAGGGGCTTTTCACAGTAACTTCATTTGAAGCCTACTTGTGACAATACGCGATTTTCATTTTTTTATTATCAATGCACCTCCCTGATTTCTATACCTACATCATCTTTCTCCGTAGTGAACACAGATGAAAAGTGCTCATTTAAAACCTTACGTATATCTTCCGATTCCACACACAAATTGCCATGTTGATCCCTAATGGGCCATCTCTTACCCCGGTAAACCTCTTTCCCATAATATACTTATAAAACACATTTGGCTTTCCCTTATTTTACTGGCCAGTGCTTTTATATGCCCCCTCTTCGTTCTCCTAATTTCTTTCTTCAGTAACCCCCTGTACTTTCTTTACTCCTCTGGGGATTTCACTGTTTTGAGCCCTCAGTATCTGCCATAAGCCTCCCTTTTTTCCCTTATCAAACCCTGGATATTCCTTGACATGCAGGATTCTCTGGGCTTTTTGCTACCATCCATCACTATCACGGAACATGTTGGCCCTGTATTCTCTCTATTTCCATTTTGAACTAATCCCACTGCTCTGATGTAGATTTTCCTACAGGTAGCTGCTCCCAGTTAACTCTGGACAGGTCCTGGGTGAAATTCTCCCCCTCGCGCCATCGGTAGCAGAGTTCCCATTGAGGCGGAGAATCCAGCGATAATGAAGAAAATGTGATGGGCGGCGTGCCCTGATTTCCAATTTCCGTTTCCAATGCTCCGGCCCAGCGCTGGTATCGGGATCGAGGTTCGCACCCTGTGCCAGCAGGAGGATGTAAATGGATTTTAATGACCCATTTGCATCCACTTAGCGGGCCAGGCACCAAATTCTCCAGGCCCGCGTGGTTCTCCGGTCGTCTGGGCTGGGAATCACGTGGGCGAGAATTATTACTGCTATCGACAAGTGTGGCCCTGACGCGATGGGCCAAGGGGGTAACTCGTGAAGGGTTTTGCCCCCAAAGTCCATCCGAGGGCCACCCACTCCCCCCAATGCAAGACCTGCCCACCCCACCCACCAGACCTCTCTCACCAGCCCCCCCAGAGACCCCCTAAATAAAGGTATCCCCCCTCCCACAGATCTCCTAAATATGGAGACACCCCACAGGTACCTCAGAAGTGAGATCCCTGTCAGGAAGCCAACCAGAAGAGAATCTGTCTGGGAGCTAGGGAGCATACCAGGCAGAGGCAGTGAAAAAAAGAATCACTGCTTTAACACTCACCTGGGCAACACACCTGCTGGCTCAGACACAGGAAGCACCAGGTGTGAATTCCTGGAAAGAGAAACCAGTCAGCTGGGTTTAAATCCCCTCAGATCTTTGATCTGCAAGCCATTCATTCATTTAGTTTTGATATTGATTTTAAGAGGCTGTGATTGACAGCTTCCACACACACACCGCTGGCAGCACTGCTCTATTCATCTTCCTTCACACTTGAGTAACTCTAACCACAATGTAAGGGCTGGCAATTTCCAGCTGACCACTTCTAAATCACTCAAGCATGAAGGGAGGCGATTGGAAAGCACTTAATTATGTTTGAAGGTCTAGGGGATCTCTGTGGGGTCTCCTTATATAGGGGCTCTCTGGGGGGTCTCCTTATATAGGGGCTCTCTGTGGGGGGCAGTTTGGGTCAACCGAGTACTGGGGGGAGAGGTCCCCAGAAAATCAAGGGGTGAATTGCTCAGTGGAAAGGGGTGGCACTGCCAAGGTGCCCAGGTGACACTGCCAGCTGGCAGGGAGGTTGCCAGGTTGGCACTGCCAAGATGCCAATCTGGTATTTTTTGCACACAATCAGGCCGGGATTGCCCAGCGTGTGTATTTGGGGGGGGGTCTCCCATGTTACGTTTGGGCTGGGGGGAGGTCTCGGATTTTTCTTGTGGGCCTCGGAGATTGGGACGTCATTTAAAAATGGTGTCCTGATCTCTCGCTACAATAGGGAGTTCCAGCGAGCGGATCTCCCCGTTGTAAAAAACAAGACTGTGTGTGGCCTCGGCTGCCCTTTCCCCGTTTCGGCCCCTTATTCAAAGCGTGTCGCGTTGAATAGCCATGTGTTTCTCGGCACTGCGAGTGCTGGGAAACACGCGTCTAAATGGGTTAAACACAGAGCTAAACTTCCCTTTTGTGAAGATTGCGCCCATAGTCCCCCAAATGGGGAATTTTGTCCCTTGACATATTTTATTAAAATTGGCCCTCCCCCAATTCAGAACCTTAACTTCCGGTCTATCTTTGTCCCTTTCCATAACTACCCTACATTTTACTGAGTTTTTAAAAAATGTGTTTTATTTCAAACATGTGTAAGAAACAATTGCATACCCCTTATATGAAAACACACTCCACAAACTCACAATCCACAGGTGGTACAATTTTGTTCACTTTTTACCCCCTCCCCCCCATTCCCCACCTCCCCCCTCCACAAGCGATGAACAGTTCCTCAAACATTGTCATGACCAACCCCGCCGTGTCTCAAAGCCCTCCGCTGACCCCCCTCAATTCAAATTTAATATTTTCGAACCAGAGAAAAGCATATAAGTCCACAGCCAGTCCGCCAGCCCCGGCGGCGTATCCAACTCATTTAACAGGATCCTTCACTGGGCAATCAGAGAGGAGAAGGCCACAACATCGGCCCCCTCCTCGTCCAACAGCTCCGACATTCCGATACCCCAAAAATCGCCATCACTGGATCCAGCCTGTCCTCCACCCCCACAATCCTTCTTTTTTTTTTAATTTTAGAGTACCCAATTATTTTTTTCCAATTAAGGGGCAATTTAGTGTGACCAATCCACCTACTCTGCACATCTTTGGGTTGTGGGGGCGAAACCCACGCAGACACGGGGAGAATGTGCAAACTCCACACGGACAGTGACCCAGAGCCGGGATCGAACCTGGGACCTCAGCGCCGTGAGGCAGCTGTGCTAACCACTAGGCCACCGTGCTGCCCCCACCCCCACAATCCTGGATAACTGCAACGGATCCTTCACCTTCTTTGGGATTAGCGTGATTGACGCCTGTTTCAGTGTGTCTGGTAGCCCCGACCTTCTCCATCTAATGCAATACCAACTCTACGGCAAACACCTTGTAAATCTCTGCTGGAAAGCCGTCCAACCCTGAAGCCTTCACCGACTTCATCTCCCTAATGCTGTTGATCACCTCCCTCAGCTCCAACGGCTCGTCCAATGCCTGCCTCCTCTCTTCCTCTAACCTCGGAAACTCCAACCCATCTATGAGCTGTCCCACATCCCATTTCTCTCCACTCGGTTCGGCACTCTACAGCTTCTCTAATATCCCCTGAACACCTCATTTATCCTCTCTGGCTCTGAAACTACCCTCCCATCTCTGTTCACACCCTTCGAATTTCCCTGGACCCAGCCTGTCTCCGCAGCTGGGGGACCAGCATACGGCTTGCCTTCTCTCCATGTTCATATTGCACCCCTTTCGCCCTCTATAACTGCCCCACTGCCCTACCCATTGTCAACGTATCGAACTATCCCTGCAACCTCTTCCTCTCTGCCAAGAACTCTTTAGTGGAGCCCCCCCCCCCCCCCCCCGAGTATATCCTGTCCACCTCGACTATTTTGTCCAGCATCCGCCCATGTTCCTCCCTCCTCCTCCTATCCCCGTGTGCCTTGAAAGAGATAATCTTCCCTCAGACCACCGCCTTCATCGCCTCCCAGATCGTGGCCGCCCACACCTCCCGGTTTGGATTCAGCTCCAATCGATGATCTCACCTTCTCACAAAACCCCCTATCGGCCCAAATACCCGAATCCAGTCTCCATCCCGGTCTCTGCACCTGCCCCAAGCCAAGCCTCACCTCCAGCCAATGTGGCGCGTGATCCAAAATCACAATTCCCTCATATTCCACCCCCCCACCCCCATCAGTACCGTTCGACTCACCACAAAGGAATCAATTCTAGAGTACACCTTATACATGTGTGACAAGGGGTACTCCCTCCCCCAATTCTTAAACCTCCACGGATCAACCATTCCCATAAGTTCCATAACCCTCCCAACACCTTCGCCATCATCAACCTTCCCACTGACTTGGGGCTCGACCTGTCCACCTTGGGTTCCATCACACAATTAAAATCTCCACTCATAATCAACTGGTGCGTATCTAAGTCCGGGATCATTCCCAGTAAACCCCTCACAAACCCCAGAACATCCCAATTTGGTGCGTATATGTTGACTAGCACCACCGGTGCCCCCTCCAGCACCCCATTCTCTATCTCATATCTATCCGCCGGGTCCCGCCCTTCCTTAGCTCCACAAACCCCGTCCTTTTGTTCATCAAAATGGCCATCCCCATGACTTTGAATCAAACCCTAAGTGAAATACTTGTCCCACCCAATCCCTTTCTCAACCTAACCTGGTCCTTCACCCGGAGGTACGCCTCCTGTAAAAATATCACCTCCACCTTCAAACTTCTCAGGTGTGCAAAAACCTGAGACCTCTTAATCGGACCGTTTAAGCCACGGATGGTCCACTCCCCCCTACCGTCCACCATCATTCACCTCCGGCTTTACCATCCTAAACCAAGTCCATCCAAGATGTCCCCCCAATCCGCCCACGACCATGCTCAGTCTCCCACTCTGGCACGTCGCGATTCCCCCTCCCCCTACCCCGCCGTCCCTCCCTTCCCACCTCACTTTCTGCCTCTCCCTCTCCCACCTGGCTACCATTTGTGGCGTACTCCACCACCTCACTTCTGTTCACCAGCATTACCTTTCAGCGTGGCAGCTCCTGCCCGAAAGTCCTACACACCCCTCCCCCTACCAGTCCCTCCTTAACCTGTGCAAACAGCTCCCCTACTCACCTGAATGCCCCTTAGTCATCAACCCCAGCCAACGGGCCCCACCATAAATATCCCTTATCCATAAAGAAAACACACCCAAAATAATTCTGAGTTATGGTCACTATTTCCAAAATGCTCCCCAACTGAAACTTCAACCATTTTCCCGGCTTCATTCCCTAAAACTAGATCCAGCACTGCCCTCTCCCTTGTAGGACTTTCTACATATTAACATAAAAAAATCTCTCCTGGATGTATTTTAAGATTCAGCCTCCACAAAGCTTTGACTATCCCAGTTGATATTGGGAAAGTTGAAATCCCCTACTATTATTACCCGATTGTTATTACAATTCCCAGAGGTTTGCTTACATATTTGCCCTTCTATCTTTCCCTGACTGTTTGGGGGTCTATAGTACACACCCAGCAATGTGATTGCTCCCTTTTTGTTACTACGTTCTACCCAGATGGTTTAATTTTAGGAACCTACTAAGATATCAGCCCTGAGTACTGCCGTGGTGTTCTCCCTAATCAGTAATGCAATTCCTCCTCCTCTTTTACTTTCCCCTCTATCACACCTGAAACCTCTATGCTCTGGGACATTCAGCTGCCAGTTCTGCCCTTCTTTCAACCAAGTTTCTGTGATTGCAATAATGCAATAATTCCACGTGCTGATCAACAATCTGAGTTCATCAGCCTTATTCGTCAGGCTCCTTGCATTGAAATAAATGCAGTTTAGTTGACCAATCCTCCCATTTGCCTTATCGTACCCCAGCCCGCTCTGCCCACTGGACTTACCTGGTTTATCCTCTATATTTGACTCCATCCTCTTACCCACTGCACTGCTACTTTGGATCCCATCCCCCTTCCAAACCCTGCCCAGTAGCACGAACAAACCTCCCTGCTAGGATATTTGTCCCCTTCCAATTCAGGTGCAACCAACCCGCTTATGCAGGTCCCATCTGCCGGAGAAGTGATCCCAATGATCCAAGTGTCTTAAGCTCTCCCTCCTGCGCCATCCCTCTAGCCACGCGTTTATCTGACCTATCCTCCTACTTCTATACTCACTCGCCCGTGGCACAGGAAGCAATCTTGATATCATAACATTAGAGGTCCTGTTTTTTAACCTTCTGCCTAACTCCCTAAATGCATGTTGCAGGACTTCATCTCACTTTCTACCTATGTCATTTGTACCAATGTGTACTCTCACCTCTGGCTGATCACCTGTCCCTTTCAGACTTTCTTGTAGCTGGTCCTTGACATCCTTGATACCAATCCAGAATTGTCTGTGCTGTATTTCTCTATAGGTATGTTGCCTCTCTGGTGCCAGGGTCAAGGATGTCAAGGAGCAGCTACAAGAAAGTCTGATAGGGGCAGGTGATCAGCCAGAAATGCCTGTCAGTGCTCCTCACTACTGAATCCCCCACCACTATAGCTTGTTTTGCCCTTTTCCTCCACTGCTGTCCGGCAGAGCCAACTGTGGTGCCACAGAGTTGGCTGCTGCTTTCTCCCGAGAGGCCAACCTCCCCCAATAGTATCCAGGGGAATAACTACAGGAGGTTCCAACACTGCCTGCCTGGTCCTCTTGCTCTGCCCGATGGTCACCCATTTCCTTTCGGCCTGTGGGGTCTCAAAGTGCAGTGTGACACCTCTCTATAGCATGCTATCTATGATAGTCTCCGCTTCACGGATGCTCCACAGTGTCTCCAGATGCCGCTCCAACACAAAAACTTGGGCTTCCAGGAGCTGCAACTGGAGACATTTTCCGCACACATGCCGGTCCTGGGAACTGGAAGCATTCCTGGTCTCCCACATGGAGCAAGAAGAACAGACCTTGGCTTGGAGCTCTACTGTTTATTTTACCCTTTTAAGTTAAATTAATCCTTTGATATCAAATCATATTAACTAATATTAACTAGAGCCCTTCTTCCTTGCTCCTTGTAATTATAGAATATATAATAGAATATATAACTGTACTCAGCCAATCAACTGTTTTGCTTTCCTTAGGAGATATAAACTTTCAGTACGCTTTCTTACAGTCATTTTAACCATGAGCTGCATTATAGTTTCCAGTGAAGCGTTGCTGAAGCATGGGGTCAGTGCCTGCTGCTTCCTGGAGGCCAGGTCTGTCTTGCAGATTTCTTGTGTGATGCATGGATGAATGTCTGGAAGCCTTTTAAATATGAGACTTCTTGTCTGCCCCGCCATGCGATTTGGCTTAAAATCTCCATTTACATAATTAATAAGCTCAACATTATGCGAGTTTGTGAGCTTATCCGCTACACTCCGCAGCAGGAGTGCCTCCAAATTCCTGATCCTGTCATTGGTCTTAGTCCGAGAGTCATAAATCCTGGCCTAAGCTTTTTCGATGAAAGCTAACGTTTGACTTTCTAATTGCCGCTGCACCTCCATGTCACTTTCTGTGATTTGTGTACTTGTGCCTGGCACTTGTGAGGCACAAATTTGATTTGCCACTTTTCATCCCAAGCCTGATTGTTGTCCAGATCTCGCTGCTTCAGGATCTGAGGTTTGTGCTATGGTGCTGAGCACTGTGCAATCATCAGTGAATTATGTTACTTTTGACCTTGTGATGAAGGTCAGGTGACTGATGAAGCACTTGAAGGTGGTTGGTCCCAGGACAGAATTCTCAGGAACTCCGACAGTGATGTCCTCGGACTGAGATGATTTTTCTCCAGCAACCAGAGCCATCTTCCCAAAACAAACAAGTTTGCATCACCAAGACTGCCTATTTTCACCTCCATCACATCATCTGCCTCTGCCTCATCTTTTCTGCTGCTGAAAACCTCAACTCCTGCCTTTTTTACCCTCAGACAACCCCAATGCTTTCCTAGCCAGCTTCTCATTTTCCATCCTCATAAACTTGATTTCATCCTCAACTCTGTTGCTTGTATCCTAACTCGCATCACTTCTTGTTGCATCGAACCAAGGGAAGATGGGACCAGGAACAGGAATTGGCCATCTTGCCCTTGAGCCTGCTCATCCATTCCAAAAACTCATTGCTAACCTGGTTATGGACACCACTCCACTTTCCTGGCTGCAGCCCACCCCCCCCCCCCCCCCCCCCCCCCCCCATAACTCTGACTCCCTTATTCTATCAAAAATCTATCTAACACAATGACCCAGCCTCCGTTGTCTTCAGAGGGGCAGATAATTCCACATACCCTCTCAGAGAAACACAAACCTCATCTCTGTCTTCAAAAGGAGACCCTTGTGCTTTCTGACAAAAGTCAGTTGCTGGGTGAGCCACGCTTTAGCACTAAAATTCTCATTCTTGTTTTCAATTCCCTCCATAGCCACATATCTCCTGTATCTCTGTAACTTCCTCCAGCTCCTCAGTCCTCTGAGATCTTTGCTGCTCCTCCAACTCTGCCACCTTTTATGATCCTGATTTTAATCACTCCAACAGTGATGATCATGCCTCTGCTGCCTGCACTGTGGCTCTGGAAGTCATCTGTCAGTGGCTTCTCTGCCACTCCCCCCTCCTCCTTTCCCACATTCCTTAGAAAGCTACCTTTGTGGCCAAGTCATATGTCCTCATATTTCCTTATATGGCTCAGTGTTGAATTTTGTTTGGCAATGCTCCTCTGAAGCACCATGGGACATTTTGCCACATTAAAAATGTTTCATGATTGCAAGTTGTTGTTGTCACTGAGAGAGTACACATTAGTAAACAAAAACATGCGGCCCACTTGCAATAATTGTAATAGGTCGATGTTGAAGGGATTGTGTGCGTATAAATGAAGGATAATTAAACCTATCATCTTCTTTTCAAGCAACATTGCAACACTAACGTGTGTTTTCGGTTGATTCTCTCTGGGGGCTTACTGCAGCGAGGGGTTCTGGCTCAATGACTCTGTCATCTGTTCTTTTGGGCAGTGTGATATGCTTCCTGCTGCCCATTCCTTGGCATTGGATACTATTTTGGCCTGAACAAAGCATTATGATGGCAAGTGACACATAAATTTCACTTGACACACATTTGGTTACATGCTGCATTAGGGAAACTATTTTGCTGCTAGTCACTTTGCTATTTATAATTCTTAATTGACTGTACAAGAGTGCAGAGAATAACTCCCCTTTATAATTTGTCACATTACATTATGACCCCAAAGATGCGAGAAGTACTTAACTCTTTCCTGCGGCTAGTTTCCCTTCACAATTCATACATTTTCTCTTCATACTGTGTGCCTTTAAGATGACAGCTTGACTTGTTTATTTTCCCTTTAAAGCATGTCTTATTCATCAGCAGGGTATATCAACAGATTGCTTCTGATTTTATTAGTCAAACCAATGAAAGGATCTTCTCCATTAAGGAGTGGGGTTGGCATTCAATTTGTTCACCTTGGTGATCGTCACTTTAATGCCATAGGGCCGTTATTGCGCTGATGGTGGCCAATCAGTCCATTAGATCTGTGATGATATGATCTGCATACTCGTCTGCCATTGGGCCAGAACGTCGGCTTACCATTGGCCCTGGTCGGTCATGTGCCTCTCGACCGATTGGCCGAGAGGCTGAGTTAACCACGCCTCTATTAACGAGGTATAAATGCTCCAAACGCCTGACGATCGTCCCTTTCCACTGTAGACGATCGCAGAGCTGTGTTCTAGTTAATTAAAGCCAGACTTTGGTAAATCACTCGCCTCGCGTGCAATCGATGGAGATCAGTCCAATCAGTATAATTCCACCAAATTTATTCCCCTCAATTGTGCATCCAATTTCCTTCTGAAATTATTCATTATCTCCGCTTCCACCACCATCCCAGACAGTGGTTCCAGGTCATTACTACTTGTTGTGTAGAAAGAGGTTCTTCCTCACATTTCCCTGTATCACTTTCCCGAAACCTGAAACCCTTGTACCGTCAGCTAATGGGAACATCTTTTCTTTGCCTACGCTATCTAAACTGTCACAATCAGGGCAACACGGTGGCACAATGGTTAGCATTACTACTTCACGGCGCCAAGGTCTCAGGTTCGATCCCGGCTCTGGGTCACTGACCTTGTGGAGTTTGCACATTCCCCCCGTGTTTGCATGGGTTTGACCCACACAACCCAAAGATGTGCAGGGCAGGTGGATTGGCCGTGCTTAATTGGAAAAAATGAATTGGGTACTCTAAATTTATTTTAAAAAAATAAATAAGGCTGTCATAATCTTTTACACCTTTATCAAACCTACCCTCAACCTCCTTTGCTCCAACCCAGCTTCTAATAAATCTCCTCATCATTAGTTGTTTTTCTGCATTTGCTTCACTGTTCTTTTCAATGGGACAGCAGCGCCACATTTGGTCTCTGGGTAAACTTCTCCCAGGCATAATGTCCGTGCCTCTTAGTGCTTGTGGAACCTGCTGGCCCGAAGATGATGTTTTAGCATGGCGCCTCTCAATTCTAAAGCACCTTGATCTATGAATATGCTTTGCTGCTACCTTTCCACTTCTTCTAAGGCTATCCCTCAGGACCGAGGATGACTTCCTCCCACTCCGGGGTTGTAGATCCTGAGGTGACTAAGATTTTGAAGGTACACTCTGCCACGGGTGGGGAAGATTATAGAACAGTACAGCACAGAACAGGCCCTTCGGCCCTCGATGTTGTGCCGAACAATGATCACCCCACTTAAACCCACGTAACCCGTATACCCGTAACCCAACAATCCCCCCATTAACCTTACACTACGGGCAATTTAGCATGGCCAATCCACCTAACCCGCACATCTTTGGACTGTGGGAGGAAACCGGAGCACCCGGAGGAAACCCACGCGCACACGGGGAGGACGTGCAGACTCCACACAGACAGTGACCCAGCCGGGAATCGAACCTGGGACCCTGGAGCTGTGAAGCATTGATGCTAGCCACCATGCTACCGTGCGGCCCCAAAGTCACATTACATTAGGTACTGTCTGATGAGGCGGTTGGGTGGGATGCTCGGATTTTGGTACGTTCCTTCAACTGTTTACCCTTGGCCTCCACCTGGGCATGTTGGTACATTTTTGCTCCATTACAAGGCCGAAACCTCCAATCAGTACAGCTGCTTTAATCTTTAATAGCTAGCGTTGTTAAATCAAACATCCTGTCTCCTCATTGGCTGACAGTTTGCTGCTTGTGCAATGGCAGTTATATCTGAAATGAAATCACATCATGTTATCCTAATTAATTTTATTACTAGCGCAGTGGAGGATCACAGGGCAAAACCTTGTGAACATAGGTGAACGTCAGTGCAAATCGTACAAGGTCTCTGACAAAAAGTGATCTGACAGGCTGACTGAGCTACTTAAATTCCACATTTTGTCAGGTGGACTCTATCCGAGACAGGGTTGACCTGACCACATCGTATTAACAACTGTGGGAAGACCTACAGAAGAAGAGGACAATCGCGACAATTGTACCGACTGAGTTATCGTTGCTTTGCTGTGTTTGCTATGTTAATTTAAGAAATGGCCGAATCGAAGTTCAAACTCTTCAAATGACGCTAAATTTTGTATTCAGCGATTAACCCGCATTGGTTAAGTCACTCTGAGGTTTATAGTTCAATTCAATTGTTCACTGAGCAGCATGGTTGTAACAAACTTCATTTTTATAAGCAAGACTTTTTGGCTTGTGGGCACCCAAGCTATCTACCAGTGTTCCACAGAGATGGTTTCAAGTATTTTCGCTTGCCAGCCAATAATTCTTGTTAACACAGCATCTTTAAGAACTCCCCAGTGTAATAGATTGTTTTTCTCCCCACAGAGCTTCCTTGTGTAACTCTTTTTTGCAGTTCACTGAGCATCCTTGTATGATACAATGCTCATTCAATGTCAGTTTGGAGCCTGCAACGTGCTGCATATGTAAACATATATAGAAATGATGAAAAAGTACTTGCGGGCATCTCTGTGGAATACTGGCAGGTGTCTAAGTGCATCTGCAAGTACTTTCACAAACATAAAATTAACATACAGCAGTCACTTTACATGGCTCCACAAAGAATATTGGTTCTCCAAGGTTTAAAGCTCCAATGTCTCCTGTTTTCCTTTTTTTTGACAGTAAAGAAACAATAACGATAAACAGGGCAGACAGGATGATGTTGAAGTCTTGTACCCATACACGTGAAATGAAAGAGATAAGCCACTATTGCAAACAACCAGTGATGGTCCAAGCTCCTCTCATTGATAAACATTTGCACCAACTGGATTACAGAATGCCATATAATCTTAAATTTAAGGTGAGCAACATAAAATCTGAGAATGAATTAGATGGCAAATCTCAATCTATTTATGAGGCAGAAAAAGTGTGTTAATTGATACATGTGTACATTTTGCCGTGATGTAGATTGTCTCACTTTTTCCCGAATTTGTTATTTCATGTCTCTTTTGTAAAGTACCAATTATCCAGATTATATTCAGTTAAAGTGATGAACAATGTGGCCTATACCACGCCTTGCAAGAGATTGCACAATGACGAACCACAAGTGCAGACTTTGCGTAATTTGTATTTTCTCAACATAATATAATAATAATCTTTATTGTCACAAGTAGGCTTACATTGCAATGAAGTTACTGTGAAAAGCCCCTAGTTGCCACATTCCGGCGCAGTTCGCGTACACAGAGGGAGAATTCCAGAATGTCCAAATTACCTAACAGCACGTCTTTCGGGACTAGTGGGAGGAAACCGGAGCGCCCGGAGGAAACCCACGCAAACACGGGGAGAACGTGCAGACTCCGCACAGACAGTGACCCAGCCGGGAATCGAACCCAGGACTCTGGTGCTGTGAAGCCACAGTGCTAGCTACCGTGCTACTGTGCAATGTAACTCAGTTACTGGTGGACCAGGTATATATTGTGCAGAAGGGCGACATCAAGAAGGGAAGAACATGGCTGGATACTGGATACTGTTGGAGAGGAAGATGGGCCACGTGGTGAGACGAGTGATGGAGTTTCGACAGCCAAGAAGGAGAACAGGAATGCCTAAGGCAAGGTGGAAAGATGCAGTAATGAGAAACTTAAATGCAACGGGATTGGAGGAGAAATGGAGAACTGACAGGAGGAGATGTTGAAGGGTGATCAACCAGCATTGTGGCAACCCCATATAAAATGGGAAAAGCCAAAAGAAGAAGAAGAAGAAGAAAAAGGGGTGGGCCAGGTATCTAAACATACCTACTTTTCAAACAAGAGAATTGCACCAATCATCGCTGCCTGCTGAGGTGAGGATCAGAAAGTCTCAGGTTTTATTACCAGTCACATTTGGATTAATTGGCTTCCTCCCTGGATCACATGTAGGCACCTCACAATTGACCTGCATGCCCTTGGAGTATCCCTTGAGGAAAAAAACAGCTCAGGTTCACATTCCTGGGGAAGGATATTCCGGTTCCAATAATGGGTCTGTCTGGAAAATCCCATCTGATCACTGAAAATGCAAGGCTGTAGATTCCAGGTGAGAAAGGAAGTATGATGGCTGTTAGGTTCTACATGGCTGACCAGTCCATCAAGGCACACTACGTAGGTTCATCCAGAAAAATTACCATTTGACTGAGCTGCTTAATTGAACAGTGAGCTGGCTCTCTGGTCATCAATTTGCTGCTCTGGGGAAAATTACATTGAGTGGCTGTTCCTTCACACTGTGAGGATTTAAGGCGCAGGTTTGAGCCCGAGGGCATGATTCAGAAACCCGCAGGGAAATCCTGCCCTTTTGTTTGAATCTGGCTACCAGAAGTGAGATCATTATTGATAACCCATTGAACACCTATGTATCACCTGCCATGAGAACGCCACGGGCGAGACGCTGACAATGGAAAAATGCAAAAAAGTTTCTGAAACAAATTGGAAGTGGAATTATTCCCTTCCATTGCTTTACACTGTTGCATGTTCACAGATGTTTGAAAATAATTTGCCCAAGAATGACTCTGCAGTTGGCCAGACAACCATTGAGATTTGTAACCGGCCCACATACTCCAACATCTTTGGGAGCGATTGAACTTCTAAAAATTGATTGCGTGATTGATTTTCATCTAAAAATTAATTTTCTGTTTAAATTAACAAATTACGCATGCAGGAGAACAGTGCTAACATCAAATTTCATAGCTACTACACTAGAGCATAAAAAGTATGGAATGAGAGAGGCTGTTCAGCACATTAAAATATGTACAATTTGTTGTGTCACAAATCCTAAACAATTTGCTTGGTTTCCTGATGGAGATGACAAAAATACAGGTGAAGCTGCCAAGGATATAATGAAGACTTCCAAAAGTTTCCCCTAAACACCAAGGGCAATTATTTAATAATCCAGATATTCGTCCAACTTTATAACCTATGTTCCCCAACTTTGACCTATTACATGTCAAAGAAATCACATGAATCATGGCAACAGCGCATCATATTCCATCAAAGGTTTGATCATATATGTCTATGCATACAAAAAACTTTCTATTTTGCAGCCAAATATTTATTCAGTTATTTTTTTATTGGGAGCTTGTTCTACCAGATGGTGGTTTTTCGATGCATCTGCTGAACTTGTCCTTCTGGATGGTAGTGGTCATGGGTTTGGAAGGTGTTGTCTAAGGAGCCTTGGCGAGTTCCTGCAGTGCATCTTGTAGATGGTACACACTGCTGCTACTGTGTATCGGTGGTGGAGGGAGTGAATGTTTGGAAGGGGGTGGCAATCAAGCCAACTGTTTTATCGTGGATGGTATTGAGCTTCTTGACTGTAATTGGAGCTGCACTCATCCAAGCAAATGGGGAGTATTCCATCACACTCCTGACTTCTGTCTTGTAGGTGGTGGAAAGGCTATGGGGAGTCAGGAGGTGAGTTACTTGCTGTGCAGAATTCCTAGTCTCTGACCTGCTCTTGTATTTATATGTCCAGTTCAGTATCTGGTCAATGGTAACCCCCAGGATGTTAATAGTGGGGGATTCAGTGATGTTAATACCATTGAATATCAGGGGGCGATGGCTTGATTCTCGCTTATTGGAGATGGTCATTGCCTAGTACTTGTGTGGCGCAAATGTTACTTGCTGCTTGTCAGCTCAAGCCTGGATATTTTCCAGATCTTTCATGTGGACTGCTTCAGTGTTGGAGAAGTCACGCATGGTGCTGAATATTGTGCAATCAGCAGCGAACATTCCCACATCTGACCTTACATTAGAAGGAAGGTCATTGATGAAGCAGCTGTAGATAATCGGCCTAGGACGCTACCCTGAGGAACTCCTGCAGTGATTTCCTGGAACTGAGATGTCCTACCCCCAATAATCACAACTAACTTCCTTTGTGATCGGTATGCCTCCAACAGGTGGACAGTTTCCTCCCTGATTCCCATTAACTCCAGGTGTGCAAGGCTCCTTGATGCCACACTCGGTCAAATGCTGCCTTGAGGTCAAGGGCAGTCACTCTCACCTCACCTCTGGAGTTCAGCTCTTTATCCAAATTTGAACCAATGCCATAAGGAGCTCAGGAGCTGAGTGACCCTGGCTTAAACCAAACTGAGCATCAGTGAGCAGGTTATTGTGAAGTAAGGGCTGCCTGATACCACTATTGATGACCCCTTCCATCACTTGACTTTTTTAATAAATTTTTTTTATTGGGTTTTTGAACAAAGTATATTTACCATTATGTACACAGAATAAGAAATATATATATATAAATATAGAGCAGAGAAGGGCACACCCAAACACCAATAAAAAAGTAATAATAAAAAATAAAATAAAAATAAAATAGAATAACTGGTAGGGTATTGTGCACCAGCTCAACAGCAGCAACTCTGTACACCTGACAAAATTATTTACAACACATAAGTCGGCAACTGTTTGTGGGGGTGGGGGGGGGGGGGGGGGGGGGGGGAGAGAGGGGGGGGGGCAGAGAGGGGGGTGGGGGGTGGGGACTGGGGAGGTAAATATACATTTGGGTGCCGGAGAAACAATTACAGTGGGCAATACTTAAATGGGTTTGGTGTGTTGGTGTTGTCACTTGCTTCTCCCGGACGGATCTCGCTGCTGTTGTCGTCTCGCGCTCACCTCCGCTTCAGCCGTTTCTCCCGTCTCTCGCCTGTATTCCCCTTGTTCTCTGTTCCTGGAGATGTCAAATTTGTTATTGTATCCCGTGCCTTCCTTCTGGCTGTCATTTCCCTTCCACCCCCACACCTCCCTGGTTCTCCTCTCTTTTTCCCTGTCCCTTTCCTCTCCCCCCCCTCCCTCCCTCCTGTGGTTTGCCTTTCTTTCCTCTTAGATTTAGCTGTTCCTCCCCCCCGTCCCCCGCCGGGTCTATCTCTCCCTCTCGTGCTTTGGCTACTTTCCACTGATTCTTGGCTACCTGGCTATTCTTCTGCTTGTTCGTTGGCCACAAACAGGTCCCGGAACAATTGGGTGAATGCCTCCCACGTTCTGTGGAAGCCGTCGTCTGACTCTCGGATGGCGAATTTGATTTTCTCCACTTGGAGAGATTCGGAGAGGTCGGACAGCCAGTCTGCAGCTTTGGGTGGTGCTGCTGACCGCCAGCCGAACAGGATTCTACGTTGGGCGATCAGGGAGGCAAAGGCAAGGGCATCCGCCCTCCTCCCCAGGAATAGATCTGGCTGGTCTGAAACCCCGAAGATCACCACTTTCGGGCATGGCTCCACCCTCACCTCCACCACCTTGGACATTGCCTCGAAGAAGCCTGTCCAGTACCCTGCAACTCTGGGGCAAGACCAGAACATGTGGGCGTAGTTGGCCGGGGCTCCTTGGCACCGTTCACATCTATCCTCCACCTCTGGGAAGAACCTATTCAGACGGGTTCTTGTTAAGTGGGCTCTGTATACCACGTTTAGCTGCATCAGGCTGAGCCTTGCGCACGTGGAGGTGGAGTTGACCCTATGCAGTGCTTCGCTCCAGAGTCCCCACCCTATTTCAATCCCCAGGTCCTCCTCCCATTTCTTTCGTGTTGCATCCAGTACGGTGTCGGCCCTTTCTACCAGTCGGTCATAAATGTCGCGACAGTTTCCTTCATCTAGTATGCTTGCATCTAGTAACTCTTCCAGTAATGTCTGTCATGGCTGTTGTGGGTATGTCCTTGTCTCCTTTCGTAGGAAGTTTTTGTGTTGTAGATACCTTAACTCGTTCCCCCTGGCTAGCTGGAATTTTTCTGTCAGTTCGCTCAGTGTTGCGATCCTGCTGTCGGTGTATAGGTCCCTGACTGTCAGTGTCCCCTCGTCCTGTCTCCACCTTTTGAAGGTGGCGTCAGTCAGCGCTGGTGTGAACCTATGGTTGTTGCAGATGGTAGCTTTGTCCGACATTTTGGTCAGGCCAAATTGCTGCCGTAGTTGGTTCCAGGATTGGAGGGTGGCTATCACCACTGGGCTGCTGGAGTGTTTTTTGGGTGGGGATGGGAGTGCTGCCGTGGTGAGGGCCCGGAGGGAGGTCCCCATGCAGGAGGCCTCTTCCGCGCGCACCCACTCGGCTTCTGGCTCCTTGATCCATCCCCTTATTCACTCGGCCGTCGCCCCCAGTGGTAGAATTGTAGGTCTGGGAGGCCATCTGTAGGACCTTCTCTGCCGCCCCTTTGGATCCGCCTCCAGCTTTTTGTTGCTCTGAGCGCGATTGCTAGTGACTCGATCGCTAGAGCGAACAGCAGCGGGGATAGTGGGCATCCTTGGCTGGTGCTCCTGTCAGCTGGAAGTATCGGGAGTTGGTGGTGTTGGGCCGTACGCCATGGGAGCGTTGTATAGGAGCTTTACCCAGGAGGTGAACCCTGTTCCAAGCCCAAACCGCGCCAGTACCTCTGAGGTATTTCCATTCGACTCTGTCAAAGACCTATTCTGCGTCTCGGGAGACGATCACTTCTGGTGTTCTCTCCCCGGATGGGGTCATTATCACGTTCAGCAGGCGCCTGATGTTCGAGGTAAGCTGTCAACCTTTGACAAAGCCTGTCTGGTCCTCAGTGTCCACCTCTTCTAGCCTTCTAGCCTTTGGCTAGGATTTTGGCCAATATTTTGGCATCTGTGTTCAGCAGTGAGATGGGTCTGTGTGACCCACATTCCGTTGGGTCTTTGTCTTTCTTAGGTATCAGCGAGATTGAGGCCTGTGCTAGCATGGGTGGCAGTGTGCCCCTAGCTAGCGAGTCTGTGAACATCTTCCGCAGTGCAAATATTTTGGAGAAGTCCGCCGGGAACCCGTCTGGTCCCGGCGCCTTCCCCGCCTGCATGGAGCTAATGCTGTCCATGATCTCTCCCAGTGCTAGTGGTGCTTCTAGGCCCCATTTTCTGCCCTCCCCACGACTGTATGTCCAGTCCATCAAGGAACTGTTTCATCCCAGACTCCCCCATTGGGGGCTCTGAGGTGTACAGCCCTTGGTAGAAGGCTTTGAAGGTTTTGTTGATCCTTTCTTCCATCACTTTACTGATGATTGAGAGTAGATTTATAGAGCGGTAATTAGCCGGGTTGGATTTGTCCTGTTTTTATGTACAGGTCATACTGGGCAATTTTCCAAGTTGCCAGACAGATGCTTGTGTTGTAGCTGTACTGGAACAGTTTGGTTAGGGGCATGGCAAATTCTGGAGCACAAGTCTTCAATACTATTGTCGGGATATTGCCAGGACCCATAGCCTTTGCAGTATCCAGTGCCTTCAGCGTTTCATGATATCATGTGGAGTGAATCGTATTGGCTGGAGACTGACATCTGTGATGCTGGGAGGTTCTGGAGGAGACCAAGATGGATAATCCACTCAGCACTTCTGGCTGAAAGCGAATGCTTCAGCCTTATCTTTTGCACTTATGTGCTGGGCTCCTCCATCATTGAGGATGGGATATTTGTGGAGCCTCCTCCTCCAGTCAATTGTTTAATTGTCCATCACCATTCACGGCTCGACATGGCAGGACTGCAGAGCTTAGACCTGAACCGTTGGCTGTGGGTTTCCTCAGCTCTGTCTACCACTTGCTGCTTATGTTGTTTGCCATGCAAATAGTCATGTGTTACAGCTTCACCAGGTTGACACCTCATTTTTCTGTATGCCTGGTGCTACTCCTGCAATCTTCATTGACCCAGGGTTGACTCTTGGCTTGATAGTAATGGTAAAGTGGGGGATATGTTGGACCATGGGGTTTCAGATTGTGGCTGAGTGCAATTCAGCAGCTGCTGATGGCCCATAGAGCCCCACAGATGCTCAGTCTTGAGTTGCTATACCTGTTCTGAATCTATCCCGTTTAGCACGATGGTTGTGCCAGACAACACAATATGTAGACGGGACTTTGTCTGCACATGGACTGTGCAGTGGTCATTTCTACCGATACTGTCATGGACGGATGCATCTGTGGCAGGCAGATTGGTGAAAATGAGTTCTAGTATGTTTTTCCCTCTTGTTGGTTCCCTCTTATTGGTTCTCTCACCACCTGCCACAATCTCAGTCTAGCAGCTGTGTCATTTAGGACTTGGCCAGCTCGGTCAGTAATAATGCTACCGAGTCCCTTTGATGATGGACATTGTAGTCCCCCACCCAGAGTGCATTCTGTGCCCTTGCCATCCTCAGTGCTTGCTCCAAGTGATGTCATATGAGGAGCAGTTGAGTACTCTGGGTCTGTACTCGTTGGAATTTATAAGGATGAGGGGATCTTATTGAAACTTACAGGATACTGCGAGGCCTGGATAGAGTGGACGTGGAGAGGATGTTTCCACTAGTAGGAAAAACTAGAACCCGAGGGCACCACCTCAGGCTGAAGGGACAATCCTTTAAAACTGAGATGAAGAGGAATTTCTTCAGCCAGAAGGTGGTGAATCTGTGGAACTCTTTGCCGCAGAAGGCTGTGGAGGCCAAATCACTGAGTGTCTTTAAGACAGAGATAGATATGTTCTTGACTAATAAGGGGATCAGGGATTACGGGGAGAAGGTAGGAGGAGGGGATGAGAAACATATCAGCCCTGATTGAATGCGGTGCAGACACGATGGGCTGAATGGCCTAATTCTGCTCCTATGTCTTATGGTCCTATGCTGTCCAACATGGAGGAGTGCTGATTGGTCGGCCGATAGTTGATGGTACATGGTAATCCGCAGGAGGTTTGCTCGCCCATGTTTGACTTGACGCCCTGAGACTTCATGGGGTCCTGAGGCGATGTAGAGGACTCCCAGGGCAACTACCTCTTGACTGTATACCACTGTGCTGCCACCTCTGCTGGGTCTGTCCTGCTGGTGGGATGGTGATGGTGGTGTCTGGGACATTATCTGTAAGGTATGATTCTTGGAACTTCTGTGATTCGACAGAGCTAAGCGATACCACAACCAATGGATCAGGTCTAAGCTCTCAGGTCCTGTCGCATCCAGTCATGAATATTGGTGGACAATTAAACAACTCACTGGTGTATGACTATGTCAGGCTGTTCCTTGACTAGTCTGTCAGACAACTCTCCCAACTTTGACACATGTACCAGATGTTCGTAAGGAGGGCTTTGCAGGGTTGTGTTTGCCTTTGTCATTTCAAATGCTTAAGTTGATACCAGGTGGTCTGATCAGTTTCTTTGCTTTCTTTAATTGACTTTGTAGCGGTATGATACAACTGAGTGGCTTGCTGAGCCATTTCAGGTCAACCACATTGCTGTGGATCTGGAATCTTATATAGATCAGACAAGGCGAGGACTGCAGATTTCCTTCCCGAAAGGACATTAGCAAACTAGTTGGTATTATCCTGGGTCTTGGAATCACCAGTCCAGTGACAATACCACAGGATATTACTGCTAGGGTGCCCACCAGGGTGCCAGGCTGACAGCACCAAGGTGCACAGGTGGCATCAGAAGTGCCAAGGTGCTACCCTGCCCAGAGTTCCTCACCTGATGGTAACAGTCACGCTTCACAACTTAGGTCGTATTGT
Source organism: Scyliorhinus canicula (assembly GCF_902713615.1). Classification (NCBI taxonomy): domain Eukaryota; kingdom Metazoa; phylum Chordata; class Chondrichthyes; order Carcharhiniformes; family Scyliorhinidae; genus Scyliorhinus; species Scyliorhinus canicula. Next base: position 106,760,481 of record NC_052163.1, read on the forward strand.
TCTTCTCTGAATTGTTCTCCAAAGTATCCACGCACTTTCAAAGATGGGAAATTCAATACTTTCACATTGTTCCATTATTTTTATTCCTGATAAACCAAATTAAAAGGGCTATGTCCCATAGCACACATTGCAAGATTGAAAGAGTGAAAGAAGATCGGAATCACCTACTGAGTAGGTGTTGTCAAACTTGGACTTTAAAAGCTAAAGATGTGGGCCCGGTGTTTCCAAGCCTCCGCGCCGGGATTGTGCTCGGCGCGGGGGCGGAGAACGGGGTTTCAGGCCCGTGGTGCCGGGACGCGATTTCCGCGAACCAGAGACTCGTGGCCAGCCGCGCACGCATGGTCGACGCGGCACCGGTTGGGGGCCGTTGAAAGAGTCCCCCACGGCGATTCTCCGCGATCGACTTGCAGGGTTCCCGGCGAGTTCCGCCGGCGTGGTTCCAACCTGGTTCCACCCGGCGGGAGCTCGGACTCGCGGCCGCGCTGACCGTCCTGGTGGGGTTGTGGGGGGATCAGACTCCGGGGGGGTTCCTCCACGATAGACAGGCCCGTGATCGGGGGCTACCGGTCGGCCAGCGGGCGGGATCTGGGGGTGCCTATCTTCTTCCATGCTGGCCCGCTGTGTGGCTCCGCCGTGTTGCGCGGGGGCCGGCGCGAAAAACGGGCGCCGTGCGTATGTGCGGAGCTGCGGGCGGAAGTGCAGGCGCCATATCGGCAGCAGGAGCTGCGCGGCGCATGCCGAGGCCCTGCTATCCCTATTAAAACCTGAGAATCACTCCGGACTTTTTGAATAAGTCTGCAGTGATTCGCGCCCGATTTCTGGAGTGCAGGGGACATAGCCCCATTTTCGGAGAATCCCAGCCGAGATCTTTCCAATGAATTGTACAGTGTTAAAAGCCAGTGACCTCCTGGGGCTGGTTTAGCACAATGGGCTAAATCGCTGGCTTTTAAAGCAGACCAAGCAGGCCAAGCAGGCCAGCAGCACGGTTCAATTCCCGTATCAGCCTCCCCGAGCAGGCGCCGGAATGTGGCAAATAGGGGCTTTTCACAGTAACTTCATTTGAAGCCTACTTGTGACAATAAGCGATTTTCATTTCATTTTAATTTTCATTCCTAGATGGGGAGAGGTTGTAGGGTCAGTAATCAGAGAATATAGACTTAAGATATTTGGCGAAAGATCCAGAGAGGAAATCAGGAGAATTATTTCCTGCCGCAAGCTGTGATCCGGAATGCATTGTCTGAAGGGATATTGGAAATAGATTCAATAATAACTCCCAAAAATGAATTGAATGTATACTTGCTGGGTAAAAAATTACAGGGCTATGGGCTAGAGTTGGATCGTGGGACTAATTGGATAACTCGTTCAAAGAGCCAGAACAGATATGATGGGCTGAATGGCGTCCTTCTGCAGATTAACTGTGAATTAATTCTTAATTCCTGATTTGACTTGTGATGACAGCTTCACATCAGTTGGACACTTTCAGCCAATCAACAATTGCCCATAGCATTCAATCATTGTGTACGAATGTTTTTAAAATCTATTTATATTACATTCCTATCTACAGTAATGTACAAGTGTCATTCATCTGGACACCTGACAAAGTTATCCAAATTCCCTGAATTCTACTTTACATATGCCACAAAGTGATGCAGTTAAATCAGAGTAAAGTGGACTTGTGTTTGTGTGGTTGATGACTATTTATAGTAGTAGATAGACATTGGATTAGGGAAAAACCTTCCCAAATCTTGAAGCCAACTTGAAACGTTAACATTTTTCAGTGCACATCTTGATTTAGGGTATGATTTACTCAGTTTAAGAAAACCTTCCATATATATCCTCAATAGAGGGAGATCTATGTTTTCAAAAATTATTTTAGGGATGTTCGATGTTGCTGGCTAGGCCAGCATTTATTGCCCATCCCTAATTGCCCTTGAGAAGGGGGCAGTGAGTTTGTTGAACATAGAATCTCTACAGCCCAGAAGGAAGCCATTCGGCCCATCGAGTCTGCACCGATCCTTTGAAAGAGCACCCTACCTAGGCCCACTCCCCATCCTATCCCTGTAATCCCACCTGACCCCTTGGTCTCTAAGGGGCAATTTAGCATGGCCAATCCGCCTAACCTGCACATCTTTGGACTGTGGGAGGAAACCGGAGCAAGCGGAGGAAACCCACACGGACACAAGGAGAAGGTGGAGACTCCACACACCTTAGACTGGAAATGGACCCGGGTTCCTGGCGCTGTGGGGCTGCAGTGCTAACCACTGTGCCATCATGCTGCCCAAGAGTTGTCTTCTTGAACCTCTGCAGTGCTGTTAGGGAGGGAGCTCCAGGAGTTTGCCCCAGTTACAGTGAAGGAATAGCGATATAATCCAAGTCAGGATGATTGATGGCTTGGAGTTGAACTTCCAGATGTTGGAGTTCCCATGTGTCTGTTGCCCTTATCCTTCAAGATGGTAAGGGTGGCATGGTAATGCAGTGGTTAGCACTGCTGCCCCATGGCGCTGAGGAACCGGGTTCGATCCCAGCCCTGGGTCACTGTCCGTGTGGAGTTTGCACATTCCCCCATTGTCTGCATGGGCCTCACCCCACAACCCAAAAAGATGTGAGGGGTAGGTGAATTGGTCGCACTAAATTGCCCCGTAATTGGAAAAAGAAAAGAATTGGATACTCTAAACTTAACAAAAAATCCTTCTATATGGTAATGGTAATAGTCTTTGATTTGGAAGGTGCTGTCTCAGGAGGCTTGATGAGTTCCTGCAGTGTGTTTTGTTGATGGAACATACAGCTCTGTGCGTTGGTGGTGGAAGGAGTGAATGTTTGTGGCTAGGGTGCCAATCAAGTGGGTTGCTATATCCTGGATGATATCAAGCTTCTTGAATGTTGTTGGAACTACTCTCATCCAGGTAAGTGGAGAATATTCCATCACACTCCTGATTTTAAATTACAGTTATTTTATTTTTGGAAATATTTTTATTAAAACTTTTTAATAATTTTAATACAAATCCTACAAAAACACAGAATAACAATTAAATATTAAGAGTCCCCTTCCTTAACCCCCCTTCCCTTACAACAGTTAACCTTAGTTACTAAATCCTCCCCACTCACCCTCTCCCCCCCCCTCCTAACAGCTAACAGTGACCTGGGGCGGGATTCTCCTCTACCCGGCGTGACGGGGGGTCCTGGCGTAGGGGAGTGGCGCCAACCACTCCGGGGTCGGGCCTCCCCAAAGGTGGGGAATTCTCCGCACCTTTGGGGGCTAGCCCCGCGCCGGAGCGGTTGGCACCAGAAGACTGGCGCAAAAAACCGGCACCCCCGAAAGGCTGGCCGAAAGGCTTTCGACGGTCGGCCCATGCGCCGGCGGTGACGTCAGCGGCCAGCTGCCACTGACGTCACCACGGCGCATGCGCGATTTGGGTTTCTCTTCCGCTTCCGCCATGGCGGCCGCGGAAGAGAAAGAGTGCACCCAGGGCACTGGCCCGGAGTCTGAGCGGGGGGCCCCGATCGTGGGCTTGGCCACCGTGGGGGCACCCCCCGGGGTCCGATCGCCCCCTGCCCCCCCCCAGGACCCCGGGGGCCTGCTCGCGCCGCCGATCCCGCCGCCACCAGAGGTGGTTTAAACCTCGGTGGCAGGAGAGGCCTCCCAGTGGTGGGACTTCGGCCCATCACGGGCCGGAGAATCGCCGCAGGGGCCTCGCAGATTGGAGTAGCGTGATTCCCGCCGCCGCCACTTCCTGGGTGGCGGAGAATCTCTGCCACGGCGTGGGCCGGATTTTCGGTGGCCCCAGGCGATTCTCCGACCCTGCTGGGGGTCGGAGAATTTCGCCCCAGCTCTTTAAAGTACAATATAAATGGCTGCCATCTGCGGTAAAACCCTTCCACTGACCCTCTCATGGTAAACTTAACCTTCCCGAGGTGTAAAAACTCTATCAAGTCACCCAGACACGCAAAATTGCTTGGCGGTGTAATCGACCTCCAACCCATGAGGATCCGCTTCCTTGCCACCAGTGAGGCAAAGGCCAGGACGTCTGCCCCTGCCACCGTCCGGAGTTCTGGCACAACCAAAACCCCCAAAATTGCCACCAATTGGCAAGGCTTTAACCCAATGTTCAGGATTGCCAACATATTTGACCTCCAGATGTCCGCCAGCTTTGAGCACGACCAGAACATTTGCGCATGACGGGCCGGGATACCGATCGCATCTATCATCCACCCCTTCAAAAAATGACTAATTCTAACCTTTGTAAGGTGTGCTCGGAACACCACAGTTTGTCTTTAAACAGATGAAACCTAGTTGAATGATATGAGCCCATTCTTCGGAAACCCAACAAGGCTGAAGAGAGTTCAAGCTGTAAGAAGCATTTGTTTTGTGTAGCGGTTAAGGGGGAATGCTTTGGGGAGAACTAAAGGAAATTTTAAAAATTGACCTTACAATCACCCCAGGATTTAAAGGAAACTCAATTTTGACTGCTGTATGGATCCTTCTGTTTAAACCCTGCTTGTTTCCTGTTTTCCTCTCTTTTTTTTGGGCTATTGCAATTTTGATCCATGGATGTTTAATGGACCGGTGACTTTAATGCAGCCTTTGCCTTTAATTCAAGCAGGCGAGATCTGTGATGAATACATTTGACTGACTTGGCTGGCGGCCAATGAACTGGCTTGAAATGCTGGGCTTTGCCGATAACCAGCGGTGATTGGTTCTGGTCCCGCTGACATGTTTCTCAGTGTGTCATAAGGCTGGAGTTAGTTTCACTTTCAATTCTGCAAGTTGGATGGAGGAGTTCTAACTCCCTCTCTCAAGGATCTTATGAATTCTCTCTAAACGTCTCTCTCCCCATTAAGGCTGGCTATCATTTTATTGAGACTGCAAAGGATTGAGATCAAAGCTCGCACTAGAAGCTGGGTTAAGTGCAAGACAAAGGATTTTAAGAGAGAGATAGACTCAAAGATGGACCTTTGAGTTGATGGTCCAGTTCAATAAAGGCTAAAGTGTCTCTCCAGGAGAAATCCTACTGCTTGTGAGTAATGAATGACTGTTTCTGCAAGAAAACCATCGCCGACTGTAAACCAGTAGCTTTGAATAATCAGCATGCTGGGAGGAAAGCTGGCTGCAAAGGACTCACCATTGAAAGCAAGGACTCATCCTTTTTACCTTAATCCTTATTATTTTTATCCCTTTACACCCCTCTATGTTTGTCTGTCTTGAGAATGGAACAGTTAAAGGGAGGGGGGTAGCAGGTTAGTTTGCACGTTATCCAGCTGAAACTGTATATTTCATCTTTAATACTGTTATAAATAAACAGTAATAGTGTTTCAACTTACAAACCTGGTGACTGTAATTATTGGACGGCCAAGGGCCAAAGATTTTGGGATCTTTTATCTGAATTAATTGGTTAAGTGAATTACAGGACTCTGGGGCCTGTGATTGACCGCACACTAGCCCAGGGTGTTGTAACACTGAAGATATGAGTGTAATATAAATAGATTTTCAAAACGTTTGTACACAATGTCATGGGCAATTGTTTATTGACTGAAAGTGTCCGACTGATGTGAAGCCATCATCAACAAGTCTAATCAGGAATGAGAACTCATTCACACATAAAGAACAGAAGGACGCCATTCAGCCCATCATATCTGTTCTGGCTCTTTGAAAGAGTTATCCAATTAGTCCCACATTTCTGCAATTTTTTTACCTATCAAGTATGTATTCAATTCATTTTTGGGGTCCACCGCATCAGGGCCATGCTTGGGCAAGCTTGCACTATCGCCCGCCCAATGGATCTCACGCTGTGGGGGTCGGTGTATAACTGGGTGTGAGGGGTGCTGGGGGGTGGGGTGCGGTGTGGGGGGAGGTTGGTGAATTGGGCTTCCAGCCTATTAATCAGATTTAAATACATTCAAATTGTGGATTTGTGTGGGGCGGGTCGTTCGCTGGGGCTGGTGGCAGGGCAGCGGAGCTTTGCCATGGGTATGTCACCCAGCGCCGATCCCATTGTTTGGGCCCACCCGCCGCCTTTCTCCGCCCGATCAGCAATCCTGATATCGGGGTCGGGCAATGGAGAACCCACCCCGTTAACCCTGTTTCTCTCTCGATGGACACAGACAGACTTGCTGAGTATTTCCAGCATTTTCTGTGTTTATTTTGGTTGTGGAACACTTCCCTCAGGAGCACAGCTATGTAACCACCTTGTTGTTGGAGCTTTCAGCTTCCAGCACAGACAGTAGTGCCTGATTTACTTTGTTAGTTCATTTCAGTTAAGAAAACTGTTGTTTGTGGCAAACTGTCAATGGAACCTTAGAATTAGACTCAAAGTCCAAACAGCTTTATGTTATCTGTACTTTGTGTGTGTGTGTGCGATTTCTTTGTATCTGATACCCTACCATCTATCCGCTTTTTAAAAATATATAGTATTTAATGATATCTGGAAGCTATAATTTTCAGTTCCTAAATTCTCCTGTGCAATAATTCACAGACTGCTTACAATGCAGTGGCTGAGGCTAGATTGCAATTTCAACTATTCTGACTGATCAAAACAAGACAAATCGTTTGAAATGTTAACACCTGTGAATTAACATACTGTGGAATAGACAAAATTTAATTTCTCTGAACGCTGAGCCAATAAAAGGGAAATGGAAGCCGGGAGATGCTGCTACCTAAATATTAACAGTGCACCTTACAGCATGTGACAGCTGTCTGTAACCTGAATGGATTCTCACGGCACAAATCAATTCTGCAGATTTCTCCTCTATGTCTTTAGATTTGACTGGAGATCTGTGCTCTGTGGGTTGGCTGGGAAAATTGCATTCATGATGGATGGCGCTGGACTGATTCATCCAAAGGCCCTGGTGATTGTTAAGTTGTTTATGAAAAATGTCTTGAAAAGGTAGTTAAAAAAAAATAGGAACTCGTTCCACCTTTCTTGTTTTGTAAATATTAACCTTCCTGTATTTTTCTATGCCTCATGACTGCCGTGTGTTATTTTACCTGTAAATAAATCTGTTAGGTTGAACCTTTCTGCCCCGTGGAGGGAATATATATGTCGAGATTTCAATTCACTGGGAGTTGTTCGGCTTATGGAAAGCCTTTTTTGCCCTGGGCGCAAGGTGTTGGAAGGAAGTCTGATCTCTAACACTAATATTCAATTGTAATCTACTCTAATTACTCAAATCTACCTTTACCGTTGAATTTATGGGGACGTGAGGCCTTCTTCCATGGAGTCTGATCAAGCCTCTATACAATTGAAGACTTACTCCCTCACATTTATTTTGTAAGCCCCTTATAATAAATATCAACATTCCCTTGGTGTTCATGAATAATCTTTTTTTTACCTGTTCATTAGCTTTTGCTGATTTGTGTACATGGGCACTCAAATATCTTCTCCACATTTTCTAATTTCTCATCATTTAAAAATATTCTGATTTGTCTTTACTGAGTCCAATGTAAACAGTTTCCCATTTCCCCAAACCAAATTCCATTTGCTAGTTTTTCCCAATCACCTAATCTGTCTATATCCCTTTGTAACATCCTGCAGTCCCCGGCACTTACAATGTCCACATTTATCCCAGACCACCGTCTGAATTGAGACAATTGTGCATATCTATTTGCCATTGTCGTGTCACTTACACGGGCACACTTTAAACCAAAGATATCCAAAGATGTGCAGCTTAGGTAGATTGGCCATGCCAAATGGCCCCATAGTGCCACTTAGATTCATACTATGCATACCTGCCATTTTAGGTTTGTACAAATTTCTCCTTTAGCAGCCTGGTTGTCCTCCATCGCCTGCCCCAAATTTCAGGATCCGTTTTACAAGAAGGTCTTAATATTTGAGTTGAAATTTTAACTCACCCTCTGAGTGAGTTAACTCAGAACTGATGTACAAAGCCACTTATTATTCCATGCTGTATTGTCCACCAACTCTGGGATTCCAGCCAGTGGGTACCTAAGGAGCCCAGTCCTGAGGTAAAATATCTTTCATTCAAACAGAAAGAAGATGAGAGGAGAGAAAGCCTGACCTGCTGGCAAACTGTGAGGATTGCACAATTGTTCTGCCGCAGGGACAATGGAATGGCAAGATGACAGTGAGTTTAGCACACAGCATTTCTGAATCCTCGGCCAATCAGAATTGACTTGCAAACAAAACAACACCTTTTTTCCTGTAGTATAAATTGTTTGATGGTTTGAAATTTGTCATTCTTGCATTTGGCCTGATGAGTGCAAGCTGAAAAGCTTTGACAACCCGTCTCTCTTTTCAACGATAGTCAAGTTCTGTACTGTAAATACTGTAAATACATAAATATTAAACACCGTCAAAATTCCAAAGTACAAAGTGTTGCTGGTCACATCTGTAATTTGCATACCTGTTAAATACCTGAATATTAAAATTGCATCAAGTTGAATGTTCCCTGATGTATTCATATCTGGAAATTCTGCCCTCCTTGCTCAATTGAAGTGAATGGATGGATTTTGGGTGTCAAGAGAATACTGTGCTGCTGTTGACAGATTGCAATGAAATGCCAGCCTCCAACAGAGTGGTCATTGAGCTTTGGGTTTCAAAGGGGCTGTTTGGCTTCGTTGATGGATCAAGAGGGGCTTGGCAGTACACTGTAGAGGGAATGTCCAACAGTCCTTGCTTCTTTCCCTGGGTCACTCTGTCAGGTTTTTTAAATGTCACTTTTAAACTGGTCCAACATCGCACATGAACCATGCACTACAGCTGCCCAGGAGTCAACTCACCGTGCTGGATTTTGCCACTGAGGATGAGGTGGGTTCAAAGAAGCCACGCCAGCAATTACATACAGGTGCCAGTTGTCGGGCAAGTTGGATATTTTTTCTGGAGGAGACACCTAGGGAAGGAAAGTTAATCACCAGGAAACAATGGGACATCAATTAACTTGTTATCAATCCATTTGAGTGATCTATTTGCTCACACCTGCATTTTCCAGCAGCACATGCTGAAGCTGAAGCCCAGCCATTGCCTAGAGGCAGCCTCCTGACAGAAGGCCGGAGACTGGTGAAGCTTCTTTTGTGACCTTTGTATCCAAAAGCAATAGCTGTGGTGAGAGGGATTCCCTCTGCAATAATGGCCTGGCAACTATGGCCTAACTTATTTCCATTTTGGGGCATGCTTGAAGTCCCCCACATGCATTGCCACACCCACCTCACCCAGAGGGACTGCCAGCTTCCCAAACCTTCCGGCTCTTGAATTGACCATCCAGCCTGTGCATTCACCTACCTTCTGCAATCGGGCGAGACTACCTGAAGTGGCGAGTTATTTGGCCATTGCTGGGAGAAATGCACAGGCTGGTGGGGCTCGGACACTGGCATGTTCCTGATTTGGGGAACTAATGCTTGCCAGAATTTTCAGCTCACTGACTCAACTCCCCCCCGCCATCCCCAGTCTCCTGCTGCAATCTTCAGCCATTCTGCTCTCCTGATTTCCAAGCTGCACCCAGCAGTGGGCTGTTATACCACTGAAACTCAGATGGTTACTTAAATGAATAACAGTGGAGTCAGGACTGGTTGAGTGAAGGTCGAGTTGAGGGGTGCAATCCTTGTTTCAAAAACCCAGTGGTATCTCAGGGGAGGCGGGGGGGTCAATGGTATCTCTAATGTACTGATTAGAGTTTTAAAATGAACACACACATTGGAAGCATTTCTTACAGAAACCATAGAGCTCTACACAAGATGAATTTAATTATATTGGATTAGAGTGCGATTGCATTGGGTGAAAAATACAAGCCATGGTGAGGAAGGGATGGAATTTGGCACTTATTCCTCACAAAGTTGGGGGCGGGGATTATAGATGGGAGTGGATTTACAATGGAAAATGAGCCCATGGCAATTTTGTCAAAAGGACTGAAGAGCCTCTATATTGCCGACACTCAGGCAAGAGAGGGCATCAGGAATCTCGGGAAGTACCCGGCACAGAGGTTTGGCGGGTGGGTACAATGGAGAGTATAAAACTTTCCTTGCGTGTCCTCCTTTGCTGCTGGTCCTCTTGTCTCCATCTGCCGAGAAAGCTGCTCAGGACAGAGTTAAAATTGCTATCGGGCACAGTGTTGACGTTGGATCCCGATCTGCATATTTAGAGAATCCCACTGGGTTTTGGTTGACCGATTTGTGCACAAGCCTTACTGTCAGGAAACATGGTAAATAAACAGGTAATTAGATGTCTGATCGGGTTTGTTAGTTAAGAGATGAGTGTTGGCCAGCGCACTTTGAGAAATCACTTATTTTCTTGGTATTTATGCCACAGGATTTTTTAAACTTGTTCTTAAAAATGACACCACTGCTAAAGCAGCAGTAACTCAGTACCAGATCACAATGGTACCATCGATCCTGGACTCAAGGCCTAGTCATGGGCTTGAACCCACATCTTTCTGCATCAGAGATAAATTTGCCACCACTGAACCAATGAGACACTATCAGCTTTGAGAGGAAAAGACAACAAGATTAAAATGTATGGAAGATGATTATTATAAATCTTATTCATTCACTCAATCTTTTATTTGAAAGAAAGCATGAGTAACACAGTCACAACGTGGAAAATGGCAACTGCCCCTTTTTCTCTCGCACTTAATCTTTGGCAGCTGGTTTAAAAAAAAACATACAAATCTATGGAAAAAAGTTATGGAATAAACAAGGTATCTCACGGGAGAAACTGATTTTCTTTCTTTAACCTTGCTGGAATATGTTTTGAGTGTTTACCTCCAGGCATCTATTACTTGTGCCTTGGTTGCTAAGCAATCATATACATTACTCATGATCATGAGATAATTCATATTGATATCAAGTTACTGTTCTCCAACAAACTGGAGAACTGACATACTTTAATTTTTCATATTGTCACATTATTCAAGAATATGCTGCAAATCCAGTTTCCCTCTCCAATCAACACAAACTAATGATAAGTACAAGGTTTTTAGAGAGCTTAAATGGCATTCACTGTCAGCGTTGCCGCAGGGAGTTACAGATAGTCCATGACTCCTTCCGAACTGACAGAAGTTAATAGCTGTAAGGGTGAATTATTCAGAACCACAGCTTCAGGAATAATATAGTTGTAACCCCAATGGCAGTCCTGAGATCAGGGAATATGAACTTCCCCTTTAATGGGGGAGAGGGGGACTTCCCCTTTAAGGGGGCAATGCTTCCCCTCTACAGGGAGAGACCCAGCTGTATAAAAACCCGGGCCTTGGTGCAGGTCGGGGAAAGAGACCCTTAGGGGAGTGGAGGTGTAATAATATAATCTTTATTAGTGTCACAAGTAGGTTTACATTAGCACTGCAATGAAGTTACTGTGAAAATACCCTAGTCGCCACACTCCGGCGCCTGTTCGGGTACACTGAGGGAGAATTCAAAACGTCCAATTCACCTAACAAGCACGTCTTTCGGGACTTTTGGGAGGAAACCGGAGCACCCGGAGGAAACCCATGCAGACACGGGGAGAACGTGCAGACTCTGCACAGACAGTGACCTAAGCCGGGAATCGAATCCAGGACCCTGGTGCTGTGAAGCAACAGTGCTAACCACTGTGCTACCGTGCTGCCATATTAGAATTGTATTAAAATAAACTTGGTTCGTAATTTCTACAACGTCTAGGCATCCTACTTACCGCAGTCCGATTCATTTTGGGTCACAAGGAAACCAAAAATAAAATCAATCTAACTTTACTTTGCTGGGACTGGTCTTCGCCCAGCTCCTCACTGGCAGGGTGATCAGGTGGGGAAGACAACCTGCCTGCACAAACAAATGACAGGAATAACCCCTTGATTCCCGCCCAGAACGGACTCTGTTTTCCTTTAGGTAAACCGTAACCATAATTTCTGATCCAGACAGAAAAAAAATGTGCACTTAATTAGTCCAATGTCTGATACCAGAAGCTCAGCTCAGTTTGACAAGGGCAAAAAACAAAACCAATTAAATTAAAAAATGAAAGAAAATCAATCCTTGTGGAATCATCCACAAATCCCTTTGCTTTATGCATTATTCTGAAAGATAATGGCCCAGATCGTCGAGTCTCCAGATTGTCAGAGATGGGGTGTTCCCCGAGATGTGCCATTTGGAAGTGCCAATGCAATGACTCATTGGGAATTGCCCAGGCAGTTTGAACTTCCGATGGGCAATTTATCAGCACCTCCTGAACTCTGAAAAAGTCTCCAACTCTGAGTTAGAGTCGGAGACTTTGGGTAGTTCCAATTTACTTACTTAGATGGGCATCTGGGAAATCTTCGGCAAAATAAATTCTAGTCTAACTCTTGGGTTAATATACAACTGACACTCCTCTGGCCACCCCATTGATCTGCTGATTTCTCCCGACCCCTTGAATCCACCCGTGACCCGACTCCCACCTCCATTCCCTCGACTCCCCAACCAAACCTAACCCAACCTGAATGCCTGACTCACCCCATCACCGATTCCCCCCGCCCTGACCTCCCTGATGCAACCTGACTGAATACAGTATTGCCACCTGATACACACCCCCTGACTCCTCCATTCTCTGACTCCCCCAACCCAACCTCACCACCCAACTCCCCCACTGACCCTCCCAACACCCCTCTGACCCCCCCTGACTCCCCCGGATCCAACTAGACTTGACCTCACCACACAACTCTCCCCCAAATCCCTGAATCCTCACCTCTTGGCTTACCTACCTTACCCCTTACCTCACCCACCTACACCTTTATCAACTTACTTTGTCTCCGTAGATTTTCAAACAAGCTTCGGGACATTTAAGCTCTTTGCTTACCAGAAAATGGCCGGTAGTGTTGTAGATGGGCGGCATGGTAGCACAGTGGTTCCCACTGTTGCTTCACTGCACCAGGGTCCCAGTTTCAATTCCCGGCTTGGGTCACTGTTTGTGTGGAATCTGCACGTTCTCCCTGTGTCTGCGTGGGTTTCCTCCGGTTTCCTCCCACAAGTCCCGAAAGATGTGCTTGTTAGGTGAATTGGACATTCTGAATTCTCCCTCAGTGTACCTGAACAGGCGCCGGAATGTGGCGACTGGGGGATTTTCACAGCAACTTCAATGCAGAGTTAATGTAAGCCTACTTGTGACACTAATAAAGATTATTATTATTAGAAATTAGACATGACCTGCCTCCCACCACCAGTCCAGCACTGCGAAGAACCCATACCATTTCGGGTACGCTCCGCATTTCTGGAGAAGCCGGGATTCGATGGCCCCGCCAGAAGTATCGGCACGCGCAGAAAACTAGGAGTGGAGTGGAAATCCAATAGTGGTTGCCACTCCTCGGAAGATTCAGGCTAGAGTATTAAATAGTGTCAATGAAGATTCCGAGGAAGAGTCATTGTAGGCTCGAAACATTAACTCTGCTTCTCCCTCCTCAGATGTCGGGCCTGCTGAGTTTTATCCAGCATTTTCTGTTTTTAATTCAGACTGACAACATCCGCAGTATTTTGTTTTTATATTTAAAAAATAGTTCCTGAATGTCATGCTGATATTCTCTCTGATAGCCTCATCTGCTATTGGGCCCAGCTATATCTCGCCCAATCCCAATGGGAAGTGATTGCTCTCCGATGGGCGGGAACAGCATATCCGCGGTTGGCGGTGGAGGGTTGAAGTTACGGTTCGGGGGCGAGGGGGGATGGGTTTCGTGGAGTGGATGCTGTGTCAATCTGAAGGGTTGTAGGTTTCGGGAAGATTGGGAGGGCCTCATGGACCTCATTGCCACTCCTTGCGTGCCGGATCTCTACACTTCTCATTGATTATGAGGGTACGCAATGGATGGAACATTTTCTTTGAGGCTGAATAGTTGGCCTTGTTTTTGCTTCTAATGTTAACTATTGCTTTTCAAGACATTGCTGACTCATCCCCTTTAACTGCATCCATTCTGGTGAAAAAAATATCGGTGGACAGCTAAAATTTGCCAAATGGTCCAAAGGCACAGCTGTGGATTTATGTGACTGCACAAAGTAATTTGCCTGTAAATTTTGGAAAAATTATCAAGAACTGTTTCTATGGGTTAAAGAATTAGGCCTGGTTCTATATTTAACCTGCTTGACTTTAAACTTTATTGCTGCGAGCATTAGCACTAACATCCACAGACTGTAATAACCTCAATTCCAAAAGCGATTGGGCCATACTCTTCTATTTCAGGAAATACGGTACCAATCTTCAAAGTTATTTTCCTGACAGAACTCTCTTTCTCTGCACCTCTCAACCTTCTCAAAAGAAGATAACAGAAATATGAACAAATACTGCAATTATTATCTGTCAGCAAATTTCAGGGACTATGAAAACACATCAGGACATTAAACTGGTTTTTGTAAGGATAGCCTCATAAATCATTCTCAGAAGGCCAGAGGGCTGGAATCAAAGGAAATGTGTACGTTTGATTTTGATAGTTCTGAAAAACAGTTTGTATATGTAGACAGACAAAAGGGGAAATTGTTACATAAACATGTACAAGAAAGTATCAAAGAGGGAAAAACATGAAAAGACATAACAAACATCAGATTCTTTGTCATTTGAACCTTTTGCCAACATAAACAGGTAGTTGTCTGGGCATAAAACCTATATTTTAATTTTTGCTGCTATTTCCTGATGTTTATGATTTAATTTCTATTTTGACATAAAAAGAAGAAAACATCAAAAAATGCAATAAAAATAAGGACATGGAAATAAATTCAACCCCTATGTGTTGCTTTGTATCTAGAAAATGTTAAGAACACGAAGGTGAGAGGGATCTGCACCACTCCACTCCCACCCCACCTGATCACACGACCCTCCCTGCCTCCGAATCTGCCTCTGGCATGGGGGAATAAACTCCACCCATGATGATAGTCATTTCATGGATGTCTATTTTTTTTCATTTCTTCTTTGATTTCCCCCAATTCTTCCCTCCAGACAATGATTCATGCTGGAGTTTGGTTCTATGGGCACCCAACAGAAAGGCGGTAATTATTCTTGACTATAAGGGCTTTACGGCTGAGCCTGCTGTTGTCCTCATCCAACGTACATGGAATTTCGACCTGCGGTTGTTGGAAAGTGACCAGGAACAGGAAATCTATGGCCACGTGTGCTCCTCCACTAACCCAGCACAATTAGAAGGAAAAGACTCACATTTATACAATGATTTTCACAACCTCACGATATCGCAAAGTGCTTTATAACAAATAAAACTGTGACCTTTCTGTATCACTTGAGTCATTTCTATATTTATCCACGAAAAAGCTGTGACACATAAAACTTCATGAATATGTCGCACAGACATTTATTCTTGGCTGGTTCCTTTAGGGGAAGAAGTAACTGTTCTGATGTTAGTTATCGCTAAATTGGACAAAGTTGATTTCATGATTATTCTGGCGAATTTCATGCAATAGGGATACAAATGACTGGTGATTGCCTGATATCTGTATGTTTTTCTGATTCAACAGCAGTTCATTTGCTAACATAAATAATGGATTCAGTGCTCAGCATAATTGCAAATTCTGAAACATCCCTCCTGCTAGAGTATGGGAAGCATCAAAGTCTTTCAAGTGCCATTGGTCGCTAGACTGTCTGTTTTCTTAAGTGTGATTATAACTACGAAAGAAATACCTGTTTTAATCTTTACCTACAGAATATGCGCAGCATGTGCGACATATGCTAAGAAGTTTGCATTTTAATTCTAGTGGCGTACATATTGATGGTACTGAATTCGTTATTAGCTTTTGGGTTTGTGATACTGAGTATGTATGTATAAGGATTACAGTTAATTTATGTGACAATGTAGTCCTGACCAAAACCAATTGCGGATTCTCCCATTAACCCAACACTGGGACACTTGACTTTTCAAGGGTACTTGTCTCTTTACATTCTAAATTCGAAAACACCAGCTGTGGAATAATACCAGATCGATATTGTGCATGATCTGGTCTCATTAAAGTCAGCAATGGTGCGCAATGCATTGGTGAACCCCTACAGAACGGTCATCCTCAAATTATATTCTGCCGGAGGGGGAGAGAAATGAGCTGGAATTTATGTGGAGGCAATGGCCCACTCCCCGGAGAAGCCCCGAGCTGATAATTGGCTCATGGTGAGCCTTAGGCCTCAAACTGGGAAAAGGTTCCACCTCTGAGAGTTGCCGGGCAACCAGAGGATTGGCAACTCTCCAGTACCTGCGGAACTATGGGAAAGAGAACTATCGGAAAGAGGACTGCAGCCAATGCCCAGAAAAGAGCATCACTGGAGCTGTATAACCAGGTGAGCAGGAGGGGGGTCAACAGGGCCAGCCTGGCAAGCCCTGGCGAGGGCACAGAGGGCTGCCAGAGTGCGGAATGGAGAAACAAGTGGGCAGAGGTGGCCTGAACAGGAAGGTCATGTCAGCTGGCAACAAAGCTGTCAGTGTTCACCTGACGGCCTTGCCGTGTGGCATGGGCATCATCCATTGTTGATAAAAGGCCAGCAGTGCTGGAAGAAACCCGTTAAATAGCACTGAATTGGCCCCTTTACGGTCTCAATTGGTCCAAAAGGTAGGGAGGGAGGGGTCGGTTACTTGACACTCACAATGCCGTTGATTAAATATCAGCAGAGGTGGGTAGGTGAATGGCAAGATGCCCTCTGCCATGCCACCCACTTTTCCCCCATGCTATCCTCCTCCCAAGATGGAATGTAAAATACTGTTTGTGTGATGTTCCAGGTTAGGCTGACCTGTACTGTTCTCGGACACTTCCTAAAATCCTTCCACTGGGCGATGGAAACTCTTTCAAACAGGGAGGTCAAATTTGTTGACTTTTTCTGAGCTTGGACAATAATGAACTTCAGTAGATTAATGTAAAACACCCAAAGCTATGACAGCACAAAGACAGAAAACTTTCTTCTCATGCCAGCGACATTTGCAACAAATATTGTCAACAAATGGAAAAATAGCAGAGATCCGTTTTGGGTGTGATAAGCGGGGTGTTTATCGACCCCGCTATTAATCGGGACTCTGTTTCTTTTCCACGCCTTGGTGAGGCTGCCCAGCCGAGGCCACACATACATTCATTTCAGAAAGAGATTGGGGCGCCATTTTTAAATGTTGTCCCGTTCTCTGGACCCCCCCCCCACTGTGGCCTCCAATCCCCCCCCCCCCCCCCCCAATTTACCGATTAGTGAGTTCTCGAGCACCCCCTCACCCCACCTCATAAGGGCAGGCCACCCCCCGGCCCGATCCCTGACACGGGTAACCTGCCACCCTCGCAGTGCAACCTGGGTATCCTGGCAGTGCCAGGGTGGCACTGCTAGGGTACCCAGATGGCATCAGGGGTACCAAGGTACCGCCTTGTCCAGAGCCCGATTTAACAGCCTCTCGGCACGTTATCGAGTCGGGCGTAACAAAGCCGTTCGATCGCACCCGTTACCTATAAGCGTCTACAAGTTTCTGACAGCAGTGCACCATATGAACTGTGCTAATTTGGGTCCGCTGGCAAAGTTATATTTTTTTCCTATGTCACATGAGGCTTTATTTACATTTTCATCTGTTTGATAAGTTTAGCCAAAATGGTGGTGATGAGCAAATGGGAATGTAACGTAAATAGAAAGTGTTGATGGACTATTTCTGCAAGTTCATCAGGGATTTGAGCATTTCTACTGTTCCAGAACTGATTTAACAAACGTTAGCAAACTGTGAGGGGGCGGGTGGAGAAAAACGGTCTAATGGGCTTGGTTAAGGTTATTAATGAGGAATGAATACACCTGTTCAAGTTAAAGTGAATATTTTGGCCCAGATCAGATCTGGTGGCCCTGATTTTAACACATCCTTCCCTGTGGAATGGGAGAGTCAGCAGATTAAATCCCTAAATGTCAATTTACCCCACTGTTCCAGCCAAAACCCCATTGATGGCCATTTTAACTTTGGGGTTTAATCGTACAGGGGACTTTGTTTCATCAGAGTGTAAAAGGAGGCCATTTGGCCCATCGAGTCTGCACTGACATTCCAAAAGAACACCCGAACCTAGGCCCACTCCCCGATCCAATCATGCATCCCCACCTTTGGACACTGAGGGGAAATTTAACGTGGCCAATCCACCCTAGCCTGCACATCTTTAGACTATGGGAGGAAACTTGAGCACCCGGAGGAAACCCATGCAGACACAGGGAAAATGTACAAACTCCACACAGTCATCTAAGATTGGAATTGAACCCGGATCCTTGAACTGGGATCCTGGGCACTGTGAGGCAGCACTGGCAACCGTTGTACCATCGAGCTGCCCTGACCAGCCGCAGATTAACTAGAAACCACAAATCAAATTCCACAATCTGGGAAAGGTGGTTAATTTATTTACAAACAGATGATTGAACTAAAATCCTTTGACATGCAAGTGTTCAACACCCCCTCCTCCCCCCCCCCCCCCCCCCCCCCCCCCCCCCAGATAAATGCTTATCTTAGCACAAGGTTTCCTCACTCTCCTGGAGCTGTTCCTGTAGTGAGTTCAGTAAAACTGCTGAAAATCTACTGTTGCTCATCTGGGGAATTTTTGTGACCTCCATGGCTGAAGATTCTTGGCCACATGAACCGTCTGTGGACCCAAATGCAGATTGTTCACCTTTGGCTTCTTTTGGGACAGCCCATCCCAATATGGTTATCTGCCATTATATTGGTTGAGAGGGCGGCAAGAGACCATAATTGCTGACACCCAGAGGCACGTCAAAATGGGCCACTCTTGTCTGGTCACTTTCGCTGACATAGATCTGAGACTCATCACTTCCATTGCTTTGTGGAGCCAATTGGATTGATCAGCCAATTGGACGTGGAGCGTCGCGCCATGGTAAAATTAGCGGAAGTGGCTGAAAATTGTATTCCCGCCTCCAAATATTGGAATTTCCAATTTTGCGCGGCGGTGAGATTGAAAGAATGTTACGTTTCACACATACCCATTTCACAGAGGAAACTGATGATATAATCATCAGCTGCCTCCACTCGCGGGATTTTGGTTGCCTTGGAGTGTGAAACCCAAAGTGCGCAGATTAGACCTGGTAAGAGCAGGTCTGAATTTTGTGCATTTGTTTGGATAGCCAGGTACCCCTTTGGACAGCCAGGTACCCCTTTGGACAGCCAGGTACCCCTTTGGACAGCCAGGTACCCCTTTGGACAGCCAGGTAACCCTTTGGACAGGCAGGTACCCCTTTGGAGAGGGAAGGTACCGCTTTGGATCTGGTCCTGGGACACTTTTGGGGAAGGTCAGGTGCTCTTTGGGGGAGATAAGGTGCCTTTGAGAATTGATAAAAGTAGACATACATGTGTGTAAAAAGTTCATAAACTTATCCCGTCAAGATCATTGGAACTGTTAACAGACCTATCAAAATTAGCTGTCAAACTATTTGAAGCCCCTGGCAAAGGGAGCTGTCAAAAGTGTCAGGAGGACCTGTCAAGAGGACCTGGCAAAAGTGAGTTGACAAAAGGGAGTTGACAAAAGTGTCAAGAAGACATGTCAAAGGGAGTTGTCAAGCTGTCAAAGCATTTAAAATTTCTGCCTGGAGTGTGAAATAAATCATTGCTTGCTTT
This sequence comes from Scyliorhinus canicula, assembly GCF_902713615.1. Classification (NCBI taxonomy): domain Eukaryota; kingdom Metazoa; phylum Chordata; class Chondrichthyes; order Carcharhiniformes; family Scyliorhinidae; genus Scyliorhinus; species Scyliorhinus canicula. The sequence continues at coordinate 106,779,969 of NC_052163.1, forward strand.
TTCACTCTGCCTGTTGACATAAGCCTAAGGGTTTCCGTTACTGGATGACTGCTGGAAGATTGATTTCACAACAATGCATTACCATAGTAGGCTGCCCGCCATTTCACAGATTGATTGACAGCTACAAGTAGTTATAGATTCTTTGAAGTAGGACTATTAATTCAAATGCTTGCTTTTGTAAAGGATTGTGCATTTGAATGAAATGCTTATTTAACTGAAGGAATGTTAATGTAATAAATGAGTTTTTATGAATGAGAGATTTTTTTCAATGTAGCGAAATCTGCAATAGATGCTTAGAACTTTATTTTATAGAACTGTATTTATATCAACTCTGCATGTGTCCTGACGTCTACCCATGGTGGTTACTGGGTGACTTGGTATGGTAGGTGTAAAGGCAAAATGTGGTAGATTGGAGGGACAAGTGAGGGCATGAGTTGGCATTATATTGGCAGAGGGATGATAAAGGATCCTAGGGCACTGGAAGGGCATATGTTGGGAAGGAGGGCATGAGTAGATATTGGGGTGATTGGAGGGGCATTGGTTAGCATGGATGAGATATTCATAGAATTTTTACAGTGCAGAAGGAGGCCATTCGGCCCATCGAGTCTGCACCGGCTCTTGGAAAGAGCACCCTACCCAAGCCCCCACCTCCTCCCCATCCCCGTAACCCAGTAACCCCACCCAACACTAAGGGCAATTTTGCACACCAAGGGCAATTTAGCATGGCCAATCCACCTAACCTGCACATCTTTGGACTGTGGGAGGAAACCGGAGCACCCGGAGGAAACCCACGCAGACACGGGGAGAACGTGCAGACTCCGCACAGACAGGCACCCAAGCCGGGAATCGAACCTGGGACACTGGAGCTGTGAAGCAATTGTGCTAACCACAATGCTACCGTGCTGCCCACAAATATGGGGAAATATGGGGAAGGGTGTGGGGGAAAGGGTGTTGAGGAGTGATGGCACCGAAAGCTTGTGATTCCAAACAAACATGTTGGACTTCAACCTGATGTTGTAAGACTTCTAACCGTGCCCACCCCAGACCAACGCCTGCATCTCCACATCATGGCCATAAAGGATGAGTCAGGTTGCACACCTCCAGCAGCTGAATTGCCACACTGCCCCACACCACATCCCTCACCACCTGTCGCGTTGGGAAAATCTCAGCTGACACAAAGATCTGGGTCGGCCTTTGCTACTTATCATTAACAAGACTCTTAACAAACCTAATTAGCTGTCTGCCTCGTGGTAGTCGGAAACCCTGCTGGCACCAATCCCACCTTGGCTAAAGGGACTGAAATTGGGAATGGGGTTCGGAGACTGGCAAGTCAGCCATTGCCGGTATTTCTGATCCCGATCTTGGTGGGGCCTGAACATTCAGCCCTAGGATTTCTCAACTTCTGAAAACTGATCCTGAGATGAAGTTGGCATCACAGTTTGTGAGCTTTACGAACAGGGAACATTTCAAAGTTTGCTGCAACAGTCAATGTCGCACGATCATTTTATATTGTCTCCTTCCCTGACCAGTCTGCATGATCTACCGCAATAGTGATTAGATTATTTATTATCAGTTTCTGATCTCCACAGCAAGACGGAAAGAAGATTACCTTTCTGCAGATGAAAAATTGTTATCTATAACAAGAAGCTCTAGAGAAAACATTGTTTAAACAATACTGCATATTGCACATAGCCACATGTTATTAGAGGAAAGAGTAACTATTGAAATATAAATGGTATAAATGTCTGTTTTATTTAAATTAAAGATCTATCATCTATTTTGGTCCTCCAATTATCTGGGAAAAGAAATGGAGAAGTAGCAACCATAAACAACTATTATTGAATAGAGAGCTGAAATGTCGTGAGAATATTGGATGCTAAAACTGGAAGGAGAATGACATGATAGATGAAATTTAGAAAATGTATTTACTCTTAGTATTAGAAAGATATTCTACTTTTTTTGTTAAACACAATGATCAACCTTGAGAATATTTTTCTTTCTAATTAATACATTTTTTTTATCGGCATAGTTCTGAAATAATACTATATTCCTCTCAAATCTATCCTCCAATGTTTCACAAATGATTTTTGGTCAAAGGGCTCCTTTTCAACTGGTTTAGTAATTACAAGCCCCTGTCCCTAGTCTAAATTATATAACCATGTCCTCATAACACCCGGGCAGCCTTGTCTGTTCACGTCCTTATTTTGAATAAATATTTTAAAAGCTTACCTCTCTTTGAACAAGTCTGAACTCACCTGAGGCCCATCACCTTCTTTGGTATCCGTGGATCTATCCAGTGAGCTTCCACCTGCTCTCAGTGCTCCTCCGCGGTGAGACAGTCAGTCCACTCTGCTGTGCACCTAAGGCAGCTGCACTCCACTCCCACCTCCCGGCTGGCACTAAGCTTGCCTCTGGCCTCTGCACATTCGGGTATTCTTCCACTATTTTGTGGCTCTCCGGAAAAGATTCAGTGGATACGCACTTACATACGAATTAGAAGCAGGAGTAGGCCACTCGGGCCCTCGAGACTGCTCCACCATTCAATGGCTGATCAGATTCCATCCACGACCCCACATTGCTGCCTCCCTCCGATAACCTTTCACCTCCTTGTTAATCAAGAATCTATCTAGCTCAGCCTTAAAAATAGTCAAAGACTCTGCTTCCACTGCCTTTTGAGGAAGAGAGTCCCAGAGACTCACGACAATCTGAGAGAAAATAAAAATTTTCCTCATCTCTGTAATCCGGTAGGAAATGGCCCCTAGTTTGAAAATCACACTCTTACCGTCACTGAAACCTTTTACAATAGTTATTTCCGTTAAGTAGATCATTAACTGTCTGAAGAAGCATGGAAAGTTCATTGTTACAGATACATTGTAATTGGATATTATATTTTCATTTCACAGTTAAATTGTATTCTGAGGCACCATTTGAAGCCATGCTCTTGCAATTTCATCGATAGAACATTGTCGAGAAAACTTGTTATTTTTTTTTAAAAGAGAAAATGAGACACCGCCGTTTAATGTATTAACACCGTCCTCCTTCTGTACTGCAGTCTCTATGATTCCATCATTGGTTTTTGATGATGTATTTGCCAGCTGCCATATTTTGCTCCCAGGTGGTTTGATATTCTTAAGTTTTACATGGGATTTAAACAAACTATAAATTATATATTCAAAATGGTCATGTTCATCTGTACGAACGGCTGTACCTATAATGTGGCCCAGGGAATATGAATGCAGCACTCCCAGAATGACAGAAGAGAGTAATAGCTTATCCAGTGATATTGGGTTCGATTCTGCTGTTAATGGGGAGGTTCCGCTGCTCTGGGGTTGAAAGCGGGAGGTGACCCCGCGTTGGCCGGCAGCAGGACCCAGGCTGACATATTGCTGGTGGCGGCCAGTCAAAGGTCAGCTGCCAGACCTGCTCCTGACAACTATCACCACAATCAGAGGATCTGCAGCTCCATAGCGCCACCACCAGTGGTGGCCATTGTTGACGCACAATCTCCTAGAAGAGAGTGGGCGGAATCTTACCAAAATTTGACAATGTCGGCTCCGGTGCAAAAACTGGTGCAAATCCCACCAGCGCTGTTGTAGGGAAATCCCATGGAATATTGAACATTTTAAACAATTTTTTTTGAAACTACGTGAATCACGCCATGATCAAGGTGGCCTCCCGCTGATTCGCTTGCCCCTGGGCAACTTAATTTTTGCAATAAGTGGGAATCTCCATTCATACGCCTCCCCAGCACTTGTTCCAGATCCATTCAAGATTTCACCATCTGTGGTTTTGCTCGCCAAACAGCTACAGGCCCAGCCCCTCCCTCCTCTGCAGGGCACTGGTCCTGGCCATGTGCAGCATCATGTCAATGTCTCTGCTGTTCAAAAGCTGTGAGCAAAATAGCCAACTTAACTGGCTCCATGATTCTCCAGGATCATGGACTGGAAAGAAGAGAACACCAATGTGAGGGTTGGGGATGCCAGGCAGAACCCTGACCCTCAGCCCTCTGGGACATCCACCCATGCACTTCCCATTTAGTGAGTGCTCTCCACTAAGCCTCACACCCTCCCCTATCATGGCTGTAGACCTATCACACTATAGACACTTCCCCACAGTTCTCCCTCTCAACTTCACCTGGATGAGGTGTGTGGACTCTCAAGAGTCTCAATGGGAACCCAGGAACCTACAAGCAAAAATGTTATTGCTCGTTTGTCATGCCCCACCCATGGTGACCCCCCCACCGACCACTGGATTAATTCCGACAGCGGCAGTATGAGACCCTTAAGCAGGCATTAATTATCCACTAAAGGGCATTTCAGGTGTAATCGGGATGAAGGTGGGAAGGTGGTCAGGATCTCACTTGCCAACCTCTTGGCTGAGTTAATGTAACCACCCCCCCTACCTGCCCGTCACCAAACATGACACGGGGAAGGGCGCTAGATTCCGCCTTCAGTTTCTGTGCGCTGCCAGAGTAGGCAGAGCTGAGGACTTGTGGATGGAAAGGTCGTGTACCGAGAAGGAGGGACTAAGACATTTGGCTCTTATTACATTGCTGCTCGCTAGCAGTGAGAGCGGAGTGAGAAGCAGCATAGCGGTTACACACTAACCCTCTTCACCCACACTCCAGATGCAGTACATCGACTGGCTGGGCACACAATACTAAAAGGCAAAACTGCAAGTGACCTGAAGTGAGGCATTTCCTCAAATACATATTATAAAGCTGTTCTTTGTGGGCTTATTTTCTTTGGAAAAAAAAGCCAATTTCTCACCCAGCAGGGAGCTGTGGTCTAACGGCCACACTTTCACCGAGCCATGCCAGTCCATCGCCAGGCGGGCAATGTTGCCTCAGAATCTGTCAGACTTCCTGAAGCTGAATGGTGAACAATTGGCTCAATTCTAATTCCTTACTAGTTTCCAGAAAATTGCGATTGTATTCATGATCCGCAATTCAAATTGCCCTTCCACTATATTCCCACATATATACATTCAATGCCTTAGCACAGTGCCATGTGTGATCTAGCAGTCAGTACAGTAGTTATTACTCATGCTAAATGTCTCAGGGGGATCAGTTAGCTCAGTTGGCTGGACGGCAGGTTTGTGATGTGGAGCGATGCCAACAGCATTAGTTCAGCTCCTGCACCAGCTGAGGGTTATCTATTAAGGCCCTGCCTTCTCAACCTTGCCCCTCAGGTGTGGTGACCCTCAGCTTAGATCTCCCACCCGTCAGCTCTCGAAGAGCAGCCTATGGCCCTCTGGGTCTGTGGTGACATTTATTGCTCATGTGTCACAGGATAGCTTCTGGTACTGATTCAGAAAAAAAATGACATAAATTACGATTAACAATCCAAGTCCTCTCGAGGTCGGGGAAATTTTAATGCTTTAGAATTCAGCTGCGGAAGCCTCTGGATGGCCCAAGTGATGGCAATTTGGAAAGATGTAGACTTAATCTCAGCCTTAGTTGAACTTTGTGGGACCTTTGGAAACGTGTATGTGGCCCATTCTCCTACTGCTTTTTCGAGAAAGTTCTGCAGGAGACTGAGTATGCCTCTCTCCCCTCACCACAGTGCACACAGATAAACCAGTGAACAATTCTCAAGTTAAAGTCCGCTGAACTGCGCAGGGTGTTTCTCGGCACCTGCATTGCCCCTGGCAGGGGCAACCTGGCAGCTGAGCACATTGACACTGCCAATCTGGCCCCCTGGTAGTGGCCTCCTGGCATCCGGGCAGTGCCAAGGTGCCAGGAGGGCGTGATAGTGGGGGATGTAAGAGAGGAGGGGGCATTACATTATTGTTAAAAAAAAACATCACTGCATTACTGAGGGAGGGTGCCTTAGAACACTCTTCAAATGAGGCCTGATGGGTGGAGCTGAGAAATAAAAAAGGAGCAATCACTTTGCTTGGATTATGCTACAGGCCTCCCGAGGGAGATGGAGGAGCAGATATGTTGGCAAACCACAGATTAGGGGATTTCAATTTCGCCAATATCAACTGGAATCGCCTTAGTGTGAAAGGATTAGATGGTGTGGAGTTTTTAAAGTACATCCAGGAGAGCTTTTTGTGCCAGTGTGTAGAGAGTCTTATGAGGGATGGGGCAGTAGTAGGCCTAGTCCGAGGAAATGAAGCTGGGCAAGTGGTCAAAGTGTCAATGCACGAGCATTTTGGGGATAGTGACCATAATTCTGTAAATTTCAAAGTTAGTGGCACAGTGTTTAGCACTGGTGCCTATGGCGCTGAGGACCCGGGTTCGAATCCCAGCCCTGGGTCACTGTCCATGTGGAGTTTGCACATTCTTCCCGTGTCTGCGTGCGTTTCACCCCCCACAACCCAAAGATGTGCAGGGTCGGTGGATTGGCCACGCTAAATTGCCCCTTAATTGGAAAAGAAAAGTTAGTAGGGAAAGGGATAAGGATGGTACAGAAAAAAAGTGTTTGAATTGGGGGCAGGCCGATTTCAATTACATTAGACAGGATCTGACAAATGTTAACTGGGAGCAGCAAATTGCAGGTAAATCTACAGTTGGAAAGTGGGGGTCTTTTAAAAGGAAAATAGTGAGAGTTCAGGGCCAACGTGTCCCTCTGAGAGTGAAGGGCAAGGATGGCAATTCCAGGGAACCCTAGATGTCAAGGGATATCGAGGGTTTGATAAAGAAAAAAAAGGAAGCATATGGTAGATGCAGAGCACGAAAAATGGAGGAGGCCTTTCAGGATTATAGAGAATGTAGGGGGAGCTTAAAAATGAAATTAGGAGGGCAAAGTGGGACCATGAAATATCATTGGCAGATGGAATTAAAGCAAACCGCAAGGCATTTTGTTAAGTATATTAAGAAAAAAAGGATGACCAGGGAAAGAGTGGGACCCATTCGAGACCAATGGGGAAATCTGTGTATGGAGCCAGAGGCTGTGGGTAAAATCTTAAATTAATATTTTTTATCTCTGTTCACTAAGGAGTGATAGCTGGAGATTTCAGTTGGGATGGTGAAGTTCTGGAATGGTGATGTTGGGATGCTGAAGTTCCCCACGCACACACGGGGAGAACGTGCAGACTCCGCACAGACAGTGACTCAAGCCGGGAATCGAACCTGGGACCCTGGAGCTTTGAAGCAACTGTGCTAACCACTGTGCTACCGTGCTGCCCAAGGTTAATAAAGGTGAGGTATTAGATGTTTTGGCAGGCATAAAGGTGCATAAATCCCCAGGGCCTGATGAGATGTATCCCAGGCTGCTATGGGAGGCAAGGGAGGGGATTGCAGGGACCTCGACAGAGATATTTGAATCTTTTCTGGCCACAGACGAAGTGCCAGATGACTGGAAGATAGCTAATGTGGTTCCTTTATTCAAGAAGGGCAGCAGGGATACGCCAGGTAATTAAAGGCCAGTTAGTCTAACATCAGTGATAAGGAAATTATTAGAAATAATTCTGACGGACAGGAAAAATCAACACTTGCAAAGGCAGGGATTGATCAGGGATAATCAGGACGGATTTGTTGGTGGGAGATCCTGTCTAACTAATTTAATTAAGTTTTGTAAAGGTAACTAACTATATTGGTCAGGGTAATGCAGTTGATGCAGTTTACATGGATTTCAATAAGGCTTTGATAAGATCCCAGCTGGAAGGCTGGTTTAAAAGGTTAGAGCCCATGGGATCCAAGGCAAGTTGGCAAATTGGATCCAAACTTGGCTTGTTAATAGGAGGCAAAGGGTGATTGTGGAGGGTTGCTTTTATGATTGGAATGCCTCTGGCCAGTGGTGTACCCCAGGGAATGGTGCTGGGAACCTTTCTGTTTGTTATATATATTAAAGACTTGGATGTGAATATAGATAATATAATTAGTAAGTTTGCAGATGACATGAGAGAGAGAGAGAGACCCTTTCAGGGAACAGCCTGCAGATCCTTCTGTCGTTATCAGACTACTGGTCAACCTGACAGCATTTGGCAAAAACTGTTGCTTAACTAAAAACCTCCTAGCAGACTGCCAAACCCATACCAAAATGAAAAATTACAGACAGACTTTGCTCCTCCCATTAATTACATCATCTTTGTCCCACTCAGATTCCACGACGTGCTTACCTAAATCTAAACAAAATGTCTTAAATTATCCACTTTCCAGAGGATCTCAAGAAACCATAACAAAGTTCCATTGGGCTTCTCTTTGTAAACAGATACATGGATGAAATGAATGATGGTCTCACTTTTACGACATCTTAATTGCACCTTTGTAGGCACATTGCCGACCTGTATGTTAAACCAGGATTTAAAAAAAAGGAATATTACTGCGACAGATATATGTACAATCTGTATACCAATTTCTTACATTCATCACACTCCCCAGGAGGAAATAAAACAGTAAAAAAGGGGGAATAAGAATGCTGATCTGAAGTTTTTTCTTATTTGGTCTTGATGTCTTCAGTGCTTTCCTGAACAAACCTTCTCCTTTTTGATCAGCCATAACCCAGGGTCTCCCATGAATCATCAGGTATGTTTGACATCTTCAGGGGTGCTCTGAGGACACCCCTAAAATATTTCTGTTGTCCTCCTGTAATGCATCATAGCACTTTCGAGTCCCCTATAAATACAAATTGTTGCAATTTTATCCAGCTTTATACATGTTCAGTCACTTTATCTTTCACTCATTGCAAGGATGAAAGATCTGGGAGAGGAATTAGCTGTGTGAGGGCTGAGGCAGGCAGCAAACCATCCTAACCTCATGAGACCTGCTAAATTTTAGTTCCTGAGCCTCGGTCAGCTTATCAGAGAAATCGCCAGGGAAGGCAATATCAGGCACCATTCCTGCTCCTCCTTACACCCCGTGTTAACAAAAAGGACGTCAAGATATCAGAGGGGATGCAGAAAAGGTTCACGGGAACTGTCCCAATGATGAGAAACTTCAATGACATTGAAAGATTGGAGGAGCTGGGACTGAAGAGAAGGCTGAGAGGGGGTTTGATGGAGGCATTCTAACCAGTGATGGCTGTCAACATGGTGGATAGAGAGAAACTGTTCCCATTTGCGGAAGGGTCGAGAACTGGAGGACACCGATTTAAGATGATTGACAAAAGGAGAAATAGCGACCTGAAAAAAAGCTTTTTCATGCAGAGTGGTTAGGTTCTGGAATACACTGCCTGAGTGCTTTCTGGAAGAAGATTCTATCCTGGCTTTCACAAGAGAATTGGGAGCATTATCTGAGAGAGGAAGGTTTTGCAGGGCTGTGGGGACAAGTCGGGGGAGTGGCATTCAATGAATTGTTCTTGCAGAGAGCTGGCACGGACGTGGCATGCCAAGTTGTCGCTTTCGTGCAGTGACTATTCTGCGATTCTATTCTATGGAAAGAATAGTCGCTTAACATATGTGCTTCTTCTGGGCCTGACTCCTCTTCCCGCTTAGTGGATTTGGCGGGTGACAGCTTCTGTACTCAGGTCCATGGTTAAAATAGTAGTCCGTTATGTCGACATCAACTGGTTAAAATTATAGCGCATAGGTGAATCCCATGGTTGATCTTAACTAACTGGCCACCCAAGTGGGTTGGGTTGAATCTCTCTCGGGGAACTGGCTTGATCTGGCTACGCAAACACCAAGTCTTGTGGCAGACCTTTTCATATTCCAGCTACTTAACAATAAGTTCGCATCCCCAGGTGCCTTTTTGGTGGCTAATTATACTAGTACTGTTACACACAGCCAAGCCACAATTACATTAATATTGGAAATATTACCTATAACGGACAAAACACTCATGCACAAACAAGTCTATTGTGAGAAGCTTACACTTAACATTCAAATAAAAGAACAAGAAAACATTGCATCGTTTCACTGCAGGAGACATTTAACAGCCGTTCATTTATCAGAGTAGAGCTATTGTGAAGATATCAACCCTGCTTAGGACTCATTGCCGTCCATTATAGTTACTGCGACACACTTTACCAGGATAGTACAGCATGCATGCTAATCTTGACCAAACAATTTCTATCAACAAGATGGAATGAAAAACCTATGTGAAGATACAAAAAAAAAACTTATTAATAAAATAAAAGGGCAGCACGGTAGCATTGTGGATAGCACAATCGCTTCACAGCTCCAGGGTCCCAGGTTCGATTCCGGCTTGGGTCACTGTCTGTGCGGAGTCTGCACATCCTCCCCGTGTGTGCGTGGGTTTCCTCCGGGTGCTCCGGTTTCATCCCACAGTCCAAAGATGTGCAGGTTAGGTGGATTGGCCATAATAAATTGCCCTTAGTGTCCAAAATTGATCTTAGTGTTGGGTGGGGTTACTGGGTTATGGGGATAGGGTGGAGGTGTTGACCTTGGGTAGGGGGTAGGGTGCTCTTTCCAAGAGCTGGTGCAGGCTCGATGGGCCGAATGGCCTCCTTCTGCACTGTAAATTCTATGTAAAATGTGGGCAGCGGCAACATTTGCTGTAGGGACCAGCATGGCAACATTTAAGCAGTGGGCCGTTGTACCTGGAGCTGAGGCCGTGTCAACAGCAATGAAACATTTTTGGAATTCAGGTGCTTGTCAGTTTAGTCATTTGAAAAATAAATTAGATAAATTCGATAAATTAAACCAAAGCAAATGTGAATGGTGCACATGCAAAAAAGTTTGAACGGATTAATGTGATGTATTTGTTTGTAACTCATCTTATTTTCTGCTTTCAACTAAACACCTTTTCAGAAAATATTTGCAAAATCCATTTATGTAAATCTTTAAAAAGGCTTGTGCTAAATTGGAAATCTGGAGCATTAGATGTTAAAAAGTAGCAGCAAGTGATTTTCTAGACAATTACTCCTTTCCTCCCTGAGATTGAATCTCTGCCTTTAACTTCTTTCTCTACTTAATGTCGACTAGAGAGGAGGTCATTTTACAGGCCACAATGCAGGGGGGAGTCTGGCTTGTCACCAACGCTAAAAGGAATCCAGGCTGCCCTCTGCCTTTATATTTATTCAGTGAATTCTTCAGGCAAGACGAGGAATTGATAGTGGTGCCTGTCTACCTGGTAGACTGACTGGTGCCCTGCCTGGTAACTCCTCATTTTAAATTCTCATCCTTCCATGGCCTCATCCTCTATCTCTGTAATCTCCTCCAGTTTTACAATCCTGAGACCTCAACGCTCCTCCAATTCTGGCCTCTTGCGCGCTTCCCATTGACGGTCATATTTCCAGCTGTCTAGTCCCTGAGCTCTGGAATTCCCTCCCTAAGCACATGTTGTGCATATTGTAAGATATTGTTGCCTTGAACAATTGCTTTTTGATTTTGCTTCAGAAAGAATTCCATCAGTTTTCAACGAACAAAGACAATTGACTCAAGAAAATTTAATGATTTAAACTTGGGGTGGGAATCTCCGCCGGGCTGGAGGATCACTGGGGGGAGGGGGCGGGGGGCGGCGTGAATCCTGCCGCGCTGCCCCGACGCTGGCTGCTGGATTCTCCGCCCCCACTGGTCGGGGGCTGTTGGCAGTGGCCACCCCCAGCGATCCTCCGCTCCATGATGGGCCTAACGGCCGCCCGTTTACGGCCAGTTCCGACGCCGTAAATCAAACAAGGTCCTTACCGCCGTGACCTGACTCTGTGGATCGCCTGCGGAGTCCTCGGGGTGGCGTGGGAGGATCTGACCCCATGGGGGGCCCCCACAGGTTGCCTGGCCCGCAATCGGGGCCACTGATCTGCAGGCGGGCCTGTGCCCTGGGGGCACTCTTTCCCTCCGCGCCGGCCGCTGTAACAGTCCGCCATGGCCGGCGCGGCGAAGAGCCCCCTGCGCATGTGCTGGGATCACGGCAGAACATGCTGGCGTTCCTGCGCATGCGCCAACTCGGGCTGACCAGCAGAGGCCCTTTGGCGCCGGTCGGCGCAGCGCCAACCCCGTAGGCGCCGGCCTAGCCCCTGAAGGTGGGGAGGATTCCGCATCACCGGAGTGATTCGCGCCACTCCTCAGCGCCGGTACAGCCCGCCCCGCCGGATAGCGGAGAATCCCGGCCTTGATTCTCATTCAAGTATAGAATTCCAGTGTGTCACTCAATTTCCCCAACAACGCTATTGAATAGAAGTTTTAATGTTTTCAATTCTTTTCCACTATAGAACATAATATACATGGATTCTCCATTTCCCGACACCGGTATCGGGATTTCCGATCGGGCTGAGAATGGAATGTTGCCTGAAAAGTGGGATCAGTGCCGGGCACCAAACCTGTTGTGATAGCTAACCGCCCGGAGCTGGCGGCACCATACAATACCGCAATTTGCATGTATTTAAATCTGATTAACGGTTTGGAAGTCAGGACTCGGGGTGTTCCCCTTGGGATCGAGGTGCCCAGGCTGAGACCCCCTTTGCTGCTATAAATTTATTTAAATCTACCCCTTAGCTGCAACTACAAGTTCCTGGCTGCTGAGACTGCTGAATGCTCACAGAACCGTGTAAATGCTTGGAGGGCTGCTGGTCATGTGGCAACCCACCCAGCATGCCCATCTGGCCACCCTCATATCCTAGCAGTATCATCAAGGGGATGGATGTGGCCAAGCTCAATCGCCAGGTGTTGGCACCCCTCAGTGCACCCCTTACCAGTGCAGCCCCATAGCAGTGGAAGTAGGCGATTAGCAGTGCTCATCCCAAACAAAGAGCTGCTGGAACCCTCCCTGGCACATCACCACACTCAGAGTAAAAACCTCACCGGTGACACTATCAGCTAGCCCACCCATGAGGACTACGAGCTGTCTCCAAGCCCTGGCTGTCCACCGCTCCACATAACACTGCAGCTAAGGTCCCAGAAACGTACATATCTCACACCCCCCCCCCCCCCCCCCACCCCCTCCATCTACAGGACCTTGCCACACACTAGCTCTTTGCATAGAGCCACATGCCATCGCAGTATGAACGTCTCTGCCATACAACCAGTTGCTATCCTTCTGGCAGGGGAGCTCAAATTCACCCATTGCAGAGACCCACAGTAGACTGCACCGGGAGAACAGGGCAGAGTCCACAGAGCCTGTCACTAACACCAGTTGCAGCAGCCACTGGTACTGCAGTTGGCAGGGACGGGTGGGAAGAGATTCCCCAGATCACAGGTCAGGTACCAGTTACTGATGAGAACAGGGATGGAGTGTGGACTACATCACCTGAAAGGGGTTGGAGGTGGGGAGAGCAATATTGAGGGTGGCGCAGCAATACAACTCAGGGTGACCATGTAACCTGATGGCATTGGATGGTTAAAGGAATCCTGACCTCGCTGACACTCTCTGTCTCTCCCGCCTATACTCGTAGAGACATGGGGCGGGATTCTCTCAGCCCAGGCCGGGCCGGAGAATCGCCGAGACGGGTGGGAATCGCGCGACACGGCCCCGATGGCAGCCCACTGATTCTCCGGAGAGCAGAGAATAAGCACCATTGGTGCTGGAACGGTCGGTGCGGCGCCAATTGGGGGCCTCTCTACAGGGCCCCTCCGGCGATTCTCGGCTCGGCAAGGGCCGAGCGGCCGTACAAAAAGACCCGAGTCCCGCTGGCGCTGTTCACATCTGGTCTTACCTGGCGGAACCTCGGCATTAATGGATCCGAGGCAGCCTGGTCGGGGAGGGGGAAGAGGGGGTCCGAGCCGGGGAGTCGGGGTGGGGGGGGGGGGGGCTCCGCTGTGGCCTGGCTCGCAATCGGGGCCTACTGATTGGCATGACCCTATTGAAGAAATCAATACCAGTTATCCTTAGGTGATGTGGAGCTTGTGCATGGTCCATCGAGGCGTTTGTCTTCAAAGGACTCGTGTGCTTCGATGCTTCTCCAGTCGAATAGCGGCTATGGTTTTCTTCTGTTTCTGATCTGAAACCATGTTATATTACGCATGATTGTAATATGTTGTTACTCTTTGCTTTACTTCCAGAATGGTCTGATGATTAGATTTCAATGAAACTGTTACAAATCTTCAATTTAAAGCAAATTCGATTTAATGAATAATGAATATAAATACTAATGAGCTTGTTCACTCTACAGAACTATAACTTATGATAAAGTAAATCAGAAGAAGTTTAACTATGTTTAACTACACTTGCCAACAAAGCTATATCCCTCTAACACTCTGCGGTCTAGTCACTCCTGGTTCAAAGAAACCCACTATCCTCTGAGTTCAGTTTATATACCTGAATCTAGTGCTGCCATCTAGTGGTTGTCTAACACTATGATGCAGTTGTTAACCCTTCATATACCATCAGATATACAGATCACTACAGCCTGCACCCAATTTGTGTGGGGGCCATTTTATGTCAAAACTAGGCATCGGATCTCATAAATATGTAAATATGAGTCCTAGCAAATGTTAAAGGATGATTTTATAAATGAGCTGTGCAAGCATTAGACCTGCTTTGATCAGGATTCTTCATTAAACCCTGGCTACCACATAAATATATGTTTTGAGCTGTAGCCAGTAGGAGGGCCTCTTCCCACCTGTATAGTCCACTCCAACAGCCCTCCCTGAGGGACACCAAGGCCAAGGCAAGTGGCTCAAACCTGACGTTTCCCAGTTGGGCAAGCTGCCTGTGGCGGATTGACCTGCCCCAGCAGCTCACCTCAATTAATCGAATCATGCTTGAGGATCGATTTTGATTGCTGCTCAGGCCTCTTGTTTTAGGCACACGCAGCACCAAATGTGGGCCTGAACACCAGCCCAGATGGGTTCTTAGCCTGAGGAGTTTGCACAAAATATGCAAATATACCACTTCTGAACAAAGCAGCAACGGAAACCCATTGGCCAGGAGCTGTCTTCATAGAATTTACAGTGCAGAAGGAGGCCATTTGGCCCATCGAGTCTGCACCTGCTCCTGGAAAGAGCACCCTACCCAATGTTAACACCTCCACCCTATCCCCATAACCCAGTAACCCACCCAACACTAAGGGCAATTTTGGACACTAAGGGCAATTTATCATGGCCAATCCACCTAACCTGCACATCTTTGGATTGTGGGAGGAAACCGGAGCACCCGGAGGAAACCCACGCTCCGTGCTATAACTTCCCCAGAAGTGTGGCCAAATTCCAATGCAAACAGGGTTGCCATTGCACTTCATACATCTCCAAGGAAGCTCCTGGTCATAGATATAAATAAATGCTCATGGTTACTCAGCAATTCAGGCTATTTAACCTGACATTAATTTAGACATTTTGAGGATCGTGTTCAAATACAAGACTGATGCTTCCCGATGGCTCAGTGTGTGATTAGGCTGCCTAATGTCATACTGATTGGCTGGGTTGGATTTGTCCTGTTTCTTGTGGACAGGATGCACCTGGGCAATTGAGTTTCAACAACAGTGTAACTTTCATTAAATGAATCTGAACTTTGGAGAGAGAGAGAGAGAGAAGAGAACATAAAGGACGTGAAAGAATTTCTCAGTAGCTTGCAGGACAAGTTCACTGAATGCATTTGAGATAGTGTTCTCTAATATTCAACTCACCTGGGCCTTCGATCTTCCAAACCTGCAACATCTACCACCGGGAAGGACAAAGGCAGCAGATGCATGGGAACACCACCACCTGAAGGTTACACACCATAGGGACTGCTTAGGGGGACATACCTTGGCTTGAAGGACATGAGGGTCCATGGGTTTGGGTGGGAGGGCATCAGATGGCATGGGTGTGACATGGAGAGAGTGTGTGTGTGTGTGGGGGGTGGGGGGTGGGGGGTGGGGGGGTGGGGGATGGGGGTGGGGGATGGGGGGGGGGGATGGGGGGGGGGGGGGGATGGTGTGACCGGTGAGGGCTGTTTTTATTTTAATTGGGATGAAGTCCTTCTGACCTTATTCCTGGGTCAGCTGGTCTGTCTGCAGCCCACACCCTGCCCCCTCAACAGTGAAAATTCCCGTCCTTGCGGGAAGTCCTCCTGAAGTGGGCGGGACAAGCCATGAAATTTCCCAACTCTTGTTATGAAATGAAAATCGCTTATTGTCACAAGTAGGCTTCAAATGAAGTTACTGTGAAAAGCCCCTAGTCGCCACATTCCGGCACCTGTTTGGGGAGGCTGGTACGGGAGCCTGCCTCGAGGATGAAAATCCAAGCAAGGAAACTTGGAAAATCACTACATAGTTCAGCAAAGATAACACAGTTTTATGAAAGGAAAATTAGATCAGAGCTTTTTGTGGATGTAATAGCAAGGTAGATAAGGGAGGTTCAATCGATGTAGTATATTTTGATTTTCGGAGCGCATTTGATAAGACGCCAACAACAAGTTGAACTATGGGATTAGGGCTCATAGATGAGTCATGATGCAGAAATGTGATTTGAAAATTAGTTAATGGATGGTAAAATGAGAGTCAGAGTACAGGGGTAATTTTCAAGATTGCAGGGAGTGACCAGTGGAGTGCTGCAAGGGTTAGTGCTGGGAAATAAACTCTTTTCAATCTATATCAATGGCTTAGACAAAGGGACTGTGTATAATGTAGTCAAGTTTGCTGAAGACACAAAGCTAGTGAAAGTAAGCTGTAAGGAGATTGAGGCTGAATTTTCACTCCCGAGTAGGACATTTACTGACTCTAAAAAACCAACTGTGGGAGAAAATGCCCTGGAAGGTCAAATTCTTGGTTTGGCTGGTTGGTTGGGGGGGGGGGGGGGGGGGGGGGTCTGGAAGGATAATTTTTAAAGGAGCAATAAAATATGATATAGCCCTCTAGTCCTCTCCTCCACATCCCCTCACTCCCCCACACACCCCATGCTTCATCCATACTGACTAGTGTCCCCACCCAACCCCCATGGCATATCATACTCTCTATGTCAGCCAAGCCCTTCTACCCACACCCCATGGCCCACCATACCTTCTATTTCAACCTATATCCTTTGACCCATCCACAGCCCTTTATAGCCTTCAGGCTTGTAGCCATCTAAGATGGCCACCTGCAAAGGACCGTGGGAATTATGGCCAACCTAGGACTCAGACAGATACAGAGCCTATGTGTATCTGCAACACAGGTAACCAGACCAGATCAAAACGCCTGCTCGTTTGCATTTTAATGGCCCATTCCCCAGGACAATAGAACTCCAATCGAGCAACCGGTACAGCTGCAGACTGATCGGCGCCGCTCCCCTTACTCAGAAGCACAACTGCCAAGGTCAATGACCGCTAAGGACATGCCGAGCCACCAAGGCACCCGCCTCTTTATTGGCTGAAATCGAAGACAGTGATCAGAGTCCTGTCGAACTATTGGGTCCAAGATTAAGGACCGCCCCAAAGAGCGCGAAATCCCAGAGGGATAAAAGAGAGCACAGCCATGTGTCCTGTCTCTTTTGGATCCAGCCTGTGCCAACCCAACTGTAGCAGGAACAGCCAGCTAAGTTCAAGACCAACAATCGCTACCTGATGGATGAGTCCAGCAGAAACAGAGCCACTTTCTTCGAACCAGCCAAGTGAAATCCAGATAAAGGCCTTATCCATTTGCACAGTGATGGTTGCCCTGAAGTTAAGTATAGGTTATTGTAGCAGATAGGTGTAGTTTAACTTGTAATAGATATTGTGTTTGCATGTTGAGATAACTCTTGTGTCTGTAAATAAACCATCTTTTGAACTAACTAAGTGGTTGTGTGGTCATTTGATCGATATAAGGGAAGGCTTGTGGTTCACTAAGATAAATAGAATTACCCACAGTATTGGCGACGCTGTTTGGTGGGACTGATAAACACCAACATTATTGGCGACTCTGGCGGGATTCGATTAGAAGTGACTTTGTCACTCCGAGAGAACCCACAAACTTTGAATCCAATTGCAAGAAAGAGAAAGAACCATAAGTGCAAGTCCCATATCAACCAAATAACCTAATTTCGGAAGTGTGTACTAACCCGCATGCGTACCTAACAGGAAGAGTAAGGTAAACTCGTTAGAATTGTGTACACCTATCGAGGGATTGTGAGCCGGAAGATAATTTAAGCAATACCCGCTGTTCAAATCGCCGCCTTATACCCCTGTCCCAAATAGAAAGTAGAGAAAGAGATGAGAAGTAACGGCCACTAAAGCCATGGAAAGATTGATGAATCCAGAGGAACCCGAGGTCGCAGTGACCAACAGAGCAGAGCAATGCCCCATATGGGAGGAAGAGTTAAAGAAATACTTAAAGGGGAAAGGATGGCCCCTTTGGTCGGATTTTTGCGCTAATGATGACTCAGGTCCAGGAAAGATAGGACAAACTTGGTGGGAGAACCTAAACGAGGTCCACAAGAAATATGTAGGGAAAGTCAGAAAGCCGATGGCAATAATGTCCTGTTTGGCACAGTTGCGAGGCACAGAGGAGGTCGTGAAGACGCTCCGTAGGCCGTTAATTGAGAAGGAAGATAAGAACGAGGGAAACAGTAACGAAAGCGAGAAGATAATTGAGCAACTCCCGGAACAGTTAGCAGCTAAGGATAAGGAAATGGCCGATGTAAAACGTGCACATCAATCTTGTCTAGTTCACCTTAGTAGCTTCCAGGCCCATTGCGATAAAGCCTACTAAGATACACAGCGCGCAGTCCTGGTAAGAGAAGAAACAGAACAACAGGTCGCCCAGCTAACTAGCAAATGCACAGATTTAAAAGCAGCTTTGAGAGCGCTCCACAGCTCCACTAAGGAACAGAGGCAGAGCACGATCGACCATGCTAAATGCCGACAGAAGATAGAAAAGTTACAGTCGCTACTCTCAGTACAGAATGGCTTCAGGTACACTTTCGGGCAGGATTTAGATGAGGAAGATGCTCCCGATTGGCAAGAGTTAAACAAAAGCGCCCAAAGATATGTAGAGAACACGGGAAATCAAATTCGAACTCCCCACGCCCCAAAACAAAAAGCACCCGCTCCACCGACTGCACAGGCAGCACACACCCCCACTCACAATTGGACCTCCATGAATCCGGTTACCACACAACGCAAGTCATCGGATCAGGATGAGCCTGATATCTTTTACACCACCCCACTATCCATAACCCTATTAAGAGAAGCTTGCACAAAAATTAGTCCATTCCAGTCCACCGCAGACTCGCACAGTTTCTTTGAGGAGGTGCACCAACAAAACGTTATGTACGGCTTAGATGAGAGAGAGGAAGTAAACTAATCGTTATGAGCCTTAGCCAGTCCGTAAGGTCAGCTTTGCCCGAACCCCAAAATGTAGCAGGAGGAACCCTACAGGAAATGAAAACAGCCGTATTAGATGCCATCAGGTATAACAAAGGAGATCCAGTCGAGGGTTTAAATCACTGCAGGCCAAAGAAGTGAGAACATTCGACTGCATTTGCTGGTCGTCTATGGATTAATTTCATTGTGGTCTATGGACAATTGAACCGAGCACACTTAAATGAGGAGGACACCACTAAATGGTCCCGCACCTTAGTCTCGCATGCCACAGACACAGGTCAAAAGGCTTGTGTAAACTACGATCCCACAAACCACACACACAATGGAATTTGGGTATTGAAACAACTTTCTAGAGCATGGGAACAAATCCTACACCGATAGACAGATCAGGACGAGATAGAAGCAAACATGCACCCAGTTAGGACTAGCCAGGACCCGACATGGATAAACGAGGGTAGACACGAGGGATGGCACCCCAGAGCACAGGCACCATGAGGTTGTTACAATTGTTGCCACATGGGACATTATGCCTGCAATTGCCGACAAAACCCCCCACGACCAACAACCAAATCCCTCTCCTAGGAACAATGTTAGTCCCATGCATAATGTTAGCGCCTGTTCAGACGTCTTAGCGTTTAACTCCACAGATTGACGGTGTTCTGTGACACACACTGGGACAAATCAGGCAGACCAGTAGTTACAGGCACAGTCCGGGGACATACAGTCGATTTTCTTTGGGACACAGGAGGATCCCGCACCACGTTAAACTCCTCCACCATGTTTCAGCAGGACAAATGACCCACTACAGACACCATCACCCTGAGTGGATTCACAGGCCACATGCAACAAGGATATATCACAGCTCCCGTACCCATCGGATTGGGAACATCAGCACCAAACACCCCGTCGTTTTAGTTGACTTACCGCAGAGCACATTTCAGGCATTGATTTTATGAGCTCCCATAATCTTTAGTTTGACCCAGTAAACAAATGTGTCTGGCAAATGGCTAAAACAGCTAGGGCTCCCGCAGCGCTCACAATAGAGGATTATGAAAACAGGATTTGTTCAGTAGGGGACTATTGGTTTAATCCGCAAACAATTAGTGCAGACCGGACGGTTAGAGAGGTCGTCATAAATCACAAAGCTTCGATTGCACAACACAAACATGACCACATATACGGTATCATTAAAGTAAGAAGCCATCATCGCTCCTCCCCACCTGGTAATGTAAAGGCAGACGCCTTAGCCAAAGCAGGATCACACCATGGTCACTTTTGGCAGCCATCCGAAAGCGAAGCAATACACTCAGTCCAGGTTTCCCAGACCAATATTGAGGATCTATCCGGAGCCCAAAAAACAGACGACACCCTCAAACAGGTTTTAGACGGCAACTTCCCAGCCCCCATGATAAATGGAAGGACGCACTGACTGTACAGGACGGCATAGTTTAAAAAAACTAAATTTATGTGGTCCCATAACCCAGGACAGAAACCAGCTCATTTACCAATTTCACGACGGACACGGTCATCAGGGGATAGACAATACCATTGCCCATTTGTGTTGGCCCGATTTAAAAAGCGATGTAAGCCATTATGTCGAGAATTGCCTTATCTGTGCTCAGAACAATCCTGAACGTTACTCAAAGAAAGGACAATTACGTCACACCCGACCTGTGAATGGCCCTTGGACAAATTTGCAAATCGTCTACATTGGCCCCCTTCCCCCTTGCAGAAACGGTTTCAAGTGCTGGTTGTAATCAACACCTTTACTAAATGGGTAGAAGCATTTCCCTCGGCCAAACACAGCAAAGGACACCGCTAAGATTTTGACCCAACAGATATTTACAAGCTGGGGTCTCCCCCGCAGCATTGAGTCAGACCAAGGTTCCCACTTCACTGGCAGAGTCATGCAAAATGTTTTAGCAATTTTTGGGATTAGGCAGAAGTTCCATATAGCATCTCACCCCCAATCCAGTGGCATTGTCGAGAGAATGAATCGAACTCTAAAAGCGACCATTAGGAAGATGGTGCAACAGAACAATACCATGTGGGACACAGTCCTCCCATTTGCTCTCATGTTTATTCGGAACACCGTTTCCAGTTCCACAGGTTTAACCCCCCACACTCTCCATGACCAGATGGCCATGAAGGGTATTTAATATTTATTAGGTCTCGATCTGGCAAGCCCTACGGTAACCGCCCTCACCCACGAAAAAGCAGTCCAACAAGTTTTAGATAACATTAAAGCGGCACAACTCGCTGCAGCTGTCCGATTAGGCGCTAGAAGGAAGCAGAGTAAAGCCTGTTTTGACAAAACCGTCCACCCGGTAGAGTACACAGTCGGTCAGCAAGTATTGGTTTCCCTTTACAACTCCAGTTCTTTCCTCGCCCCCAAATTTGCAGGTCCCTACTCCATTTCCGACAAAGTGAGCCCCTCTGTGTACAAGATAACGTACCCCAACGGTAAAACTGGTTGCTTCCACATCAACCAACTCAAAGTCTACGGATCCCAATGTAGCCACTCCCACGACATCACTCTTGCAATAGGAGACGATTACGTCACGTCCATCGACAACATAGTCCAACCCCTACGCCAATCCTCCCCCAGCCATGCCGGCATTTATCCCTTGTTTACGCCCACAGACCCAAACTTGTCTCCGCCGTACAGACTTTCACCTTAAACTTAATTCCGATGACAGCGAGAGCCTCCCGGATTTGATTACCAGCCCTGAACACTGGTGCGATCTCTCTGCCCCCAGTCACCCCAGCTCCCGGAACCACGACTTAGATATCTTTGACCCCCTATATGCCCTCCCCCAGCCACCGCCACAGCCACCGCCCCACCATAGTAACTTGCCGTCCACTCCCACCGCCCCTACGCCTCACAATAAACAAGCCCCTCTTTGGCACCGCGACAACTCTTGCAGACTAGTAAGGCACGACGATTCAGATTATCCGAAGGCCCACGCGGCCAAGGCACAGAAACGGCAGACAGGAGTCTGGCAACCGGGTGAGGGTGATGATTCAGATACTGACTCTCGTTTTGGTAATGCTTTTACAGCACTGTTTACTACAGAACCCTGAGCTGCCCAGATGATGAGAAAGAGACACCGCCTAAGTATTAAGGTGTCCAAATTTCTGATGGAGCCTGCCCGCCTTTTTCCTTCTTCTTTTTTTCACTACATGGTTTTAATTCACATCGCCCGACTCAAAATTACTCTTCTGATTCGAGGGTATGATACCCAATGTTAGTTAAAGGCACAAGTTTGTGGGGAAACAGATCACTGTTCTCCCAGTCTTTATGGCAAGTTTCCACATGACTACAAACTCTGACCGTCCACCCTGGTCGCCCAGGTAGGGAGTAACGGCACTGATCCCCGCTCTACCTGAGGACCCCAAATTCACCCGGTCAGTTAAGCTCGGGTAGTGGAGTCACGGCACTAACCACTGGGGAGTCCACCCATTCTTCTCCCGCAGCGGCCCACATGCACCTCATGTTCCTGTCACTTCATACGCTCTGGAATGGTTCTCTGTACTCTGCGTTGCCTTTGACAGGCCTTAGTTTCACCTTCTCTACTCTCTCTTTGGTTGTGGTTTAAAGAATGTATTTTTCCATGTTCCGTACGCTCACCCCTTCTTTCCTTTACCTCCCGCGACCCGCTGGTCGCTCCCCACCTGCTATTTAAACATATGACACAATTGGTTGCTAATCACTGCTGCTATACACATTGCTACACGTGACCTACCTCTGAACCCTGGGACGAAACTCTATAAAACTGGCTACTCTGAAATTTGGCTGGTTAAGATAAGCCTCAACCACCACTGGTTGCAAGTAAAGAAAAGACTGGTTGAAGAAATGGCCCACTCACTCCAAGCATCGACCACAAGCTGCGAGAGTCTCTGTACTTTAAAAAATGTTTGCATTTCTTGTCTCTCCAAAATGGTATTTCAAAAACAAAAAAATGAGGGAGTCACACATGGTGACAATCATAACGGGTTATTGGAGTAAGGAGAGAAAAACTAATAAAACGAGATATTAACCAAACATAATAACAGATACTGTGCTTGCACCCCCAGGATTACCCGGAAAACAGAAGACAGGATGAAGCAAGGACTGCTGACATGCGTTTGGATCATCGCTGGACTTCTGCAACTGCACGCGCAACGGACTTTTGTTACAAATCCTACACCAGCCCCGAACACTACCACACAACAGGCCACCACCAGCCCGGACACTACACCACACATAAAGACAGACAGCGAAACCCCCACTTGGTGCGAAAACATTGCCAAATGGAACCCCCTTTCAAACATAGTAGAGGCCCTTCTAGTAATTGCAATAATCTGCAGTGTCATTCAGACACTCCGACTCCGTAAATGGCGGGCAAAAGCCTCCCGCTCCCCGATATATAGGGCGCGATTCTCCGCTGCCCATGACGGGTCAGAGAATAGCGGGAGGGCCTTCCCGACATTTTTCCCGAACTCCCGCTATTCTCCCCCCCCCCCCACGGCCGCCCCACGACACGAATCGCTGCTCGCCGTTTCTTACGGCGAACAGCGATTCTCCCCTGGCCGATGGGCCGAGTTCCCAGGCCTTTACGGCCGTTTTCACGAACGCAAACACTCCTGCTCTCACCGTTCGTGAAAACGGTCGCAAAATGCCATCCTGGACAACCATGGCACCGATTGGCACGGCTGCACCACGGCCGTGCCAAGGGTGGCATGGGCCCGTGATCGGTGGGCATCGATCGCGGGGAGCGGGTCCGATACCCGTGCACTCTTTGTTCCTCCGCCGCCCCGCAGGATCAGTCCGCGGGGCGGCTGAGGGGCATGACGGCCCGCGCATGCGTGGGTTTGACGCATATGCGTGGTGACGTCATCCGCGCATGCGCGGGTTGGAGCCGTCCAATCCGCGCATGCGCGGCTGACATCTTCGTGCGCATAAGCCGCCGTGACACTTGGCACGCGGGCTTAGCGACGGTCGCTAAGCCCGCGATGCCATGCTTCACGGGGCCGCGCTGCTAGCCCCGCCCGGGGGGGAGAATCGGGTCCCGGGAGGGGGCGCGGAGGCTGCCGTGAAACACATTTGCGGAGAATCGCGCACATACAGTCTGATTCCCCTTCTTTGGAATTCAACAAAATGAACTCGTGTAACAATCGCTGCTAAAGATAAACCATGTACCTCTTTAACTTTACTAGGATTAAGTAGAAATGTGATGCTGCTGTTTTAAATTTTGTACTGTATATAAGTTTTTTGATATCCACCAGCAGCATAAGAGTAGCTTAGATAGCGTTAGCTAGAGATCAACTGTGCGGATAAATTAAATATAGAACATAGAACATAGAGTGCAGAAGGAGGCCATTCAGTGCATCGAGTCTGCACCGACCCATTTAAGCCCTCACTTCCACCCTATCCCCATAACCCAGTAATCCCTCCTAACGTTTTTTGGTCACTAAAAGCAATTTAGCATGTCCAATCCACCTAACCTGCATGTCTTTGGACTGTGGGAGGAAACGGGAGCCCCCCGGAGGAAACCCACCCAGACACGGGGAGAACGTGCAAACTCTGCACAGACAGTGACCCAGCAGGGAATCGAATCTGGGACCCTGGCGCTGTGAAGCCACAGTGCTAATTACTTATGAGGCTGTTTAGCACAGGGCTAAATCGCTGGCTTTGAAAGCAGACCAAGGCAGGCCAGCAGCACGGTTCAATTCCCGTAACAGCCTCCCCGAAAAGGCGCCAGAATGTGGCGACTAGGGGCTTTTCACAGTACCTTTATTTGAAGCCGACTTTTGACAATAAGTGATATTCATTTCACTTGTGCTGCCCAAAAAATGTTTTATAGTGACCTAAATTATAGTAACCGTTAGAGGTGAATTAATTTATGAATGTATGAATGAACTATTAGGTAAATGTCCCAAACCATGAAATAGAGTAGAGTAGAACTTTGCCTTGACGAAGGGTGACCGGGCCACCAAGGATGAACAGGGAGCAATAGTGTGATCCACCATGCTTCATGTTCAGGATCAAGAGGGCGGAATGTAGCCACCTGTGAAGGACCATGGGAATTAAGGCCAATCCAGGACTCAGACAGATACAGAGCCTATGTGTATCTGAAACACAGGGAACCAGACCTGATCGAAACTCCTGCTCTTTTGCATTTTAATGGATCATTTTCCCAGGACAATAGAACTCCAATCAAGCAACCGGTACAGCCACAGACTGATCAGCGCCGCTCTGCTTACTCAGAAACCCCAACTGCCAAGGTCAATGACCACTAAGGACCCGCCCGGCCACCAAGGCACCCGCCCCTTTATTGGCCAAAATCAAAGACAGTGATCAGAGCCCTGTCGAACTATTGGGTCCCAGGTTAAGGGCCGCCCCAAAGAGCACAAAATCCCAGAGGGATAAAAGAGGCGGTGTTTCCCCTTAACAAGGGAAAACCACACAGTATAAAAACCCTGAGCTGGGTGAAGATCAGGGAGGGTGGCCCTTCAGGGAGAGGAGTTATGCAGTGGGATTATCCGGCGAGTGGGTGGTCGGAGAATTCCCGGGGTCCGGCATGAATCCCGCCCCGCCGCTCCGACACTGGCTGCCGTATTCTCCGGTGCCGGTTTTCGGGCGGGGATTATGCCGCGCCAGTCAGGGGCCATTGGCAGCGCCCCCCCCCCCCCCCCCCGGCAATTCTCCAGGCCCCGATGGGCCGAGCGGCCGTCGGTTTCTGGCCAGTCCCGCCGGCGTGGATTGGACATGGTCCCGCACGGCGAGTCCTGTCTGGTGCAGTCCTCGGGGGGGGGGGGGGGGGCACGTGGGGTGATCCGGCCCCGGGGCGGGGGGGGGGGGGGGCTGGCCTGGACTGCTCTCTTTTGACTGTTCCAACGAGCTTGACAGTTCCAATATGTTTATACACTTTTATGCACATTCATGTCCACTTTTAACAATCCCAAAGGGATTCCCCGTGTCCTTTTTACAGTACCCTTTTGGATGTAGCCCCCAATACCTTTTGGAGAGGTAAGCTGCCCTCTCGGAGAGGTAAGGCACCCTTTGGTGCTACTACATAGTGAGTGCCTTGTACAGTTTTGGGCTGCTTAACTAAGGAACGATACTCCTGCCGCACACAGGCACAACAAGGTTCACTAGAGTGACTCCTGAGATGAGAGGGTTGTTGTATGAGGACAGAGTGAGTAGAAAGAGCCCATATTCTCCAGAATTTAGAAGAATGAGAGGTGGTCTGACTGAAATATATAGGGCTGGATTCTTCCACCCTGCCCGCCGCAAGATCACCATGGGTGAAGCGCGGACAATGGAAAAATCCATTGACCTCGGGTGGGTTCTCCGGTCACTGGACGGACGCGGCCGGAGAATCCCACCCTTAGAATTCTTAGAGACTGTTTCCGCTGTCTGGACTAGGGGGGATAGTCTCAGGATAGGGAGTCAGTCCTGAGGACTGAGGTGAGGAGGCAAATGAGTCTTTGGAATTCTCTGCCTCAGCTTGCTGCGGATGCTTAGTCCATGAATATGTTCGAGACAAAGATCAATAGATTTATCAGCACTAATGGTTATCAAGATAACTCAGGACTGGGTGGAATGTTGAAGTTAAGCCTTATTCTTACTGAATGTTGGAACAACCTCAATGGGCCGCATGGACTACCCATGGCCTTATTGCTGTGGTCCAATACTCTAAGGGGAATAACACCTGTGAATAATCTTGATCCGAGGGTTAAATGTTTCATCCATCGGTTCCCTGACAACTGTATAGCAACGAATATTGTTGGGTCGGCATATGTGGGTTATATCTCACGGTGACATTTTCTTTTGCGAGTGATTGTATTTGCAGCATAAAGTCTTTTTGATTTGGAATTCAGTTGCTATATAATTAAATGGGCAGAGGTACAAGTAGACCTTTTGCTTTGACCCATAGGAATCCCAATTCAGCCATAAACGCGCTGGCAGGCTAATTATAGATTTACCGGAGCTGAACTGCCTCTCCTTTTCACCCTCACAGACAAACCTTTGTGATGTTCCATTTACTTTACATTGAACTATCGAAATCACCATATAATTTACATTCCAAAAAAAAAGTGCAAAGGGATAAAGAGTTAATTGAAAATATGCAAATATACCAGTGCTAAACAAATCAGCATTGGAAACAAACACAAATAAATGCCAACTCGGACGGGGTGATAATCTGGCCACATAACGTGCGTGTCAATTTGAATTAATTGGTTCTGCAAGGTACAAATTCAAATGTACGAATGATGCTATTAAAAGTTATACATCTAGGTCACTTTGTGCGGGATGCTTTCCTCAGTTGCACTAGGCTGTGACCTGCCTCAAGGCACATTGCTGCAAACAGCCATAGCTGCTCATACAGACAGAGGGACCATTGACATCTGATATCACATCTGCCAGTATAAATGATGGCATCCTTCAGGCGAATACGTAGGCAGGGTGTGAAAAATTATGGAATCTAGATGACTGAGAGTTGCAAGAGAAGGTTGTAAACAGTAAACATAAGCCTTTGTCTCGTTACAAAATTCCTCTTCCGAATTGTTTCTGTTTTGATTGATAAAATATAGCCCCATAAATATGTTGTAATTATTATGTACCACCTCAAAACAGGATAATTAACAGAGTATCAATGTTAAATAATAAATTTCGAAAGGAGCGTATTTAATTTGCATTTTTCCAGAAATATATGGCAATGATGAAACATGTTATTAAAATGTTATTGCTTTAATTTATTGCATGCTGGAGTTAAAAATTGAATTATGGCATCACTTTCCTGAATTAGTTGAAACAAGTTTTGCTTAGCAGTGATTGATGGCTTATAGAATGAAGGGCTTACTTTCATCTCAACTCTGAACAACGCTTAGCACTGAGCTTAAATTATTTTCTTTGGTTGGAGAAAAATGCAATCTGTTCCATGTTTCTACTCCTTCTCTCCCGAAGGCAACATGTCCAGCTGGAGTATAGTACAACAGGCATTGCCAACCTTCAGGTCCCAAGAGGCCCTCTGCATGGGTGGGACTTTGTGCTCAATTTTGACAGACTGACCCACCCTCCTTGATTGGGATCAACCTCCAGTGGGGTGGGAATTCCTCCCAACCTGGAGATCCCCCTCTGACCGTGACCATAGTTTTGGCCAGAACCTTAACCAAACATTTGTGCCAACACTGGGGGTGTAGAGATGCTAAGTGGGAGAAAAAAGAAATGGTTGG
This sequence comes from Scyliorhinus canicula, assembly GCF_902713615.1. Taxonomy (NCBI): domain Eukaryota; kingdom Metazoa; phylum Chordata; class Chondrichthyes; order Carcharhiniformes; family Scyliorhinidae; genus Scyliorhinus; species Scyliorhinus canicula. The sequence continues at coordinate 106,808,233 of NC_052163.1, forward strand.
CTGATTGCCATGTTGTAAAAAATATTTTTGTTTAAAAATTGTACATTTCATTCTTGGAGTGGTATTCATTACCAGACTTTTCACTCGCTCACAGAAGACCCTCTTAAGTTGTTGTCCCAGGGATCCCTCTGTTAAATTCTACTGGACGTTGGGGCCCAACTGGAATCTCCTGCATTCCAAGAATCCAGATGGCAAGGATAATGCTTGATTCACTTATATATCTCTGACATGTGTCCACCCACATGTGGACAGATGCACAACTTTCCAGGATGTGGCTTCTTAATTGTCTGTCTCTGTATTTGCTGTCCTATTCGAACCAGTTTTCCCTGTATGGAGCAAGAGCTCTACTTTTCAAATCAAATAGTCAAGCATAACTAAAGATGTAAGTGACAACATAAAAAGGTGTTACAGGTCACGCTAGAAGTCAAAGTTGCTGTTGTAGCATGTACTTATACATGTGTTTTGTGGTCTGGAATTGTCAATAGTAATGGTCGATGTGTGCATGCATGCATGTGCATGCGTGTGTGCATGCACATGTTTGTGCATGCATGTGTATGTGCTTGTGTCCATGTGCATGCATGCATATGCATGTGCATGTGTGTGCATGCATATGCATGTGCATGTGCGTGCACTTGGCTGTGTGTGCTTGCATGTATATGCATGCATGCACACACACATATGTATGTGTGTGCATGTGGTGTGTGCGTGCATCCGTGTGTGTGCATGTATGTGTGCATGCATCGTGTGTGGGCATGTTTGTGCATGTAAATGCACATGTATGTGTGTGCATGTTTCTGCATTCATGTGTGTGCATGCATATGCAAATGTCTATGTGCTTGTGCATGCATTCATGTATGCGTGTGTGTGGGTGTGTATTCGTATTTTTTTTTCTTGGGTTTAGTGGTTAATACAGTTTCTCTTTCCCTAATGCCAGATAACCTTGTTTGATTGGCTCCTTATTGCTCCTTACAGCTTACATAGTTAATGGATTTGGGCAAGACATATTCCTCATGAAAAAGAAACTTAAACCGTTATTCTGGCCAACTGAGGAGACGGAATAGAGGGGAGCCAATTCATTCTTTCTCACCAGGTCGGAACAAAGCTATGAAGGGATAGGATGCAATGGTTGGTCCATGGAGTTAAGCCAAAGATCAGCCATGCTTTCCTTGAACACTGGAACAGGCTAGAGGCTAATTGGATGTTCCTGTGATGCGGCAGCTTGCATTCCTGACATTTTATCCACCCTCAATTCACTCAACAATCAGCAGGTGAGAGGCAGAACATTTGGCCACCCTTTCAATTATGGAGCACATCGCAATTGATTTCATTTGCTTCTCACCAAACACTCGTGGGCACAGACAGACCTGGCAATGCAGGTCCCAAGACAGGAATAGAAATTCTGGCTGATTTATCCTCACCCTAGCTGAGGATCTTTGGCAGTGTCACCTACATTGTCCAAATCTGATCCTCCAAGCAATGCAAGACCAAAAATGTCTGTTGGAATGGAGGAAAAAGAGAAATATTACAATGTTGTCTGTGGACAATCTAGACTGTCCCAGTTTTGCGGCTTCTCTCGTGTTGGAACTGCAAAACAATGCTGCCAACTGGAATTAATCAGAAATTTGGTGAAAGTCTAGAGAATGTACTGTCAGGTGGTTTGTTGTATTTCCTATCAATTTCTTATGAAGAATTTAAACTATCCTATTAGCTCTTTTCAATTATTAAAGTCTGTGGCTGAATATTAGCAATTCAGTGCTTGATTTGAGTACGTATGTGTTGAGACCTGCTTCTCTGCCTTTTACAGGCAGGAACGCAAGCAATATTATTGTAGCTCTCTACTCATGTGGCTGTTAAATAGCTCCATGAGATAGTTGGGCACTACTGAGGTAATACTGAGTAAATCTATTGTGAGGCATCGCAGATCTACACAAAGGTCCCACTTTCCTCATCTAATTCAATTTCTGCAGAATCCCTGCGACTGCAAAAATTATCGCAAGAGCGGAAGCAACATCTGGATTCCCTCATTTGATATTTTAAAACATTTTACAAGAACTGCAAAAAAAAAATCTGCAGCAATTCCCGCTTTAACAAGATTTGGCATATCGATATTACTTTAGTTCCCCCCCCCCCCCAAGAATTAGTCTCACAAAGGAGCCCGACTGAATACACGGCGGAAACAGCAGATTGGGCAATTAGTTGATACGCAGCAGTAATGGCAAATTTTTCACATTCAAGACCAACCAACCACGGGTTTATTTCTACTCCGGAGCATGTAGATGCAGAAAATGCAGAACTGAAGTAAGCCAACGGGAAAGAATTTCCGCCACGGGCCAGAGAAGCAAACTTGCCTGTTTCATTCACTGCTTAATGGGGAAGGGCTTCTGTTTAAAGTATGCCTTTATGTTTGGACCATACCTTGTGTGTATGCACATGACTTTATGCAGAGCACAAGGGATTCAATTAGCAGATCAATTAAAGTGTTCACAACAAGCCTGTTCACGATAAAAAGTGATACTGCCTGCTGTTAGCTCCTTTGGATTTCACCTGGCTGTTAGCAGGCCGAGACCTTCCGAATCTCAAGAAAATTCATAATCCCCTTTTTTCTAATTTTTGGAATTTTATCACTATATAGCTTGCCTTGTAAACACTTCCCCATGCCACCCCCTTCTAGTTTATTTGATTACTATAAGCGAGAATTTGGCAGACTTTTCTTAGCTGTTTTGTTTTCAACCTTGAAAAGGCAGATTGTTCTGCCAGCAGCTCTGTGCTGCAGCTCATATCAAAGGCCTTGACGTACACGTCGCTATCTTTTCAACCTGACAAACTTGTTTTATCAACCAGAAGGCTCGGAGTGTGAGCTCTTTCAAGAGTTACTAATAGTGGACCTCCAGCGGAGTCGATAACAAGGAGGTAGGGGTCACACTCTAGCAAGGGGAGGGGTCAAAGGTGCAGGGAGGGGGGGGGGGGGTGATGAGGGGAGGGGGTGATGGGAGGGGGGGGGGTGATGAGGGGAGGGGGTGATGAGGGGGGGGGTGATGAGGGGGGGGTGATGATGGGGGGGGGGGGTGAGGGAAAGCACTCATTTTCAGAGTTGCCAAAATTCTAGAATTTTGGGTATGCCTTCACCACACAGATTGCAGTCATTCAAGAGGAAGACCCACACCATCAGCTTGTCCGGCATTGGAGAAGGGGAATAAATGTTGGCCTTGCCAGTGACGCTTACAACCCAAGAATAAATAAACAACAACACAAATAAGTCAATCTTTCCCTGTATGTAAAGTTACCTCAGGAAAAGGTGAAGAGCTTGTTCTTTACTTTGTTTTGACGTTTTATGTAAATAAATCCAGTTACTTGCATTGCTTCTAACATGGCTTCCTTGAAGGCTTTCGACAGCAACCATTTTTGACCTGCACACAATGGTGTAGGAGTGGTGAGGCCTGCACGCAGCAAAACTTAAATCGTGAGATGAATGGCAGGTCTTGTGGTGAAAACCTGAAAAAATAATTTGCTAGCAAAGGCACAAATACGGTAGCACAGTGGTTGGCACTGTTGCTTCACAGCGCCAGGGTCCCAGGTTCAATTCCCGGCTTGGGTCACTGTCTGTGCGGAGTCTGCACGTTCTCCCCATGTCTGCGCGGGTTTCCTCCGGCTGCTCCGTTTTCCTCCCACAAGTCACCAAAGACGCGATGTTAGGTGAATTGGACATTCTGAATTCTCCCTCTGTGTACCCGAACAGGCACCGGAATGGGGCGACTAGGGGCTTTTCATAGTAACTTCATTGCAGTGTTAATGTAAGCCTATTTGTGACAATAAAGATTATTATTATTATTGAGTTGTGGCAACTGCAGCAGTGGAAGCTAGAAAATGTAACGCCACTATTTAAAAAGGAAGGAGAGAGAAAACAGGGAACTATGGATCTGTTAGCCTGATGTCAGCAGTAGGGAAAGTATTAGAATTGACAACAAATGATGTGATAACTGGACGCTTAGAAAATAATGGTAGGATTGGGCAACGCCAACATGGATTTATGTTTGACAAACCTGTTTTTTGAGGACGTAACTAGCAGAATGGAAAAGGGAGAACTAGTGGATGTGGTGTATTTGAATTTTCGGAAGGCTTTTGAGAAGATCCCACACAGGAGGTTAATAAACAAAATTAGAGTACATGGGATTGGGGGTAATATATTGGCATGAATTAAGAACTGGTTAACGAACAGAGTAACCAATTCCGGCTACAGAGAGTAAGAATGAAGAGTTTATTCTCAAGTTGGAAGCCTGTGACTAGTGGGGTACCGTGACGATCAGTGCAATTCACAATCTATCTCAATGTTTTGGATGCGGGGACCAAATGTAATATTTCCAAGTTTGCTAATGACACAAAACTAGCTAGGTGGGAAGGTAAGTTGTGAGGAGGATGCAAAGAGGCTTCAAGGGGATTTAGACGCTAAGTGAGTGGGCAAGAACCTGGCCGATGAAATATAATGTTCAAATAAGTGAAGTTACTGTCATAATATACACCAGTATATCATGGTGCAGACACACACTGATGGACGTACACAGGGACCAATCAACATGCACAAACACCGCAGCCAATCACCAGTTAGAATACACAAACTATAAAGGCAGAGGGCACCACGGTTCCCGCTCATTCTGGGTGCTGCCTCTCAGTGGAACAAGAACTCATCCAGCCCAGCACAGACTCACACCACATGCTGAGAGAATCAACTGGTTCGGACAAGGCTTAGGTCTCTAGTTTAAGTTAGCATCATTTAGACCCGCAGTCATCCTGTGTTAGTTAGTTAGAAGTTAGTTAATAAAATTGAGTTGAACCTTCCTCAGTGTTGGTAGTGTCTGTTCATCTCTCAAGTCTACACTAGCCAACACTTCATTGTACCAGAAGTTGAGGGATGCTAGCACTTCCGAGACCTACCTTTCAGTGATCTGCCTTCCACCAGCCTCGCGCCATCCTACAGAATGGACTCCGTTCGCTCGCCGCCGCCTCTCCGCATTGCTGGGAATCTGGGATCGAACTGGAAACTTTTTAAACAGAGCTTCCAACTGTACCTCGAGGCCATGGACCTGGAAGCTGCCTCGGACGCACGGAAGATTGCTCTCTTCCTCTCCACAGCCGGGGACCACGCTCTGCACATCTTCAACTTGCTCACCTTCGCTGAGGGGGAGGACAAATCGAAGTTCAAGACTGTCATTCTAAAGTTCGACAGCCACTGCGAGGTCAAGGTTAACGAGAGCTTCGAGAGATACATGTTCCAGCAGTGAATTCAGGGTAAGGATGAGCCTTTCCAGTCCTTTATCACCCACCTCCGCGTCCTTGCGCAGTCCTGCAACTACGGGTCCACCTCTGACTCCATGCTCCGTGACCAGATTGTTTTTGGTGTTCAATCTGAGCCCCTGCGCCAGCAGCTACTAAAAATAAAGCAGCTCACCCTCTCTACGGCCATTGAGACCTGTGTACTTCATGAACATGCCTCCACGCGTTACTCCTGCATCCAGGCCGCTGAAACGGCGTGGCAAGCCCCGTACAAGGCAGAACGGGTCCAAACGATTAAATCTTTTCAGGCTCTGGATCTGAATGATGGCGGCCATTTCGCCCGCTTTATGCGGAGTCCAGCGCTGACACGCAGCGAACGTGGTGATGTCACGGACCGCTTCGCGCAGGTGCTTGCCTCGCTGGATCGCCCCACGCATGCGCAGTGGCGCGACGAACGTCCCGATGCTCCGGCGTGTGGCAACTGCGGCTCCGCCCACTTAAAGTGGCAATGTCCCGCGAAGTCCCGACGCTGCCTGCAGTGTGGCAAACGTGGCCACTACGCTACTATGTGCAGGTCCTCCCTGCCTGCTGTTTTTAGGAGGTCCACCCAGCCCCACAGAGACATCAGAGCTATCCAGTCTGCCATCGATGAACCTACTCCAGACCTTGCTTCCGACTGTGCCTGCGATGACCCACAGGTCCCGTTCCAAGTTGGCATCATCACCATGAACAGGATGTCCCCCAAGCGTGGCACCAAACCCGTCCACATTCACAGCATCGAACAGGATGATGAGTGGTGTGCCACCCTTACGGTCAACCGGTCCCCTGTCAGGTTCCGCCTGGACACTGGCGCTGCTGCCAATCTCATCACGTCGTCTAATTTTCGCAAACTCTGCGTCCTGCCTGCTGTCCTGCCATCTGCGTGTAAATTGCTTGACTACAATGGCAATGCCATCGCTGCCAGCGGCTCCTGCTGCCTTGAGGTGACACATCGTGCTCACGCAGCCATTCTCCTGTTTGAGATTGTTGCTGCCTCAAAAGCCTCCTTGCTTAGTGCGCAGGCATGCAAGCGGCTCCACTTAGTGCAGAGAGTACTCTCTCTCTCTTCAAGCTATGTGTCTGCATCTTCTGACACAGAGTTCAGGGTGCAACTCGACTCCATCATCCAGCAATACTATGATATCTTCGAAGGCATGGGCACGCTCCCGTACAGGTATAAAATCTTACTCAAGCCCAACGCCATGCCTGTCGTTCACGCACCTCGCAGAGTCCCAGCGCCCCTTAAGGACCGCCTCAAGCAACAGCTCCAGGACCTCCAGGACCAAGGAGTTATTTCTAGGGTCACGGAACCCACAGACTGGGTAAGCTCCATGGTCTGCGTTAAGAAACCGTCCGGCGAGCTGAGGATCTGTATAGATTCTAAAGATCTGAATCAGAATATCATGCGGGAGCACTACCCGATTCCGAAACATGAGGAGCTCACGTCTGAGATGGCCCACGCCAAACGCTTCTCAAAACTGGATGCCTCGAAGGGTTTCTGGCAGATCGAACTAGATGAGTCAAGCAGGAAGCTGTGTACGTTAACACACCCTTTGGCAGGTTCTGCTACAACCGGATGCCATTCGGCATCATCTCTGCGTCCGAAGTTTTCCATCGAATAATGGAGCAGATATGGAGGGAATCGACGGCGTCCGGGTATATGTCGACGACATTATTATCTGGTCAACCAGAGTTCGTCGCCAACCTCAGAGACTGAACTTATGAACTCTGCACATATGTGGACTTTCTGAGATGTTTTTTTTTCATTCCTTGTTGAATTCGTTCTCCAGTGATTTGTAAATAGCTTCGTTGGTTGTTCCAGTTCATGTTAGTCATCTGCACCAGGCACCTTCCTTTGTACGTAGTCTTGTTTCCTGTATATAGATTTGTACATATGTCTTTGCACCTCACACGTAGTTAGGTACATTCTTCACACACCCACACTATTTATTATCACATGCCTACATCAACATTTTTTTATAAAAGGGGGGATGTCATAATATACACCAGTATATCATGGTGCAGATACACACTGATGGACACACACAGGGACCAATCAACATGCACAAACACCGCAGCCAATCACCAGTTAGAATACACACACACTATAAAGGCAGAGGGCACCACGGTTCCCGCTCATTCTGGGTGCTGCCTCTCAGTGGAACAAGAACTTGTCCAGTCCAGCACAGACTCACACCACGTGCTGAGAGAATCAACTGGTTCGGACAAGGCTTAGGTCTCTAGTTTAAGTTAGCATCATTTAAACCCGCAGTCATCGTGTGAGAGTTAGTTAGAAGTTAGTTAATAAAATTGAGTTGAACCTTCCTCAGTGTTGGTAGTGTTTGTTCATCTCTCAAGTCTACACTAGCCAACACTTCAGTTACTGAGGAAAAACAGAAGTGTGAGATTGGGAACTGTCCAAAGGGAACTGGGTGTCCTTGTTCATGAATCACTGAAAGCTAAAATGCAAGTGCAGCAAGTAATTAGGAAGGCAGATGGTATATTGACCTCCATTGCAAGAGGTTTGGGGTACAGGAGTAAATAGATTTTGCTGCAATTGTACAGAGCCTTGGTGAGACCACACCTGAAATATTGAGTACAGTTTTGGTGTCTTTATTTAAGGAAGATTCTATATGCTATAGAGGGAGTGCAAGAAAGGTTCACCAGACTGATTCCTGGGATGTTGGTGTTGTCCTCGGAGGAGAGAGATTAAAGAGACTGGATCTATATTCTTTAGAGTTTAGAAGAATGAAAGGTGACCTACAAAATTCTTACATGGCGTGACAGGGTAGATGCAGGAAGGATGTTTCCCCTGGCTGGGAGCGCCCAGAATTAAGGGATACAGTCTCAAAATAAGAGGTTGGCCATTTAGGACTGAGGTGACGAGGTATTTCTTCACCCAGAGTGTGGTGAATCTTTGCAATTTGCTACCCCAGAGGGCGGTGGAAGCTCAGTCATTGAGTAGGTTCAAGACTCAGATTAATAGATTTCTAGATAGTAAAGATATCAAGCGATATGGGGACAGTGCGATGAAATAGCATTAAGATAGAAGATCATCCATGATCTAGCTGAATTGTGGAGCTGGCTCAAGGGGCTGAATGGCCTATTCCTGCTCATATTTTCTATGTTTCTGTACTTCTGTGTCTAACTGAATTTTTTTTAGCTCAGAGTGATTATTATGGAGGCATGAAGGGCACAGGAGATCGTCAATAGATCTCCCCGCGGGCTCTGTGGGATATGAATTTCCCAATTAAACAAGCGGGAGCTCGCCCAATGGGGGATGAGCAGCAAGATCTTAAAACTCTCTGCTTCAAAATGGGCTGTCGTTCTGCAGGTTTCGCGGCTTGGGCTTAAGCAGCGGCCTTTTTTGTTTCTTTAATAAAAGGGAATGTACAGGAAGACTGCCTTTTGACGAGGTGATTACAGGGATGCTGCTCACTACTCCCATGAACTCAGGCTCCACACAATGTACAGGCCCCTGAGGGAAAACACCTTTCAGAGACATGTTTGAATCGAGAAAATATGACTTTACCGGTAATTTAAATAATGTTCTTGTAGTTCTAATGCTGTTATTACATTATTGACCTTATTTCCAGTGTCCTGGAGTAAAAATGAAAGAATCTGCATAAAGGCAAGATGGCAGCTGAAAAGACTTTGGGGAAGAAAAACCAAAGTTTTGTTGGTTCCCCTTTTTTCTTTCCTTGTCAGATTTTGCTGACATTTCGTGCTTGATTTATTGTTTTTAAACAGGAGTGGTTCCTTATCAGTATTTGCTCTCTTCGTTTTTCCTTCTTTTGATTTATACATTCTCTACCTTCAGGTTAACTTATTACTTTATGAATATGTAATTTCACCCACCAGGTCCAAACGTAACAGAGAAATTTGTTTGCATATGGATTTGATACCAAAACATGGGGTGAAATTCTCCGACCCCCACGACGGGTCGGAGAATAGCGGGAGGGCCTTCCCGACATTTTTCCCGCCCTCCCGCTATTCTCCCCCCCCCTCGCCCAACTCCCGACACGAATCGCTGCCGCCGTTTTTTAACGGCCGGCAGCGATTCACAGCTGTTCGATGGGCCGAAGTCCCAGCCCTTTACGCTGTTTTTACGAACGGCAAACACACCTGGTCTGGCCGTTCGTAAAAACGGCGGGAACAACTCGCTTTTTATAACCATGGCACCGATTGGCACGGCAGTACCACGGCCGTGCCAAGGGTGCCATGGGCCCGCGATCAGTGGGCACCGATCGCGGGCAGCGGGCCCGATGCCCGCGCACTATTTGTCCTTCCGCCGCCCCACAGTATCCATTCGCGGGGCGGCTGAGGGGCATCCCGGCCCGCGCATGCGCGGGTTTCGCGCAAATGCGCGATGACGTCATCCGCGCATGCGCGGGTTGGAGTCTTCCAATCCGCGCATGCGCGGCTGACGTCATATGACGCGTCAGCCGGCGCTAACTCCGGCAAGCGGACTTAACGAAATTTGTTAAGCCCTTGATGCCGGAGCTTGCGGCGTCGGGCTGCTAGGCCCGACCGGGGACCAGAATCGGTTCCCGGTCGGGAAGGGGCGCGCTGGCGTCAAACCCGCCCGGGTTTGACGCCAGCCTTACGATTTCTCCCGTTTTGGGAGAATCGCGCCCATGATTCTTTAGCAGGACACTGAAGTGTGACGGACTCAATATGGGCGAGATTCAGTAGCTTAGGAATTCGTACTTGCCTGAAAACAGGTGTGCAGGAATACAGGGCTTGTCCCATGTACCTGAATAGATAAGAACTAGGAGAAGGAGTGGGCAATTCAGTCTGTTCAGAGTGGTCATTTGGGAAGCTGTTACCAGACTCCTAAATGACCCTCTTATGTACTGACCTCATTAACACTACACCCTGTATGCTTCATCCGATGCCGGTGCTTATGTAGTTACATTATATACCTTGTGTTGCCCTATTATGTATTTTCTTTTATTCCGTTTTCTTCCCATGTATTTAATGATCTGTTGAGCTGCTCGCAGAAAAATACTTTTCACTGTACCTCAGTACACGTGACAATAAACAGATCCAATCCAATCCAGTCCCTTGAGCCCGCTCTGCATTCAATACGATTATGGTTAATCTCATCTCGGCCTCAATTCCACTTTCCTGCCCGTTCTCTAACTCTTCAACCCATTACTAATTAAAAATGTATCTATCTCCTCCTTAAATTTACTCAATATCCCGGCAACCAATGCACTCTGGGGTAGTGAATTCCACAGATTGACGACCCGATGAGAGAAGCAATTACCCCTCAACTCTGTTTTAAATCTGCTATCCCTTCTGTTAAAACTATGATCTCCATTTTCTAGATTGCCCCACAAGAGGAAGCATCTGCTCTAGGTCTACTTTTATCATCTTATATACCTCAATTAGATCACCTCTCATTCTTCTAAACTCAAGAGATTATTGGGCTAAACTATCCACTCTCTCTTCACAAGACAGATCCCTCAGCTCTGGAATTAATCTAGTGAACCTTCTCTGAACTGCCTCTAATGTAACTACATCCCTCCTCAAGTTAAGGGACCTAAACTGTATACAGTACTCTAGGTGCGATCTCACCAGTGTGTTGTACAGTTGCAGCAATGCTTCTCTACTTTTATACTCTATTCCTTCAGCAATAACTGCCAAAATTCCATTTGCCTTCCTTAGTACCTGCTGTACCTGGATGTTAGTTTTCTGCGATTCATGCACGAGGACACCCAGATCCCTCTGCACCCAAGCACTCTGAACTTTCTCTCCAGTTAGATAATAAGTTGCCATTCCATTTTTCTGACATAATTGGATAACCTCACACTTATCCACATTAAACTCCACCTGCCAAATGCTGGCCAACTCACCTAACCTACCCATATATATTTGTAAATTTCTTGGGTGGGGTTCTCCGATGCCGCGTCAGAGTGTCTGCGCCGTTGGGAACGCCGTCGTGAAACTGGCTGCCGGCAGCATCGATTCAGGCCCCGTAAATGGGCCAGCAGCGGCGCCACGAGAAACGCGGTGGGTGTGGCACCAGAGCAGCGTGCGATGCCCGGATGACGCGGTGCCGCGTCACTTTATGTGTGCGATCCGTGCACAGGTCCCGACACAGGAGACGTGGCCGTGCCCCACCGTGCCACCCCCAGGTTCCGGGACCGTGACCTGGAGCCACGCAGTGGAAGAGCGAAGGGTGATCCTGTGCCTTAGACGTGGCCACCGGCACCCGGCCAGCACTGTCAGGCGCAACTGGCGTGATGTGGGCATCGATGTTAGTGCTGTGGGGCACACCACACGTACTGGAAAGCAGTGCTGCAAGAAGCTCCACGACCTGACGAGGGCAGCCAGGGTAAGTACCCCGAGAGTCCCCCCGGGCGCCCCCCCCCCCCCTCCCTCCCTCCCACCCGGCCTCCAACCACATGTCGCGCCCCCTCGGCCACGCAGGAGGGGGGTGGGGCACCACGTTCCAACTGGCCCACATGGGCACCACACCCCCCTTGTGAGCAGCCGTGGTGTGGTGCCCAGTGCCCCACCCCAGCCATTATGTTGCCAACATCTGCGAGTCTTGCTGCTGACCACCAAACTCTGATGCTCCCCCTCTGCCCCCCCCCCCCCCCCCCCCCCCCCCCACAGGATAAGACAGCCCACAACCATTGTGAGCATGCAAGAATTGGAGGGGGATCACCTGTTCGGCACCCCTACACTGTCCATGAGCAGAGGGCTCCGGGCCTCGCTGGGGGAGCCGCCAACCGGGAAGTAGCGCCATGCCAGGTCAGAGGCGCAGCAGCAAGTGAGACTCCCCTGCCTGGCTACACTCCCTCAGCCCCTCACCGCCCCCTCCCCCCTCACACTGTACCCCCTCACACTTCCCCCTCCACCCCCTAACCACCCCCCACACTCCACCCCCTCACACTGCCCCCTCCACCCCCTATCATCCACGGGCATGCTGTCACCCATACCCTCCACCACTGCAGATACCCTCACCTCGGTTGGGCTCATTAGTGATGAGGCTTCTGGGACACTGACTGGTGCGCACCACACAGCCGCACCTGTACAGCGGGTGGAGGAGGTAGGAGTTGCCGATGGGCTGGACGGTCGGAAGGCAGCCCAGCCCCACCACCCAGCTGCCGCCCAGATGGTTCCCGGGTTCCTGGATTTACCAGACCCACCCACAGATCCGATGCGTTTGGAAATCCAGGGAGTGGACAACGGGATGACGGCCGCCTTCCAGCAACTGCAGACGCAGTTGGAGGAGTCCATCCGCGTCCAGGAGCAGGGACTGGTGCTGATCATGGCTGCCACCCAGGCTGACACCGCATGGGTGGCGACCCCGGTGGAGGCAATGGGGACAACGGTTTTGGCTATGGGTCAGGTTTTGCAAGGCAGGGGGCTTCATGTGCATGCATCATCCGTGGCTCAGGACAGGGCTGCCCTCTCACAGACAGCCATGTTCCAGAGCCAGCTGGACATTGCCACCGCGCTCTGGGGTCTGGCCCAGTCTCAGCAGGCCATGACCCAGTCTCAGCAGGCCTTGGCCCAGTCTCAGCAGGCCATGATCCAGTCTCAGTAGGCCATGACCCAGTCTCAGCAGGCCTTGGCCCAGTCTCAGCAGGCCTTGGCCCAGTCTCAGCAGGCCATGACCCAGTCTCAGCAGGCCATGATCCAGTCTCAGCAGGCCATGACCCAGTCTCAGCAGGCCATGATCCAGTCTCAGCAGGCCTTGGCCCAGTCTCAGCAGGCCATGGCCCAGTCTCAGCAGGCCATGACCCAGTCTCAGCAGGCCATGATCCAGTCTCAGCAGGCCATGGCCCAGTCTCAGCAGGCCATGGCCCAGTCTCAGCAGGCCTTGGCCCAGTCTCAGCAGGCCATGACCCAGTCTCGGCAGGCCATGTCCCAGTCTCAGCAGGCCATGGGTAAGTCTCAGCAGGCCATGGCCCAGTCTCAGCAGGCCTTGGCCCAGTCTCAGCAGGCCATGATCCAGTCTCAGCAGGCCATGACCCAGTCTCAGCAGGCCATGATCCAGTCTCAGCAGGCCTTGGCCCAGTCTCAGCAGGCCATGGCCCAGTCTCAGCAGGCCATGACCCAGTCTCAGCAGGCCATGATCCAGTCTCAGCAGGCCATGGCCCAGTCTCAGCAGGCCATGGCCCAGTCTCAGCAGGCCTTGGCCCAGTCTCAGCAGGCCATGACCCAGTCTCAGCAGGCCATGGCCCAGTCTCGGCAGGCCATCGCTGAGAGCATCGGCGGCCTTGCCCACGTGCTGGATGGCGTCACTCAAGCCCAAAGGAAGGTGGCGCAGTCCCAGACTGGGATGGCCCACTCCGTGAGCTCCATCGCTGCGAATGTTCAGACCCTGGTCGATGCCACAGCGGGCCTCCAGGACTGGCAGCGCCAGGTGTCAGTGGAGCCATGGCATTTGTCTCCGCTCGCACCCCCGTCCCATAGTGAGGCCCAGGGGCCACCGGGCACCCCGAGGGAGGAGGAGGTACTGGGGCCCGTCCTGGTGAATCCTGCAAGGGAGGTCCCAGAACACCGCGGATCCTCGGACTCCCATCGTCCCGTCCCTGGTGAATTTGGTGGGCAGCGGGCAGAACAGGGTGGCACCACGCCATCCAGCACGCCCGCCGAGCAGCCTGGCCCATCCAAACCGGGTCGCCCCAGGAAACGAGCGCCGATGGGGAGCCAAGTCGCAGGGCAGGAGTCTCAGCAGTCCACCTCCACTGCTGCTGTACCGCCTGGGGAAACACCAAGGCCTAGTGGTAGGGCCCATAAGGCAAAGAAGTTTGACACGTAGTAAGTTGGCACGGGTGCAGGGCACAGCTGAGTTATATGAGCTAGGGCACTTGTATGTGAATGTCACGATTAAAAGTCACTGTTACACCAAATCAAGATGCCTCTGTGCTATGTTCGGTGCCTGTGGAGTCGTGAAGGGGACCGAGTGACGCTGGGGTCGAAGGTCGGTACAACGGTGAGGCCAGTTGTGTATTCCCCCCCATTGTCTCACGATCCGGAGCTCACAGCTCATTGCAGAGTGGGTTGTCATCATTCAACATGGCACTGATCACACCCGCTTTCACAAGCAATCATGTGAGACCGTCCCGTTGTGCCGCAGGTGTAGGGTGCTGTGCATGTGGTGGTGTGGGAGCTAGGGTTGTCGGATGGTGTGGGAGGTGCGGGGTGCTGGGTGGTGCGTTTGGGCGGAATGATGGTGCAAGTGCCCGTGCTCAGCGAAGCCCTCCCCCCTAGTTGGTGAAACGTGCGGCGATCAACGCCTCGCTTGCTCGCTCGCCAAGCCGGTGGCGTCGTGCAGCATCCCAGCAATATCCAGCCATCATGTCGCGTCTGTGCCCCCCAACCCCCTCCCCCCTCCCCATCCTCCTCCTCTTCCTCACCTAGAGATGCGTCGCCCTCATCGGGCTCCCCCTGTACCTCCTCCTGCTCCTCCTGTAAGACATCGCCCCTGTGCTGGGCTATGATGTGCAGGACGCAGCAGACAACAACGATGCGCCACCCCTCTCCGAATGGTACTGGAGGGCCCCTCCAGAGCGGTCCAGACACCTGAAACGCATCCTCCAGAGGCCAAAGCACCTTTGGATCATTCCCCTGGTTGCTGCATGGACCTCATTGTAGCGGGTCTCCGCGTTAGTCTGTGGCCTCCGTATCGGCATCATCAGCCACGACTGCAACGGGTAACTCGTGTCGCCCCAGCAACCAGCCCCAGCCGGGGGGGTGGGGGTGTCCCTCAAACATGGTGGGGTGAAGTATTGTGCCAGTATAAAGGCATCATGAACACTGCCAGGGTACTGGGTGCACACGTGCATGATCTTCAGCGGTGGTCACAGACCACCTGAATGTTCATGGAGTAGGTCCCCTTTCTGTTCATGAACGCGTCCCTGTCCCTGTTCTCCTCTGGTGGATGCATGGCGACGTGCATCCCATTAATCGGCCACTGGACCATTGGTATCCTGGCCACGGAGGCGAATCCCGCTGCCTGGTGGGCGCGGTCCTCTGGGAACTGGATGTGCCGGTTGGCGATGGCATACAGGGCATCGGTGACTGCTTGGACGCATCGGTGCACCGATGCCTGGGAGATACCGGACACGCTCAGCACCGGGAATGACCCCGTCGCATAGAGGTTGAGGGCAACCGACACCTTCACGGCTACTGGGATAGCATGTCCTCCCCCCGTTCCACGTAGTGCGAGGTGTGCCATGAGGTGGCAGATATGGGCGACAGTTTCCTGACGCATCCTGAGTCTCCTCCTGCATGCCCTGTCCGGCAGGTCCTCGAATGACATGCGGTGACGGTACACACGGGGCCTCATGGGGCGCCTCTTGCGCCTTGGCACCACCACCTGCTCCTCCTCCTCCCCCTGCGCCCCATCAAGATCGGTATCCTCTTCCTGTGCATCCCCATCGATGTGGGTGGTCATCGTCCCCCTCCGCCTCCTCCTGCTACTGTCTGGCTGGCGGGACTGCAGCCTGAGCGGGTGCCACCTGGCCCTCTGCAGCCCGTCCCTCTGTTGCAGCCGCTGCTGACGCAGCTGCTTTGAACCATCTGCGCGATGCTGACAAAGGACTACCTACAGGGCAGTGGCTCCCACCACGGCGGCAAACATCGCTGGCTGGTGCCCAAACATTAGGATCTGCGGGGCGGGGGGAGGGGGGGCTACAACATATTTATGGGTGGCGCATTGACACCTCAACAGCCAGGTGCCATGGGATACATGTGTGCCCTGGTTGGCTGGTGTCGCTACAGATACACAGGCACCCTGACCCCTGCCCACAGTATCCGTCCACCGCCCAGTTTTGCCCGTCGCTCCTCATTGCACCACCGTGGGCTGGCCATGCCCTCACTGGGGCTGGCATGTGACCCTTCTCAGAGATGGTCTCCGTCAGCTGGGTGTTGCGGCACCTGTGTTGGGGCGGGGGGGGGGGGGGGGGGGGCTGGGCGCATCCAAGGTCAAGGCGTGTGGCCTCGCGGGATGGCAGCGCCAGTGGCCTTTGCCCATCAGCATGACCTCAACTTGTAGGCGTGGCTTCGCCACCGCCATGCCATGGCAGGCCAGCTGGCATGTCGCTCCCGTGGAAAACCCTCCTCCCCTCCCCGGAACATGGACGTGCTCCGAACCCCCCCTCCCCGCGAGCATAGCGGCACCCATCCCCCACCTCTCCTCCACCCACCCCGGAATATGGAGGGCCCTTCCCCGAACTCCTCCCCCCCCCGAGCACAACGACGCCCTCCCCCCCCCCCCCCCACCCCCCACCAGCCCCACCCATGGACGCCACAACATACTGCTGCCAAAAACGCCGGCTGGTCAACTCCTTCCCTCGCATCGTCAGCCAGCACGACTGGCTGACGATTTTATTTTGCAGGTGTGAACCGCGACGGCATGCACGCCGTCAGGACTTCGGCCTATTTGGGCCGCTGAATACCGGGGGGCCCGGATAATCGCCAAACGTAGCCCCTCGGGTGATTCGCTGGGCGGCGCGGCGCGGAACTCGATGACGCTGTTCTCGCCGGTTGGGAAAATGGTGGAATGGCGTCGGACCGGTGTCGCGCGAAAATCCGGCGGGAACGGCAATTCTCCCAAATGGCGCAGCATGGGAGAATCCCGCTCCTTATTTCCTCATTGCAACTTACTATCCCACCTATTTAGTGTCATCTGCAAATTTGGTTGTATACCTTCTATCCCTGCATCATATTATGTTGTAAATAGTTGGGGCACCAAGGACCAAACCCTGTGGCACCCCACTAATTACAGCTTGCCAACTATAATCATAATAATAATCTTTATTGTCACAAGTAGGCTTACATTAACATTGCAATGAAGTTACTGTGAAAAGCTCTTGGTCGCCACATTCGGGCATCTGTTTGGGTACACAGAGGGAGAATTCAGAACGTCCAATTCACGTCATTTGGGGCTTGTGGGAGGAAACCAGAGCACTCGGAGGAAACCCACGCAGACACAGGGGGAATGTGCAGACTCCTCACAGACAGTGACCCAAGCTGGGAATCGAAATTGGGACCCTGGTGCTGTGAAGCAACAGAAAAAGACCCATTTATCACGACTCTCTGCCTTCTGTCAGTTAGCCAGTCTTCTACCAAGCTAATGAATTACCCCTAACCCTATGTGATCTTCCCTTTTGTATTAACCTATTCTGCGGTACCTTATCAAATGCCTTCTGGAAGTCCAGATATACTACATCTACAGGATCCCCGTCATCTACTTGGCTTATTACTCTAGGACATTAGTCAAACATGATTTACCCTTCATAAGATCATGCTGACTCGGATGCATTGTGTTTTGACCTTCCAAGTGTCCTGTTATTATTTCTTTAATAATGGATTCTAACAATTTCCCAATGACAGATGTTAAACTCTAAATGGTTTATAGTTTCCTACTTTCTGCCTCCCCTTTTTGAATAAGAGCTTTATATTAGCATTTTTCCAATCCACTGGAACCTTTCCTGCATCCAGGGAATTTTGGAATATTATAACCAATGGATGCCACTATCTTTGCTGCCACTTCCTTTAACATCCTAAGGTGTAGGCCATTAGGCTCTGGGGACTTGTCTGCTTTTAATCCCAATAGTTTGTTCAGTACTTTTTCCCTATAGGTGACGATTGTTCTAAGTTCCTCCTTTTCTATTACCTCTGCATTACCTTTTACTATTGGGATGGTACTAGTGTCCATGAAAATTGAGGCCTGTGCCTCAATTTGAACCGACAAATTGCTCGCACACCTATTAGCCATTACCAGGCAGCTATTCTGGGATCTCCTTTCGAGGTTAATGATACTCCATACTCTCCCTTCTGTCGTTGTCAGTGATCTTCTACTGGGTGGCTATAGAGATTGTAGTAAGTCTTTTTTCTTCATCAGGATCTGTGTAATAAGCCCAAGTTTCGATTGACTTTCACTCCTGGCATATTAAGGCACCGTGGTTTCTCCTTATGATACCCTGGTCTGTCTCAATCCTGTACGGTCTTGGTTGTACAGTTTTTTCAATGAATTTTCCTTCCTTCTGTTGGTTTTGGACACATACCTCTCCCTGGGCTTCGACACTGGGAACCTATGTGCTCTGTACCTATGAATTTATTTGCAAATTATTTCTCTACTTTTCCATACTGCACAGCTCATCCTTTTTGTTCTCTAGATTGCATCAAAGTTCGAAAAATATTATTGCTCTTTACACAGCAAAGTTCCAGTAGTTTGTCAGTTTAGTTTTTAGCTCTGCATTCAACCAACTATTTTGGTTCATCAGCAATTCCTTTTCTTGTTCAAGGCATTTGTCATAATAGTTAATCGAGACTTCTGATACCTGCAGGTGCAAATTCAACAAAGATAGATCTTCAATTAAAACTTTATGAACATTCAAGTTTAGCATCTAGACGTTTCAAGTCCTCATTCAAATGTTCTACTTCCTGTGACTGATACTCCAGTGTTCTCACGGATCTTGCTTTTCCTTGGCAAACTCATATTTTGTGCATGAAAGTTGGTTCTCTATACCATCGTTTTTATTGACCGGAACAGCTGGTCTTCAACCAAACCTAAGTTTTTCTTTAGCCAGTTCGCTGCGCCTGATTTCTGTCTTTCTCTTTAAAACTCTATGGGTGGGATTTTCCAGCCATTGGTACCAGTGGGATCTATGGGTCCCATTGATGGCGCACCCTCTCTGCGGGTTCCCCATTTGCAGAGGCTGTGAACAACAGGAAATCCCATTGACCGTGGTGGGACTAGAGGGTCCTGCAGTCGACCAATGGAGGGCTGCCTCCGTCACTGCAACATAAGCTGCAGAGGGGGAGAGGGGCCGAAAATCATCTCCCATTGTCTCTTTCCTTTCTCCTTCATCCCTTGCTAACTTCTCTCTCTGGAGTTCAAGTTCAAGTTTTTCGTTTCTATTCTTGTCTCAAGGTGCTTCATCGACAACTGAATTCTAGTTAACCCAACTAGATTAACTTTTCCTTCCTCCAATCTCAGATGCTGTGCTATTTCCTCCATTACTTCTGCTTTCAATTCCGGGCCTTGGGTGACTGTATGGAGTTTGCACTTTCTTCCCGTGTCTGCGTGGGTTTCCTCCTACTGCCCAAAGATGTGCAGGTTAGGAGGACTGGCCATGACAAGTTGCCCCTTAGCATCCAAAAATGTGCAGATTAGGTGGGGTTATGAGGATAGGGCGGGGAAGTGGGCCCAAGTAGGGTGCTCTTTCCGAGGGTCAGTGCAGACTCAATGGGCTGAATGGCCTCCTGTTGCACTGTACGACTTCAATGGTTCTTAGCCCCTGCAAACAATTTTGGGAATTAAATTTGAAATGTATTGCTGTATTTCTCATCAGCTACATTATACACATTATAGATAATTTTCAGTTTTAGGTATGCCTTGCTGCTTAGTTTTGAATGACAAAGAGAAGTTTTATGATTTTTTTCGGACTTTATTTCAGATTTGGTCTTTGAGGGTTGCAATGTAGTTTGCTTGAGCCATTTCACTTCATCTGATGAAACAGAAACCCCTGCTCCTGTGTCAAGTTTATTCTCTGTGGGCTGTCCATCCACTTGGAGTTTAATACTCCAATACTTTTTTCCAGCATCATTTGCAGTCCCCAGAAAGGTTAATTCCTTTTCTTGTGCTTCTTGTATGTTCTCCTTTTTACAGGTTGTCAGTTTTTTTGAGTGCTAAACCACTTTGAAGGGGCTCACCTTTCTACAATTATGGCACTCTGTACCCCTGCTGGACATTCTTTTTCTTTGTACGGTTAGTTCCCACCACACCAAAAAACATTTCAAAATGGTGGTCGTCATGCTTTTCCCCATTTTGGTGGGCTTAGGCTTCAATGTTCGTTCTCTGTTATGGCTGACAAACTGAATGGCCTCACCTGGTCTTTCCCGTGGGACCGCTCCTTCCTCACAAACAAATGCCCGATTCTGTTTCCTACTTTCCATTTGCCTCGCAATCTGCACTGTTATCACTGGTGCTAAGTTCTCTCTTGCCTGTAAGAAGTCTGATAATGCTTCATCTCAGGCCCCAAATACGATTCTGTTGTGAATCGCCTCATCCTCATCTAAGGTTTCATATTCAGAGTCTCCCCCGAACCTATAAAAATTGTTGATGAGCGAACCAATGCCTTTGCATGAGCTGCCATTAAATTTAATCCTCTCTTTCTTAAAAATAAATTTAGAGTACCCAATTATTCTTTTTCTATTAAGAGGCAAATTAGCGCGGCCAATCCACCTACCATGCACACCTTTGGGTAGTGGGGTGAAACCCACTCAGATACGAGGAGAATTTGCAAAGTCTGCACAGACAGTGACCTAGGGCCGGGATCGAACCTGATCTTCAGGGCTGTAGGCATGAATTTTTTATTAATGTATATAGCTTTGTCTCTTTAAGGGTGTGTGGCGCTAACAATTATACTCAAAGCCGAGAGACTAGTACAATAGAGGCTTTATTGCTGTACGATGTTGTCCCTCCATCCGCAACTGTAGACTGAGGGTCTGAGCAGCTCTCATACATTTATACATAAGCTCCCTGTGGGCGGAGCTAGCCGGCAGGGGCTGACCGGAGGAACCTGTATTACAGGTACAGGCATACATCCCCCTACTGCAGTACACATAACTACAGTGGTTATCTCACCACATTCACCCCCTGTAAAAAATGAGTCCGGCGGGGGTGACATGTAACTCTAATACAAAGGATGCTATTTACAAGAGGGTCCAACAAGGAAAATCAAGAGTCCATCCGGTTAGTAGGTTACAGGTTGAGCCGAATCGGTGGTCGGACGTTCCGCTGTGATCGGCGTAGCTGTGGTGGTGACGTCGGCACAGGCGGTGATGGCCCCGATGGTGCAGGTGCTGGCGGTGTTGGTGCTGGCTGCTGGCGGGATGACTCCGAGAGCAAGCCGAAATCTTCCATGTCCTCCAGGGTGGGCAGGGGGATGAGGGATGGACCTGATGGGGACGAATAGGGGGGCGCTGGGGTTGGCGCAGGAAGGGGTGTGGGCATGGGATCGGCACCTGAGGGAGCCAGGTCCCGGAGCGAGACTGTGTCCTGGCGGCCGTCGGGGAACTCCACGTAGGCATACTGAGGGTTGGCGTGGAGAAGGCGTACTTTGTCCACCAGGGGTTCCGCCTTGTGGTGCCGTACATGCCTACGGAGAAGGACTGGGCCCGGAGTCGTGAGCCAAGTCGGGAGTGACACTCCGGATGTGGACTTCCTAGGGAAGGCAA
Source organism: Scyliorhinus canicula (assembly GCF_902713615.1). NCBI lineage: Eukaryota > Metazoa > Chordata > Chondrichthyes > Carcharhiniformes > Scyliorhinidae > Scyliorhinus > Scyliorhinus canicula. The sequence goes on from NC_052163.1 coordinate 106,829,755, forward strand.
AAACACGTTCATGGGGTGTACTGTTAGTTGCGGTGCACAGTAGCGACCGAATGGAATGGAGCACGTCAGGGAGGACCTGCTGCCAGCGAGCGGCTGGGAGGTTCCTGGACCGTAGGGCCAGCTGGACGGCCCTCCATACCGTCCCGTTCTCCCTCTCTACCTGCCCGTTTCCCCGGGGGTTGTAGCTGGTCGTCCTGCTGGAGGCGATACCTCTGCTGAGCAGGAACTGACGCAGCTCATCGCTCATGAATGAGGATCCCCTGTCACTGTGGATATAGTCGGGGAAACCGAACAGGGCGAAAATGGAATCCAGGGCCTTGATGACGGTGGCAGACGTCATATCTGGGCATGGGATGGCAAAGGGGAACCTAGAAAATTCATCGACCACACTAAGGATGTAGGTGTTGCGGTCGGTAGAGGGAAGGGGCCCTTTGAAGTCCACGCTGAGGCGTTCAAAGGGGCGGGATGCTTTCACCAGGCGCGCGCGATCTGGCCGGTAGAAGTGCGGCTTGCACTCCGCACAGATCTGGCAGTCTCTGGTGACTGTCCGTACTTCCTCGACGGAGTAGGGCAGATTGCGGGCTTTGATCAGATGGTACAAGCGGGTGACCCCCGGATGGCAAAGGCTGTCGTGCAAGGCACGGAGCTGGTTCACTTGTGCACTGGCACATGTACCTCGGGAGAGGGCGTCTGGGGGCTCGTTGAGCTTGCCGGGGCGATACAAGATCTCGTAGTTAAAGGTGGAGAGCTCGATTCTCCACCGCAAGATTTTGTCATTCTTGATCTTGCCCCGCTGCGTGTTGTTGAACATGAAGGCTACCGACCGTTGGTCAGTGAGGAGAGTGAATCTCCTGCCGGCCAGGTAATGCCTCCAGTGCCGCACCGCTTCAACGATTGCCTGGGCTTCCTTTTCGACAGAGGAATGCCGAATTTCGGAGGCGTGGAGGGTGCGTGAAAAGAATGCCACGGGTCTGCCGGCCTGATTCAGCGTGGCGGCAAGGGCGACATCTGAAGCGTCGCTCTCTACTTGGAAAGGCAGAGTCTCGTCTACGGCGTGCATCCCCGCCCTGGCTATGTCAGATCGAATGCAGGCGAAGGCCTGTTGTGCCTCGGCCGAGAGGGGAAAATGTGTGGACTGGATAAGTGGCCGGGCCTTGTCTGCGTATTGCGGGACCCACTGGGCGTAATAAGAGAAAAACCCAAGGCAGCGTTTGAGGGCCTTGGGGCAGTGGGGAATTGGGAGCTCCATGAGGGGGCGCATGCGGTCGGGATCGGGCCCCAGTAGTCCGTTTTGGACTACGTAGCCAAGGATGGCTAAGCGGTCTGTGCGGAACACGCATTTCTCCTTGTTGTACGTGAGATTAAGGAGAGATGCGGTGTGGAGGAATTTATAAAGGTTGGCATCATGGTCCTGCTGGTCATGGCCGCAGATGGTGACATTGTCGAGGTACGGGAAGGTGGCCTGCAATCCGTACCGGTCAACCATTCGGTCCATTTCTTGCTGAAAGACCGAGACCCCATTCGTGACGCCGAAGGGAACCCTCAGAAATTGGTACAGATGACCGTCCGCCTCAAAGGCAGTGTAGGGACGGTCCGATTTACGGATGGGGAGCTGGTGGTAGGCGGATTGCAGGTCAATTGTTGAGAAAACCCGGTACTGTGCAATCTGATTGACCATATCAGATATGCGAGGGAGGGGGTACACACCGAGCTGCGTGTACCGGTTGATGGTCTGGCTGTAGTCCACGACCATCCTGTGTTTCTCCCTAGTTATAACCACCACCACCTGGGCTCTCCAGGGACTGTTGCTGGCCTCGATGATACCCTCCCGAATATGCCGCTGGACTTCGGACCTGATGAAGGTCTTGTCCTGGGTGCTGTACCGTCTGCTTCTGGTGGCGACGGGCTTGCAATCCACAGTCAGATTGGCAAAGAGGGAGGGGGGCTCGACCTTGAGGGTCGCGAGGCCGCAAACGGTGAGGGGAGGTAGGGGTCCACGGAATTTGAGGGTGAGGCTCTGGAGATTGCACTGGAAATCCAGGCCTAGTAGGAGTGAAGTGCAGAGGTCGGGGAGAATGTACAGACGGAAACGGTCGAATTCCACACCCTGTACAGTGAGTTTAACCAGGCAGAAACCCCGGATCGGGACAGAGTGGGAACCGGAGGCAAGGGAGATCTGCCGGTCGGCGGGATGGATCGCAAGGGAATAGCGCCTTACCGTGTCCGGGTGGACAAAGCTCTCGGTGCTCCCGGAGTCGATGAAGCAGGAGGTCACATGGCCGTTGACCAGCACTGATGTGGAAGAGGGTGCCAGGTTGCGAGGACGGGACTGGTCGAACGTAACGGAGGCGAGCAGTGGTTGGTCGGCGGTTGAGTCAGATGAGTCCGACGAGGAGCGGTAGCGACCCGTGTCCCGTGATGGCGGCCCCTGGAGACGAGATGGCGGCATCCGCAGTACCTGTGGGTAAAATGGCGGCGTCCATGGAGCGCACGTTGTGGGGTTGGAACAAAATGGCGGCGCCCATGGAACGCACATGGCTGTGGTGGATGAAGATGGCGGCGCCCATGGGGCGCACGTGGCGGGGGCGGCAAAAGATGGCGGCGCCCACTGATTGCACGTGGGGTCGGGGGAAGCGGACGGCGGGGCCCATTGAGGGAGCGGCTGAGGCGTGGGGACCGGCGGCGCGATAGCGGCGACCGTCCGGGACTGACACACCGCTGCAAAGTGGCCTTTCTTTCCACAAGCTTTGCAGGTCGCTGTGCGGGCCGGGCAGCGTTGGCGAGGGTGCTTCTGTTGGCCGCAGAAGTAACAATGGGGACCCCCAGGGGGTGCGGTGCGGCGGGCAGCGCAGGCATAGTGCGCGGGGGCGGCTGCTGGGGGGGCCGTTTGCGGGGTCCACGAGGGGTGGGACGGATGGGCCTGGGGAGCCGTTTGCGGGGTCCACGAGGGGTAGGACGGGTGGGCCGAGTGGCTAGCGGAGTAAGTGTGCGCACTACGGGAGGCGGCCGTCATGGAGAGCGCCAGGGCCTTTGCGGCCGCGAGGTCGGGGGCGACCCCTTCCAGCAGTCGTTGCCGGATGGGGTCCGATGCAATGCCTGTAACGAAGGCATCGCGCATGAGTAAGTCCGAATGTTCCGCGGCTGTGAGGGCCCGGCAGTCGCAGTCTCGTACCAGAGGTATAAGGGCCCTCCAGAAGTCCTCAATCGACTCACCCGGCTGCTGGACGCGAGTAGAAAGTTGATGCCTCGCAAACAGGGTGTTCGTCGATGGTGCATAATTCTCCTTGAGCAGTTCCATAGCTGCGGTGTAGTCGGTCGCATCTCGAATGAGCGGAAAGACGCTGGAGCTAAGTCTGGAGTACAGGAGTTGCTTTTTCTGAGCCTCCGTCGGGGGAGGGTGTGCTGAAGAGATGTAGGCCTCGAAAACTGCGAGCCAGTGATCAAAGTCTTTTCTGGCGTGAGGCGAATGTGGATCCAGCTGCAGACGGTCAGGCTTGACTCTGATGTCCATGGTGACTGGGAAATCGTACAGCAATAAATTGTGGCGCTAACAATTATACTCAAAGCCGAGAGACTAGTACAATAGAGGCTTTATTGCTGTACGATGTTGTCCCTCCATCCGCAACTGTAGACTGAGGGTCTGAGCAGCTCTCATACATTTATACATAAGCTCCCTGTGGGCGGAGCTAGCCGGCAGGGGCTGACCGGAGGAACCTGTATTACAGGTACAGGCATACATCCCCCTACTGCAGTACACATAACTACAGTGGTTATCTCACCACAGGGTGCAAAATTCAATTGTTAAGTAAACACTGGCCAACTTTGTACAGAGGCCAGTTAGAATGCTCCAGCTAATCTGGCACTGGCATTTTGCATTTCTGGAGAGGTTTTTATTCACGCCATTTGAAAGGGCACCTAAAACTTGGAGTATGACACCAGAAACCAGAAGGTACCATTTTATAATGAAAGCGGAGAGCCTTTCCAAAGACAATTCAAGGTGCTAGAAGCTTCAGCAACTCCTTTAATCTCAGGCTCGCTTTGCAAGCACATTCTATCACTATTCCCCTCTGAATTTAATTGACTGCAGCAAACACTGACTACATCCATAAGGTTAATGGCAGAACATGTGAAATAAATCATAAATACTTTCCATTGGTCTCAGGTCTGTTATGGAAACAAAAACTCCCATTCTAATCCTGCAGAATTCTTGATAAATTCCTCTATGGTTTTATACTTGCACATCTATGTGTTCTGCACCCAGTAAACCAATTATCAGATCATCCGCATTCACACAGGCATCTTGATTATTATTGTTGCCAGCACCGAGAATATAAATGATTGTTTTTCTTAAAGCTGGTGCACAGGTAGGATATTGTTACAAAGCTTCAGTATGATGTTTGGGAATCTGGCAAATAATATATAAAGAGCTAGTGGAATCTTTTCCTGCAGTTTCATCAATTCACAGGCATGCACATCCCTAATTGCCCTTGAGAAGGTGGTGGCTCAGCCGCTGCAGTCCCTATGGTGCAGGTACACCATTGTGCTGTTAGGGAGGGAGTTCCAGGATTTTGATCCATTGCAGTGCAATATGACTGCACCTCTACCAGCTCAAAAACTGGCCAAGTGTTGGTATGTGAGAAGGAAGGTGGATTAGGATGGTTACTTTTTGGGGCCATTTTAACTGTGCAGCCTCCTCATTCCCACCTGACAGATTGGGTTCATAAGTTCATAAGATATAGGAGCAGAATTCGGCCATTTGGCCCATCGGGTCTGCTCTGCCATTCTATCATGGATGATATGTTCCTCATCTGCTACCTACAATGTTACAGACCACGAGCTGGATTGCAAAATCAGCCCGAGCACCTCCTCCCTCGGACACATGTCCTAGGAGCAGGAGTCGGCAATTTAGCCTCCCGGGCCTAACACCCTCAATGTGATCATGGCTGATCCCAACCTGGCCTCAACTCCACCATCCTGTCCATTCTCCATAACCCTTCAACCCATTACCAATTAAAAATTGGTAATGGGTTAATATCATCCCCATTGTTTCTGCTCACAATAATCCTTAATGAAATTTGTCACAGCCGCCATTAAGGATCCCATTTTCATTTGCCATTTTATGCCCTCCTCTCCTGTCGCTGTGGGTTATATTGCTGTAGAGTTCGACAGGGAATGGCAACCCTCTTCAAACGATGTCTCCCCTTGGGCAATTTCAAGGAAGGGGCCATTGAACAGAGGATTGGGAATTCTGAGTGAGTTCAAGGTTTCTGAGGTCTACTATAGAGAGGAGGTCAACTCCTCTCACCTCAAAAGAACTCAGTAAAAATCCTAGATCAATACTGCTCCTTCTCAGTATCACACTACTCTGTGACTCACCTGGTTGGTTTCAGATCCTACTTTGAGTGCTAGAACTGTGTAAAAGGAGCATGTATTAAGATGACAGATTCAATGGTAGCACTGATCAACACTGAACTTTCCCAACATCAAAGATCTCAATCTGAGCTAGGCTGCTGGGTAAACTCTTGAGCTGAGTCATTGAATGACGGAAGGTTGCAGGACCTTGATAAGGAATAAAAAGTAGAGCATACTATACAATAAGAGCAACTTTGGAAGATATCTGAGATCTGGGATTTTCAACCTCCTCATGTAACATGTGATGCTATCCTCATGCACAGTTGCAATACTTGGGCCAGACGTGAGGTTGGCACCCAATTAATGGCACTCAGCCTTTCCAGGTGCTGCCTGCTGAACACAATCATCAAACGCAGCTGGAAGCCATGATGGTGACCAGCTGCTGCCTTGCCAAACAGAGGAGACAGGACATCAGAGGGCCAGCAACCTTGTGGTGGAGTGAAGTGGATAAACCATCAAGCAAAGGTACTGTACCCAACTGAGATGAGAACCCTTATTGCCATTATGTGTTTGCTCTCTTCATTGCATCCAGTCGCTGTGCACTATTGTGCACCAGACTATTCGGGTTTGCCGATCTGAGATTCTAAAATCATCCATTTGCCCTCCCTGGCCTGTTAATAGATTCCTCAAGGGCGTTAAAGCAGTTAATTGGAGGCATGAAGGTTTCTGACAACCACCCTGACCCTGCCTCCCCTTTGAAAATCGCTTTGCATTCCAGAAGTGACAGGATCTAGTGACACCTCCACAAACGCAATTTTCAAATCACAAGCCAAATCTGTGCACGCCCTCTCCTGCGATTCAAAATCCAACCCCAGATTGCTTGGTCAGTATTTCCAAAAATAGAGGAATATAAATGAGCAATATTAAATAGAGAAATTATCTTCTACTACATGGGGATAATAGAAACAACAATAACAACAAGTATTTACTTTAAATCGCAATGTACAGGCCGATCATGTTTAGAAGACATTTATTCAGCCCCAGAACACCAGGGTGCTCAGGTGACACCAGCAATGCCAGGGCAGCACCCTGCCCAAAGGGTATGCAGCAGGGGCCTCCAATCCCTGGGAGACCCTCACAAGTGCCATTCCCTCTGGGTCCCATCTGAGGCAAAGGGGTTGAATCCCAAAGCCTCAAGTACCTCAGGAATCTACACGTTAGAGTCAGACTGGCTGCCTTGAGCACACTGGGCTAAATTGCTGGCTTTTAAAGCAGACCAAGGCAGGCCAGCAGCACGGTTCAATTCCCGTAGCAGCCTCCCCGAACAGGCGCCGGAATGTGGCGACTAGGGGCTTTTCACAGTAACTTCATTTGAAGCCTACCCGTGGCAATAAGCGATTTTCATTTCATTTTCATTCATATGCAGATTTGCCAAAAAGTTATCCCGTCCATTGTGGGCGGGATTCCCCTTGCAACGTCTCACGAAATTGAGTTGAACCTCACAAGGCGTTGCAAGCCTGGTAGATTCTGGGAGCGGGGTCTCCTGGATTTCACCGGCCACGCTGCGCAGCGGCGAGCTGCTTTTCTGGTGCAGCGTGGCTGGAGGATCGCGCCCAAAGATTGCAGACAGCAGCAACAAAATAATCAACTTATAGTTTTTTTTCGTACTGATTGAGGGAGGAATGTTGGCTAGAATAACCGGCTGACCTTCCAATAATAATTTATTGTAGTAAGTAATAAGAATACTGAGCACCTCGACTCTACACCGAAATGTCAGCCTGGATTATGTGCTCAAATCCTGGAGCCTCAGAGGTCAAGAGTGCTACCATTGGCACAACTTTATTTGTTTTCAGTGCATTAAGGATCTATGAGAGGCCCTTGTTCATTAATTATGCCTGCTATCATTCTATCAACGGGCTGATACAATCTGAATTTGGTTGAAGTCAAATCATTCTTGAGTTATTATAAATAGTCTGAATTTACATAAATTTGGATTTCCCGTTTGGATGAATTGCTCATCTCTGAATTGTTCGCTTCCTTCATGATCAGTTCTTCATTCAAATATTTTGAAAGCAAAAGATTCGAAAGAACTTTTGAAACTCATGTTGTAGGATGCTTTATACGGGGAGGCAGTAGCGTCGTGGTATTGTCGCTGAGCTAGTACTGCTCTTCCTGGCAGATGGTGTAATTTAAATTCAATTAAAAAACAATCTGGAATTGAGTGTCTAATGATGACCATGAAATCCACTGTTGATTGTTGTCAAACCCCATCAGATTCACTAGGGAATTCTAGGGAAGGAAATCTGCCATCCTTACCTGGTCTGGCCTACATGTGACTCCAGATCCACAGCAATGTTGATGACTCTTAACTGCCATTCAGTTCGTGGGCAATTAGGGATGGGCAACCAAATGCTGGCCTTGAGAGCGACACAAACAACCCAAGACAGAATTTAAAGAAAGGGTAACCAGAACTACAGAATAATAATAGATATCGCGAAGCAAGAGTGATTATAATAATGCATGTGTTCTTACATTTCGCCCTGATGGTGCATGCACACATTTTTTTTTGTCTCGCCTTTTTTCAGGATGTCAGTACCTTAATGGAAAGAGAATTCCGAAGTGTTTCACAGAAGCTTAAAGCAAATGGACACTGAACTAGGAAGGGACGGATGAGGAGAAATGACCACGCCATTGGCCTAGAATTGTGTTTTGAAGGGATTTTAAGGAAGACACAAAGTGAAGATATTTTGGGATGGAGTTACAGAGAATATTGTCGTTTGAGCTTTGAAATATTAAGCTAAAGGTTTCACACTAGCATTGGAGTAACTACATTTTTAATGCTGCAGGGATTATTACATCATAAATATGGGTGGCAGAGTAGCACAGTGGTCAGCACTATTGCTTCACAGCGCCAGGAACCTGAGTTTGATTCCTGGCTTGGGTCACTGTCAGTGCGGAGTCTGCACGTTCTCCTCGTGTCTGCATGGGTTTCCTCCGGGTGCTCAGGTTTCCTCCCACAAGTCCCGAAAGACATGCTGTTAGGTGAATTGGACATTCTGAATTCTCCCTCAGTGTACCCGAACAGTCGGCTGGATTCTCCGGTCGCCGACGCCGAATTCACGTTCACCGATCGGCCGGAGAATCCAAGTTTCCGCTGAAATCGGGGACAGAGCATCTAGGAGTACGTCGTGCCACATATCGTCAGCCTCAGGGCATTGCCTGAGGCCCAAACCTGATGCTCTGCCCCCGACCGCCCACGTTCCCGACAGCATGGGTCTCCCATGGTCTCACCCATCGGGAACTCGGCCTGACGACTGCGGACTCAGTCCAGCGCCGCCACAGTCGGGGGAGGGACAATCAGTGGGGGGGGGGGGGGGGAATTATTCGGGGTTGGGGCACTGTGGGAGGATGGTGTGGGGCACACGAGCCGGCAGAAGGGGGGGTCTATTTTGCGGGCCGGGTCACCGAGCAGCAGCCGCCTTGCAGCACAGCGCAGCTGCTGCAAGCCGCCGGCGTGCGCATGCGTGGCCACGGAGCCGGCAATTCTCCGGGGTGTATCGGCAGCTGGAGCTGGGTGCTCTACGCTGCCGGCATGCTAGCCCCCAGCAAAATGGGGAATCAGTGGCTGTTTTGCGGCAGTTGTTCTGGCGTAAAATGCCACCGTTCCCACGCCGGCGTCGGGATATAGCCCCAGAATCGGAGAATCCAGTCCAGACGCCGGAGTGTGGCGACTCAAGGATTTTCACAGTAACTTAATTGCAGTGTTAATGTAAGCCTACCTCCGACACTAATAAAGATTATTATTACGTCAGGTTTCACCTACAATTAGTATTAGAACATGCTGTAATTCAGTTGAATATGAGAAAAGAAGACTCTGATGCTGGTACTCATAAACTAGCGCAGCCTATGACATTGGTAAAATTACCTCCACACGCAATCCTTTGAATGTTTGAAATACTCAGCAAGTCAGGCAGCCTCTGTGGTGAGGGAAAGGACAAGAGAACCTGAAATGTTGGCCCAATTTTAACTGTATAAGTAAATGTGTTTTGAGTGCTTTAAGACTGGGGCCCATTAACGCTGGGCGAGATTCTCTGGCCTTCCAGTGCGCGGCATGTTTCCCGGAGCCGGGAGGCGGCCAGCTGTTGGCCGGTGGCGAGATCTTCTGAGCCCACCACTGTCAATAAGATATCCCATTGAATCCACCCCCACGCTGATGGTAAACCCACGGCGGAGGAGCGTTGTCGGTGGGACCAGAATATCCCGCTGGCGTGGATAGAAGATCCCGCCCTCTGTTTCTCTGTCTGCAGTTGCAGTTTTGTCCTGCTGACAATTTCGAGCATTTCTGTTTCTATTTCGAATTTCCAGCACCTGCAGGATTTTGCTTCGTTTCCTGTGTCTGCTTTTTCGGGTCTGTGGGAAAAAAAAGACGATCATCGTTTTCAAGCGCTTGCTATAATGAGAATGGAACACCATTCTTTTTATCGCAAATTATGATGTCAACGTTTTATTGTTATAAATTAGTTCCATTAGCAGTACAACTAAATAATTTAATCAATGATGAACTAGCTTATTAATATGCCTAATTATATTGCTTTTGTTGCAGTAGATGCTTTTAATGTGGATTTCTGTATTCCTTTCATGCAGAATTCTTGTACAATATGTTGATTTGTTCATCGGTTTACAATTCTTAATTGATTGCTTTTACATCTATTTACATCTAACCATTTTATTGTTAGTTCAGCTGAATGAATTAAAATGCACCTGAATATAGTTCTGGGTCCGTGATGATCTAATCTTGGCCCGTAATGAGTTACCTGGGAAAGCAGAGGGGCACTCCAATTGGTGACAGTGGTTTAAGTTACAGAAATGCAGCCTATAACCCTTGCGGTTAATTGTAGCCTGGTGACATTTTTGGAAAAACACACTTGAGATGTTAGGTCAAGTCAGGAATGAACTCTGCTATGAGTTACTACTCTGCCAACTCTCACTGTTAGGCCAGTGTCATTCCCGGTACAGGTGAATCACGCAATTAACTCTCAGTCAATACTTTGAAAAATTTGGGTACAGGCATGCTGTTAAGATGGCTGCCTCAAATCATGTGACTTTAAAAAAAATAAAATTTAGAGTACCCAATTTTTTTTTTCCAATTCAGGGGCAATTTAGTATGGCCAATCCACCTAACCAGCACATCTTTGGGTTGTGGGGGTGAAACCCACGCAGGCATGGGGAGAATGTGCAAACTCCATACTGACAGTGACCCAGGGCTGGGATTCGAACCTGGGTCCTCTGTGCCGCAGTCCCAGTGCTAACCACTGCGCCGCATGCTGCCCTGAAATCATGTGACTTTTGGCATTTGGACTACAGGCAGTATTAAGTTTATGGCAAATGCATAATTAAATACAAACATTGGTGAGGGTAATAGACAGCCATTTGTAGAATTCATACATCTCATTGTTTAAGGATGGGCCATCATCTAATGTCTATGGATAGGATTTTCTGGTCCCACCTGTGGTGGGCATCATTGTGGGCAGGACGGGAAAATTTGGAGATTGGCTAAAAGTCAATTAACTTTTGGCTGCTCTCCAAATTTTCGCGAGCCGCCGGCAAAGGTGCTTGTTGGTGGAACCAGAAAGTCCTGGATTCTGGATTTTCCAGACTGCCTGACTCCATTGTCCCAATTTTGTGCCTGCGTTCACTGCGAGTGCAAATGGCAACATGGGCGCAAGATAGCGCGAGACTGGGAAAATGAGAATCTAGCCGGTGAGATCTCATTTTCTGATTCTCCCCCCACTGGTGATGTAATGAGGTTCCATCCACTTCAGGAAGGTCGTGAACCTGAGTTCAGTACATTTACATATAATTGGCTTTCTCGCTATTTCGAAGCCCTCATTAGGAATTCCTCCGTCACCAACATGACATTACTGAGGTTTATAATTGGATTTTAAAAATGGGAACCAGGCGAAGGGAACCCGCCATGGGGGGGGTGGAACATGCCCAACAGTACCCTGGCAGGGAACATGCCAGGGGTATTGCCTGGGTGCTAGTGAACAGTGCCAGGGTGCTGGAGGCATGGCCAAAGGGGGAGCTCCATTGGGGAGGGTTCCCCTTGTGTGTGTGCCGGGGTTCCCCGTGTCCGTGTGAGATTTCCTGTGCCCATGGTGGGAGTGGCGGGGGGGGGGGGGGGGGTGTCAGTTGGGCTGGTACCCATGTTTGTAGAGGGGGAGGTGTCTCCATGTGCATGCAGGGGGTTCCTATGTTTTAATTTGGAGATCGAGTGCCCTTTAAAAGTGGTGCCCTGATCTCGGGATTCTCTGCGTTGCCAGACTTTTCCTGCCTCGTCAACCTGATAGCGTGCACCATGCCTGCAGAGCGCTGGATTATCAGGCAAGAAATCTGGCACACAACTCAGCCAGCAATCTGAGCAGAAAATGGAAAATTCCGGTCCATGTTTCAGACTGGATAAAAGGGAAGATCAAAAACTCAATTGTTACAATTGTCTTCCCATTGTATCACTCAGACTAGATTGGATGGGTCTTAGAAATGTTAATCCAGCAGTCATGTGATCGAAACTGGCTTCCGGCACTGCACCATTATTACTCCAGGTCCAGCAGACACATCAGAGCCACCAACTCTCAGCCAGTCTGAGAACCAATCCCTGAAACTAACTGAAAACCAACACGTATCCAAAGTACTTAATCCATTTCAGTTTCAAAGTTTACCTGAGAACCAACCTCCAGGAAACCTTGCAACCTGCTGTAAATCGTTTGCTTTACAAAAGCCTCACTTTAACTTTAAATCATTAAATCCATTTAAGAAACCATTGGCTTGCCACATGGGAAATCATAAATCAGAGACTGAATTAACTGTATTCTATAAAAGTGCACTCGCTTTATCTGCATCCAGTCTGGGCGCGTGTGACCGAGTGTGTGACATTGCATTATGGTAAGAAAAGACACACCTCTTCCCATACAAAACATGTTGATGACGAGCAGTACGATAATAATAATCTTTATTGTCACAAGTAGGCTTACATTAACACTTCAACGAAGTTACTTTGAAAATCCCCTAGTCGCCACACTCCGGCGCCTGTTCAGGTACATGGAGGGAGATTCGGAATGTCCAATTCATCGAACAAGCACGTCTTTCAGGGCTTGTGGGAGGAAATTGGAGCACCCGGAGGAAACCCACGCAGACACGGGGAGAATGTGCAGACTCCGCATAGACAGTGACCCAAGTCGGGAATCGAACCTGGGACCCTGGTGCTGTGAAGCAACAATACTAACCCTGTGCTACTGTGCATATATTCTGCCTGTGACACCAGGCTCACATAAAAATTCCAAAAACCTAGAGGACCACCGATTAATTTATATATCCTTCTAATTTTGAATTTCTCTTCAATTTTTAAAGTCATTCAATTCATGCCAACCTCTTCCCTTGTACCCTCCCCATGGACCCTCATACCCTCCATGCCAAGCTATGCACCATAGTATCTTCAATTCAGGGAATTGGATACGGATCGACCTGCGCAGCCTGGTTTATGGTGATCTTATAGTCCACGTAAATCCTTATCGACCGATCAGGTTTAAGGACAGGGAACTATCAGCGTATCCCACTCTGAAAACTGAACCGGCTTGATAAAACCCAGCTCTTCCAATCTCTTTAGCTCTGCTTCAACCTTCGGACACAGTGTGTATGGCATTGGTCTAGCTCTAAAGTATTTGGGTGTTGAATCTGGAGTGACAAATATCTTGGCTTTTATGCCCTTAATTCAGCCCAATTCTTCATAGATGGTTTCTTCATATCTCCTCAAGACATCGTAGAAGTGCCATCAGATATTTTGAAGATCTCCAGCCAGTTGAGCATAATCTTCTGCAACCAGTCTTTTCCCAACAGGCTGGGTCTATGTGTGCCATCTCCCTCTGGGACTGGGCCACGTCCTTGCACAACAACCAAAGGCAGATTAGCCTCCTGCCCTCTGTAGGCCATTGGGATATTGGCTGTTCTAAGGATCTTCAAAACTTCTCCAGTGTATGTCAAATGTTTGGCAGTAGTATTCTTTAAGCTTAAAGACTCAGTTCCTACACAATGATACGAGAAGGTCTGTTCACCCACTATTGTCACCGAAACCCGAGTGTCGACTTCCATTTTAAGGGGTCTACCATTCATCCTTAAGACGATTTCAATCGGACTTGTTTTACTCAATTGGACTTATTCAATCGATGCATTAAATTCTCTTTTCCCGAATTCTTCTCAACTATGTTCAGTGGCGCTGTGAACTGCTGTTGCTGGTTTTTTTTTAATGGCGCGCTTTGCCTCACGTGCTTGAATGTGCCCCCTTTGGTTACAATGGAAGCATACTAATTCCAGAACATGGCAGGTTTCCTGGAGATGATCGCCCCCCGCACCCCCACCCCTACATACACACCGATAGCAGTCCATCTCAGATTTGGTTTGACACCCCAAATCCTTCCTGGTTCAAGAGTTCCGATCCTGTTTGGAGGACTGTGTCTTGCTCTGAGCTGTGCCTATTGATTCCGCCGCAGACCTCACACCGCACCGTACCATACTCGGTTTACTTCCCCTTCACCCATGCTTTGAAGCTCAATGGCGCTTTTTCCAACTTACTCCATCACTTGAGATATCTCATTTGCCTTTTCCAACCTAATTGTGATCTCTGCTAGAAGCTTCTTCGGGATATTGAGATTATGAATGCTGCAAACCATTGGGCATCATGTCACTGAGTGCAGATCAAACTCACGGTGCTCAACATGCTGGCTATGAAGGCTGAGACAGACTCTTCACTGAAGAGGTGAACTTATAATGTTAGAGAATAATCGAGGGGTTTGGGTTGTAATGTTCTTTAACCAATTTCATTATCTGGTCGTTGGTCTTCGAGTCGGTTGCCTCCGGGGACATAAGGTTCCTAATCAAATTTTAGGTCTGGGGCCCACAAACAATCAAAAGTATCACCTTCTGCTTGTCCTTATTTATAGTCTTGTTTACTGTATAGAAGAAATGGAGCAGTTCGATGTCCTGACTCCATGGCTCAACCCCTTGGTCAAAAGGGTCTAGTTGCCCAATGATAGGCATTTCCACTCATGGTGTAAATGATTCTGACTCATGCGGGAGCTTCTCTGTTTTCTCACCTATTCCTTTCATCCGCCCTCGATTCATGACGAGTGGTGGTTGCGATCGGAAGGTATTTCCTTGTCGCCAATGTGCTGGCTCGAACCATAAGTGCGAGGCTTCCAGTAATGAAGAAAAGGTTTATTGATGAAAGGCGAAGGCAGATAGATAACAGGCACAGAAACCTATACAACTTTACTCTTCAGCTGCCTCGTCCACACTACTTGGGGTACTGCTCCTGGGCCAAACTCCCCATTAGCCAGGGTTCTTGCACTCCTGTGCCATTGGCCCCGAACCGGTTACATGATCAGTGGAGCCCTCCCCTTAAAGTGGCCACTCTACCACAATGGGCAACAAAATAAATTTTTCTATTCTTAAATTCATTTTACTGAGGCAATGTATGTTTATCCTTCATTCCAGTGTGTTTTTAGACTAAATCAAAACTGTGTTTATAATCAGTTTTCTGCTAGCTCATTTCTGAACCATTTCCTTCTTGTTTATACATTCCCAAAGGTTTTATCTTGAAATGCTCATGGAAGCAGATTTGTGCAAATAATGGTTGACTCATTTCCATTATGGGCAGCACGATAGCACAGTGGGTTAGCACAGTTGCGTCACAGCTCCAGGGTCCCAGGTTCGATTCCTGGTTTTGGCCATTGTCTGTGCGTAGTCTGCATGTTCTGCCCATGTGCGCGTGCGTTTTCTCCGGGTGCTCCGGTTTCCTCCCACAGTCCAAAGATGTGCAGGTTAGGTGGATTGGCCATGAAAAATTGCCCTTAGTGTCCAAAAAAGGTTAGGTGGGGTTCCTAGGTACAGGGATAGGTCGGAGGCATGGGCGTGGGTAGGGTACTCTTTCCAAGGCCGGTGCAGACTCGATGGGCTGAATGGCCTCCTTCTGCATTGTAAATTCTATGATTACCACTTATCACCATTACCTTAAACAGCGTTCTAAGGGCAACCATGCCCAATATTTCAAATCAGTTTTCTTAACCAGTTGTCACTGGAAACAAAAAATAAACAGTTAAAATGATTATTCAATGAACAGCATTGGTTAAAAATACATCCGTGTTTTTGAACTACACACCCAAAGGTTATCTGATGGATAAATGTGCATGGCCATCACATATTTTTTTAAAAAAAATTTAGAGTATCCAATTCATTTTTTCCAATTAAGGGGTAATTTAGCATGGCCAATCCACCTCCCCTGCACATCTTTGGATTGTGGGGGCGAAACCAACGCAAACACGGGGAGAATGTGCAAACTCCACACGGACAGTGACCCAGAGTCGGGATCGAACCTGGGACCTCGGTGCCGTGAGGCAACAGGGCTAACCCACTGCGCCACCTTGCTGCCCCCGGCCATCACATATTTAAGCCTTTAGGCACATCTATTACTTGAAAATATATTAAGCCTTACATGCTGCTACGTAAGCACATTATTGGGATAATCCTTGGTTCTGCCAAAACATATGAAACATTTCTCACAGAATTAATTGTATCTTGCCATGAAAAATTCTCAAAAATGTTGCACTTAAAAGTGCTTCAATCTATTTTTAATGGTCCATATTGGAGGTTAGCATTTTAATCTTTCAGTTGAAATCCATTGCTTCTTCTGTGAACTATCAGCGTCAGCTCATGCATTGAAGCGCAGGTTGCACAAAGGACCTGATCATATACATTACTTCTCTCCTGTTGTGTGCCTGTGCACATTTCCTCGTGGAAAATCTAGCTGCAAAAAATGATGTCCAATGCAAAACCTTTAGATAGTTTCAGTGCGAGCTTCAAGAAAAAAAATAGTTCCATAGTTGTTGGCACCAAGATTCTCCCCATTGCACAGAAGTATAATTTTTTGTAGAATCACATTTGCTTATGAAATAATCCTGTTTGATTATTATAGGTTTTCTGTAGCTTATGCTATTCATAAAAGTTGTGGAAATCCTCTTGAATTACAAAGCCTCTGAGAAAATTAATATTCTTCGCAGTCAGCTATGTACCTATGATTAAAATATTCCATCTGCCTGGTACTCGCAAGAAACCCTCTGATGCTTATTTTAATTTCAAAATTCAGGCATCTGATATTCACTTATTTATTTAGAAAAATAAATTTAGTGGACCCTATTCTTTTTTTTTCAATTAAGGGGCAATTTAGCGTGGCCAATTCCCATACCCTGCACATCTTTTTGGGTTGTGGGTGTGAGACCCATGCAGACACGGGGAGAATGTGCAAACTCCACATGGACAGTGACTTGGTACCGGGATCGAAACCGGGTCCTTGGTGCCATGTGGCAGCAGTACTAAGCACTGTGCCACTGTGTCGTACTGAGGCAGCTGATATGTAGATACAAACATACGCCTGCTCCTTCAGCTAGTTCCTGTTGGCAAGGTATAGATTATCATCTCTAACACCTTACTTGCAATTTTCTTAGCTTTTATGCTGCCTGAGTGACCACTCAAGGGCAGCATGGTGGCGCAATTATTAGCACTGCTGCCTCACAGCGCCAGAGACCCGAGTTACGGCATGGCCTTGGGTGACTGTGGAGTTTGTACGTTTTCCCTGTCTCTGCATGGGTTTTCTCCGGATGCTCCGGTTTCCTCCCACAGTCCAAAGACGTGCAGATTCGGTGGATCGGCCATGCTAAATTGCCCTTTTATCCAGGGATGTACAGGTTTGCTTACGGGAATAGGGTGGGGTGGACCTGGGTAGAATGCTCCTTTGGAGGGCTGGTGTTGACTCAATGGGTCAAATGGCCCCTCCTTCTGCACTGTAGGGATTCTTTGATAATCTAGTTAATTTTTCTCCAAAATACTATGTTGATTACTAACTCCTAATTTAAATTGTTAATTTTCAAGTCTCTACCTCTTTTGCTCCTTCATATTCTGTGCATGTGGGACGGCTAAATCCCTGAACTACTTTGTGATTATTGTAAGTGCAAATCTCTGACCTTTGGGCAAGAGCCACACCTGGAGATGCATTTCCGTGGCGATTTTCCTGCCAGGATGTCTTTTCCTCTGGAGTCTTCTTGGCTTGACCACTGAAGTTATGATGGACAAGCGGGATAGTCTTACCAGAAATTCCTCCTCCTCCAATGCTTTCTGATAGACAAGACAGATTTTCGTGTCATTAATTCTCAGTCTATGCTAATCCATGGGAAGTAACAGCACAGAAAGAGGAGTAGAGACTTTAGGCAGAATCTTCCCTTCAGGTTCAGGGAACAGAGATCGGGATTGTTTCCCGGATGCCAAATTCACTCCTGGGATTAAACAGTCAGTCATTGCAATTTTCACTGTGATTTTCACTGTGATTGGTCTGGTTTGCGTCCAATTAAGTTCAGTGGGTGGGCTCTCAAAACTGGAGGTCCAATCAGAGGTCTTCCTGAAAGGAGCAGCAGGCTGGGATGGAAGGTAAATAAGAAAGATGGTGCTTCAAGATGGAGTTTCCCTCTCTCCAACATGTTCAGATCTAAATGTTAAAAATGGCTTTGCAACCAGGCTACTGCCTGGAGCTCCTCCCAGAGTTCCAATGCAGATTCCGCCCACTAAAGGGCACAATGGACATGATCTTCACTTCACAGCAACTATAAGATAAATTCAGGGAACAGCACTGACCCTTGTTTGACCTCACAAAGGCCTTTGACACTGTCAATCATCAGGAATTATGGATCACCTGCCTCCGTTTTGGCTTCCCGCCTGGATTTGCCACCATTCTCCGCCTGCTCTACGATGACATGCAAGCCATGATCCTGACCAAGTGATCCACCACAGACACATTTCACATTTGGACTGTGATCAAGCAAGGCCGTGTCATTGCATCAATGCTCTTCTCGACCTTCCTTACTGCAATGCTCCATCTCGCCATCAGCAAGCTCCCCACTGGAGTACATAGAACATAGAACATAGAACAGTACAGCACAGAACAGGCCCTTCGGCCCTCAATGTTGTGCCGAACAATGATCACCCTACTTTAAACCCACGTAACCCGTATACCCGTAACCCAACAATCCCCCCATTAACCTTACACTACGGGCAATTTAGCATGGCCAATCCACCTAACCCGCACATCTTTGGACTGTGGGAGGAAACCGGAGCACCCGGAGGAAACCCACGCACACACAGGGAGGACGTGCAGACTCCACACAGACAGTGACCCAGCCGGGAATCGAACCTGGGACCCTGGAGCTGTGAAGCATTGATGCTAACCACCATGCTACCGTGAGGCCCCTAACTTCAGGACAAACGGGAATCTGTTCAACCTCCGCTGTCTGCAGGCCAGATCCAAGGCCGTCCCATCGTCTATCATTGTATACGTTGCTTGCATCTGCTCACACTCGGAGGTCGAGCTCCAAGCCATCATCAACACCTTTACCGAGGCATACGAGAGCTTTGGTCTTACACTAAACATCCGTAAGGCAAAGGACCAGTACCAACCTGCCCCTGCCACACAGCACTGCCCCCCAGTTATCAAAATCCATGATGAGGTCTTGAACAATGTGGACCACTTTCCATAGTTTGAGTGCCTTCTGTCATCAAGGGCAGATGTCGATAGTGTGGTTCAACGCTGCCTTCAGTGTGTTCGTGCAGCCTTTGGAAGAGAGTGTTTCAAGACCAGGACCTCAAACCCGGCACCAAGCACATGGTCTACAGAGCAGTAGTGATACCCGCCCGTCTACATGGCTCAGAGATGTGGACTGTGTACAGTAGATACCTCAAGACCCTGGAGCAAGATCCTGCAAATCCAATGTCAATGTTCTTGCTCAGGCCAACATCCCCAACATCGAAGCATTGACCAGGTGCGATCAGCTCCGCTGGGCGGCCACATTTTCCGCATGCTTGACACGAGACTCCCAAAACAAGCATCTTACTCGGAACTTTGACATGGCAAGCGAACCCAGGAAGGGAGAGGAAATGCTTCAGGACACCCTCAAAGCCTCCTTGAAAAGATAAACCCACTGATACCTGGGAAACCCTGTCGCAAGCTCACCCGAAGTGGAGAAAAAGCATCGGGGAAGGAGCTGAACACCTTGGGTTCATCGCTGCGAGCAAGCTGAGGACAATTGTCAATAGCAAGAGGAAGGTGTGACAATCTAGGCACCCCCACCCACCTGCTCCTCCAAACACCATCTGTACACCTATTACTGTAGGTCAGATATTGCATTTTTGACTCACCTGAGAATTCATTTTAGTGTGGAAGCAAGTCACCCTCGATCCCAAGGAACTACCAAGAAGACTTCTGTGAAGTGTGGGTGGAATGGGGGGGGGGGGGGGGGTTGGGTGAACCTGTCTAGAAGGTGGCCTGTGGCTGCTCCTGCAGCAAGGTAAGGTAGGGAATGTCTCTAAGCTCGAAGCCTGTCTGAAGTGCTGGCCACTCCTGCTTTAATTGGTTTTAAGTTGCTCTCAAGGGCGATAGATAGCCTTGTTGCACCCTGAATTCAGCTCCCCAAAAATCGCCTGGGGATGGAACAGAGCCAAGGTTAATTTTAGCTCCAACCCACCTCTGATTCAGGCCCTGGCCCTGTAATACTGAATCTTTAGTCACTTTTGTACGTGACATGTAGTTCTGGTGTCAAGGATGTGCAGTGTGGAGGGGATGGGGTGAGGGGAGGTGGGGGAATGGGGTTGTACAATGTGGGGTGGAAATGTGGGGGTTGTATGGGGGCAGACCAATGCCACCTTGAAGCAGGCAGGAGCATCAAAACAACTGGTTGATAAAGGAACACTTGCAGGGCATCTTCCGGCCACTGCAATGGTCACCATCAGGTGCACATTCGTTCCTTAAATAAAGGCATCCAGGTTTGCGGGTTGCTGTGCTGTGAATAACTGTAAGTTTAAGGACCCTGTATAAAGACTTATTCAGTGGTTTCAAGGCCATTTTTGCAATATATTTTTCTATTATCGTTTGGAATACATATGCTGCTATTTTACCATTTTGTGCACCTATTTGTCATTGAACCATTGCTGGATACCGACGGGTCACTCAATGGCAATCTCTTTCTCTCCTTCTGGAGTACTGAGAAGAAGAGGAAGGACATTGGTGCTTTGACAGGCAGGTCAAGGTGACCACTCAGCAGTGCCCATGCACCTGCCTCTGCAAACCAAGGTGAACAGAATTCATTTTGACAACTGGTTATTCCAAGTAGGGGATGCTACTTCTCCAAATGCAAGTTGCGACCACAAACCAAATAGCACAGCATGCCCGTTAAATGCCCAACTAACCACGATGTTGATTTGCTCTTCACAGGTACACCAGGTGGGCGGCACGGTGGCGCAGTGGTTAGCACTGCTGCCTCACGGCGCCAAGGACCCGGGTTCGATCCCGGTCCCGGGGCACTGTCTGTGTGGAGTTTGCACATTCATCCCGTGACTGCTTGGGCCTCAACCCCCCCACAGCCCAAAGATGTGCAGAGTAGGTGGATTGTCCCCTTAGTTAGAAAAATTAAATAAAGAAGTACACCAGGTGTGTCAGTGGGACCAGATTACAGAGATCAGGCCAGGATGTTGATAACGTCCTCCCCGTGTGTGCGTGGGTTTCCTCCGGGTGCTCCGGTTTCCTCCCACAGTCCAAAGATGTGCGGGTTAGGTGGATTGGCCATGCTAAAATTGCCCGTAGTGTAAGGTTAATGGGGGGATTGTTGGGTTACGGGTATACGGGTTACGTGGGTTTAAGTAGGGTGATCATTGCTCGGCACAACATCGAGGGCCGAAGGGCCTGTTCTGTGCTGTACTGTTCTATGTTCTATGTTCTAACCCAGTAGCAGCCTAACTGGCTCTGCCTATCAATGTGCCACCAACCATTTTCTCAATCATTGCTGCATCTAACTGGTAATAACTGTGTGCAACTGTCTTCACAAGTTCTGGGACAGTAAGGAACCAAACTAAGGATGTGTCATCTGCTGTTAGGTTTTGTTGTGAGCATTGTGGCAAGGCCGGTATTTATTGCCCTTTCCCAATTGTCCTTGAGAAGGTGGTTTTAGTAACTTGAGGAAGCCAGTGGTAAGGGAACAGAGGTTTGTTTAACTCTATACAGTATTCTGCTCAAGGCAGCAACTCGCTCCCAGTACAATCCTTGCTGGGAGAACTAACCACAGGCCCTGCTTTAGGCCGGCTTTTATGTTCACTTATATCAAGCTCCAGCTGGATGGCCCCCTATCAGCGAAGCTCGTACTTCACAGGTTGTACGGGGAGATCAACAATGGTTTCCCCATGGTCCGCATGGAGTTACAACATCCCCTTCCCCACAAATCCAAACGTTCCCCTTCAGCTGCCAAAGACGGCGGCCTTCTGTGCCATTTTGCCCGTGGCTGTGTTTCTGCATGTGGTGGCTCTGGGTCAGGCAGAGTGTTTCGGTTTGCCAACCGTCGTTTCCTGGCCGACTTCCGAAGAGTTATTGCCGGGACCTCGGTCTGGTTCGACGGGCACAACCCCATGATGCAGAGGGAGTTTGGAATGAAGGGCATGCCAAACTATGGACGCTGCAGTCTATGGACGTTGCAGCTCCTGCACTCCTTTCTCTGCGTGCTCTTGGGACAGTGAAAGCTCGATGCCCGTTTCAAATCCAATGTGGCCTCTGCCAGTAGCTTCCTCTGAGTGGCCATTGATGCACAATCAATGGACACAAAACGTTGGTGAAGTCCGAACGAAAGGCTTTAATTAGCAAGAAGTGAACCCGGCCGCAGGCGTACAGGAGAATGGCTGGTTGCCGGAGAACACGGGTTCTTATACCACGCCTCGTAGGCGGAGCTACCTTCCTCTTAGCCAATCGGGCTAAGAGGCACACTATACCTGGGCCAATGGGCAGCGAGTTCTCTGCACCAATGGTAGCTCACACTCCCAGGCACCGTAATACCCCTAGTCATACTACCACATTCACCCCTTGATGAGAAAGGAACCGGGGGAAGGGGGGGGGGGGGGTGTGTACAGGGAATACGGACATGGAGGGGCGGGGGTGTGTCCCGTGAGTATATGAGAGACTGGTAGTATGACTAGAGATGTTGGATCGTACCATTTCACTGATGGCTGCCCACTGGTCCGCAACTATTTACAGGGTTGAGTCAAAACACAGTAACTATGTACAGTTTGGGGAATGGAAAAAAAATAGAGAACAATCATGTCGGGGCAGGGGATGGCGAACGGGAAGCGCGAGTACTTGTCAATCACGTTGAGGAAGTACGTGTTGCGGTTGGTAGAGGGGAGGGGTCCTTTGAAGTCCATGCTGAGACGTTCAAAGGGGCGGGAAGTCTTTATCAGATGCGCTTGGTCGGGGCGGTAGAAGTGCGGTTTGCACTCGGCGTAGATGTGGCAGTCCCTAGTTACTGTGCTGACCTCCTCAATGGAGTAGGGCAGGTTGCGGGTCTTTATAAAGTGGAAGAAGCGGGTGACCCCCGGGTGGCAGAGGTCCGCGTGGAGGGTTCGAAGGTGGTCCACTTGTGCGTTGGCACAGGTGCCATGGGACAGGGCATGGGGAGGCTCGTTTAGCTTCCCAGGACGACACAAGATGTAGTTGTAGGTGGACAGTTCGATCCTCCACCGCAAGACCTTATCGTTCTTAATCTTGCCCCTCTGTGCGTTGTCGAACATGAAGGCCACTGACCGTTGGTCTGTGAGGAGGGTAAACTTCCTGCCGGCCAAATAGTGCCTCTAATGTCGCACAGCTTCGACTATGGCCTGGGCTTCCTTTTCCACAGAGGGGTGGCGGAGTTCGGAAGCCTGGAGGGTTCTGGAGAAGAAGGCCACGGGTCTGCCCGCTTGGTTCAGGGTGGCCGCCAGAGCTACTTCTGATGCGTCGTTCTCGACCTGGAAGGGGAGGGACTCGTCGATGGCGCGCATCGTGGCCTTTGCGATGTCCGCTTTGATGCGGCTAAAGGCCTGGCAGGCCTCTGTCGACGGCGGGAAGGTCATGGACTGAATGAGGGGACGGGCCTTGTCGGCATAATTGGGAACCCATTGGGCGTAGTAAGTGAAGAAACCCAGGCAGCGTTTGAGGGATTTGAGGGTATTGGGGAGAGGGAGTTCCATCAGGTGGCACATGCGTTCGGGGTCGGGGCCTATCACTCCGTTACGCACTACGTAGCCGAGGATGGCTAGACGGTCGGTGCTAAACACGCATTTGTCCTTATTGTAAGTTAGGTTAAGGAGTTTTGCGGTTCGGTGGAATTTTTGGAGGTTGATGTCGTGGTCCTGCTGGTCGTGGCCGCAGATGGTGACGTTACCGATATACGGGAAGTTGGCCCGTAAACCGTGCTTGTCGACCATTCGGTCCATCTCCCGTTGGAAGACTGAGACCCCATTTGTGACACCGAATGGAACCCTGAGGAAGTGGTAGAGGCGCCCATCTGCCTCGAACGCGGTGTACTTGCGGTCACTCGCGCGGATGGGGAGCTGGTGATAAGCGGACTTGAGGTCCACCATGGAGAAGACTTTGTATTTCGCAATCTTGTTTACCATGGCGGAAATACGGGGGAGAGGATACGCGTCCAGTTGCGTAAACCGGTTGATGGTCTGGCTGTAGTCGATGACCATCCGATTTTTCTCCCCAGTCCAGACCACCAGCACTTGGGCTCGCCAGGGATTGTTGCTGGCCTCGATGACCCCTTCCTTCAGCAACCTATGGACCTCGGACCTGATGAAGGTCCGGTCCTGGGCGCTGTACCGTCTGCTCCGGGTCGCGTCGGTTTGCAATCGGGGGTGAGATTAGCAAACAAGGAGGGGGGGTCCACTTTGAGGGACGGGAGGCTGCAGACAGTGAGGGGGGGTATAGGGCCGCCGGATTGGAAGGTCAAGCTCTGCAGGTTGCACTGGAAGTCCAGTCCTAGGAGTGCCGGTGCGCAAAGGTCGGAGAGGATAAGGAGTTTATAATTTTAAAAAACCTTCCCCTGGACCATGAGGTCCGCGATGCAGCACCCGGTGATGCGGATGGAGTGCGAACCTGAGGCTAACCCGATTTTGTGTTTTACAGGGTGGACAGGGAGCGCGCAGCGTCTTACCGTGTCAGGGTGTACGAAGCTTTCCGTGCTCCCGGAGTCCAGCAGGCAGTCCGTCTCGTGCCCGTTGAGGTGGATTTGCGTCGTCGTCTTGGCGAGCGTGCATGGGCGTGACTGGTCGAGCTGAATGGCCGCGAGCCGTGGAGAAGATCCATAGTCATCGTCGTCGGCCGAGTGGGTGCTGGCAGGACCTTGTGTGCCAGTCCAGGATGGCGGCGCCCAGGACCCGCACGTGGAGTCGGGGCCCCAAGATAGTGGCGCCCAGGACCCGCACGTGGGGTCGGGGCCCCAAGATGGCGGCGCCCAGGACCCGCACGTTGAGTCGGGGCCCCAAGATGGCGGTGCCCAGGACCCGCATGTAGCATCCGGGGTCCAAGATGGCGGCGCACGCAGGACCCTCGTGGTTGCTGGGGGCGGGTCTAGCGGTGCTGGCGGGCCGATCGGAGCGGCTGAGAGCGGGGGCAGAGAGGCGCGCAGGCAGGGTGCAGGGGACCGGGGGCGGGGGGGGGGGGGGAAGATTGACGCGGCGCGCTGGAAGGGCCCGGAAGGGCCCGGAGGAGGAGATCCCCGGTCGCTGCGCGGCACAGCAGCGACCGATTTGGCCTGGTAGACCGACGGAAAATGGCCCTTCTTCCCGCAGCTCTTACAAAGGGCGGAGCGGGCTGGGCAGCGCGGGCGAGGGTGTTTGGCAAGCCCACAGAAATAGCAGCGGGGCCCCGCGGACTTGTCGGGGCGTCCCGCGGCGCAGGCCTGAGGGGGGTCGGGAGTGGCGGATGGCAGTGGGGAAGCGTGCCAGGAGGCCCAGGCACTGCTGGGGTCATAGGCGCGGGTGTTTAAGTCGGCGACCTCCAAGGAGGTGGAGAGAGTTCGTGCCTCAGTTAGGCTGAGGTCGTCTTTTTCCAGCATCCGCTGGCGGATAGCAGCGGACTGCATCCCAGCAACGTAAGCATCTCTGGTTAAAAGTTCCATGTGCTCAGTGGCTGAAACTTGGAGGCAGGCGCAATTCCTCCCCAGGACAGCGAGGGCCCGGTAAAAATCATCTAAGGACTCACCGGGGAACTGTTGTCTGGTAGCCAGCAGATGTCGGGCGTACACTCGGTTTACCGGCTTAAGAAATTGTCCTTTTAGCGTATCCATGGCCACGTCATATTCCTTTTCTTCCTCTATCATCGTGTAGGCCACCATGCCCACGCTAGAATGGAGAATATGAAGTTTCTGTGCCATGGTGGGGGGGCTGCTTGCGGTCGCCAGATAGCTATCGAAACACGCCAGCCAATGCTTGAAGATTGCCGATGCGTTCGGAGTTTGCGAGCTGTTGCGGAGGCATTCGGGCTTGATCCGGAGCTCCATCTTCAAATTTCTAGTATATTAAATTGATGTACCATCAATTGAACGCGAGACGAGTTGCTGAACAAAAGTATGGCTTTAATATACTAGATGTTAGCCCTGCGGTCGATTACAGTAGAAGGACGACCGCCGAGAGTACTGGGTATTTATACCCCACCCTGGAGGCGGGTTACCTTAGCCTCTCGACCAATCGGGGATCCGTCACATGACTGGTCTCAACCAACCGGTCGAGAGGCACATGACCGACCAGGGCCAATGGTAAGCCGGTGTTCTGCACCAATGGCAGGCAGTTATGCTAATCATACCACCACAGTCTGCCCACTTGATTGAGGGTGGCCGCCAGAGCTACATCGGACGCGTCGCTCTCGACCTGGAAGGGGAGGGACTCGTCGATAGCGCGCATCGTGGCCTTTGCGATATCCGCTTTGATGCGGCTAAAGGCCTGCCGGGCCCCTAACGACAACGGGAACGTGGCTGATTGGATGAGGGGACGGGCTTTGTCTGCGTAATTGGGGACCCACTGGGCGTAATATGAAAAGAAGTACAGACAGCGCTTGAGGGCTTTGGGGGAGTGGGGAAGGGGGAGCACCATCTGGGGGCGCATGCGTTCCGGGTCGGGGCCTATCACTCCGTTACGCACTATGCAGCCGAGGATGGCTAGACGGTCGGTGCTAAACACGCATTTGTCCTTGTTGTAGGCCAGGTTCAGGAGTTTTGCGGTTCGGAGGAATTTTCGGAGGTTGGTGTCGTGGTCCTGCTGGTCATGGCAGCAGATGGTAACGTTATTGAGATACGGGAAGGTGGCCCGTAAACCGTATTGGTTTACCATTCGGTCCATCTCTCGTTGGAAGACCGAGACCCCGTTTGTGACACCAAAGGGAACCCTTAAAAAATGGTCGAGCCACCCATCCGCTTTGAATGCAGTGTACTTTCGGTCACTCGCGCGGATGGGGAGCTGATGGTAGGCGGACTTGAGGTCCACCGTGGAGAAGACCTTGTACTGCGCGATATTGTTAACCAGGTCGGAGATACGTGGGAGAGGGTACGCGTCCAGCTGCATAAACCTGTTGATGGTCTGACTGTAGTCTATGACCATCCTATTCTTCTCCCCGGTCTTTACCACCAGCAATTGTGCTCGCCAGGGGCTGTTGCTAGCCTCGATGACCCCCTCCTTCAGAAGCCGCTGGACCTCGGACCTGATGAAGGTCCGGTCCTGGACACTACTGTCTGCTCCTGGTGGTGACGGGTTTGCAATCTGGGGTGAGGTTTGCAAACAAGGACGGGGGATCAACCTTGAGGGACGCGAGGCTGCAGATAGTGAGGGGGGCATAGGTCCGCTGAATTTGAATGTTAAGCTCTGGAGGTTACACTGGAAGTCTAACCCCAGGAGTGCTGCCGCGCAGAGGTGAGGGAGGACGAATAGCTTGTAGTTTTTAAACTCCCTCCCCCGGACCGTGAGATCCCTATGCAGCACCCCGTGATCTGTACCGAGTGAGAACCGGAGGCCAGAGCGATATTTTGTTTAACCGGGTAAACAGGAAGAGCGCAGCGTCTTACCGTGGCTGGGTGGACGAAACTCTCTGTGCTCCTGGAGTCCAGCAGGCAGCTTGTCACGTGGCCGTTGTGGAGGATCTTCGTGGTTGCTGTGGAGAGGGTACGAGGCCGCGACTGGTCCAATGTGACTGAGGCGAGTCGTGGCAGAAACTCAGAGTCGTCATCAGGCAGGGAGTAGTCACCTGCGGGGTCCTCGGTGCCGATCCAAGATGGCGGCGTCCGTCGGCCGCACATGGTGGGGGGTGGACAATATGGCGGCGCCCGTTCCCGCACGTGGAGTCGGGGGTCCAAAATGGCGGCGCCCATTCCCCGCACGTGGCATCGGGGGTCCAAAATGGCAGCACCCGGGAACCGCACGTGGCGGCGGGAGGTGGGGCAGCGAGGTCCGCGGGCCGCACGGGGCCCCTGAGGAGAGCAGGGGGTACATAAGAACATAAGAACTAGGAGCAGGAGTAGGCCATCTGGCCCCTCGAGCCTGCTCCGCCATTCAATTAGATCATGGCTGATCTTTTGTGGACTCAGCTCCACTTTCCGGCCCGAACACCATAACCCTTAATCCCTTTATTCTTCAAAAAACTATCTATCTTTACCTTAAAACATGTAATGAAGGAGCCTCAACTGCTTCACTGGGCAAGGAATTCCATAGATTCACAACCCTTTGGGTGAAGAAGTTCCTCCTAAACTCAGTCCTAAATCTACTTCCCCTTATTTTGAGGCTATGCCCCCTAGTTCTGCTGTCACCCGCCAGTGGAAACAACCTGCCCGCATCTATCCTATCTATTCCCTTCATAATTTTAAATGTTTCTATAAGATCCCCCCTCATCCTTCTAAATTCCAACGAGTACAGTCCCAGTCTACTCAACCTCTCCTCATAATCCAACCCCTTCAGCTCTGGGATTAACCTAGTGAATCTCCTCTGCACACCCTCCAGTGCCAGTACGTCCTTTCTCAAGTAAGGAGAACAAAACTGAACACAATACTCCAGGTGTGGCCGCACTAACACCTTATACAATTGCAACATAACCTCCCTAGTCTTAAACTCCATCCCTCTAGTAATGAAGGACAAAATTCCATTTGCCTTCTTAATCACCTGTTGCACTTGTAAACCAACCTTCTATGACTCATGCACTAGCACACCCAAGTCTCTCTGAACAGCGGCATGCTTTAATATTTTATCATTTAAATAATAATCCCGTTTGCTGTTATTCCTACCAAAATGGATAACCTCACATTTGTCAACATTGTATTCCATCTGCCAGACCCGAGCCCATTCACTTAACCTATCCAAATCCCTCTGCAGACTTCCAGTATCCTCTGCACTTTTCGCTTTACCACTCATCTTAGTGTCATCTGCAAACTTGGATACATTGCCCTTGGTCCCCAACTCCAAATCATCAATGTAAATTGTGAACAATTGTGGGCCCAACACGGATCCCTGAGGGACACCACTAGCTACTGATTGCCAACCAGAGAAACACCCATTTATCCCAACTCTTTGCTTTCTATTAATTAACCAATCCTCTATCCATGCTACTACTTTACCCTTAATGCCATGCATCTTTATCTTATGCAGCAACCTTTTGTGTGGCACCTTGTCAAAGGCTTTCTGGAAATCCAGATATACCACATCCATCGGCTCCCCGTTATCTACTGCACTGGTAATGTCCTCAAAAAATTCCACTAAATTAGTTAGGCATGACCTGCCTTTAACGAACCCATGCTGCGTCTGCCCAATGGGACAATTTCTATCCAGATGCCTCGCAATTTCTTCCTTGATGATAGATTCCAGCATCTTCCCTATTACCGAAGTTAAACTCACTGGCCTATAATTTCCTGCTTTCTGCCTACCTCCTTTTTTAAACAGTGGCGTCACGTTTGCTAATTTCCAATCCACCGGGACCACCCCAGAGTCTAGTGAATTTCGGTAAATTATCACTAGTGCATCTGCAATTTCCCTAGCCATCTCTTTTAGCACTCTGGGATGCACTCTGGGATGCGGTAGGACCGCTTTAGACTGGCAAATGGCCAAAAAGTGGTCCTTCTTACCGCAGCCCCTGCAGGTTGCGGAACGGGCTGGGCAGCACTGACGGGGGTGCTATGCCTGGCCGCAGAAATAGCAGCGGGGGCCCGCGGGTTTTTTTGGTGCGCCCTGCGGTGCAGGTCTGGGGGGATCCGAGTCCATGGGGGTGAGAGAGGTCGCGTTCCATGCTGCCCAGGGGGCCGCCGCGCAGTCTGTTCCCTCGTCGGGAAGTTTTCGGCTGTGCTCAGGTAACTATTGAAGCAAGCCAGCCAATGCTTAAATGCGGCTGTTGCATTTGCTGCGTGCGGGCTGAGTCGAAGACACTCCGGCTTGATACGAAGCTCCATCCTTTAAAATCTTGCTAATTAAATTGATGTACAATCAATGGACACAAAACGTAGGTGACGCCCGAATGAAAGGCTTTAATTAGCAAGAAGTGAACCCGGCAGCAGACGTACAGGAAAATGGTTGGCTGCCGGGGAACACGGGTTCTTATACCCCGCCTCGTAGGCGGAGCTACCTTCCTCTTAGCCAATCGGGCTAAGAGGCACACGATACCTGGGCCAATGGGCAGCGAGTCCTCTGCACCAATGGCAATTCAAACTCCCAGGTACCGTAATACCCTAGTCATACTACCACAGCCATGTTGTTTATGCCGCACACTAGCCTGTCCATCAGCATTTCGGAGAGTGATGGCCCGACCTCGCAATGCTCAGCTAGGTGTCTTAGGTGGGCCAAGAAGTCAGTGACCGATTCACCAGGAGACTGCACCGCCGTATTAAAACCATACCGCTGTATATTTACAGAAGAATTGGGGTCATAGTGTTCAGAATCCAAGGCGACCAGCTCTTCAAAGTATTTGGAGTCCGGTGCAGCCGGGCAAGTCAGACTCACTATAATACCAAAAGTCTGGGCCCTGCAGGCGTTCAGGGGGAGGACTTTTTGATGGTCTTTCCTCAAACTCCCATTCGCCTGGGAGAAATACCTCATGCACTCCTCATACTGGTTCCAGTCTTCCAGGCCTGCATCAAAGGCTTCTAACTTCTCGAATAGCGGCATTTTGTACTGTTATGACTCTACATCCTGGGATAGCAAATTACTGTGTGGCCCGGCAGTTCAATGGGTGAATCTGGAGTTTCCTGTTTTCTTCGTCTCCAGTTTTCTAACCAGAGGAAACCAGCGGTAAGCAAACAGAGGTTTATTTAACTATATACAAATATTCTGCTCAAGACAGCAACTCACTCCCAGTACTGACCTTGTTGGGAGAACTAACCACACCAGGCCCTGCTTTGAGCCGACTTTTATGTTTGTTTGTGTCAAGCTTCAGCTGGGTAGCTTCCGCCCCTTATCTTGGAAGCTTGTACTCCACAGGTCATATGGAAGATCAGTAATAGTTTCCCCGTGGTCCTTGTGGAAGTCATAAAAGTGGTGGTGAACCACCTTCTCGCCTGTTGCCTGTGTTCTATGGCTACTCCTCCCACAGTTTTAAATCCTCCCAGCCCCCATCATCCCCATTGCTCGTGGTGAAAATGGTGGTTGCAGCCCACCCTGTGCATGGTCTCCCCTTTCACAAAGGCCGTCTGTCAGTGGCCATATTTACATTTATACATTTTTAAAGTGCCGAGAGGGTCCTGTGGAATTTTTTAACATACAGGCTTGCAGACCACAGAGGTACAAAACAAACAACAGCTTTATTAGAAAGGTGCTTGACTACTAGAATAGACTAACTGTTAGCCCGCCAAACTGCCGATGACATCATCAATGCATCGTGTGATCGGACTCTTAAAGTGACCTTGTTCCAAATAGGAGCAGACATGAATGTGCACCACTTTCCTCCCCTTTTACATTTGAGGTTCCTGAAATGAAACACAGTATATAATGTTAACAATCAAAATTTACAATATGCACAATATATAAACAGTCAGTAAGTTAGTGCTTTCGGCAGACATTGATTTCTGTGGAGTTTGTTTCAATGTTTCCTTTTTGTCCCCGGAGATAGCTCATTAATATGCTAATGGCTATTAGTTTCAGTTCAGTTTCAGTTTCAGTTGGGGCCTCACGGTAGCATGGTGGTTAGCATCAATGCTTCACAGCTCCAGGGTCCCAGGTTCGATTCCCGGCTGGGTCACTGTCTGTGTGGAGTCTGCACGTCCTCCCCGTGTGTGCGTGGGTTTCCTCCGGGTGCTCCGGTTTCCTCCCACAGTCCAAAGATGTGCGGGTTAGGTGGATTGGCCATGCTAAATTGCCTGTAGTGTAAGGTTAATGGGGGGATTGTTGGGTTACGGGTATACGGGTTACGTGGGTTTAAGTAGGGTGATCATTGCTCGGCACAACATCGAGGGCCGAAGGGCCTGTTCTGTGCTGTAATGTTCTATTCTATTCTATTCTGTCTGGGTTCTGCAAGTCTTAATACACAGGAAACCTTGCACCTGCTTGTTTTCTCTAGTGCTGTCCGTTTTTCCCTGCGCTCTTTGCGAGTGTCCATTTTGGAATCGGGACATGGCCACCCCAGGTGGCTACAATGGTAAGGAGCGGATCAAATGTGTTGGATTCACCTTCTTCTTTGGATAATTTGTGAGATCTCGCAAAATGGACTGTGGCCCATTGTCACGAACAAGCTGTTCAGGGTACCCAAATCTTGTAAAATTCTCACTCATCTTTCTATTCTTCTCTCCAAGGATGTAGACTTCATGATGGCAACTTCAGGCTATTTCGAGTGTGCATCTACCACAATGAAAAGCACTCATCCGTTGAATGATCCGGCATAATCTTTCTGCATCCTTTGCCGTTACCCTTCTGGTCATTCCCATGGGTGTCGTGGCACTAGAGGTGGCAGGTTTACTGGGGCTGGTTTAGCACAGTGGGCTAAACAGCTGGCTTGTAATGTAGAACAAGGCCAGCAGCGCACGGGTTCAATTCCCGTACCGGCCTCTCCGAACAGGCGGCGGAATGTGGCACCTCGGGGCTTTTCACAGTAACTTCATTGAAGCCTACTTGTGACAATAAGCGATTATTATTATTATCTGTGCACAAGCCGTTCACATGCCCACCTTCTCCTCAATTTTACTATTGAACACTGGCCACCAAAAATAGTCTCTGATGATGTCCTTCATCCTACCTGTCCCACAACGATGCTCATGGAGTTAGTTCAGGACACGTTCCCTTAACAATGGTGGAATGATGACCCTCATTCCCCAGAGGTGACAATCAGCTTGTACGGATAGTTCGAATCTTTGGGTAACATATGGCTTCAACTCAGGGTTTGCTCCCGCGGTCTTGCCACAAAGTATCATACCCATAACTTCTGACTATTGTGGATTATTTCTGACATACATCTTAACTTGTCCTCCAGTTACAGGAGTGTTATCGACTTCTTCAAAATATAAAATATTACCACTTGAACTAATCATTGACTCATTAGGCAAAGGTAATCTAGAGAGTCCATCAGCGATTCCATGGATATTTAATTGACGATATTTAATCGCATATGTATCTGCTGACAACAGCAACGCCCATCTCTGCATCCGACTCTCTGCTAGAGAGGTAATACCAATGTGCGGCTCAAGTGTCGTTGTCAGTGGTCAATGATCCATCAGTAAAGTAAATTTCTGTCCATATAGTGATTGGTAAAAACATTTGATTCTGAGAATGATGCCTAGAGCTTCCTTCTCTATCTGTGCATAGTTAATTTTTACTTTGATCAAGGATCTTGATGCAAATGCTATTGGCTTCTCTTTACCATTGGGCATTCTGTGAGAAATCACTGCTCCCATAAGGTGATGCGTTGCAAGCCAGTTGCAAGGGTATCTTCGGATCGAGGTGTGTCAAGACTTCTAACTTTAGTACTGTCTCCTTATCTTGTAGCTTTCTCGAACTGATCCACCCATTTCCATTTCCTCTTTATATAAGTTGTGTAAAGGCTTGAGAGTAGTTGTTAGATTAGGGACAAACCTTCCATAATAGTTTAATAAGCCCAAAATCTAACAAATTTGAGATACGCTTTGAGGTGCAGGTGCCTCAGTTATGGTTTTACTTTTGAAGGTGATTTGTGCAGTCACTTTGCATCTATGATGTGGCACAGGTATTCTATAGAAGATTTGGCAAATTTACATTTATCCTTCTGTACTTGCAGTCTGCAATCTTCTCGTCTCTGGAGTGTAGCATCTAAATTTTGAAGACGTTCTTCTTCATTCCTTTCAGTGACCAAGATATCATTTAAGTAGCACTGGACACCTTTTAGTCTGCTAAGAATCTGATCCACCTCAAATTGGAATAACGCAGATGCGGACATGATGCAAAATGAAAGTCTTTTATGCCTTTATGTGTCACAATTGTCAAATATTGTTGTGAATCAGGAATTACATTTATTTGGAGATAAGCTTAACTAAGGTCAACTTTACTGAAATACTGGCCTCCAGCCAACCCAGCAAATAAGACATCAATTAAAGACAGAGGGTACTGCTCTGCATACAGTACCGGATTTATAGTGAAGTAATCTTAAAGTCACCTCATATTCATGACGAGCCATCTTTCTTCATCACCACTACCATGGGTGTGGCCCAATCGCCTACATTAACAGGTTTGAGGACCCCAGTCTTGTCCAGCCTATCTAATTATGCCTTGACCTTAAACCTGATGGCACCCGGCACTGATCGAGCCTTTAAGTACCTTGCTTGGATTTCAGCCTTAATCTTCGGTAAATCTGCTTCGGATCTGACATGAGATTCACCTCGTCCCAGTTTAGCTCGACTCTCTCCAGCCAGGTTCTCCCCATTCGGGCTGGATAGTTATCTTTAAGGGTATACAGGGACAAGTCTGCGGTCTGTCCGTTTAGCTGCACATTTATATCGATACAGCCCCTCAACGGCACTATTTCCCCAGTATAGGTTGTAAAGGTTATCTTTGAGGGGTTTAAGCCATGTGTCATAGTTTCTCTTGGTGAATAGTTTCTGGTACCAATGAAACAACTATGTCAGTGTGCACGTCCATTTTAACCAGTTGTCTGTCCAGTAAAGGAGTGATCCAGTAACTGTTCATTGCGCTCGCAGTACATTTAACGACAGATCGTCATCAGACTGTATCTCTGGTTCTTTCTCCCACCTTTTTTGTAACACGTGGATCTTTATCTCTCTCTTCGGTTTTCCATTTGATGCTCTTGGTTCTTGTTTTTTATAGTTCTTGTTTGCAACTTGTTTCTTTCCCCAAAACACACATTTAATGCTCCCTTTTGTTTTAGCCCCAATTCCTGCATTTTGCATCTTTGCACCAGCAGTCTGCTGCTGTGTGACCAGCTTTTGCACATCGCTGGCAATTTCAAACCTGTGTCTGTGTTCGGGTCTCAGTTGGTATTTTATGGATTTTAATGCTCAAACTTAATTGTTGGTTACGTTCATGGAACCTAAACCTTTCAGCAATGAACAAAGGCTTAGGTGAGAAGTGGTCCATAATAGCTCCACAATCTCATCACAGGTTTTTGAGCCTGTTTTTTCTGGCTGCACCAGACTTCGCAGGAGGTTGAAAATTTTTCCCTCGAATGTACTCCAGGAAGTCGGGGCTACTATATCCACCTGTAGCCTGGACAGAGTACTCAAATCTTTCAATGTATGAGCTCCAGTGTTCAGTGGTCTCATCATATACGGTCCCATGGTGCCAAAACGCCTGCCATTTTGCTATAGGAAAGCTTGCGTAAGCACAATATGCCACAAAGCTTTTAGCACTATATTACTTTTGCCTTCCTTTCAAACCAGGTAACCCTGAGCTCAGCCTGTTCCTTTCCGAGTTTTGCAAGGCGTGCTGCAAAATTCCCCCAGCTCTCAATTAATTATTACAGGCTATTTGTTACATTACTTGCTGCTCATACTATAGGGAGTACTGTTCCAGAACTTTCCGGGCAGAGCACGTGCAAACGTCTTTTGATGCTGTTCTCACGAAAATCTTTGTTTAAATTTCTGTCCCTTCGAGGGTTTCCATTTCCAGCTTTGATGTAGCAAAGTTTTAGCTTCTGAATCCCTTTTGGGTGCCCGTGCATGGATCAACGATTTCTTATATTTATTTGAGGAGTCTGCCAGCATGGTTTGGGCCTTCTCCTCTCCAGTTTTCTTTGTGTTATTTTTAAAATGCAGGCTTGCCGACCACCAAGTTACAAAGCTTTATTGGAAAGGCGTCTTCTCACAGGCTGCTAGAATGGGCTGACTGTTAGCCAGCGCAAACTGCCGATGACGTCATCAATACTGACTACCAACTCCCCATGTTGCATGTATATTATGTCGCTCTGTTGTTCGAGATGCTGCAGTGCACCAGGTTAGTTTCCCTCAGAGGAGCCCCCAGGCCATCCAAAATCACAGGATTTGTAAAGTCTTAAACATGGTAATTTCACTGAGAAATGCTCAGTGGTGTTGTGCTCAGATCATAGAATTTACAGTGCAGAAGGAGGCCATTCGGCCCATCGAGTCTGCACCGGCTCTTGGAAAGAGCACCCTACCCAAGGTCAACACCTCCCCCTATCCCAATAACCCAGTAACCCCACCCAACACTCAGGGCAATTTTGGACACTAAGGGCAATTTATCATGGCCAATCCACCTAACCTGCACATCTTTGGACTGTGGGAGGAAACCGGAGCACCCGGAGGAAACCCACGCACACACGGGGAGGATGTGCAGACTCCGCACAGGCAGTGACCCAAGCCGGAATCGAACCTGGGACCCTGGAGCTGTGAAGCATTTGTGCTATCCACAAGAGATCCTTCCGTGGTTGAGATACATTTAGGAGGTGAGTGGATGGAGCTTTGAACTTCAGTTGTTAAGCTGTACCTGTCTTGGAGGTTCTCATGCTGAGACAAGATGGAGAAGGTATTCCACTTGCTAGTGGCGCTACCACTGATCCACTTGATAAACACAGAGACAAAAGGAAAAGAAACACGATTAGTAATTGCTACATAATTTTAGTGAGCAAATATCTGCCACGCTGCTCCTTGTAGTTATTTCAACTCGGAGATCTGGTTGTCATGATATATCACACTTATCTGCCTTGCAATATCCTCGCACATTTACCTGAAACCTCTGCGTGGCATCCAACCACACCTAGGTTGACTACTCTTTCTGCTGCTCTTCACTCTCCCTCTAGCAGAGATCTCTGTAGCTTTTCAGCTCCGATTAAATGACCGAAATACTGACATATAGGGCTGGATTCTCCGTCTTTAGGACTAAGTAACTACGGCGTCATGAAAACTGTGGTCTTTTACAGCAGGTAAACTGGCATCAAAAGGCCACAGATTCACCGTCTTGCTGGGGTTAGCAGGCAGCCGTCGTAGAGCTTGCAGCTCTAGCTGCCGATACGGCCCCTAGCACTTTCGGGTCAGAGGTCGCGCATGCGCATGCCTCCAGTCCACAGACCTGGACCGACCAAATAGTGCCCCGCATCGGCTGCTCGTGTGCCCCAGACCACCCGCACACATTGTCCCCAGCCCTGAATGAAGCCCCCCCCCCCCCCCCCGCCTGCCGATCGGCCCTCCCCCAACTGTGGTGGCCCCGGATTGAGTCCGCAGCCTCCACGTGAAGATCCCGGACGGTGGGACCATGAGAGATCCATGCAGTTGGGAATTCGGCTGGTCGGGGACGGAGCATCACGGGGCGGGTCTGAGGCGGTGAATACTCGGTGTGGAGTACCCCACGAGTCCGCCGATTTTCAGGGGGGCGCCGCTTCCGATTTCATCGCTGAAACGGATTCTCCGCCCAGTCGCCGAACACGATTTCGGCGTCGGGCAGCGGAGAGTGCAGCTCATTCTTTTTCGAATGTCACTTTTTAGAGTTCTTTGTGCTCTTGAAATTTTAACGTCTCTCCATTTGTCTTATAATTTGTATATGGAATTTTCAGCTTATGCCTTCAACATTTCAACGGCGTCTATTTTCTTCCATAGATTTTTACTTATTATTTCTTCCTATTCTGATTTTCAAGATCACTCTAATCAGACGACTCATTGGGCTTATAGTTTTAAAATGATTGCAATTCATTGCTTTATGTTTCGTAGGTAACTTAATGAATAATGAATGTCTCAAGTCACTTGGAGTGCATCCTGTTGTATATATTTGATCACAAATTTCAGTTATCACTTCTACTCCTGTTTCTCCAAGGATTTTTAGATGTTCTGTTGTTATTTCATGAATGCCTGGAGCTTTTTCTATACTCATCAATTCAAAAGCATTTGTTACCTCTGATATCATAACGTTTGGTGCTTCATTTGCCTCTATATCTTTAGGACTCCCTCCATTTTGATCACTATCCAATTCACTTACATATTCCGTCCATCTTTTTGCTGCTGCATCCCTTTCAAACAATATTTTACCATCTTTGTCTTTTATGCAGCCACTATTTTTTGTTACCCTTTTCTTTATACCTGTCAAAGGTTTCACCTTCTGGTACATAATTCTCATTTTGTCATTTCTTTCCAGCTCCAATACTTCATCGCACAACTCATTGCACCATTTCTCTTTCGCCCGCTTACACGTATTCTATAATTTCTATTAATTTTCATCATACTCAAGTGTGTTTATTTTCTTTCCTCTTTCTATTATCATTACAAGTATCTCATCTGTCATCCCCTCCTTGTCTCTTTTCCTTTTCTGTTTTGAAATTATTTCCTTTGCAGCATCTTTCGTGTTTATCTATTTCTTGTCCTGAGACTTCCGTCTGTTCTGATTCATCAATCCTGGGACAATCATGCTTGGTTTTTTTTGAATGCCTCTCGTATCAGTGTCATATTAAAAAAGATGTTAATATCTAAACTTTTAAAATGGTATAAATTAATTTATTTGTTACAGATGAATGTTTGACAGAATTTGTTCTAACTCTCCACAGGACAGAGTTAAAATTGCATTTTAACATGCTTCAAGTTAATAACGATAAACGACAAATGGTCAGATCAAACATACAGTGCAGAAGGAGGCCATTCGGCCCGTCGAGTCTGCACCGACCCACTTAAGCCCTTACTTCCACCCTATCCCCGTAACCCAATAACTCCTCCTAACCTTTTTGGACACTAAGGGCAATTTAGCATGGCCAAACCACTTAACCTGCACGACTTTGGACTGTGGGAGGAAACCGGAGCACCCAGAGGAAACCCACGCAGACACGGGGAAAACATGCAGACACTGCACAGACAGTTCCCTGCTGGGTCATCAAACCTGGGATCCTACTACTGTGCTGCCCAAATAAACTACCTTTGGATAACTCTTGTTTCATTCTCGTGCAGAAAACACCAAATCGATGGGGTAGTAACAGCATCCACTGTCTTAATGGACACATTAAACAAACATACAACAGCTAAGTCCTAACTTATTAAGACTGTTCCCTTAGTCCGACTACTCCCTTGGTTTGCAGCCATAACTGATCTCTTCACAGAATTAGGACAGCTGTGAAAGCTGTTAAACATATTTACAGGGGGGGTTCATCCAAAAGTCAAGTTTCCTATAACCTTCAGTATCCTTCATCAGCTCTGAATGATCCAATATTTTCACGTTCTCGACTATTTCCAATGACCTAATGCTGGAGCAGGCCCATTCTTTAGCTTCCTTTGGGTTACTTCTTTTGTGCTGAGTTTACTGCATCCTCTTTCATCAGGTTAGGGGCCTATTGGAAGAGATTTAATTTCCAGACAGTGACTTATACTTTTACTGACATGCTAAGTCATTCAGGCTGACATTAGACATGTATAATTACTGTATTATGATAGAAAACATAGATAATTACCACAGCAACCACACAGAATGCGTCACAGGTTGTTTCAGTGTGAAATGTACCCTGTGAACATTGAAATCAAAGCGTGTAACACAATGTTCAGTCCAGGGAAATCTGCTTAAACTCTCAGTTTAAAAAAAAATTAAACATCACAATTGGTATGGATAGGAAACAGATTTGTTTTTCAATTTGGCATTATACATTCTTCTGATCAAATTTTCACTGTTGTGTCGAGTGTGGCAAATCAATGATCTACTTTAGTAGCACGCTGTTGGGTAAATAAGACAATGAAAATAATTAAGGAGCACATCATAAATATCTCTTCAGTGGCTATTCTTGACTCAAAGGTGGAAGCAGGGGTCACGTAAAGGAAACCAGTAAGTGATTACAATGTGGTAGATATAAATATATATTGCCTATTCTTCTCTCAGCATGTAACTTGGTTGCATCACTGATTCTATATTAGTTGGTTATCAGCATCTATCTTTTTTAACAGCAATAAGGCAACTTTCCAAATTAAGGTTTGTGACCACTTCCTTTACCATGGGGGTGGGGACGGTTGCTAAAGAGGCTAAACCATTAGGAATTTCCATCATGCAGGCCAGAAATGTTACTGTGTAAATACATTTTTTTCAGAAATGATGATGTCACTTTTAGCTTCTCGTTTTTGCCAGGCAGTATTCCCTGGACACAGAGTGATAGTTACTGGGAGGTGCAACACAATGCTTTGAGGTAAGTTCCCCTTGACTTTTGTCTCCTCGCCCAAGGAAAGGCTCCTGGCCTCTGCTGAACGATCTGGGAACTCGCTATATGGCGACGTGTAAGCATGATTTCACCTTATCGTAAGATGTGAGACAACCTGTTTCCCTTCTCCTTGAGTTTCTCTTCCTATCCTAGCTTTCCTACCGGTGGAAACTCAAGCAGAGGTACTGACCCATGAGGCCCAAGGGATCCCCAAAGTAGGCGTTCTTCAAGCGTGAGCCTGAACAATGAGCATCAACTGACTCTTCAAGGATGGAGGCCCTGACAACCAAGCTTATATTACCTCCACAAATAGGCATTTACAGCCGAGGCACGTGTATAGTCATTAGTAATGGGAATAATGGCTGAAAGATCATTTCTCTAGCACATGGACATTTGTGTTTGAGGTTGAGACCATGCTTATCAGCAGACACCAGAACTGAAAAACTGCACCGGCACCCAAAACAAGTTGGCAAAGTGACCACTCTACGTGACAATCCCCACTGACTTGAGACCCGACTGAAATCCTGTTTGAAGATCCATTCTTAAATTCAGTAGGTGAGTTCTTTATGACAATTGGGCACCTTGATGCAGCTTGTTGGCGGGTCCTGTTGATTATCATCTGACTCTGCAATGTGCTGACTTGAGTACAAATCCTATGTGGAAGGAGGTGGAGGGGCGGGCAGCCAAGCTTGGGCCAAGAGTCTTTTTAAAGATCATTAGCTGCTCACATAACTGGACATAGCTTGCAAAGTGCAAGCTGCACCCATTTGTAGATGAATTTCATTCAGTATCTGACAAATGGCATTAGGACACTGATTTGCATACACAAGGCATGATTTAGATGAGCAACCTAAAGAAAAAATTGTAACCTGAAATGTATCTGCCTCACGTTCATTTCTTGCCCATACAACTGGCAAGATGTTGCCAAATTTCTCCCTCCCACCCCCACTCCCCAGTAGGAATCAAACTTGGGATCCTTCTGGACTTTTACAGCCAATGCCACATAATACAATTGAACCATC
Source organism: Scyliorhinus canicula (assembly GCF_902713615.1). Lineage (NCBI taxonomy): Eukaryota > Metazoa > Chordata > Chondrichthyes > Carcharhiniformes > Scyliorhinidae > Scyliorhinus > Scyliorhinus canicula. Next base: position 106,870,627 of record NC_052163.1, read on the forward strand.
TGAGGAGTTAAGATAACGGCAAACTGGGGCAGATTTTTGTGTACTGATGCCAGTCATGAGCCACATGAGTTGGAGGACCACTGTTGCAAGTTGCTGCATCTTCTTTGTGCTGTAGTTCTTCCGGTATATGCCAAACATTTAAGAGTGAAAATTAGTCCCTATGCCTTTCATACTTTTCAGAAACTTTACTATTGTGAAATGATGCCTGACTCACAAGGCTGCCACCCTTTCTGACACTCCTGACTTGGCTTCACTTACTCAATGGAATGTCTGGCTTGCAACCGACAGTCTGCTCCAATTATTTCTGAATCATGAGTCGTTGCCCAATCCGAGCAGTTGAGAGTCTAACACCCAGCCATGGTTTAGTTCCACGGGATCTGTGAATGAAATTTCCTTATCACCGCAGGTGACTGCAGTTTGCAATTTTGAGTGAAGCGGTCAGCTGCAAGGACAAACCATTCTTCCACCTTAGTGGCGGAGACGGGCGAAGGAAAATCTTGACCTACCAACTGATCAAGAATTAGCATCTGCCAGCTGTGAAGATGCTTTCTTTCTGGCCATTGTGTCCAAGGACCCCACGTGAAGGGGCTTGACGAGAAAACGTTTTAAAGGAAAGCGGGAATGATTATTTGTTTGGATGAAATATGTTAAGAATGCCACAAACAGGAGAATGCTGGAAATCCTCAGCAGGCCTGACAGCCATGCAACTTCTTTTAAACTGAGAAATACTATCGCAGTCGTATAAGAGTTAATTGCAAATCTAAAGATTACAGGCAGTCCTAACCGCTATGTGGGTGGGGGAATTAACCACACAGATATCCGTAGATAATAGTAATACTTTGCATTAGTCAAACTCAGAGAAGTGTGTGAGGAGTTCTCTTTTTCACTTATTGTCAAGTGGATTTTTTTGTGCGTGCCTGAAAGTTTTATGTGTTTTCCCCATGATTGAAAAATGTGCGCACTGACAAACTCTTTTAGACAATAATCACAAAAATTGAATGGCAAGTGTCATTTCATTGACCTGCCTTATATTTTGAATTTGAAAATAATAAAAGTTCTGTGTTTTTTTTTTGATGTGCCTAGATTTGATGTAATGTTTACTTTTGTTGATGAAAGTGTTGACTTGCTATATTGAGTGAGCATTCTAAAGAACAACGAACAAAGAAAAGTACATGAGAGGAACAGACCCTTCGGCCCTCCAAGCCTGTGCCGATCATGGTGCCCTAGCTTAGAACACATCCAGAACATTGTAACCATGTCATTCTGTATTACTTATTATAGTTTATAATAGTTATATATTCTGAAGGAAGCAGGAAAGAATAAGCACTGGAAGGCCAGAGCACAAACTGATGAATTTAAGTCCTGTTTACTTTTTCATAGAATTTACAGAATCATAGAATTTACAGAGCAGAAGGAGGCCATTCGGTTCATTGAGTCTACACAGGCCCTTGGAAAGAGCACCCTATTCAAGCACCCCATCCCCACAACCCAGCAACCCCACCCAAACATTTTTTGGACACTAAGGGCAATTTATCATGGTCAATCCACCTAACTTGCACATCTTTGGACTATGGGAGGAAACTGGAGCACCCGGAGGAAACCCACGCAGACACGGGGAAGAACGTGTAGACTCTGCACAGAAAGTGACCCAAGCCGGGAATCGGACCTGGGACCCTGGAGCTGTGAAGCAACAGGGCTAACCATTGTGCTATCATATTTCAAGTATTTATCTCCTTCCCATCTTTGTTTTAACCGCGCTGATTCAAAGACTGGCTGGTCACAAACTTCTGATCATCTCCCAGGGCTAACATGATCATGGCCTAGTAATTCTTTTGTTTCAAATTTCAGCATTGAGGGAATTACTTGGTATCAGCTTGGCCTCAGTTACTGTCAAGAGAGTTCATTTGGAAGGGCGGTGATACAGTACAAAACAGACTGGAGATTAGTTTGGACCAGGATCATTATCAACTTATATTACATGACCGGTTAGAACCAGTAAAAGTAACTAATGCCGAATGAAGGGATGCTGGAATTGCGACAAACCCTCTCCATCTGGTATATGTAGATAAATGTTGTTGGAAGGACTTCACTATGTGGGTATGCGTGGGTGTGAACTTGGTTCCTTTCACTTGTAGGATCCTGTAGTGAAACTGCTGCAGGGTAATTCCAACAAGCGATCTCTTTGATACCCCAAGTATTGTTCTGTTGGTTGCATTCTTGCCCCTGATAAGTTGTGGGTTCAAGGGCCACTCCAGGACGTGTGCGCAGTAATCAAGACCGACAAGTGCAGAGGCTGAGGGAGTGCTACAAAATGAGAGATGCTGACTTTTGGATAAATTACCAAAGTGAGGCCTAGTCTAACCTGTCAGGTGAATGTCAAAGATTCCCTGGCACTATTTCGGAATTGAGCTGGGGCGCTCTCCCTGGTGTCCTGCGCAATATTTATTCTTCAACCATCATAAAAATGGCTTCTTTGGTCATTACCACTGTAAACGTGCTAGGTTGTATGGAAGTTATGACAAAGGACTAACAGGTTAAGTGGTTTACTTAGAGTTCTTTAGCCCCGGGTGGCCATGGTGGGGAGAACTCCCGTGTTACCAACATGTCACGTTCTGTGTACAGGTCATCACAATATACACATGAAGACACAGTCTACAACCGTATTGCTACTTATGGAGGCTTGCAGCGTTTGTTGTAATCAGAACCAGATTTCGTTGGCTGCCAAATTTCCTATATTACAACAGTGACTATACTTCAAAAGTACTTCATTGACTGCAAAGCACTTTGGAACATTCTGGCCATAAATGGTGCACATGGATGGTGCTATGTAAATGCGAAACCTTTTTATCCACATATGCACTGGTCTGGTGAAGGAAGATCCATGTTACAGCCATGCATTATCAATGTAATTCCCTATTAACTTTTTCAAAAAGTTTTAAAAAAGAGGTGTAAATGTTTCCTATCAGATGCTTGTTCTGAATACTTTAACATGCGATTGTGTAACCTGATTGCCCATGATGGATTCCGCTGAAATTTGCAGGGCACAGAAAATTGGCCTTTTGCATGTTCCGTGCAATCTTATGTTCCTTTGACTTAGGCAATTAATGGCACACAATTCACAAAGGGCACTTTAAAATATCCTGCACTCTTGCATTACAATATGCACCGTATACAGCTCACTTCATACTGACTTAACAGCTGTGAACTAGGGAGGAGTGACTACAAAATAGAGCAAATAGTCACTTGGCAAAGCAAAGAGGCTGAGAAGTTTACAGCACATTACAAAGTTTAGTTGTGCTGCATATTACCCCTTTTTGAAAAACGTATTTTATTCAGGCATTTTCATAAAAAGAAACAAAAGCAGAAGAAAGATCACACAACAATATAAATAACCAACACCCACCCCCCATCCTGATCCCCACCATTGCCCCTTCCCCCATCCTGCCTTCACCATTTTAACCTGCTTACCTCCCTCCCCCCTCCTGCACTAAAAGATTGGCAGCCCCATTATTAGAAATGTGAGTTGTCTATATGTAGGTAGGTGAATGAGAGGATGTCTCAAGATCAGGTGTCCTTCGAAGAATGTTTTGAAAATTAGAAACAAAAAATAGCCAGAGTTGTCAGATTGACATTTGGGCGGGGGGGGGGGAGAAACCTCGCCACAGGTTGCCCATGGCCATGCCCCTCTGGCAATCCTGGTGGGTGGTGGGGTAGGTTAAATTCAATGAGGGTGTGAGTGCACACCAGCCACTCCCCTCTGGTCAGCCTTGGCATCTGTTTGGGGGGCCTGACTGTCACCTGGCTAATTTCAGTGGGCTTCTGACAAGTATTCTCAATGGGAAATGTTACTGACTGAATTGGCTTCCTGCTGCTAATGGGCAGACAGACATCACACGCCCCCTTGAACCACTGATCCAGCTCAATGAAAATTGCTCAAAGTAGGGGTCAAGCAGTGAAATATCAAGCCAGACAGCAGCAGGAAATGAGTGCTCACCTGCCTCTGGTTCTGTCTCTGCACCCTTTGGGAATTCAGTCCACTGTATCTATCCTTCATTCCAGATCTCGTCAGAGCCTTCCACCTTTCTGTTCTAGGTTGGAAGTTAAAGGTCTGACCTCTGATCCTTTCCCTACTATCTGTATTAGGAGGTTGGGCAATTGAGCTGTCACAAATAAAACTGCTCCCATCTTCTTCAAGTTAGTCGACTGGATCTAACCCAGTGGTCAAATGAAATATTTTGTGATGATTTTCCAAAGGCACTGGCATTACATATATTGAAATAAGAATTTAGAACAAAAAATTTAACACAAAAGTGTGATTAAAAACCTGATAACAGAAGGAAAGGGATTTGTACAAATCTGCGGCGGGATTCTCCGCCGGCGGGATTCTCCATTTTGCCGGCACCCGGGGATTTCTCGAAGGCGTGGGGCTACCCCACAATGGGAAACCCCATTGACCAGCCGGCGTAATGGAGAATCACGCCGGTGGGCCAGGGCAGAAGTGTGGCGTGGTGGGGTGGACAATCCAGCTTATGATATGTACAGATACAATGGCCAGGATTCTCCGATCCCGCGGCCAAGTTCTGACGCCGGCGTGAAAAGCGGAGCGAACCACTCTGGCATCAACAGTCCTCGATTATCAGGTATTCACCCCTTCCTACGGGGCTAGGTTGGCGCCGGAGCGGTTTCCACTGCTGCAGCTGGCGCACCGCGGCAGGTCCGAGTTCACGCATGCGTGTGGGTTCCCGTCTCTGTGCCGGCCGCCGGGCAATATGGCGGAGCCCTACAAGGGCCCGTGCGGAGGAACATAGGCCCTCATGGAACCAGCCCACTCGCCGATCGTGGGCCAGGTCTCCGTGGAGAACCCCCCCACTGGGGTCAGATCCCCCCCCTTCCAGGACGCAGACAGAACTGCCAGGTCCCACCAGGTAGGACCAGAGTAACACACGCCAGCGGGACCTGGCCGAACTCGGTGGGCACTCGACCTGTAGAGGCCCGGAGAATCGTCGGGGAAGGGTCGTTTTCAACGGGCCCCGACTGGCGCGGCGGCGATCCCGCGGGCACCCGAGAATCGGCGCCGGGGAATCAGTGAGCCGGCGTCGGGACATTGTGGCACAATTCTCGCGCCACCCTGGAGATCCTCCAACCCCGCGCCTGCATGCCTGCATGAATAATCAAAGTTTACCTCTTATTAGCCAGTTGGATTTCGGCGGGAGCTGGGATACTTCAGCTGGTGAGTAGATTTGTCAATTTCAAATTGCAGCAGCCAGCCATTGGATACCGGCAGGGGCTGAGCCTATCGGGAGGTGAGTGGTAAGTTTAAATTACTTACCTTTGCAGGGAACAGGAAGTTTGTCCCGTGGACTTCTGGGAAGGTTTACCCCTCCCTAGTTAATAAATTCTGGTGGAGAGGAAACCCGAGACACTACACGTGTAGTGTCTCCCACCCACCCTCTTCCTCTAACCTAATAATAAGACCCATTGGGGTGAGCAGGTGAGTGCCTTATTACATTATTATTTCTCTTTTTCTTATTTGTTAACCAGAACTAGGTTGGAAAAGACTATAGCAGAGGTCTCCAAGTTTTTTTAACTGAAATTTATACAAAGTAATAAATTAATTAACTAATCAGAGATGGCTGGGCAGGTGATGTGCTGTAGCTGTATGATGTGGGAGCTGGCTGTTCCCCTTGTGAATGGCAATGACCACATCTGCAGCAAGTGTTGGTTGCTGGAAGATCTCCGGCTCAGAATTGATGATCTGGAGTCTGAGCTTCAAACACTGCGGCACATCCGGGAGGGGGAGAGTTACCTGGACACTTTGTTTCAGGAGGCAGTCACACCTGGGAGATTAAGTAATTCACATTCAGTAACTGATCAGGGACATCAGAGTGTGACTGTAAGTGAGGCAGGCAGAGGGAACCTGAGTTCAGGAGTGCAGGAGCCTCAGCCCTTGACCTTGTCCAACAGGTATGAGACTCTTGCTCCCTGTATGGATGAGGAAAGGGGCTCTGGACAGGATGAGCCAACTGACCACGGTACCATGGTGCAGAAGGCCATTCAAGAGGGGGGAGTAAAAAGACAAGTAGTTGTTATAGGGGATTCTATAATTAGGGGGACAGATAGTATCCTATGCAAGCCGGATCGGGAGTCTCGCATGGTGTGTTGCCTGCCCGGTGCCAGGGTGCGGGACATCTCTGACCGGCTTGAAAGGATACTGGAGCGGGAGGGGGAGGATCCAGTTGTTGTGGTCCACGTTGGGACTAACAACATAGGTAAAGCTAGGGTGGAGGACCTGTTCGGGGACTATCAAGCACTAGGAAGAAAATTGAAGTACAGGTCCTCAAGGGTCATAATCTCTGGATTACTGCCCGAGCCACGTGCCAATTGGCATAGGGATAGGAAAATTAGGGAAGTAAACACGTGGCTAAGGGATTGGTGTGGGAAAGAGGGATTCCACTTCATGGGACATTGGCATCAGTTTTGGAACCGGGGGGATCTGTACCGTTGGGACGGTCTCCACCTGAACCGATCTGGAACCAGTGTTCTAGCGAAGAGGATAAATAGGGTGGTCAGTAGGACTTTAAACTTCTGAGTTGGGGGGAAGGGAAAGTGAAAGCGACAGGGAGCAGGGAGTTAAATGGCAAGATACGCAGGAGGATAACATGTAGGCAGGTGGATTTAAGCTTGAGGCAGACTAGGAATGCAACAAAAAGGAAGGATAACTTTGGACATCTTAGGACTTCCAATATCTGTACTGATAAGAAAGTTAACATTAAGGCACTTTACCTGAATGCTCGTAGCATTTGTAACAAAGTAGATGAACTAATGGCACAGATCATCGTGAATGATTATGATGTGGTAGGCATCACAGAGACATGGCTGCAGGGGGTTCAGGACTGGCAGTTAAACATCCAAGGATATACAACCTATCGAAAAGACAGGGAGGTGGGCCGAGGGGGTGGGGTTGCCTTGTTAGTTAAGAACAAAATTAAATCTATGGCACTAAACGACATAGGGTCGGATGATGTGGAGTCTGTGTGGGTAGAATTGAGGAACCACAAAGGCAAAAAAAACCATAATGGGAGTTATGTACAGACCGCCTAACAGTGGTCAGGACCAGGGGCGCAACATGTACCGGGAAATAGAAAAGGCATGTCAGAAAGGCAAGGTCACAGTGATCATGGGGGACTTCAATATGCAGGTGGATTGGGTAAATAATGTAGCCAGTGGATCCAAAGAAAAGGAATTCATGGAATGCTTACAAGATGGCTTTTTGGAACAGCTTGTCATGGAGCCCACAAGGGAGCAGGCTATTCTGGACCTAGTGCTATGTAATGAACCAGACTTTATTAAAGATCTTAAAGTAAGGGAACACTTAGGAAGCAGCGATCATAATATGGTTGAGTTCAGTCTGCAGTTTGAAAGAGAGAAGGCAAAATCGGATGTAATGGTGTTACAGTTAAATAAAGGTAATTACGAGGGCATGAGAGAGGAACTGGTGAAAATCAACTGGAAGCAGACCCTAGCAGGGAAGACAGTAGAGCAAAAATGGCAGGAGTTTGTATGCATAATTGAGGACACTGTACAGAGGTTCATCCCCAAGAAAAGAAAGATTATCCAGGGAGGGATTAGACAGCCATGGCTGACAAAGGAGGTCAGGAAATGTATCAAAGAAAAAGAGAGATCCTATAAAGTGGCCAAAAGCACCGGGAAATCAGAAGATTGGGAAGGCTACAAAAACAAACAGAGGTTAACAAAGAGACAAATAAGGAAGGAGAGGATCAAATATGAAGGCAGGCTAGCCAGTAATATAAGAAATGATAGTAAAAGTTTCTTTCAATACATAAGAAACAAACGTCAGGCCAAAGTAGACATTGGGCCAATTCAAACTGATTCTGGAAGGCTAGTGATGGGAGATGAGGAAATGGCTGGAGAACTTAATAAGTACTTTGCGTCTGTCTTCACAGTGGAAGACGTTAGTAATATCCCAAAAATTATAAAGGGTCAGGGGGCTGAGTTGAGTATGGTTGCCATTACAAAAGAGATGGTGCTAAAAAAGCTAAAAGGTCTTAAAATTGACAAATCTCCTGGCCCCGATGGGCTACATCCTAGAGTTCTGAGGGAGGTGGCTGAAGAAATAGCGGAAGCGTTGGTTGAGATCTTTCAAAAATCACTGGAGTCAGGGAAAGTCCCGGACGATTGGAAGATCGCTGTTGTAACCCCCTTGTTCAAGAAAGGATCAAGACAAAAGATGGAAAATTATAGGCCAATTAGCCTAACCTCGGTTGTTGGTAAAATTCTAGAATCGATCGTTAAGGATGAGATTTCTAATTTCTTGGAAGAGCAGGGTCGGATTAGAACAAGTCAACATGGATTTAGTAAGGGGAGGTCGTGCCTGACGAACCTGTTAGAATTCTTTGAGGAGGTGACAAGTAGGTTAGACCAGGGAAACCCAGTGGATGTGGTCTATCTGGATTTCCAAAAGGCCTTGATAAGGTGCCACACAGGAGGCTGCTGAGTAAGGTGAGGGCCCATGGTGTTCGAGGTGAGCTACTGGCATGGGTTGAGGATTGGCTGTCTGACAGAAGGCAGAGAGTTGGGATAAAAGGTTCTTTTTCGGAATGGCAGCCGGTGACCAGCGGTGTCCCACAGGGTTCAGTGTTGGGGCCGCAGCTGTTCACCATATATATTAATGATCTGGATGAAGGGACTGGGGGCATTCTAGCGAAGTTTGCTGATGATACGAAGTTAGGTGGTCAGGCAGGTAGTGCTGAGGAAGTGGGGAGGCTGCAGAAGGATCTAGACAGTTTGGGAGAGTGGTGCAGGAAATGGCTGATGCATTTCAACGTGAGAAAATGTGAGGTCTTGCACTTTGGAAAAAAGAATCCAAGCATAGACTACTTTCTAAACGGTGAGAAAATTCATAATGCCAAAGTACAAAGGGATCTGGGAGTGCTAGTCGAGGATTCCCTAAAGGTAAACATGCAGGTTGAATCCGTGATTAAGAAAGCGAATGCTATGTTGTCATTTATCTCAAGAGGGTTGGAATATAAAAGCAGCGATGTGCTACTGAGCCTTTATAAGGCTCTGGTTAGGCCCCATTTGGAGTACTGTGTCCAGTTTTGGGCCCCACATCTCAGGAAGGACATACTGGCACTGGAGCGTGTCCAGCGGAGATTCACACGGATGATCCCTGGAATGGCGGGTCTAGCATATGAGGAACGGCTGGCGTTCCTGGGATTGTATTCATTGGAGTTCAGAAGGTTAAGGGGAGATCTAATAGAAACTTACAAGATAATACATGGCTTAGAAAGGATGGACGCAAAGAAACTGTTTCCGTTAGGCGAGGAGTCGAGGACCCGTGGGCACAGCCTTAGAATTAGAGGGGGTAAATTCAAAACAGAAATGCGGAGACATTTCTTCAGCCAGAGAGTGGTGGGCCTGTGGAATTCATTGCCGCAGAGTGCAGTGGAGGCCGGGACGCTAAATGGCTTCAAGGCAGAGATAGATAAATTCTTGATGTCGCGAGGAATTAAGGGCTATGGGGAGAATGCTGGGAGGTGGAGTTGAAATGCCCATCAGCCATGATTGAATGGCGGAGTGGACTCGATGGGCCGAATGGCCTTACTTCCACTCCTATGTCTTATGGTCTTATGGTCTTATGGTCTTATTTGAATGACAGAAAAGAGGGTCAATATTGCGACGTGTTGAGGTGAGCAAACATGGAACTTGCTGATGAGCAATGAGATGGGAGAATCAGCCAATGACATCACCGCAGCACAGGACAGCACAGGACAGAATGTTCAGAGTTTCATTCAGTTTCAAAGTTATTTTCCTATTTCCTCTCACAAAATCAAAGAGGTTATTGCAGTAAATTCACATGAGTGGAGTGTCCAGTGAGTCGAAGTCCGATACCTGTGGCACTGTCTGCAGGATTCTGTTTTTTGTCTGAGAAGAGGCTCTCTGAAGGTCAGGCTTGAGAGCAATGGTGGTTAGAACTATCAGCAGGTGTCCAGCTGCAGCCATTATATCAGACTGGCAATGGTCCATTTTGAAAAACAGAACTTAAACAAGAGAATATGGAAGACAAGCAGATTTTCAAGATTTTCTTGTTTCATCCCTTGTTGGCCTGGCAATTTTGATAGCTTATTTCAATACTTTTTCTTTTCAAAATCATCAATTAAATCATTGTTGGTTTAATCTTGTAAAGAAATGCTTCCAATCCTCAATATTGCTGAGCTCAGCAAATTTTCCTGACTTATCGTAGTTCAGAAATAACTTTTAACTCTTTTCAATACAGGAAAAGAATGCTCATCACAAACACTTGTGACAGGTATTGTTAAAAATCTTTTCAGAATGGTTTCCACATTTGGACACGTTGCCTGTAAACCATCTTTTTCATTTTTTAAATTTTCATTTCATTTCATTTTTCATCACGTAAAAGTCTGTACATCAGCTGCCAATCTCAAAGCACAGAGCTCATTATGATCGACACCATGAATGAATTGTTTCACTTTATCTTTGAAATGATTTTTGTCTATGTCCTCCTAGTCAAATTCACTTAATTTCTTACTGCAGTGGCTTTTAGCATTCTCACCCAAACTTCTGTCGAAAAGCATGCAAAATCAACAGTTTTCTTCAGAGATTCACTTCTAGTCTGCAATTGCACCATTAGTGTATCACAAATAACAGTGACAGTCTCAATGATGATCTTCTCTTTCTCTTTTAAAGTTCCCTTTATCTCTAGTTTCATCAAAAAATAACTTCCTATGTCTTGTACATTTCCCATCATCAGAGGACCTGTATTTTCTGATAATGTTAGTGACTCTGCTTCTACAAAGCTATAGGCATTTCAAAAGTCCATGACAAAACTTTTAACAACTGTACAGTATTCATTAAAGTTGTATCAACATTTTTCAGTGATTTGTCATTGACATTAAATATTTGAAGCAAATTATTCCACAAAACAGTAAAAACAGCAATATCGAACTTTTCAAACTTCTCCGCTAAGGATTTTGCTTCAGCTTTCACACAGAGTGTTTCTGAATTTGAAGCAGCTATGCCTAATAACGTTTACTTTGTATCAGCAAAGCTAATTTTCAAAGCCAGAACAGCATCTGCATGAGCGTTTCACCTGGTGTCATAAATTTCTTTGACCGTCAAATGTTTCCCATTTGCCTGCTCCAAGCATGACTGCAATATATTCCACCAATGTGTGGAAACCAAAAAAAAAAGACATACACGTTTTGAACAAGTCACAAAAATGCACAGCACCCTCACAGGATTCAGCTGCAGCATTGCAGATTAAGTTCAAGGAGTGAATGAAACAAGGGATGAATAATGCACTGGGGCTTGCATTGTTCAGTCTTGCTTATAGACCTGAATATTTTCCTGCCATATTTGTGGCATTATCAAAGCTCTGTCCATGCCAATTTTTGAAGTCCAATTTGCAATGATTTCCAAAACAGTAGTCTTCAGAAACTCAGAAGTGTGGGACTGTAGCTGGACAAAGCAAATAAATCGCTCTACAACTTCACCATCGCTGGTCATATATCTTAAAATTAATGTTAATTTGTCCACAAGACTCACATCTGGTGCTGAATCACTATTATGGAATAATATTTGGCATCTTTTACTTCATTAGTGAATTGATTTCTGAGCTCCTCTGCCATTATAGTGATGAAGTCATTGTCAGTTCTATGTGTTAAAAGGTTGGTCTTCCCTGAGCCACAATATTGATAGCTTTTCAATTGATCATTGAGAAGCTCATCAAATTCACTGAGATATTCAAGGCAAGGTTAAAATATTACCTCTTCGAGTTGACAACGGTGACTCATCATGTCCTCTCAAGAGGTAGTCCCAAGGAAGACAGGAGTTTGACTGTGACAACAACATGTCTCAGCACTTTTCTCCAATAAGAACACTCCTTTTCAAACTGAGCGGATAACGCAGCATGAATTCTTCCAGATAATTTATATCTTTGAACGAACGCGCCCATAGCTTTAATATGATTTTGGAAGTTTCATGATCAGCAATATCTCTTCCAACATTGCCAGTTAGAGTACCTATTGACAAATGTGCGTTTCCCTTTACTAGCACTAGGGAATAATTTAGGGCAGTACGGTAGCGCCGTGGGTTAGCACTACGGCCTCACAGCGCTGAGGTCCCAGGTTCGATCCCGGCTCTGGGCCACTGTCTGTGTGGAGTTTGCACATTCTCCCCGTGTTTGTGTAGGTTTCGCCCCCACAACACAAAAATGTGCAAGCTAGGTGGGATGGCCATGCTAAATTGCCCCTTAATTGGAAATTAAAAAAAAAAAATTTTAAAAATAAAAATAAATCGGGGAATAATTTGCAAACATACCAGGAGACTGCCATAGACGTTCCCAAAACAAATTAGCCAATTTCTAATTTCCGTCATCCCATTCTCCCCCCCCCCCCCCATCTCCATTGGTCGGTGCCCTGTGCCTAGGCACGATAAGTTTCATTTAAAAATGGCGTCCCAATCTCCTCCTGCAATGAGGAGTTTTAGCAAGCGTAGTTCCTTAGGGTAGGAAGCGGGTCTAAGAGTTGCCTCGTCGGGGGTTCCCTGCTGAGGCCCGGATTGTAACAAAGTCCCGTTCGATAGCATAGTCTTTCTCGCCACTGCAAATGCCGAAAAACACCCGGCTAAACATGCTTGACAGGAGACTCTGTTGCAATTCGGTTAGGTCACGCCCATTATTTCAAAAGTAGTCAAAAGATTCCTCCAAAAGAAAAAACATTTGCAACTTCAGTGTTAACCCCCACTTCTTTCACTGGACTTTGATTCTGCTACATGATTGATTTGAGAGTGTATATTCCAAATGTTGTTTTCTTCTATTTTTCGTAAATATATAAATCATATGACATGAAGTAGTAAAACAATAATATGGGTTCTTTATTTGAAGAGAAAATGATGTACAGATAAAGGTAACTGGGAGACTATCGAGACATGCCTGACCTGTAGGGCTGCTGTTTCATTCTGTCAACAGAGTTATGGAATTAAACAGCACAACCTGTACCGTAGTGGATAGTGATAGACAGCAGTTTAATACACGTCTCCTTAAAGGTACATGCACATCACACCACAACACTCAATACCTGTCTGCATGTGTATAATATCTTCTGTGCATATTGCCATTTAAAAAAAATCTTCTCTTCACCTTCAATATTCTCCCCTCCGTTTCCTGAAATTTCTGATTCATCATAATTTATGCATCCATGGACAGTAACTGCTCTCCAATATCCCTCATGTCTGAGCCCGTCAGCAAACCATTTGACCATGAGGAGGCATCAAGGCTTTATTTGCCCTTTTCTAGTTGGGGGTGAGAGATCAAAGGTCGATTGGAGCATTGCCACCGCCATTCTGATGGGGATCAACGAATTTAACAAAGTTTACGGATTGGATTTGGGACTTTTTCATGCTGTATCATTCTGTCCCTCACTGGACAACGCCTCTATAGGCTGTCATGAAGGTGGCCCTTGGACATCAGTGCCAATTAATCATCAGTGATATTATCATTTATATTTGAACCATAGCTTAACCACAACGCATGTTATGTCAAGATTTTGGGGAGAAAGTAAATATATAATTTATCTAAATTCATTTCAATCTGAGGGAAAAATGATCGCTCATTTTTAAACTTGGCTAATTAGCAGTAAAAACCTATACATGTGACTTCACCATTTGTTGATGTGTTTGGGAAATGATGTGAAACATTTTTGTTCTTCCCTGCTTGCCGTGTAGTCGAAACACAGATAAAAGAACATCTTTGCAGTTTTTATTATTTCAATTTGAAAAATTCGCAGCCCCGCTTCGTCCCTTCTTAAGAGCTGCAATTTGACTTAAAATATAGAGTTTCTCGTTCACGAGCCATAAAAGGCTGACAACGTTTTTAGTCTAATTCAGTTAGTAACAGTGACAGCTGCAAATGACATGGAGAGGGGAGGGGGAGGGGGGGGGGGGGGTCACAGGCGCACATTAGGGGTAAGGTTGTGATTGGCTAGGAAATGGTTTCAAAGAGGGGAAAAAAAATCAGGGAGCTGGGTGGGTGGGGGGGGGGGGATGGATAATCGGAAACGCTGATGTTAGATAATTAGTCTTTTGTGAAAGAAGCGAAGCATACAACATTGCTAACAAACAAAATTATGCAGCAAATGCCTTACAAATGAGGGCTTCCTAACAGAGATTGCCCTTGAGTTTGGGGAGCTGCATCTGTCATTTTGACCTGCAGAACTCAGTTAAGTGTGACACTACATCCTGCGCATTTTTCATGCATCTGTAAGTTTTTGTTTCTAAATTAGTTAGTTGTCTCGGCAGCCTCATCAAATGTGCACCCATCAAATGCACTGACAGGTCCTCCTTCCACTGTCTCAATGTAGAAAATGACACACCATTGTGCATTGAGTCATCTTTACTCAGAGCAGGTTTTATGCCTGGACCGAATGCAGAGAAAAGAGAGCTATAAATTATTGTGCGCCTGCGGTAATTCTGCAAAGTCAAAGCAAAATAAAACAACATCGAAACATTTGCGTTTTCACATTGGCTAATGGCGTTCGACAGGGCTAGTTACAGCCAGGATTGTTCGCAAGTGGCAATGATGGAGATGCATGTTGGTTCGATTTGGTTATGTAATGATTCATTCCCAAAGGAAATGCTGGCTGCCCATATGATGCCTCTCTAAAACTCCACTTGTCTTTTCCTTCCGGCATCATAATGTAATTCCTGGGGAACATTGCTTCATGTTAATAATCTTGGTACGTAAAATTAAAAATTTTTATTGATCCTTTGTAATCAAAATAAAATACGCCTTTACCACATGCATCATTTTCTCAGTTTTTAAGAAAAGTGTTTTTCAGCCTAATCTCTTTTGTGATCTTCCATGACATACTTTACCTTGAACCCTTGGTTACAGGAGGCAAACTGATGTCAATCGGTGCAGTAAACTCTTCTATGATTGGCCATTCGGCTACAAGGACCACTTTGTGTCTCCTAACAATGTCATATCTGAGATAGTGACTCACTTTTGGAAAGTGTAGGTACAAACCTGCATTTTACTGTTCTGTGTGTCAACCTATGAGCGGGATTCTCCACTTCTTGCCGCTAAGATCAGGAATCCCAATCGGGCGGAGAGTCCCGCGTCAGCCCAAAGACGGGATCAACGCCAGGCGGCAGACCCGTCCTCAGTCTCTGGTCCCACCCCGCCGGCCATAGCGGGCTTCCCACCCCATGTTGGCAGGAACATGCAAACTGTTCATATGCATTCATAAGGTATAAGGACAAAGAGCTAAACTCAATGGTTTTAGAGCTGAATGCCTCAGATGATCGAGGTATTGACATAGTACGCGGTCCTACACTGAATTTTGCCATTAACGGGCGATTAACGGGCTGGGAGCCCAAATCTTCACATCCCCCCTCAGTTTGTCCTTCACCCCTCCCAGCCGGGAGTCATGCGAACGTGATTTGATGTATTTGCTAACAGGGTCCTGGCACCAGGGCCTTTGAGGAGGAACGAGGAGATAAGAAACCATTTTTATTGTCTTCAGGCTTGCCGAGGGGTGTATGCCTGGAGCTCCGGGACTAGTGGGGGCCGGCTTGGTGCCAAAGGTGTGGAGTCGGGGGTTTCACCCTCGGGATCAGTTTGCTGTGACTGAACATTGCTGCAGTAAAAGATTAGCAAAACACCCTTTAGGTGTTACTTACAGGCTCCTAAGTGTTTAAAGTGTTGACTGTTGCCAGTATCTTTGACAATGCTCTGAGGCTTCCTTCATAGAATTTACAGTGCAGAAGAAGGCCATTCGGTCAATTGAGTCTGCACCAGCCCTTGGAAAGATCACCCCACTCCATGCCTCCACCCTAACCCCTAATCCAGTAACACCACCTAATCGTTTGGACACTAAGAGGCAATTTAGCAATCCACCAGACCTGCACATCTTTGGACAGTGGGAGGAAACTGGAGCACCCGGAGCAAACCCTCGCAGACACGGGGAGAACGTGCAAACACCACACAGACAATCATCCGAGGCTGGAATTGAACCTGGGACCCTGGAGCTGTGAGGCAGCAGTGCTAACTACTGTGCCATCGTGCCGCTCCTGATCATGTAGAGATCCATCTTAACCACCCATCTGGAAACTGCTGAGGCAGTACAATCAGGAGGATGGGCATGGCCATGCTCAATCGCCAGACCACCAGGAGTTGAGACTCCTCATTGCATTCCGGAGATGCACAGCTCCAACAGCAGAGGGAGCAGGGCTAATTAACAGAGCTAATCCCACACAAAGGATACATGTGCTGGTGGCCATTGGAACTCACCCTGGCACACAGCCCCTCTCAGAGTAACAACTTCATAGAACATAGAACATAGAACAGTCCAGCACAGAACAGGCCCTTCGGCCGTCAATGTTGTGCCGAGCCATGATCACCCAACTCAAACCCACGTAGCCACCCTATACCCGTAACCCAACAACCTCCCCCTTAACCCTACTTTTATTAGGACACCACGGGCAATTTAGCATGGCCAATCCACCTAACCCGCACATCTTTGGACTGTGGGAGGAAACCGGAGCACCCGGAGGAAACCCACGCACACAGGGGGAGGACGTGCAGACTCCACACAGACAGTGACCCAGCCGGGAATCGAACCTGGGACCCTGGAGCTGTGAAGCATTTATGCTAACCACCATGCTACCCTGTGCTGTTCACTAGTGAGATGACCAGACAACCCACTCCTAAGGATCAAATGATTTCTCCAGGCTCTGTATGTCAAACGGGCCCAATTGGTATCTAACGTTATGATTGTATGGATCCATGATTTGCCCAGGAAGCCTGAACAGCTTCCCTGTCACAACCTCTGTGTTAAACCAAGGCTCCACATCACACTCAGCTAAGCTCCCAGCAAAGGCACACACCCCTCAATGACCCCTACCTGTGGGACATTCCTGCACACCAGTTTCTGTGCACTGAGCTGCATGCCTGCACTTCAGGAACATCTCTACTAAACAACACTTACCACCATTCTTTTGGGAAGGCACACAGTTCTCTCAATGAGGACACCCACTGTAGATCCCACTGGGAGAACCAGTACAAGCGCCACAGAGCCCATTGTTAACACATGTTGTGGCAGCCACCAGCACTCCATTTGGCAGGTATGGGTGGTGAGGATAGAGGCATTGCACATCAAGGGCCAGGTGCAAGTCACTGATGGGGATAGGGCTGCAGTGCCAAGTACATAATGCAGAAGGGGCCGGTTGAGGGCTACTGGGTCGGGGGGAATGGTGAGGGTGGCTGAGCTCAGGATGACCATGTAATTTGGGCGGTTTGGATGGTCAAGGGAAGCATCACTTTACTGACAGTCTCTAAACAGAAATGGAATTTGGAACTGAACCTGCCACGCTAGCTATCTATCTGCCCACTGTTGCCGTGGCAGGTGCCGAGAGTGCCAGGGCCAGCCCAGGGAAGACCCTACATAACAGGGCCCTGCCCCAGAACAGCAGGTGGCGGCCAGTGAGGCTCATGTGCCGGGGCTATCACCAGACTAAAGAGGAGGCACGAAGGCGGCGCCACATCAGGTCACACAGGTAGTTACTCATCTGAGCTGCTCGAAGGAGGTCCTTCATCTTTTCCTGCATTGCATGCTGGTCCCTTTGGTGAGGCTGCCAACATTCACTGCATCTGCCACCTGATCCCAGGCTTGAATCATTACAGCTGGCTGGTGTCTCCACTCCACCCTGAGGAAGAGGGTTTCTCTCCGCTCCCTAATGGCGTCCAACGTTCTGTGGATGCCCACATCAAGGAAGCATGGTGTCGGTCTTTGAGCAGCCATCTTCTTGGCTGGAATGAGAGTCTGGGATGAGTGGAGCGCTTAGAAGCTTTTCCAGCTTGTCAGTCTCAC
This sequence comes from Scyliorhinus canicula, assembly GCF_902713615.1. NCBI lineage: Eukaryota > Metazoa > Chordata > Chondrichthyes > Carcharhiniformes > Scyliorhinidae > Scyliorhinus > Scyliorhinus canicula. The sequence continues at coordinate 106,888,536 of NC_052163.1, forward strand.
GAGGGGAATCCTGACCCCCAACAAATCACACTCCTGGGAACCGGAACTGGGGTTGGGATGCACCTGGGCAGCATGCTGGCCTATTTGCATGGATGAAATCACGCCTCCCTGGCGCTGCTAGCAGCAGCGTGAAATTATTCCGAGTCTCTGAAACGGAGAATCCCGCACAAAATATGTTAGTGAATTTATAGTAATTTCAATACTCTTGATTCAACTTTCGCACTGTGCATGAGAAAAAATGAGAGTGTGCCTTCTCAGCATTTCCCATTCTATATCCAGCACATTCCCACTATGAAACCAGGGTGTCTCAACTTGACTTGGAGTAATCTTAGGACTCTTCATTAGGCCCTTGCACATTATGTGTAGATGTGCTGCTAAGTACACACTCAGTGGGAAAAAACATTCCTGGTGCATTGGTTCTCACTTGACTTCTGGGCGCGACTCCCCCAATTCACATTAGTTCCATTAGAACATAGAACATACAGTGCAGAAGGAGGCCATTCAGCCCATCGAGTCTGCACCGGCCCACTTAAGCCCTCACTTCCACCCTAACCCCGTATCCCAATAACCCTCCTAACCTTTTTGGACACTAAGGGCAATTTAGCATGGCCAATCCACCTAATCCATTGATGCGGTTCAGCAAAGCAGCATTCTGTCTTTGCGATATATCTACCTGATCCATTCACATCTGTTTGATTTTACTTTGCCTTGGTACAGTTTTTTAATATCTTTTCATTCTCTATGCAACATTCAAAGTAATTTTGTGTAAAATGGATGACAGGGAATTGACTGCCTGCTTCACATCTCTCTCAATTTTTATTTCTATTAAAGCCAATGTAAGCTTTCATATAAAGTCTAAATCTATCCCAAGGAATATTTGTTCCTTCCAAGTATCTAACCTTCAAAGATTGACACATTTTTGTCACTTAAGGGCCTATGTTATTTAAAAATAATTATTTCACCTGGTGTTTATCGCTGGCTAGGCCAGAATTTATAGCCCACCCCTAATTGCCCTTGAGAAGGTGGTGATGATCTGCCTTCTTGAATCACTGCAGTATAGATGGTGCAGGTACACCCACAGTGATGTTCAGAAGAGAGTTCCAGGATTTTAACACAATGTCAGTGATAGAACGATGATATATTTACAAGTCAGGATGGTGTGTGGCTTGGAGGGGAACGTGCAGGTGGTGGTGTTCCCTTGCATCTGCTGCTCTTTGTCCTTCTAGGTGATAGAAGTTGCAGTTTTTTTTTCATAAATTTAGATTACCCAATTATTTTTTCCAATTAAGGGGCAATTTAGCGTGGCCAATCCACCTACTCTGCACATTTTTGGGTTGTGGGGGCGAAACCCACGCAGACACGGGGAGAATGTGCAAACTCCACACGGACAGTGACCCAGAGCCGGGATCGAACCTGGGACCTCAGCGCTGTGAGGCGGTTGTGCTAACCACTAGGCCACCGTGCTGCCCGAAGTTGCAGTTTTTGAAGATGCTGCTGAAGGAGCCATGGTGAGTTGCTGAAGTGCATTTTGTGAAGCACTTCTGGTGGCCCTGTGCATTGGTGGTGGAGGGTGAATGTGGTGGTTGGAATGCCAATCAAGCAAGCTTCTGTGTCCTGGATGATGTTGAGTGTCTTGAGTTTTTTTGGAGCTGCACTCTTTCAGGCAAGTGGGGAGTATTCTATCACACTCCTGGGGCGGCATTCTCCCCTACCTGGCGGGGCGGGTGGTCCGCACCTTTGGGGGCTAGGCCCGCGCCGGAGCGGTTGGCACCACGTCGACTGGCGCGAAAACCGGCACCAGCGGCCTTTCAGGCCCACCGCCCGGCGCCGGGGCTGGCCGGAAGGCCTTCGCCGGTTAGCGCATGCACCGGTGGTGACGTCACCACCGGTGCATGCGCGCTGGGGGATTCTCTTCTGCCTCCGCCATGGTGGAGGCGGTGGCGGTGGCGGAAGGGAAAGAGTGCCCCCACGGCACTGGCCCGCCCACCGATCGGTGGGCCCCGATCGCAGGCCTGGCCACCATGGGGGCACCCCCCGGGGTCCGATCGCCCCGCGCCCCCCCCCCCCCCCAGGACCCCGGGGGCCCGCTCTCGCCGCCAATCCCGCCGCCACCAGAGGTGGTTCAAACCTCGGCGGCGGGAGAGGCCCCCCAGCGGCGGGACTTCGGCCCATCGCGGGCCGGAGAATCGCCGCAGGGGGCTCGCCACTCGACGTGGCGCGATTCCCGCCCCCGCCAATTCCCTGGTGGTGGAGAATTTCTGCCACGGCGGGGGCGGGATTTTCAGCAGCCCCGGGCGATTCTCCGATCCTGCGTGTGGTCGGAGAATTTTGCCCCTGATTTGTGGCTTGTAGATGGAGGACAGGCTTTGGGGAATCGGGAGTTGAGTTACTTGGTGTACATTCCCACCCTTTGACCTGCTCTTATAGCACTATATTTGGTACCATCTACCCGAATGGGGACAGAGTCCCATAGCGCGAGATTAGCCGTGTGCTTCCTGATGCTCGGAGTGCCAAGAAACATCCCGCTATCTACCGCGCATCCGGCTGGTTTGGGGGCCTCAGCGGGGAAGTCCATGATGAGGCCTCACTTAGCCTCATTTTCTGCACTGAGGAACTCCGCTCGTTGGAACTCCCCAGTGCACCGAGGGATCGGGCTGCCATTTCTAAGTTAACAGCTTTTTTGCTCCATTTCTTATATTGAGTCACTTTCTTCACAAATTCAGCTGCCTCGCATTTGCTGACATGTGCTGGAGGCAAATGACCGATTAGGGCTTACCTGAAAATCTAGGGAATAATCCCAACATTTACTATTCTGCAATACCATTAGATTTCTAACCCTGGCAGCTTATCTGGAGTGTAAATATCAGTATGCTAAGTTTGAACTTCTTGTCCCAGGTCCTTGCCTTTGCCCAAACTACAACTCAAATTATAGATTCTGCGGAACAAAAGGGTTTCACAATCTAAATCACTTAATGTTTGAGATTATTTTTTGGTAAATAAAAACAAAACTGTGACATTAATCTCAGGAAAGCAGGTACTTTTTCAGGAACCGTTTCCCAGTAATGGCCTGTTTGTCGAAAGCCATCTTACAAGAAGATTACACAGCTGTGTAGGAGAAAGTCGCCTAAAATGACAAGATTAATAGCTGTGAAAATAAGAAACTGCTGACTAAATTGCACTGATCCTAATGAGGTAAAATGACTGTAGCGATGATCATATATATCTATATTTTCCAGTTATATTAAAACCATCTGATCCTCTCCACTGTTCGGGCAAGTCACACAGATTATGGATTGATAAAACCTTGTGATACCCCTTATTTCCCCTGAGTGTTAAATGCACACTTGTACAGCTGTCATTTTTTTTATGATGTATCACAATTTCTTTTTATCAATACAGTGTTTTTATTGAATTGTGTCCGAACATTTCAATATAACTTTAAAGGAAACATGGTTACCACAATTTTCTCTTCACAAAACTGCCTGCCTTTTCTGCCAATGCTTCAGTGCTCTGCCATGTGGCCCCTGTTATTAATCCTGAAGCAGCCAATTTACCTACAGGTTTCCACACTTAAGTTGGAAAATGTTAATAGCCAAGGGGCGAGTTACAGCCATAACAAGATGAAGGATTATCTCCTTTTTCCAGTCCCCCCCCCCCCCCCCCCCCCCACCCATCCCTGACACAGCAACTTTCACAAGTAATGGCTTTATCTCTTAGATTCACTGTTGCTTTACTTACCTGTGTGCTGATCAACTGCATCACTTGGCAGGAATCTGACCATATTTTGTCAAAGTGTCAGGCTCAGACTGAAAACTGGCACGTCGCTCTCCATCTGCACAAACCAGGGGCTGGATTCTCCGCTGTCGGGATTCTGGTGCGGCGGGACAGAGAATCCCGCCCCAGTTTTCTCTCCAGATCTTGAGCCTCTTTAAAGGAACAAAAAAACGAGTGGCTGTGTTTTCCGCCGCCACTTTGGTGGGGCGAGGTTCGCTAGAGCCGCCACACGGCTCCACACAGATTAGAACTGAAACTGAACAGCCCACAGAGCCCATCATGGGGCCTCCCCACCTAGACAATCACCTCCCCTCCCCGCCACCTCCACCGTGGAAGTATCACGGGCGTTCCCCACCTCAGTGGCTGCTCTCCCTCACGTCTGAAAGATCCACCCTTGCTATCTGCTCTCTCCCCACCCCACACCCACCACACTTAACCTGAATGCCCCCGCTCCATGAAGCTCCCATGAGGGCCCGCCCTTGGCACTGCCCCCTGGCACTGCCCCCTGGCACAGCACCAACCAGGAAGTGCCAACTGGTGCCAGGGGCAGTGCAAGGACACTGCACAAGCATGTACCTTTCCCCCCAGGGGCTATACTTACCTTTGCGCCCCCAGAGTGATCCCCTCGATTGAATCTTGTTTTCCCAAACCTGTTGTAAACTCACCGACATGACGGCACATTGGCGAGGTATGAATATTCAGTGAGGGGGATCATGTGGCAGGTCGGCTGCTAAAATATTATAATTTATTCAGATTTATTACAATGAGGTTGTTGCTCTTTGTGGGCGGAATCCTCATTATGTCAACAGCAAGGGGCGCGTGTGATAACCCCTACGAGACCTACGAGGACCACCCGATTGATCTCACCGTAGGGCTGATGGAGGAAGAGCTCTCCCGCTGAGGGGCGGAGGCCCATCAGTGGGCTTGTTAATTCCCTGAGATAAAAGTTGACCCAGGTAGGAGGCGATATTTCAGAATGTGGACTGTCGCAGACACACTGTATGAAACAATGCCCAAGAGTGGATAAGCCTCGGAGAAATTAAAAAGGACAGAGAGGTCAGTAGAAAGGAAGGGGAGAGCTTGAAAGTGTTTCTGCAATGTGGGTGACCCAAAACCCTGTTATGGGGAACTGTGAGTAACTTAATTGTACTCCAATCTCCAATCTCTCATCAAGCTCCCGTGTCCTATTCAAGGTTCCACAAGCAGCAGATTCACAGCTGAGCTGGCACGTTGACCACTGTTCCGCAAACACTCCCACCCGACTCCCAAACTTTGATCCATTATGTAAATGCCAAATGAAGGAGCAAATAAATCTTATTAATTTATTTTAGTGTCTGCACAAAAGTGAAGTAATATGTTACTCACACCTGTGTTTCCCCTTGGGGACTATATGACATGTGATCAGTCTACTTCTTACATGAAACTGTGCCCATGTGCTCCCCAAGTGGGAGGAGAAAATGTGAGAAGTCGCAGAATTAATGCGCTGCCAAACTCTTGCAAAGGTGACACGGGTTCTTCTGCCTGGAAATGCCTGTTCTCAGACAAGTTCTCAAATCTTTGCGGTTGAATCAAGAAGATATGCAGCCACCTCACTGAACCGTCGCCCGCCAGGACAGAGGTCTGGGCATTGCAGCGAGACTATTAGCATGGCAGCAGTCCCTAAGATGTCAGCAATGTCGGCCAGTTTATTCTTCCCAAACAAGCTGCCATATTTTGAATGAGTCTGAAGGGTCTGGTTGCTGGCTAGCCCAGGCGTTAGCACTTGTCACAATGCTCACGAGAGATTGACTTGCTCACTGGTGCTCCAATGATTTAGGACTCCTTGCTGATGGCTGCGAGCATGTCACTTACTTCATGAGATTGTGCATGTGTAGGAAAACGTTCTGCAGCACTACAGCAATGTGCTAAATCGGATTCCATTTGAAACAAAAACAGATTTTTTTGAAGGCGGGGGCACGGTGGCACAGTAGTTAGCACTGCTGCCTCATTGCGCCGAGGACCCAGGCTCGATCCCGGCCCCGGGTCACTGTCCGTGTGGAGTTTGCACGTTCTCCCCATGTCTGCGTGAGTCTCACACCCCAAACCAAAAAGATGTGCAGAGTAGGTGAACTGACCACGCTAAATTGCATGTGGTTCTGAAAGCCAAGAAAAAACATGCCAGTTTAATCCCCCATGGAGCAAGTGATTATATTTTCATGCTAGCTTTGAACGTTTGGACAGCACGTTCAGCTAACCCATTCGCTGAGGGGTGGTATGGTGCCATGCAACTGTGTTTATTGCCATTGAGGCCATGGACCTTTGGAACTCGGCACTTGTGTGCGCTGTGCCATTGTCTGAAACTAGCACCTCGGGTGCACTATGAGTTGTAAAGCATTGGCGCAACTTCTCAAGTGTAGCGTGGGACATTTCAGACCTCATTTTGAAAATCTCAAACCATTTTGAATGGGCATCACCAGCAACGGGAACATTGTAGCCATAAATGGGCCAATGTAATCAACGTGGACTCTCACCTATGGCCGGCCGGGCCATTCCCAAGGGTGTAAGGGAGCAGTGACAAGTAATCAAACCTGGGACCCAGGCTCTGTGAAGCAACAGGGCTAACCACTGTGCTACTGTGCCACCCATATCTATACAAATATCTCCATCTCCTTCGGTTGCTTGAATCTTGGCCACATTCTAGGCTCTTAGATGCTTTGAGCTCTGTGCCATTGATCAAGCAGTACAACAATTCTCATCAGGCAAGGTTGTGCCAACTGTGCATTGTGTCCAAAGGGAGGAGCCAGCTACCCCTGGATTTGCTTCCCAATATCACTGACCTAGGGATGGGTGGGGACCCTGCCTGTCTGCTGTGAGGTTGTCAGAGAATCCTCACATCCTTTCAATCTGTTTTGAATTGGAATGGTGGTTTAAGACAAAATTTCTACTTATTAACTGATACTTTATATGCTGGATATGATCTGAAATCTGTATATAATATTCATTCACTTTGCTAAGTGGGCCGCACATTTCATTTAAAACTCATTATAAGTACCTGTAGTGTCTCTTACTGTAAGTCGGTAATGTCGTGATAGGCATGTGTGATGTTAAAAATGTCAATCTTTTCTGTCACATCCTGTGTCAAACACAAATAATAGAACTTTTAACTCAGGCTGGGATATAAAATGAGCAAGATTGGATCAGCCACACATTATACACCTTTCCTTTCATTCAAAGCAGTGAAGCAAAGATGGCACTTGCAGGAAGCTGTGAGAGATGAATTTGTGTGAGCAAGGCAAAATAAAAAAAGGCCTAATCATGCAATCTTTATTTAGATGGCTGGTCTGCCCTCTAGAAGCAGACAAGCACCTCATCAATACCGGTGGAGAATCCTTTATCTGTAAATCCAAAAACCCAACACAGCCAAAAACTGCGCTTTTCTTGAACCACATCCACCTCAACACGGGAAGTCTAGTTGTTTGTCTGCATTGTTTACCTTGCGATTTTTGTTTTTTTCCTCATCCTGTACTGAGTGGTGCATGAGGCAGACTTTCATCTGTTGCCATAACGAGGTTTTTCCTGGAACAGGTCGACAGCCTGTTGTCAGAGGCTTATAGCTTGAGGGGCAACACTTCACATCAAACATGGCTGACCAGGAGTGTCCCCCACTCTTAGCTCTTGACATTTGAGTGTGCTGTAATGATTTTGCAGGTTGATACTCAATCATTTGGCTGTGTTATGAATGCACTTTCCTTGGCGATAATGGCCTGGGGTGGGATTCAAACCTAGAGATTCTGGCTCAGAGATGCTACCCATAACATCAAAAGACCTCCTTTGATTTTTGTGATGAACATGTCAAAAATAAACTTATTACTGAGAACTTGTATTAATTATTCAGCGGTATGTCTTACTTTTCTAAGCCATTTTATTTACTTTAGACTATTGCAAGCCTAGGTTTAGGCTATTGTAATATAAGTTTATATGTGGTATCCGAAAACTGAAATTATCTGAAATCCAAAATGTATTTGGTTCCGAGGGTTTTGGACAAAGGATACTCGACCTACAGTTGAAAATTGAAATTTTATGCTGTAATCTTCAACCTTAACAATTCATTAGCAATGCAGTAAATACATTATCACTGATGTTCCTATGATGCGAGTGCTTATATATGAGTCTGCCTTTATATACTGCTTCTAGATGGTCACCTGAAACTAATCCTGGGAGTTTTTACTCAACCGGACGGAACACCACTAAGTTGGCTGCAGTTCTCCCTAGCTTAAACTCATTTTCGAGTCCTAATTATACTGTTCAATGGTTTAATTGACCTGTTTTTGATTAGTCTGTTGACTGATCTATTTTTACTTCACTTCTTTGATTAAACCTGCATGCTCTGAGAGCTAAGGAAAGCAGATGCTTCCAGAAAAGACACGAGAAGCCAGAGCTGTGAATGTACTTGTAAAATTCTTGTGATTTCTGAGATATTTTAAAGTACTGTAAATAAACCTGTTGAAGACTTTGAGCTAGTGTTATCTCTGCACTGCTCGGAGCTAAATCAGCTATACAACAAACTGATGAATATGCAATACTAATGACAGCGTAGAATCTTGAATCTGTTTACTTCCAGTAGTTACCTCAGCCACCTAAATTAAGTGAACAACTGAGATTGTGGTGGTAGTGATTACAGGGGGGAGGGGGAGGGGGAGGGGGAGGGGGACAAGGCAGTAAGCTGAATTGATTTATTTTTAACAGTCCCTATCCCCATTCTCTCCAGGTTAAGACCCCAATATTTTACCTCACTGCAATTGACTTCAGCTCTTTTTAAAGTAACATTTTGAAGTAACACGCCACTGATTATACCATCTGATCATTATCTGGTCAATTGACAATCACATATGTCAATATTAAAAGCTATCAGTCCCAAAGGCAGCGATAAAACGCACAGTACACTGCTCATTACCTGAAAATTGCTTAACATGTAGGAGGAAAAATATCAATTAACAAGTAACAATTAGGTAGGATAATGATCAAACAAGAAGCAACAAACAGCTACTTGTAAACACTTAAACAATAAGGAGAAAATTGGCTTAGGGCCTCATGGTAATGATTGGGGTGATTTGTACATGGTAGTCATGTCACCGGAGGCAGTCTGCCCATTTGAATCCATCCAATTTTGGGCCACCTGTATTAGTAGAGTCAGCCGGCAGTGCAGGGGTTGCTTGGCCCGATACTACTGTCAGGTAAATGAGGCTGATGCACCAAATCTTCGAGCTGCCCACCTCCACCAGAAACACTGTTGGCTTTACTCTTGCACCTGAGTAATGTGCAATCCAACCTTTAGCCCCTTTACGTTTGAAATTCTGTACTCACCTCCTTCCTCTCTGCTGCATGACATTCATGGGTTAGGGAAAAATGAATCGTGTGTTCCAAGTTGAGATAAGTCCATAAGCAACGGCATGGGAGCTCAGTTAATATTTTATAATCCTTATCATTCTCTTCTGCCCTGTGCTGAAATAGTGCTCAATAGAATAAGCACAATGCAGAGGAAAAATGCTCCCATCTGTAGTCAGCCTTTCTCTTTGGTTCTTCTGCTTTTTCAATCTGTCTGTACCTAATGAGGGCACAGCTATGTACAGTGCATGAAAATGAATATCAGAGAATGTTGCAGCTGCACATTTTCTAGTTGCATCTCAGGACCGGATAAGAAGAGTATTTGCTCCAATGATTGATTGGTGATTTACTGTTTAGGAGACTTGCTGAATTTACTATGGGATGCTTCAATTTTGGCTTTTCATTACATTTTGGATTCACTGCATCAGAACTCGGTACAGCATGCTGCTGGGATGTTTAGTTGAGAATTAAAGCTATGCCCAACACTGTGCCAATCCCCTCCCCTCATTTTGAAACAGGTCTCACTTGGAGCCAAATGAAGGGATGGGAGCACAGCTTTCTTGACAGCTGTAGGAGTCATTTGTCTGGGATCTAGAGCTACAGATAGCTAGTTCCCTACTAAGAAGTAGGACATGCACATCCTGAACCAACAGGGTTCTATACCTATAACCACACCATTCTTCATACTGACACCTATTCCTTGGCACTATGATGCTCTCTTGTCACGTTTCTCCAATATGCATGGAAGGGGGTCCAAGTTGCTGCTTGTGGTGTTGTTGTCATTTCAGGCCAGGGCAGAGCAATGTCAACTCATTCACAGACTTTCAATGAAGATCACTGACACGCAACTCACAAATTCTGACACCCATGCATTAAATAAAAAGAGCTCCCCTCATAAGTGTCCAGATAATAGTTGTACTGTACTATATGGAAAAAAATAAATCCCTCTTATTTCTAAATGGGGAGAAATGGGTTTAGATTCATCGGGCACTGGCACCAGTATGAGAGAAAGTGGGAGCTATACCATTGGGACGATCTTCACCTGAATCATGCTGGGACCAGTGTTCTGGTGAGTTGTATAACTATGACAGTAGGGAGAGCTTTAAATTAAGAGTGGGGGTGAAAGGATCTTGTGAGGGGAGATGTGATAAATTGAAGAGAAATGACGAGGAAATAGAGCAGGGTAGCAATTTGGCAGATGATAACTAGATTGTGGCAGGAAGGTACAAACAATACCAAGAGTGCACCAATGAAGAAGACCAGAGATTGCAAAAATGGTAAAGCGACAATGTTAAAGGCTTCATATCTGAATGTGGGCAACATTCACAATAAAATGGATAAATTGTTAGCACAGATGGAAATAAGTATGTATAACCTGTTAGCCATTAGGGAGACATGGTTGCAGGGTGACCAAGGCTAGGATCTGTATATTGAAGGATATTTGACAGCTTCGAAAGACAGGAAACTAAGAAAAGATGGTGACAGCTCTGTTAATTAAGGGTGACATTAGTACAACTGGGAGAGATGATCTTAGCTTTAAAAAGCAAGATTTAGAATTAGTTTGGGTCGAGATAAGAAATAGGAAAGGTAAGACATCACCTGTGGGAGTAGTTTATGGTTACACTGGAGGAAAGAGCATACAGGAAGAAATAAGTGGGGCTTGTAAGAAAGGCCTGCAATAATCATGGGTGACTTTACATGTAGATTGGGTGAATCACCTTAGCAAATATAGCCTGGAAAATTAGTTCAGAATGTACTCAGGACAATTTCTTAGTTCATTACATTCTAGCACCAGCCAATGAACAGGCTATTCTGGACCTGGCAATAATCAATGAGACTGGATTGATCAATGACGTCATAATAAAGTAGCCTTTAAACAACAGTGATCATAACATAATAAAATTTCATTTTCAGTTTGAAGGTCAGAATTGTATGTCTAAGACTAGTGTTTTAAACCCAGGTTAAGATATATCAGGGTATGGAGGCAGACTTGGCTAAACTGAACTGTTAAACTAGATTAAAAGGTAGCAGGTCTTTAAGGAGATATTTAATAAATCTCAGCAAAGATTTATCCCAGCGAGAAAGAAAGACTCATTGAGAAGGATGTATCTTTCACGGGTAAATCTAAGGAAGTTAAGGATAGTATCAATTTGGAAGAAACACTCTACAATTCTGTGACGATTAATAATAGGTTGGAAGAAATTGGGCAGATTTTAAGAATCAGTAAAGAAGTACAAAAATTTATGAAGAAGGAGAAATATAATACGGGAGAAAGCTAGCTACAAATATAAAAACAGATAATAAGATTTTCTACAAGTATTTAAATTGGGAAAAAGTAACTAAAGTGAGTCGGTCTTCCAGAGAGTGAGTTTGTGGGTACCAATGGGCACTTTGTGTCTGTCCTCACTGAATCATAGAATCCCTACAGTGCAGAAGGAGGCCATTTGGCCCATCGAGTCCACACCGACCCTCTGTTAGGGCACTTCACCTAAATTCACTTACCTGTCCAACCCCAAAAACCCCATCACCTAACCTACACAGCCCTGGACACTAAGGGACAATTTAGCATGGCTGATCAACCTAACCTGCATATCTCTTGCGGACTGTGGGAGGAAACCGGAACACTTGGAGGAAACCTTTGCAGACACGGGGAGTATGTGCAAACTTCATACAGACCCAAGGCCAGAATTGAACCCGGGTCCCTGGCGCTGTGAGGCAGCAATGCTAACCACTGTGTCACCGTGCCACCCAAAAGATTTCCAGCATCCACAGAAGACTGCAGTAGACCTAAAAAATGACCCAAAGCTACTTGAAAATCAAGAGGTGAAAGGGAGTGAGGAACATAAAGCAATCACTATCCCACCAGGGAAAACGTAATGGGAAAGCTCTTAGACCTAAAGACTGACAAGTCCCCAGGACCTGATGGCCTAGATCGTAGGGTCTTTAAAAAAATGGCTGCAGATACACTAGAGGCATTGTTTAGAATCTTCCAAAATTCCTTCAATTCTGGATTGGAAAATAACAAATGTTACATTATTTAATATATTAATAATTATTAATATTAAAATTATTAAAATTATTTTACCTTGTGTACTTTACTCAAGAAGGGAGGAAGACAGAAAGCAGGAAGCTATAGATCAGTTAGTTTAACGCCTGTCATTATGAAATTGCTTGAATATATTATTAAGGTGGTTATAGCAGGGCACTTAAAAATCATAATGGGATCAGGCAGAGTCAACATGATTTTATGAAAGGGAAATCATGTTTAACTAATCTATTAGAGTTCTTTTGAGGGAGTAACAAGCAAGGTGGGTAAAGGGGAACCTGTAGAAGTGGTGTGGCATTTACTAAGATGCCACCAGCAAGGTTACTACACAAAATAAGAACTCAAGGTGCAGTTGACTAACAGAAATCAGAGAGTAGGGATAAATGGGACTTTTCTCAGGTTGGCAAGCTGTAACTCGTGGAGTGCTACAAGGATCAGTGCTGGAGTCACAACTAATTACAATCTACATCAACTTCTTGGATGAAGAGACTGAAAGCACAGTTGCTAAATTTGCCGATGAGACCTAAGTAGGAGGAAATGTAGTTGTCAGGAGGAGGTAAAGAGTCTCCAAAGGATGTAGACAGGTTAGGTGAATGGAAAACATTGGCCGATGGAGTATAATGTGGGGAACTGTGAACTTGTGCACTTGGACAGGGAAAATAGAAAAGCAGGATACTATTTAAATGGAGAGAGATTGCAGAGCTACTGCTACTGAGGGATCTTGGTATCTTCTACAGGAATCACAAAAGGTTAGTACGCAGGTACAGCAAGTGATTAGGAAGCCAAATAGAATACTGACATTTATTGCAAGGGGAATGGAATATAAAAGTAGGGAATAAATAAAAGAGAAATACTGTGGATGCTGTAAATCTGAAATCAAAACAAAAAATGTGGAAAAACTCAGCAGATCTGACAGCATCTGTGGAGAGTCAAACAGAGGGGAAGGATTCTCCGTTTGGGCAACTATGTTCTCCCGCCAGAGCTGAATTGCTTCTGTTTCACATTGGCATTAGGAGTGGTACCCAGAAGTGATTCAGTGTCCTTGCCATGCAAATGTATATATGCCAGGGATCGCAAGGGATTCTGCCGCGAATCCCGCTATTGGGCTCCCATTTTGAGCAGATGACTGATAACCTGATAGTGCGGTCCGATTGCTGGCACCACTCAATGCAAATCCTGCCCCTCCCGGGAATGTTGGGGCATTCTCTCCCACCCCCATCTCGGAAATTTCTGGGTCACCTCTGACATCGAATGTACGTTGGAGTGTGACCCGACCCCTTCCCCATCCAGAGACTCCCATCAGACTCCCCCCATCAGACAGCCCCCCACCAGCAGCCCTCATACCAGAGACCCCAAATGGATCCCTCACCAGAGACATTCACCAAAGACCACCCCATAACAGGGAACCCTCCATAACAGGGAACCTCTCAAAACAAGCAACTCCAAAATGAGATAACCCCATAACAGGGAACCCCCACAGCAGAGAACCCCCCCCCCCCCCCAACCCCCCGCTTGGCAGCTAAAGAGCATTCCAGGCAGAAACAGTGAACAAATCACTGATTTGAGTAAATCAGCATAAGTAACTTAATAGAAAGCCAAAACCACATCACAGAACATAGAACATACAGTGCAGAAGGAGGCCATTCAGCCCATCGAGTCTGCACCGACCCACTTAAGCCCTCATTTCCACCCTATCCCCGTAGCCCAATAACCTTATCTAAATTACTTGGTCACTAGGGGCAATTTATCATGGCCAATCCACCTAACCTGCACGTCTTTGGACTGTGGGAGGAAACCGGAGCACCCGGAGCAAACCCATGCAGACAAGGGGAGAACGTGCAGACACCATCACAGGCAGTGACCCAGCAGGGAAGCGAACCTGGGACCCTGGCGCTGTGAAGCTACAGTGCTATTAACGTGTGCTATCATGCTGCCCGGTATCTGTGGAGCACATTTCTGTTGTATTCTCCACTCAGTGTTTCAAATAACACAAGTAAAAGAGATCTGTCGCAATAATTTTGTTCCAGGTACCTGTTTTACTGTAGCATGGAGAACACTGTTGTTAGCATTACTGAATGTGGAACTGTCCTAATCTTATTTCTCAGATGTATCACAAACTGCAGAATTGTATTTCTAAAGTTAGCAGTAGTAAACTCTTGGCCATCAAAACCATTTTTGGAATATTTGCCACCAAGAAAAACTCCATGTTTCAAGGATAGATGCTTAACATTTGCCTTGATGTGACTTGTCCAAAAAAGCAGCAAATGTGTATTTGCGAAACTCCAAAACAAACCCATACTCTTGATATTGTGCTGCCCAGAAATCCCATCTCCTCCAACTATCAGGAACATAGTATTAATGACACATTTGCAGGCATCTAGAACATAGAACAGTACAGCACAGAACAGGCCCTTCGGCCCTCAATGTTGTGCCGAGCCATGATCACCCTACTCAAACCCACGTATCCACCCTATACCCGTAACCGAACAACCCCACCCCGCCTTAACCTTACTTTTATTAGGACACTATGGGCAATTTAGCATGGCCAATCCACCTAACCCGCACATCTTTGGACTGTGGGAGGAAACCGGAGCACCCGGAGGAAACCCACGCACACAGGGGGAGGACGTGCAGACTCCACACAGACAGTGACCCAGCCGGGAATCGAACCTGGGACCCTGGAGCTGTGAAGCATTTATGCTAACCACCATGCTACCCTGCTGCCCCATCTGTTCAGTAATAATAGTGAGAGACACTGGAAGATTTAGTTCTGAAATCTAAAGGAGAAAGTGTACGCACAGGAGCTACTGTGATGAGCAGAGTCCATTTTATTGGCCAGGTCCATGAAAATCCAGCCAGAAAACTGTCCACCCAAAACAAGCATCCAGGAGTGACTTGTGAGCATAAAAAGTCAGGTGGGTTTTCGACATTACAGCGGTGACTATTTCAAAAGAACTTCATTGGCTTTGAGAAATCCGGTGGTCGTGAAGAGTACCATATGAATGCACATCTTTCTTTAGGTGTGTTACTACCCCTGTAGAGACCTATAACTTTAAAAAGGAAACTTGCATTAAATGACTCAAATGATCACATGACAAGCTTTCAGACATTAAAACTTTTACTGTAACCAACAAACTAATAGTTACATTGACTGAACACTATTTCATCAGGCAACTGATACTTTAAACTACTGAAAACATCCCCCGTTCAACTTTGCAATACTCTACTCTGCCCTTAAGTAGACTTCTGCTGCCAGAATGGACCCCCTCTAACCAAAGCTGGGAGAATCTTCCAGCTTCATTTGAACCTCATAAAATTGGTCTCTTTAACCTAAGTGAAATACCTCTCCAGCATCTGCAAGGTGAACAATAGAGATGTGCTGCCTCTATCTCCCTGCTTTATTGATTCTCACAGACAGAACCTATCTGTGAGGTTCAGGGATAGTTTTAGAAAAACCTCCAACTCCATTCTATTACAATGAGAATTACATGTGTCTTGTAATCAGGTAGAAATGCTAATTAGTTATGCTCTAGACCTTCAAATCTATTCTATTTTGGAATTGTATCGACAGTTTTAAGTATAACAGTTTACAAAACATAACACTCCTAATAGATCCCTGGGACTTGGAGACCAACAGCCCATCTACTGTCAGTACAGCTGCTCAGGCCATTGTTTGCAGGTATGAATATTTCGGAACATCTTCCCAGTAAAACAACCTTGGCCCACTTCAACTTTTAACAACCAAGCTACCCTATCTTGTTGTCAGCAGAATTCAGAACAGGTCGCATGATGGCCTTAATTCCTCCTCTTATCCTGGTTAAAGACATAGTCCCAAAACATAACTATCTTCCAAGCTTTGTATTTGTAACAAGTGCCATGGAGGTTTTTGTAAGGGCAACGAAGAGTCCACAACGTGTAGGTTGAAACAAAAACTTACTTTATTTTACAATAACTATTATATACAGCTCCAGTTGTTCCCTACTGGGTCTTGTTTAGTCGGTGCCTTACTGGCCAACTCTATTTATACAAAGCCAAGTATTGCTAAGGGTGCCCTGAGCCCTTTTCGGTGGTTACCTCATATTCTGCAAGACGGGGTCGTTTTTAAAAATATAAATTTAGAGTACCCCATTATTTTCTTTTCCAGTTAAGGGGCAATATAGCGTGGCCAATCCACCTTACCTGCACATCTTTGGGTTGGGGGGGTGAAATCCAAGCAGACATGGGGAGAATGTGCAATCTTCACATGGACAGTGACCCAGGGCCGGGATTTGAACCCGGGTCCTCAGTGCCGCAGTCCCAGTGCTAACCACTGCACCTCATGGTGCCCTCAGACAGGGTAGTTAACCACCCCTACCCAGTAAGACCCATGGGGGTTATAACACGGGGATTGGGAGTGGAGTTGAGAGAGGGAGCCCAGGGTGACAGTGGATATTACGCTGCAGGGCCTCATAAAATAAGTTTTTGCATTTATATAAGAGCCACCTGGTTTTATCGTCGAGGGTGTCTGCAGTGAGGGCCCCCCTCGGTACGCAGTTAAAGTGACACTATAACCCCACTGAAATGACAGGACCTCAATTTAAACATATATTTAGGATGTTTTCACCTGAGTCAAGTGGATAACTCAGGTGCTCAAGAAAGCAGAGATGTTAAGATAACTGCAGGGCAGGAACCAGGTGGTAAGTGAACCACTTGAATTTTAATTCCAGTTTTATTTAGTTTCTGCTGTGAACATAATAAAAAACTATAATGACAACATTCAGGTTTTCTGATCCAACCAATGTGACTCATTTCTGTCAATATCACGTATTTGTCAAATTAAGGTATTTTTTTACGAACTAGGGTGTACAAAAATATGTAAATATTACTACGAGCTTACCAGAATTAAAAAAAGAGCCAAATCATTCATACTTGTTCTGGTTTCTTTCGCTTATTATCATATAGATTGATGATATATTAACCAAGGCAGGATTCCTTCTAAAATGAGTGTCCAAATCAATACCAGTGTTATGGCACAGAATATTGTCATGTGGAAATAGCAATGAACTTATTTGAACAGCACCATGGCCATTCATGATAAAATGCAAACTAGTGTATCCGTGCACCATATATAATCCCAAAAAAAAAACTTTGAAACGATAAGGACAGATAAAATGAAGCAACAATTGTCATTGGTGGTGCCTGGAGCCTGAAGCAATATAATTGTGTTGGCATGGCAACCAATGATGGCAGACTAATGGTAAAATGAGGAACAAAATAACATCACAGATGACTATCAATAGACTGGAGATAAAATTATTGAATAATAAGTCCAAATCATCTTGGTCCAGGGAAGATGATAAGCAATTGTCAAGGGAACGGTGTAGGGTATGAAGGCTAGTTGCAGTCCTTAATTTAAATAGCCAATAAATCAAAGCACGGAAAGTCAGAGGGGCAACTTTCGTGGGTATAAAAGGCCCGAGAAGGTAAGGTAAACAACATTTAGTTAGTTAGCATAAAGTTAAGGCCACAACGCGACTTACAATCCAAACATCCCAGTCAGGATTGCTAGAAGTGCTGGTCCCAATCTGGGCCGGCTTTTAAAGAGTGAGTTTATGAGTCCCAACTAGGTGGGTCTCCACCCACTAGAGTCCCTGGGGGGGATCGATTGATGTACACACGTGGGCCTCGTGGGGCTTATTATAATGGGTCATTTTAAAGGTGCAGGGCACAATCTAACTAAAAAAAAAGTCTGGTTTGTACGGGATTAGTGGGGTCGGTCCCAGTGGTTTTAGTGGCGGGAACAATCCTACCATCTAACGGCACTCTGTTTTTAATGCCCCAGAGGGAACGTTCTCTGGTACCGCCCTCCTCCATGCGGGAAGAGATTGGGCCATCTTTTTTAACTGTCTTCCCGATCTCTCGACCCCCCCCCCCCCCCTCCTGACGCAACCCCCAGACCCCCTCAAAGCCCTAACTCACCTATAAGGGGTTCTCGAGCCACCCCGCACCCCACCTCACACGGGAAGGGCGCCCCTTGGCCCGATCCTGGTGTGGACAAAATGCCAGGCTGTCACCTTGGCACTGCAAGCCTGGCACCCTGGCAGTGCCAGACTGGCACCCAGATGGCACTGCCAGGATGCCAGTGTGGTCCAGGGTGCCAAGCTGACAGTGTCAAGATGCCCGGGTAGCATCAGCATTGCCAGGGTGCTACCCTGTCCGGAGGCCAACCATCTGGGGGCCTCTGGTCGCCTGGGAGACCTCCCCAGGAATTTCTCCGCCTGGTCTCTCTTTGTGGGGACTGGTACTGAACGGTGCCCGTCTGGGCTCTCCTCAGTAAGGCTGATCGCTGGCGAGTGGCCATTAGATCCATTGCCAATTCTTAAACTCACTTAGCCATGCGAGACTGGGTCCTGCCCATTGTGGTTAGATCTCGTAAAATGACTGTCGGGAATACTGGGGGAGGCCTCTCCTGTGATCTATCGGCCACATTGCGCCCCAGTTCTGGCGGCACGCAACAGGTAGATCACGCCCGCAATGTTACTTCAGTGAAACCCATTCGGTGAATTCTGAAACCGTCCATGTTAACTGCTTCTTGTGACCTTAACTGTTGCAGTTTGAAAGCTAAAGTCCATGTTCAGCCACCAATATGCCACCCTAATGGTGAACCTTAGTGAACGTCTGTCGCTGAGGCTGTACTCAAAATGTGTGGCTCCTGAGGTAAAATGAGGAGTAAGTGTTTTAATTTTTTTCTGGAGGTTGGCGAGGGGTGGGGTGGGGGGGGGAGGCTGTGGATTTGAAAGGGAGGTTCCTTCGGATTATCTTGAATTGTTTTAGAATATTCCCCCAGTGCATGTGAACTAAATATTTACATAAATTGTTCTGGGGATCAGGTCTCTAACTTCTCTTTTGCACGACCAATTTTTGGCAGATTGGAATGTTCCAAAACGACATCTCCGTCAAAATCCTCTGTCAAAGGATTTTACCACCCTACACCGAGAATCTGCACTGTACCCCACACAGAAGTAGGTAGCATATCCTTACACATCTTTTTCTAAACCCAGCTAAAATGGAGCTGCTGCTGGGTGGGGAGGGGGGTGGAGTGGGGGGGGGGGGGGGGGGGGGGGGCTGAGAAAACAACAAATCTCCATTTGCAGTCTGTGTTATGAAATATTGGGGCACAAATTCATCTCGGCAGATGGCACAAACCAAATGGTATACGATTTGCTGCCCATGAAAAATGCATTGCCTGATATTCAGTTCCAGTCACATGTTGAAGGGTGACAACAGTGATTCACCACAATTGTACTGGGTCACTGATCAATGCGTTCCAGTATTAGTGTGCGGATATTTTTATTTTATGATATGTTACGTTTTGACTGGAGCAGGCATGGTAAAAATCAGTAATTGCACTTCAGGACTAATTGCGAGAAATGAACCAAGAACTATGGGCTGGATTCACCGCCGGCGGGATGCTCCGTTTTGCCAGCAGCCCGGGGGTTTCCCGATGCCGCCGGGCTGCCCCACAATGGGAAACCCCATTGACCAGCCGGCGAAACGGAGCATCCCGCTGGTGGGGTGAAATAGAAATGTGGTGCGGCGAGGCGGAGAATCCAGCCCTACAAGCCTACTCCTGTATTTTACAATTTTTGCTTTTTTAATCAGGGTTTATATTGCATTATGATTTTGAAACAAATCTTGGTATGGTATCTATGCGACTCAGTGAATAAATGCAATGTATGCCTGGTGCAGTAATAAAATGTACAGATTAACCAAAGTCTTAGGTTTCAGCTCTGCCTCTGTTGAGTAAGCCAAACTCAGCTGACATGGTCCAATTGATTCATTGTTTCCATGCAGGGGGGAGGGAATAGGTTTCAGGGTTCCTGGTCACCATCCAGCTCTCTCTTCATTGTGTCATTAATCCTGGTCATTCTTTGCCAAGATTTCTTCATTCCACAAACAATTTTCTCCTCTAACTCTTCCAATCCACAGTGCATTGGAAGTTATTTAGGGAGGAATGAGTAGGATAGTTCCTACAGTTATGAAGACAGACTCAACAGACTGAGCAGATTTTCCTGAGGAGAGACTGAAGGAGCATAATTCAGCTAACTAAAATGCTCAGGGGCATGGGTAGATTGTGGATGAAATCAAGCTAATTATCCTGGACTGCAATTACAGAACTGGAGGACATCAGTAGAAAATTAGCAGGCCTTAAATGAGCTGAGTCATGCAGTAGTGCTAAAATACAGCATACGGATATTGGTTGAAATTAAAAATTGCAAAGCATAGTCATCAGAAGCGAAGAGAATTAACAGCACTGATCTAAATGATACAAATTAATGCAGAATGAAGAACCCAGCAGGGTTTGTTGTGGGGGAGGGGGGCTTCAGGAAGTGTGGAAAAACACTGCGGCCAGTTTCAATCTATGAAACACCACCAAATTGTGCAATTCAATGGTTCAGGAATAATGGTTACTAGGTTTGCGAACCAGGTGATGGAAACTTAGATTAAAATGAATGGCTAATATTTCTTTCCTCTTCTTTGGCCGGCACATGCACGATGGGCTGAATGGCCTCTTTCCGCACCGTAACCTTTCTGTCTGTCTGTGGTTCTTCTACTCATCTCATTAATCAGTCAAATCCTTGTCAGTCCCTTCTACTTTCTGACTTAACTGGGGCGGGGGATGAGGATGCGGTTTTGCTGCTGGCGGGAGACCGATCTGGGAGTCTCTGCCTGGCTGCCATTACTCCCCCTATGATGGGCTGCATTAAACCTGGTCCAAAATGTGGCAAGGTAGCATCATGGTCATGCTTCAGAAGTGCATCTCCAGGCACAAAGCTGTTGCCAGTAAGGGCCCGCAAGGTGATTCTGTTCCTTGTTGGCAGGAGGAAGAAACCTCCATTTGAAAAGTAGCAGACTTGGTTGGAAATGGCTAAGGTACTGGCTAAGGACTGTGATTCCATGTTCTTGGACATAGCACTGGAAGAGGTTCAATGGTCTAATCGGAGGTTGACACTATCCCTCTTCAACATGAGTGCCTTGAAGTCTCAGGCCTTGATTGCTCATGTCTGCCCATGGAAACAATGGCTACCTGCCTGAAGGCACAGATGCAGCAGAGGTCACTCCTCACCATTTGCCTGCACATGCAGATTTCCACCTACAGCAGTTTTGAGGAAAAGCTCACCTTGGCCATTCTGCGCTTCACCTAAGAACCTAGTGCTCTCCAGCTCTAGGCTAGCTGAGAAGTGAACTGGGGCCTTGGTAGAGAAGGGGGACATGAAAGTGGGGATTCTGTTCAAACGGCTTGCATCTCTGAACTCTTGCACCAGCCTCCAGCCTCCCCCAACCTCCTTACTAACCCGGTCAGAGGCCCACATGCTGCCTCCTGCTCGAACAACTGAATTTGTCCTTGCACAGGTGTGGTTGAGGCTATCCTAGGTGGAGCTTTCACAGGATCCAAAATCCAGAGGATAAGAACAAAGAGCTTCTGAATAGATTGAGAAACTTGTGTCCAGCTCTGCAGAAACCACAGGTGTAGCACAATGTAGTAGAAAAAGGAAGCAAAATAATTTGTGTTTACACAATGGTACACATTTGGGTATTTAACACAGTGTTACAGTATTATGTTCTTGTTTTATGTTATGCGCCATAAAAGTTATTTCACTGCTCCATTCTCCTGTCTTGCCTAATTCTGTCTGCCACCTGCCAAGTGGTCTTCTGCCCTCTGAAGAATGGTATGTTACGATCCCCATAGAAACCAATAACTTTTACAAAGAGTTATGTATTTCCAGCAACCGATGGAAAGAACAGCAGGACAAAATTTCATCTTTTAAGACTTTTACTGTAACAAAAAAACTAAAATCAATAAAGGCTCACATTATTTAATAGGCAACTAATATACCAAACTACAAGAAAGGGGCTCCCACATGAAATAATTAACACAACAGAAAATACTTTATGACCCTATTGTGCATTATGCCATGCTCTCAGCAGATATATAGTCTTGAATATTCAAGTCCGAAACCCTGCCAAGGTTTTAGCAGGTTCCCTCCCCACTGCCAAGCCAGGGTGAGACTTCCACTGCCCTTTGAAAATCTCTTCACTCAGTCTTCTGAGTATCCTCAAACTGACTTGCAGCTGTATGGTCCACTCTGGTGACTCCTTTGTTTTTTCCAAAGTCTTCTTCGTTTTCTTCTTTCTGAACAGGAAACTGACTCTTACAAGTATCCTTGCAGCTGTAGCTTTTCTACTTCTTCATCCGTCAGCATCTCTCCCTCTCTGCCTTCAGGTTTCTGAGGCTGAGAGCCCGTGCCCAGAAAGACTAGCTGCCCTTTTATGAAAGCTGGCACTTAATTTTCTATTTGGTTTGGCCTGGGCTTTCCTCTCACTGCCAACTGAATCACATGGGCCTGTCTCCGGGCAGAGTTTAGGAGGATCACCATCCCCCTCATCAGGACATTCTCTTTTACCGCGGCATGGTGGCACAGTGGTTAGCACTGCTGCGTTACAGCTCCAGGTCCCAGGTTCAATTCCAGCCTCGGGTGACTATCTCTGTGTGGAGTTTGCATTGTCTCCTCGTGTCTGATGCAGCCAGTATGGTAACATTAAGTTCCACCTCATTCTCAGTTTCTCAGTTGGCTTGCATGGCATTGGTCACCTGCGGGCAGCTGATTTCAAGATTCTACCAGTATTTCTAGTAGATTCCAGGAAGGAGCCAGAGGTGTCAAAATAAGGGGGGGGGGGGTGATAACGTTTGCCCACTCTGTCCAGTTGGAAGGAGGTCTCCTGCAAGGGGGCGGCAACTGTCAGTGACCTTCAAATGGTAAAGTCTGAGGTTCCTGAGCCATTGTGGCTCAGTCAGGTCCAGGAAGCTTATTCTCTGCCTGTACCGCTCGTGGGCACCTGTCCTGCAGGTTGGACCCCACCCTCTCCTGTAAAGGTGGAGTGTTTGAGGAGAAGACAGTTTGCTGATTCTGCTGGTGTTACCCCTCCAACTGCTGATGTTGCTACTGCTGCTCGTCTGAGATTCTAAAGTAGAACTCCATAAGCAGCTCCTAGCCATGTCGGCATCACAGACATACTCTGCATTCTGCCAACATTTATACAGGCAGCACCCTAAAGCAGGCATGAGTCACTGAAATGGTCATCCTGATAGTGCAAACTTTTAAATGGAAATAATCCAAAGAGGGGTCTTGACGATTAAGTGATGGGGCGGGGTCCATTCCCTTTGGCAACTTGTTCCATTGTGGGATTATCCTTGGGAAGAAAGATTGTTGACACAGAGGCTGGAATTCTCTGGCCGTTGGGATTCTCTGTTCCCACCGGCAGTGCACCCCAGGTTTCCAGGTAGTGTGGGGTGACTTTAATAGGAAATCCTGTCGCCAGCAAATGGCGCACCATTGAGAAACACATGGCTGGGGGACCAGAGAATCCAGCCCACTGTCTTGGGAACAAATTACCTTTGTATTTTATCATTGCCATAGAGCACCAGTTATGTGTTTCCTTGAATTCCCACCACTTCATTCCATACTTTATAGAACCTGGTCAGTCTATATTTCTCTGTCCTTTACTGTTGTGATTCCGAAGCTGCTCTGAAGCTGGGAAGTGTAGATCAATTGGTGAAACATCCAGAGTCCAAGGAATGACCTCTAAAGTAGTGGAAGTCACTTCCAAAGCAGTGAAAGCACAAATCTAAGAACAAATCTTTGAGCAAAAGCCTTTCACTTAGGTGAGGAAGCAGATTGCATACTTAGAGCGCAATTCTCCGCTCCCATGCCGGGTGGGAGAATCGCGGGAGGGCCGCTCTGGCACCCCCCGCGATTCTTCCACCCCCCCCAAAATGGCATGTCACGTTTTGCGACACGGCGCTCGGAGAATCGCGGGCCGCCGTTTTTCACGGCGACCCGCGATTCTCCGACCCGGATGGGCAGAGCGGCCTGCCGTTCCCGACCGGTTCACGCCGGCGGCAACCACACCTGGTTGCTGCCGGCGTGAACATGGCGGCAAAAGCTGGTTTGTGGCTTATGGGGGGCGGAGAGGGGAGTGAGCACCACGACCGTGCTCGGGAGGGGACTGGCCCGCGATCGGTGCCCACCGATCGTCGGGCCGGCGTCTCAAAGGGACGCACTCTTTCCCCTCCGCCGCCCCGCAAGATCAAGCCGCCATGTCTTGTGGGACAGCCGAGGGGAAGACAGAAACCCGAATGCGCGGCTGACGTCATTAGGCGTGCCGGGCCTTGATGCCAGCGACAGGCCCTGCGGCCGTGATTTACGGCACGGCCCTCCTAGCCCCCCGAGGGGGGAGAGAATAGGGGGCGAGGAGGGGCCTCTGACGCCGTCGTGAACCTCTCCGGGTTTCACGACGGCATCAGGCCTTGCAGAGAATTCCGCCCTTAGTATTTAAAGCCTTCCTTACCTGTCAGTTTCTCACTTACCTCAAATTTTGCTTCTTATCCCTGATGTCACGATCCCCAGTTGATGTTAAAACTGGACGCGAAGATTCCAGAATGGAGCCCTGGTTCAAACGTCAGTAACTTTTATTTGTATTTTTGTATAAAACGTGGAAGAACAGAGTTACAGGACCGCTAATTAGTTTCAGGAACAGTGAAAATACGTTTATTAAAGATGAAAAATTGAATTGTGATACAATATATCTTTACTCCCCCCCTTAGCTTAAAAATTACACATGGGTTTTAGGATTACCATGGATTACAAAGTACATCTTAAAGTACAATGGTGTCCTTAACAAAGTCCCTCTTAAGCACACAAGACGAATGTTCTGATGATACCCTGGGCTACTGTGTGGTCAATTCCAGCCGCACAAGCTCTGGAGTCTCAACATAACTGAATTAACCAATAATTTGTATATTTTCCTGAGATCTTTGACCATCAATAGCTCCAGTGACTGACATGCACCTGATTTGTAAGTTAAACACATAAAAAAACTTTATTTATAATAAGAGAAGTTTCCACATGTAGTGGAAACAATAGAACAATGGTCTATTAATATAACTATTCCCCAAACCCCGTACCACTCTCTACCCAGACACACACAAGATTGACACATGGTGGGCAGGAAGGAAGGGTTCAAAGGTAATGGGGATTTAAAGGGCTGAGATGCGTCTTTGCTGCGGAGGAGGTAATCTTTGTAATTGGCGATCTTGAAATCATTGGTTGGTTTGGATGGTTTAGAATCTGCTTTCAATTAGACCTTGTGGGCTGCAGGAATTCCTCCGGAGAGCTCCTTTCACTTGTGTAGGCCTCCACCAGATTGCCTCTCAGTCTCACTGAGATAGCATTAGAATTCTCTACCTGAGAGTTTACAGCAGGTTCACCATCCACTCTGCCTTTCAACTGCTTGTCTCGTCTTTGTGCAGGGTTTCAGGCAGTGGTAAAGAGAAGGAGAAAAGGGCCTTGACTTCAGGACCATTTTTGGATTCTCAGGAGGGATATCAGCCTGGGCTTTCCCCAGCTTTTCTCACAGAGGTTCAACTTGCTCAGGCCTGACAGCATTTACATCAGGAGTTAAACCTCCACAGGACTGATAATCCAGACATGCTCACTCCAGCCGAGATATCAGAGAGAGAAGTTCCAGCCTTACTTGGAGAGATATTTAATAGGCTTCTGCCCAGCTCTTTCTCAGAACGAAACTGAAAACAAAAATGGAACCTGTCTTCTGCTCCAGAATCTTCTGAAAGGCTCTACCAATCCCATCAAAAACAGAAAATGTCCCGGAATTTCAGAAGAGGGGATTGGCTGCTGGCCAAATCCATCAAAATGACATCATGAACTATGCCACACAGCACACTGCATTGACATGTGTATCTGGGCCACTTCAAATAGCAGCTTGCAGCAGCGGGTGGGGTTCAGTTCAAAACCAAAAGTCTGTTGTTTTAAAAACAGCTAGCAGGACAGGCATTAAAAGGTAACCGGGATCAGGCAAGGATTTAAAAAACGTTCCTTATACTGTGGTCAAATACACACTCATCTCTGAACCCAAGTTAGTGTCTGTGGATGTCTCCTCAAAACCCTCCCCCCCTTCCCCCACAGATGATTGTCACGTGAGAGTTTCCAAACTCCACTCCCAAAAACACATTTTCAAGCCTTATCTCATAATAATGGTTTCCCTTAGCGGTTTGCATTCCGAAATCTAGACTAGGTTCTCCAAATGACACCGTCAAATAAAGCTTCCATTTTTAGTACTGAATCAAGTCCAGGATTTTACACCAACCCCATTAAGAATTATTTCATCTTAACAGCTTTTCAATAAAATATGAGATCTAGCCACTGATTTCCATAGTTATTTCAACTCACTTTCCACAGGTTGAAGTAATATCTCAGAAGCCTGAAAATCACTTCAGATATCTTTCTGGTGTCTCAGCCTTTTTCTCAGCTCGGTCTGTCTTTACCGAACAGTGCTCTGTTCTGGTACCTTGAACCTCAGACCTCTTAGAAACTTTTCTTAATTTCACTAGTTGCCTTAACTAGCTGCTGTTCAGATCTCTGCACGTGTTTTCTTATCCAACACTCCATAATATGTCTTTTCTTCCAGCAAAGCTGAGAGAAATGTTCCCTCTCTGGCCTTCTAAACTAACTGCTTCAGCAGAGCTGTGGGAGCTGGCGTCTCTCTCACTACCTGTCTTCAATTGCAATCAAATTTGTTAAACTAAAACTTAAGAGCTTCTCTACCTTACAAGGCCCCAGTTGCTAAGCAACACCCATATGCTAATGCCTTTTATTTATTCTTCACATTGTAGCCCTCTCTAAACACAATAGAAACACAGTTGGAACATTCGCAAGGCCCACACATACGCCTCTGTTCATCATGGATCGAATTATAGGTTTTACCCTTCCAGGCACAGAAACATTAAATAAACACACTCAAAACTATACTTTATTTCTATTGTTTTCCAATACAATTATAAATCCCTTAAAACTGCCTTTGTTTTTCAAACACTGGCAAGTAGAGGGAAGCCCAGGAAACTCATTCAAACACAGTTAAAGTCAGAACGCTGAGTTAATGAAGCAGATAATTAGCGTGTAAATAGCTGAACCACCTGTCCTATAAGGATTTACTGTGTGCTGTAGGTCAAGGTCAGGTCAAGGGAGGAAGATGATGGGTTCCTGTTAGCTTCCTGACTTTTGACCTTCCAACTGCTCACAAACTCACCCATCTTTCACAGACGAAAATTCCCTCCTTAATCACAGAGTTAGTGGGTATGAGCCTCACATTAAGCAAATTTTTAGCAACTATATCAAAGGGAGTCACAGGGTCATCAATAAGGATATTAATGGCAAAAGGATTGTGGTAGGGTTGATTAGATAGAAGAATGATGAATTATTGATGAAGATAGAAGGCATGGTTGAGGTATTAAATGAAGACTTTGTATCCATGCTTACCAAAGAAGAGGACTTGTCCAAAGCAGTTTTTGGGATACCGAATTGGCTAAAAATAGATAGTGAGATTCCAGAAAGGCTTAAAATCACCCAACCTTGATGGGATGCTTCCTAGGTTTCTCAGGGAAACAAGGATATAAATTGAAGAAATGCTGGCCGCAATCTTCCAATCCTCTTCCGATACAGGAATGGACTGGAGGGTTGCAAATGGTAAATGCTTGCTCACAAAGGGCGGAGAAGGATGAACATGGCAAATACTAGTCCGTCAATCAAACGTCAGTGGTGGGGGAACTTGGAAACAAAATTAATAGCCACATCCTTCCCAAAATTGTGGCCAATATTCCAACTGAGGCTGAAGTAGTGTTTTCCGCAGGATTGGTACAACCAACTGGGAGGGTGAGGTGTGTGGTCAGAGGGTCATGGAGGTAGGGCTTGAGGAGATAGCAGAGTTATGATATTCTGAGGGATTTGTCAATGAGGTTAAGGATTTTGCTATTAACGTGCTTAAGCACTGGGAGGCACAATGGTTCACCAAAGACAAGACGAAGGATGAGAGAGGTCTTAACATGACACATGAAGATATGGCTGGTTTTTCTTTTTCGAGTAAATCTAGTTAACTGGAAAGTGGGGCTAAAAATGCCAAAATTTGCTCCACTTTTAACTCTTGACAACACCTAACAGAAGAGGCTTTTACTCACCCATCTGGCTTCAATTTCAGCTTGGGTCCCAGAGGTGAAGTGAAAGCGTTTTAACACCCAAAGCAGTATTAGCAAGTGTAAAACCTAAGTGATGTTGTTGCAGTTATCTCACAGCTGAAATAACACGTATGTTGTAAAAGATGGGGGAAGGAAAGCCTTGTATTTCCCTTGCTAAAACTGACGCTTCAAATCATCCCTCTGTTCAGAAATAAGAATTCCTTGCTTGCAAGCAATAAATTCCTGATGATTCCAGAGCTTTAAAATCCCTCGTGTGAAAAACATATGTGTGGCACCAATTTGAAAATTCTTCTGTACAACGGTAATGCGAATTACCCTGAGATATAATTACATTACTCCATGGGTGTTTTTAAATTATTAGAAGCATCCTGTGTTGCTGGGAATCTTAGTGCCAATCTATGGGAATAAAGAATGTTAAACTTATTAGCCACTAAATCCATCTGGCCCAGAACCGTATGCACCAAACAAGCTTTAAACCAAGATAACTTGGGTCTGCTTTGCATTTTAATTGAATGCCGATTGTCATTCCTTTGATTTACATTAGCCTAACTCAGGATTATCACTGTGACTACCCTGGGATTAATCCAATGAGACATTTGCACTAAGCACATGCGACATTATCACAAGGTAGGACCTGTTTCTGAATGGCTGCAAAAATATGTTTGCTTGGATCTTGGTGGGTTGAGGTTTACAAAACAGCATTCATAACTCCGGTTCTGTGGTTTTACCTGCACTGATAGACAGCGTCATAATTGGAGTCTCGTTTCAGGATGGCCCACCGGCTGCTTCAGTGCAAAACCACACGTTGTTGAGTTTGCACACCCAAATGGTTGCAGGTTTCTGTACTTCCACATGTATCGTGTTTGAACTTACACTTTTAAACTGTCAACAACCTCAAATTAATTGAGCAGAATTGATGTGCACTGTTTTGATTTGCGAAACAAAAAAAAACAACAGAAATCTAGGGCAGAGCCTTTAGCTCAAAGGCTTAAACCGAAGAGTCGCTGCTTGCAGGTGGCTCTGATGATGAAGCATGCTCTCCTCTGTGATTCCCTGTGATCTCAACTGGGTCATTTTCCTGAAGAGCCGAATATAAGACCCTAACCGTAGTTCCGCAAGAAAATAATCGAATGTGTTCTGGGTATGTGAAAGTACGAAGAGCTAAGCGCAACTTCTAGAAATATATTGCCCTAAAGACCAGGCGTGCATTTATATAGTGCTTTTCAGTGACCGCCGGATGTGTCAATGTGTTTTACAGTCAACGATGTATTTGTGAAGTGAAGTCACTGTTGAAATGTAAGAATTGCAGTAGCCAATCTGCACACAGCAAACTCCCATTAACACCAATATGATAATGACCAGACAAGCTGCTCTTTTGTGATGTTGATTGAGGGATAAATATTGGCCTGGACACCAGGGATAATTCTCCAATTCCTCTCTGAAATAGTGCTTTTACATTCAGCCGTCTAGGCAGATGGGGCCTCAGCTTAACATCTGATTCAAAAGATAGCAACTCCGACAATGGAGCACTGGAGTGTCAGCCTTTTCTTTGCTCAAGCTCGGTAGTGGGATTTGATCCCAGAATCTTATGATTCAGAGATACGAATGTTCCCAACTGAGGAACAGCTGTCATGAAGGATTTTGTACTGCCTGAGTCGTAATGTGGGCCCTTTACACCCCAGCCATCATCTGAAGTATTCCTTCACTCACATCCTTAACATGCTTTCGGCATTATGAAAGCCTCACATGATATGCAATTGGACGAAATTCTCTGCCTCGCGCCGCCAGTAACGGAGTTCCCAGTGAGGCAGAGAATCCAACGGTAGTGAACGAAGCCCCCCCTCCCCCTTTATATCTGGATGGAGGTTCGCGCCTCATTCCAGCTTATTAACATATTATCTGGGCCCGCGTGATTCTCTAGTACTCTGGACCGGGAATTGCGTGGGCGAGAATTACTACTGCTCTTGACACAGTGGACCTCGTGGTGGGCCTCTTCAAAGAGGTTGCTCCCAAAAGCCCATCCGAGGGCCACCCTCCCTCAGTTCAATGGAAATCCTGCCCCCCCCCCCCCCCCCCCCACTCAACAAGGACCTCCTAAACAAAGGGACAATCTTCTCTGTTCTGGGAAGGACCTCCTAAACAAAGGGACAACCTTCTCCGTTCTGGGGAGCTTCCTGACAATAGTCACTTTTCAGGGGGGTCTCTGTGTCAGCTTCTTTATTTAGGGGGGGTCTATGTGTGGGGGGTCTCCTTATTTAGGGGGTTCTGTGGGGGTCTCTTTATTTAAAGGGTCTCTGTGAAAGGGCCCCTACATTTAGGGGGTCTATGAGGGTGAGGTGGCATTGGGCCACCCCATACTGTGGGGGGGGGGGGGGGGGGGACACAGAATATCCAGGGGGGTGGGGAGAGAATGGATATCGTCCTGGTTTCCTTATCAACCTCTTGGGTTGGATTGCATCCCCTGCCAACTTGTGCTAACATTGATTTTTAGATTATTTAAAAACGAGAAGGCAGCACACATCACCAGAGAAAGATTCACCACAGGCCATAAACCCCTCAACCTGAGAAACCCTGGGCGAAATGCATCCATCTGGGCACGGTAGCATAGTGGTTAGCGCTGTAGCTTCACAGCGCCAGGGTCCCAGGTTCAATTCCCGGCTTGTGTCACTGTCTGTGCGGAGTCTGCACGTTCTCCCCGTGTCTGCGTGGGTTTCCTCCGGGTGCTCTGGTTTCCTCCCACAAGTTCCGAAAGATGTGCTTGTTAGGTGAGTTGGACATTCTGAATTCTCCCTCACTGTACCCGAACAGGCGCCGGAATGTGGCGACTAGGAGCTTTTCACATTAACTTCATTGCAGTGTTACTGAAAGCCGACTTGTGACAATAAAGATTATTATTATGGCAGGGGTGCGCAGTGTTTCCTGCTACGGAGGCTGACGGGAACCCAGTCCAGTCCCGGCATGGTTAATTATGCTCTCTGGGGTTTTGTACCTTATTCCATGACAGGGCAGTATTCATAGCGGTCATCCCGCCATCATATCTGGATCCATATTTAAAAGGTGCCCAAAATCACTGATCTACCACTGAAGAAAGAAAATGGCTACCCCGAGGAGAGAGGATAGATGGACATCCTGAATATAGAAGCTGGACCTCCTGAAGAAAGTTGATGGAACTTCAGGAGCACGTTGAGGCTGGGAGATGGGCCTCCTCGTTGTCACTGAAGCCGAACGATCCACCTGATAGATACGCCCTCCGCCTACCTCTGTGTTATTCCACTTTAATGAACAGCTGGAGGAGCATGTTGTTTGGTTCAATTAGCCAGCCGTTGGGATGTATGGCCTCCGTCCCTGTCATTGTACCGGCAGTGAAATTACATACAGCGTTACTCAACTGTATGGTAAACAGAACCAATGAAATTTTCCATCAGCGGGATCCTCCAGTCCGCCGGCAGTGCACCCACGCCCACAAGTTTCCCGACGGTGTCAGGTGGTCACAGTGGGGAACCCCATTGGCTGGCTGCAGGAACGGAGAGTTCCACTGCCAGCGGGGTGAACCACGCTGAAAAATGTGGTTGGCGGATTGGAGAACCCGCCCAACATCTTTTTGGATTGACAGTAGCATCTTATTAAAAGAAAATGCCACTTGTGTTGCCGCTGCGTTGTAGCAGCATGAAAAGGCTTACTTGCTCTGTTTGCAAGGGAATTTGAGGGTGACAGGGCACTTTCCAGGTCTTAAAGTGGTGGCCTTTGGCCCATTTGTGAGTTTGCTGGTACAGAGCGAGCAATAATCTGAGCGGGATAGCCATTGTCCAGCAGGATAGCTTTGATATGCTCTATTGCTACAGTGAGCTTTCAAAACGAGCTAATGGTTAGGGCCCTATTTAAATGATTGCTGATGAAGCCAATCTTATAAAGCAAAGAGCTATATGAATCCCAAAGCATATATTGACCTGTGAAGGTCGACAGTGGTGGAAAAAAGGGGTTTTGATGGAATGAACGCTAACCTCCAACTCCTTGCATATTTTTGATAGGAGTAGGCCATTCAGCCCCTTGAGCCTGCTCGCCCTTGAACTTGTTCTGCCATTTGCTTAGAATATGGCTCATCTGGTTGTGACCTCAACTCCACTTTTCTCTCTGTCTCCCATAACCCATAAGAACATAGATGATGCGAGGGTGTGATCTACCGGCCACGCTGAGCTTGAAATGCAGCGCGACATGGCGCAACATACTGATAACAGCCGAGAAACCCCGCTCCCGTGATTTAATGCAATCTTGCGAGACTTCGTGATGTGAAGCCCACCCATTGTGGGCAGGATCACTTTTGACCAAATCTGCATATTCGAGTGAGAAAGCTAGCCTCACTCTAATATGCATTCCGTAGATCGATCCCGTTCTCTTATAGACCTTGGGTGAATGCCATTCAGTGCTGCTCTCCACAAACAGGGACCAGACGGAACGGCACTGTGGGGGTCTCTCACGGGATTGGAGGCCCCCAGGTGCATGCCCTCTGGACAGTGTAGTACCCTGGGCACCTTGGCAGTGCCAGCCTGGCCCCCTGACAGTACCACTTGGGTGCCAGCCTCGTGCTGACAGGGGCACTGCTAGGGTGTCAGGCTGGCATTGCCAAGCCGGCATTTTTTGCATGGTGGTTGTAGTGATATTCAGATATCAATATACATGATCAATGTATGTAAATGTAGTACAGTCATTTCATCACATTGGGCGGGATTCTGCCGGAATTGTCGGGGTGGCCTGTACCAGCGCCAAGAGTGACGTGAACCACTCCTGCGCGGGCAGCCCAGACGTTGTGGAATCCTCTGCACGTCCGGGGTCTAGGCCGGTGCTGGAGGAGTTAGCGCCGCCCCAACCAGCACAGAAGGGCTGGCGCGGGCCGGTGCGAGTTGGCCCATGCGCAGGACTGCCGCCGTGTTCTGGCGCATGTGCAGAACCGCCGGCGTGTTTCCTGCGCATGCGCAGGGAGTTTCTTCTCTGCGCCGGCCATGGCGGAGCCTTACAGAGGCCGGTGCGGAATGAAAGAGTGCCACCACGGCACAGACCCGCCCGCAGATCGGTGGGCCCTGATCATGAGCCAGGACACCTTGGGGCCCCTCCGGGGCAGGATCACCCTGCGCCCCCCCCCAAGGACCCCGCCAGACGGCCGACAAGCCAAGTCCCGCCGGGATGGACCATGTTAATTTCACGCCGGTGGGACTGGCCAAACACGGGCGGCCGCTCAGCCCATCGGGGCTTGGAGAATTGCTGGGGGGGCCGCTGCCAATGGCCCCCGGCCGGCGTGGCACGATCCCTGCCCCCGGCCAAAAACCGGTGCCAGAGAATTCGGCAGCCAGCGTCAGAGCGGCAGGGCAGGATTCACGCCACCCCCCCCCCCCCCCCCCCCCGGCGGGGGTCGGGAGAATCCCGCCCCAGATTACCGCTCTTTTTAGTCAGTTAGAGAGTGTGATCCAGAACAGTGAACAAGCAAGACATGGAATAACTAGAGTAAGAGAAGTTAGAACTAGTTTGTTATAATAGTGTATAGTTATGTAGTTATCTGTATTGTACTTTATTTCTTTATAGTTAGCTTAGTATTGAGTAAAAGGACCCAGTTTATCAACAAGAAGACTATTGGTCATTTTATCATCCTGGTGGATTCAAGAGCAATATATATATTTTAGATAAGTCATTATTTAAAATAGAACAGTGCTGATCGGGCTGGGTGGTGCCCCGCAAAGGGTGTGGAGTCCTGGGACCCCTTTACAGTGAGTTGGGGCATGGGGGGATTCGGGGATCACGTCAAGGGCTCAAGAGATCGGGGCAGCATTTAAAAATGGCATCCTAGTTTCTCCCTGCACTGAGGACTTTCAGCAAGCGTGGCTCCTTAGTGCAGCCTCGGCTGTGCGTTCCCCACTGAGGCCCCGTATCCAACGCGAGCCACATTAGATAGCGTTGTGTTTCTTGCCGCTACGAGCGCCGGGAAACACGCAGCTAAACACGCTCGCTATGAAACATAGTTCCCATTTGGTTTGATCGCGCCCGATATATTTGCAGCCGCATGTAAGAATTTCCTTATCCGTCTTAATGTGCTCCAATTCACTTTTGAGCGGAGTAGCCTTTCCTCAACAGGTGATAAATCTGCTCATGACAAAGCGTTGAAATGTGATTATTTAGCTAATTATCCAGCTGGACTTGTTTTTATAAATGTTGAAGCTCCATTGTAAATTATATAATGAAAACTCATCAGAAAGTAACTAAAACTGGTCAATGATCATTTGTAACAGTTCCGGGAACCCTGGAGATCCACCTACAGTTTACATAAACCGAGTCACAAATGTAACTCCAGCTAAGCACAATCTTTGAGTTTTATTGACCCGCGCAATTTACAAACAAATGTTATGCATGGAAGGTAAACTGTACTGTGCTCTCTTAGAAGTATTAGCAAATCAAATTCAAAATGCTCCACAAACTACAATTCAATGAACCCATGGGTTGTGATCGTATTGGAGGTTGATGAAAGATCACCAACCTGAAATTTTAACTCTGTTTCTCTCTCCACAGATGCTTCTTGACATGCAGACCATTTCCGTTGTTTTCTGTTTTGATTTGTCATTTTTAAATGATCGTTTGTTATTTAATGCGTAGAATAAATGGGACGAAGAACTCGAGAATTGCCAAGGGCAAAAAAAAAGGGGGGAAGAGGTGGGATGCAGATTTGAGGCTACTGTCAGCTCAGCCACATGATTATATTAAATGGTGGAGCCGGCTAGAGGGGCTGAATGGCCTACTCCTGCCCCTTGTTCATGTGTGAAATGGTAAAAAGTAGCATGAGATTCTGACAAGGAAGGAAGAATTAATAGATTGTATTGTAGAGATCCCAATGTCTCAAACATGTGAGTCTTATTAAACATTGTAGGATGAGTAGAGCAAGAGACAAATTAAAGGTGCTATATTAATGGAATGGAGTCAATATCAGGATTAATATGTATAGCATAGATATATACTCTCTTGTACAGAAGTTAATTAAATGTGCAGCCAAGGTATTAACAATAAAAAAAGGACATTCACTGGACATCCCAAAGGTCTTTAAATTTGATAAAGTATTTAAAATAAAAGTGTAGTCATTGTTACGATATGAGAAACACAGCAGCTAATTTGTACACTGCAGACATCCAAAATCAGCAATCTGCTGATCACCAGAAAATCTATCCTTTTGCAATTTTGATGGAAGGCTCGGATGCCTGGGATAATGTTCCTTCAAAATAACGTCTCAAATTCTTTCACATTCACCCACACAAGCAAATGGGGCATCAGTTTAACATTGTGTCTGAAGGACAAGCACCCCGACGGCACTGCTCTGGGGTGCCAACCTTGACTTTTGTGCTCAACGCCCTGGAGTGGGACCTGAACCCAGAAATTTCTGACTCAAAGGCCGGAGTGTTGCCAACAGAGACCCAGCTGACATACTAAATCAAACAGCATAAAAGGACATACAAGAGAAAGGTAGTGAGAGACAGAGTAGGCAAGTATTTACATTTAATATTCTATGGGTGTGATTGGATGGTGTTGTTGTGTCCGACATGGGACGTGACAAGGCCGTTAAATCTTGCCAGATGCCTCTCGCCTTGTGAAATCTAACGAGATCTTGTGAGAAGTCGCGATCTGGATCTCGCCTTCACTGGGCAGGATCACAGGTCATCGGAGGCCTCCAGGTGGTCAGGCTCTGCGCCAGGTGGTACCCTGGCACGCCTTCCATCTGGCACCTTGACACTCCTGCCCGGGCAGCCTGACAGTGCCACCATGGCACCCTGGGAGGGGTACCCTGGAAGTCCCACCCTGGCACTGCCAGGATGCCTGGGTGGCACTGCCAGGGTGCCAGGCTAGCAGTGCCAAGGTGCTTGGGTGGAAATTTGGCCATGCTGGGGATCAGGCCTGGAGGAGCCCTGCCCTTATGAGGTGGGGTGAGGGCGGGGCTCATGGAAAAGGAAGAAAGCCCCCTTTGATAACGGGGTCATCAAGAAATGCCCCACTAAACGTGCCCAAAATGGTACTCAGTTTTTTCCCCCGTTAAATCGCACCCATAGAGGTTCGATTCCCGATTTGGGTCACTGTCTGTGCGGAGTCTGCACATTCTCCCTGTGTCTGCACGGGTTCCCTCCGGGTGCTCTGGTGTCCTCCCACAAGTCCTGAAAGACGTGTTGTTAGGTAATTTGGACATTCTAAATTCTCCCTCTGTGTACCCAAACAGGTGCCGAATGTGACAACTGGGCACTTTTCAGTCACTTCAATGCAGTGTTAATGTAAGCATACTTGTGACAATGAAGATTATTCTAAATTATATAGCTACATTTTACTCGTAAAGTGTTTAAAGAAAAAACTAGTCCTGATATTCGAGCTGCTTTATTGCTGCAAACCTTAAGACAAAGATGACCAACCCAGATGCCTGTTAAATTGCTGGACCTATTATCTCTGGTCTTGGCTACAGCTGAGAAATGAAAGGTGCGTGACTGTGCCATATAATAATCATCAAAATAATAAGCATTTACTGAGAGATAGGAACTCTAATTTTGGAGCTGTTCATTTTGTGTAATGTTATGTATTGTACTTCATTGGCCTGTATTACTCTGCAATTGTCATTGCTGAAGCTCCGTGATGACTTACAATTCATGCTTTGTTGTGGTTCTTCATCTCTGAGTGCTTGAGATTATTAAATATACGTGTAGGACTCATTTAAAATAAAATGTAAAATATTGATTATTACACCTCCTCTGCTAGGAGAGATGTGAGCATTATTGTCACACCCATAGATGGTTGTTCTCTAGATGATACTTATACACTCAGTTTTCATTTCCACAGGCCGATTAAGAGTAAGTCAGGCAACGTGTATTATCTGGTCTCCAAGATTATCTTTTAATCTGTGACTCACTTAAAATTGTAATTCCATTCAACTGAATATTCAGGCCAAATCTTCCAGTCTCTGGATTGTTGGAGTCTGGATGTGCAACTGAAGATGTATGCCGGGACCCAGAGGAAGTCCGATTGTGTGGATTTATGTGGGAAATGCCCAGAAAGTTAAAACTTCTGACGGGCAATTCCATTGCTTCCTGGAAACCTCCACAAATGTTGCCAAATCTGAGTTAAAACTTATTCTAACACTTGGGCAACTCCACAGTTGACTGCCCCCCAAACCTCCCTGACATCTCCAGTTCCAACAAACCTCCCTTGACCAGCCTGAATATCCCCTGACCCAACCTGACTACCCTTCCGGCCCAACTATGCCCCAATAACCGGACTATCCCCTTGACCACTCGGCCACCATCTCGATCTGACAGGACTACTCCACAATCACCAGACTACCCATTCACCCATCTCCCCACCTCACCCACTCTACCCATCTACACACCTACTCATTCACCCCTCACCCACCTATCTACCTCATACACCTACCCATATGCACCTACTCACTCATCCACCTACCTACTCATTCACCCACTCTTCCATTTACTCATATTCAAAGATTGGACCTTTAAACTTATGACACCGAGTGCCTTTAAAGGGATGCATGTCCTATCTTCCCCTGTCTTGGTTCCACTCTGACAGAGTTCCTGAGGGACACGAGGCTCAGCCCTTCTTTGAGAGTTGAAATCAGAAGATTCTGGAAGAATGCACAGCAACATCAATCCGGGGGTGAATCTTGGAGTGCAATAGCAATCTGCTCATCATTTCCACTGGTCGGAGGATCCGAACCAATATTTCAAAACCCATTGCATTAATGTCCTTGAGGTAATTGTTTTAACAACTCAGTCACTTCTCTGGCTACTATGGCGGGCCTTACAAATCAACCATGTTACACACGCAGGTCTGACATGAGTAGGAATGGCAACTTCCCTTTCGAGAACTCATCGGTGTTTAGAACAATTAGATGTATGTTATTTTTCTAGACTCCTGGGGTCATTGAATTCAGTTTCATAATATACAAGAGTGGAATTTGATCTCAGTATTTCTGATTTGCAATTCCAGCACCATAATGGTGTGATATGCTGGTAGGCATGAGTTATACTGGCAGCTGCATATCAAACTCTGCTCAGGAACAATGGAGCTCTGTTTCCCAAATGTCGAACGTTCATTGTGAAAAGAGAATTGATGGCAGTGAAAGTCCTCTAAGAGCATTTAAGACACTGAGATGTAAGTTTTACAAAGTACCTAAGGGATAACAAAAACATTTTTCAGAATGTGACTTTGCAGTAGGCTTCAGTTATATCGCAGCAAATGGGAACTTGAGGAGGTGACTAGGGAATTCTCATTTCACTAGTGACAGGAGTCAAATCACCAACCTGACTGGCGAGTTGTACCACTTTGTCAATGTGCAATATCACAATGCAATAATGTGGAGATGCCGGTGTTGGACTGGGGTGAGCACAGTAAGAAGTCTTACAATACCAGGTTAAAGTCCAACAGGTTTGTTTCAAACACGAGCTTTTGGAGCACTGCTCCTTCCTCACCCAGGACTCAACAACCACGCCTGGGAGACCTTGCATGTGTGCCGGTTAGTACTGGTCCATACAAACATGGACCAATCAAAATGGAACGTGGGTGGATCTCCCAAGCCACTGGAGATCCCCGTAAGGGGGCAGGGCAGGGCGGCACACTGGCTCTCCCTCTAGTACCTGACACCTTGGCATTGCCAGATTGGCACCGCAGCAGTGCCACCCATGCACCCTGGCAGTGCCAAGGTGCCTGGGTAACACTGCCAGGCTGACAGGGGTAATACCAGGGTGTCAGGCTGGCAATGCCAGGGTGCCCAGGTGCCAGGTTGGCTCTGACAGGGATCGACCCCAGTTTGGGGGGGGGGGGGGGGGGGGGGGAGGTCTTACTCTTCCTCTTTTGAGCAGTTGTGCTGTCTAACTAATTTTTTCAAAAGTGGACTTTTTTTCTACTCCAAAGCGCTCCTAGAAAGACCTTGGGCATGATTCAGCAGAAAAAAGTTAAAGTCCGCTTTTTGGCGTGCTTGTGAGGTGTTTCCCAGCAGTCTTGAGACTTTTGGAAACCTCCCTCATTCCCCCTCTAATGGCCAATGCCCACCCAGGCTGGCAGTGCCAGGAGAGCAGTGCCAGGATGCCTGTGTGCCAGCGGCAGTGCCAGGGTACTACCTTCCTCTGTCCCCGACCGCCCAAGTTCTCTAATAGCCTGCAAGACTCCCTGAGGTGCTGTCACGCCTGGTCCATGTTTGTGGAAACCATGCTAAACGGTGCTCTGTCAAGGTCTCGCAGGCATGGCCATTGACGTCCAGGCTCCGGGATGGGGGATTGCACGTCACACCGATTTTCCTGCCTGAAATTACACTTAGTAATCTTTTGGGAGAGTTCTGCCCATTGTTTGCATCAAGATGAGGGGCTGGATTCTCCGCCTCTCAACACCAGCAGCTACAATTGCGATCGGAAGAGAATACCGGGTAACACAAAAATCGCAATTTGTGCCCGGCACCGATTGCCATGCCATACTTCGGTTCCCCCACTGGCGGCAGGAGCCAACGGGCCCATGCAAAACCATCATTTGCATGGATTTGAATGACTTTAGTGGGTTGGACACAGCATGCTCCACCCCTCAACGATGCTCAACCCACTCAGGCAGGAGTCACGCCGGCGCAAAATGATGGAAGTAATTACAATGAAAGTATTTACAAGCGGGTCCTGGGTACCACGGCTGTTGAGGAGGAGCGAGAAAGTAAGAAAACCCTCAACCCTGGGCAGCACGGTAGCATTGTGGTTAGCACAATTGCTTCACAGCTCCAGGGTCCCCGGTTCGATTCCGGCTTGGGTCACTGTCTGTGCGGAGTCTGCATGTCCTCCCCGTGTGTGCGTGGGCTTCCTCCGGGTGCTCCGGTTTCCTCCCACAGTCTAAAGATGTGTGGGTTAGGTGGATTAGCCATGATAAATTGTCCTTAGTGTCCAAAATTGCCCTTGTTGGGTGGGGTTACTGAGTAATGGGGATAGGGTGGATGTGTGGGCTTGGTGCTCTTTCCAAGAGCCAGTGCAGACTTGATGGGCCAAATGGCCCCCTTCTGCACTGTAAATTCTATGAAAATTCTATGAAAACTTGTCTGGCTTGCTGGGGGTGGCTGCTTGGGCTGCAGTGAGAAGTGGGGAATGACTTAGTGCTAAGTCCCTGCACTCGGGGCATCTCCCTTGGGATCGGAGTGGTCTGGCTCAGACTGCCATTGCTGCAATATGTGACTTAAATGCACCCCTTTGGTGCAACTTATAGGCCCATAGCTGTTCACACCTGACTGCTCACTGTGTCCTTAAATACTCTGAGAGCCTCTGGACATGCGGAAAACCATTCCGCCTGCCTCCTGGAAACCTTCAGACCCTCAGCAGTATCATCAATGAAATGGCCATGTTCAGTCGCTGGCCCGCTAGGTGTTGGCACTCCTCAGAAGT
This sequence comes from Scyliorhinus canicula, assembly GCF_902713615.1. NCBI lineage: Eukaryota > Metazoa > Chordata > Chondrichthyes > Carcharhiniformes > Scyliorhinidae > Scyliorhinus > Scyliorhinus canicula. The sequence continues at coordinate 106,929,238 of NC_052163.1, forward strand.
GCAGTCCCATTGCAGAGGAAGCAGGGGACTAGCAGAACCCATACCAACCAAAGGACACCCACACTGTGGCCTTTGGAACCTTCGCTGGCACACTGCGCCTCTCAGAGTAGAGGCCTCATCATTAGCTCATCCCTCAGAATCCTAAACTGTCTCCTCTTGGTGAGGCTGGCAGTACTCACTGCCTCTGCCACCTCCTCCCAGACACTGTTCAGGAGGGGAGGGCTTGAGTCTGCGGCCCACCCTGGGGAACAGGGTGTCCTCCAATCCTCAATGGCTTCGAGCAGTGGGTCCACTTCAGACTCCCGAAATCTGAGGGGAAAGGTCGTCCCTGAGCCATCCCCTTGGCTGGAGTGTGTGGTCAGTGGGGTGCTTATACGCAGCTCCAGCTTGTCAGGTTCTTTAATGCGAATTCCGGCCCCAGCCAATCTGCCGCCAGCTGGGATGGAAATTGCTTCCAATTCACGTTGGCAGAGCGCTAGCCTATTTGCATGTCCTGAATCTCAGATCAACAGCAACGCAAATTACACAAGATTGAGTCTTGGTGGGAATACTTATGGGGCGGGAGTCTCATTTGCTTGACACCAAATTAGTAATCGGCGATCGGGCGGAGAAACCACTTTGACGCCGAAATCGGGGGCGGCGCCTGTTTTTGGATGCTCCACCCCCTCCAAAACAGTGTCATTGGGGAGTACGACACACACAATTAGGACGGTCTGAGGACGTCACCTGAAGGCCCTTCCCGATGTTCCGACCAGATGGGCCGACTTCCCGATGGTGCGGGACCCGTGTGCTCTGAGTTTTCATCAAACTCGCGTGGCGGCTGCAGACTGTGTCCAGCGGTGCCAGTCGGGGGAGGGGGGAGCCGTTATGCTGTCTGGGGGGGGGGGATTCGCCGGGGTCTGGGGGGGGGGGAGCTGGTGGAGGGTGGTCCGGGGGTGGCGAGGAAGGTTAGAGGGGGGCATTATCTGGCAGGCTGGGTCCGCGTGCAGCTGGTGCCATGTTGTAAAACGCAACTGCTGCAGGTCGTCGCCGTGCGCGTGTGCATGTGCGGCCACCGACCCGGCCATTCTCTGGCCCTTTATATTGGGACGCCGGGAGTTTTATGTGACGCGGCTGCTAGCCCCACAGCATCGGTGTGGGAGCGGTGCTGACGTGTTCTTCGTAAAACTAGACACTTCCTTTGGACATAGTCTCAAAATCGGAGAATCCCGCCCATAGTCTCCCAAATGGAGAATTCAGCCCAAGATCAGCACCTTACATATACCCTACAATATCAACTCTATAATATACAATCTAATTATTTGGTAGTACAGTAGTTGAGTTTTGCTGAAAAAATACATCTTGTTGAAGTTTTTTGTCTTGCGCTCATCAGGACAATCAGACGAATATCAATGTCAGGGAAACAATAACTTTATACTGTATGAGAAAAGCATGTTGATTAGTTGGCAAGTGGACTCTGATTGGTAGAGATGTTGCCATGGTGAATGCACCAATTAATGGTGAGTGACTGTTAAATGCCAAACATTGTTTGAAAATGTAAACCAGGCAACTTGACTTATTTGTTGAGTCATTACCCTGAGGAATGAACCAGCGAATGGCTGTCACTTACTTTGTTTGGCTGAAACAGGCGCAATGCACGCACATGTACTTTCTGTCTGTAAGAACAGGTCCCTGGGTACATGTGCTTTGACAAAATGCCTTTCTTCAGCAGTACTCGATATACAATCTTCTCTGCCAGATGCAACAACCAGTTGTTACTTTACAGACCAACAACTCAAAGGAGGTGGGCTGGGACCCACTGGAAGCAGTTTCCTCGAGTTCCTTGATGGAAGTGGCTTCAGCTGTAATTCCATGGATGGTTTTCCGACACCAACGCACCGTCCGGAAAAACAATGCTGCTTCTCGGGAAGATTTCCTCCGTGTGTATTTGTATTTGTCACAAATCCATAGGTTTGTTAATCGATGTTCCTTCGCTCGATGTGCACGGAGGATCCCCTCCCCCCGGACGAAGCAAACCATTTTAATGCCTTTTGATTGTTGGCTCTGCGTCCAACACAATGCGGAAAGAATCTTTTAAATGCGGTGCTGTACCTGCTGTCCAGCAGCAGCTTCCGAAATAGCTGCCTGTTTCAAACAAATGCCACGACTCTGAACTGCCAGATCATTTTAAAGAAATCAAAGCATGCTGGTTTTCACTGCAGGGCCTTGCGGTCTGCAGTGCAAACAGAAGCCATTATATTCCAGTTAACACTGGCACCATTCATGCTGTGCAGGCCTTCCTCAGAAATAAATATTTTCCATTCAATTTTAGTTTGTAAATGTTTACCTAATGATGAATAGCTCAATATGACATAAATGAAGTCAGCAAATGCATACAGAATGGCCCCCTTTTTTTCAATGTTCTTTGATGTAAAAAGAAAAGTAATCTTGTTTTATTTTTGGACGTGATGCTTCAGTGTTTTGCAGTCCACAGAGGGTTAAAGTTGAACTTGAAACCAGAAACGACATCAGAAGCACAGCTGATGTCTGCGATGTGTGAGTTCACTGTGTAAAAATGTCTGATGCACGCAGCATTTTCCAATCGCTGGCTGTACAGTCGGGCAGATCTCCAGAGGAAAGGGAGTGAAGTTTCTTTTCATTTCTTTCTTCAGGGGTGCCGATGTCGAGCAGGTCGCCCAGATATTAAGCTCTAATCAATCTGCCCAAATTGACTCTACTCCAAGACTTGGTTTACTTCTGAAAACCTCTTGCTCGGGAGGATGACCGAAGGGCTTCTCTCTTTTGCCCTTTTGTTTTGAACATCTGAATGAGGTGCAATCTGATGGCTTTCCGTAATAAGTCCGGATGCTTTCCAGCTTTATCAACACATTTAACAGCCATTAAAAATCCTCACACGCAAAGAAATTAAGTAGTTGCTGGCGTTACTTCTAAGGTTTTGAGTCTGCAGATGTCTGGCAGTAATATATAGATGATTTAAGGAAAGCAAATTGTACACCTGCACATAGACAAAGGGCAGAATGGCAATTAGTTCATTAAATTATTTCTTTGAATCAGGTTGTGTAACTATGCTCGGATACATCAGGCACGGGATTGAAGCAGCAAAGGGCTGGACCTACAGGAGGTAAGGTAAGGAATTAGATATATCCTGCAAAGGACCATAGGCATACCACTCCATATTCTATTGGAGAGAGACAATTGGTTATGTATAGCTTGAGGGACACCACTTCACATGTGTGCAACAAGGCGAGGAGGCAGGCAACCATGAACTATCGCAGCCGATACAGAGATCGAATCCATGCCGTTTATGTTATCCTGCTCGTAGCCGTCTAGCCAACTGAGTTAAACAGCCTGCAGAAGGTGGTGGTCCATGGGAGACGGTTCTATCTAATCAAATGATTATGCCTAGAACACTTTTAAGATGATGCAGTAGAGTCAAACCTCTGTCCTATGGAGAAGCTTAAAGTAGTTAACAAAGGGCAGCACGGTAGTACAGTGGTTAGCACTGTTGCTTCAGGGTCCCAGGTTCGATTCCCGCCTTGGGTCACTGTCTGTGCAGAGTCTGCACGTTCTCTCCGTGTCTGCGTGGGTTTCCTCCGGGTGCTCCGGTTTCCTCCCACAGATGTGCAGGTTAGGTGGTTTGGCCATGATAAATTGCCCTTAGTGTCCAAAAAGGTTAGGTGGGGTTACTGGGTTACAGGGATAGGGTGGAGGCATGGGCTTAAGTAGCGGGCTCTTTCCAAGGGCCGGTGCAGACTCGATGGGCCAAATGGTCATCTTCTGCACTGTAAATTCTATGATTCTATGTCCCACTATTTGCCCCTCTCTCTGTGACCCACCCCTCTCTCTCCATGTGATATACCACGGTGATCTGCCTCTCTCCATCGCTATGTTGCTCCTTCCCTCCACCGTTGCTGCAGCAAACTGCAACAAGCACTCACTGCTCAGGCTGGAAGATGAGAGCAGCCACTTGGCTTCGATGTCAAAGTGCAGCTTGTAAAGGGTAGAATGGCCTCATCCCACATTGACTCTCATTCCATGTTAAAATTACAATGAAACGTTACTGGGGCTGTTCACAGTCTTAAACAATTCTAAAGCTTGGGGCTCTCACCTCACATAATCCGGTTTCTCCTTTAGAAAAAGGAATTGGTATATCCTGCATTTGGCTGGTGAGGGGCACGTTGCAGGTGAGCTCCTGGCAGCTCCCATCTCCAGGTTAGAATGACTCTTCAGTAATCTTGTGTCGTCAGGCATTTTCCTTACAAAATCCATGTTTGTAACTATGGTAATGTGATGAAATGCTTGCTGATGGCTGATGTCACCATGGTGATTTGTAGCTGGTCCAAAAATGCTCCCTCCGGGGAAGTTGAGGAATGGATGATGTCATCAGGATGAAATCATTATAAACAACTGACTTCATTTCAGACTCGGAAAACAAAGGAAATTAAAAAAAAAAACGTCAACAAACATAAAAACAGATTATGCCGTTCAATGCATTTCTTTACCTTTGTGTGCGATTTTCTTTCCCAAAGGAAGGAAATGGGTAATTTGTGAGGGGGAAAAATAAGGGATTTTCTTTTAGTAAAAGGATATTCATCCCACAGAGAAACATAGATGCATGTGAGTGTTGTAATGTTCCCTCCAATTTCACATAATTGGGGGTTCAATTAGATATCCCTAAAAACAGTCATGGGGATCACAATGCGTGATTAAGCTGTGCCATTCAATGAATTCAGACAGCATGCAAACCCCTTGCAGCCAGTGCTAGCCATGCTGTTCATTGGCTGCAAGCATCAGCGGGGGATCCAAAAATCGTAACTTCCTGGCACGACTTAACCTGTATTGTTTAAAGCCAGCTTGCACCTTTTAAAGAGGAGGAGCATTGTGACAGGAGCAGATGCTGGCAGCCATGCAGGAAGCAAGTACAACTGGAGAAACAGTAAAGAATAGCACAACATGGGAACACAGACTCCAAGTGTATTCAGACACTGAAGACCTTGGTGAAAGTAAGAGGGGTGCCTGTACGTTTCGGAGGCCAAGTGTCTCTCCAGGTACACGCTTAAAAGGCAGCAGGAGATAACCATGTAGACCGTTGCCTGGATCAAGCCCAAAGGAACTGGCTGCAGTATCGCAAGAAGTTCAAAGACCCCACATGTGTTTCATAGAATTATCATAGAATTTACAGAGCAGGAGGCCAGTTGGCCCATCGATACTGCGCCTGCCCTTGGAAAGAGCACCCTACTAAAGCCCACGCCTCCACCTCATCCCAGTAACCCCACCTAACCTTTGAACACTAAGGGACAATTTAGCATGGGCAATCCACCTAACCTGCACATCTTGGACTGTGGGAGGCAACCGGAGCACCCGGAGGAAACCCACGCAGGCACGGGGAGAAAGTGTAAACTCCACACAGGCAGTCACCTGAGGTCGGAATTGAACCTGGGACCCTGGAGCTGTGGAGCAGCAGTGCTAACCACTGTGCCACCATCCCACCCCATGTCAAAGGTCAGTGAATGCATCTTCAGGTGCCATGTGCTACCAATTCTACCACTCACCTCAGGCACTGCTCAAACCACCATAGCCCCATCAATCCCCTGTCAGCAATCATAATCAAGCACAATTTATATCTAACATTCACATGCTTCATCTCATACAGTTGCTGCAAGAATCCCACCCACATTACAGCTTGCACACATTGCCAGCTATTCAACCATGGCTTCCACATCAGCCAAACAGATTGCAAGATGGACTCTGATAATCCATCCCTCCCCCTTGCAAGACGTAACTAGAGGCAGCAGGAACTATCTGGAGAGGACAGGCTCGCCTGCATGAAGGAGATGGCGCTGGGAATAGTGGGTTATCCATTCCTAAGGCCTTGGCCATTGATGGGGCTGAAACCATTGAAAATGATGGGTGCCTCAATATCTAATCCCCCTTGTCACATCCCACTTGCATCTCTCTCAAGAAGACAGCATTTGTCTTCTCACCACTGCCACTCTGCCAGTGCCCTTGCTGTTGCCTGTTAGGCAGCCAGCCCAGACTGGCGGTGCCCATGCCAAGATGATGCAGTCAGAATCCAGGCCTTCTAGGCCGAGAGTTGTTCAATGTTCTCCTCCATTGATAGTCAGCAACTTACCACCAAGGCACCTCCGATGCTCCGGTACCTCCGGAGTGGCATCGAGGTTCGCGGCCCACACCAGTGGGAGGATGCAAATGGGTCATTTGAACCAATTTGCATCCATTAACAGGCTGGACACCAAATTCTCCTTTTCTCCGTGATGCTCCAGCACTCTCAGACAGGATTTACTATTCGTGGATTGGTGCAAGTATTTGCCAGCATGTACCTGATGTGGTGGACCTTGCAATATGCCAAAGGGGTAAGTATTTAAGGTACGTGGCCCCAAAGTACATTGGTGGGCCCTCTCCCTCCACAGATATCCTGCCCACCCCACCACACAGCCCCTCCATCACCACCCCCCCCACTAAAACCCCCCATCAGCGACCCCCCATCAGATGCCCCATCAGCCACCCCACCAGAGCCCCAACCAACCCCCATTTGAGACCCTCATCTGAGAACCATCCATATTAAAGGCCCTCCTATCAGAGAATCCCCCATATAAGAGACCCACCCATAAGAGAGACCCACCCATAAAAGAGACCCCCCTGATCAGTCAACCCTGTCTGGAAATAAAAGAGCAGTCCAGACAGAAACAGTGAAAAAAGAATCACTGCTTTTTCACTCACCTGTCCCTTACACTTGTTGCTTCAGACAGAGGTGAGAAAGCAGCAGCTCTTAGAAAGTCAAAACATATCACAAGGCTTTAAACCCCCTCAGATCCTTTGATCTGCAAGGCTTCTATTCACTTTCAAAGATAAATGGATTTTAGTAGACTGTAATTGACTGTAATTAATAGTTTCCAGGCAGCCAGACGTCTGGTTTGTTTATTTTCATTTCCATTCATGCTCGAATGCATCTCAGGTACTCTGCTGTGTACCTCAGCGCAATGTTTACAAACATCTATCTATGATTGACAGCTTCTGACCACATCAAATGCAGTTAAGTACTTTCTGTTGAGAAAACGAGGAAGTGAAAGCACTTAACTCCTCGGTATTTCCAAACATTGCTGTTTGGTTCAAAGTATGGTACTTAAGATGCATTCAAGCATGAAAGGAAATAAAAATAAACAATCCAGCTGTCTGGCTATCTGCCTGGGCTGCTCTTTAGCTCTGTTATGGGGGGTCTCTGGTGGGGGCATCTGGTGGAGGGTTCTGGGGGAGGTCTGGTAGAGGGTCTCTGATGGGAGTTGGTGGGGTGGGTTGGGTCACCCTCATGCCTGCATACTGTGGAGGGTGGTGATGGCCCAGCAATTCCTGTGGCAGGGCGGCGACGGATGCAGGGGCGGGGTGTAGGATATGCATTGTGGAGGGGAAGGGGACCATTTTGACCGGGTGGCCCAACAGCAGGATTTGGAACTGAATCCCTTGCACTCTCCGCCATGCATGAATTTGTGTGGCTAGGGACAATGAATCATTTTCGGGCACTGTTCCTAATGCCAGCCAAACCAGAAATGATTCAGCTCCGGTGGGAGAACAAAACTGCTCTCTCCGGGAGCCAGGAAGTTACGATTTTGGATCCCCCGCTGATGCTTGCAGCCAATGAACAGCATGGCTAGCACTGACTGCAAGGGGTTTGCATGCTCATATTCTCATGATTCTATGTCCCACCATTTGCCCCTCTCTCTGTGACCCACCCCTCTCTCTCCATGTGATATACCACGGTGATCTGCCTCTCTCCATCGCCATGTTGCTCCTTCCCTCCACCGTTGCTGCAGCAAACTGCAACAAGCACTCACTGTTCAGGCTGGAAGATGAGAGCAGCCACTTGGCTTCAATGTCAAAGTGCTGCTTGTAAAGGATAGAATGGCCTCATCCCACATTGAATCTCAATCCATGTTAAAATTACAATGAAACATTACTGGGGCTGGGTCCGTGGCCGCGCATGCGCACGGCGGCGGCCTGCAGCGGCCACACTGTGCAACAAAGTGCCGGCCGAGCATGGACCCAGCTTGCCAAATAATGTCCCCTTTTGACCAGGCTTGCCACCCTGGAACACCCCCACCAGTGCCCCCAGCCCCCGCCAAAGTCGCCCCTGCCCTCGGAACAGCTCCCACCCGACTACGGCGGTGCTGGACTCAGTCCACAGCCACCACGCCGAGTTCCTGAAAAGAAATAGCGCACGTGTCCCACGCCGTCGGGATCTTGGCCCATTGGGGGCGGAGCATCGGGGGAGGGCCTCAGGTGATGTCCTAAGGCCGCCCCGCCGGCGTGTGGCATACTCACCAATGACGCCTTTTTGGAGGGGGCAGAGTGTCGCCAAAGGGGCGCCGCCCCCGATTTCGGCGCTAACGGGGATTCTCCGGCTGATTGCCGAACGTGATTTCGGCATCGGAGACCGGAGAATCCAGCCCCATAAGTCTCCGAAACGGAGAATCCAGCCCATGTTGTTTCAGCAGTTTGCTCGATCACAGTACATGTGGCGGCATGGATTTCATAATAAATGGGCTGCAAATGTGTCCTTGGGTTGCACACCAGATCCACCAGTCATGTCATCAATGAATAGTCCTTGTTGCCTGGTCTCGACACTCTAATTCGTCATGGTGGTTAAATGCAGCTGGCACAGTGGACTGCCATGCAATGAAGGCATCATGACTGCTGCCTCCCTTTTGATTTCAGTTTAGGGTAGAGTTGACATATGCCACCTGCAAAATGAGCTGCGTGCTGTCAACAGCATCCTGCATCATGGGGAAACCTGCAATATTAGTGAAGCTGCATGCTCACTCCACCTGCTTGTCTTTGGCAACAGTGATTAAATGCAGTTTAATGTGATTAAATGTAGTTAGTCTCATTAAATAGAGAGTCTCAATGACAAACTCACACAATAGTGGGCTGCCAACTGCAAAATGTTGGAAAATTATGCTTTGGATTGACCCCCCTGGTATATGCCTGGCATGCATATCACTGGCAGAAATTCATTGTGCGAAGGTACTAAAGACCCCCGCCAATTTGATGCCATTTTGGAGCTCTAAGGGCATTTGTAGCACATAAAGAAAGTGGGCGCTAATGAACTCAATTTCTTCCCCAATGTATTGACTGAAACCTTAAGGGAACCGCTGTCACTTCAGCCAGTTAGTTTTGGATTTGTGTTCAGCCCGCTGAGCTGAAAAGCTGTGAACTTTGGAAGTCCAATTGCAGCAAAGTGTCTGCCAATAATGTGTGGAATAAATAATTGTTACTCCTGTGGTACAAGGTCCAAACACACTCAGTATGATATCTCAAACCAAAACGGTCCGGCTTGTCTGCTTCACATAATCATTTGGGCCCGGCTTTTCTGCCCCCCCCCCCCACTTCCCCGCACCACCCCGCCTCCGCCTCCCATCTCCCGCCATGGCGCCTTTTTCAGCAGCGGAGGGGCTCGTCATTGGCCGTCGGTGGGATGTTCTGGTCCTGTTAAAGTCTACGGCATATTGTATGGATCTCCTGTCGTATCGCCGGGGAACCAGCTGCGGGTGTTCATCTTTGGTGGGACCGGAAGATTTTGCAGCCGGGAAGGGCTGGAAAATCCCTCCCTTGGCGGCATGGTAGCACAGTAGTTAGCACTGTTGCTTCACAGCACCAGGGTCCTGGGTTCGATTCCCGGCTTGGGCCACTGTCTGTGCGGAGTCTGCACGTTCTCCCCGTGTCTGTGTGGATTTCCTCCGGGTGCTCCGGTTTCCTCCCACAAGTGCCGAAAGGCGTGCTTCTTAGGTAAATTGGACATTCTGAACTTTCTCTCCGTGTACCCGAACAGGCACCGGAATGTGGCGACGAGGGGCTTTGCCAGTAACTTCATTGCAGTGTTAATGTAAGCCTACTTGTGACACTAATTAAGTATAAGATTATTATAAGATTATAAGATTGACTCAAGGGGTGCGCTCTTGTCTTGAAAACATCTTGATCAGTGAAGATATGTCTTCACTTTCAAGGTCATTGAAACACTTGTTTAACATGGATAGTGTTCGGAAGAATTTAAAGTTCATGTGGAAAAGCCACCTATGTACAAGGAGCTGAGGGTCGAAGAATGGGCAATTTTGAAATGTGGAATAGGATAAAAGTGAGAGATGACCATTGTAATAACTCCAGCGGAGGCCAGGCTTGGCAAAACAGAGGTTTAATTCTCAACAGAAAAATAGCAATGGCCATGGCGTACAACGTTCTTATCCCAGTATGGGGCTGGTTTAGCTCACTGGGCTAAATCGCTGGCTTTTAAAGCAGACCAAGCAGGCCAGCAGCACGGTTCGATTCCCGTACCAGCCTCCCTGGACAGGCGCCGGAATGTGGCGACTAGGGGCTTTTCACAGTAACTTCATTGAAGCGTACTCGTGACAATAAAGCAATTTTTATTTTAATTTTTCATTGTGGACCGCAGGTTTGGGTCTGGGTCACGGTATTAAAGCTCCCGCTAGCGAGCCCCCCGCCCACTCAATGTGAAACTCATACTCCATCAACCCCAAGGGGAAAGCAATCGATGATCCACCGTGGTCTTCATGGGGGGGGGGGGGGGGGGGGGGGGGGGTTTATAACCACCGTGGATAAATTCCCCAGAGTGATTGTATTCATTAATGCAAAGCTGATTTCACACCTATTGTTCCACAGGAGACATCAAACACATTCAAAATGATACATCTTGCAGATGGGCCGGAGCTTTCGTAAGAGTGGCCACTATTATTCCTCAGATGAATTGGCTGCTTTGTGCTTTTGAATCCAGGTGATATACACGCACACTAAATCTGACAACATTGAAGTCATTCCCATGCCTTTCAATGTATCAGTTGAACACAGGAACACCTCCCATTTATCACCATTATAATCACTATGGCTGTACCAGTTGCATTGGCCATTTCACCAGGAAGCTACTCGCTATTCACCCAAAAGCAAAAGCCTTACTTCTTAAATCCCAACTGTGAAAAATACCTCCGGCTGACTAAAAATAGCAAGAATGTGCTTCGACTTGTAAATCTTTTGTTCTCAATACTGCCAGCTGACAGTAACAGCTGTCAAATTGGTGGATGAATTTGAGTGCTTTGAAGATGAAACACTCAGACTAAGGATAACCTTATGTGACCCGCAAGGAAAAAGTTGTTATGCTGTTCATTTATTCTTCCAACCTGTACAGACTCAAGTTACCCTCAGGCCCAAGAATGCAAACGTTTTTGCAATAGGGAAAACTGAATATATGCACCCACATCAGCAACATATCAGTGTGAGAATCAGGGCAGGAAAATATTCAGAGCGGCTCATAATATCTTACTTTTGCTGAAAAATATTTGGAAAACAGTGGCCACATCCACACTGAGGCCTTTGTAAGTTGATTTAATGAAACTAAAACCAAAATTCATTGCTTAAAATTCGAAAAAGGCCCCGTGATTAAAGTTTCAAATACTGCTTGCAGCCAAAGGCTGTGTTTCTTTGCCCAAGTTATTTTTACAGTAGTTATAGTTAGATCCTGGCCAATTTTCCAAATGTGCATTACAGGTGAGGAGACTCCCGTGTTGGGTCAGTGTAATGGGAAAAATATGTGGCTGCCAATGATTTTCCATCCATTCTTTTTAACCTGTCCATTCCTGTTTCCAAAAACTTCAGGATAGTGATATTCACCGTGGGCTGAGTTCCCCGTCCCACCGCACCACATTTCTGTTTCACCCTGCCAGCGGGATACTCCGTTACGCTGGCTGGTCAATGGGGTTTCCCATTGTGGGGCAGCCCCGTGCCGTCGGGAAACCCCCGGGCGCGGGCAAAACAGAGCATCTTGCCGGCAGCAAATCCAGCCCGATGTCTTTCTCCTGGTTGGCAAGTATGATTCAACCTGCATATTCAGAATTAATTTCAGGGCACTGAAAATTAACCCCTTCAAACAACCGCGCAACCTCAAACAAACCATTGTTTGCAGCAAACTACCCAGCCTTCAGAACAGCGACCACGACACCATACAACCCTGCCATAGCAATCTCTGCAAGACGTGCCAGATCATCGATATGGATACCACCATTACACGTGAGAACACCACCCACCAGGTACGCGGTACATACTTGTGTGATTTGGCCAACGTTGTCTACCTCATACGCTGCAGGAAAGGATGTCCCGAAGCGTGGTACATTGGCGAGACCATGCAGACACTGCGACAACGAATAAACAGACATCACGCGACAATCACCAGGCAGGAGTGTTCCCTTCCAGTCGGAGAACACTTCAGCAGTCAAGGGCATTCAGCCTCTGATCTCCGGGTATGTGTTCTCCAAGGCGGCCTTCAGGACGCGCGACACCGCAGAATCGCAGAATAGAAACTTATAGCCAAGTTCCGCACACATGAGTGCGGCCTCAACCGGGACCTGGGATTCATGTCGCATTACATTCATCCCCCACCGTCTGGCCTGGGCTTACGAAATCTTACCAACTGTCCTGGCTTGAGACAATTCACATCTCTTTAACCTGGGGTTAAACCTATCTTTGGATCTGTAAAGATTTAATTACCTGCAAATGCTCGCATTCTAAGCATTGTCTGGCATCTTTGAATTTGTCCATATATATGTTTCTGGAACATACCTCTTCATTCACCTGAGGAAGGAGCAGTGCTCCGAAAGCTAGTGTTTGAAACAAACATGTTGGACTTTAACCTGGTGTTGTAAGACTTCTTACTGTGCTCACCCCGGTCCAACGCCGGCATCTCCACATCACTGAAAATCAATGCAAATTAACCACATGATCATATCTGCTGTTATGTACTTGTTAATAAAAAGGTTAGAAATTATTGGCCTACGTCTTATAGTCTCTGGATTGGCTGGGGACATACTCCCCAAGATGTACTTTGGGACCCTGTGGAATGACTACATGGGAATTGCCCAGGAAGCCTGAACATCCATTACGCAAATCCCTTGCTTTCCCGGATCCTCCAAAAAAAATCTCTGACTTTGAGTTGGAGTTGGAGACTTTGGACGGTTCTGACTTACTCACCTGGTTAGTTGCCCAAGAAATGCTTGACAAAAAGATCCTAATATAACTCCTGGGTAACTATTAATTAACAGTCCAACTCCCATCGACTATCCCCCTGATTTCCAACACCGCCTGACACCCTTATCCACTGACACAACTGGATTAGCCCCTAACTACATGACAACCTCCAACCTGACATGACTGGCTCTCACCATCTGACTCCCTTCCCTTGACCCCCAGACTCTCCCTGACCTGAACTGTCGAGCCCACCATCCAACTTCACTCCCTGACCCTCTGACACCCCTGATCTGACTTGGCTAGACCCCCTCACTCGACTCCACCCAACCCAACCCCAACTCCCCCCTGACAGTCCCCTCATGACCTGACCCACTTACCCATTCACACTTAAGACCATAGGACCAAAAGGTATAGGTGCAGAATTAGGCCATTCGGCCCATCGGGTTTTCTCCGCCATTTGATCATGGCTGATGTGTTTCTCGTCCCCATTATCCTGCCTTCTCCCCATAGCCCCTGATCCCCTGAATCTATCTATCTCTGTCTTAAAGATCCTCAGTGACTTGGCCTCCATAGCTGTTATATCACGACAGAAGGCCCAGGGATCTGCACCCTCAGAGTCCCTGTGGCCTCACCTGAGTACGATTTACCCAGATGAATGGGGCCGGGCTCCGCCTCCTCCCTTTTCCGAGGACTGCTGGGACATATCCTGGCCTGGGTGTGGGTCAGGCATGAAGACCCTTCAGGGAGTAGGAGGTGTAAATTGTAAGGAGAATAAGTCAAATCTTTTCTGCAGTCATTGCCTCTGAGTGGTCGCTTGCCTGAGACTTTACAACAGCTTTCTGCGGCATTGAGTTCCACAGATCCACCACCCTCTGGCTGAAAACATTCCTCCTCAACTCAGTTTTATAAGATCATCGCTTCAGTCTGAGGCTGTGCCCTCAGGTTCTAGTCTCTCCTTCTAGTGGAAACATTCTCTCCACGTCCACCCTATCTAGGCCTCTCAGTATTCGATAAGTTTCAATGAGATCCCCCCTCATCCCTCGAATCCCCATCGAGTACAGACCCAGAGTCCTCAACCGCTTCTCAATTGACAAGCCGTTCACTCCCAGGATCATTCTTGTGAACCTCCTCTGGGCCCCTGCAAGGCCAGTGCATCCTTCCTTAGATACGGGGCCCAAAACTGCTCATAATACTCCCAATGGGGTCTGACCAGAGCCTTGTACAGCCTCAGCAGTACATCCCTGCTCTTGCATTCTAACCCTCTCAATATGAATGCTGACATTGCATTTGCCTTCCTAACTGCCAACTGAACTTGCATTGAAGAGAATCCTGAGCTAGAACTCCAAAGTCCCTTTGGGCTTCAGATTTCCGAAGCCTTTCCCCATTTAGAAAATAGCCTCAGCCTCTATTCTTGCTACCAAAGTGCATAACCTCACAGATTTCCACTTTGTATTCCATCTGCCACTTCTTTGCCCAGTCCTCTAGCCTGTCCAGGTCCTTCTGCAGCCTCCCCACTTCTGCAACACAACCTGTCCCTGTACATATCTTTGTATCATCTGCAAACTTAGCAACAATGCCCTCAGTTATTTCTTCCAGATCGTTAATGTATATTATAAATTGTTGTAGTACCAATACTGACCCCTGTGGAACATCACTAGTCACCGGCTACCATCCTGAAAAAGACTCCTTTATCCCCCAATCTCTGCCTTCTGCCAGTCTGCCAATCCTCTAACCATGCCAGTACCTTGTCCCTAACACCATGGACTCTTATCTTATTTAACAGTGTCTTGTATGGCGTCTTGTCAAAGATCTTTTGGAAATCCAAACAGATCACTTCTACTGGCTCTCCCTCGTCTAACTTCCTTGTTATCTCCTCAAAGAATTCTAACAGATTTGCTAGGCTCCACCTCCAGCACGTCACCCCACTGCTGTGCAAGGCTTTTGGAGGGCACAGAGACCACCATGAAGCGGGTAACCCTCTGCGGGGTGTTCTTCAATCCACCATCAGAGCAGTCGAGGTATAGGAACCGCATTTTGTGGAGTCCGATGTATCGTTCAATGACAACCCGGTGGCTGCATGGGCCTTGTTGTATCAGGTCTCCACGTTGGTCACTGGCCTCCTTTTGTGAGGGGCAGGAAAAATCCAGCACGAGTTTGTCGCCTCAAGCAGAAAGTAACTTTATTTACAACAATATGCACACAGGGCCAGTAGTTCACTGGCCCTCTCTACCCGGTACCACACTCGCCAGCTCTATTTATACAGCTGTACTGCGCCTGATGCCAAGCAGCTCTCATTGGGGGAGTTCTTTTCCTCAAGTAACATTTCCCCAGCCAATAGGATCCGGGAAGGGGTTATAACACCTCCGTAATGGCGTCATTAGCCAGGTCCTCAGCAGATACCCCTTTTCCCCAAGAGCTAACCGGCCATCCTGGGGTGGTCCTTGAAGAGGCCGAGGATGTCTGACTGCCCCAGGATGTAGCTGTTGTGCATACACCCTGGGAAGCGCGTGCACGTGCATGACCTTCATGGTCGCACACGAGCTGGACGTTCAAGGAGTGGAACCCCTTCCTGTTGATGTAGGGCACTCCGTGATGGCTCAGTGCGCGCAAGGTAACATGCGTGCCATCTATTATCCTCTGGGGCTAGGGCATACCGGTGATGGAGGTGAATCCTGCTGTCTGGGCATCTTGTTGGATCTGGTACAAGTCAAAGTTTATATAGTTTGCTGCTTGGGCAAACAGGGCCTCCGTGACCTGACGGATGCACTTGTGGGCTGTCGCTTGCGAAATGCCAAACAAGTCCCCGCTCGAGCTCTGGAATGACCCTGAAGCATCGAGGTTCAGGGCTGCTGTGGCCTTGACGGACACTTCTACGTGGTGCCAAGTCCACTGCCTCCTTGTTGAGGCGGAACCTCCTGCAGCACACACTGTCCGTCATCTGTTCAAAAGACCAGCGACGCCTGTACACCTTGGGCCGTTGCAGGCCTCCTCCTCTGGGTCCCTCCCTGCTTGATGGACGGCCGGGTCCTCAGGGTGTGGGGTGAGCCCCTGCACATGGGCCACCGCCTCGAGCCCCTGTCGATGCTGTTGCCGCTGCCTCCTCGGTGTCTGGCCGCCTGGCCTGCCAGCACCACTGTGAGGGCAGCCTCCGCGGGGTCCATCCATCTCGTGTGCAGTATCTGTAAGAAATTGGAGAGGGAGAGAGAATGACAAACAGCGGTGTCTTCCGCCCCAGGAGACTCCATTCCCCCATTGCTTCTCCCTCCCCCCCTCCACATCCCCTGTCATCTGACATGCCCTGTCCACACATCCTCGGCCGCAGCGGGGGGGGGGGGGGGGGGTCTATTGCTAGGCTAAATCTCCCACACTTTACAAGGCACACCTACCCACAGGAATCCACTTGGGAGCTGTGAAGTGATCACTTAACTATGATTGCTAATTCCCTCTTAGCAATAATGTTCAGCTGCACGGCAGTGGCCTCCACGTTCATTGGGAGTTTTGGGCATTTGGTGGGACAGATAGGCGGGGCAGGGGTTGGCCCATAACGCATACTCATGATTCAGGGGTGGCATGGCAGACCCTAGGGTGTTGAGATATCCAACACCCGTCCTCCAGCCCACGGGCGCCCCCCCCTCCCCCCCACTGATGGCCCTCCCCTCTGTCCGAGGCCACCCCCCATGAGGGCTCCCCCACCACCACCCCAAGCACTGGTGCAGGAATCCCAGTACCCTTGGGCACATTGTCCTGGAGCGAAGATGGCTCTTCACCCCCTCGTATCCCCACAGCAGCCATTCCGCCAGCTTGACATTTTTTAAAATGTGTACTGATCCACTTGCTGGGGAGGCGGTTAGATCACGGAAGACTGTTAGTTAGGGGGTTGTTCCATTAATTGTATTGAGATTGGCTTTAAGTGGTCATTATTGGCTTCTCACCGTGCCATGGCAGGATGCTGATTACGCCAACGGGAGCGGGCCGATTAAATCGCAAACCGATCGGATCCCGGCGCAGCTCACGATTTTGACCTCCCACCTAATCTAAAGGCCGTGCGCGCTTGAGCTAGAGCGTGACATGACCGTAAAATCGCACCCACGGGTTTTTTAAGTAAGGAATGCCGAAATCAAGTCAAAGAATATGACTGTTCTACTTTACCAGTATTAATGTTGTATTGAATGAAATACCTTTACTGTTAAGTAAGCATTCAATAAGAAAGGCCCAAATGAAGTTGGATATGGGACAGGAACGTTAAAGAGTATTAGTGGCAGCTGGAGATAGGGAATTAAAGGAGAAGACGCAATTACATTGACAACCTGCACAGTGCTCTGGCCACAGGTTGAAGATTCTGTTAAAGGGTGCAGGGGTACAGGATGAGGAATATACTAGACTTGTTAGGGATTTCAGTGAAAAAATGCGTTATTTGTAAAAGGTACAGAAGAACACCATCACGACGAGTATGAAGTCTTCCGTTGGTGAGAGACTTTATGAAATTGTAGAGATGGATCTCAAAGTATGTGATAAAGAAACAAATATTTTTATTCTATATTTTATGGACGTGGGGCTGGACTCTCTGGTCCCCCAGCCGTGTGTTTCTTAGCAGTGCACCATCTGACAGCAGCAGGATTCTCTCTTCCCGCCGCTTGTCAATGGAATTTCCCATTGAAGACACCCCACACTGCCGGGAAACTCACGGGTGGGCATTGCGTTGCCGGTGCAAACAGAGAATCCCAATGGCCGGAAAATTTCAACTCGATTGCCAATGGCAATATTCAGTAAGAACAAAAAAGTAATTATCAATAAGATAATGGAAATATGGCTAGGAACGGGGCTGGGAGCACCAGCTAAATTCTTAACGGACAATAGAGGAGAATTTGCAATGATGTACGTGTGAAAATTTGAAAGCTGCAGCAATACATACAGCAGCAGAAAGTCCTTTCAGCAATGGGATATGTGAGAGAAATCACACTGTGATTGCCGAAAAGTTTTAACTGACTAACTGAATTGTAAATTGACAATTACTCTAACACAGGCAGCGCATGTAAAAAACACGCACAAGGTGGTTGGAGGCTACAGCCCCCAGGTTTAAGCCAGGAACACAAACATACCTTCAATAACGTGAGACTATCTCTCGGCTTTGGAAGGGACTACCAGTAGTTTAATTTTTGTCGAACATTTGAGTGTGACGCGTGACGAGAGGAAACATGGAGGTTTCAGAAAAAAGATCAGGAGAGCTTTGAGGAATCGGATCAGGCCGTCAGGAGTGAATTTCTAGCCCTGGATATGAAGTATGATAAAAGCGGAGGATGGAAAGAATGGCGAGGCCTAGGAAATGTTCTAGGCACTGATGGCAAACTGACAATCTTACAACATGATAATCAAACTGCTAAGAGTATGTTCACATGACTTATTGGCATTGATTACACATTGATGGAACCTGAATAGATAATGGAAACTGAAGGTGCACCATGCACTTTGCACACATATATGCCAGACCTGAACAAACAACAGGTTGTGACAGATAACAGGCTAAGTGAGAGTAGCAAAGTGGTAGTGAAAATCAGGATAGGGCCATTTATGACAAAGATCAACTACTGAAAGGTGGAACCAGAATGGCAGAAGGGGCTAGTGAGTGGAGTGAAGCTACCACAATAGGACGGGCAGGAAAGGCCACAGGGAAATACAAAAACTGGCTGAATGTGCAAGTCAAGAAGCAGAATATCAGATCTAGGGATTGGCAGAAGGAAGTCAAAATGTGGAAAGCCAGGAAACGTGGGCGGTGATCAAGAAGTTGCGAAAGGAGATCTACTGTAGGAGGGGCAAGTCGAGTTGTAATCCACAGAGGGACAGGAGCTCTAGGAGGGGATGTAGTTTAACAAGAGCAAGGACCAAAGAACTAGCGAGGAGTGAAACAAAAAATAGGAACCGCTATGACAGAGAAGATTCAATGACTATCAACAAATTAGATGGTAAATTAGTGAAGGGGGAAAAGCAAAACTAAACTTGACAGAATGAAGAGAGTTTGGCGATTACAGTGGTGCCAGACGAAGGTTAGCCAGCATTGTCCCATTGATGGATCTGCACCGAGAAAGTACTTCCCAATTGTATGTATAAAGCTCAGGCCAGACTGGAAGCTTGGGGATTTGAGGAACAGCAAGGCAGCCAGGAAGCTAGAGTGAATTCCCCAACAGCAGGAGAGGTAAGTTTGAGGATTGCCCTAGCATCTTTCGTGTCACGCTCAAGGAAAAACAAATCCATTCATGACACAGCAGCATTTTTGACAAGGGAACAATTTCAAGTTCAAGTATATTAAAGCCTCCAAAAGAAATGGGGGATATAGAGGGGAAATTATGGAGGCTAAATAAGTGTGTTTACGGACAAACGACACATCCAGGATAGTTGGCAGTTTGGTCTGTCCTACTCAAAGCTGCTTGTTTTCAGCTAAAAGGGATGCCTGGTGTTATAATGGATTATGAGAACAGGGAAATATTCTTGGTGTAATCTTATTAATTTTTTTGTTTTCAAGACTGATGGGGAATAATGAATATGTTAAAGGTTATTTACACAAAATGGTAACAGGTGTTACCATTTTATGTTTTTTCTTACGAAGAGCTTTGTGAAAAAAAGGGGAATCTGTTAGTACTTGTTCATGGATGTTAATCACCTGGTAGTTTAAGGAGATATGGTTAACAGGTATTGGGTATAGATGATACTTATACTCGGATGTGTGTATAAAGAAGAGTCAACTAGCACTGGGGATATGGTGTTAGAGTGGAAGCGTAGGGTGGATTTTAATAAACGGGAACAAAGTCCCATAGTGAACGTGTTTTGCCACGTGTTTCCTGGTGCTCGCAGCGCTGAGAAACACAAGGCTATAAAACACCACTCACGTTTGACAAGGGGCCCCAGTGGGGGTGGGGGGCGCACGGCCAAGGCCACACAGAGCCCCGCTTTGTGCACTGAGGAGCTCCGCTCGCTGGAACCCCGTCAGTGTACCAAGAGATTGGGGCGTCATCTCCGAGGTCTCCAACGCAGCCCCCCAATCCCGAACCCCACCAAGCCCCAGTGCAGTATGGGAGGATCCCCAGTTCCTCTCACATGCCACCCAACACCCACACAGGGCACCCCAGCCCAATCACACCTACACAAAAAGTGTCAGCTTGGCACCTTGTCAGTGCCAAACTAGCACCACCCTGCCAACTGGCAGTGCTACCTGGGAATCTTGGCAGTGCCAGGATGGCACCCAGGTGGCTCTGCCAGAGTGCCAGGCTGCCACCAGCAGTTCCAGGGCACCACCCTGTCTAAAGGGAACGCACATAGGAGCCTCTGATCCCCTGGGAGAACCCTATGAGGTCCATTCCGTCTGCTCCCCACTTGTGGAGACCAGTACTGAATGGCGCTCGGCCAAGATCTCTGAGGCAAAGGAGATTCATCCCACACCTCAGTTGCCTCGGGAATCTACACATTAAAGTGAGACTAGCTGTCTTACTTTAGTGTGCAGATTTGCTAAAAAGTGATCCTGCCCACAATGGGCGGGACTTACATCCCGATATCTCGCGAGATCAAACATGATCTCGCGAGGCGGTGCGAGTCGGGTAGATTCGAGGAGCAGGGTCTCCCGGCTCCTATTGGCCTTGCTGGGCCACGGTGAGCTGCTTTTCTGGTGCAATGTGGCCAAAAAATCGTACCCATAAACTCATAATAAACGGTCTCTACCAAAAGTATCCTCATCTCTTTACAACTAGGCTTGGGGGTTTGACTAACATTCCTCTGTGGCAGCGGCTGTGGTGGCAGGGGGGCATTTAATCAAGTAGGATGATGATGGGGTGCAAGGTGGGAACCCTGCCACCTTCCCACCACCATCCCAATTAAGGCTTGTGTCGGGAAGGCCTGAGGAAGACCTTTGAACTTTGCTGCCTATTGAGGCCTTTAAGTGGGCAATTAATACCCTCTTAATGGCCTTATCCTGCCGCTGCTGGTGCTCACCCAGTGGTAGGCAAGTATGACAAGCAAACCAAAGAAGCATTGCTTGCAGGCTCTTCGGGAGAGTCCCTTGTTCATGGACCCTCAGTGCCTGATCAAAGGACCCCTCATAGGAAAAGGGGGACCCATTGAGAGCCATTCCCATCATCCTTCCCCTGCAATCCCTACCCCGTAACCCCCTTCCCACCTTCACTCATTTGTGTCCTGGTGCTCGCGATGGTACCAGGCCGCATGAGCATGCACACGAACACAAACATTAGGAGTCCCTTACAGCTACTCCGCATATTTGATATGATAATGACTGATCTGCTCCACCTTTTTGGCTGCAACCCCCCCCCCCCCCCCCCCCCCCACCCCCCATAATCCTTGACACCTGCGTAAATAAAAACTGTCTGACGCAGCCTTGAAGATATTAAATGACGCAGCCTCCACTGCTTTCTGGGGAAGCCATATCCGTGGACTAACAACTCTCTGAGAGAAAAAACTTTTCTCATTACAGTCTTCGATAGGGGGGCCCTAATTATTGAAAATTCATCATCTTTTTACACCGTGGTCAGCAGCAGATGATTTCAATGACGGATTCTGTAGATGTTAACTATTTGCTGCTTGACCTTCCTGTTCAGCATCCTTTACAATTACATTTAGTCTTCATTTTGTTCACTGGATGTTTCTCTGTGGCCGGCTAAATTTTCCATCTGGGACAATTGTACCACAGCAAACCTACCCGCTGTGGTTTAACAACGCTAACTGAGTTCTTAATTATGAAAGATAATAACCTTGAATGCACTGCATGTGCAGTTTCACCAAGCAAAACAAAATCTAATATTATCCATTTTTGGAACAACATGCCTCAATGTTAATAACAATGCATCTCTATAAAAGCACAACCAAATCTGCAGCAAACACAGACCGTGGCAATAGCTGAAGGAGAAATTATAATGTAGCTCTTGAAAATAGCAAGTTTCAAGTGCGGAGGCTGATGTCCTTCAATAGATCGAAACCTCGCTGTGTGATACCGATAGCAAAATAATTAAAGCATTCAAAGGAAATTATTTTGTCAGGAATTAGATGATTTATTTTAAATAGGATAAAATGCTTGTTAAAACCTAGCCGGCAAAGTAACTTCAGGTGAGTGTGTTAATCATCTCAGTATCAATATTGCACAGCGTGATCTCAAGCCATGAATGAACACCAGTGCGTTTCCTATGGTTTATCTCATCATGAGTCAGGGATTGCACTTGTTTGAAATTGGGGAAGGACAAACCTCAAGGCCCATATAAAATCCAGTAGCAAAAAGAGCTGCTTTTCCAGGTGGGAATAAATGCACTGAGCGCCGGGTATAATCTGTTGCCTTGGTCATTGGTTCCGATCTTTGCTCAAAGTCTTAGCAGACAGATTAGACTAAAATTATTCCAATGCAAAACTGAGGCTGAACTAATTATCAGAAGGGCAGTCATTTGGAAGAAATGCTGAACTCAATTCCCTGTAACCACTGAACTGCTTTAGGTTAGTGTTCCATGGCACAATTAAGAAATATATATTTACGGGCATTGCTTTCTAGGCCATCATTTATTGCCCATCCATAGTTACCCTTCAGAAGGTGGTGGTGAGCTGCCTTCTTTAACTTCTGCAGTCCATGTGGTGTACAGGGACACCCATAGTGCTGTTAGGGAGGGAGTTCCAGGATTTTGACCCAGCCACAGTGAAGGAACGGCCAATACATTTCCAGATCAGGATGGTGAGTGGCTTGGAGGAGAACTCCCACTTGGTGATGTTCCCATGTGTCCACTGCCTTGTCCTTTTCAATGGTAGTGTTCGTGTGCTTGGAAGTTGCTGCCTAAAGACACTTGGTAAGTTTCTGCAGTGTATCTTGTAGATGTTACACACCCTGCTACTGTTTGTGGATAGGGTGTCAATCAAGCAGCTGCTTTGGCCTGGATGATGTCGAGCTTCTTGAGTGTTGTTGTCGCTTCACCCATCCAGACAAGTGGAGAGTATTCCATTGCACTCTTGACTAGTGTCTTGTGGTTGGTAGACAGGCTTTGGGGAGTCAGGAGGGGAAGATTCCTAGCTTCTGATCTGACTGGCACTTGTGTGATGCAAATGTTACTTGACACTTGTCAGCCCAAATCTTGACATTGTCCAGGTCTTGCTGCATTTGGACATAGACTGCATCAGAATCTGAGGAGTCACGAATGGTGCTGAACAGTATGCAATCATCTGTAAACATCACCACTTCAGACATTATGATGGAAGGAAGGCCATTGATGAAGCAGCTGAAGATGGTTAGGCTTAGGATACTACCTGAGGAACTCCTGATGCCTGGAACTGAGATGATGGACCTCCCACAGCCACCTTCCTTTATGCTAAGCATGACTCCAACCAATTGAGAATTTGTCCCCTGATTCCCATCAGCTCCAGTTTTGCTAGGGCTCCTTGATGCCACATTCAGTCAAATCCTGCCTTGATGTCAAGAGCAGTCACTCTCACCTCACCTCTAGAATTTAGCTCTTTTATCCATGTTTGAACCATGGCTGTAATGAAGAATTCAAGAATAATGGATGAAATACCACCAAAGACATTTATCTCATTACTATATGTGGAATCATGCTGTATAATTTGTTGGTTGCTGCTAAGCTCGTGACTGACAATACCTTACGATTAGCACTCACTAATTGGGAAATCAGGAGGAACTCCAACTGCAGTCAATACAGGCATAAAACTTTTAATATTGGCAGTATTAGTTTCTGCAGTAGTTTCTGGCTTTGGCAACCAGTGCCTCGGGCATGTTTAGCTCTGCAGTTCCTGTAACAGATGCCTGCCGTGAAGTGTAATAGTGTTTATAGTCAGACTACATTTTATTCTGCCTGACAAAAAGCAGTAACGCCATAGAGCCCACTCAACGTCTATTCTGCTGGTTAGTAACGTGCCCATGCTTGATTTAATGATTTTGTCTGTCAGTATGCAGTTGAATTAGAACCACGATATCTGTGTTGCTGAAGAGGGTACACCGAAACCCATGTTTCTTTAAATCCACAACAAGATTTATACAACTTAACTGATTCCTGTTATTTGGAGGAAATGAATTTTCCTCTGAATTCCCACCTTTGTGTCTTTTGTATCTGGCCTTTTTCTATGTCAGTAATTCCTAGTACGCAAAACGGCAAATTGCCCCTGCTACTGCTAATGTTGGGTTTCCAATTTTTAATGAGGAGGGGCTAAAATTGGATTTCTTCCATCGCGCCATTTTGTTTAGTTTGACGGGCTGGTGTTTTGGAAACCCATTAAAAGAATGCCAGGGTTTGAGACCTGATGAAGAAATGTGTGAAAAGATGAAAATCCCTCACAAACTCACACCAGCGTCAGGTTACACTTAACAAACTGTGAACGTTCTCAGGTCAGGTTTTTCCAAGACCACATGAAAATTCAGCTTGGTATCTTCCTGACTTTCATTAGGAAGGATGATTCTTGGAATCAAGTCTTATGAAGAGAGGTTGAGCAGGTTGGGCCTATACTCAATGGAATTTAGACGAATGAGACTTGTTCTTATTCGGACCAGTAAGTCTCTAAGGGGGATCGACAATGCAGATGCTGAGAGGATGTTTCCCTCATGGGGATCTAGAACCAGAGGGCACAGTTTCAAAATAAAGGCTCTCCTATTTAAGACTGGGATGAGGACGAATTTTTTTCTCTCACAGGGTTGTTGATCTTTAGAATTTGCTACCCCAGAAAGCAGTGGAGGCTGCGTCATTGACTATCTTCAATGCTGATTAAGACAAATTCTTGATCTACAAGTGAGTCAAATGTTTTGGGGGATAGCAGGATACTGGATTTAAGGTGACCCTGTAGCCCAAAGCCCATTCCCTCTATTTCAATCAACTCATCACCAGAATATTTGAGAGGAATCTCAGGTAGTTTGTCATAGATATTGTTCATTTGCATATATCAAATTGCTATTATTTTGTCGTAAAGTCTAGGTAATAATATTTTTGTTTCCTTTAAGAGACAACATTAAATAGTATTAATAGTGATTACAACACAGCCCATATTTAGGAACTCAGCGACCAACCTAAACGAATATGCCACCACTGTCACAGACTTTATCAGCAAATACGTAGACGACTGCGTGTCAAAGAAAGTAGTACGTACGTTCCCCAACCAGAAACCATGGTTAATCGGGAGATTGACTCACTACTGAAGGCCAGGTCTGAGGCGTTCAAATCAGGTGACCTTGACCTGTGCAAGAAATCCAGGTATGACTTCCGCAAAGTCATCAGGGATGCAAGGGCAGCACGGTGGCCTAGTGGTTAGCACAACCGCCTCACGGCGCTGAGGTCCCAGGTTCGATCCCGGCTCTGGGTCACTGTCCGTGTGGAGTTTGCACGTTCTCCCCGTGTCTGCGTGGGTTTCGCCCCCACAACCCAAAAATGTGCAAAGTAGGTGGATTGGCCACGCTAAATTGCCCCTTAATTGGAAAAAAATAATTGGCTAATCTAAATTTATAAAAAAAAAGGGATGCCAAGGGACAATATCAGACCAAGCTCGAGTAGCGTCACGGACTCTGATCACTTGTGGCAAGGCTTAAGCAACATAACGGGCTACAAACGAAGCTGAGCAGAATCTCCGGCAGCAGTGCACCCCTCCCCGATGAACTCAATGCATTCTATGCTCAGTTCGAGCAGGAGGCCATCAAACCACTGTCAACTACCACAACACAACCATATCTACCGTCACAGCTTCCGAAGTCAGAACTGCCTTCTTGAAAGTGAACCGTTGAAGGCGACTAGTCCTGACGGGGTACCTGATCATGCACTCAGATCCTGCGCGGACCAGCTGGCAGATGTGCTCGTGAACATCTTCAACCTCTCCCTAATCTATCCTGAGGTCCCCACCTGCTTCAAGAAGACAACCATCATAACGGTGCCAAAGAAGAACCAGGCAACATTCCTCAACAACTATTGTCCGATGGCCTTGACATCGATCGTAATGAAATGCTTCGAGAGGTTGGTCATGAGGCACATCAATTCCATACACTACAATGCCTAGACTCACTGCAATTCGCACACCGCCTCAACCGGTCCACATCAGACGCCATTTCCCTGGCCCTACACTCATCCCTCGAGCATCTCGAAAACAAGGACTCCTACATAGGGGCTGGTTTAGCTCAGTGGGCTAAATCACTGGCTTTTAAAGCAGACCAAGCAGGCCAGCAGCAAGGTTCGATTCCTGTACCAGCCTCCCCGGACAGGTGTCGAAATGTGGCGACTAGGGGCTTTTCACAGTAACTTCATTGAAGCCTACTCGTGACAATAAACGATTTTCATTTCATTTCATCAGACTCCTATTTATTGACTACAGCTCCGCCTTCAACACCATAATCCCAGGCAAACTCATAGCAAAGCTTCAAAACCTAGGACTTGGCTCCTCACTCTGCAACTGGATCCTCGACTTTCTGACGCTAGACCACAATCAGTAAGGATAAAAAGCAACAACTCCACACAATAGTCCTCAATACCGTGGCCCCACAAGGCTGTGTACTCAGCCCCCTATTATACTCCCTATACACACATGACTGTGAGGCAAACTTTGGCTCCAACTCCATCTACAGGTTTGCTGACAACACAACCGTAGGGGGTCAGATCTTGAACAACGATGAGTCAAAATACAGGAGGGAGACAGAGAACCTAGTGGGGTGGTGTAACAACAACAATGTCTCCCTCAATGTTAGCAAAACTAAAGACCTGGTCATTGACTTCAGGGAGCAAAGTATCGTACACATCCCTGTCTGCATCAACAGGACCGAGGTGGAGATGGTTGACAGCTTCAAATTCCTAGGTGTGCAGATCACCAAACATCTGTCCTGGTCTACCCAAGTCGAAGCTACGACCAAGAAAGCATGGCAGCACCTATACTTCCTCAGGAAGCTAAGAAGGTTCGGCATGTCCGCATTGATTCTTACCAACATTTACAGATGCACCATAGAAAGCAGCCTAGCACTGCTGCCTCATGGCGCCGAGGTCCCAGGTTCGGTCCCGACCCTGGGTCACTGTACGTGTGAAGTTTGCACATTCTCCCGTGTTTGCGTGGATTTCGCCCCCACAACCCAAAGATGTGCAGGTTATGTGGATTGGCCATGCAAATTGCCCCTTAATTGGAAAAAATGAATTGGGCACTCAAAATTTATCACACAAAAAAATAGAAAGCATCCTATCTGGCTGCATTGCCTGGTATGGCAACTGCTCGGTCCAAGACTGTGAGAAACAACAGAGAGTCGTGAACACCACCCAGTCCATCACACTAACCCGCCTCCCATCCATTGACTCAGTCTACACCTCCCGCTGCCTTGGGAAAGTGGGAAGCATAATCAAAGACCACTCCCACCTGGCTTATTCACTCTTCCAACTTCTTCCATTGGGCAGGAGATACAAAAGCCTGAGAACACGCACAAACAGACTCAAAAACAGCTTCTTCACCGCTGTTTCCAGGCTCCTAAACAACTCTCTTATGGATGATCTCTTCACACATCTTCTTTACTGAGTAGTACTACACTCCCGTATACTTTTCCCAATGCCTGTGTCTATGTATTTACATTGTGTATTTTATGTTTGCCCTATGCATTTTCTTTTCATGTATGGAATGATCTGTCTGAGCTGTACGCAGAACAATACTTTTCAGTGTACCTCGGTACACGTGACAATAAACAATTCCAGTCCAATCCAAAATAGGCCATTCAGCCTTATGGGTCCATGCCAATACATGAGTTTCCACCTTCCCTCTCCTAACCCCATTAATATTGGTCACAGCACCTTCTTTTAAACCCAGAGACAAATGTTTACTAGGAGTTAGGTGGATGCTAAAGGTACCTCAGCACTACTTGAAGGAGAGAAGAGAATTCTGCTGGTGGCCCTACCAATGTGCCTCCCTTAACTAATGTCAGAAAGATAAATTAGTCAATCAGCTCATTTTGTTTTTTTGGATCTTTCTCTGCACACATTTTAAGGATGGAAAATTATGGAAGGAAGTGTCCAATATTCCCAGTACATACTTTTGGCTGACAATGCTCCTTTCAAGGAGTGCAAACAAATTAAATTATCAACTGAATAAGCCCAACAGCTCTCTTATGGGGCTACATAGAACATAAAACATAGAACATACAACATTACAGCGCATTATAGGCCCTTCGGCCCTCGATGTTGTGCCGACCTGTGAAACCAATCTAAAGCCCATCTACACTATTCCCTTATCATTCATATGTTTATCCAATGACCATTTAAATGCATTTAATGTTGGCGAGTCCACTACTGTTGCAGGCAGGGCATTCCACGCCCTGTACTTTGAGTAAAGTACCTACCTCTGACATCTGTCCTATATCTATCTCCCCTCAACTTAAAGCTATGTCCCCTCATGTGAGCCATCACCTTCTGAGGAAAAAGGCTCTCACTGATCATCTTGTATGCCTCAATTAAGTCACCTCTTAACCTTCTTCTCTCTAACGAAAACATCCTCAAGTCCTTCAGCCTTTCCTCATAAGATCTTCCCTCCATACCAGGCAACATAGAACATAGAACATAGAACGATACAGCGCAGTACAGGCCCTTCGGCCCTCGATGTTGCACCGACATGGAAAAAATCTAAAGGCCATCTAACCTACACTATGCCCTTATCATCCATATGCTTATCCAATAAATTTTTAAATGCCCTCAATGTTGGCATGTTCACTACTGTTGCAGGTAGGGCATTCCACGGCCTCACCACTCTTTGCGTAAAAAACCCACCTCTGACCTCTGTCCTATATCTATTACCCCTCAATTTAAGGCTATGTCCCCTCGTGCTAGCCACCTCCATCCGCGGGAGAAGGCTCTCGCTGTCCACCCTATCTAACCCTCTGATCATTTTGTATGCCTCTATTAAGTCACCTCTTAACCTTCTTCTCTCTAACGAAAACAACCTCAAGTCCATCAGCCTTTCCTCATAAGATTTTCCCTCCATACCAGGCAACATCCTGGTAAATCTCCTCTGCACCCGTTCCAAAGCTTCCACGTCCTTCCTATAATGAGGCGACCAGAACTGTACGCAATACTCCAAATGCGGCCGTACTAGAGTTTTGTACAACTGCAACATGACCTCATGGCTCCGGAACTCAATCCCTCTACCAATAAAGGCCAACACACCATAGGCCTTCTTCACAACCCTATCAACCTGGGTGGCAACTTTCAGGGATCTATGTACATGGACACCGAGATCCCTCTGCTCATCCACACTACCAAGAATTTTACCATTAGCCAAATATTCCGCATTTCTGTTATTCTTTCCAAAGTGAATCACCTCACACTTCTCCACATTAAACTCCATTTGCCACCTCTCAGCCCAGCTCTGCAGCTTATCTATGTCCCTCTGTAACCTGCAACATCCTTCCGCACTGTCTACAACTCCACCGACTTTAGTGTCGTCTGCAAATTTACTCACCCATCCTTCTGCGCCCTCCTCTAGGTCATTTATAAAAATGACAAACAGCAACGGCCCCAGAACAGATCCTTGTGGTACGCCACTCGTAACTGAACTCCATTCTGAACATTTCCCATCAACTACCACTCTCTGTCTTCTTTCAACTAGCCAATTTCTGATCCACATCTCTAAATCACCCTCAATCCCCAGCCTCCGTATTTTCTGCAATAGACGACCGTGGGGAACCTTATCAAACGCTTTACTGAAATCCATATACACCACATCAACTGCTCTACCCTCGTCTACCTGTTCAGTCACCTTCTCAAAGAACTCGATAAGGTTTGTGAGGCATGACCTACCCTTCACAAAACCATGCTGACTGTCCCTAATCATATTATTCCTATCTAGATGATTATAAATCGTATCTTTTATAATCCTCTCCAAGACTTTACCCACCACAGACGTTAGGCTCACCGGCCTATAGTTACCGGGGTTATCTCTACTCCCCTTCTTGAACAAAGGGACCACATTTGCTATCCTCCAGTCCTCTGGCACTATTCCTGTAGCCAATGATGACCTAAAAATCAAAGCCAAAGGCTCAGCAATCTCTTCCCTGGCTTCCCAGAGAATCCTAGGATAAATCCCATCCGGCCCCGGGGACTTATCTATTTTCACCTTGTCCAGAATTGCCAACACTTCTTCCCTACGCACCTCAATGCCATCTATTCTAATAGCCTGGGTCTCAGCATTCTCCTCCACAATATTATCTTTTTCTTGAGTGAATACTGACGAAAAGTATTCATTTAGTATCTCGCTTATCTCCTCAGCCTCCACACACAACTTCCCACCACTGTCCTTGACTGGCCCTACTCTTACCCTAGTCATTCTTTTATTCCTGACATACCTATAGAAAGCTTTTGGGTTTTCCTTGATCCTACCTGCCAAAGACTTCTCATGTCCCCTCCTTGCTCGTCTCAGCTCTCTCTTTAGATCCTTCCTCGCTTCCTTGTAAATATCAAGCGCCCCAACTGAAACTTCACGCCTCATCTTCACATAGGCCTCCTTCTTCCTCTTAACAAGAGATTCCACTTCTTTGGTAAACCACGGTTCCCTCGCTCGACCCCTTCCTCCCTGCCTGACTGGTACGTACTTATCAAGAACATGCAATAGCTGTTCCTTGAACAAGCTCCACATATCCAGTGTGCCCAACCCTTGCAGCCTACTTCTCCAACCAACACATCCTAAGTCATGTCTAATGGCATCATAATTGCCCTTCCCCCAGCTATAACTCTTGCCCTGCGGGGTATACTTATCCCTTTCCATCACTAACGTAAAGGTCACCGAATTGTGGTCACTGTTTCCAAAGTGCTCACCTACCTCCAGATCTAACACCTGGCCTGGTTCATTACCCAAAACCAAATCTAATGTGGCCTCGCCTCTTGTTGGCCTGTCAACATATTGTGTCAGGAAACCCTCCTGCACACATTGTACAAAGAATGACCCATCTAATGTACTCGAACTATATCTTTTCCAGTCAATATTTGGAAAGTTAAAGTCTCCCATAACAACTACCCTGTTACTTTCGCTCTTTTCCAGAATCATCTTCGCCATCCTTTCCTCCACATCCCTAGAACTATTAGGTGGCCTATAGAAAACTCCCAACAGGGTGACCTCTCCTTTCCTGTTTCTAACCTCAGCCCATACTACCTCAGAAGAAGAGTCCCCATCTAGCATCCTTTCCGCCACCGTAATACTGTCCTTGACTAGCAGCGCCACACCTCCCCCTCTTTTGCCCTCTTCTCTGAACTTACTAAAACACCTAAACCCCGGAACCTGCAACAACCATTCCTGTCCCTGCTCTATCCATGTCTCTGAAATGGCCACAACATCGAAGTCCCAGGTACCAACCCATGCTGCCAGTTCCCCTACCTTATTTCGTATACTCCTGGCATTGAAGTAGACACACTTCAAACCACCTACCTGAACACTGGCACCCTCCTGCGAAGTCAAATCTGTGCTCCTGACCTCTATACTCTCAATCTCCCGTACCCTAAAACTACAATCCAGGTTCCCATGCCCCTGCTGAATTAGTTTAAACCCCCCCAAAGAGCACTAACAAATCTCCCCCCCAGGATATTGGTGCCCCTCAGGTTCAGATGTAGACCATCCTGTCTATAGAGGTCCCACCTTCCCCAGAAAGAGCCCCAGTTATCCAGAAATCTGAATCCCTCCCGCCTGCACCATCCCTGTAGCCACGTGTTTAATTGCTCTCTCTCCCTATTCCTCATCTCACTATCACGTGGCACGGGCAACAACCCAGAGATAACAACTCTGTTTGTTCTCGCTCTGAGCTTCCATCCTAGCTCCCTAAAGGCCTGCCTGACATCCTTGTCCCCTTTCCTACCTATGTCGTTAGTGCCAATGTGGACTACGACTTGGGGCTGCTCCCCCTCCCCCTTAAGGACCCGGAAAACACGATCCGAGACATCACGTACCCTTGCACCTGGGAGGCAACATACCAAACGTGAGTCTCTCTCGCTCCCACAAAATCTCCTATCTGTGCCCCTGACTATTGAGTCCCCAATTACTAATGTTCTACTCCTTTCCCCCCTTCCCTTCTGAGCAACAGGGACAGACTCCGTGCCAGAGGCCTGTACCCCATGGCTTACCCCTGGTAAGTCGTCCCCCCCACAAGTATCCAAAACGGTATACTTGTTACTCAGGGGAACGACCGCAGGGGGTCCCTGCACTGACTGCTTCTTCCCAGTCCCTCTTACAGTTACCCATCTATCTCCAGTCTTTGGTGTAACTATTTAACATCCTGGTACATCTCCACTGCACCTTTTCCAATGCTTCCACATCCTTCCTATAATGCGACGACCAGAACTGCATGCAATACTCCAAATTCGGCCGCACCAAAGTTTTGTACAGCTGCAACATGACCTCATTGCTCCAAAACTCAATCCCTCTACCAATAAAAGCTAACACACGTATGCCTTCTTAACAACCCTCTCTACCTGGGTGGAACCTTTCAGGGATCTATGTACATGGACACCGAGATCTCTCTGATCGTCCACACTACCAATCTTACCATTAGCCCAGTACTCTGTCTTCCTGTTACTCCTTCCAAAATGAATCACCTCACACTTTTCTGCATTAAACTCCATTTGCCACCTCTCAGCCCACTCTGCAGCTTATCTATGTCCTTCTGTAACCTGCAACATCCTTCCGCACTGTCCACAACTCCTCCGACTTTAGTGTCATCTGCAAATTTACTCACCCATCCTTCTACGCCCTCCTCCAGGTCATTTATAAAAATGACAAACAGCAGCGGCCCCAAAACAGATCCTTGTGGTACACCACTAGTAACTGAACCCCAGGCTGAACATTTCCCATCAACCACCACCCTCTGTTGTCTTACAGCTGGCCAATTTCTGATCCAAACTGCTAAATCACCTTGAATCCCATGCCTCCGTATTTTCTGCAATAGCCTACCGTGGGGAACCTTATCAAATGCTTTACTGAAATCCATACACACCACATCAACTACATTACCATCGTCCACCTGTTTGGTCACCTTCTCAAAGAACTCAATAAGGTTTGTGAGGCACGACCTACCCTTCACAAAACCGTTTTGACTATCCCTAATCAAATTATTCCTTTCTCGATGATTATAAATCCTATCTCGTATAAACCTTTCCAAGACTTTGCCCACAAAAGAAGTAAGGCTCACTGGTCTATAGTTACCGGGGTTGTCTCTACTCCTCTTCTTGAACAAGGGGACAACATTTGCTATCCTCCAGTCTTCTGGCATTATTCCTGTAAATAAAGATCAAAGCCAAAGGCTCAGCAATCACCTCCATTGCTTCCCAGAGTATCCGAGGATAAATCCCATCCGGCCCAGAGGACTTATTTATTTTCACACTTTCCAGAATTGCTAACACCTCCTCCTTATGAACCTCAAGCCCTTCTAGTCTAGTAGCCTGTATCTAAGTATTCTCCTCGACAACATTGTCTTTTTCCTGTGTGAATGCTGACGAAAAATATTCATTTAGCACCTCTCCTATCCCCTCGGACTCCACACACAACTTCCCACTACTGTCCTTGACTGGTCCTACTCTTAGCCTAGTCATTCTTTTCTTTTAGCCTACCATACCTACCATTAGCCTACCAATTTAGCACACATAGCCTAGTTCTATAACCTGGTTCCACCTATCATAGCCAGAGGATCACCTGCATTGTCTTTTCTCTCTCTGCTCTTGAACTGTGACCTCTGGTATTCCTCAAGGATCTATCCTGTGTCCCTTCATATTTCTCATCCCCATGTTGCCTCTTGGCGATATAGCCAAATTACAGACAGTGATTTTGCACCTGCTTTTGCCAGGAGTACAAACGGCGACGTGGGCGCAAAATATTGTGAGTTGGAAAACGAGAATCTCGCCGGGGAAGTTTCATTTTCCAATTCTCTGCCCCCCCCTCCCGCAACTCCCCGGTGATGTAACAAGGTTCCCGTCCAGAAATACAGTTAAATAAATCAGAATCTAATTAAAGGGCTACCCTGCAGTATCTTCAACCTACGTTTGGGATTACGGTGAGGCTTACGACAAATTTTTTGAAAGGGGAGCCAAGCGGAGGGAACCTGCCGGTGGTGCACAGGTAAGTATACCCCCTGAGGGGAAAGAGACATGCCTGGGCAGTGCCCTGGCACAGTCCCCTGGCACCCTGGAACTTCCCCTGCACCCTGGCTCTGTCCCCTGGCCCACTCCCTGGATCCCTGGCAGTACCAGGACAAGTACCAGGGATAGAGCCAGGGAGCAGTGCCGGGGCATACCTTTGGGGAGCCTCATTGGGGAAGTTCCCTGGGGAAGTCTGTGGGGGGAGCGGTCTCCTGTGTTCGTGGGAGGTATGGTTCCCCGTGTGTGTGGGGAGGGGTTCCCCGTGTACCTATGGTGTGTGTGGGCTGGGGAGGTGTTCTGTTTTATTGAGCGGAGATTGGGGTGCCCTTTTCAATGGGCAAGTTGTTGGGATTTTTGCTGCCTCACTCCGCCAGCGTGACGGCGTGGACCGCGACTTCAGATGTTTTCTGCACAGAGTTGGGGGTTATCTGAGAAAAGGCTGCTGTGCAGCCAGCGAGCTGCACTCCAGTTTTCTCACCGCAGCCAACACTCTGTGTAGAGAATGGAAAATTCCGCCCACAGTGTCAGTTTCATGTTTACTGCTCTTCCTCACCACCAGCTCTCATGACCCCTCTAGTGCCTCTACGTTGTCAGAATGCTTGTCTGACATTCAGTACAAAATGAGCAGAAATTCCCTCCAGTTAAATATTGGGAAGACCAAAGCCTTGGCTTCACAAACTCTGCTCCCCGGCCATTGGCTCGATCCCTCTCCCTGGGAACTGCCTCATGCTGAACCAGACTCTTTACAACCTTGCTGTTATATTTGACACTGAAATGAGCATCCGAACCACACAGTCCACCAGCTCTAAGATCACCTATTTGCACCTCCCTAACATCGCATTATCGTGCCCCTGTCTCAGCTCAGCTTCTGAAACCCTCATCCACGGCTTGGTTACTGTTACGACGCCCACGAAGGCCACGGGCGATCATAGATTGGCCTCCCCCTGGACTTCGAGGAGAACGAGTTCCCATATTGGCTTGCCCAATCGGGACTCACTGGTGCGACTTTGAAACGTGTAACCCAGATCGGGGTTGTCGATAGTCCTGGGCTGGGATGCTAGCATTGTACGTCTTGCCTGTGGCTTCTTTTTGGTCAAGGAATAAACCCGAGTTTTGTGTTAGCCTGGCCTCGGCTGGAGTTATCACAGTTACTTACAGACCTGATAATTCCAATGCAGTCGTTCACGTTCTACCCTTCATAAACTTCAACATGTCCAAAATTCTAAGCTGAAGAGAAAAAATGGAATTACTAATACATTTACTTTTAAAATACTTTTCTAATTCACTAAGTCTTTGATCTTGAGTATGAGTTCAGAATAACAGATGCCGAGAAATTTGATTGGACCAGGGCTGCCTGTTCAGGTGTTAAAGAGGCAGATAGCTGCCAATGTGGCAGGTAGGAAGTTTATGTGTATTCTGAGCCATGTCTTGCCTGCCATAATGGATCATGCACTTCCATTTTTGAATTTGGTATGTTCTTGCTACTGACTTACCACATGTTAAATTGACGCTCCAATTTCTGGTTCTCAAAAGCAGGATCGATCCGTTGCCAGCTGCGTTTAAAGAGACCATGCCAGACTTACAAGTCAATTGTTTCAGGCTGCAGGTCAGCTCCTGGGAATTTCTGAGCTGTTTCCGGGCTCTGGAAAGTCCGTTGGATTTCTGTTGCTGCTGTTCCACTACTTTTGACTGACAGTTTGGCTGCAGATGTGAATAGTGTGGGAGGACTTTTCTACAGGTTGAGGAGGGTGAGCCGTAAGAAAAGTAGTGGAGTGCAGGAGCAGTGGTGCCGAGAGTGGGGAGGTACACTATAGGAGGCCATACCCACAGAGGTTATATAGAAAGAGGAATACATGAGGTGCTTTTGTTTCATTATGGCCCAAATGGTTGAGCTATGTTACCT
The DNA here is from genome assembly GCF_902713615.1 of Scyliorhinus canicula. Lineage (NCBI taxonomy): Eukaryota > Metazoa > Chordata > Chondrichthyes > Carcharhiniformes > Scyliorhinidae > Scyliorhinus > Scyliorhinus canicula. The sequence goes on from NC_052163.1 coordinate 106,965,277, forward strand.
GTTGTCAACACAACCCCAGCCATATACCACGCCAAGGACAGCATTCCCTGGTGATAAAACCACTGGACTATTAATCCAGAGGCCCAAACTAATATTCCGGGGACAAGGGTTCAAAATTCACTATGGCAGCAGGGATAGATAATTAATTAGCTGGAAAGCCATGCCACTGTAAGAAAATTGATCAAATAGACCAGGTATTGTCAAACTCAGGTGCGCGACCCGCGGATGGGTCGCGAGTGGGTGTCGGGAGAGTCACGGAGCCGTTCGTTGCGGTGCTCCTGATAGCGCAAATCCACGCGCAACAGCCACAGCAGCCGGCTTTTAACTATGCTGACTGCAAGCGGCCTTCAAAATGGCCATGAACATATAAAAGAAATTTGGCCGCACTGCGCATGCGCGCCCAATGTTCGGGCACGCATGCGCAGTGTGGCACAATTTTGTTCATACGGTCGCAGCCTTTTTTTTTACAAGTTCGGGGAGCCAAAGGGACCAAAGGGACTAAGGGACCATTGGGGCCAAAGGGACCCAAAACCATTTCCTCCACTTTTGTCAGCAACAAACAAGGTGAGAGAAAATGGTGGGTAGCGCAGGTCAGCCGGCGTGGACTGCGTAGGTCGACTGGTGTGTGTCGCGAAGGTCGGCCGGCGTGGGTCCCGAAGGTCAGCCGGGTTGGGTCCCGAAGGTTGGCGAGTTGGTAAAAATGGATCCCCGGAAAAAAAGTTTGAAAAACACTGAACGAGACACCCCGTGCTCTAAAGCATTGCTGCCACAGGCTCGGCCATTCCAGAGGAGCTTTGCAGTCCTTCCATTAGCGTGGTTGACTGCTACACACCTCATCACTTAGCCATTGTGAAGGATGAGCACGTACTACCACCTAGGCAACAAGAGGTGGACACGGAGCTGGAGCAAGAAGAGCAGGAGTTACAACACTGCCCCTATCATTGCCACTATCTCTTGCCCCAACTACACAAAAGTAAAATATGCAATGGAACTCAGGAGAAAAGTCACCTTTTTACAAATAAGATGTAGAATAAATTGACAACAGCCAGAGAGGCCCCTCAATCCCCTATTGTATAAATCTCATAAATAGCATGTAAGTGATCGAGAAATAAAGGAACTCAACCCGACAACATACGATCAATGTATTTTTAATGTAAACTGCAGTAGAGCCTTCGTTCTTATTCTGTGAACTAAGGTGTGCATTTTGCCACATTTGTAACTACTTGTGTTCTTAAATGTTTATAATTGCGCAACTCTTCTATTTTCTACTTCATTTTTGTTTTAATACTTGTCCATAACCATGTTATGAAATATGATTACCTGTTTTATTTGCATCGCCATCACAATTTGGCACCTGCCGCCATAATGATTTTTCAATAAACTAATTATCGATCTTACAGAGCTCTCAGTGGGTTGTGCTGGTCACACACCTGATATACGATCATGAACAAGCAACATGAGAATATTGTCTGTTGCCAGGGACAGCACAGGCGCAGTGTGTAACCCATCCCCAAATACCCATTTTTTTGGACTCAGTTGAGTTTCTAAGGTGACATGTCGGATGCCCAACAATATGTTGTGGTGAAATGGGGAAGATGCTTGCCTGCTCCTAGGGCTTTACCAATCCATTCCTGTTGGGTGGTAGGTACATAACAGTAGTTTAGCATCTCTTCACAATGAACTCCAGTTGGAACACTTACCTCGTTTTGCAGGTGTCGATGCTCCAACCCTCACTGCTGTGGTGCTGTGCTGTCCTTCCCATTCACTGTACTGTCTAATATTGAAAATGTCTGCAACAGTTGCACAGATACCGGCCGCAATCTACCGTCCTCGCCGTGCCCGAGTTGGGGTGCGACAAGGCCATCAAATCTCATGAGAGGTCTTTGGGTGGGATCCAGATTTGCATATTCAAGTGTGCAGTCACTTGAATCTGTTCACGCCGGAGTTGTGCAAGGAGTGGGTCGTAGGCCCGTGCCTCGGAGAACCCGAGCGAGCGCCATTTAGCATGGTCTCCACCAATGTGGACTAGGCATACTGGCACTTGGGGGGGGGTCTTCCAGGTGATCAGGGGCTCCTGGGTGGATGAGCTCTGAGCAGGGTGGTACGCTGCCACCCTCGATGCCACTTGGGCACTGTGGCACTGCCAGCCTGGCTCTCTGGCTCTGCCACTTGGGCACCCTGGCAATGACATTGAGTACCAATCTGGCACTGCCAGGGTGCCCAGATGGCACTACCAGGCTGGAAGAGGCACTGCCAGGATGCCAGGCTGGCAATGCCAAGGTGTCCAGGTGGTATCTTGCCTGTGCTGGGGATTGGACATGGGGGTGCACTGTCATTATGAGGTGGGGTGCACGGGGCTCGATGACCCTCTTTTCAGTGAGTTGAGATGTTGGGGTCCAGACGCCGCGATGAGGGGCTCGTTAGTGCAGGAAGTGGGCCTAAGTGCGACGTTGGCGGGTCGTTCCTTGCTGAGGTCCAGAAATTAAGCCGAGTCCCATTTAATCGCTGAGCCTTTCTCGGCGCTGCACCCGGCTATATGCGCCCGACATGGGACACTGCTTCATTTCCGTTAACTCGCGCCCACAGTCTGAAAAACATTTAGACCAAAATATTACTGGAATATCCCATTTTACGTAATAATAATCATCTTTTTATTGTTAAAAGTAGGCTTGAATCAAAACTACTTATATTGAAGCAAATTTTCCATTTTAAATGTATGTAATGCCAGGAGATTCATCAGGATGTTGCTGGGAATGGAGCGTTTCAGCTATGAAGAGAGGCTGGATAGGCTTGGGTTGGAAGGCTGAGGGGGGGCCTGATTGAGATGTTAAAAATTATGAGGGACATACATAGGGTAGATAGGAAGAAATTTTACCCCGTTGTAGAGGGGCCAACAACCAGGGGCATAGATTTAAGGTAAGGGACAGGAGATTTAAAGGGGATTTGAGGAAAATCTTTTTCACTCAGAGGCTGGTGGGAATCTCAAACTCACTGCCTGAAAGGGTGTTGGAGGCAGAGAACCTCAACATTTAAGGAACATTTAGATGTGCACTTGAAGCGCCTTAGCACACAAGGCTACGGGCCAAGTGCTGGAAAATTGGATGAGTAGATCGGTGCTTGATGGCTGGTGCAGAGTTGTTTTTTTTTTAATTTAGAGTACCCAATTCATTTTTTCCAATTAAGGGGCAATTTAGCGTGGCCAATCCACCTAGCCTGCACACCTTTTGGGTTGTGGAGGCGAAACCCACGCAAACACGGGGAGAATGTGCAAACTCCACACAGACAGTGACCCAGAGCCGGGATCGAACCTGGGACCTCAGCGCTGTGAGGCTGCAGGGCTAACCCCCTGAGCCACCGTGCTGCCCGCCGGTGCAGAGTTGATGGGCCAAAGGACATGTGCTGTAAAACACTATGGGTGCGATTCAGCAGACCTAAAACTAAGTCCACAACGATGTGTTCGGCAGGGCAAATCTCGGTGGCTGCGGCGCCGAGAATCACCCCGCTATTCAATGACACTTTGCCCTTTTTTGGCCTTGGGGAGTTTTTCCCTGCCAAGGGTGCACTTAGAGGGATTTCCTGCTGCGGAGCTGGTCTAGCCAGCAGGAATGGCTGCTCAAAGGTCGGGGTGCCATTTTGATTGTCAGCCCCGTTCACCCCCACCTGCCCCCAACCCTTGTTGAGGCCTCACTGCTCTCTGCCCCCACCTCTCACCGCCCCACTTTGAGAACCTCCCCTCATCCCCTCTCCAATTGGCCCTGACAGGGTCAGGCTGGCAGTGCTTGGGTATCTGGGTGCCAGGGGATGTGTAGAGAACCACCCTGCCCTGTCCCCGAACATCCGGGGGTCCCAATGGCCCACGAGACACCCAGAGGAGCCATTATGCCTGGTCCACGTTTGTGTGGACATGCTCTAAATGGCGGCCGGAAGAGGCCTCGCAGGCCCAGTCGTTGAATCCCGGGCCCCCGATTCACCCATTGGGATTATTTAAATAAGCAGATCTGGATCTCTTGTGTGATTCACCATTGCGTCCAGTTCTGCACTGGCCGCAATGGGGTCGCTGAATTGTTCTCTATGCCTCTATGTTTTCCCAATTCAAGATTTTAGGCCCCACTATGTAACATAAACATGAAATAATCAAAACACAAAGTAAATCTTCTACAATCCCAGCGATGTGGCAAGGGGCCAAAGAGAAGCGGTTTTGTTTCCCCCTCGTTGTTCTAAAACAAAGCTACAAATTACATCCCCGAGATATAGTCAGCATATTTTTGCAAGGTCAGTTCCCCCTACACTCATTCATGTTAATTCGTTGTCGTGGAACATGCCCTTGGCATGGATCCAGAGCAATGTGCTCTTGGCCATTGGTGGGAGGAGCATGATCCAAGGTGTTAGGGAGAGGGGGGAGGCCAAACACAAGCAAAAAGTTCGCGAGAATGAAGAAAGCCCTCTCATTGATTCACTCAGCTGGTAACTCTGCAGACAGTTACGATTGGTTCCCAATTACTTTATAATGGGGAAGGCAGTACATAAATCGAATCAAAGGGTAGTATTTTTTCAACAACTTAATAATGAACCACTTTATTGGGGACTGCTTAAAACAGGGTATGGCTGCATTTGGAAATAAATCTTTCATTGCGAAAGCAATCAATAGATTGTAAGCTGCTGGTTCTCCATTTGTTTAAAGATGGGAGTCACGTTCTTGATTTCTTCAGTTTAACTTTCAAATTACTAACCTTGGGAGTTTTGTGTCCTATCAAATAAAATTTTATTTCAACCTGTGAATGTGGTTTGAGCTCTCTGCTATGCTTTTTTTATCTGTAGACATAACAGGCTGTGAGTGCTACTGCTTTGTTAGTGGGCCCAACAGTGATTGTTGCTGTCACATTCTGCTCGTTTATTGATGGAGTTACTGCAGGCTGTGTTTGTGTTTATGAATAAGGTTGCAGAGCTGCTATTGTATGATTTTGAAATGATATATGATGTCCTGTATTCTCATTTATTTCTCGCCATTACCTCAGTATAGGTTTCCAAATTCTTCATCCAGTGGGCCACCTATCTGTGACTCTGGTGACACTTGCCGGTTTTACTGTAGAAAATCACAGCTTTATATGGACGTTTTATTGGCGACCAGAAACCTAAGGGCTGATTTTGCGACGCCAATGAAGTGAAGCTGTGCACTCACCACTGACTAAAAGCAGCAAACTCTGACCTTGTTCTATTTTATGAGGTTGGAAAATTCATCTCGGGTGCAAATGCCTGACACATTTTTCACCTGGGACGGGATGCTTGCCAAATGCCACTGTGGACAACTGGGTCAAGCTGTAACCATCAAAAGTCTACTGGGAAATGTAAATGGTGATGTACCATCAATTGGACGTGAGACACGATGAAGATCCAAACTGTGGCTTTAATCAGCTAGTTGTTAGACCGGTGGTCGACTACAGAGAAAGGCCGACCGCCGGGAACTCTGGGTACTTGCCTCTCGACCAATTGGTGAGCAGTCACATGACTAGTCCCAGCCAATCAGACGAGAGGCACATGACCAGCCAGAGCCAATGGGAAACCAATGCTCTGCACCAATGGCAGTGCTCCCATTCATACCACCACAAATGGGAAGTGGGAACATGCTTGGACAAAACATTATGTAACCGTTGACATGCCTCTGAGTCTCCTGGTCTCTAAAGGTGGGTTCAAGTTTTGTTCCATGAGACATGAGCACAAGATCTTGGCCACTTCCGAAAGGGACATTAAATTGAGGCCTTATCTGTTCTCTTAGGTGGATGTAAAAGATTCTGTGGTTCTATTTTCAGGTCACCCTGCCTTATCCCTCAACCACCATTACAAAACCAGATTATTGGGTCATCTGCGCATGGGTGTTTGTGGGAACTTGCTGTGGACTACATGGCTGTCACAGTTCCCTCTATTCCAACAGTGGCTACATTTCCAAAAATCTCATCAATTGGCTGCAAAGCCTATTGGGACATCCTGAGGCGGTGAAAGGTGCTATTTCATTGTGATTTGAATAAGGCCAAATGCCAATATCTATATTTCCTGCAATCTATTGTCTTTACACGTTTATTAACTTACCTGATGAAAAAGTCCCTTGCTTTCCTCGATCAATGGGGAGGGTGGTAAAATAGGGTGGCTGCCCACCCCACCACTTCTCGCCCACCCATGCAACCTGCCCACCATATTTAGTAGATAATCAAGGATCACTTGACCTGACTGCCCACGCCATAAAATGGTTGACATGGGGAGTGGGATGGGATTGGGCAGCCCAATTTTTAAAACATTCTTCAAAGAACAGGAAAGAGGGAGGGGGATGTTCTATCTTTGGAGGCTGCCCTTTTTGGTTTGGGGGGGGGGGTGTTGGGGGGGTAGATAGGTGTGGTAGGTGGGTTGGGTGGCAGGTGGATAGGGTGGAAGGTGGTAGGTGAGTGGGTCGGGTGGGTAATCAGGTCAGCGGCTAGTCAGTCATCAGGGATTAGTATGGTCAGTGCGGGTAATTGTGAAGGGTTGGGGGTTTGGTAGGCGGTTCAGTGGGTGTAGTCAGAGGGTTTGATGGGGGTCAGGGTGAGTGAAGGAGGGTTAGTTCTGTAGTTATCCAGGAGTTTGACTTGTATTTTTCTGTCTAACATTTCCTGACTAACTATCCAGGTAAGTAAATCAGAATTGTCTGAAGTCTCTGACTCTAACTCAATTGGAGACCTTTGCAGAGGATCCCAGGGAGCAGGGAGGGGAAATTGTCCCTTGGAATTTCAAGATTCCCCAGCAATTCCCATGGACATCAGCGCATTGGGACTTCTGCAGGATCCCGGCACACATCTTGGGTCGTAAGGCCAGTCCCCGACAATCCAGAGACCAAAATATCTGGGCCCATGTGACAGAGGATGACACCACTGTCGTGATACCAAGAAATGGAGGAATGAAATTGGATAGCACTGCCCTACAATGGCCTCCAATGGGTGTACGGTAGGCCCCAGGCTGAGGCATGCTGCATTCAGCCAGGCAACGCACCAATGAAGCAGATGTAAATTTTGAGACACAGTGTTGCCAACCTCAGAGGGGAAGAAGGGAACTGACTGAGAGGGAGGAGGCGGTCTAGGGCTACTTTACAAATGTCTGGAGTGATTTTGGTGCACAAACTGGTAAACTGCCAATCTGTCTCACATCAAATTTTGGATGAGGCAGAATTTTTGGCACCGCAACATTTGCAAGATCGAAGATGGAATTTGCATTTATATAGCAACCAGCACAAACTCAGGATGCCTTAAGGCGCAGTGTGGGCAACAAAATATCTTGATGAATTGTAGCCATTTCTGTAATATCGGAAATGTACTTGTGCAGAGCAAATTACTACTACAAATAGCAACATGAAAACAACCAGTTAATTGTTCTTCATGATTGTGGTTGAGGATATATATTGGCTGGGACACCGGAAAAAATGTATTTTTCTCTCCTTTAGTGCTCCAAGAACTTTTACATTAACTTTGAGAAGCCAGATGGCACATCTGAAAGGTGGCATTCATGATATTGGAGTGCTCTCTCAGCAGCGCACTAGTACGCCAGCCCAAAATATATGTTCTTGTCTCTTGAATGGAGTCCACCTTTGGGCTGAATGTTTGGGGCCTTTTGAAGGCGGGAAGAGAGGCTCGTGGCCCTGGAAGTACCAGCTCCAGGCCGTGTGGCAATTTCAAGTTGCTGGTATTGGTGTCAGCAATGAGCAGCGGGACAGGGAGGAAGGTGGAACAGAAATCCTCCTCTCCTCCCAATGAATGCAAATTAATACTGTTGACAGGATTGTTAACAGCCTGTTAGGTGTTCTATTTAGAATTTTAAAGAGCTGTTTGTTTTGTTATGCTCTTGACGTAGCATAAGCTGCTTCCTTGATGTGCACTCTGACAAAGGAAGGTTCAGACTAGGAGATAGCTTTAACACATTTTAAAACTGTTAACAATTCTCCTACTTGGATTCGACTCTCCTGTTAATCCTGCTATAGCTACTCAGACTGACGAACCAGTCTGCTACAATCCACGTGGTGGGTGTGATGGGTTTCAATCAACCCTGTGTACTCACTAAGTGTCTCCACTGGGAAGAGGAAGATCATGTGTGCTGTGTCCTTTTATATGGGTTGGTGTAATGCCCCCCTGTGGTAGTGTCACCTCTGTGTGTGTGTTTTGAATGCCCATTGGTAATGTCCTATCTTACTGACCTATAGGTTGACTGTCTTTGTGTCATGATGTCTCTGGTGCTCCCTCTAGTGTCTAGCTAGGTGTAGTGTGTTCACATTAACCCCCTGTGTATTTACAGTGTCCAAGTGTATCTACATTAACCCCTTGTGTGTTTACAGTATTGCATATCACCGCACTGTTCATGTTACCCAAGACTTCAGAAGCAGATCATCAACTGGTTTCCAGTCATGGCTAACCCAGGGAATAGTCCTGTCCGATAAATAGCCAGTCGGGAAAAGGGGGACTGGGATCTTGGCACTGCACTCGGGAGAGTGAGCCCTCAGCGCCCAGGTTTTGAAAGGGATTGGCACTCCACTGGCATCATGGAGGCAGAAGAGCAAGGCTACCAATGACAACTGGGCAGCCACCTGCCCAGATGGAAGGCATCAGCCAGTAAATGGGGGCACGACCATCAGACTTTGTGCCCCGTGGCAGTGAGGAACAACACTTGTTCACAGGAAGAGCAAACCATGAATAACAGGAGTGTTTGGGCAGGAGGGCATTAGAGGTCAAACCCCTCAACAGAGTGTTGACTGCTGAAGATAGAGCTAGTCGGAGATGACCAATAACCAGTCCAAGAAGAGACTACGGGCTGGATTCTCCATTTTAGGGACTATGTCCCCACGCCGTTGTGAAAACTGCGGCCTTTTACGCCAGAAAAACTGGCGTCAAAAGGCCACATATTCTCAACCCTGCAGGGGGCTAGCAGGCAGCTGCAATTACGGTGCCCGCGCACTTCTGGGTCTGAAGCTGTGCATGCGCACGGCGGGGGCCTCCAACGGCCGCGCTGTGCCCATGGCGGACTCAGACCCCGGAGCTGGACCGCGCAAATAGTGCCCCCGATCGGCCACGTGCCCGACCTAGACTGCCCGCTCAAAAATACCCCGATTCCATATGAGGCCCCCCCCGCCCTCCGATCGGCCAACCCCGACCATGGCAGCCGCAGACTGAGTCCGCAGCCGGCACGCGAGTATCCCGAACGGCAGGACCATGACTAATCCATGCCGTCGGGTCTTCTGCCGGTCAGGGGCGGAGAATAGCGGGGCAGGACTTTGGCAATGGCTGCAGGTAAGGGATATGCGGCGCGGTGTACTCTCCGAATACATCACATTTTGGGGGCCGGAGAATCGAGGAACTGGCGCCGGTCCAGATTCCATGCGTGGAAATAGATTCTCCACCCTGGCGCTGGACGCGATTTCGGCGTTGGGATACGGAGAATCCAGCCCCGCGATTCTCCAAGCCGGTGGTCACAGATATCTGTGCCCTTGTTGCTGAAGAACATGCACCTTACAGCACGGGTTGCTGTGCCTGCCAAAGTCAATGTGGCTTTGAGCATCTTCACTTCTGCCTCCTTCCAAGGGTCAGCTGTGGACCTTACTGCCATCTGACAAATGGCTGCACAGCATTGCATTCCATTGGTCACTGATACTCTTTTTGACAGAGCTTGGACAGTACATTCAGTTAATTGTTTGTAAATGAGGAGATGTCCTCATAATACAATATCAACACCTGAGCAATGCCTCTTTGGTCAAGTGCACATGTGATACACATGCTGCAAGGGAGGCCCGTTTTCTTTAGTTGGGCACTAATTGTTAAAGATTTTTTTCTCTATGACTCTTCTAGCAGCTCTTTTTTCCTGCACTATTTTGCTGTGTGTTTTCCACCTCCTCTCTTGTTGCTCACCTAAGTGGGAGGAGGAAGTGGGGTGGATGACTGCTGAGTATTATGTTTTGCCTCTAGGAAGGGAGATTACCCTGTACTTCTCTCGTGCTGTGTCAGAAGATGGCCCCAGCATCTTCGGGTGGTGGCTGCCTGGGCCTGTAGTCTCAGTGACTCATAACTATCTGAGTGGGATGGTGGGGAAGTGGTATCACCCGAGACACATCTTGATCATCCGGCATGGCTGCTATGATTTCTCTGCTGCTGGGAACTTTCTCAGCACAGCTCCCCAGTCTGTGTGAAAACAGACTATTGTGAATTAATGAGGTGTTGGCGCATGGTTGCTATCTCAAGCTGACTCTTCAACATGCTGAATCCAGACAAGTCAGATTGCTGTAGATTGGTGACCGCCATGGTTACGTGTCTCGTTGTAGAATGTGCCATGATTGTTTGCGCTTGCAACTTTGGTCAATAGGGGTTCCGCTGGAGAGGGCCCAGAAATGGCCATGTCCTGCCCTATGATCAAGTGGCTATCCACATAGGTGGGTTGTGGACTCTTCCACTCGTGCTCAGGCCTGTTGTCGCACTCTGACATTGCCCCACAAAGAGCTCCTGAAGTGCTTTTGTTCACAGGCCCAATGAGGCCCAAATTCCTCAGTTAAGGGGCTGAAAGAACTCTGAACCTGGCCACCAGCCAAACGTCACATGACACGGAGTTCCACCTGCAATTAATCCTCCTTCTATTTAGTGTTCAACTCCGGGAAGCGAACATACACTCCCTATATATCTGCGATTGTTCTGAATTCTGCTGACCCAGACAGTCCGGCGCCACTACCCCAACCAGAAGACAGAAACAAAGCAAGGCAACGGCCAGCTAGGACACGCCCAGCCATCAAGGCACCCACCCCTTTATTGGTTTAGATCGATGACAATGATCAAGAAGCGGCCCAATTAATTGGGACCAAGTTTAAGGCCCGCCTAAAAGCACGCAAAGCCCCTCCAAGGATAAGAAGGAACCCCCGCGAAAGGTTCGTTCTCTTGGATTTGGCTCTCAAGTGGAGAGACCCTTCCACCAGCACCACCAGAAGCAGTAAGTTCAAGGTCAACGCTCGCTACCAGACGGACGACCTTAGCTGTACTCCTGTTACCTCTTCGAACCCAACAGCCTCAGATCCTAACAACGGCCATTGTTCCTCTGACCTAAGTGGGCACCCGAAGTTAAGTATAGGCGTTAGTGATAGATATAGTTTAGCCTGTAGTGTTATTGTGCATGAGTAAATCATACTGTGTAATCATAGATCATAGAATATACAGTGCAGAAGGAGGCCATTCGGCCCATCGAGTCTGCACCGGCTCCTGGAAAGAGCACCCTACCCAAGGTTAACACCTCCACCCTATCCCCATAACCCAGTAACCCCACCCAACACTAAGGGCAATTTTGGACACTAAGGGCAATTTATCATGTCCAATCCACCTAACCTGCACATCTTTGGACTGTGGGAGGAAACCGGAGCACCCGGAGGAAACTCACGCACACACGGGGAGGATGTGCAGACTCTGCACAGACAGTGACCCAAGCCGGAATCGAACCTGGGACCCTGGAGCTGTGAAGCGATTGTGCTATCCACAATGCTACTGTGCTCTCCAAATAAGGTAGTATTGACTTTGAACTAACTAACTGGTGTATTGGCTCTTTGATCGGTATTTGGGTTGAACCTTGTGGCGGTATCGAGAGATACCTGGCGACTCTGAAAGCATCCTCATAATTAGGATTAAGAAAGATGACCTTATTAACCGCCATATTTATAGCAAGTAAACAGAGCAACGCAGGCACCCGAGAATCGGCGGGGGAGAATGGGGAAGCCGGTGCCGGGTCGGAGAATCCCGGCCACGAATTAGGAGCAGGAGTGAGCCATTCGGCCCCTTGAGCCTGCTCCACCATTCAATAAGATCATGGCTGATCTGATTGTGGCCTCAACCCCACATTTCTACCTGTCCCTGGTAACCATTGACTCTCCTGTTAGTCAAGAATCTATCTATCTTGCCATTCTCTGGCAGCGGGATTCCCTCTTCCCGCCTCTTGCCAATGGGATTTCCCATTGAACCCAGCCACGCCGCCAGGAAACCCACGGGCGAGGATGCGTTGTTGGTGAGAAGAGAGAATCGTGACTACTGGAGAATTCTGGCCCACCTCTCAATCATCTGAACTCTCATGGGTACAAGTCCAGCCTGCTCAGCTTTTCCTCATAAGATAACGCCTCCCCATCACAGATATAAGTCGAGTACAATGCAAAATAAGACATCTATTGGATCATTACTCCATAGAGCAGGACGTTTCTCTTATCCAAATAGGGCCTCCATTCATGCAGCTGGACCTTGTGTAGCTGATCCTCATTGATGGGCCTATGCTACCTCTAATTCTTTCCACATCAATCAGACGCTCAGCGGAAACCACAACTAGGTGAGGTTAGCTGACCACATGCAACGGTTTGAGGGCAACCACTTCCCCTTGTGCTGGGCAGCACCAAAGATCTAATGACCCCAGTGTGCAGCGAGCACACTGTGTGCCCGTCCCGGTGTGTATGCACCTCAGTGTATAGCAGCCCCGCTATATAGTGGCCCCCAATGCCAGTACACCAGGACTACATTTTTGGTCCCAGTATTTCAACGGCATATTTAGAATCATAGAATCATAGAATTTACAGTGCAGAAGGAGGCCATACGGCCCATCGAGTCTGCACTGGCTCTTGGAAAGAGCACCCTACCCAAGCCCATACCTCCACCCTATCCCCATTACCCAGTAACCCCACCCAACACTAAGGGCAATTTTGGACACTAAGGACAATTTATCATGGCCAATCCACCTAACCCACACATCTATGGACTGTGGGAGGAAACCGGAGCACCCGGAGGAAACCCACGCACACACGGGTAGAACGTGCAGACTCCGCACAGACAGTGACCCAAGCCGGGAATCGAACCTGGGACCCTGGAGCTGTGAAGCAATTGTGCTAACCACAATGCTACCGTGCTGCCCATTTGTTTTATGTATTTGACCATGGCTGCAGAGCATTCATGATCCTGGCATGCTCATATTGTGGAAGCATGAAGCATCACTCAGGACATAAAATGGGTGGGCTTGGGTGGGGAGAGAAGTTGAAAAAGACAAATCTGAATCTAAGACTCCTCAAATCTGCCCAGTTCTGGTTTTAAAGGTGGAGTGAAGTGTGTATAACCAGTTTTTGCCATAAGGAGGCCTGGGGCTGGTGGAGAGCGGTTGGGGGGGGGGGGGGGGGGGGGGGGGTTCGTGGTGGCAAGGTGGGCATGATTAAAACTCTTTAAGGAGGCTTTTTATAAAAGTCTCTATTTTTAACTCCAATGGCCAATGTATCTGGCCTCAGGAAACCCAGAAAATAAAAAGAGGTGACATAGGCTGGATCCATAAAGTAAGTGCCTTCACAGCACAGCTTGTGGGCCAATAGGTGCAGGAATGTTACTCTAGGGGGTCTCGGCACAATAAGCTAATTCTGTAAACCCCCTCACCATTCTCTTGATCTGTCCATCTCTCCCCTGCTCTATGATCTCCTTGTAACACCTTTTGTGATCAATGATATCCCCCACTCTACTTCCAATCTTCCTTCACCGCAATATCTCCCTTCTAAACCTACCTGCTTTCTTTCCAATCAGTCAATTAGGTTGGTCATTTCGCTAGTATTGCTGTTATGTTTTTAGAATAAAGGATATAGCCTGAAAAAAATGTAAGCAAATCCTTTCAGGGTGAAATTAGGAAGCACTTGTAAATGCAAAGAGTGGCAGAAGTTTGGAACTCTCTTGATTTGATTTATTGTCACGTGTATCGAAGTACAGTGGAAAGTATTGTTCTGCGTATAGCCCAGACAGATCGTTCCATACATGAAAAACCAGAGGACATGCATAAATACACAATGTAAATACATAGGCTCAGGCATCGGGTGAAGCATACGGAGTGGAGTGCTGCTCAGTAGAGAAGGTATGTGAGGATATCAGTTCAGTCCATAAGAGGGTCATTCAGGAGTCTGGTAACAGCAGGGAAGAAGCTGTTTCTGAACCTGTTAGTGCGTGTTAGACTTTTCATAGATTATCATAGAATTTACAGTGCAGAAGGAGGCCATCCGGCCCATCGAGGCTGCACCAGCTCTAGAAAAGAGCACCCTACCCAAGGTCAACACCTCCACCCTATCCCCATAACCCAGTAACCCCACCCAACACTAAGGGCAATTTTGTACACTAAGGGCAATTTATCATGGCCAATCCATCTAACCTGCACATCTTTGGACTGTGGGAGGAAACCGGAGCACCCGGAGGAAACCCACGCACACACGGGGAGGATGTGCAGACTCTGCACAGACAGTGACCCAAGCCGGAATCGAACCTGGGACCCTGGAGCTGTGAAGCAATATGCTATCCACAATGCTACCGTGCTACCGTCTCCTGCATGAAGAAAGAGGTTGAAATAGAGAATAACCTGGATGGGAGGGGTCTTTGATTATGCTGTCCGCTTTCCTAAGGCAGTGGGAAGTGTACACAGAGTCAATGGATGGGGGGCGGTTTCACGTGATGGACTGGGCTGTGTTCACGACTCTATATAGTTTCTTACAGTTTTGGGCTGAGCAATTGCCACACCAGGCTGTGATGCAGCCAGATACGATGTATTCTATGGTGCATCTGTAAAAAGTGGTAAGAGTCAATGTGGGCATGCCGAATTTCCTTAGTTTTCTGAGGACGTATAGGTGCTGTTGTGCTTTCTTGGTCGTAGTGTCGATGTGGGTGGACCAGGATAGATTGTCGGTAATGTGCACAGCTCGGAATTTGAAGCTGTCAACCATCTCCACTTCGGCCCCATTGATGCTGACAGGGGGGTGCGATACTTCGCTTCCTTAGATTACATAGAACATAGAACAGTACAGCACAGTACTTCGGCCCACAATGTTGTGTCAACCATTTATCATAATCTAAGATCAACCTAACCTACACCCTTTCAATTTACTGCTGTCCATGTGCCTGTCCAAGAGTCACTTAAATGTCCCTAATGACTCTGACTCCACCACCTCTGCTGGCAGTGCATTCCACACACCCACCACTCTCTGTGTAAAGAACTAACTCTGACATCTCCCCTGTACCTTCCTCCAATCACGTTAAAATGATGTCCCCTCGTGATAGCCATTTCCGCCCTGGAGAAAGTATCCGGCTATCCACTCTATCCATGCCTCTCATCACCTTGTACACCTCTATCAAGTCACCTCTCTTCCTTTTTCGCTCCATTGAGAAAAGCCCTAGCTCCCTCAACCTTTCTTCATAAGACATGCCCTCCAGTCCAGGCAGCATCCTGGTAAATCTCCTCTGCACCCTCTCCAAAGCATCCACATCCTTCCTATAATGACGCGGCCAGAACTGGACACAATATTCCAAGTGTGGTCTAACCAGGGTTTTATAAAGCTGCAACAAAACCTTGTGGCTCTAAAACTCAATCCCCCTGTTAATGAAAGCCAACACACCATATGCCTTCTTAACAAACCTGTCAACCTGGGTGGCAACTTTGAGAGATCTATATACGTGGACCCCAAGATCCCTCCACACTTCCAAGAATCCTGCCTTTAACCCTGTATTCAGCATTCAAATTCGACCTTCCAAAATGAATCACTTCATATTTATTGAGGTTGAACTTCATCTGCCATTTCTCAGACCAGCTGTGCATCCTGTCAATGTCCTGTTGTAACCTGCAACAGCCCTCAACACTATATACAACTCCAACAAACTTCATGTCATCGGCAAATTTACTAACCCACTCTTCGGCTTCCTCATCCAAGTCATTTATAGAAACCACAAAGAGCAGAGGTCCCAGAACAGATCCCTGTGGGACACCACTGGTCACCGACCTCCAGGAGGAATACTTTCCATCCACTATCACTCGATGTCTTCTTTCGGCCAGCCAAGTCTGCATCCAGACAGCCAAATTTCCCTGTATCCCATGCCCCCTAACTTTCTGAATGAGCCTCCCATGGGGAACCATATTAGGATAAATGGTCGGCACAACATCGTGGTCCAAAGGACCTGTACTGTGCTGTACTGTTCTATGTCCTATGTTCTATGTAATGCTGCATTCTGTGAATAAACCCAATATCGAGAAATGTATAATTCACCAGCTGGCTTGGAATCGATACAATACCTCGTTCTGCAATCTTTTTATGCTTTATCTTTATTTTTTCAGGAATGCAACTTCATTGCTAAACAAAATACTGCAAATGCAAAATGAACAAATATATTTTTACAAAGATAATCATTTAATGCAGTTGTGGCATTTTTAACTTGAAGTTTGTGTGTTTCAATTTCAGACAAGGTACCTCATCAAAAAGCCCAAAGACATAAATACATGGGGAATTTACACCCTTTCTTTGTCAGCTTTCACTTTATACAAACAATTTATTTTTGCCCATTTGTTTCAGGTCATTTTATTCTTTAAGAACTCAAGACGTCAGAGCCAGAATACAACATATCTGGGAAACTTTTTAAAAGTCCCCATAACTTTAACTTTAGAATATCTCTAAGTGTTGTTTAAAGCCCCAACTGCAATAAACTCCAACCTGGAAACATGAAAACAACTTTTGTGTTTTCTCAATTATAATGAAGTGTTATTTTCATCCTGTTTACATGCTAGATATGATGAGGAGGCAGAGAGACGCATCAATAAAACGCACTCCAAGCTGGCAAATAAAGTGCCAGAGATGTGTCAGCATGCGTCTAAAATGTGCAGTTACATAAATCTGCTCAGGGTGGCTTGTACACATTTGGTACATATAAACCAACAAGACAATACAGTGAGAGCAATTTTCATGTGAGGTGGAATAGGGTGGATGCTGGGTGTCCAGGGCATGTGTATGTCCAGGGCATCTAGATGTGTGAGCATTGTACATTGCAGTGCCATTCATTAGCTCGTGTGTACCCTTGACACATCCTGCACTCCCTTTTATTTTCCAGAACTTACAGATGATTGAAGCATTTTAGTCTCACATGGGGGAGGAAAGCCCTTCAAAGAAAAGGCACAGTCAATTATTCTTACCTTTCCAACCAGCAGATAACTAATCTTCAAGATTTTGTGGAGTAAGATCATAATGGAGGCAATTTTCACCAGATACTTTAAGCATTAATGGGCTTCCAATTTCAGCTGCAATACTGGCTTAACCTATGTTTGGCACAACAAGACATCTTGGTAAAGGAGTTGAAGCGTGCACCAGGAACGGCTGCCCAGAGGATCATTAAGTGGCTGATTAACAGTTACATTGTTTGCAAGTGCTCGTTAAAGAGAGCTGCCTAGCTTTTTTGGTGGGTAACACTTCATTTAATGATACCTCTTTAACAGCGACCAGCTGAACAGGAATAAACAAGCTGTTGCTAAGGATTTTGAACGTTACTTAAAGTCATGCTCAGCTTTCAATGTTCACTTGAGATTGAGATTGACTATACTGCATTGGAAGAGGACTTTTGAGACATGCCAGATGACTTTCTGGGATTTGTCAAGAATTCACCAACACACGTTCAACATTTTCCTCCGAAAGTCTCTAAAACATTCACCCAAAAAGGGTAAGGGTAAGGGTAAGGTCTACAATGTTGGACATTTTGGAGGAGTCACCAGGAGAAAGTGATTGCTAAGTAATGGGCTTCTTGCTGTGGACCCTTCTTCGTCTGCATAAGGAATTGGAAGAGGAGATGAGGCAGAGCAGCACCAACTGGAACACGAGGGTGAGGAGTGCTCTCAGCAGGAGGCCTTATCTATTCCAAAGTATTGAGGGAGCAAAACACCTAAATTCACATGACCAGGAGTCCAGCATACGAAAAGGCTGTGCCTTAACAAGGACGTCATCACAGAGCTCTGTAGCCTTGTGGAAAGTAGTCTCCGATATCACAACACAACCTGGAGTACATTGTTTATGGTGGTCAAAAGTCAAATCACAGCAGCACTTAATGTTTATGTGACTAAACCCTTCCAGTCTTCCACAGGTGAAATAAGTTAAATATCACAATCCTAGGGAGGTCTCTGTATCTCCATAATTAAGTAATTAGTAGTTCACATAGGCATATTTCTCCATTAGTGAGAGATATTTGGTTATATATAGCATGGGGGCTCCACTCTGCAAGCATAAGGCAAGCTGAGCAGGCAGTCTCCATGAACTACCCTCTGAGAATGACTACATAATATTTTCTATTGTCAGAGAAGACCAGAGCTCTTGAATTTAACAGGATTAAGGGATTGTTCATGATGGAGAGAGACATTGGCTGCAGTCATATACTCATATGAGTCCCTCTGGTAAACTCAGAGATGATCATGAACAAGAAGGGATCCCATTCCCTCAATGCTGTGACTACCAACAATGCTTCATGCAGGTGAGTGCCTATTATCTAGGGAGCTACCACAGTTCATTTACAATTAGACATTCAATCGCCCCACAGGTCCTTGAGCCCCAATCTGATGTATATGGCTGGCTATTAGGCAAGGTGGGATACCCTCTAATGCCATATGGCCCATGAACCCCACCCCTGAAAAACTCTCAGACACCGTTGTGCACTAAAATAATAAGAAGCATTTGGCCAACCTGAAGCAGCGGTTTTCATGCCTCAAACAGTCAGGAATTCCCCTTAGAGAATTTACTAGTCAAATGCGCAGAGAAGCAAATTGTCTCCAAGCAGTCAACCTTTCACTTGCAAGGGCAAAGCCAAGAGAACTGGAGGCTTGTAACAACATGAAAGCATCATAACACCTGTGACTAAAGTGGGCACAGCCCTCCATATTGTAACCATGCACCAATCGCATGTTAATGGAGTGGAAGCTGTTGCAATACATGAAGGCGGTGAGGATGAGTGAAGGAGTCTGGAGAGTGGCAAGGGTGCAAAGGTCAAGACTTGAAGGAATCTTTCATTTTTCCGTGAAGTCCAGAGCCCTATACTGCAGCTTTCGATTGTACAGGAGAAAAGTGATCACAGAATGAAAGTATTTGCTCATGGAAACAAGGCACTGATCACCTGATTAATATAACCATGGACTGTTAGCTGATTAATGTTACTGGCATCCCTTGTTGCAACGTCAAAGGAGCCAGAAGAAAATATTAGCACAGATTCAGGAAGCTGCCACTTTTCTCGGTAGGAACTCAAGCTACTGGATTCAGAACTTCAAGAGAGTCGGGGAGCAGACGTGAGTGAAGTGGCCATCACTAAGGAGAAGAGGAAAATGAAAGGTCTAAAGGTGGATAAATCACCAGGATCGGATGGACTACACCCCAGGGTTCTGAAGGAGATATCCGAGGAGATTGTGGAGACATTGGGGTAATCTTTCAGGAATCAGGGAAGCACGGTAGCATAGTGGTTAGCACAATTGCTTCACAGCTCTAGGGTCCCAAGTTCGATTCCTGGTTTGGGTCACTGTCTGTGCAGAGTCTGCACGTTCTCCCCGTGTGTGCGGGTGCTCCGGTTTCCTCACACAGTCCAAAGATGTGCAGGTTAGGTGGATTGGCCATGTTAAATTGCCCTTAGTGTCCAAAATTGCCCTTAGTGTTGGGTGGGGTTACTGGGTTATGGGGATAGGGTGGAGGTGTGGGCTTGAGTAGGGTGCTCTTTCCAAGAGCTGGTGCACACGAGATGGACCGCATAGCCTCCTTCTGTCCTTTAATTGGAAAATAAAATTTTAAATCTAAGGAAGAATGTACTGGCCTTGGAGCGGGTCCAGAGGAGGTCACAAGAATGATTCCCAGAATTAAGGCGTTGTCGTATGAGGAGCGGGAGGGCCCTGGGTCTGTACTTGAATAAGTTTAGAAGGATGAGGGGGGATCTCAGTGAACTTACATAATACTGAGGGACCTAGATAGTGTGAACATGGAGAGGATGTTTGCACAAGTAGGAGAAACTAGAACCTGAGGGCACAGCCTCAGACTGAAAGGATGATCCTTTAAAACTGAGGTGAGGAGGAATTTCTTCAGCCAGAGGATGGTGAATCTGTGGAACTCTTTACCACAGAAGGCTGTGGAGGCCAAGTAACTGAATGTCTTTAAGACAGAGATAGATTAATAAGGGGATCAGGGGTTATGGGGAGAAGGCAGGAGAATGGGGATGAGAAACATATCAGCCATGATTGAATGGCAGAGCAGACTCGATGGGACAAATGGCCTAACTCAGCTACTATATCCCATGGTCTTGGGTTCATTAGAAAATCAGCATGGGCAGGAATTCGTAAGTCAGCCATGATCTTATTGAAAAGTGGAACATGCTTAAGGGGCTGAATGGCCTACTCCTGCTCCTAATTCACATGTTCATAAGACAGAGTGCTGTTCCGTGCATTGTGTACCACACCATTTTTAAGCACAGTGCCTCTGGCGCTCTTCTAGCACTTGCTGCCTGGTAATTATTGTTGTGCACAGTTTGGTACTGGTAGTAACAGTTCGAATCTATTGTAACCCAGTTGTACTTGCATCATTAAAGGTAATTGGAGAAAGCTTTAATTAAAAGGTCACCCTGCCATAAACCTTTTGGTTCAAAGCTTCTGACGGTCCCTGTAAGCTGTCAAGATTACTTCTAAAAGATATAACTGAGAGAACCATGACATTTCTTGCAATTAATTGGACTGAAGTCAATTACGCGTATTTTTTTTTGCTTTTACCTGTTTAGGCCTTTCTAGTGGTTTCCGACAGGGGCAAGGGAGGAACAGAAAGATTCAAAGAACATAAAAAAATAGGTCTTCCAGCCCCTCGAGCCTACTTCGCCATTCAATAAAAATACAAAGAGAAAATACAGCTGCCAAACCAGAACCAAACACGGAGATCAGACTGCTCCACCCAGTACTGAAATTAAAGTCTAGTAACTGGGTGTTCCCTGGATGTTCCCCCCCCCCCCCCCCCCCCCCCCCCCCCCCCCTCAGCATAAATAAATTTTTTGGAAACGTGTCCGCCCATCTGGGTGTGCATCCTCCTGCCTGGGAATTTGTCTACAACACGGTGAGAGAGAGGGTAGTTCAGCGTATGGCAGGGATTGCAGAGTTTGCCCGCATCTTCTGTGCACCTTTAGATTTCGGGGCCCAAAAGTGTTGCTAAATATGGAACTCGCGAAGTGACTCTGTTTTCACTTTTACCACTGTTTCGGTTCGTATTCTCATACCCATAAAGTGGGCGGCTGAACCACTTGAAACTTAAACAAGCGCCCGGCTCAGTCTTACTCAGCATAAAAGGCATCAGTGACAGAATAGCTGTGCTCGAGGGCCAGAGAGGCTGCTTTGAAAACAGAAGTGAGAAAGCCGCGAGTCTATTTTCTTTTCTCTAAAAGACAAACAATAACAGGATGCTGCCGACACATGGATGGTGCCTCAGTCAGATCTGCAGTGTAGTTACTTCCCCTCGATTAGTCATTTGATGATCACTAGACTGTAAATAAAACAATTTCATTGGAAAATGGAGAGGTTGTGTGGAGGTATTGAGCTTCTTGGTTTCAGAAGACCTGTATTTTCACTTCTGATCAGAACTGTGAGGGCCAGGCCTAACCAGCCCACAGCTTTGTATGAAAAGCCTAAGCATGTCACCACAGTGGCAGTTCTGGGACACAGAGTTGCCTGCGTCCTGGTGCACTCTTTCTTTCACAGCTTCTAATTCTGTTTGCAAGAAACGAGTCTCGAAACTGGTATTGTTAGCTCGTCCGCAATGCAATTTTTCATGAATTCTCTTGACATTCTGCATTCTTCTTGTCCACCTGTCTGTGGACCCCATCTGAATTGAGCGCTTTGAACTCCACTGCCCGTCACTGGTGTTCATAGATAAGAACCCCAATCGAGTGGGAATCCCGATTTTAACTCTTGGCTCTCATGCTTCGGCACTCACTCCTGCCTGATAAGGATGATGGGGGTTGAGTGGAACTTTTCCGTGGTGGGTGGGGGTGAGGGGTGTAGGGTCAGGTCGCCCAGAGAAATTGTCGCCAAGCAAAGATGAGTGAGGAAGGGGCGGTCATTGGCTAAGGGGTTGGAAGGGAAGGGGAAGTACCAGGGAAGTCTGTGATAACCTTATGGGGTTAAGATGAGCACTCCCGCTACTCCCATTCCACAAGGAATCTTTGAACGGTTGAAGACGGTTAACATTTTCCTGAGTCTCCTGTGGCCGGATAGCAACCATCTTTTCTGGTCGGGATAACGCCCACCTTTTCTGGCGGGCCTGAGTTGAGCTCACAGTTAAAATGGCGTCAATTTCCCAATGACGTAATTGAGACACATCTTAGCCAATTAAATTAGGCCTCGCTCCTCTGTGGCTGACAGCCTCCCCATGTCTGATTTTAGGTACTTTGGGTTATTGGTGATCTGGAACATATTGGCAATATGGCAGAAAGCCCTCAACCCCCACCCTCGAATCAAATCGCCCCCA
This sequence comes from Scyliorhinus canicula, assembly GCF_902713615.1. Classification (NCBI taxonomy): domain Eukaryota; kingdom Metazoa; phylum Chordata; class Chondrichthyes; order Carcharhiniformes; family Scyliorhinidae; genus Scyliorhinus; species Scyliorhinus canicula. Next base: position 106,987,586 of record NC_052163.1, read on the forward strand.
CCCCTGGATTGTACCCCTCCCCCGTACGGTTCCCACCAGGCGGGGTGGGTAAAACACCCTGTGATGTTCCTGTTTTCGTGACATCATGACAGCTGTTGCTTCCACCTCTACAATAATATTATGTTGCAGAATCTAAACTTTACTCTTCAATTATGTTGGAAATGATTGATGACCATCAAAGCCAATACAGTGCCGACATTGTATTTCGTATTAGCTATACTGGGGTAAGTTTCAAGCTCATTCTTTATGTCTTGTCAAAGTTATATTTTAAACTATTACAGAATCGGATAAATGGACAAGGACAACTTACTACTGAGTTCCTTAGCCTTCAGGCCTCAATGAAAAGGATTAGATGGTGCGGGCTATGATTACAAATTCTCAAATAATAAAGCCTGTGACAGCTTAACCTGCCAGTGGAGAGAGAGCCTCTTAGGTTCAGGCCATCGAAATAGATGACTTTCTTTTTGTTTTCTAGTGTCGCTTTGGCTAATCTCGTTTGAACCCTCAAATCAGGTGGTCAGATTACCCCAATCCAGCTTCTAGATATTAAAGAACAATACTTTGAAAAGCACAGAACCTTCACAAACATCTGTTCACTGCACTGCGCCAAGCCTTTCACAGCCGCTACTTTCAGTCATTCATATTTTTTAAAAAGCAGAGTTAACACTTTAACTGCTGACTGCACAGTTGTCTGGTTCAGCAACAGTGACTGAGAAAGTGAAGATGTCCGCACTGCGCATTGTTTACGTGCTTTGGGAAGAAACAAGCTGCGATGCCTGGTTATTTACGTAATATTTCTCCACATCAAGTGTTTCCATCGTTGACCTACATATCTTTCAGTTTAAGTGATGCATAACGTGTGAAAATGAATATATCATGATTTTGATGCCTAGGGTTTGCGATAAATCACCAACATATCAAAATACCACACAGACACTTTGTTATGCCGTTAAGCATCTTAGCCTCATGCACCTCTTTAATATTAGAATAATGTCATGACTAAGAAATATAAATAAATGGCCATAAGAGTTACAACGCGAGGATCAAACTTCCATTGCTTATTTCAAAACACTACTAAAAGTTACGTTAGCCACTTTACACTGCAGCCTGTTGAGACTGAGGTGGGACAGGCCGGTTTAAGCTGTACTGTTTATTCCATGTCACACTATGCCAAAGGATGATGCAGCCCTCTGCTTCCATCCCCCTGGCATCCGACTACAGATTATATTTTAATCCAAGCAGAGAACTACATTTTCAAATGCTTCACACTGGCCGCAAGTATCATTGAAAATGGTGTAAAACCCTCGTAATGTGAACGAGGGGCAAGTTATATGGAGCCTATCTATTATAGCCTGTACAGCCTTGTTCACATTATATAGGGCTTGAGTGAGACCACATCTGGGATCATACATATACTTGTGGTCACAATACCAAAGGAGGAATATATTTGTGTTAGAAGACTACAATGAAGGTTTAGTAGATTGATTCCTGGGATTTAGGGTGGTAAGGTGGCACAGTGGTTAGCACTGCTGCCTCACAGCACCCCAGGGGCCCAGGTTCAATTCTGACTGTCTGTGTAGAGTTTGCACTTTCTCGCCCTGTCTGCGTGGGTTCCTCCGGGTGCTCCGGTTTCCTCCCACAATGCAAAGATGTGCAGGTTAGGTGCATTAGCCATGCTAAATTGTCCCTTAGTGACCAAAGATCGGGTGGGGTTGCGGGGTGTTGGGCCTAGGTAGGGTGGTCTTTCGAAGGTGGTGCAAACTCAATGGGACAATTGTGCTCATTCGGCACTGTAGGATCCTACGATTCTATGAGAAGAGAAGAGACTGGCAGGAAATTGGGGGAAAGGCAGGTGATTGGCTGAGTTACTCTCACAGAGAGCTGTCATGGATGCGATAGGCTGAATGGCCTCCTTCTGTGTTGCAACTATTCAACGATTGAATTGTTCTGTGAGAGGGGTGTTGCATGAGGCGAGATTAAGTAGAACGTGTTTTAAAGAATGAGAAACAATCTCATTAAAATGAACAAGACTCTCCGAGGGCTTGACAGAGCAGATGCTAAGAGGTTGTATCCCCTTGTTTGAGGTCCTAGAATTAGGGGATCATATTCTTAGGATAAAGCATGGTTACTTAGAACTGAGAGGAGGAAAATCTATCTTCAGTCAGAGGGTTGAGCATCTTTGGAATCTAGCCTGGAGGGCTGTGGATTTTCAAGCGTGATACTTAAAACTGAAAATTATAGATTCTTGGAGACAATGGGAATTAAGGGATATGGAGATTGGACAGAAAAGTAATGTCATGGAAGAAGATGAGGTTGCATTACTGTCAAGTCAAAATGATGGTGTATCATCAAAAACTGTGATGTCTCCCTAATTGGGTGAACCAACTGTTCAATTTTAAAAACTGTGGCGTAGAAATAATTGGGCGGGATTCTCCATCCCGCTGCACCCGTTTTCTGGTGCTGCGCGCCCCCGTCGGCAGCAGGATCCTCCGCTTCGCCGGAAGCCGGCCAATGAGGTTTCCCATTGCGGGCACACCCACGTCATTGGGAAATCCGTGGGCGTGAGTGCGCTGCTGGTGAAGCGGAGGATCCAGCCAAAGGATAATCCTGATATTTCTGTCCACATAGGAACATAGGTGTGGTGATATGCCTGTAGATAATATTACATGTACTCAGCAGTGTGACCTCCCACCAGCAGGTGGCGTCAGACATCAGTCAGGTGATATCCGGCTACCAGCAGAAGGTTATAAGCCATACACGAGGACGGTCACACATAAGGGCAGTTCCAGGAGAGTCCAATGTAACTCTGTGATAACTTTGTCTGTATAAGATTCTGATCATTACCTTAGCATGTGTATATTAATAAATCGTTGTTCTGGCTAAATCACCAGCAGTTCTGGAGATTCATTGCAAGACAAGAACACAGAACACAACAATAAGAATATTCAGATGTTGAGGAATTGAGAGGTGTGGCATACTGTTTTAGAGTCCTATTGATTCCCTGGGATATGATTTAGGGATGAGAGGATGGTATTACCTGCTTGCTTTTTTGGTAATTTAAAAATGACTTTGAACTAATTAACAGCTTCTATACAGAACACTGTAATATCTCAATTTGGTCGGGAACTTTAAAAAAAGGAAATAATTCTGGACGAACTTGTTAAAAAAAAAGGTTAAAGCCGCGAATGTGTGAGCAAACTGCAGCTAACTGTACATAAATAACTTACCGTTTGCAATTAATGTTGGTTCGTTAATGAGCCACTTAACTCAGACATCAGTCTAGGATTTTCCTTTGAACAGATGCAAATGTATATGAAGGTGCCTATAAATACACTTTACTCTTAAACAGAATAACTGTGACAAAAAAGTAACAGTAGGGAGTACAAACTGAACAAATATACTGGGTGAGAGTTGTCATAAATTATCTGCCTATCAGTTAGTTGGATCCTGTTTGCTATAAACCCCACTGGCATGAGCTATTACGCTAAATTCTGTGCTCCAGGGTCAAAACCAAATGAAAATTTACTGGGGGACTGATGTCCTCATGAAACAAACCTGTGGATGACACGCTGTAAAACACACTGGACATTCATATGCCATTGTTAAATATTTAATTTAAAATTCAACATTTCAGTGACATTTCACAATTGATTTTCATCTCCCATTTACATCAACAAGGGCCAGCGCATTGCACCTCTTAATGTAAAAGGCATCTTGGAAGTGAAAATACCCAAGAAATGGGGAGAAGCTAGATGAAAGAGGTACGTTTTGAGGAGATTCTGGAGGAGTGAAGAGAGTTTGCAAAGCAGTGGGTTGTAGGGTGATTATTCTAAATTACTGGAAGTTAAGCAGAGACTGGGGAGTCAGAATAGTGGATAATTTATGATCTTTATATTAGTGTCACAAGTAAGCTTTCATTAACACCGCAATGAAGTTACTGTGAAAATCCCCTAGTCACCACACTACAGCGCCTGTTTAGGCACACTGAGGGAGAATTCAGAATATCCAAATCACCTAACAAGCACGTCTTTCGGGACTTGTGGGAGGAAACCGGAGCACCTGGAGGAAACCAACGCAGACACGGGGAGAATGCGCAGACTCCGCACAGACAGTGACCCAAGCTGGGGATCGAACCCGGGTCCGTGCCACTGTGAAGCAGCAGTGCTAACCACTGTGCTACCGTGCTGTCCAGGAATAAAACACTGAAGGATGTAACAGATACAAGGAAGGCGGAGACCATGCACGAATTTCTAGATGAGATGAAGGGTTTTGAATTGATACACTAGGGGGTCGGAAGCTATTAAAGATTGGCGATGACAGAGATTTTTTAAATTTTATTTTATTTTTTTAAAATTTAGATTAGCCAATTATTTTTTCCAATTAAGGGGCAATTTTAGCGTGGCCAATCTACCTACTCTGCACATTTTTGGGTTGTGGGGGCGAAACCCATGCAGACACGGGGAGAATGTGCAAACTCCACACGGACAGTGACCCAGAGCCGGGATCGAACCTGGGACCTCAGCGCCGTGAGGCGGTTGTGCTAACCACTAGGCCACCGTGCTGCCCAGACAGAGATGGTGGAAGAGTTTGGACTTACTGTGAATGTCGGAGGTGGAAAGCAAAGTTTGATCAAGGTTGTGTCATTGAGGTACGAGTTTATCACCGCCAAATTAACAGTGCACATGGCATCCAATATGGCATGAATATGGGCTTGCTTGTGCCAAGGGCTTCAACACTTCTCCTTCCAGGTGCCAAGGTCGGTGGAATGTGCAGTATTATGCAGGTAGTATCCCAGTCCTGCTGGCATAGGCACACGCATTGTTGTCTGGGCAGCAAATTTAGCGCAACTGGAATGCGTATTATTTCAAAATGGCCCATACACAGAATCACAGCAAAGTTAAGGTAAAAATGTAAAATTTAATGCAGCTACTAGAACAAAGGAACAATGCAATGGATCAAAAACATACCCGTTCACAAGGGAAACCCAGGCTCCCAGCTAACAGATGATGATAATCTACAGCGGCATTGAGATGTTGTGCTGCCTCACTCGACCTGATATCTGGTGGTGATTAGAGTATCATGGGCCAGCATGACATTGCTCTGGCATCTGCTACTGCAACACTGATGTGCATTCCCTCATCAGCAGCAATGCCTTCCCCTGTCCAATTTCCTCCCCCTTTTGCTGAGTGAGGATGTGCAGGGAGAAATCATAGAAATTATAGAAATCATAGAATTTACAGTGCAGAAGGAGGCCATTTGGTCCATCGGCTCTGCACCAGCTCTTGGAAGAGCACCCCACTTAAGCCCACACCTCCACCCTATCCCCGCAACCCAGTAACCCCACCTAACCTTTTTGGTCACTAAGGGCAATTTAGCATGGCCAATCCACTTAACCTGCATATCTTTGGACTGTGGGAGGAAACCAGAGCGCCCGGAGGAAACCCATGTAGACATGGGGAGAGCATGCAGACTCTGCACAGCCAGTGACCCAAGCCAGGAATCAAACCTGGGACCCTGGAACTGTGAAGCAACATTGCCAACCACTGTGCTATCGTGCCGCCCTGATGCCAGGTCTTCTGTGGGTATCTCTTTCACCCAGGAGCCAAGCCTGTAGCTGATGAGGGGAGCAAATGCTTGTGATACCTGCAAGTTGGTGAGGATCTAGGCATTGTGAGGATGCATTGTGAGAGGTCCTTGGGTGGCAGACCTGAAGGATTTGTTTCCCGTGACTGCAGACCAGCTGCAAATTCAGTGCATCCTCTCCCCCTTGTTCCCACCTTGCTGGGATGACTTCAGGAAGCAAAGTATTGTACACACTCCCGTCCCATCAACATCAGCAGGACCGAGGTGGAGATGGTTGACAGCTTCAAATTCCTAGGTGTGCACCTCACCAACAATCTGTCCTGGTCCACCCATGTCAACGCTATGATCAAGAAAGTACAATAGCACCCATACCTCCTCAGGAAACTAGGAAATTTAGCACGTCCATATTGACTCTGAACAAGTTTTACAGATGCACCATAGAAAGCATCCTTCTGGCTGCATCACAGCCTGGTGTGGCAACTACTCGGCCCAAGACCCCGTATGAAACTGCAGAGAGTCGTGAACACCGCCAAGTCCATCACATGAACCCGCCTCCCATCCATTGAGTCTGTCTACACCTCCCGCTGGCTTGTGAAAACGGGCAGCATAATCAAAGAACTGCGTGGTTGACTCATGGTCTCAGCAGTCGGGATCCCAGAGTGGCAACTGCGGACTGTGTCCAGCACGCCAACAGTCGGGCGGGAGCCGTGAGGCTGGCCGATGGGGCTTAAGCAAGGGCTGGGAGGACTGGTAGGGTGTGGCCCAGGGGTCGTGAGGGGGTGTCCAGCCGGGTCCGCGCACGCCCGTCGCCATGTTGTACGGTGCGACGGCTGCAGGTCTTCGCCTTGCGCATCCGCGGCCACGGACCCAATAATTCTCCAGGTGTTCATATCGGGAAGGCCGTGCGTTTTACGTGGCGCGGATGCTGGCCCTCACCAGTCGGAAGATCGGTGCTGGTGCCTCACCGATTTTTCCCATGTAAAACGCAACGGATCCTCCGGACACAGCCCCAAATTCGGAGAATCCAGCCCAACATATTTCTTCCTTTTAAGATCTAAGCCAGTCTTGAAGGAGTTTTTTTAATGCAAAGCTCCCCCCTCAGAAACAGAGTTAAGCCAATTTCATGATCCCATGCTTTGTAGGCCAGAACGTTGGGGGGCTGAGATAGCGATACTGGGTGCAAGTTTCGAAAAAAATGGCCAAGTGTCAGGTTCTGACTGAAAGTCGACGTGTTTCCCCCCAGAAACACAGGCAGATTTTCTGTCCAGACCTTCAGACACTTTATCAAAAAATTGGTGGACGTGTTTTGTGCCGTCACTCTGGTGGGGCAGGGTCTAATAGAGCCAACATGCAAGGCTACATAAAGATCAGAGCACCATTTTTAAAAGACACCCCGACCAGCGAGAACACTGAATTCCCTCCACTCGCCCCACGGCGTAAACCCATTTAATTATATTTAAATGTACCTAAACTAATGCAAAACAAGTTTGTGCCCTTTCTGGGAATGGACCTGATCATGTCACCAGCAGGGGCTGGGGGCAGTAGGCGGCGTGGGGTGCGGGAAGATCTCAAACCGAGGTCTCGCCGTGTAAATCCGGTTATGGCCCAGTCACAAGATTTAGCGGACCATAACAGGATTTGCACGTGTGTCGAACGGGCCTGGAAAATCGCGTCCGCTGTGTAAAATGGACACACAGAGAGAACAAGTTCATTTCAATGCAACATTGCAAGTTTCAAGTGGTTACAGTCCGAGGCAAAACAAATGATTCAGACATAATGTTGTGCGATTGGTCAGGTTTTTTGCCACTGACAAATCACTTTTTAACCACAGATGGTGAAATAATCAAATCCAGGAAAGTCCTATCGACTCTTTTTTTGGGGGGCGGGATTAAAAATGGGCTTGATCTCATCCAACTGGAGTTGTTGGAAAATCAAATGAGATGAGGCAGTTTGAAATGTCACAGAAACAATTAAATGGCCATGCTAATAGTCCTTAAAGAAAGGAGAAACAAGCATAACTTAAAAGTGATTTACAAATGATTACTTTGTCTACCTGAGGCATTAGGTGGAAGAATGTTGCCTGTAAATACATAATTATTTGATGTGATTGTTAAACTACAGACTTATTCACCTTTTGTCAAGTAAATTCCCTTGATATTTGAGGTTAAAAACAGGGCTCGATATCATGCTCTATTGCTTTTACAGACTGGAGTGACATCTTGTGAACGTGTTAGTCTAGTTGTGAGGAACAGGCATTACAATGGGTTTGATCTTTGTTTTGTGGGTGTATTACAAATGCTTACCCAGACCTCAAGACACTCTTGAAGGTTTGAAGAATTGAAGCTCATCCAATGAGAGCGATCTGAAATTTGAAAGTTGAAATAATCCAGGGAACAAAGCCTTTAAAAAGACCCCAAATCATGGGAAAATATCATAAAGGCAGTAATAACAACTTGTATTTGCACAGTGCCTTAAACACAGCAAGGCTTCACAGGAGCATTCGCCAACAAAATTTGGCACCCAGCACACAAGGAGATACGAGGGCAGATGACCAAATGCTTTGTCAAAGGTGCAGACATTGGCCGGGATTCTAAGGCCTTTGGGATTCTGTGATCCCACCGGCAGCCCACACCCACTTGTGAGTTTCCTCGTGGCGTGGGTTGGCTACAATGGGAATTCCCATTGATGAACACGGCAGAATCCAGCAAACGGTGCGCTGTTGGCAAACACACGGCTAGGGAACCAGGGAATCCAGCCCTTTAAAGAACACCTTAAAGGAGGAGTGAGATTTAGGGAGGGAATTCGAGAACTTCAGTTCTTGGCAGCTGAAAGCACAACCGCAGAAATTTTTAAAATAATAATTTCATGTTGTGTGGTAGTATGACTAGGGGTATTACGGTACCTGGAAGTGTGAGCTGCCATTGGTGCAGAGGACTCGCTGCCCATTGGCCCAGGTATGTCATGTGCCTCTCAGCCGATTGGCTGAGAGGTAAGTAGCTCCGCCTACGAGGCAGGGTATAAGAACCCGTGTTCCCTGGCAGTCTGCCATTCTTCTGTACGTCTGCTGCCGGGTCCACTTCTTGTGTATTAAAGCCTATCGTTCAGACTTTATCTACGTTTCGTATCCATTGATTGTGCATCAGTGGGCATCGTTGGAAAGGCCAGAATTTGTAGCCCATCGCTAATTGCCCTTGAACTGAGTGTCTCGCTTGGTCGTTTCAGAGGCACAGTTAAGAGTCACCCACATTGCTGTGGGTCTGGAGTCACATGTAGGCCAGACCAGGCAAGGATGGCAGATTTCCTTCCCTAAAAGGGACATCAGTGAACCAGGTGGGTTTTTTACAACAATCGGCGATGGTTTCATGGCCACCATTACTGAGACTAGCTTTATATTCCAGATTTACTCATTGAATTTAAATTCCACTAGCTGCCGTGGTGGGATATGAACCCACAACCCTAGAGCATCAGCCTGGACTAATCTAGTGACATCATCACCACACAACCACCTCCCCCTCACCCCCCCCACCCCAAATGTGGATGCTCAACAGGTCCGAATTTTAGGATTAGAGGAATCCCGGACATCTAAACACTGGCATATCTTTTCTTTTTTCTAAAATGTTAATCATTCTGCTGAGGCTTTATTAACTTATCAATTTTTAAACTTTAAAACAGTGGGACTAGACACTGCTGTGGCTGTCATAATATCCACTCATGTATATAATGAGATGCAGACAGGCAGTGATTGACACATAGGATGACCAGTAAGCACACAACACAGTACAGCCAATCACCAGACAGGACACTACCGCTATAAAGCCAGAGGGCACTAGGTTTCCCGCTCTCTCGGGACCCAGCTACTGAGACAGTCAGAGTCCATGAGCTAGCAAGTGCAAACACCATGCGGTAGCTAGTAAGTCTGGTCAGGCTACTACAAGGTCACCAGTCAGATCAGCATAGTGTCGACCCACAGCTGAATATGTATAGCAGTTCTATAGTTGAATAAAACAGTGTTGGATCTTCTCCAGTGTTAGACGTCTGTTTCTAACTTCCCTGCATCGAATGCAGTTCACATTGAACCAACCTGCCTAACACATCAGTGGCGACAATAGATATCATTCTTAATGTGCAATTCATAGGACATTCTTCTGCTTTCTTAACAAGAAATGATCAAAATATTTTAAATAAATAAGTTAATGGCTATGTCAAAGTAGCCACCACAGAAATGCCACACAAGTATTAAAAGCTCTTTGTTATTATTGTCTGTAATCATTTCTACCCCTTTTTCCTCTTTTGAGCTGGTCAAGAGGATTTATACTCAAAATAATAGTCATAATACAACCTTTAGAAAACAACTTAAAGTCCACAACTTCATAATTTGCAGGAACAAGCAACAAAAGCTGACTTTTGAGCTATAAGGTGGACCCATCTGATTACTCAGATGAGCTTTCTCTCTGGCTCAATTATCTCATGCTCCAAATTCAATCTAGGGTGGACGTTTAATGGTGGGTGGAGTTGGTGTGGGCGGTGGAGTGGTTAGCACTGTTGCTTCACAACCCCAGGGTCCCTGGTTCGATTCCCCGCTGGGTCACTGACTGTGTGGAGCCTGTACATTCCCCCCGTGTCTGCGTGGGTTTCCTCCGGGTGCTCCGGTTTCCTCCCACAGTCCAAAGATGTGCAGGTTAGGTGGATTGGCCATGCTAAATTGCTCCTTAGTGTCCAAACAAAAAAGGTTAGGTGGGGTAACTGAGTTATGGGGATAGGGTGGAGATGTGGGTTTATGTAGGGTGCTCTTTCTGAGGGCCGGTGCAGACTCGATGGGCCAAATGGCCTCCTTCTGCACTGTAAATTCTATGATGATTCTATGAGATGTGGTGTGCAGTTGGGCTTCCAGCAAGTCCTTAAGTGGACCTTATGATTTGAGCATATGTCTGCAGGAGCTCCTGGATTACCCTAGAACCTCTACCAATTACAGATCGAATGAAACACTTTTCCTCTGAGAGCTAGTGTGAGGCCCACTGCGGGCTTCGTAAAGACCTCAGAGCTGCGCTCGGGAAAGGTAATTGATCACAGGGGACATAATACCTTTCCAGAAGAACCCATAAGACCATCACATTGTAAAAATGTTATTCCTCTTTCACAATTCCCAGAGTTCAGGTGCGCCCTGGGAATTCTATGGCACCGTTCCAATTTTCCTATTGGTTGTCAGAATGGATACCCTTAAAGATGGAGACTATCCATCCGTATTATGTTACTGATCCCACCCCTGCTGTTTGGGCCAAACAGAAAGCCTTGCAATTGTACAGCACCTATCACAACCTCAGGACATCCCAAAGCACTTTACTTTTAAAATGTAGTTACTGTTGTAATGTAGGATGGGGTCTATTCTGGTGCCTGTAAAAGAAAGAACATCCACCACTGGAGCCAGCACTGCTCTATGGATGTTGAGTGCAGATTGGCACAGGGCCTCTCCCGGGTTACTGCAAAGGAACCTTCATCATGCCCATGTCAAAAAACTGAAACCAGAATATTATCAAACCTTCCAGTCACCCACTAATCAGACATCAGTTCTCATCTCTGCCCTGGATCAAATTAATTTCCTCCCCGTCAGACACACGCACTCGTAGATCCTGGAAGCGGGTGCGAAAGGTGCTTCTGATCACGATTGGGACCAGAGCACGAGTGCACCCTGACTGGCCAGAAGTGTGCACTCTGAAAGGTTGAGCACTGTCGAAGAGGGTGGGATGAAGGCAGATGCCCAGAGAAATGACGGTGCAGGCGGACATTTCAACCAGTCCCCTAAAGACTGACAGATGCCACAGGGAGCTCCAGTATCATTCCAATGGCATTTGTACCAAAGAAATGCTGCAAACGCTATCATGTAGAAACAGGAAACTGGCAGCATAACACATAGCAAACACCTCAACCCTCAAACATGTTCTTTTATTCCCTTTCATTGCAGACTGGATCATCCCGCCGTGGATTGGGCATGGTGAGATGGTATGGATGCCACCTGGCCGATGGGCCCTTGTGCCAAGCACCAAAGCGCTTGGGCCATGTAAAGTTAGGGCCATTTGCATGCTTAATGGGCTTAATTGCCCTTTCAATTGTTGGCAGATGTGCCTCTGACTCGCACGTGCACTTGCCCACCGAAATATTGTGCGATGGCGTCATCACGTCGGGGCATGTGCCTGGTGCCTTCTCGCGCAATTTGACACGTGTTCGGGTCGGGAGGCCCCTGTTCAAGCTTGGTAAAGTTCAGGCCTTGGTGTAACTCTTTTAATTCAGAAAAAATAAAATCACCTCCTTCCCCAAACTTTGTTTTTCTCCAGATTCTGTGAGTTCAGTGTCAGGAATGCTCAATTAAAGCCAATTAAAATGTTTGCAATAGGGGATCTCCAATAAGTGGCTGTAAATAGTCTTGAAGAAAATGAATCTTGTCTATCATGTGGCAGAAAGTTCCCTCGAGGAAAATAAAATATTTTTTAAAGGTTACATTTTAGCAGTTTACTTATATTTTTATCCCCAGTCGCATGATTGAAATCAGAATTCACAGCGGAACGGCAGACACAGGCCTATGTTTGCTCTATTTCACAGCAACATTCCTAAAATGGCTCTTTAGCAAAGCACTGGTTAGGACTGCGACCCTTGACAAAGATGTAAATGACTCACACCGATCTAAAAATGTGCATAATAATAGTTTATCACGTATTCCTAATATTTTGATCGAGATATGATTCTGAGTAAATACCTCTCAAATGATTTTGTATCAAACACCTTAGATGCAAAGTCGCTTTGAGTTGGCTGTCAGTATTTCCATAGAGAATCTCTCAAGGTTTTTTTCCATTGTTACCAGACAATTTCTCGTGGGTACATAAAGCAGTGTTATGTAGTGCGGACTGAGAACTGCAATACTTGGGGGAGTTCAATGAACCAAGCAATACAGCACCTTCTTTGTAAGTGCATAATTGATTTTCCACGCTCTTGTTATACACTTAGCTGGTTGCCTATATATAACCCTTAAACTGCTGTTTGCCTTAGGGAATTTCTTGTTCCCTTGACTGACTAGTTTTGTAAGTTTTCAGCTCACACACTGTGAGGTCGAGGCAGATCTTAGATTACTGTAATAGCGCGAGTCAAAAAAATGTCAAAATTACTGTCAAACTAAAAACCGACACAAAAAAGATAAATGCTCAGAAATGAAATGACCTTGGGGTTGCAATTCTGGTATGATTCTTTTGGGGAGTGTGAAGCGGACCAAACCCAAATCTGCTGAACACTTCTCCCAGTTCGAACCAAAATAAAACAATGCAAATTGTAAACTGAGGGACTGGCGGTGGGGAGGTTGGGTAGAGTTGGCTGATGTTTCCTCTGTCTGTCTTTGTTGTCCTGTGACAGCAGTTTAGGGACACTCCTGAACGATACTGCAAATCTTACCACATGGAATCGTGATGCATTCATCGGAATCTAAATATGCTAAACGCTAATGCAGAATCCGTTATACATTTGCCATTTCCAGTAGGTTTCACACCCCGTTGCAATACCAACTCTCAGACTTTCCTGAAGTTAAATTTGAGCTCTGATTCCTCTGTCCAGGTAGATATATTTTTGGCAATGCCCAAGGTTTTCTGCCTTCATGGATCATTTTCACCTTTGCCTTTTCCAAAAATGCGCATCACACACACACACACACACAGATGTATCAGAAATAAGGGAAGCCAGAGTCCAATAAACAAATTAAACGAATAAACGGCTAAATGTTCTTTGATTTTCCTTGAGGCATAGATTTTAAATGTTGCAACCAATTTTGGTTTGCTGGTTTCTTTTGTGGGGTCAGATGTAGAAGAGGTTGTCATTATTATGAGATTTCGTTTCGCTGGGAGATTTCTCACAGTTGACTTCTCGAACCGAGTGACACACCCCTTTTTCCAAAAAGGGGGAGAGCGAGAGAGCACAGCCTTTCAGCCTGCCTCCTCTGCTGAAAACGTTCTTGACAGCCCCCGTGTCTCTTGCAATCTCACTTCAGTGGCTGCAGCCCTGACCTGTTTATACTTCACCCAGTGTGTACTTCCGTGGGGTTTTGGGTGGGTCAGCCTGTGGCAGCCATTGTTTCAATGTCCGGCACTTTACTACCTCTTCCTCAGTCAGTGATGCATTTCGGTGGGTCTGAAGGTCTGTTTGCTTTTTACCTTCACCTTGAAATAGGGCCTTGTATTTTTAAGTAGTTTGTTCAGTCTTATTTAAAACTGCAACATTCCTGTCTCTTGAAATTTGAAAAGTTAATATTTTCAAAGTTAAAGAGTCTTAGCCTCATGACAATTGATGCAAAAATTGTCACAGCTGGTAACATTAGGGAAACGTTACTGGTATCATATATGATCAGTAAGAATAACAGAGTATGAAATATTTCAGCAAATGGAATTGCATTTATCTTTAAAAATGACTTACCATGACTGTATTTCTTGAGCCAGAGATATTTCTCGGAGGTATATATGAAACATATTGCTTTATTCCTTTCAAAAGTGTGATTTTCATGGAATCATTGAATTTACAATGCAGAAGGAGGCCATTCGGCCCATCCAGTCTGCACCGGCCCTTGGAAAGATCACCCTACCCAAGCCCACACCTCCACCCTATTCCCGTAACCCAGTAACCCCGCCTAACCTTTTCAGACACTACGGGTAATTCAGCATGGCCAATCCACCTAACCTGCACATCTTTGGACTATGGGAGGAAACCGGAGCACCCGGAGGAAACTCACGCAGACACGGGGAGAACGTGCAGACTCCGCACAGACAGTGACCCAAGACGGGAATCTAACCTGGGACCCTGGAGCTGTGAAGCAACTGTGCTAATCACTGTGCTACCGTGCCACCCTGTAGATTTTTGTCTTGACTTAGCTTACTGCATTTATATAGGCTGTGCAAAGATTCTCCTTTCATCATGTCGGAACGAAGAGAAAACGCAACAATTCACTGTTGACACCCCCATGTGCATTAAAAAACTCAAGTTAGAACTATGGTACATGCGTAACTTAGAAGAATGGAGCACACAAAGGGCTACAGGCTGAGTGATTGTTGCCTGCTTTCAACGTCCACAGTGATCTTTGTGAGTTAAAGGCCCTGATCAGAAGCTAAGGTGGTTGAAGTATTGCACCTTGTTTCTTTCTGAACACCTACCTGCTACATAAACCCAGCCATGGTCGCAATACAGAAGGCTGATATAGATATAGGCAGAGTAAAAATCCCATATTGCATTGAGCACACTGTCCGTCTGAAGCGAGTGCCAGAGAGAAATAGCTGCAAACAGCATTGAATGAGATCAAGAACTAAGATCAAGTACAGTCATTTAAACAAAAACATTTTCTTTTTTTTCGCACAAAAGTAAGCTCATTGTTACTGGACTCCAGCCCTGGTGACTCACTCTACTTCAATTCCAGTCAGCACCCCCACTCAAATGTGTCATGGTGTCACCATGAATGCCAAAATTGAGTCAAGCTTACTTTTCCATTCCGATCTTTTATATAATTGAGGAACCAGAATTAATTGTTGTACATGATGTCATGTGGATACATTGCCATAGCAACATTCAGGGCTGTTGTGTTGGCAGCATCAAGTTTCCTCTCCAGCTGTTGTAAAATGATGTTGTTCCCACTGGAATAATCTGGTGGAATTCTCAACAAGGCTCTTTGAAAAATGACAACTGGAACTTTAACAATTACCATGACTCTGGTGATCAGCGACGATGTTTCAAGTAGAAGTAATAATATACAGTGCAACGGATTTATTTCAAATTATTGAACAACTCATAAAAATCTGAATACTGTCGTGCGCAATATAATGCAAATCTGTGTTGCACAAAAATAATTTAAAAAAAATAATCAGAATTCAGGCTAAAATGAAGCAGCTGGTCTTTGTGGTAATTGCTTCAGGTGTTTCTTCAACTTTGGCCTGGTCTCTTCTGAGGCGTAAAGTTCCCCAACTCGATTTAAAGCACGAGCTATTTGAAGCAGGACTCAGTTACAGCCTGCCAATTAACTGTCTACTGGAAACATGTGTAAAGAGGCATGTTTGCTAGCTGGTGGCAGTGAAAGATTGGATGTCACAGAGGCCATGCTCAGGCATTCACATAAGTTGTGGAAGGGATGCTTTCGCCAGGGCCTCGCAGGTGGGAAGGGAGGAAGTCTGGTACAGACTTTCCTTGTAGGGTCCAGAAGAGCACCCCACATAATTCCACAAAGACAAGAACTGACCTTTTTGGACATCTTCGTCCTCCCTGAATGAGTTTATAGCCTGTGATTAAATATCATCAGGATCCCGTTGACCTTTGCAGAACCTCGATTTGTATGTATTAATGAGGTTTCCACCTTAAGAGAAGGGCCTAGTTAAAACAGCAATGGACAAGAGCAGAGTGGAAATGGGGCAGTACACTTTAGAAGGCAATTTTAACAAGGAGCCATTGAGCCCCTGCCGGGTGGAAGTCATTCAAAATGGCAATGCATTCTAATTTGCGAAACTGTGGCTTTTAGGCTATACTAATCCACAGCGTAAGCAAGTGTGGGTTTCCAGCCAGTACTTCAATATTTACACAAAGGGCTGGATTCTCCGTTTGGGAGAAAGTGTTCCCACTGGGACTGAATAGCGTGCAACCCGTGTTTCTGTGGGGGGCGCTATTCGTTCCGGGATTCAGGAAATGCAAATGAGCCAGCACTCTGCTGGCGTGAATTGGAAGTAATTCCAGGCCCTGCGGGCGGTGTAACTGCTGGGGCTGGAATAAGCACTTTACAGCCTGACAGCTGGAGCTGTTTTTAAGCGCTCCACTCACCACACGCTCATTGTAGCTAGTAAGATGTCTCAGAGAACCCCCTGCCCTCATTTTGTGAGTCCAATTTGGACCCATTGCTCGATGCCAATGAGGAGCGACACCCTCTTCCCGCACTCATGCCTGCCCTCCTGAACAGCACCTGGGAAGTGGTTGCAGAGGCAGTCAGTGCTGCCCGCCTCACCAGGAGGACACAGCTCGTGACCGTGAGGGGTGGGGTCACTGGTGAGACCTCTGCCTTGAGAGGGGCAGAGTTCCAGGGAGGGTTCCAAAGGCCACGGTGCAGGTGTCCTTTTTTGGAGTGAGCTCTGCTGACCTCCCTGCTCCCTCTGCAGTGGGGCAGCGCTTCTGCGGAACGCCAATGCCGACTGGGCTCTGACTGAACTTGCTCATACCTATCCCCTTGGTGATACCGCTGGAGTATGAGGGTATCCAAAGGGGCAGGCTGGGTGGGCTCCCCCATCACTGGAGGCTCTCTGAACATTTACAGGATATGGTCAGCAATGTGAGCAGCCAGGAGCTTGTAAGTAGCAGCAAAAAGGGTGCATTTAAATTCATATTCTGCAGCAATGGCAGACTGAGCCAGGTTACACTGATCCCGAGGATCATGAGCTGAGTCCATGGACTTGGCACCAAGTTGTTCCCTGCTACTCGCCCCGGCCCGGGCAGCCCCCCACCCCCACTACACCCCCGCCCCCACACACACACACCCCGCCACAGTTTTTTTACCCTCCTTCTCCCTCTCAACAATCCTGGTGCCCAGATCCTGCTTGGAAAGACTTGCACCAATCCGCACCCGTGAGACCTCTGCCTCATGAAGGGGTGGAGGTGTGGACTGTCCAACCCCCTAATGATATTTAAATACATGCAAATGACGGTTTCGCATGGGCTCGCCAGCGGAAGGCGCAAACTTGGATAACGGCGCCAGCGAGGGACCGGAGCACAGCGATGGAATCAGCGACGGGCGCAAATCGCACTTTTTCCATTACGTGCTATTCTCCGCCCAATCGCAATTCTCGCTACTGGCATCAGGAAGCCGAGAATTCAGCCCACTATAACGTCATTATGAACAGATTTGCCCACATTGAATATTATTTCATTTGGAATTAAAATTATTATTTTCAAAAATATGTGATAAACGGGCACCCTGCAGTTTGCTTAGTCAACCTGCTAAACAGGCAGGGCGCAAAGGGAAAAAGAAGATTTGCGTGGGTGAGTTTCAGATAATGTAAAACAACCCGGTTTTGGGTCTAACAGTCAGACAGAGAGTTATGTTTATGCTCTTAGCTGCCTCCACTTCCCTCTGAGACCTGCCACAGTGAGACTGCTGTAATGTAATTCAAACACCTGCACATCACAATGTACTGCTCTTCATCTTCACTGAGTAATGAGCCTTTCTCTGCAGTTGTGTACCACTTCTAGCTATTGTTTCTATCCAGGCGTAAAACCCACAATGCTAAAGCGGTCAGCATTTCGAATGAAAGAGACAGCAAACTTTGAAAACTTCAAAGCGGCAATGCAGTGATTAATAAATATAATAAATTTTCTTGAACAAGCGTGTGGGTTTGATTTATGTTTTAGAACTGTGCATTACTGCGTAATAGATATTAAATACATGAACAGTAAAAACTAAATGCAAATGACCTGGAAATATTTGCTCCTAATTCCTAATTAACATTACTTCATCCAGAATGGGTCTGTATTTAAACACAGCATATTGCAGCAGATGAATGATGACATTCAATCACATCTTGCATTATATATGTTGTGCATATTTATTACGTTAACTCTTGTACATGTTTAACATATTCTAAACATACAACAATAAGTTGCACATTGTAGCACACTGTGTACTGACTACCAGATATTTTAATAGGGAACATTGCGATGAAAGTTCTACGCAGGTTCCCCTATCTGGATAAACTTTAATGGAAAAATGATCTCCAACCAGAAGCTAAATCCACGCATTGGAAAGGCAGAAAAGGTGGTGGCGGCGAGGACCGGGTTCGATCCCGGCCCATGGTCACTGTCGGTGTGGAGTTTGCACATTTTCCCCGTGTCTGCTTGGGTCTCACCCCAACAACCCAAAAAGATGTGCAGGGTAGGCGGATTGGCCACGCTGAATTGCCCCTTTATTGGAAAAAAAATGAATTGGGTACTCTAAATTTATTTTAAAAAATAGGAAAGGCAGTAAACATTTTCATCCAATAGAATAAGTTTGTGTGGAATCATAGGGAATATCAGATTTGCGTTCTGAGTATAAAAACTGAAAATGCCGCAAACACTCAGCTCCTCTGGCAGCGGCAGTGAAGAGAGAAACTCGGCATTCCAGGAGTCTTCATCTGGAAACTGATGCTCTGATTGCGGGAAGAACTGAAACACTGGCAGCGGGAGTGAGAGAAGGCTAAAAACTCTTTCCACACCAGCTAAATGTCATGTGGGAATATACTGAAATGGACATATTTAATCAGCTAGGTTGCCATGTCTATTAACATGTCCCAAGCATAGGCCCTTCTGGTGACTTAGTTATTATGGGGGATTCTCCCTTACCCAGCGGGGCAGGGGTCCCGGTGGGACGGAGTGGCGTGAACCACTCCGGAATCCTCCGCACCTTCAGGGGCTAGGCCAGCCCCGGAGTGGTTGGCGCCCCGGCGGCCGGTGGGAAAGGGGTTTAGCACCACGCCAACTGGCACCAAAGGGCTTCCGCCGGCCAGCGCGAGTCGGCGCATGGGCAGGAGCGTCAGCCCATGCTGGCATCATCCCCGCACATGCGCAGAGGGATCATCTGCACCAGGAATGGCGGAGGACCACGGCCTCCGGTGTGGAACAATAGAATGCCCCCATGGCACAGGCCTGCCCGCGGATCGGTCGGCCCCGACCGCCGGCCAGGCCACCGTGGGGGCACCTCTTGGGGCCAGATCCCCCTGCGATCCCCCAGAAACCCTGGAGCCCGCCCGCGCCTCCAGGTCCTGCCGGTAAGCGACCTACTCTAATTTACGTCGGCGGGACTGGCAAAGAACGGGCGGGACTTCGGCCCATCACGGGCCGGAGAATTTGGTTGGCCCCGGGCCTATTGAGTCGCGCCGGATGCCGCCATTCTCCGAGGCGGGCAGTGCGGCTCACACCGGGGCAATTTTTGGGGGGCGGGAGAATTAGGGGGTTGGCGGGGGTGGGATTCACGCTGACCCCCGGCAATTCTCCCACCCGGCGGGAGCGTCGGAGAATCCCGCCCTATATTGGATGGAAGGTGAGAATATTTCTCTGGTATCGAACATTCCCAGGTCCGCCTGCTAGGTTGACATGGGCTCAGATTGACAAATATTTGTGAGCGGAATTTGAGAACTATTAACTTCTGTACTGAAAATTGGAATGGTATAATGTGCAATAAGTTACACTGGAGGCCTGTGCTGCATTAACGAGCCAAATAGGCCAAAGGATGGAGAGAGACAAAAGGGGGGGGGGGGGGGAAATTGAAGAGTAAAGCTGATCAGGCTTCACTAGTCAATACTCTAAGGGTTTTATTATCTTCCTCTGTGATTTAAGCCTGAGCATCTTGGCAAGAACTGTTGGTTGAGAATTGAACTGTTGAGCCTCTTGTGTTGTTAGAGCATAGCAAAGTAACTGAGCTACTTTGGGGCTTAAACCATCCCCTCTCGAAACAAATAGCTACGAGTCATAGCCAATGGTCCATTGAGTTAATGATTATTATCAGTTTAGGTTTTATGCTATAACCATAGAGCTCAAAGGAAAGACAAGCCTCATTTGTATGCTATACATAACAAAATCATGAACTTCTTATCTTCTCCTGGTATGTCTGCCATATAAAATGTATTGAGCTCCAGTATGATGCACAAGGCAATGTCACATTTCATATAGTGTAAACGGAACTATTCTTTAATTGCAATTTCCCAACCATTCATTCTGAGAATTCCTATATGTGAACATTGTACTCAAAGTTATGCACATTTAATATAACTAGCACAAAGATAAACTGTGGGCAGTACAAGTCTTTCTGCTTTATAAATGTGACAGTATTTGAATAATATTGACTGTGAAACTTTGTTCTGGGATATATGAACACTTAATGTAGGGGATAATATTTCTTTGTCTGCTGATCTGGTGGGCACTTTAACTCAGATAAAACAATTGATTAACCCCTGTTCAAAAAGAGTAAGCAAAGAAATTTCAGAAGAGTGGGTTAAGTGTTCTGATGCCATAATCCCATAGTTCAATTTTGTTGCTGCCATTAACATTCAGTTCAATACAATCATTCAAGTTAAATTGAGACATTATGGGCGTGATTCTCCGGCCTCATTGTCCTCTCGCTCGAGCGAAACGAGGCCAGTGAATAGTGGGAGAGGCCAACAACAAGAACCAGGCCAGGCGCCAAACAGTTTGCGATACAAAATCAGTATACCACCAATTATCATCACTTACGCCCAATTTCCAAACAATTAACAGGAGCCACCCCTTATCCAACGGCATCTCATCAATCATTGGCCTCCCCTCGCAAGTGGTGACACTGGCGCCGATTAGTACTCCTTTTGAAAAATGTGAACCTGGCGAAAGGGCTTCTGTGGGGAACCGAGGAGGGCAGTAGCCATCTTTGCTCACAGGCAAAGAGCCCGGGGATGCTGGACTTGCCATCCCAGTTTTTGGCAGGTGGTGGGGGTCCCTTGGCAGGGGGTGGGGGACCATCCACAGGGATGGGCCGGCATGGCGGAGTGGGGGCTGAGGTGTTGAGGGACAACCACGCGCGATACCATCATGCCAACCCCTGGATCATGTGTACCTGTTCCAAGAGCAACCCTTGAGCCCTGTCCGCCTGCACCATGACCACCCATAAACCCCACCGCCTGCCGAGGCCTCTGGCTGTGTGGCTGAAGGCTATTGCTAACAGGGAATTGACAATCATGGGTAAGTGAGCACTTCCCACAACCCAAGTGGATTCCCGTTGATAGGCGGGCCATGTAGCATGTGCAGCTCATTGCCTAGAGTACCCATCACACCTTGATGCCACATTCCCCACACCCCCCCCCCCCCCAACCCCCTGACCCCCTACCCTAAGTCAGCTGTTTACCACATCCCGGACAGTGACCCAGAGCCATGATCAAACCTGGGACCTCGGCGCCGTGAGGCAGCAGTGCTAACCACCACGCCACTGTGCTGCCCTCAACCTCAAGTTGAAGTAGAAATGAATTGGAATGTGGATTTGACTATCCTAATGTGGGTTTAATTTGAGTCAGATGGTGGCACAGTGAGGCACTACTGCCTCACAGCGCCAGGGACCCGGGTTCAATTCTGACCTTGGGTGACCGTGTGGAGTTTGTACGTTCTCCCCGTGTTTTCGTGGGATTCCTCCAGATGGTCCAGTTTAAGGGTGTGCAAATTAGGTGGTTTCCCATTAGTCTCCAAAAGGTTAGGTGGGATTACGGGGGCATGGGCCTAGGTAGGATGCTCTTTCTGATGGGCCGACTGGCCTCGTGCACTTTAGGGATTCTATGATAGTTTCTTCTCTTCACTAGTTCACGTGATACTATCTGATATGAGTTTGACAGTCTTAACATAGTCCACAATAGTCATAGGGCAATGACAAATATTTGGAATTATGAAGTCAGTTATGGGAGTGAGATCTGAATCTACAAGGAGATTTAAAACGAGCTGTAAAACAAGATACTTGAAAAAAAATCCATGATCGGTCCTTAAGAGAGTTAAACTGAAATTATGCCACAGAAAATACATTATTCAAGGGATGAATACACTATCCTCGTCCAGTCCAACCAGATAGGTTTGCTCTCATCTAGTTCCATTCTTACTTATCTAATCATAGGCAGAGTATCACTTTTAATGGCTTCTTTTCCAGCTTTTGCACTATGACCTCCGATGAACTCCCCCTCCCCCCACTCCACCAAAGATTTTTATCTGGCCTCCTCCTATTTTGACCTACTGATGCGACCGTTAATTCACGCGAAACAGAGAGTAGATGTAAACTGTGGCTCTAATCGACTGGAACAGTGCCTGCCTGTGACTGATCTGCTAGTGAGAGCCGCCTACAGGGCTGCTGCTCTTTATACCTCCCCTCAAGGGGCGGAGCCAGGGGCGAGGCCCACAAGGACACCAACCTGATACATTCCATGTAATATTGTACAATGGTCCATAGGTGGAGCCCACATGGGCAACAGCGTGATACAGTAACATACATGGTGACTGGTTAATACAATACGTTCCCCACACCTACATGCTGTCCCTTGGCAACTTGAAAGTAAAGTGTTAGTTTTCACATAAATGATTATGACATCTAACTCTACTTCACTTCTAAATTATTTCAACTCATCACAGTTATATTTAATCAGGTTGCTTATCCCACACCCAGTGCTGGCTGAGCAGAAATGTCCTTGAATTAAATATTGAGAAGACTGAAATTATTTCTGCTAGGGCAGCACGGTAGCAGTGGTTAGCACAGTTGATTCCCAGCTCCAATATCCCAGGTTCGATTCCTGGCTTGGGTCACTGTCCGTGCGGATTCTGCACGTTCTCCCCGTGTCTGTGCAGGTTTCTTCCGGGTGCTCCAGTTTCCTCCCACAGTCCAAAGATGTGAAGATTAGGTGGATTGGCGATGATAAATTGCCCTTAGTGTCCAAAAAGGTTGGGTGAGGTAACTGCGTTACGGGAATAGGGTGGAGACGTGGGCTTAAATGGGGTGCTCTTTCCAAGGCCCGGTGCAGATTTGATGGGCTGAATGACCTTCTGCTCTGTAAATTCTATGATCTATGATAAACTATTTGCTGGAACTTTCCAGCTGCTCTCGCTAGTGCAGTGTTTTTCAAACTTTTTTACCCGGGACCCATTTTTGTCAACAGGCCATCCTTCAGGACCCACGCTGGCCAACCATCACAACCCACGCCGGCCGACCTTCGATAACCACACTGCCTGGCCTCACAACCCATGCCGGCCAGCCTTCGCGGCCCATACCAGCTGACCTTCACAACCTATGCCTGCCGACCTTCGCAACCATTGCCGGCCGACAGTCGCAACCCATGCCGGCCAACCTTCGCGACCCACACCGCCGGACAACACAATCCACGTTAGTTGACCTTCGTGATCCATGATGGCTGACCATCGCGAATCACGCTGCCCGTCCTTTGCGACCCATGGCGGCTGACCTTTGTGACCCACACTGCCTGACCATCAAAAGCCACGCCGGCTGACCTTCGCGACCCACATCATCTGACCTTCAAAACCCACGTCGGCCAACCTTCGCGACACATGCCAGGCAACCTTCATGACCCATACCGCCCAAACTTCACGACCAAACATTTTCACTTACCTTTAATGTGACAGGTGAGCCTGCTTGATCCTCACAATCTCACTTGCTTTGTTATTCAATGTTACAGTTCTGATAATGGCTTCAGCTGATGATTTAAGATCTCACTACATTCATTGAAAAAAATCAAGAGTTTTGTTCTTGAACTCAGCAATGCCTTTGAAGTTTTGAAGCTTTAAATTTCATTTGCCAGTGTTTGCCTGCACGTTATACACATGCAGCTGAATTCTCCATTCCAGAGGCTAAGTGCCGACACCAAGAGAGAGTCCGTGGTGTTTCATGACGGGAAGATCGGAGCGAAACCCTCGCCAATAGCGCTATAGGTGAGGGGCTAGCACCAGTACCGCCTGAAACACAAGCAGAACTCGCGGAAAATGGTTGGAGAATCGCCGGGTCCTGTGCTGCACATACGTAAGGCTGACAAGCTGCAGCCGCGCGTACACCTACACCCCTCACACACACATGCACCGATCACGCCGGTCAAGATGGTTCCGGCTGTGCTGGACCACGTACCCGCCACCCTGACTCCACAGTCCACCGCCTGGCCACCTCCCATCACTCCCGAGCCCTGGAAGAAGCCCCCCAGCCAGCGTCACGGATCTCGGCCGAGCATGGCAGCGCTGGACACTGTCCGCATGTCCTCTCTCTCTCCCCACAGCCTGCACCCCAGGCTCCCGACCGCTGAGACCACATGTGGCCTGCGTCGTCGCGAACACAGCCCATCGGAGGCGGAGCATCGATGGTGGGCCTGCCAAGTACATTCCAACAGAGTTACGACCGCATGCAGTACGTCCCGATGACGCGATTTGGAGGGGGCAGAGCATCGCGTCTCAGCGTCAAAACGGTGCCTGCCGCCATTTAGCCGTTGGGAGCCATTGTCCGCCCGATAGTTGTTCCTGATTTCGGCATCGGGCGGCGGAGAATCCGGCCAATGAACTTTGCATCCTGATTTGCAGTGGCACAATTAATAAACCCTCACCTTAAGTAATCGTCTTTATGCTGCTTTGTTCCTATTTTCAACTTCTTCATGGGTTGTTCACCAGAGGCTGCTCCTGAGTCAGCGTGCTGACGTCAGTAGGAGGTAGTTTACCCCGTTGGGCTTGAGGCCTGTGCATCGCTGAGGGGGCACACATGCGCGGAATGGACAGCATTCTGAAAGCTGGTCGCAACCGGCATTTTTAAAAGTCGGTTGGGACGTTGAACAACACCTCCCACAATCGGGAATGCTGCTACGCATGGCCCCGCTACCCTCCCAACACCTGCCTGCGACCCACCTGTGGGTCGCGACCCTGGGTTTGAAAATGACTACACTAGTGTGATCTTCTGGAGTGGCTGATGGCGGACCCCCACTATGGGTTTCCCGACAGCAGTGGGTGCATACAACAGGAAACCGCATTGACACCGAGAACAAGAGGATCCTGCCGTTGGCTAAGGATAGGCCATCTCTGCCACTGCCAATCACGCCATGGAGGCAACGGAAAATCACACCCATTGATTTTTTGTGCCCATCTCCAAATTGTGTCCCGTTTCCCAACATGATGCATTTCCCTGGCAACTGTTTAGACTAATTCACTTTGGTGTCGAATTTGACAATTTTTTGTGCTGTCACTAAAACTGCCGACTTCCACCGCTGTAACATCCCCCTTGTCTTACCTGATCTGCTGCTGGAACCCTCATGCTTTTGTTACCTCCAGACCTGAATACTCCAACGCAATCCTGGCTGGACGCCCAGATTCTACCCTCCATAAACTTGAAGTCATTCAAAACTCTGTTGCCCGTGTCTGAACAAGTCTTTTTCACCTATCTCTTTTTTTTTTAAATTTAGATTACCCAATTATTTTTTCCAATTAAGGGGCAATTTAGCATGGCCAATCCACCTACTCTGCACATTTTTGGGTTGTGGGGGCGAAACCCACGCAGACACGGGGAGAATGTGCAAACTCCACACAGACAGTGACCCAGAGCCGGGATCGAACCTGGGACCTCAGCGCCGTGAGGCGGTTGTGCTAACCACTAGGCCACCGTGCTGCCCTTTTTCACCTATCTCTCCTGTGCTCACATTGGCTACCAATCAAGACACATTTTGATTTGAAATTTTCATCCTTGTTTTCACATCCCTCCATGGCCTCACCCCTTCCTATCTCTATAATCTCCTCCAGCCTCACAAACCTCTGGGAGATATCCGGGCCCCTCTAATTCTGTCCGCTTTAGCAACCCGAACTTTAATCATTGAACTATTGGTGACTGTGTCTCCAGTTCCCTCGGTCCGAAGCTCTGGACGTTGCTCCCTATGCCTCTCCTTCTCGCTACCTTGCTTTCCTTCTTTAAGACACTGTAAAAACTGGCAGTACTTCTTTAACCAAAACTTTGATCATCTGACCTAATGGCCGGGACTTTTCGGCTGCACCCGCCCAGCGACCGGAAATTTCTACCCCAGGTCAACGGACCTTTACATGGTCCCCGGCCCTGGGTGGCGACCTTGCTACAGGCGCAGCTGAAAAATCTAGCCCAATATCTCTTTATGTGACTCAGTATCATATTTTGTTTTCTATTGCTCTTGTGAAGTGCCTTGGGGTATTTTTAGTATGTTATTATGTTAAAAGCACTAGATAAATATGAGTTGCTCTTGATTAGATCATTGAATCAGAATCACAGAATACTGTAACACAGAAAAGGCCCTTCAGCCCATTGAGTCTGCACCAACGCATTAAAATCACCTACCTAATTCCATTTGCTAGCACTTGACCCATAGCCTTGACTGTTATGACGTGCCAAGTGCTCATCCAGGTACTTTTTAAAGGATGTGAGGCAAGCTGCCTTTAATACCCTCCCAGGCAGTGCATTTCAGACCATTACCACCCTCTGGGTAAAACAGTTTCCCCTCACATCCCCCCAAAACCTCTTGCCCCTCACTTTGAACTTGCAACTGATCATTTACTTGTTTACACGTGCTGCTACTGCAAATTATTTATCGTTTCCATTTGAGGTAGGAGTCAAAGAACAGCAGGAGCTTAAAGGTTAAATAATTATCAATAATTGTTCGGAACAAAGGCACGAGACTAGGCCCTTCAGCCCTTTGGGCCTGTTTTGCCATTCAACTAGATTATAAATTTTTGATGCTTCAGAAATGACACGTTCCATCCAAATGAGCATGAACAACACTCAAAAGGTGAAATGCAACTAATGTTGGAGATAAACAAAAAAAAAAAAATCATGTGGGAGGAGGAGAAAGTTAAATTTACAGAATAGTCACATTTGGGTCATGTATATGACTAGCCCTCACATTTCCCAAAAAAGCCAATTGGCTGCAGCAAAATGGAAAAACATTCTTTTCCTTTCTAGAAAGTGTTATTTCCTGTTGAGCTAATCCTTGGTGGACTGACTGTGTAGCTGATGTCAGAAGTGCAGGAGATCCTCAGCGTGATGTCCTATAGGCCCAAAAATCTTCAGCTGCTTCCTCAATGACCTTCCTTTCATCATAAGGTCAGAAGCGAAGATGTTCGCTGGTGATTGCACAATTGTCTGCAGCGTTTGTGATTCCTCAGAAACGGAAACAGTCCGTGTCCAGATGCAACAAGATCTGGGCAATATTATGGCTTGGGCTGACAAATGGCAAGCAATATTTGTGGCACACAAGTGCCAGGCAATGACATTGTAAGGACCCTTCTTGTTGATTCTCTTATTTCCCATTTCTTTTACATTGTTGTCATCATTTTTGATCCACGGATATTTAATGGACATATACCTTTAAGTTGAGAAGAGGAAGTGAGGAACTCAAAAGGCACAAAGATTTAAATTTTTATCATAAGAACTCAGACTTTCTGGCACCTGAGAGATCAGAGGGATTCGGTTCGGTTGGCTGGCTGATGGCCAATGGATTGGCCAAAGACCGTATTCTGCCCAACAACACAGTCATTGGCTTCAGTCAGGTGGGAGGTTTTCAGAGGACCCAGGAAGGAAAGGCAGAACTCTCCTGGACTCCGAGAGAAGAACGTATGAGTTTCTCTCGCTCTCCCCACTCTCTCACTTTCTCCAAAACAGGTCTCCTGCCTGCTGGTTTCTGAACCTGACTCTTGAGATCCTGATGAATCTACAGTGAAAACTATTACAGACGGAAAACAAAAACCTCCAACTTGAAGACATCGACCAATGTCTGGAAGATGTCCATCTGAAACAGAGACTTTATTCTTTTTACTTTTTGTATTATTTTCCTTTACACCTCTCTTTCCCCTCTGTGTTTGTCTTGTGGCTCTTTTATCTTTATTAATAATTTTTAAAAATATAAATTTAGTGTACCCAATTCATTTATCCAATTAAGGGGAAATTTAGCATGGCCAATCCACCTACCTGCACATCTTTGGGTTGTGGGGGCGAAACCCACGCAGACACGGGGAGAATGTGCAAACTCCACACGGAGAGTGACCCAGAGCCAGGAACGAACCTGGGACCTCGGCGCTGTGAGGCAGCAGGGCTAACCCACTGCGCCACCGTGCTGCCCCATCTTTATTAATAACCACAAGACGCAAGTACGTTCTGTGTATTGGACAAATGACCACACAACCAGTATATTAGTTCAATTATTGTTTATTATTAAACATAGGCTTGGTTCTATGCGTAATAATCTACACGCGGCTACACATTAAACCAAATCGAACAGATTTAATTACCTTTGCTTAACTTTCAAGTGACCCGCTCTGTGCAGGTTAGGCAAGGCCTTTGTCTGAATCCCAACGTGTGGCGGCTGGAAGTTGTCAGGTATGTCTAGGCTGTGGCTCGTCCTTCAGGTAGCGATCGCGGGTCCTTGAACTTGACTGGTCAATGTGCTGCAGTTTGTGGGGCAGAGGTCGGTCTCAAATGAGACAGAATATTGGTCGCGCAGTTCCTGTTATCCTCCAATCTTTCATGCTCTTTTGGGCGGTCCCAACTCAGGATCCAATGGATCGCTAGGATTTCGATCACCCTCATCGATTCTGGCCAATTAGGGGTGGGTACCTTGATAGCTGGGCGCATCCTAATTGTTATTGTCCAAGGCACATAAGCACTTCCAAATAAGGTAAATAGGCGCCCCCCCAAGTCTGTTACTGCTGCTATGTTTCAATCTGAGCCCCATTGTTCCGGGGAAATCGGTAATTGACCTTTAGCAGGTGCAAGTATCTGTGTAGGTCTGGTTTCCTCTGCACAATACTACAGGGGCTGTTGTATCGTCTGTGTCCCAACCTGACCACAAATCCCATTATCCTTTGCGGGTGGCCATTTTAGATGGCCGCAGTCTCTCTTAGAACATAGAACATAGAACAGTACAGCACAGAACAGGCCCTTCGGCCCTCGATGTTGTGCCGAACAATGATCACCCTACTTAAACCCAGGTAACCCGTATACCCATAACCCAACAATCCCCCCATTAACCTTACACTACGGGCAATTTAGCATGGCCAATCCACCTAACCCGCACATCTTTGGACTGTGGGAGGAAACCGGAGCACCCGGAGGAAACCCACGCACACACGGGGAGGACGTGCAGACTCCACACAGACAGTGACCCAGCCGAAAATCGAACCTGGGATCCTGGAGCTGTGAAGCATTGATGCTAACCACCATGCTACCGTGAGGCCCCATCTTGTGTGTGTGTAGAAGGTGGAGTGAGTTATAGAGGGAGGGTTAGGAATTAAATAATATCTAACCAGTTGTATTTGTTGCCTATCTAATTATAGTTATTCTTATTAATAAATATCAATTGTGTTTAAATTTACAATAGGATTTCCCATTGAAGCCATCCCACGACGGCGGGAGACTCACGGACAGGGGTCGCGGCCGGCGAGAAAAGTCCCAACAGCCGGAGAATTCCAGCCAAGGTTTGAAAGAAAACATTAATTTGCAATTACTTTTGCAAATTACTTATTGCCACATTGACCGAAAGTTACTTGTACGGCAGGAAATACACATATGAGACTTGCAGACACTTGTCTGTCGCAATGTTTAAAATGTCTTGAAAGTATCTTCACCCACTCTTAAATCTTGATTTGCTTTTTGACCATTTTTTCCTTGGCTTCTCTCATTTGGCATGACACGGGATGTAACCTGCTTCCTGCATTGTGCTGTTGGAAAAATATTGCCAATTTGATTATTGAGTCAATTTAGGATTAATTCCTCTCCAGATGTTTTGCTGAAGGCCTGGTTCTTGCTTGAACTGTTGACCTTGGAAAGATTCTAATGGAAAGCGGTTCATCAGATAATCTCACAATTTACCAGAGAATTTGAAGCAGTGAATAACTGTCTATGGCAGACTGAATGCTGAAGTTGAATAAAGTTAATAAAAACGGAGGTTCCAGCCTGTGAAATTGGTCTATGCCAGTAACACAAAATGACCGATTAGTGAATTCTTCATAGCACCTGATCTACGTTCCTCTCAAGTTCAGAGAACGTTATTTCAAAAACGTTTTGGACAATTGTTTCTGAGTCTTATTAACACTTTTATGTGGTTTGAAATTAACAATCTTGGCAATATTGCAGGTCAATGGAATCTAAAAGCTGGTGCGGTAAAAAATGAGCTGCTGATTCTCTACAAGCCTGTTTGGCAATGCTGCATTGACCCTATTTCATTCCCTTTCACTGCTTTGAGTTTCTTTACAACACAAGTACAAATTTCACCATTAGTTACACATTCCAGAGCCTGTATCGTTCCATGGCCCTCAATTGTGATGACTGGAGTGAAAAGCCCATTTAGCAAGTTTTAATTTCACCTAACTTAGCTACTTAAAGACCAGTATGGTCTCTAATAACCTGTCAACACCATACACAATACATGAAAAAAGGAATCACCATGCATTTAATTTCCTTTTCTATTTTCCTTGTGTTCCTTCTGATGCTTCATGAACTCTTGGGTCACTCAGTTCCCGGCCTTGGGCGTGATTTAATCACTGCGTTGCTCCCGGCCTGGATCTGAGCGTGCTGGTTAAATAACGCGAGAGGTCAAAATCGAGATTCGCGCTGGGCACGAATCAACTTGCTATCTAACCAGCCCGCTCCCAATGGCGAGTTCCGGATCACAACCAAATATGGCGAGCATAGCATTCATCCCAATGTGCATTAGTTTCCATCTGATTAGCGAGATTGAAGCCGAATGTAACGGCCTCCCAGAAATTAACCAGCTCCCAGCGATAAATCATGTGGCCATTGTTTAGAACTCCTTTTTAAAAATGTGAAGCTGGTGCGATGGCTGCGAAGGGCAATTGAGGAGGTGAGTAGCCATTTCCATTTTTGGACATGCAGCTCATAGGCACCGGTGTTGCTGCCCCAGTGTTCGGGAGGGGTGGGGGAACACTCAAAGGGGTTGGGCTTTGTTGGGGGAGGCTGAAGCATTCCAAACCGAGGGTCGTCCCTGGGCCGTGGGAAAGGTGGGGGTGGGGTGTGAGGGTTCTTTTCGTCCATGAGACCTTCAAGCCATCTTTAAATGCTGTGGATACCCATAACAGAGGAAACTACAGCTGCTGGCTTTCTGTCCTACCAAAATCTTCCAGGACAGAACCCTGTTCTTGATTATATGCTGGAGGTCACTTTAACTCCCTTTGACTATGAGCAGCCTCAAGCTTCACATCTGAAGGCTATTGCTAATTAGGAATAATTGTGAGAGTACATCACAGCTGCAGGTAGTGTTTGCTGCTTGCTCCTGCTGGTGGCTGCAGATGCCTGGAGGCTGCTGTTGCTGTTTCCTTCCTTTTCTGTAGCCGGAAAGAAGAACAATTTTTTCTGAGATACCTGGGTCCTGGAACACCAGACTTGGGCGACATATGAGTCCAGAAGCAGGAAGATGCTGCGGAACCTGATGCGTAACATTGATCTAAATGGGTCACCTGATGATGCTGTTGAAGAAATGCTTTCACAGATTGCTGATGCTTTTGTTGCTGGTTTGGTGAGTGCTGCATGTAGCTGGACAGAAAATGGCACTGATACATGGAACACACAAGACATTGGTGGACAGATAATTTCTACAAAAAGTTCTGGCCATGCTAACACATTCTCAGACTTATCCTCCATTTCTATTGAGGAACCGGCGAGGGGGTGATACTGTGTGGTTTTCTTTTGTGAAAATTAGCTCATATATTTTGTATTGGTAACGAGTGACATTTCCTTGTTGTTCAATGGTTGGTGTGATATGTGGAATTCTATGTCGTTGATTTTCAAATGTTTGTTACTATTGATCGTTTAATAAACAAAATATTCTCAAGTGACTTCTCATGGGTACACGTGCCATGTCTCAGACGATGATTATTGCATCACATTTCAATCATACTTTGAACACTTAGCCTGAACTCTGGAAGTGTCAGCACGATAGAGGTAGCAGCCAACAATCAAACACTCAAGAGCTGGGCTTCAGCACTGGGGATATACTTGCAACCAAAGGGTGAGTCTGTGGATCAGGGGAGGGCACGGTCTCCCTCATATTCTCCGGCCAAACGCTGAACGTTGGCGATTGGAGAATCCCGCCAATGTTCTTGAATAGGTTTTCCTGGAATTTACTTGTGACTGTAGGAGTATCGGGAGTAAATATAAAATCTCTGAACCACATGAGGCAAAAATGTCATGGATTTTGTTTTCTCAGAGTGATTAATGCGTAGAATATACTTCTATTAGAATGACTTGGTGAACTGGAAAAGGAGTTCTATAATTTTCTGCTTAGAAATTTGAAAGTTAAACTTCAAATGGATAAACTTAGGCATTGATCATTTTAGGGGCTGGTTTAGCACACTGGACTAAATCGCTGGCTTTTAAAGCAGACCAAGGCAGGCCAGCAGCACAGTTCGATTCCCGTACCAGCTTCCCCGGACAGGCGCCGGACGCGGCGACTAGAGGCTTTTCACAGTAACTTCATTGAAGCCTACTCGTGATAATAAGCGATTTTCATTTCATTTTATTTTATCAAACCCTATAGGATATGTTATGCAGGATATGGCAGTATTATCTGATGGGTGGCAGATGCAATTCAATACGGAATATTAACATTTATCCTAATCGCTGGTTTGGCAATATTCCCTCCTCAAATTAAATATATATAACAGTTCGGTAAAGATCTAAAGAGAGAAGGGATACAAATAGGGTTTTCTGGCCTCAGGCTGCATTACCTTGGATACAAAATAAAACCAAAATGCCATTAGGTTTCCTCAGAACTTCTTTGTACTCAGCTGTTGCCTTGCTTGTTCATGTTTTTTCTTGGGCTGAACTATTCAAACTGTTATTGAATCCAGCACACAAGTGAAATCGTTGTCTCCATGATGAGGGATATTTCTTCAGCTCAGGTTATAATCAGCGCGATTTAACTAAATGGGAACAAATTCCCATAGTGAGCGCGTTTAGCTGCGTGTTTCCCGGTGCTCGTAGTGCCAAGAAACACGATGCTAACGAACGCCACTCAGGTTACATGGGGGGCTCAGCGGGGATCGCGAGATCTAGGCCGCACAGAGCCCCTTTTTTCTGAACTAAGGAGCTCCGCTTGCCGGATCTCCTTAGTGTAGCGAGAGAGCAGAACACCATTTTTAAATGGTGTCCAGACCTCTGGAGCCCCTGGTGCATCCCCCCAAGCCCCAGCTTACTATGAAGGGGTCCCTAGGCCTCTCCTGCACCCCCCCTCCAACACCTATGCAGGGCACTCCCAGCCCAAACTCCACCATATGAAAAATGCAACTTGTCACTGCGAACCTGGTACTCTGGCAGCACCCCTGCCAGCTGGTAGTGCATCCTGGGCACCTTGGCAGTGCCAGGCTGGCATCCAGGTAGCACTGCCAGGCTGCCAGTAGCAGGGTTACCAAATAGCACCAACAATGCCAGGGTGCCACCCTGCCCAAAGGACGTGCACCTGGGGACCTCCGATCCCCTGGGAGGCTCCCACAAGTGCTATTCCATCTGGTCCATGTTTGTGGAGACCAGCACTGAACGGCGCTCACCCGAGGTCTCCGAGAAGAAGGGGATTGATCCCAACACTTCAGGTGCCTCGGGAAACTGCATATTACAGTGAGACTAGCTGTCTCGCTCTAATATGCAGATTTGCCAAAAAGTGATCTCACCCACAATGGGCGGGATTTACATCGCAACATCTCACAAGATCGCGTTAGATCCCAGGCGGCATTGCGAGCCGGGTAGATCCCGGGTGCGGGGTCTCCCAGCTTCTATCGCCCACGTTGCGCTGCAGCGCGCTACTTTTAGGGTGCCCAATATCTGATAACATGGAACAGTCCACCAAAGTAACTGAGGTTCAACTCTCTGGTATATAGGAAGATCCTGCCACAGGAATCCAATCCAGATGAACCAATGAAGAGTTTGGTTTTGGCCAACTCACCCGATTTATAGTTGGCTTGGTTTACATGCATCCTTAATACGCGTCTCCTTATTCTTAGCCTTGAGTATTGCTGGCAAATCTAACTTTCGTATATGAGCTAAATTAGCTATATTTGTTACTGGCATGCTTCCTATTTGCTTGGAGGATTGTCATAGTGCGCTCTAATATCTCCTCAATAGTCCTATGAATACCTGTCAGGAAGATTTATTAACACTTTAAGGCTATTAATTAAATAGCTCACAGAGCTAAAGGCCAGTTCCCCATTTTTGACAAAGTATTCAGACACCTACAGAATATTAAATGCCCACAATATCACGTCACTTTATGTCTAATTTGAAATGCTAATCATTGTTCTCTGTGACTATGACTCCAACTCATTGAGTGAAGGGCCTCAGCTGTTGATATGCATCTCAGGCTCAATTTGTCTTGTTAGCAGGACGCTCAAACTGACTGGATAGTTTTAGTATATGATTAACAACTACAGTCCAAATCATTTTCTTTGTCCCACTGTTGTCAATGCAATCTCATTTACTGCGTAGACACCGTCCTTGTTTCCTGGATCAAGTGGAATGACCCCTTTAGAAGTAGTGTTTGGATAACGGAAAAGCATTGCACATAAAATATTACATGTTGTACTGTAATTACTAGACATCAGACATTGTAACAGTTCACAATGGAACCTTGGTCATTCAGACACAACTGCAACTGGAAGAAATGTTTCAACCCTTTCATTACTGTAATTAGAATTTCTTCTTTAAGCACTTTGTCATTTCGAGATGAGAAACTTTCAGCAGTGTTACAGATATCAATGAATGTAGGTGACTTTGTAAAATCTTTATTCTGCATGCCGGTCCTTAAATGTTAATTTGTGTTCGTTGTCCTGGCTTTGAAGATGCGATGTGGAGGCTGTGTTTATAGATGCTGTGGCTGTAAGTGTGGCTTGGCCAGCAGCCTAGATAATAACTAACATAACTGCAGTCTCGAAACAGATAATTAAATCACACAGAGACTAATCTCTGGAAGAAACTGCAGTAGTGAATTATGCTGAAGCCATACATTCCTGTTAGGAACTGCAACTGTGTGACTACTGTCTGTGCCAGCTGCTAGAAATATATCAAATAAATCACTATTAATACCATCAAGATATGTTTACCAGAATTTTTTTTTTGGGGAGTGAATGCAATGTGTTTCTTACTCACCATGTAACGCATTGGAACACAGTTTCAATTTTTAAAAATCAAACCTGTGATCATATTTTCGTATTGTTTATTCGAACGTAATTTTTGCTGTCACACAACACTGACATATGGGGAGACTGGACCTGTACTAGTTGAGAACATCTCCTTCAGCTTCAGATTGTGAAACATGAAACAGAACTGAAAAAAACCATAAGGCCACAGAGCTATTGGATCCTATCTACAAAAAAAATCAAATTAAAGCTGTTCCAAAATAATTTGATTCTCACATTGTGCCTCTAGGCCCAAAACATTTAGGTATAGTTATTTTATTATACTGTTTTATTTTAACATGGAACAATCTTTTGATAGATACCGCAGTCAACAGCAATATTTTGCTTCCTTGGTATAGCATCAGCAAAATGAATGGGTTCACGTTGGCTCATATTTCTGACTAATGTTCATTAAAGTTTTCACTGAAGTGAAAACATTAATTTAACCTTTTCTTTCATGGCAAGCTCGCTTTTCAGCTCGACAGTTATGATCACTTTTCCCTGGCCTCAACTCCCACAATATCCCTCCCTCTTCCGGCCCATTCTCCTGATCTCCCTCTGCAGCCTCCTCACCCTCAGGATTGAAAGGCCCGGCCTCATTATCTCCCAATCCCATCCCTCATCGTCTTTAAGAGGTCTGAGACTCAATACCTTGGGAGTTTAAGACAGTGGCGGACTGGCCAGGGTGTCAGCTTGCCCGATTGCAAGTGGGCCCCTGATGAAGTGGGCCCCCTATATCAAATAAAAATGCAATAAAGAAACAAACACAGACAACTGTTTTAGTAATAAAAAGGAATAAGAAAAAAAAGAGAACAGGACACAAATAAGCAGTGCATGAAAAGGAACGAAGCAGGGGAGGTAGTGGAAGGATGTGGAATAGGGGGGCCCGGGTCGGGCATAATTAAGGAAATTCCATGTTTTCAGCAAGAGTGTGTGAATTTAAAGATAAAGTTACAATTCGTGATTTGAGATGGTTGGCAACTTCAAAGGATATCAAGCAGTAGTCTTGGTTCAGCCGGTACATCGGTCCGGGGCCCGGAGAGCCAAGAAGGGGCCCGTGAATCTCTGAAGGGCCCTTAAAAATTATAATTAATTAGATAAATAAATCTCCAACTTCTTTCCTGAGATTTGTATTCTAACTTAATAAAATATAATTGTTTTTAAAAAGAGCAATACCAAATAAAGATGCAATAAAGAAACAAACAAATAATCACTCAGTGTATGAAGGAACGAAGCAGTGTTAAACGGATGTGAAAAGGAGTTGGGGGGGGCTGGTTCACCCGAGTCGGACATAGTTGGAAATCCACGTTTTCAGCAAGAGTGTGTGAATTTAAAGATAAAGTTACAGTTCGTGATTTGAGATGGTCGGCAACTTGAAAGGATATCAAGCAGTACATAGGGTCGTGAGGTCACCGAAAAGGAGAAGCGGTACCTTTGACCGTGAATCATGAGGTCAAAGATATTGAAGTGATAAGCCATGATCGGTAAACTCAAAGGGTTGCGACTTGTAACACTACACTGGTATCAAACTGGACATGTTAACTTTGGTCGTGGGACCATTCTTAATGTCTTACTATAGTCGGACCAAACTTCTAAGTTTCAACAGTTGTCTCAGTTGCTTGCTGGTGTGAACACTGGACAGTGGATTGTCTCCTCTTCTGAAGCTGCATAGGCCACAGTAGTATTGACTAATGAACATAGCCTATTGAAGTGTAAGTAAGTTATTTTATATTTTTTTATCAAGTAGGGGTTTATCTGGCGTTCCTTCAAGTTATTCTTGCAATCATCAATATTCATTTTTCCCAATGTGGGCTATTTTTAATTACGTTTTTATTTCAGGAATATTACCCCAACCAGCATGGAAAAGAAAAAGCATAAATCTGGGTCACTAAAACGCAAAGAACAAAAAGAAGCAGAAAGGAAGGAATCAGCCAAGCGATGCAGGCCTATTACAGAGTTTATAATACCACAAGCACAATCCACATCAATATCCAGTTCTGCAACAAATAATCAAGAAGCAAGAAACAATGCTCATGGTGATGATGCAATGACATGCGAGTTACAAGAACAGAGAAGAGCTACTTTGAATGTAGAGACAAATACAAGTGCATCCATTACTAATCAACTCAGGCCCAATATTTCTTCTGGCTTCCTTGTTCCGGTATCTGTACTGCCTGTAGTTGCAACATCTGAACACATAGCTTCAACTAGTGACAGGGAATCAGATATTCCTTCAAGCATAAATGACTTGGTTTCTGAAGCACATCCTGTAAATGAACCTACGCAAGAAAATGAAAGATCAATTACTGGAATCTTCCAATATCCATCACGAGCAAAGCTAAAACAGTTTTTTGCTGAACATCCACTTCAGCCACTTGATGATCTGCCATTTGATGCTCGTTGTATGAGAGGAAAATTATGAATGACTCAGTCCCAAGAAAATGGCTAACATATAACAAAGAAAATAGATGTTTATATTGTTCATACTGCTTAGCCTTTGAGTTTCCCAACACTTGTAATCCATCAACCTTTGTACGTGGCTTTAGTGACTACAGGCGTATTAGCCAGAGCTTGACTTTACATGAATCGACAACAACACATGTCAGAAATGCTCAGCAATATATCAGTGTGGTTAATATATCAGTGTGGTTAGATCAATTTTTTGCAGCATCACTAATTAAAAGGAAAGAAGAAGTATTGAAGCAGAGAAGTATTGTCATGAGGATTATAGACATCATAAAGATGTTAGGCAAGCAAGCACTTCCTTTTCGAGGTCACAGAAATGAATCGGCCTACACTCTAGATAATGAGGTTCTGAATCATGGCAATTTTTTAGTTACAGTGCAGTTGATGGCAAAATATGACCCCATTATGGCAGCTCACGTTTCTGCAGTGCAAAACAAGTCTAAACAAAGAATCAAACGATTTGAGCAACAAGGAAAGGCTCAAAGTAAAGGCCGTGGTGGACTTGTTACATACCTGAGTAAAACAACTATAAACATGTTAATCAAAATTATGAAGAATATGATACAAGAAAGAATTAGTCATGAAGTTTCTCAAGCAAAATATTATTCTATTCAGGTTGATTCAACACAAGATAATTCATCCATCGATCAGTTTAGCATTATTATTCGGTATGTGCTCAAAGGTATTATCTGTGAGCGACTACTTTCAGTTGTGCCAAGTAATGATGGTACAGGACATAGACTTTTTGATCTATTTATTGAAACATTACAGCATCTTAAAATTGACTCCCAAAAATGTTTATCTGATAGCACAGATGGCGCTGCAGCAAGCTACCATGGCCAGTATAATGGTTTACAAAGTAAAATTGCTGATGTGGCTGATCAACATGTTCACATATGGTGCCATGCCCATGTCTTGAATTTGGTGATAACTGAAACAACAAAATGTTGTGTGCCTGCAGTTTCTTTTTTCAATTTGCTCCAGAATATAGCACCTTTTGTGAAAGCATCATACAAGAGAATGGCTGTATGGATAGAAGTTGTTGGAAAACATCTAGGACAAGAAAAAATGAAATGATTAAAGCTAATGGGTGAGACCAGATGGTCAGGAAAATCCAATGCAGCAACAACTATATTTGGACGTTTTGATGATGCCGCTGCCAGTACTTTCGTAAATCTATTGACATGCTTATCAATGATACAAGATTCAGAAATGTTTGATGCAAAAACAAAACATGAAGCAAATGTTTTACTTCAAAGTCTTCTAAAGTTTGAAACCATATTGACAGCATTTACTTACTTGTATATATTTGAAACTACAACCCCGTTATCAAGTTATCTACAGACAAGTAGTTTAGATATGTTTACTGCATGGAGTTTGGTAGATTCAGCTACAACAAAGTTGAAGGAACAGACAAGAACATCTGATAACGTTCACAGCAAGGCTTTGGAATTTGTAAATAAATGTAATGACAGGATTTCACAGATGAATATGGATGAAAATCAAACATTGGAAATTGATGCGTTGGAAACAGCATTGCCAGTTAAGAGGCAGAGGAAGAAGAAAAGAATGGCAGATGAGCTTATTGATGATGAAAGAAATTCCTCAGATTCTCTAGCTGATTTTCGAGTACATGTGTTTAACCTAATAATGGATGGCATTGTCCAGTCACTAGAATCACGCTTTGTACAACACAAACAGTTGTATAAAGATTTGACCTGCTTGGACCCAGCAAAGTTTAAAACTATTGCAGAGAAGGGCCTTGAAGATGAAGCATTGGAAGGTATTATTAAGCTGTTTCCACAAATCAGCAAAGATCAAGTAATATTGGAATTGTTTTCTTTTCCTTCAAACTTTGATGTATTAAAGCTATTGCTTAATGATGGTGAGAATATGGATTCCAGTTGCAACAATGGTAAAATTTGCAGCACTTGCCCATCGTGTGTACTAAAAATTCTGGCATCCAACAGACTTCATGACAAGGCATATGATAACCTTTATGAACTTTATAAAGTCATCTGCACACTATCAGTTACTCAAGTCCAATGTGAGAGGACATTTTCAAAGCTAAAGATCATAAAGACAAGGTTAAGAAATTTGCTGTCTGAGGAGAATTTGGAATCATACATGTTGCTATGCATTGAAAAGGAATTGTTAGATGAATTGGATGCAGAAGCAATTATTGGCAGATTCGCACAATCATCTAGCGAACACAAACGATTGCTCTTAATATAGTGGACTGCATGCAATGCTCTATTGTGCTTTTGAACTATCTGTTAATGTGTAAATTGTGCAGTAAACTATTTAAAAATATCAACCAATTACTTAAATTTAAAAAAAATAAATAAAAAATTCAATTATAACATTCTGTATTTACATTTGGTATCTACTGCCAGTAATATGTACAGTACATGTACACTGTAATTACTAAGAAATACACATTTTTTCCACAAAAATGTTAATTGTACCCTTTTTTCCATATGTATTTTTGGAAAATTTTATTTATTCGTTATGAAAATTAAATGATAGCATTGTAGTTGTGGGTGGGCCCCCTTTGTCTCCTGGCAACCAATATTTTTAGACCCAGTCCGCCACTGGTTTAAGACATCGACATTCTGGTACTGGGCATTTACCCTGACGTCTGGAGCAATCACAGATGGAAGGCTAGCCAGGTTGGCTTCAAGCACCTTGCAGTGTATGGGATGTATCAACACCAAAGAATTCCTTTGGTTTACGTAGCCACATGAGACCTGGATTATACAATGTGAAGCAAGAAGGAGATGCAGCGATGCACTGGCTATTAACTTTCAACCATGGTCAGTTGCGCACCTGAAGGGGCTGAAGACGGATGTGGTCATGCTTCAGGAGACGCACCTGAAGGTGGAGGATCAGGTTAGATTGAGGAAGGGATGGGAAGGCCAGGTGTTTCATTCGGGGCTGGATGCAAAAAATCGGGGGGGTGGCGATCCTGGTGGGGAAGACGGTGTAGTTTGAGGCGTCGAATGTGGTGGCAGACAGCGGCGGGAGGTATGTGATGGTAAGCGGTAAGCTGCAGGGGGAGCGGGTGGTGCTGGTCAATGTATATGCCCCGAATTGGGACGATACGGGTTTCATGTGGCGCATGTTGGGCCGGATTCCAGATTTGGAGGCGGGGGGCCTGATAATGGAGGGGGGGGGGGGGGGGAGATTTTAACACGGTGCTGGATCCGGCACTGGATTGATCCAGATTCCAGATCCAGGACGGGGAGGAGGCCAGCGGCGGCTAAGGTGTTGAGGGGGT
This sequence comes from Scyliorhinus canicula, assembly GCF_902713615.1. Lineage (NCBI taxonomy): Eukaryota > Metazoa > Chordata > Chondrichthyes > Carcharhiniformes > Scyliorhinidae > Scyliorhinus > Scyliorhinus canicula. The sequence continues at coordinate 107,028,615 of NC_052163.1, forward strand.
TTATGGATCAGATTGGAGGGGTGGATCCATGGAGGTTTGCGAGGCCGAGGGCCAGGGAGTTTTCATACTTCTCCCATGTGCATAAGGCCTATTCCCGGATTGATTTTTTCGTTATGAGTAGGGCGCTGATTGCGAGGGAGGAGGATGCTGAATATTCGGCGATAGCCATTTCTGACCATGCCCCGCACTGGGTGGACCTCGAGCTGGGGGAGGAGAGGGACCAGCGCCCGCTTTGGCGTTTGGAGGTGGGGCTGCTGGCAGATGAGGAGGTGGGCGGGCGGGTCCGAGGATGTATCAAGAGGTACCTGGAGGCCAATGATAATGGGGAGGTCCGAGTGGGGATGGTATGGGAGGCGCTGAAGGCGGTGGTTAGGGGGGAGTTGATCTCCATTCGAGCCCACAGGGAGAGGAGAGAGCAGAGAGAGAGGGAGAGACTGGTGGGGAAGATGGTGAGGGTGGACAGGAGATACGCGGAGGCTCCGGAGGAGGGATTGCTGAGGGAGCGGCGTAGTCTCCAGGCTGAGTTCGACTTGTTGACCACCAGAAAGGCGGAAGCTCAGTTGAGGAAGGCACAGGGAGCGGTGTATGAATATGGGGAGAAAGCGAGCAGGATGCTGGCTCACCAGTTCCGTAAGCGGGATGCGGCCAGGGAGATTGGGGGAGTTAAGGATAGGGGAGGGAATGTGGTGCGAAGGGGAGTAGACATTAATGGGGTCTTCAGGGACTTTTATGAGGAACTGTATCGGTCCGAACCCCCAGTGGAGGAGGGAAGGATGGGGTGCTTCTTGGACCGGTTGAGATTCCCGAGGGTGGAGGAGGGGCAGGTGGAGGGACTGGGGCCGCTGATTGAGCTGGAGGAGCTGGTCAAAGGGATAGGGAGCATGCAGTCGGGGAAGGCGCCGGGGCCGGATGGGTTCCCGGTCGAATTCTATAAGATGTATGCAGACCTGTTGGGTCCCCTGTTGGTTAGGACCTTCAACGAGGCAAGGGAAGGGGGGGGGTTCTCCCTCAGACGATGTCTCGGGTGCTGATTTCCTTGATCCTCGAGCGTGACAAGGATCCCCTGCAGTGTGGGTCATACAGGCCGATCTCACTCTTAAATGTAGACGCCAAGCTGCTGGCGAAGATCTTAGCCACAAGGATAGAGGACTGTGTGCCGCAGGTTATCCACGAGGATCAAACGGGGTTCGTGAAGGGGAGGCAGCTGAACACTAACATACGGAGGCTCTTGAATGTTATAATGATGCCGGCGGTAGAAGGGGAGGCGGAGATAGTGGTGGCGTTGGACGCGGAGAAGGCCTTTGATAGGGTTGAGTGGGGGTACTTGTGGGAGGTGTTAGAGAGGTTCGGGTTTGGGGAGGGGTTTGTCAGGTGGGTGAGGCTGCTATATGCGGCCCCGATGGCGAGCGTGGCCACGAATAGGAGAAGGTCGGAGTATTTTCGGTTATACCGAGGGACGAGGCAGGGGTTTCCCTTGTCCCCCCTGCTTTTTGCGCTGGCAGTTGAACTCCTGGCCATGGCGCTGAGGGAGTCGAGGAACTGGAGGGGGCTGGTGCGAGGTGGGGAGGAACACCGAGTGTCGCTGTATGCGGATGACCTGTTGTTGTATGTGGCGGACCCGGTGGGGGGAATGCCGGAGGTGATGAGGATTCTCAGAGGATTTGGGGATTTCTCAGGGTACAAGCTCAACTTGGGGAAGAGCGAGCTGTTTGTTGTACACCCGGGGGACCAGGAGGCGGGGATTGGCAGGCTCCCACTAAAAAGGGCGGAGAGGAGCTTCCGGTTCTTGGGGGTCCAGGTGGCCAGGAGCTGGGGGGCCTTGCATAAGCTTAACCTCACGAGGCTGGTGGAGCAAATAGAGGAGAAGTTTAAGAGGTGGGACATGCTGCCGCTGTTTCTGGTGGGTAGGGTGCAATCAGTCAGGATGACGGTGCTCCTGAGATTTCTGTTCCTGTTCCAGTGCCTCCCCATCCTTATCCCAAAGGCCTTTTTCAGGCGGGTTAACAGGACCTTTACGGGGTTTGTGTGGACGCACGGGACCCCGAGGGTGAGAAAGGTGTTCCTGTAGTGGGGCAGGGATGGGGGGGGGGGGGGGGGGCTGGCGCTTCCCAACCTCTGTGGGTACTATTGGGCTGCCAATGCAGCAATGGTGCGTAGGTGGGTGATGGACGGGGAAGGGGCAGCATGGAAGAGGATGGAGATGGCATCCTGTGTGGGCACGAGCCTGGAGGCGCTGGTAACGGCGCCGCTGCCGCTCCCTCCACGAGCCCGGTGGTGGCGGCTACCCTCAAAATTTGGGGGCAATGGAGACGGCACGAGGGGAGGTGGGGGCCTCGATGGGGTCCCCGATATGGGGGAACCACCAGTTTGTCCCGGGGAAAATTGACGGCGGGTTCCTGAGTTGGCATAGAGCAGGTGTTAGGAGGTTGAGGGACCTGTTTGTAGATGGGAAGTTTGTGAGCCTGGGTGAGCTGGAAGGGAAGTTCGGGCTCCCCCCGGGGAACATCTTTAGGTACATGCAGGTAAGGGCGTTTGTCAGGCGGCAGGTGGCGGAGTTCCCTCTGTTGCCGCCGCGGGGAGTCCAGGACAGGGTGCTCTCGGGGGTGTGGGTTGGAGAGGGGAGGATCTCGGCAACGTACCAAGTGATGCAGGAGGTAGACGAGGTCTCGGTGGAGGCGCTGAAGGGTAAATGGGAGGAGGAACTGGGTGAGGAGATTGAGGAGGGGACGTGGGCGGACGCCCTAGGAAGGGTGAACTCATCCTCTTCTTGTGTGAGGCTTAGCCTCATACGGTTTAAGGTGCTGCATAGGGCTCACATGACCGGGACAAGGATGAGCCGGTTCTTTGGGAACGAGGACAGGTGTATTAGGTGCTCAGGGAGCCCAGCAAACCATGCCCATATGTTCTGGGAATGCCCAGCGCTGGGGGAATTTTGGAAGGGCGTAGCAAGGACGGTGTCGAGGGTGGTAGGATCCAGGGTCAAATCGGGCTGGGGGCTCGCAATATTTGGAGTTGCAGAGGAGCCGGGAGTGCAGGAGGCGAAAGAGGCCGGCATTCTGGCCTTTACGTCCCTAGTAGCCCGGTGGAGGATTCTTCTTCAGTGGAAGGATGCGAGACCCCCAAGCGTGGAGGCCTGGATCAACGATATGGCGGGGTTTATTAAATTGGAGAGGGTGAAATTTGCCCTAAGGGGGTCAGTGCAGGGGTTCTTCAAGAGGTGGCAACCATTCCTAGATTTCCTGGCAGAACGGTAGAAAAAGGCCAGCATGCTCAGAATGCTCATCCCTCACGCAATCGAAAGTTGAACAGGCCTCATATACTCAAATAGAGTATTAGGTTACATCGAGGGCACATGTGGTGGTTAAAAAGCATCGCACATCATGCAGCAAGAGGCAGCCTTGGGTATCTCACACGCTCAAGATGCCATAAGATGCCACCTAGCTGTTTTGTGTCGCTGATGAATGGACATCATGGTTGAACCCAAGAGCAAAACTTAACCACTGGTGGCTTGGCCACAGGAGTACTAGAACAGGTCGCTGCGGCCTGCCAGTCAGTACAAACATATTCAAAACGGAGACAGTGAGGGATCCCAATGAACTTTCTCGCAATTGTTGCAAATTTCCCAAATAATCTTTAGAATAAAGGGCGGTCAATCATTTGAGATGGGTGCAGAGAAGAAAGCCCCACCAACACAAAATACTTACTGATGTGGGGTACTGTTTTAATAAAAGTACAAATTGTATGAATAAATCACCTAGAAATTGACTGACGCAGTGCCCATATTTCTGGCACTTTTCTGACTATTAAGGGCCCAGTGTGGGGGCAGGAATCTTTGCCCCAAGTGCCAGTGATAAGTGTACCACTCAGCATATTGGGAAAGGAGAAAAAAAGTGTGCCCTCTCCGCATACCGGAAGCTTTTACAAATATGTTGACGAAGCTAGCCAGTACCTAGGTTTGGAGAGAACTGCAAATTTTGATGGACTTGATCATCTTTCAGGAGCTGAAGCAGACCATTGTCTGCCGTGACATACAGGCTTTTCTAAGTAGTAATGAAGCTGCTTTTGGTGGTCCAGTGTGTTTGCAATCTTTAAATATTGTGGAGACCACAGCAACTATTCCAGGACAGAGCCCTATTCTTGGTTATATGCTGACAGTCACTTTAAATCCCATTTACTGTGAGCAGCCTCTAGCTTCACAGTTGAAGGCCATTACTGATAAGGAATTTGCCTTGTTAGTTGTGAGAGCTCTTCACAGCTCGCAAGTGGTTTCTCGTGGGTACACGTGCCATGTCTCAGATGATGATTATTGCATCGCATTTTAATCAATGTTTGAAGCCTGAATAGTTTGCCTGACCTGTAGAAGCATCAGCATCATTGAGGCAGCAGCCAACAATCAAACACTCAAGAGCTGGGCTTCAGCACTGAGGACATCCTCATGACCAAAGGGTAATGTGTGCATCAGGGAGGGCACCTAAGCATGGTTTCCCCAATGTTCCCAACAGGATCTGGGGTCTAGTGATTTCTGATGTGGCGCGGGGGTGGGGGGGGGGGGGGGGGGGGGGGGTGAGTGTACAGAATGAGTTTCTCCAGCACAACTGGCTTGGTGGGTGCTCCTCTGAGAGAAGACAGGACTCATAAGGGTGCGGGAGGCTTGGAGGATTTCAGGGTCCCAGAGTGGAAGCCCTAACTGATTGTTGGTCTCCCTCCTTCTCTAATTCCTTAAAGATACCAAAATGGATAGTTGTGTCGGTCCCGCAGAGGATGCCTTCGTGTTGCAGGTGGCAGCTCAAGTGGCCAGAAGCCTAAGAAGGCAACAGTGTTGATGCAGGCTGGTGAAGACACCCCATGTGCAGTGGGCCATCATCCACCCTGAACACCCGGCTGCCCATTAGGCCGAAGAGGAACCCAGCGAAGGCCCAAGGTGTGCAGCGTCATTGGTCATTTGAGGAGATGATGGACAGCTGGTGTTACAGGGGACTCCGTCTCAACAAAGAGACAGTACAGCAACTGTGCCACATCCATGCATACTTGGCACTCCGTGCAGTGTTGGCCTCGCTGCCACGCAGTTTATGTTTCATCTCCTGCACCCGTAGCCTTTTGGACTCCTCCAATTGGCTATACGCTCGCTGGAATGTTGCTAACAGCCCCTCCTGAATCCCACGGCCATGTCCCAACATCTGCATCAGCTCCGGGATAACCTTGTCCAGAGGCTTGGCAGCTGACTGGGACTCAGCAGAGTCCTGGGATCCAGCAGACTTCCGATTGCTGACTCCCTCGGATATTGCTACTTCCTTGTTTGCATCAGCAACTGTGTGGTGCTCACCAGATTGTGCCCCAGAAGCCCGTCCACTAATGTTGCCCACCAAGATGTGTGTCTCTGCACTGGTGGAAGATGGGGTGATAGTTGTGATGTGTTGATGGTGGTCTCCTCAGAGCTCTCCTCTAAGGTAGTCTCTTGGGTGGCTGCAGGGGACGACGACTCGGGATGGCTCAGCCCTACCATATGGAGAACCTGAGAGACAATGGACATGTGGTCAGTGAAAGGGAAGAATCACTTTGTCTGACATGAACAACTCACTTGAAACAAGTCATCTGGGTGAAGAGGCAATGGATCCTCACCTCTGCGGTGCATGCCAACCTCGCTGTTGGTGACTGCTTTCTCCTAGGTCACCCCGCGATTTCCATGGCCTGTTCCTTATAGGGAGTGAGGACTCGAATCTCTGGGATTTCTCCGCCCATCTTGGTCCTTTCCTGTTTATTACGGACTATCTTCTCCTGCGGGGACAAAGAGAGGACATTATAAGCTGCATGTTTGATGGGTCAGGGGGAACTGTAGCAGGTGGCATGTGTTGGCACCGCCACCGGACATGAAGTGGCTACCGATCGACGGGCGTGCTAATTCAGCGGGGGTCTATGTTCCTCCACTCCGAACCCCTTTGATCTCCGCCATGTTGCCTGGGGGCTGACGCGGAGATGGCAACCCACGCGCATGCGCGGACCTGCGCCGCCCGTGCTGGCGCCCGTATCGGTAGCTGGAGCTGTGTGAAGTGCTCCAGTGCCGTGCTGGCCCCCAGTTACATGCTGGCCCCCTGTGCGGTGCTGGATCACTGCTCCTAGCGGCCAGATGACGCCGTCGTAAAATGCTTTGGCCCGCGATGAGCTGAGTGGCCGTTTTCGGCCGGTCCCACCGGCGTATGTTACGACAGGTACTTACCAGCGGGACCTGGCTCTGAGGGCGGCCTCCGGGGTACTCGGGGGGGGGGCGTGGGGGGATCTGGCCCCCAGGGGGGGTGCCCCCATGGTATCCTGGCCCGCGATCGGGGCCCATCGATCTACGGACGAGCCTGTGCCGTGGGGGAACTCTATTCCTCCGCGCTGGCTGCTGTAACAGTCCGCGATGGCTGCCGCGGAGATGATCCCCCCGCGCATGCGCTGGGATGATGCCAGCACATGCTGGCACTCCCGCGCATGTGCCAACTCGTGCCAACCGGCGGAGGCCCTTCCGCGCCGGTTGTCGGGGCGCCAAGCTCCTTCCACGCCGGCCCGCACGGCGCAAACAACTCCGCTGCCGGCCTAGCCTCTGAAGGTGTGGAGGATTCCGCACCTTCGGGGCGGCCCGACGCCGGAGTGGTTCACGCCACTCCTCTGCGCCCGAGTGGCCCGCCCCGCCGGTTCGCGGAGAATCCTTGTCTCTAGAGAGAAAGGGGCCAGTCAGACAGGTTGAAGCAGCAATGTGGTGTACATTCCTCATCAAAGTGCTTATGCTGGATGTACGGATCTGTGGGAGACAGACTAACTTTTCCCCTGGCTCCCATTGTGACAAATCTGCCAGTTCATCTGCACAAGCCATGGCTGAGCTGAGATGAAAAGATTTCCAAGTGGACAAAAGAACAGTTCCCCTTCTGTTTTAGTTTACAGGATTTTTACTGTATTCTTTTATAATATCACCAATGCAAGGCCCACTCACTGATTTGGAGCAGATTGTCATATACTGGTTTTGTTGCTATTATGTTAACTAGTATGCTGCAAGCAGTGCCAATGTACATTTAATTCTCTGTACACTAATAGCAGGAGTGTATATAGTCTTTGAAGTAACTGGTTGATATGGTAGAGGAATATCACAAATATGCAAGAATAATGTAAGGGAGGCCAAAACATTAATCATGAGGGTTAACGTTTCATCGCCAACAATAATGGAGGTTTTGTAATGCAGTGGGTAGCTACTGTGCCTCTGAGACAGAAGCTCCAGGCCCGTGTCCCACTCTCGGGGTTGTTGGTCAAGAAAAGTACATAAAGAGGCCAAAAAGTTGAGTGTCAACCTGCAAAACCTTCCAACACTCCAATGTTCATAGAATTTACAGTGCAGAAGGAGGCCATTCGGCCCATCGTGTCTGCACCGGCTCTTGGAAAGAGCACCCTACCCAAGCCCATACTTCCACCCTATCCCCATAACCCAGTAACCCCACCTAACACTAAGGGCAATTTATCACGGCCAATCCACCTAACCTGCACATCTTTGGACTGTGGGAGGAAACCGGAGCACCCGGAGGAAACCCACGCACACACGGGGAGGATGTGCAGACTCCACACACAGTGACCCAAGCCAGGATTCGAACCTGGGACCCTGGAGCTGTGAAGCATTTGTGCTATCCACAATGCTACCGTGCTGCCCCAATGGCTGGTGGTAAGAGTGGGAGAGACGCCTGGTCAGCCATGCTTAATGTGGATTGGTGTCCCTCAAGCTATAAGCCTCAGGCGACAGGCTGGCGACCTGTTCCAGGAGAAACCTCGCTATGGGAACGGATGGAAGTCTGCCTTGTGCACCAGCAGGTGCGGGAAGAAAAACAGCAGCCGACGTTGCTGACTAAGGAGGGCAGGAAGTGCCCAGGATAATGCCACCCATCACCCAAACTGCTTGCCTCCATCCTCTGCTAATGCTTCCACAATGGCAAGTGAGCTGCAGTCTTTTCAAAATGAACAATAATAACATTAATCTCAAGATCAAAAGTGGAAAAAATGTGGCAAGTGTACATCTGAAGATGCATCAACAAAAATAAATTAATGCCTTCCAGTTTAATCTTTTAAAGTGTAACTTGACCGGATAATTTCTCTGATATGCTGTAAATGCATGCTGTGTGCAGGCAGCACCTAAAATTTAACACCCCTTTATTTGCAAATGCCTGCTCCTAGTCGGATTCCTCTAAACCCTGAAGGGTAAAACAATTTGAGCTGTGTATTCCTCTACAGCTGCCGTCAATGTTGCTCCAGGAAACTGGCCCTCTCTGTTTCCCAACATTAGGCGCATTATTGCAGATTCAGAAGAACAGGTAGGCAGCCTTTCACTGGGGTGGTGCAGCTCAATTCACATGTTAAGTCCCTGAAGTTTCTTTCCATGTAGAAAGTGCTATATAAATGCAAATTGTTGTTGTTAGCCACCAACGGGGCACACGCCTGCATCGTTGTATTAGGGGCAGCAGGCACGTACCTTTGCACCACTTTGAAATTAGGTCATTAACCCCCAAACCAGCCACCTGTCCATCATTTCGCCTTCACAGGAGGTTTGTGCTAAATGTCTAGCAAATAAAGATTAAAATGATCGGGGAGAACAGAATTTTCTTTTCAGGATGAATGATGCTGACTGAAGCATTTTGACTGGGGAAATTATTCTTTGACATCTGCACATAATAAATGTATTATAGGCAGAAGTAAACAAAATGAAAATCCTTGAACAGGTTCTAATTTACAGCAAATGAAGTATATAAAATATGTTGCACAAATCCTTTCCAATAAGGATTTAAACGCAAACCCCATTGTGGTGAAATGGCTGCGTACAGTTTTGTACGTAGTTGTCAATCAAGGTATGTAGTTATCGATGCGACCTCCAACCAGTTGGTGGCGATAGAGATCTACCATGTGACTCGAGATATCCAGCAGTTGGTAGTAGGTCGTACAAAGAGGATAGTCGCACTAGAAGTAGCTCCAGGAGAATTCACTGAATTCATTCATTCGTTACTGTTTCTATCACAATTCGTTAGGTATCTTTCCACGTGCTCATCTAGTTGATAAACCATCTTACTAGTTAAAGAACTAAATGTAGTGCGGCCATAACACAGAACATAACATCTGTCACCAATGGCACCATTTGAAGAAGAGAAAGGAAGTTCTTCGTGACATCCTGTCTAATATGTAAACAAAACAAGAAAGATTGGCACTTGAGATAGCACTTTTATGACCACCAGACTCCTCAAAGTGCTTTGCAGCCAATGAAGTACTTTTTGAACTATAGTCACTCTTGTAATGTAGGAAAATTCAATATAGTCCCAGGCTCTACATGACCTCCTAGGTCCCAAAGTGGTGCAGACAAAGGGAATACAAACATAGAAAATAGAAGCTGGAGGGGGCCATTGGGCCCTTCGAGCCTCCTCCGCCATTCATTATGAGCATGACTGATCGTAAAGTTCAATACTCTGATCCTGCCTTTCTCCCCGGCTCTGTCGCCGAGTTTCCCCACTGTTATCTAACCACATTTAGTCACTTATTTGGGCCCTGGGGAGTTTCTCCCCAGTTTACCCCACACTTGGAATTATTTTCATCGCTGTGGAGCTGAACTTGCTGGCCAGACTGACTCCTCAGAGATTGGGCCACCATTTTGAAAGGGTGGCTCTATCTGTAAGTGAGCTTCTGGGTCCCCCACACTCTCCACCCATGGACAATGTCACCCCCACACATATGGGTATTACTCCCCACCTCGCCGAGTGATGACACCCTGCTATGGGGTCCTTTGGCCCATCCCTCTTCAGGTCCCCCACACCCCCTTACAGGCCCCCACTTCCAACTCCCCCCTCAACACCCCCAACCTCCCAGAGGCCCTTCTTACATGCTCTGCACCCCCTTCATAAACCCCCACCCTCCTTTCATGGGTATGGCCCTCCTCAGGCCCTGATCATTGGCAGTGCCACCCTGGCACCCAGGCACCCTTGCACTGCCACCCTGGTAGTGCTCCTGCTGGCTTTGCAGTGCCACCTGGACACCTTGGCAGTGCCAGGTTGGCAGTGCCAATGTGCCAACCTGGAAGTTTCAAGGTGCCTGTGTTCCAGGGGAAGGGCCAGTGGGCTACCCTGACCTGCCCTGACCACCCAGAGCCTCTGATGGCCTGGGAGACCCCCCCTGGGTGCCGTTCCATCTGGTCAATGTTTGTGTGGACCAGTACTGTACAGCGTCTGGCTGAATCCTCCCTGGGGAGGGCGATAAATCCCAGGAGGCCGGTAGTTTTCAAGTGAGCCCACCTGAGTTGGTTTAAAACCTACTTAAGTGAACACGGCTTGATCACGCCCATTGATGCTTCATCATATCTGGGTAAATCTTGCGAGGCGTAAAGCCTGCAGGAAAGCTTGTGGGAGGTCTCTCTGGGATCTGCCTGCCGCGCCACGCTCGAGCGCAACGCAGTCGGTAGATTGCGCCCTTTGTTGTTAGTTGTGTCTCCTCCAGATGTTCGAACATGCAGCTGAATGTGTGTTTACATACTTCAGTTGCATGAGAGCCAAGACCCTTAATTAAAATTCCTTTTTGGGCCCTTACTGATCTTGTGTTTAATTTGTGAACTGGGTCCCATCCTTTTGTTACAGTGGCTGGCTGCATTGGTATTCAACAGGTACCTTGGCCAAATTGACGGCCTCAGACAGCATATACAGCATTCACTTTCATGTTCTCAAACTCAGTTCATAAATAGTGAAAATGTGTTTGAACTTCAGCCACAGAATTTCCTTTTTACTGTTTAGGTGACCATTGAGGGTAGTTGAGTAAGCGTACAGAGGAAGTGCTTTGAACTACTTCTTGATGCCATGTGAACAGCACTGCACTTTGCTGTGACAGATCAAACATTTAGCTGAACGACGCCTGGGTAAGTCGTCTTCATGCGACAATAAGTACGTTTCTTCATCTTGGCTCTGGCTTTGATTCTTGAATGACCACTTCTGCTTCATGGATGGGCCGACAGCGTGCAGCACATAACGTGGGTTTGGACATCTTACATTAAGGTCAATCTGCACTGAGGCCAATGCATGAGAGAAACAGAAAAAGACATTAAAAAAATAGGAGCAGGAGGAGGCCATTCAGCCCTTCAAGCCGACTCCACCATTCATTATGATCATCAGTGATCATCCAACTCAATAGCCTAATCCTACTTTCTTTCCCCCATATCCTTTGATCCCCTTCGCCCTATGTGCTATATCTAACCGCTTCTTGAAACCATGAAACGTTTTAGACTCAACTACTTCCTGTGATAATGAATTCCACAGGCTTATCACTCTCCGGGTGCCATCCCAGGAATCAGTCTGGTAAACCTTGGCTGCACTCCCTCTATAGCTAGAACATCCTTCCTCAGATAAGGAGACGAAAACTGCGAGTAATATTCCGGGTGTGGCCTCATCAAGGCAGTGTATAATTGCAGCAAGACATCCCTGCTCCTGTACTCGAATCCTCTTGCAACGAAGGCCAGCACACCATTTACATTCTTTACTGCCTGCTGCACCTGCTTGGTTACCTTCTGTGACTGCTGTATGAGGACATCCAGATCTTGTTGCACATTTTCCTCTCCTAATTTATGGCTATTGTGATAATAGTCTGCCTTCTTGCTACCAAAGTGGATAACCTCGCATTTATCCAAATTATACTGCATCTGCCATTAATTTGCCCATTTACTCAACTTGTCCAAATCACACTGAAGGATCTCTGCATTGAAAAATGAAATGAATGAATGAAAATCGCTTATTGTCACGAGTGAAAAGCCCCTAGTCGCCACATTCTGGCGCCTGTTCGGGGTGGCTGGTACGGGAATTGAACCGTGCTGCTGGCCTGCTTTGGTCTGTTTTAAAAGCCAGCGATTTAGCCCAGTGTGCTAAACCAGCCCCTAGTCGCTAAACCAACCCCTGGTATAGTCCTCAAAGCTCATCCCTCCCACCCAACTTGGTGTCATCTGCAAATTTGGAGATATGGGCCGGGATTCTCCGCTATCCGGTGGGGTGGGCCGTACCGGTGCCGAGGAGTGGCGTGAACTACTCCGGCACGGGTCGTCCGGAAGGTGCGGAATCCCGAAGGGCCTCTGCCGGCTGGCGCGAGTTGACGCATGCGCGGGAGCACCAGCGTGTTCTGGCGTGAACCCAGCACATGCGCAGGTTGGTTCTTCTCCGCGCCGGCCATGGCGAACCTTTACACAGGCTGGCGCGGAGGGAAAGAGTGCCCCCATGGCACCGGCCCGCCCGCAGATCGGTGGGCCCCGATCGTGGGCCAGGCCACCGTATCCCCCCCCCCCCCCCCGAGGACTCCGCAGGCCTCCCGCAGAGCCAGGTCCCACCAGGAAGGACCTTGTTTGATTTACGCCGGCGGGACTGGCCGAAAACGGGCGGCCACTCGGCCCATTGCGGAGGAAGAATCGCTGGGGGGGGGCACTGCCAACGGCCCTCGACCGATTCCCGCCTCTGCCGCAAAACCGTCGCTGGAGAATCCGACAGCTGGCGTCGGGGAGGGGATTCACGCCGCACCCCCGCCGATTTGGCCCGGCGGGGGGGGGGGGGGGGGGGGGGTGGGGGGGGGGTGTCGGAGAATCCCGTCCATGCCATTTTGTTTCCTTATCTAAATCATTAATATATATTGTGAATAGCTGGGGTCCCAGCACCGATCCCTGAGGTACCCCACTAGTCACTGCTTGCCAATTTGAAAAATACCTGTTAATTTCTACTCTTTGTTTCCTGTCTGCCAACCAGTTTTCTATCCATCTCAAACACTAACCCCAATCCCATGCACTTTTATTTTACACGCTAATCTTTTATGCGGGAATTTGTCAAAAGCCTTCTGAAAGTCAAAATATACCACCTACGCTGGCTCCCCTTCATCAATTCTCCTAATTACATCCTCAAAGAATTCCAGTAGATTTGTCAAACATGATTCCCCCTTCATAAATCCATGCTGACTCTGCCCGATCCTGCCACTGCTTTCGAAGTGCTCTGCACTTAGAATAAAATCTTTGGTAACGGATTCGAGAATTTTCCCCACGACTGACATCAGGCTTCTTGGTCTCTAATTCTCTGCTTTCTCTCGACCTCCCTTTCTAAATAGTGGAGCTACATGTGATGTTCCAGGCGTCTGCATAGTCCTTGCCCCATCTGTTCTCCATCTATATACATGCTACCACTCAGGTTTGTTAGTCAAGACTGAAGGATGTGGCCTCCACAGAAGCATGTTGCTGCCTGCTTTACCTTTGAATAAACTTGTCCACATTGAGGCTGCTCAAAGTCCTTAATTACTGGTAACATATAGCCAGCAATTTTACATTGATGGAATAAAAGCTCTTTCATGTAGACTTTTAAATAGTGCCTAGGGTCCTGAATGATTGTTTGGGTGCCATCACTGACTCCTTGGACTCTGGGTAGTAGAGCATTTGGTGTCACGATTGAGTAATGCAGCAAGCAGTGTTTGGGTGCATCTGTTCTGGATGGGTTGATGCTCTGGACAACCTGGAAGAAGTTGGAGGTGTAAAAATCAGGGGAAGTTATGAACAAGGAGCAGGAGCCTGCTCTGCCATTTAATAAGATCATGGTTGATCAGTTCGCAATCTCAAATTTGCTTTCTGCCTTTCCCCGATAGCCTATAACTCCCCCTTGCTTACCAGGAATCGGTCCTAAAAATGAAATTGATACCTTTGCTGCCATTGGCTTTGCCAACCTTATGCTGGAGGTGTGTGTAATTGAAGCAAATGGAACAGCCCTGGGACTATCTCCTTGCTGAACCTCGGCCTGTCGAGTCAAGTAGTTTACCTGGGCTCACAAATAAAGTGGATAGCATTTTGAGAGACATGGACATTCCATCTCTCTTGTGATTTGATATCCCTGGTTGCCTTTCTTTATTTCTCTTCATTCCATTTGCTTAAATCAAGTGACAGTGGAGCAATGAACAATGAACACCAGCCCAGGAGTCAGAACACTGGCTGTCATTTAGTGCTCATTTCTGATGAGTACATGATGCTTGCACAGTAGAACAGCAGCTTTGAAGGCTCATCCCTTAAACACATTGATAATCAACTGAACACATTGGTAGTTTACCAAATCGCTGCTCCTAACGGGGCAATTTCCTCACCAAAAGTTTTAGGAGGCAGCACGGTAGTGCAAGTGGATAGCACTGTGGCTTCACAGCGCCAGGGTTCCAGGTTCGATTCCCCGCTGGGTCACTGTTTGTGTGGAGTCTGCACCTTCTTCCCGTGCCTGCGTGGGTTTCCTCCAGGTGCTCCGGTTTCCTCCCACAGTCCAAAGACGTGCAGGTTAGGTGGGTTGGCCATGATAAATTGCCCTTAGCGACCGAAAAATGTTAGCAGGGGTTATTGGGTTACGGGCATAGGGTGGAATTGAGGGCTTCAGTGAGTCGGTGCAGACCTGATGGGCCGAATGGTCTCCTTCTGCACTGTATGTTCTATGTACTTATGTAAAAGTCATAGTGCCTATGTTACCATGCACCACTTGTCCGAATCTTCCCAGTCAAATTCCTGTTGGAATCAATTTTTCATCAATTGAGCAAATGTTGCACTGGAAATTGCATGCAGGAAAGATGCCTTTAATTCTCATTTAATCTTATCTTCCTGTTCTCAATTTAATTTCCTTTAATCTCTTCCTTGGGTGATAGCCCCCAGGGATGGAAATTTAGCTCCGTTGTAGCACACTTGTTTCTGATGGTGAGTTCAAGCCTTATTTTAGCACAAGGTGAGGGCTGACATACACTTCAGCACAGTGCAGAAGGGTTTGCTGAGTTGTCAAAGATGGGCTGTCACTCTGATAAGACATTAAACCAGGGCCCAAGTCTGCTATTCCATATGAAAGCATTCCTTTTGTGTTTATTGAAGAAGAACAGGGAATTTGCTTTATGACCTATCTAATATTCATACCAAATTCAACATCAGCAAATCAGGATCAACTGATCATTCATTTCAATGTTGTTTTGTGCTATATCATTGCTATTGGAACCTGGTTGTACATGAATTGTCTACTCTTTGAAACTTGCTTGGACAACTGTAACTACATTAAAATTAATAAATTGACTAAAGACTTTTGGACATCCTGATGACATGAAAAATAGAATCATAGAATCATAGAATCCCTACAGTGCAATCCCATTCGGCCCATCGAGTCTGCACTAACCCTTTGACTAAGCACTCTACTCATGATCCCACTCTATCCCCATAGCCCCGTAACTTAACCTACGTGGGTTTCCTCCGGGTGTTCCGGCTTCCTGCCACAAGTCCTGAAAGACGTGCTGTGAGTTGAATTGGACATTCTGAATTCTCCTGTACCTGAACAGGCGCTGGAATGTGGCGACTAGGGGATTTTCACAGTAACTTCATTGCAGTGTTAATGTAAGCCTACTTGTGACAATAATATAAGATTATTACATCCCTGGACACTAAGGGGCAATTTATCATGGCCAATCCACCTAACCCGCACGTCTTTGGACTGTGGGAGGAAACCGGAGCACCCGCAGGAAACCCACGCAGACACAGGGAGAATGTACAAACTCCACACAGACAGTCGACCAAGGTTGGAATTGAACCCGGGGCTGTGAGGCAGCAGTGCTAACCACTGTGCCACCGTGCTCCCCCCCCCACCCCTCCCTTTGTATAAATCGAAACATTTTTTGTAGTTCCCTGGCTCCTGTAGTCATATGTTTTCAGCGTTTAGAACTTTGTTCAACTGGCTTTTCTTCATGTGTGAGTCTGGATGTCCGACTGCTGGGAAGAACCTGACCAGGGATCACGCAAAGCAGAGTATTATCCTTTCCTTTTCCTGATGCCCATGCAAGGATCACTGGGTAGTGGTCAAGAATGGGAGGTCTGACTGATTTTTCCACTCCCTAGCCCAGGAATGCCATGCCTGATTGCTGCAATCCGCCTGGGATCAGGAAGTATAATACAGGCATGGGACTGAAACTTGGACCTTCTGGAACATTCAGATTTTTAGTCGAGAGTTTAATCTCATACAATGACACTATCTTACTTAAGTAGTGACATAACTATGCACAGGGTGTTCGTGTTGCGTATAGCTGCTTTCCAATTTAGGAATGCCAAAGAAGATTGTTGCTCAAAGAGACTGATTCATTCTGAGGGGAATTTTATTTTCAAAATGTGATCCGAATAGACAAACATCTGAGTCGAAAGATTTGCCGCTTCCAACTTTGTGACAACAAACGTAAATGTAATTTCTGTTTTTTTAAAGAGAGGAGCATTTCCTCGTCATACTTACATGAGTAACTGTAAAGTTGTGGTTTTCTGGTCTCACTGATTCAGCTGCTGATAAGGGTGACTCGAGCATTGATGCTTGCATCGAGAAAGTAAAAAAAAACCCACACAGCACAGACCACGTAGGATCACTCATTCTTACTATAACAGCTGTGACACAACAGCATGCCACCAATATTAATCAGAAATGCGGAATGCTTTTGTCACCACAGAATACTCTGCTTGACATTTCTGAAGTTTAGAAGATATAACACAGCTGCACTAACATTAAGCAACCATGTCTCTGAATGGTTTGCACTGAATGCAAACTGATACCCATGCAGGGTGATGGTGCGTATCCGCAGTATAACCACACAGATGCCAAACTGTCCTGACTCCCTTTAACAATTCATTATTTTTCTAGACTTCATTTTGTTTTTTCGAATTGTTATTTCACTTGCGCCAGTAAGTGCCAGATGTTCTCAGCATACGATCAAAGTCCCCGATAATATCAGATTCAGACAGGATAAAATTGTGATCTGAAGAGTGATCTTATCAGTTTGCTCCCACTATCACTCATTCCTCTCCTGCTACCTACCATACCTTTCTCCATTCTGGTGCTCAGCAGTGCCAAAGGGTTTACTGCAGTACTGGAGGCCTACACGGCGCAGGTAAATCGTGGTACCATTCCTCCTATGTTAGGAAGGTTGGAATTTTAAATGAGTCATGGGACGGGCTTTACTGAGAGCTTCGTGGAGAATAAGAGCCCTTTCTTACATGGAAATATATAAAAAGCCCCTAACAATGTGCTATAAACCATGACGTTGTGATAACAAAGTCAGGGCCTAAAATCTGCTCTTTATCTACATTGCTCCAAAAACCTTTGAGCAACTTCTGAGCAATGAAAAGCATTGATAATCTACAAATGTACATAACTTATTCACCACCTCAAATATACTCAGCACTGCTGCCTCATAGCTCCAGGGTCCCAGGTTCAATTCCGGCCACGGATTACTGTCTGTGTGGAGTTTGTACTTTCTCCCCGTGTCTGCATGGGTTTTCTCCGGGTGCTCCGGTTTCCTCCCACTGTGCAAAGAAGTGCAGGTTAGGTGGATTGGCCATGCTAAATTGCCCCTTAAATTTTCCAAAAGGTAGGGCAGCACGGTGGCCTAGTGGTTAGCACAACCGCCTCACGGCGCTGAGGTCTCAGGTTCAATCCCGGCTCTGGGTCACTGTCCGTGTGGAGTTTGCACATTCTCCCCGTGTCTGCGTGGGTTTCGCCCCCACAACCCACAAATGTGCAGAGTAGGTGGATTGGCCACGCTAAATTGCCCCTTAATAGAAAAAAATAATTGGGTAATCTAAATTTATAAAAAAAAAAAAAAAAAAAATTTTTCCAAAAGGTTAGGTTTACTGGGTTACAAGGATTAGGGTGGAGGTGTAGGCTTAAGTAGCGTGCTCTTTCCAAGGTTCGTACTGACTCAATGGGCCAAATGGTGATCTTCTGCACTGTAAATTCTATGATTCTATGATTCTGCATAATACACAGTGGCACAGTAGTTAGCACTGCTGTCTCACAGTGCCGGGGACCCGGGTTCAATTCTGGCCTTGGGTGACTGCCCTTGTGGAATTTGCACATTCTCTCCATCTCTGCGTGGGATTCCTCCGGGTGTTCTGGTTTCCTCCCACAGTCCAACGATGGGCAGGTTAGGTGGATTGGCCATGATAACTTGTCTTTTAGTATCCAAAAAGCTAGGTGGGGTTACTGGGTTACGGGAATAGGGTGGGGTAGGTACGCTGCTCTTTTAGAGGGTCGGTGCAGACTCGATGGGTCGAATTGCCTCCTTCTGCACCGTGGTGATTCTATGATTCTGTGATTCTATGGTGTAAAATAAGAAGATAAATGCAATTTGCTGGAGTGGGGCATCTGGTTCTGATAGATAATTGTTCCTCATAAAATAGTTTGTGCTAAAAATTGCTGGAGGTGTGGTGTGATGTCAATGGGCTTTTGTGACTTCAGTGAATACACTATTCCTTTACAGTATTGCAAACACAATCCACTTCTATAAAAGAGGAAACATGCACAGAAACAATACAAAAGGTCATGTCCTGAGAAATTCTGGAAAATTACAGATAAACCAATAACATTGTGAGCTAAGGATTTAATGTCATTTATAGTTTGCAAATGCACATGTTGACAAAGCCTTAGTAAGGATTCAGTGTTCTTTCATTTGTCTTTGAGTGCATTAAGATATGCATATGTTTTGAGAACTGTTGCATTTGAATGCCATAAGAATAGCTAAAGGAAGTAACAATGTATCTGAAATGCTGGTACAGCTGGTGCATTGGTTTAGTGTGAGACACCATTTTGGTAAAGGAATTAAAGACAGTGCTAGGACTGCGTGTCAGCAGGCTCATTAAACAATTAATTGCCATTTAAAATGCCTGCCAGTTCTCATTAAAGAGACTGCATTGCATTCTGATGGCTAGTATTTTAACACCCTCTCCTAACAATGACCTACTGCTTGAGAGTAAGCACAGCTCTTATATAAAATTCTAAAGTAATTTTAAAGGGATAATCACCACTTAAAGGTATACTTACCATGATCAATGCCGCTAGGGTTGTGACAAAGACACACTGGGGGTTTCCTAGGAGACATTATCAACATTAATTCTGGAAATTCTCTGAGGGCATTATCTAAAAAGGGTAAATGCTGTGCTATTGTGACACCTTATGGACTCACCAAAGGAAAGGGAGCTTTTGGTTGTGAGAACCTTACTGGTTGTCCGTCTTGGCCTGAATGAGGAATGGGAGGATTACATAATGCCAGCAGAGCAGCACTAAATGGGCAAGAGGGATAGGAGGGCAAGAAGAAAAAGGTGGACCAACTTCTCCCTGCAACTACAGGACATCCCTCCATCTCCAGACATTCTCCGCCACACCCACTACCACACCCAACAATCCGTCTACCTTCTCTCTCATTCCCTGTGCCATCGTGAAATGTGCCAGTCAGTGCACTTCACATCTTCAATGCAAGTGGGTCCGAGGAGCCCCGTGCGTTTTGCTCTACGAAAGTTGTTTTCAATCAGCACAACTTGCAGGTTTCTGTTCAGCACCTTCAGACAAGTTCAAACGATAATAATCAGCAATTAGTACCAAACTTGAGTGCTAAATCCAGACTTTCAAACTGCTGTTTCTAATTTCATACCTGTTTTCACCTTTTGAAAGGCACATTGCAAGCTTTTGCAATACTACTTGTTTTCGGAAATGTTGCAGGGTACCACCTTTCACAAAACTGTGAATCATCTCTGGATTTGTAGGGTTAAGAAGTTATTCAATTGTACCAGATGTTAGTGATGTGTGGGTGAAGAGGGTTGCTGTGATGGTTTAGCACGGTACTTTCGTCTCTCGGACGCATATTTGAATTCAAACTTATATTAACGGGTGAAAGTGTTCTCTGTTTGGCACACGTCGGGATCCTATGAGTCAACTCAGTTGCTAGAGGGCAAGAGTCCACTGTACATAATCTGACACAAATTAGCTGTGAGCTATCACCTCACTCAGAGAGATCATAAGGCTGGTTGGTGTGGGAAATTAAACGTTCACACTGATGCATTTGGGGGTGCTTTATTGAAGTTGCGGTGAAGGATACTGTTTGTGCAGTCGAGTAAACTTTACGCTAAACCTGACCTCTGCTGTGTTAGATGCGAAAATGCTTTGTTTCGATGCAGGAATTCAGAAAGTGTTTCATTCTTTACACCTGGTACTGCTTATTTTGATGGAGAGAATGTATCAATGTAATAATGTTGATGCGAATGACAGGTAACTTTGATAAGGTAACTTTGGTAATTTTTCAAGAGTTCTGCAGGAAGCAATCTCCAACCTGTAGGCCAGTTATTGATGGGGAGAAAAGTGGCATCCCTTACAATGAATTACTATCATATCATCATAGAATCCCTTCAGTGCAAATGAGGCCATTCGGCCCATCGAGTCTGCACTGACCCTCTGAAAGAGCACCCTACCTAGGCCCAATCCCCTACCCTATCCCCGTAGCCCCACCTAACCTTTAGACACTAAGGAGCAGGTTAGCATGGTCAATCCACCTAACCTGCACATCTTTGGACTGCGGGAGGAAACCGGAGCACCCGGAGGAAACCCACGCAGACACGGGAGAAAGTCCCGAAGAGAGAAATAGAATGCGTAGAATGTAACAATAGGGATATTCACTGCACCATTTTAATAAGTATCTCTTGTCAAAGGTACAATGGCTGACTCTTGAAATACCAGCAGAACCTCAGCCTCTCAATTTTCATAACAGCTTCGACAGAATAAGGGGAAAATACCCACATGGTGGATGATAGACGCTGCTTCTCTAGTCAGTGTTTTAATGAAAAGGCAGGCATGAGTAAGAAAGAGTGAGTGGGTGGAACTGGACTATTTATAGCATGTTTTGTATTCCTCAAAATTGGTTTACGGTACACTCAAATGAATCAAGACTAAAAAAAGTTTGCTCTTGTAAGACCCTTGTTAATAATGAACATATGTAAAATTCCTCTGTCATTAGAGGTCTTAACAGATGGAAGGATTTCAAAACATCACCTCAACAGTGAAGAATGTGAATAATATAGGGGCAATTTATTTTGGCTACATTCCTGACCAACAGCAAGAGTTTACTTTCATGTAGTGCATTCAACTGGGCAGCACAGTAGCACTGTGGTTAGCACAGTGGATTCACAGCTCCAAGGTCCCAGGTTTGATTCCCGGCTTGGGTCACTGTCTGTGGGCAGTTTGCACATGCTGTGTCTGCGTGGGTTTTCTCCGGGTGCTCCGGTTTCCTCCCACAGTCCAAAGATGTGCAGGTTAGGTGGACTGGCCATGATAAATTGCCCTTAATGTCTAAAAAGGTGATGTGTAGTTACTGGGTTATGGGGATAGGGTGGAGGCGTGAGTTTAAGTAGGGTGCTCTTTGCAAGGGCCGGTGCAGACTTGATGGGCCGAATGGCCTCCTTCTGCACTGTAAATTCTATGATTCAAGGTGCTTCACAGGAGTATCATAGTTTGACACCAACCATATACGGAGATGATATCATCTTAAAATCCCAGAATTGTTACAGCACAGGAGGAGGCCATTCAGCCCATTGGCTATGTGCTGGCCCCTCTGCAGGAGCAGATCACTTAATGCCAGCTAATTCACCACTCCCCTGCCTTTTTTCCATAGGATGGGTGAAAAGTAAGTTAAAGGAGCATCTTAAAGGAAGAGAGAGAGAGAACTGGAGAAATTCAGAGAAGGAATTCCAGTGATTAGGACCCGAACATCTGAAGGGCTGTCACCACTGATCGAGAAAAGAAACTCGGCGATCTGCAGGAGGCCAGATTCGGAGAAGTGCAGGGATCTCGGAGAGCTGTAGAGCTGGGGGAGGTGACCAAGTGAGGCAGAGGCAAGACCATGAACACTTTTCAAAACCAGGGTGAGAATTTTAAACCTGAGACGTTTTAGGAAGAGGAGCCAAAGAGGGTCAGCGAGGAAAGGGGTGATGGATGAATCACAAATGTGGGATAGGGAGCGGGCTGCAGAGTTTTGAGTGAGCTCTAGCAGAAGATGCAAGATAGTTCTCTGGCTCTGAGAGCATGGGAGATTTGAGTCCAAGAACTATTATTCTGGCAAGGATTTCACGAGCTGCTGAGATAGCAGTTAGACTATTTATTATTCATGTCCTTTCTTCGCTGTGAAGAGATTTTTTTTTCTCGAAAAAAGATTAGTTTCCAGAAATGCTTAATTGCCTTGTAAATAAGAAACACCTCGGGAGCAAACGTAATGTGTTGTAAACCAAAATTACAAAACTGCTGTGAAATTTCTGTGGGGTTTATGCCCTATGCTTTCTTTGGAGAACTTATTTTCTTTCTGACTATTTCGGGGTAAGCTAAAAAAAATAGACGGTGGAATCAAAATGTCGGAGGAATGGGGTTGGGACAAGAATGGCACTGGTAGAATTTTTTTAAATCACAAAATCTCAGTATTAGAAATATTGTGCTAATTTTCCTTGGAGGTTGCGTCAGTGTGGCAAGCACCACTTGTCCTGTATCCAGTCAGATTTATACAACGTGCAACTGTGAAAAACAAACATGTGTAAGGTTTGCAAGGGCCTTATTAAAACTCAGAACGTTAATAGATTTTATGTTGAAGATTGACAGCTGCAATTTTCCCGTTTTCTTTCTTTGTGCGAGGAATTGACTGGCAGGTGTTCAGCCCTTATATGACTTGGGTTTGTGATGATATGCATAAGCAATCATGTATATAATGATGTGAATGACCTCCGACCAGCAGGTGGCAGTGTAAATCTATCATGTGGCTCTGTACCTCGAGGAGTTGGGAGATAGTTGTGTTAGTGGATTGTCATACTTGCAGTAGCTCAAGGATAATTTATCAGTATTGGTAGTTTGTAATATATTTCTCATAGTTATCTTTACCATGCATTTATTTTATAAGAAAACATTTGTAACTAGTCAAGAACTAGACGTTCTTCTGTGCATCATTCTTACCGGTAAAGCACCAGAATGTAACAGGGTTCAGGAGGGAAAACATGTTCTGGTCTTGGAGAGTTGAATGTTGAACCTTGACCTTCCAATTGGAATCAGCTGATTTATGCTGGCAACCATTTTTGCACCTGGTCCATTTTACACTATTATCAAAGAACACGTTGCTTATATTTGAGGCAAAAATTACTCCAGGGTGCCTTGTGCCACATTTCCTGTCACTTTCACCAACTTCAAGCTATCTCCACCTCTTGTCCATGTGAAGCTGATACCCAAGATTTCAAGGTGCTCTGGAGAAGGTGAAAGAACGTTTTAGGAGCACAGCACTACAATTATGGCAGCAGTTTCTCAATCATTTTTGACACTGCATATTCTTTGAAGAAAAGGAGCTACAAATATAGCTTCATTGGGCAGCACTTAAGTCACATGGAACCAGCTGCTGGTACCCCATAACAAGTGTAAAGGTAGTGTTGCACACACCTGTACTTGTCTGAGCAACAATTTCTCACCATAGCATCCCATCTGCAAACCTTCAAGTCGGGGTGGTGAGCGACTTGGAGGGGAACCTTCAGTGGTGGGGTTCCCTGTTCTTGTCCTTCTGGATGGTAGCGGTCATGGGTTTGGAAGGTGCAGTCTAAGGAAACTTGGTGAGTTACTGCAGTGCATCTTGTTGATGGTACACACAGCTGCTACTGTTTGTCAGTGGTGGAGGGTTTGAATGTTTGTGGAAGAGGTAGCAATCAATAAATTGAAAATGAAAATTGGTTATTGTCACGAGTAGGCTTCAATGAAGTTACTGTGAAAAGCCCCTAGTCGCCACATTCCGGTGCCTGTTTGGAGAGGCTGGTATGGGAATTGAACCGTGCTGCTGGCCTGCCTTGGTCTGCTTTAAAAGCCAGCGATTTAGCCCAGTGTGGTAACAAGTGGGCTGCTTGCCCTATATTAGACTATAAAGACTTCATTAAGAGCTACTGAATGATAACTAATACACTGAAATATGGTAGCAACTAATGGAAAAACTCAAAACCTCACAAAAATGCAGAGAAAAATTAAAATCCTGCAAGACTAAAGACAAATTTTAAGATGAATTCTGACCCGAAGACAAGCTCAAGAAGCAGATGTGCAGAGGAAAATCGCCAGGGAAAAGCCCCAAAGAAAGGCTTGGAAGCTGAAGGCAGGCAGTGAATATTCCTCAGTATAGCAGAAGGGATTTCTTGGAAGTCAAGCTTCAATTCCCAAAGTGAAAAGTCAGCAGACTGTGAAGGGATGAGCTAAAACTTTTGAATCCCAGGATAAAGCAATTCCTGGAGAACTTATAAAATAGTTCATTGGTCAGAGATTGCCATTTGAAAGCTCTGTCGGAAAAACTAGATTCCCTAGTTGGTGCTTGAACAGGTGTCCAAGCTTGCTCCAACAAGAAAGAAAAGAATTCATTTGTTCGTTGAGAATTGCTGCTAAAGAATCAGCTTTAAAGACCAGCAAAGACCAAGATTCAATGTTTTTGTGACCCTGCAGTAGCTAGTCAACCCAAACAGCCATTGTTTACTCAAGCCTGAGCATGACCTCCACGCATGTGGGGCCTGCCAAGGATGGCAGACTGGGTTTAACCCTTTGTATTTAAACGAATAGCAGCTCCATCTTGAATTTCAGCAACTTATTAAAAATGAATCTAAGGCTTAAAGTTTAGAACCATGGATCAAAAATCCAAGTTACAAGATCATTTTGGACTCATCCAAGGGTCAAACCTAATGGAAAATTGGACATCTTGGACTACATCAATCTAAGTAAGAAGTGAGGAAAAGTCCAGATTAATACATTTTATACAGGTTTAGTAGTTCAGGATTACTTACAAATGAAGTAAACCTAATGCAGTCCATTGATGATATTCAGTCAGCTTTGATGAAATAGTAAAAGCCTTTGATGAATGATGCGCTATCAATTGCACTTAAAGACTCGAATCGGTACAAGAGAGGCTTTATTACCGTGAGATGTTTATCCTTCGACTGCAGCTGGTAGAATGGCAGCTCAGGAGAACTCATACATATTTATACTGCTCCCTGTGGGCGGAGCTAGCCGGCAGGGGCTACTGACAAACCTGTAATACAGGTACTGCTGTACATCCCCTAATACAGGCACACACATAATTACAGTGGTGGATCACCACAATGAATATTTTTGCCTTCAAATTGTAGAGCACACGGAGCTTAATTTGAGGGGCAGAAACGCCCTCGTAAATTGCCCAAAGGAGAAAAGACAATACTCAAATAAACCACATGAGGGCAGCAGGTAGGCAGGGAAATTTCCAGGAGTCACAAAAATATACCTTTTCGGAAATCCAGACACATTACCTGAACTGCAACAGGAAGTGAGCAGCTGGCTGTGAATGGAGGAAAACAATCAGATGAAACCCAAAATAAGCAAACCTGGCAAAAGGAAAATGAAATAAGATTGGAAAGTGTTCATGCTAGAATTGAATTGGAAGATTTGAGTCTTAAGATTCAAACTGAATATATATCCTTGGAAAGGTATGAGACACTAAAGTTCCCAATGAACAAAGCTGTTCATGATCTGAACAAGCATAGTTTTGAGGAGTCACAGATGTACAAGAAAGAGACTACAGAGCTGAAGAAAACAGTTCGACCTCTGGAAGAAAACTTGGAAAACCCGTTAAATTTCCAAGAAGCTGGAGGACGAGATGAAAATCCAACCTAAAATGGCAAGAATAAGCAAGCTGAGGTAAAGTTATCAGAGTCCCATGTTACCATAGGCTGCTTTCCCCTTTGAGGGGGGAGAGCTGACTGATGGTGATGTAACCTGAGGATCACCTCTGGCGAGGGGTATGATTGAGAAGGAAGAGCCTTCATGAATAACCTCAGCTAGTACGGGAATTGAACCTACACTGCTGGCCTAGCTCTGCTTCACAAAACAGCTGGCTAGCCAAATGAACTAAACCGGCTCCCTAAAAGAAAAAAAATTAAGAGGTTCTCACAAAAGACTACGAGGAAACTCAAAAAACACTTAGCAGAGCACAATTACAGAATGTGAGCTTAAAGCGTAGCACAGAGGAATTATACTCTTGCCAAGGAAAAACTGATCAGTGTCGAGAATCAACTTTCACGTATGAAAGATGCATTTGATAACAAAAAATTAAAACGAATGAGAACACTGGAATGTCGCACACAAAGTAAAACGCTGAAAGTGGACTTGAAATTCTTAAATGTAGGAATAAATCCAACAACAATGAACCCTCAATTAAAACTTGACTGACTAAAGGCATTAGAAGTCTCTAGCATGGATTGTGCAAAATGCTGGGAACAGGTTAAGGATTAGCTTATGAATCAGAAGAGTTGCTTGAAAGCAGAATTAACAACCAAAACTGACGAACTTCTTGAACTTCAGTGCAATCTGAACAACATGAAGGATGAAGGGCAAAGTATGGAAGAGCAAATCCAGACTTTAAAAGCAGAAAAGGTAAATTCTGTGGAATGGTGGCACTGTGGTTAGCACTGCTGCCTCATAGCGCCTGGGACATGGTTTGAATTCCGGCCTTGGGATATGTCTGTGTGGGCTTTGTACCTTCTCCTCGTATCTGCGTGGGTTTTCTCCTGGTGCTCCGGTTTCCTCCCACGGTCCAAAGATGTGCAGGTTAGGTGGATTGTCCATGTTAAATCGCCCCTTAGTGTCCAGGGATGTGCAAGTTAGGGGACGGGAAAGTGGATATGGCTTCCTCTTTCAGAGGATTGTGGAAAATGAACTTCCATATGCATTGTGGTAATCTGCACACTCACCTGATGAAGGAGCTGCGCTCTGAAAGCTAGCGAGTCGAAACAAACATGTTGGACTTTAACCTGGTGTTGTAAGTCTTCTTACTGTGCCCACTCCAGTCCAATGCCAGCATCTCCACATCATGCACGATGAAGGAAGAGGAAAAGATACTATGGAGATAAGCACAGAGTTAGTCCACCTGGAAAAAATGGGATAAATCAACAACTACCTATTGCTACAATTGTCAAATCGACAAAGAGCAGTTCAGTACGAAGGAATGGAAAAAGGATGAAAACATGCCAAATGACAGAACAGCCTCCAAATCCATAGCGTTTACCTGCAGCGACAGAGCCTACCATGTCTCAGATAGTAGTGAGAATGAGATAGAAAAGAGTCGTAAGGTCTCCACCTGAACCTATGAACTCAGTGCTGAGAAACACATGGCTATTCAATGCGACTCGCATTGAATAACGGGCCTGAACAGGGAATGTGTGGCCGAGGCTGCATATAGCCCCTTTTGTACAGTGGGAAGCTCTGCTCGCTGGAACTCCCCAATGTAACGCGAGATCGGGATGTTAGTTTTAAATGGCATTCTGATGTCCGAGGCCCCCGAAACAATCCCCGAGCTCCCCCTGATCCGAACGCAATCCCCGCCCCCTTGCCAATAGGCAACCCATCACATGTGCACAAAAATGCCAGCTTGGCAGTGCAAACCTGTGCACCTTGGCAGTGCCACCTGGGTGACATCCTGGCACAGCCAACGTGCACAGGTTACCCTCATGGCACCAGTAGTGCCAGGGCACCACCCTGCCCAAAAGGAAAGCAGCTGGAAGCCTCCGATCCCCTGGCAGACCCCCATGAGTGCCATTCCACCTGGTCCCCTATTGTGGGAACCAGTGCTAAACAGCACTCGCTCGAGGTCTCTGAGGCGAAGGGATTGAATCCCAAAGCCTCACGGAGCTCGGGAATCTGCACATTAGGTTGAGGCTTACAGCCTCGCTCTAATAAGCAGATTTGCTAAAATGTGATCATGGTGGGCGGAATTCACATCGCAGCGTCTCGTGAGATTGCGTTCAATCTTGTGAGGTGTTGCAAGCTGGGTAGATCCCGGGAGCGGGATCTCCCGGCTTTCAAAGGCACGCTGCGCTGTGTAGAGCTGACTTTCAAGCACAATGTGACTGTTGGATCGTGCACTAAACCCGCAACCTCCCCTACCAAGAAGGCCAAGGGAAGCAGATGCACGGGAACACCACCATCTTCAAGTTCCCTTCCCTGCCAATCTGATTTAGAAACTGTTCCTTACTGTCACTGAGCCAAAATCCTGAAACTGCCTTCCTAACAGCACTGTGGGTGTACCTACACTAGATGGACAGCAGCTCACCATCACCTTTTCAAAGGCAGTTAGGGATGGGCAATGTAAGCTGGCCTAGCCAGTGATGTCCACACCCCAAGAAATTATTTTAAAATATTGCTCTCCACCCTAAATCTGGCTTGCGTCAAATTAGAAAATCCAAGTTTTACTTTCTGAAAGGTGCTCGGCTTTGGATTCCATTTGCTGCATTCCTAATGTGCGTCCATGTTTTGATTTTGCATTTTCACAAAATGTTTTTCCCTGGTTTTCACCACAGTATTGCTGCCAATTACAGTTTAGCCTGTGGCAACCACCCATCTGAGGATGCGGATAACTCTCAATATCCCTCATGCATTCAAAGATTTGGAGGTAAGATCAGAACAGAGAAGATGCTGACAGTTGCTCTGAAGGTGATGACAATCTAGAATTTGCATTGCATTGGTAACTGCAGCCAGATAACTCTTGAAGCACAAGGTGTCACTGATGGCAGTTACCAACAACCCAATTGTGTACACGACTAAACTGCTCTGTAACTACATACACTGAACGAACAGGTTAGTTTATAATATTCTGACTGAGGTAACAATGCATTCAGTTCACAACAATCCAATCATGCTACCATTATTTGGCTACTTAAGTTTATTGGATAATCACTTGACTTTTGGCTGAACCGCTTGAGAAAGTCTTGAGCAAGAGATGTTGCTATAATGAGACACACACCTTTGTAGGATCCTTGTGAAAAATATGTCCAACTTATTGTCTGCGGAAGTGATTATTCCAATGCTCTCCTGCCTGGTCTCCTTCTAACTTCTACTTGCTGTTCACACTTGTTTGTATTTGGATTTATTGTCGCGTGTATCGAGGTACGGTGAAAAGTATTGTTCTGTGTACAGTCCAGGCAGATCATTCCATACATTTAAAATGCAGGACATACGATAAATACACAAAGTAAATACATAGGCATAAAAATCGGGTGAAGCATACAGAGTATAGTGCTACTCAGTAGAGAAGATGCAAGGAGAGATCAGATCAGTCCATAAGAGGGTCATTTAGGAGTCTGGTAACAGCGGGGAAGAAACTGTTTCTGAATCTGTTAGTGCGTGTTCTCAAACCTCTGTATCTCCTGCCCGATGGAAGAGGTTGCAAGAGAGAATGACCCAGGTGGGAGGCGTCTTTGATCGTCCCAAGGTAGTGGGAGGTGTAGACAGAGTCAATGGATTGGAGGCGGGTTCACGTGATGGACTGAGCTGTTTTCACGACTCCCTGTAGTTTCTTATCATCTGCAACTGAGCAGTTGCCATACCAGGCCGTGATGCAGCCAGATGGGATGATTTCTATGGTGCATCTGTAAACATTGATGATTCAAAGTGAACATACCGAATTTCCTTAGTTTCCTGAGGATGTATAGGCTCTGTTGTACTTTCTTGGTTGTAGCCACCTCGGCACCATTGATGCAGACAATGGTATGTTCGCTCTGTTGCACTGCAACAGATTCATCCAGGCACACATTTTAAAGGGAACTCCATATGTGTGACCAGGCATCTCCTGTTTTCTATTACATTCCCCTTGCCCCCCCCCCCCCTCCCAAACACCCCTCCCCTCACCCCACAGCTCCCCTCAGATACCCAAGGACTGCCATCTGGCCGGTTGCTGTAGCCTTGGAAGGAAGTGAGAGCGATTCTGCAGATCTTTGATAAAGAACATCATTCCTATGTCTGCTGAAGAAACAGCCCTCCTTTGTGTGCACACTTGGTTCATCAATCTTTGGAAAAACTCAAGCTAGCCCTGGATTGCGAACATTTGAGCTAGTGATAATGTGATTTTTTTTGGAAAAAATACATAAAGGTCTTGAACAGGAATATTTATGACTTAACCTTATTTGTAATATGCTGACTCCGCGTTAAAAATGTCAAAAAAAGCTTAGAAGATACAGAAAAATGAATTATAATGCACATGTTTTGATTACAAACAGTAAGCAAATAATTTGTTCTCTCTATTCGAATTGATATTGGCAAGTGCTTCCACAGAAAAACAGAATTCCACCAGACTCAAACTCCTTCAGGTTTAGATAAATGGAGTGAGGTCCCAGTGAGAACATGCACGGTCATTTTACCTCACACAACATTCACTAATATTGGTTTCTCAGACATTTGGATTTGCAACTTTGAAGTGCCGGATGGGTTACAATGTCCAAGATAAAGCAGGAAGCATATTCATCAGCAGGTAAGAGAGGAGCAGCCGGTGCTAAGTTTACTGACTTCTACAATCACCTTTAAATATCTCACAGGAGGGCTACATGAGCCAACAGGTACATTGGAATCAGAATCATTTCCTGAATCCAAGATACGAGGGGCGGGATTCTCCGGTCGGCGACACCGAAATTGTGTTCGGCGATCGGCCGGAGAATCCCGATTTCCGACAGAATCGGGCGCGGCGCCGTGTTCACGACGCACGGCCCCCTCCAAAGCGGGCACTCCGTATCGAAAGCCTCAGGATGTTGCCTGAGGCCCACCCTCCGATGGTCCGCCCCCGACCGGCCGAATTCCCGACGGCATGGGTCTCTCGTGGTCTTACCTGTCGGGAACTCGGTGTGGCGGCTGCGGACTCAGTTCGGCGGTGACACAGTCAGGGGTAAGCCGATCCGCGGGCTGGTGGACTTTGGCAGGGGCCGGGGGCACTGTTGGGAGGGGCGGGCCAGGGCTCGTGAGCCGACCAAAGGGGGGCAAGATTTTGCAGGCGAGGTCCGCGCGGGGCAAGTACCATGTTGCACGACGCGGCCGTTTCAGGCCACGGCTGTACGCATGCGCGGCCATGGACCCGGCAATTCTCAGGGCGTATCGGCAGCTAGAACCGGGTGCTCTACGCTGCCTTCCTGCTGGCCCGTAGTATAGGAAACTGGTTACAATAATGACAATATATTTAATTGTTGGCAGCGCACGGAGTCTGGTCTTGTTTTGTTATTCTTGTATTTGAAATCACTGAGGCTGATGTTAACCTGAATGTACATGTGTGGAACTTAAACGCAAGGCATAAAGGGATCTACTTACATGTCATTCTAAATAGTTAAGACGGTGATAATTGTTTTAGAATTTGAATGTACCATTAGCATTCAAATTTCACACACTGGTCTACTGTCTGAATTATTCAGAGACAGGATTTAGACATATGAACACACCAGACGAGCGGAAGGCGATGAAAAGTGTAAGTGAAATTAATGAAAGGTGGTGACAATTAATGGCAAGTGTCTGAGGCTGAAAACCTTTAGAAAATCTTAAAAAATTAGCTTTACAAAGACTATAGGATGTGGTGGTGGGTTACAGTTCATGGAATTATAGAATCATAGAATTCCTACAGTGTAGAAGGAGGCTATTCAACCCATCGAGTCTGCACCGACACTCTGAAAGACCATCCTATCTAGGCCCATTCCCCCACCCTATCCCTGTAACCCCACCTGACCTGCAAATCCTTGGAAATTAAGGGGCAATTTTAGCATACTCGATCCTCCTAACTTGCACATCCTCGACTGAGCTTACTCAGAGTCTGAGTTGCTGTGGCAATAAGCACTTTAAGAAGAAATGTATATTACAGTCTAGAGCTATGGTAGAGACTTCAAAACTCTTTCCATCACATAACTGTCCAGGAATCTCTCCTACTCTGGGGCGGCACGGTAGTACAGTGGTTAGCACTGTTGCTTCACAGCGCCATGGACCCGGGTTCAATTCCCAGCTTGGTCACTGTCCTACTCTGCTGCTGGTTGCTGCGACCACCAATTCCTGGGGGTGCATGAGGCGTTCCATTGCCTGCATGGCCATCTCTCCTATCTCAATGCTCTCTCTTAAATTTAGAACAAGGGGTGCTAAGGCGGTGTTATAAAATATGGTTACGGCTTTTGCTAATTTACGAAGTATAAACTCCCGACAGTTTTTTCGCAACAAATCTCTCGGTTTTACCTTATAACCCTGTTAGTTACGCAGGCAAAAACACACTTCCGAATTGTGAGGATTGATGTGAACTACTTGAACACTTGTGTGGTTTTTCCTTTTTCCCAATTGGATTTCTGATTCAAATTGCTGGGTTCTCTCGGAGTGGGGGTGCCACTTCTAGTCAAGTCCCGTCAGAGTTCGCCACTAAATGTTGCTTGTTCTGGTGAGTGTGCTTAACACTCAATTTGCTCTGTTTTATTCCTTAGCTCTAGAGTCGCCAGGTATCCTTATGATACCGCCACAAGGTTCAAGTTCAAGTTCAGATCAATGACTCAATACACCAGTTAGTAAGGTTCAATCAAACACGTTTATTATTTACACAGTAAATCGATACTCATGCAACTAATACTAACGGACTAAACTATTCCTACCACTATAAGCCAATACTTATCTTCGATAAGGGAACCCACTGGATCAGGGAACAATGGTCTCTTGTTCTGTCCTGAGACTGCAGGCTTTCCAGTTGGTACTGGCTAAGGGGTCAGGGTGTCTATTCTCGTAGAGAGCGTTGGTTGGACACTTACTTGTCGGTGTAGCTGTTGGCCAGCCTCTCCTTCTCACGTTCAAGTTCTTAGAGAGCTGCTGCAAAGGTGTTCTGCTGGGAGGGACGGCTAAGAGAGCGAACTGGACTTGGGACCTGACTTTTGTAGGTCCCAGGGGCTTTGCGCCCTTTTGGGCGGACCCCGAGCTTACTGTCAATCGATTGGATCTCATCCCAATCGATTGGTATGAATCCCCCAATACTGAGGCTGTCCCTCGATCGCGGGGCGGTTCTTCCTAACTGGTTTGTCTCCTTTGTTTCAGACTTCCGTTGGTGCCGGGAAGTCTGACCTGCCATACAATGTCCCAAATGTAGCTAATCGTTGTATCCATTGTTCCCAGGGATCGCTTCATTAAAAAGCAAACTGCTGGTTTCGGTGCTGTCTGCTTTCTTTGCAGGCAGAATACACAGGAAGATTCTGCAACCTACTTGTCTTTCTTAAAATGTCCAATTTTCCCTGCGTGCTTTGTAAATCGCCATTTTGGGTCGGGAAGTGGCCAACTTCGGTGGCTACACCTTTGATGACCTTCCTTATCTCAGATGGGAGTTGGGAAACCTGCTGATGCCATTAATGGTACTGGGCAAAAAAGGGCTTCAAAAAGTTGGCACAAAGGTTATCTTTAAGGGTCAGTAATTAGAAGTGGCAGAGTCATGGCACAGAAGACTGGCAGGGGAGGCATCATTGTATTAATTTCAGCTGCTTTTTTTCTTATAATTCCCACTTCTTAGCGCCAACCATTTCCCCACTAGAACCAAGCCTCAAACACCCCCTTGTTGAGTTGTTTCAGTAACAGCAGCATGACTGGCACAAGAATCATTCCACTAAACATATTTAGTCCAAAACATCAGGGTGAATTGTGCACAGCAAATCTACAGAGAGAACTTTGCAGCCCTCAAAGCAGAGAGATGCATTTCTGTGCAGAGCAACCATCAATCTAACACTTTCTAATGTACCACAACTTCTGAGATGGCATTTGCTGTTTGTGGCTCCCTTAATGGCTAAGCCATCTAGCAAAGTGCCACTTGACATCATGTGTGTTTTGTGGCTTCTACAGACAGCTTGATGGAAAACTGGTGTATCATAGTTTGTCATCTTGGCTTACTGATCTAAAAGATCATTTGATGTATGCAATAGAGTTAAAGTAAGATAATACTATGAACTGCATTTGAATTGCATAGAATTACATACAATAAACAGCACAGAAACAGACCATTTGGCTCAATCCGTCTGCTCTGTTTGAGCCTCCTCCCATCCTTGCTCTTCCATCTCTATCCGCAAACTCCCTATTCCCTTCTCTGTCAGTTTTTCTCACGTAAATGTATCTATACTATTTGCCTCAACCTTTCCCTCTGACAGCAAGTTCCACACACTCGGAGTAAAGATATTTCTATCCTTTACATTATATATAAAAATAATCCCACGAAAGCCATTGCTAAGAAAATGATTGTCTTCTGACTATCATCTGCTTTGATATCTCTCCATATCCTCAGCAGCGTATCCTGTGTAATGAATTACACCCAGCACATTCCTAATGCTTGATACAATGTAGCAGAATTAAACGCATGGACAAAAATATTTCTGCAATGTTCTGTGATTAAAATGAGAACGAAAATGTGTGCTTTTCTGAGGGGACAGTAACTCCGTGACAGTGATCTGAGGGTTAAATCGCAGACCGTGCAACAGAAGGGAAAGTGTTTCTTTATGACTGATAATGTACATGTATGAATTTTCAATACTTTCACTTGGTGTGGACAGGTCCTTTCGGGGAGCTGAATAATTTGATGCTGTGTACCTTCCTGCAAGCAGCAGCATTTTGAAGAGGCAGCAGACTATTGAATTGTGGACACCATCATGTTTTTTAATGCTTCTGTCAGCTTGAAGGTATCATCCAGTGGCGTGCTTAGCCTCATCCGATTGGCTGAAAATCTCTGGCTAGTTTCTAATGTATCTATTTAGGTCATGTCTAGGTCTTGTCATGTGTGATTCTGAAGAGCAAGCAGGAGAAGCCACTTGTGCGGCAGAGCACATCATCAAGAACATAGACCACTGCATCTTCTGGATAATATGGCACAATAAATGATACCTCCATCGACTGGCATGTTAACATTTCCTTATCCTCCAATGTAATACCTTATTTTTCTGAATATATTAATTAATATTACCAAGAGCTGCGGCATATCAATAACAATATTCCATAGTTTGAGCTTGTATTGTGGAGCATGCTGCTCGTTTAACTGCTGTAAATTATTAATTCAACAGAAAAACCTGTTAGTTATTTAGTCTTTTATGCAAATCTATTCTTCCAAATCACTACAATGTCAAAAGGATACTTCAAGCTGACAGGACATTGCTCATATTTTTAATCTTCAACTTCAATAATATTCATCAGTATGCATTGCCATGCTCCCTCCAAACTAATAATATATTATAATGGAAAAATCCTCCGGAGATTTGCTGCTTAATTACAACATTATTTGCATTTTTGCATATTAATGACTGCGCATTTGCTGCAGTAATTAAGTAGAATGAATTGAAAATCCTAACGTTTGAAAGCAATGGTGAAAAACCAAAATGCAGAACAGTTCACTGCACTTCATTCCAGAATGTAACCCTTTGCGTGCCGCACGTTGGAGTTCAAAACATATCCACTTTTTCCCTCAAATACCCTACACCAAAAATGATTTTCCATGAGTGTTCAGACAGATACTATATTTGAGAAACTACTTAATGATGTGAACGAACAGAAGTGCTGCAAGCTCATGCATTAGTTTGCATTTGGTGATGGGAAATACATGGAAAGCGTCCATCTTTATTTCAGACACTTTTTATTCACTGATTATTACTGTTAAATTTGAGAAATTCCATAGATTGAATTTGAATGGAAGTGTATGTCTAAAAATGCCTGTAAAATAGTATTATGAGTCCCTTGCTATATATATAAACGAAGGATCGGGCAATTTAGTTCAAGAGAGACACTCTGAACCTAAAATGGCCTAATCGCCTTGGCTTTCTGTCCCGTGTTATGATTCTAGAAACATTTTAGCATATTGCGGGAACTATTTCAACTTCGCACACAGCGCAGGTCTGTGACATGGAGCAGATAATGGTTGCAACCACGGTGGCCATATGTCACAAATTTACAAATGTTTGCAGCACGCAAGCCTTTTAAAATAGGCTTCACAGCTTGCCAACAAAGTATGCCCGACAGTGACATTGTTGGGCGATCGTGGAACTGCATGTGTCAGGAGTTGCTTGAAATGAAGCTCTTTCGTGTCCATCTCTGGACTGACGGTCGTGACAGAGGGGAGCAATGCGATTTTAGGTTCAGAGTTTCTTTCTTGAAGTAAATTGCCTGATCCTGTGTGTATATATAGCAAGGGACTCATGATACTATTTTACTGGCATTTTTGTACATACACTTCCATTCAAATTCAATGTATGGAGTTTCTCACATTTAACAGCTCTAGCTGTAGACGGCTGCCGAGAAAAATACGCAAAGCATGAAGCTGACAGTTAAAAATCTTTTGTGGGCGCATCAAGAAAATAATAAAAAAGATAACGCTGAGGTGAGATACGAGTGAATAAAAAGATTGATGATGCCCGATTGCCTGGCCTTTTGGGGAGCTGAAGTGCAATCCTAGTGGAGGTCATTTGTTAATGTAGCGATGGGTGAGGAAACCACATCAGGATCTGAATTATACCAGGTCCCAATCTGGGCGATTAGTTTCTCAGGGAGCCTGGAGCATGCAACATTTAATGCCCTCACCCACCCACCCCAAAGCCCCCTCCCCACAGCGAGGAGATGATAACAATGTCATTATGGTGGTGGACCCTGAGATTTGTGAGCTGAAATCCAAACATAACGAACTTCGAACTTTGATCATTTGTGGGCGGGCAACATAAACATGGAAAGTAAAATAACAACTAATTCATTAATGTTCTTCATTACAGCAGTGCCATCGAGAAACTGATCCCTTGTTTGATTGCTGTGAAATGGAAGTAGTACTGCACGAGATGGTTGTGGAAGAGCGTTCTTCTTTGCCAGCTCCTTGCTCTGTTCCCATAGTGTGGCTTTTCAACATGGCTGCAATGAGCAGGAGGTGGCTTGGAGGCTGCACCTGGTTATTGCTGTTAGGCTAGCCCCATGCTTTATAGCAGTCACAGGTCTCCTAGCAGCAGATGGCAGATCACTGTATCCAGCTGTCCTCTCATCTGGAATCTGTGTTGATCAATCCCCACAGTGTTGGATGGAAGGATCATGGCGGGGGTTCATAGATCATAGAATCCCTTCAGCCCATCAGGTCTGCACTGACCCTCCAAAAGAGCACTCTACCCAGGCCCACTCTCCCTCTCTATCCCCATAACCCCACGCATGGATAATGGCCAATCCATCTAGCCTGCACATTTTTGTGCTGTGGAGGAAACCGCAGCACCCACGCAAACTCCACACAGATAGCGACCCAAGACCGGAATCGAACCTAGGTCCCAGGCGCTGTGAGGCAGCAGTGCTAACCACTCAGCCACCGTGCCAATCGGGCTTAAACTGCCTGCTGAATGTCCCGGAATCCCTTCACCCATGCAGAATCATTGACAGTATAGCACATGGTGATTGTGATGTTTACAAGGAAGCATCCAAAATTAATATCTACGAGGCATTCGCACGTCTTGGTGGTGGCCTAATATCCTGGGCTGGATTCTCCGATTCTGGTGCTAGGTCCCCAGGCCGGCGTGGGAACGGTGGCTTTTCCACCAGAAAAACTGGCGCAAAATGGCCACCAATACCCCGTTTTGCTGGGGGCTAGCAGAACGGCAGCGTAGAGCACCCAGCTTTAGCTGGCGATACGCCCTGGAGAATTGCAGGGCCGTGGCCACGCATGCACATGGCGGCAGCCTGCAGCGGCTGCGCCGTG
The DNA here is from genome assembly GCF_902713615.1 of Scyliorhinus canicula. NCBI lineage: Eukaryota > Metazoa > Chordata > Chondrichthyes > Carcharhiniformes > Scyliorhinidae > Scyliorhinus > Scyliorhinus canicula. The sequence continues at coordinate 107,065,956 of NC_052163.1, forward strand.
CTACATGGCGGAGGCCGCTTGCGGACCCGGCCCGCGAAATAGTACCCTCCTTTGGCCGGCTCCCGTGCCCCTGACCACAGTGCCCCCAGCCCCGAATAATGTCTCCCCCGCCCCTGGATCGGCCCTCCCCCGACTGTGGCGACGCTGGGCTGAGTCCGCAGCCGCCACGCCGAGTTCCCCACAGGTGAGACCACACATGCCCCACGCCATCGGGAACTCGGCAGGTCGGGGGTGGAGCATCGGGGGGTGGGCCTCAGGCAACGTCCAGAGGCTGTCGAAACGCGGCATCGCGAAAGCAGCGCCATCCCTGATTTGGTCAGAATCGTGTATTCTCCGGCCAATCGCTGAACACGATTTCAGCGCCGGCAACCGGGGAATCCGACCCCCTAACTTTCTTTAGAAATTGGAATCGTTGCAAAACAAACAGCCGGTCAAAGTGAAGTAGGTTTACTTCCATTTGCGGATGCAAGTGTGCGAGCGTATTCAAGCAAAGAATTTGCAAGGGAGTTAGATGGTTATCTGAAAAGGGAGCACATGCGGGGTTATGGGGAGAAGGTGGTAGACTGGCACTAAGGGAACTAACTGCTCATTTGGGGAGCTAGTGCAGACATGATGGGTGGAATGGCCCCCCTTTGTGCTGGAGCAATTCTGCAATTCTGTGACACTGGTAAGTGGGTACAAAGCACACTTTACGCAGTTGACCTGCTTAATTATCCTCTTCTTGTTCCAACTACCTCAGCCTAGGTGGATTTCCATTGAGAAACCCTTTGCTGCCAATAATGGTGTTAGAACAATGTGGTCAATTAGTCACAAAGCCTCATTGGAATGTTGGTGATAGTGGAAGGATGCATATAGAATTAAAAGCATCTTTAAAACTTCACAATACATTTGCTCTTTAAAGCCCTTTATCAATTACTTCTCACTGATTTCTTGGCAACCCTGGCCATGCATTTCATAAGGACATCATCAGGAATCAACATTCGGTACACCAAAATGTCAGGCATGAATAATGACATCACGTCCCCACAGCCCACCAAAATTAATAGCCTGAATTTTGATGCAGTAATGTTGGTGAAGAAAAAAAGCTTGTCAAAGTTTTTGTTTGTACCTTAATCCGATTCTGATCATTTATTTTGCTCTCTGAAAATTGAGGTGAAAAGTCTTGATAATCAGTAGTTTTACAGCACTTCCTAATTTGCTGTCTGTGGGAATACTTCAATATGATTGACAGCTTGCTGACATCGCTGCAGCTGCGGAAGGGGACACCCTTCAACCCGCTCAAGATTAAACTGATAGTGGGAAAGGGAGAAATCCGCGCTACGGGTGGCATTTTTTCATTTCCTGTCGAGGTGTGGACTCAGGTGTAGCCTGTCGGCAGCGCTGTCGGTTTTTCCTGCCATATTTTTAAACACTCAGACAAAAGAAAATGAAGGGGCGGCTCCCACAATGTCACGCTGGCGGGGGCAGCCTCTTGACTCCTGACAGATTGGCGTGCCACTTTTAAAGGCTAATTCTATGAAAATGTATTCAAATGGGGTTCACTTCATTGCATGCCGTTACATCGCTGGTGGGGGGTTCCGGGTGGGAGGAGGTGAGGACAATAAAACAGAGTAATCCTCCTGCCATCAAAAAAGAATTTTGAGACTATCCTTCGATTCTCTGGCCTGGCTGCAATTCCCGCTCATCAAAAATGGGGGCAGAAGGTCTCCCCCACAGACGTAACTAGATCTTTCAGGATAACTTTCTTCGAGCAATGCTGCTTTGTCGGACGACCGTGAAATCCAGCCCCATGTTTCCACTGAACTCTAGCCTGTCTTAGGTGCGCACTTCCGTTGCTGGTAACACAATGTCTGATATCGCAAACAAAATTGTCAGAGATCCGACAGGACAAGGCATTTCTTCGTTGGACCTGACCAATTGGCACCGCCACATTTGATGGACTGGTTGGAATATCCAGACAATTTTAGTTGATAAATCATTTAAAAATTGTACCAGTCACTTTCATGCTCCATAATTTTCCATTCAGAGCTATCTGGTTGTTCCATCACCTGCTTCAGTTCCAATGATTTCTTACCATTTATAACCAAATGAAATGTTAAAGATCAATGATCATTCGGGGATTCAGGGACCCGCATCACCCTACGACGGCCATCAACCGGGCCACTTTCTCTTTTCACGTCACTCTTTGATGCCCACATCTTACCTCTGATGTGGCTGTCAATTTTCCAGACAGGCATTGGCCTTGGTCACCCCTGATGAGCTGATTCCTGGTATGAATACTGTAATATAACCATAATTGCAGATTAATCGCCAACAGTAATCATTGTTGCAATGCTGAGGTTTGTCGACCGACAGAGAGATGCTCTCATTTCCTATGTAACTCCAACAGCACCTTACAACCATGCTGAAAATTCCACTAATTGGAATGACATTACGGGCACTCCAGTCGACGTGAAGCAGGTCGGCACTGGTCTGACCCGGGTCTCTTGCTCATCTGAGGGGTTTATTCTGAATGATGGACGGAATTCGCCGCCTGTTCACCACGGTGGGATTCTCCCATCCCGGTGCAGTGAATGGAACTTTGCCTGAGCGCCAAATTCTCGCTGGCAGTGGTAGTGGGGTGAACCCGGATCAGATAATCCCGGCCGATTCCTTTATACCACGGGTGAGTAGTCGGTACCACATGGTGAGTTTCTGAAATGACACTGGGCGGGGCGGAATTCTCCCCCAAAATTTCTAAGTGTGGTTTCCGGCGGGAGATGAGGGGCGTGACTTAGCGGCCTCGTTGCACCGGACTTGGTGTCAGGACAAGGCCGTTTAATCTTGTGAGAGGCCCCTCGCAAGATTTGTGATCCTCGAAACGGTCGCGTGTTTTAATGAAATCTCATAAGACGTCGCGATCTGGATCTCACCCTCATTGCGCATTATCCAGATCTGCGTATTTAAATCATCCATTAGACTCATTTAAATATGCGTTCGTGGGATTCCTACAGTGTTAGGACCTAACGGCTGCTCCTCAGAGGCTTGGGAGTCCACAAACCTGGGGCGGGATTCTCCCCTACCCGGTGTGACGGAGGGTGCCGGCGTAGGGGAGTGGCGCCAACCACTCAGGGGTCGGGCCTCCCCAAAGGTGGGGAATTCCCCCCACCTTTGGGGGCCAGTCCCGCGCCGGAGCGGTTGGCACCAGAAGACTGGCGCAAAAAACCGGCGCCCCCGGCAGCGGGGCTAGCCGAAAGGCTTTCGCCAGTCGGCGCATGCACCGGCAGTGATGTCAGTGGCAGCTGGCCGCTGACGTCACTGCCGGCGCATGCGCGATGTGGGGTTCTCTTCCGCTTCCGCCATGGTGGAGGCCGTGGCGGCCACGGAGGAGAAATAGTGCACCCAGGGCACTGGCCCGGAGTCTGAGCGGGGGGCCCCGATCGCGGGCCAGGCCACCGTGGGGGCATCCCCCGGGGTTCGATCGCCCCCCGCCCCCCCCAGGACCCCGGGGCCCGCTCGCGCCGCTGATCCCGCCGTTCCAGAGGTGGTTCAAACCTCGGCGGCGGGAGAGGCCTCCAAGCAGTGGGACTTCGGCCCATCGGGGCCGGAGAATCACCGCAGGGGCCTCTTCGATCGGAGTGGCGAGATTCCCGCCACCGCCACTTCCCGGGTGGCGGAGAATCTCTGCCACGGCGGGGGCGGGATTTTCGGCGGCCCCAGGCGATTCTCCGACCCTGCTGGGGGTCGGAGAATTTCGCCCCTGGACCAGTCATAATAACACTGGTGGGGGGGAGGGGGGGTCACCCAGGCGATTATAGACCTCCGGGTGGTTGGGGATAGGGCAGGCTGGCACACTGTCACTCCCTCTCACCCAGGCACTACCAGCCTGACACCCAGGCATCTTGGTATTACCAGCCTGACACCCTGGCAGTGCCACCCAAGCAGTTTGGTTGGCACTGCCAGGGATCGGGCCTGGTGAAGGGGTGTGGTGAGGGGGTTTTCCCAGAGGTCTCCCCAATGTTAGGGGGAGGGGATTGAAAATTGGTGGGGGCTGCTGAAACGGGGGGTAGTGAAAGATTGGCGCTGCCAGGCAAAAATGACACCCTGATCTACGAAGAGCCTTTCCTGCTGGCGATCTCAATGTGCTGCCTCGGTGGAGAGAAACGTGCCGAGGGCAAACAAACAGGCATAGTGCCGTTTAATTGCTGTTCTCGGTGCTGCAGCCAGAGAAAAACGCTGCGAGAAACGGGCTTTAAACGGGACACAATTTTTTTTTTTCTGTTGAATTGCGCCCGAGGTAATTCTTGCTGGGTGGTTGGGCATGATCCAGATAACATCCACGCACACTAAGAATTATTTTTGGAGGGAGGAGAGTTCTGCATTGACACTGAGAGGGGCAGGGCCTAAACACACCAACAAGCCCGGCTTCACCGAGATCAGAGCGTTGTTTTTAAAGAGCACCCTGATTTCAAAGTGTAGTTTAAGGCACCCCCCCCCCCCCCCCCCCCCCGCCAAACATCGGCAGCATCAGGACTTCAGTGACCCCCCCCCCCACCCCCCAACCATCCTCGCTGGCATCAACCCACTCTCCCCTCCCCACCTACCCAAGGATCGCTGGGATCAGGGCATTGGACTCCTTCCTTTGGACCCTTCCCCTTCTCACTGGGATCAGGCCCCACCCCAATTGCTGGTAAACGTTGCCCCCCCAGGTGAGCAACACCCCGCTATGGGGTTGACCAAATGCAGCCCCTTTCATGCCCTCCTTCATGTCCCCGTCATGCCCCACCCCATATCAGTACCCAATCCCTTTCAGCCCCGCCCCTGGACAGTGCCAGGTTGGCATTGCCAGCATTCCAGGGGAATGCGCATGGCACTGCCCTGCCATCTTCCCCCACCACCTGGGGCCTCCAATGCCCTCTCAGTCCCCTAATAGTCATCATTCCTGGTCTCTGGTTGCGGAGGCCAGTGGTGATTCCCGCTGGCTGCACGCTGCAGCAGTTAGGGTGGAGGAGAAAAAACCGGGAGCCAGGAGAACCTAGACTCAAACCGACCCAGCATATTGAAATGGCAATTATTTAAATATGCTAATCTGCTGGGCGTGAATCAGATTCCTCCAGCTGCAGCGGGCTGGGAGCATTATGCACTGTTTGATGTCTGGCGTGAACCCCATTTCGGGGCTCTCTCGCTATTTCCCTGACATAGTGGGATGTGCGCCAGGTGCAACACAAGAGGAGAATCGCTCCCAACATTTCCAACCCCCCCCCCCAGCATTACCTTCGAAAAGTGGCATCCATTTGTCTTCAAGCACATGGCATCATTCAGTGTTCAGTGATGAAGGCCCAGATTTATTCCTTACACTCTGCAAACAGCAGCCACTGCCAAGAGGCGGGTGATTGGACTGCCAGAGAATTTGACCACTGGTTAAATGCTGACTCCCGCCAGGGAAGGATCAAGCCCCCCCCCCTCCAAACCTGAAAGCACAGCCAAGATCAGCACATCTCCATGGCAGGAATTGCGGATTCTATCTGTCAATCTACCCCTCTTGGGCACTGTTCATGGAGTGCCAGGATGCTGTGCCATCGAAGAGGTACCACTTTCAGCTATTTGTGCATCACCACAAGTGACGTGATCTTAATTTTGATGGGTAAAGAACATCCATCGAGGTGAAAGGGAAATAGAGAGATATATTTTCCCCTACGCACGTCCTCTTCTCCTATCCTGTGCCTGTTTGTTTCTTCTGTCAACCTTTTCTGCTCTCCCTATCCATTTCCATTTGCCACGTCTCACTTTTTCTCTGCATCTCTGGATTAGCAGCCTGACTTTTCCAGAATGCTTGCTGAAGCAAGAAACAGCATATTGTCATTCAACCACCAGCTTTCATCAAAGCTCGATTGCATGATTAAGCCCTGAAGTCTCATCAATCAGCGCTGATGTGCATCGTAACAATCTATTGATACATCAATACACATCTATCTCTGCTGCATCACTAAATGTTTCCTTAAATTTATATATCTTATCACAAATCAATTATATAAATGTAAAACAGTTCAGATTGCTTATACACTAATTGTTTGCAGCACAATTTTATTTCTATACAATAAATAATCTATGGAAGTAAACCTACACTGACATGTTGGGGAAAAGAATTGTTTCCCTGGGTCGACCAGCTTTGCTTTGTGAGTTTTTATAGAAGGCGATCCTAAATGTCATAAAACCTTACTATTGTAATGTCAGAATACATGGGGAGGAAATGTTTAGAGGGATTTGGGCCTAATGCAGGCAAATGGGGTTCGCTTAGATGGGCTTTTTGGTTGGCGTGGACCAGTTTGGGCTGAAGGGCATTTCTCCGTGCCGTAGATTCTATGATCAGGAGTCCGTCAATAAAGATACACTCTCAGGCAGAATGGTCCCTGAATGCAAATATACTTGGTGACCATCTCCATGAGAAATTTTGTTCTAGAAATAATGTTTGCGACATACTATAGACTCAAAAAATGACAAGATTTACAAGAAAATATAATACTTTTGGAGGAACTGACAGTGGGCAGTTAAAAACGGCCTTGTGAGTACCCATTGATGTCCAACATTGGTCTCGGCCTTTCATTTTAACCTGCTGTTATTATCACATGACAAGTGACATCCACCTGAAGCTGGTGGGGCCTTTCCTTAAATATGCCAATAGAGGTCCAATGGCATCATTTGGGTTCTGATTGCAATTTGAACTGTGGCCTGAGTAGGGATGTCATTGTGTTTTCTGGTCCAGTGTTCCCAAATAGACATGTGATTTTGAGACTGGGCCCCACTAGACTATTGTAGCGTTCTGCTCCGCTGCGGTTCCTCCCTAACCTTCCATGAGTCCTTCTGCTAAAACCCGTAAGTTGCCTTGATGTCCTTGGCTGTTTCTTCAGTACTAGCTGATGATGTAACATCATCCAAAGGTCTGCCCTTTGTTTCACCCATTGTTTCCCTGCCACGCCCGGCCTGTTTTAGGTGGGCAGATGACCAGAGGTGTATAGATGAAACCTGGGAGTTAAAATTGGCCGATCCTCATGCTGCTGATGTCAGGGGAGGCAATTATATGGTGGAAAATGTTTTGCCCCTCACCTACCTGATTCCTGCTCCTGGTTAAAACTAGGGCTTATGCATTAAAGGACCTCCAAAAATGCTTGGCCAGTCAATACTTTCCTTCAAAATAATATTCTGGGATCTTTTATATCCATTTGAGAGGGCAGATGGGGTCCAGGTTTAACAGCACCCTTGACAGTACAGCACTCTTGCAATACTGCATTCAGGTATCAGCCTAGATTTTAGGCTCAAGTCTTTTGAGTGGGCCTACAACTGACTCAGCAGTGAGTGGCGACCCACTGAGTCACAACTGACATAACATGCTAATATATTGATCTGTTTGTGTTTCACAAGGGACTTACACCATTCCCTTTCTCAGTAGCATTCCACGTAAAATCAATAATTGCTTCCCAGTCTAAATATTTTTGACTTAATTGAAGTTTGCAGCAATTTTTCATGTACAAAAGGTCACAATCTGTGTGATTAGCCTAACTGAAACACACATTGATGCTCTCTTTCGAATATTAATTCCTTCACAGGGTGTGGGTGTTGCAGGAAAAGTCAGCATTTATTGCCCATCTTTAACTGGTGTGCCATCTTCCTGGCAACAGAGTGGTTTGCTAGACCTTAAGAGCAATTAAGAGTCAATGGCGCCACTGGAGTGCGGAACTACATGCCGGCCAGAACAGTTCTGGGTTCCAGATTTCCCTCTCTAGAGGACATCAGTGAACCACGTGGGTGCATACAACGCTCCAATAGTTACATAGTCACTATTGCTGATACTAGCGTTTTTAAAAAAAATTCCAGATTTCAAAAAAAATACCTGAATTTAAATTCACCAGCTGCCACGGTGGGATATGAACTCATGTCTCTGGATCATTAGTCCAGGCCTGTGGTATTACTAATCCAGTCACATAACCACTGCTAACATTCCCATTTTTATGCTCAGTGCAATTTTCTTTCCAAACACCTGCTTCTGTAAAGCCAAAAGCATGCAGAGGAATAAAATTCACAGGAAAATGTACATGATATAAATTCAGTGATTTAAAAAAAATATATATTTTTATTCTCCTTTTTCACACTTTCTCCCGAATTTACACCCACCAACAATAAACAATAATCAGCAACAGATATGTCAATCCCCATAACAATAACAACGATCCCATCCTCCCACCAACCCCTAAATATCAGCCCGCATGTTTACATCAACAAATGACAAAAAGGAATCAGGGATTACCCATAAGTCATCCTTAATATACACAGTCCCCCTCCCCACAACCCTCCCCCCCCCCCCCCCCCCCCCCCACCCCCCACCCCCCAACTAATGTTCAATGTTATCCAGTTCTTGAAAGTGCATAATAATTCCTGTTGGAATTCTTGACTCTTGAGAAGGTTAAGTTTGAACGGAGGGGAAGCTCGGAGGGGATCTATAAATTCAGTGCTTTAGCACACGTGTAACAACCTGGCTCTTATTTGATGGAATTTTACACCGGTGGGATTTTAGCGGCCGGCCACAGTCAATAGAGTTTTGAACAGCACCTGGAATTTTCTAGCCCTGCAACCCCCCCCCCCCCCCCCCCCCCCCCCCCTCCCCCAAAAGCCATGTCTAGCCTCTAAAATTCCACCCAGTGACTGGGATTTTCCGGTCGCCCCTGCCCTGAGACTGGAAATTCCCGTCCGAGGTTTACGTTCCTTTAAATAGTCCGTCACATTGGCCGTCCCACTGTGATGATTCTCGCGTCGTGACGGACGGCACTGGAAAAGTTACCTCTTTAAGTTGCAAAACATGACATTTTCATTTGTGTCATAAAGAAACACGATGAATCAGAACATAACCTAAAATAGATATTGTAATACATATTGAACATATAATAATAAATATTAACATATATAAATCAACCAAAACCCATTGGCAAACAAAATATCTTAATATATTGCATATGCTGCGCAATGGCCATTGTCTATAGGCGGCAGCGTGACACAACGTCAGGGACCCATGTTCAATTCTGACCTCAGGTGACTGTGTGGAGGTTGCACTTTCTTCAGTACAGTACAGTTTCCTCACAGTACAAAGATGTGCAGGTTAGGTGGACTGGTCATGCTAAGTTGCCGCTTAGTGTATTAAGATGTGCAGGTTAGGCAGATTGGTCATGCTAAGTTGCCACTTAGTGTACAAAGATGTGCAGGTTAGGTGGGGTTACAGGAGTAGGATGGGGGAGCGGATCTAGGGAAGGTGTTCTTTCAGAGTGTCGGTGATAGACCGAATGGTCTTCTTCTGCACTGTGGGGTTTCTATGAATTTCTACCTTCAGATCCTATCAACTTTAGTACCTTCCCACCATGGTTTCCATGCCTCCATTGGAACTGGATGTAAAGCAGCAAACTTTATACTTTTTAAATCAATAACCTGATACGAAGAAAGTACATGGACTAACGCGTGCTCGGATTTTAAGAACACAAGTGAATAACTGGGAACAAGTGTAGATCAGAAGGTCCATTGAGCCTACTCCGACACTCAGTAAGATTGGCTGAGCATTTGCGCCAGCATCACGTTCGCGTCCTAATACCGTGTTCTTTGATGGCCTCATTGAATAAAATCTATTGATCTTAGTCTTGAATGTACTCACAAACATTTGAGTGGAGAAATTATTATTATCACGGTCTGACATGGCTGACCACGTATTCTGTGGTCATGAGGCCTTGTTCGAGACTTCTCACCAAGGGGAAACAACCTCTCTGCATCTAACCTGTCATGCTCTAAATTTTTCTTAATGCTCCAGTGGGAGCTTCTAAATTCCAGAGAATATAGGCCCATTCTACTCAATCTCTCCTCATAAAATATACCTCTCACCTCGGCAACTTATCATAGCTCTTCACCGGAGTGATTGTGCTACCTGTAAGACACCAGTCCAGTAAACTCATGGGCAGTAAGTTGTGTCCAATGGCCTTATTATGTATTCCCATATTAACCATGGTTTTGTGCCCCATTATAATCAAACTTCTTGATCAGTAAAAGTAAAAAATCAGAAGCGCACTAGTCGTAGACATCTAACAATTTAAAGGAAACAAAAGCATTAAAATCACACAAAGCATTACAGTACTCTTTATATTATTAAAGCTGGATTTATTAGTTATTTTTCTCTGTCAAATACTTAAAAATCCAGGAGTAAAAACAAAGTGCCTTTCCTGAGCCTGGGGTCGCAAAGGTGATGTTATTTTGGAGATGGGAGCAATAGAGGTTCACAGTGCAAAAGAATTCCATTCTATCATCTAGACTGGCTTGAAAACTGATGATGATGTCCTGTTCTCTCTCAAGGGATGCGCATCACCCTTCGCTTCAAGTATTCATCCAAAGCACTGGCCTCTGCCTCAACCACTTCCTTTGGCAAAGCATTAACAATCCAAATTATCGACATGCACCTAGAATACAACAGCAGGGATGTATTTCTGAGGCTGTATAAGATTCTGGTCAGACTCCTGTTGGAGTATTGTGAACAGTTTTAGACCCCGTATCTAAGGAAGGATGTGCTGGCCTTGGAAAGGGTCCAGAGGAGGTTCACAAGAATGATCCTTGGAATGAAGAGCTTGCCAAATGAGGAGGGGTTGAGGACTCTGGGTCTATACTCGCTGGAGTTTAGAAGGATGAGGGGGGATCTTATTGAAATTAACAGGATAGTGCGAGGACTGGATAGAGTGGACATGGAGAGGATGTTTCCACTGGTAGGAAAAACTAGAACCAAGGGGCACAGTCTCAGACTGAAGGGATGATTCTTTAAAACAGAGATGAGGAATAATTTCTTCAGTCAGAGGGTGGGGCATCTATGGAATGCTGTGCCACAGAAGGCTGTGGAGGCCAAATCACTGAGCATGTTTAAGATAAATATAGATAGGTTCGTTATTATTAAGGGGGTCAGGGGTTTTGGGGAGAAGTCAGGAGAATGAGGATGAGAAAAATATCAGCCATGATTGAATGGCGGAGCAGACTCGATAGGCCAAGTGGCCTAATTCTGCTCCTACGTCTTATGATCTTGTAGCCTGAAAAACAAAATGGCAATTTATGAACTTATCCCCAGAGCTCCTGATGGGAGGTCAGGCCGAATGAGCACTGACTTATTAAAAGCAAGTTGCTAAGATGTACCAGGATGTAGGAAAGCATGTCAGTGCATCCTTGGGGAAACACGGTGATGGGAGGTAAGGTACTACGATTGAAGCACAACTGTGCAGAAGAAAAATACATCAGATGCTGATAAATAAGTCAGCTCTGTTGCGTGACGAGCTCATTAAATCTCACGGGGTCTGGCTGGGGTGAAGTGGTATGTTTGTTTAGTTAGACATAAAGGTGACTGTTTTGCCACCGAAAGATTGAGGTAGGCATGAAACCTGATGGGAGTTTTAGTTGGGACAATGGTTTCATTCAGGAAGAATATGTTACTAGCGACCAGCCTAGGAATTTAGTTGACAGATGGGAGTGTAGCCGCCTCTGCATGAGTCAAAATACTGAGTTCCAGATTGCTTGGTCCCCGCAGCAATTAAACCCACCTCCTCTGGGGATTCTCCGTTCATTCATTTTTGAACAGTGAAGCCGTGCAGGGCACAGCATAAAAACCGCAGCATGAGAGCTCCAGGAGGCAGTGCTCCTCCTGATACATCAAGGCAATGAAACCTTGTCTTCAGAACTCCTCCAGGCCTCTGAAACGAGCAGTTCAAACCGAATACAACTCATCATATTGATGTTCACCTGAGAATGGCGCTCAAAGGATTGCTGAGAGCCTTGGAAGCAGCATCGTGCCTTGCCATCCCAGAGTTATTTTGACACTTGACATTCGTTTGAATGGAATTGGGGGGGCTGATCTGCCTGTAAAGAAGCATTGTGATAATTCCCCGCAAATGCGGTGTTGACATGGAGAATTAATTGCCGCCAGTCCCAAACTACTTCAACTTTGAAGAAATCAAAAGCACGATACCGTAGATGCTGGAAATATAGACAGAAAATGCTTGAAGTACTCAACTGGCGAGGAAGCTTTGACCTAAAACATTAACTCACTTTCTCTCTGCACTGATGCTGACTGACCGACTGAGTATTTCAAGAGTTTCGTCCTGAATTTTGAGCAATCTGTTCCTGCATGAGGAAATTTTGTGGCCTGTAATTGCAACGTGAAAACTGAACTGTGCCAGCCAAAATCAGGGCGGGATTGTCCGTCGGCTGAAGCCGGAATCGGGAAACGCGATTGGGCGGAGAATCGGATTTGATGGCGAAATCATGGCGGGCGCCGGTTTCACGCCAAATCGCAATTCTCCGGTGCCTCGACAGCAGTATCAATCCGTTCCACTCCGCATGTACATTAAACGCATGTTGGCATGTCATTAGCGGGACTGACCCGGTGTTCCCCGGGGCCTCTGCGATTCTCTGCCTCCACCAGGGCGAATTACCAACGGCGAGGCTTACTTGTGCTTTTAAAAATTGAGAAATAGATGCCATGGCTGATGAGGGAGAGAGAAGTTGGTCACAGGAGATGCGATCATAGGCTGCCAGTCCTCACACTGTCCGGGCTGGCTGGGGGTGGGATCCATTCCAGGTTGCCCAGGCAGTGGGGTTCGCAGCTATCACCAAAATGCACCAGGTCCAGGGGGTGATCGATGAGATGTTTGTCGCCCTACAAGCAGCTGCAGATGACAGGCCGCTCTACACAAACCAGAAGGGGTGCCACTCAATGAATGTGCAGCTGGTGTGTGACCATCAAATGCACATCATGCGCATCTGCGCACATGGGCAGTGTGCATGATGCCTTTATCTTGGCACACTCGACAATTCCTGTCCTCTTCGAGGCACATCCCCAACTGGGGGGTCCCTCCTGAGCGACAGGGGTTACCCACTGTGTTTGTGGCTGATAACATCTATCTGGAGGCCACAGACCGATGCAGAGACCCCGCTACAATGCCCACGCAGCGACCACGCAGTGATCGAACGGTGCTTCGGCATCCTGAAGATGCTGTTCAGATGCCGGGACCACTCTGGAGGGGCCCTTCAGTATAGTGCTGGGAGGGTCTCCCGCATTGCAGCAGGACTGCAGCGTCCTCCACAACATCACACAGCAGAGCAGCGACGTGCTGGAGGTGGAGGATGAACGCCAGGCCTTCTCCGACGAGGAGGATGCAGGGTGAGGGTGAGGATGGGCAGGACATGGGGACGGGGCAGGCACGGGAGGCTTCACAACATGCGTGCCAGCGCCAATGCACATGGGACACTCTGACCACCTTCTGGATCACCAACTAGTGGGGGACTGGCCAGGGGCACGTAAACCACATTCCCCCTCCAGCCCCCACTTGCAACCCCCTCCGTAATACATACTTGCCGCACTATGGGATGCGGTCCCTGGTTTGACAGTAACAGCGGGTCTGGTCCATAGGATGGTGGATGATAACAACTCGCTCTGTGAGGAGTTTTGCCATCTATATTTCTATATGAACCACAAGCGGTTTCTTATATTGAGCGAATGACCACACAACCAGTAAATTAGTTCAAAAGACAGTTTGTTAATAAACAGAAGACTTATTTGTATATGCAATTATACACGCGGTACGCACTAAACTAGACCTAATAACTAAGATGACCTTTATTTAACTTTAGGGTGACCGGCTCTGTATGGGAGATAAGGCCTTTATCTGTGTCCACGTGGATCGGTTGGAAGTCGTCAGGTTCGTCTCGACTGGGTTTGTCCTTCAGGTAGCGATCGTGGGTCCTTGAACTTGGCTGGTTGATATGCTGCTGTTGGTCGCACTCAGGCCGATCCAAAACAGGCCGATCTCTCGGTTTTCAGTTCTTCTTAGTCCCCTGGGTTTTTGCGCCCTTTGGGGCGGTCTTAACTCCAGATCCAATGGATCGTTAGGGTTTCGATCACCGTCATTGATCCTGGCCAATTAGGAGCGGATACCTCGGTGGCTGGGCGGGTCATAACTGTCATTGTCCCAGGCACGTCGGCCTTTCCAAATAAGGGGAAGTGGCACCGGTTAGTCTGCTACTGTTGTCGTTCCTAGATTCAAGTTCTATTGTCCTGGGGGAAATGGTGATTGACCTTTAATAGGTGTAAGTTCCTGTCAGATCTGGCTTCTTTGCACAATACACAGAGGCTGTATACTTGTATGTGTCCCAAGTTAACCACAATTCCCATGGTCCTTTGCAGATGGCCATTTTAGATGGCTACATTCCATCCTCTTGATCCTGAACGCGAAGCGTGGGGTGGATCACAGTATTGATCCCATGTCTGTCTTGTTGGTTTTGGTCAGCCTTTGGTCAGTAAAGGTCCTACTCTGCTCTGTCCTAAAGTCATTGCACAATCTTACCTAATTCATTAGTACATACATTCATTAAATCAATTCACTACTAATGGCTATTTCATTTCTAAAATTGAATTCAGATAAAATATTTTAACTTAAATTCATATAAAGATGGTTGGTTTCTAACTAAACTTTCTACACTACACTCATGCTGTCCTGATCACCAGCACACGTAAAATGCCAACTTGGCACCTTTGCAGTGCCAACCTGGCACCTGACAGTGCTCATGTGTTCTGTTAATAATTACTCAGAAAAAAATAGGAGAAATAAAAGGGCGGTGTGATGGTAAGTGGTTGGCACTGCTGCTTCACAGGACCCGGGTTCGATTCCGGCCTTGGGCAACTTTGTGGCGTTTGCACATTCTCCCCGTGTCTGTGCAGGTTTCCTCCGGATGCTCCGGGTTCATCCATAGTCCAAAGACCTGCAGGTTTGGTGGATTGGCCGTGCTAAATTGCCACTTTTTGTTCAGAGATATGCAGCTTAGCTGGTGTTATGGGGATAGGATGGGGTAGTGGGCCTAGGTCAGGTGCTGTTTCAGAGGGGCAGTGCAGACTTGATGGTTCGAATGGCCTCCTCGGCACTGTAGGGATACTATGAAAGAATATTAAAGCCACTTTCTAACTTCTGTATAACTATTGTAAATGCCCAGGCTAATCACCGCATGGGACATTCCACTTCCAACTAATCAACACTCCCTTCACAGTATACCCCACCCCCAAGCCCCAGTGGGATTCATTCCACCCCAGACTCCCACCTGCATGGGACTGTCCCCCCTATACCCCAAACCCATGGCCAAACCTTCATCCCTACCCTGACCCGACTTCCCGGCACAGGTGGACCCTTACCCAACCGACCTGATCCGTCCAAATTATCTGGACATCCCGACCCAACTCCTACCCCTTTCTGGATCCCCCCACCGCCCCCCCCCCCCCCTTCCCACCACACCCAACCCCCCACTCTCGATGTCTGACCCATTCCGACATCTGACCTCCCAATTCCCAAGATCCGACATGTCCAAAGTTACATCTCTGACCTCCCCACCCTAACGTCCGACCTTCCAGCTACTTGACCTCCAACTCCACCCCACCCCCAACCCCTGACTCCCCCAACTCCCCCGACCACCACAATCTCCAAACCCCCCGAGCCCTTCACCTGATCTAAGATCCTCCCCAATCCCCAAATCTCCGATTCCCCTCCCCACTCCTGACATCCACACCACCTCCAACCCCCCACCCCCGAAGTCCAGCCCCACCATCCCCCCTTCCCCCCACCTCAGCCTTCGGCCCTCCTGACCACCCAAATCCCAGCCACTTACCTCAGACATTTGCCTCCTCCCTGGCCTGTCGATTTCACTTGGCCCTCTGAACATGTCCTGCTTTACGGTAGTCAGTGTAATTAAATAGGGGGTGTGGCCTCCCAGAATCCGGCACTGCTGGACTATGCTGGGTCCTGTGAGACCATTTTTCATGCACACTCCAAGCAACTGCAGCCATCTGAGCTTTCAGTGTAGTTTTCAAGAGTAGGTAAATGCCCATTAACGTCTTGTAATTTCTGCGGACCATCCCTTTCCGACACTAGATGGAATTTATGGCCCTATGCTGTTCTGACATCGGCTGTTGAAGCTATGCGTTTCTCTGCCCCTCTCTCAGAAGTGTTGTGCCCAGTTTTTGCAAAGTAACCATCCTGATAAACGTAATCGACTGCAAGCCAAGACCTTTTCAGTAAGAATCTACTATTTAGAATTTCTGCAGTGCAGAAGGAGGCCATTTGGCCCATCCTGCCTCCTCTGACCTCCGAAAGAGCACCCCATCCCCACTTCCCTGCTCTATCTCTGTAACCCCACCTAACCTTTGACACTAAGGGGCAATTTAGCATGGTCAATCCATGCTAAAGACAACGGAACACAACGGCCATAGCATCGAATTACCACATTGAGACCAGCCAAGGAACAGCCTACTGTGCACATCTCTATGGTTTTTCAATGAACTGTGATGTGTTAGGCAGGTTGGTTCGACGTGGACTGCACTTGATGCAGTGTGGCGAGAGACAGACCTCTAACACTGGAGAAGATCCAACATGATTTTATTCAACGATAATAACTAATATACATGCTCAGCTGTGGGTCGACACTATACTGAAATGACTGGAGACCTGGGGCAAAGTTCTCCGACCCCCCGCAGAGTCGGAGAATCGCCCGGGACCGGCAAGAATCCCGCCCCCGCCGTGGCCGGAATTCTCCACCACCCGGGAATTGGCAAGGGCGGGAATCACGCCCCGCCGATCGGCGTGCCCTCCGCGCCGATCGGCGAGCTCCCTGTGGCAATTTTCTGGCATGAAGTCCCGCCGCTGAGAGGCCTCTTCCGCCGCCGTGGTTTGAACCATCTCTGGTGGTGGCGGGATCGGCAGCGCGAGCGGGCCCCTGGGGTCCTGGGGAGGCGCGGGGCGTTCGGACCCTGGGGGTGCCCCCACGGTATCCAGGCCCGTGATCGGGGCCCACCGATCGGCGGGCGGGCCAGTGCCGGGGGGGCACTCTTTTTCTTCTGCCGCTGCCACGGCCTCCATCATGGCGGAGGCGGAAGAGAACCCCCCCTACCGCGCATGCGCCGGTGGTGACGTGACATCACGACCGGCGCATGCGCGAACCGGCGAAGGCCTTTCGGCCAGCCCCGGCGCCGGGTGTCAAAGGCCGCGGGTGCTGGTTTTGCCTCCAGTTGGCGTGGCACCAACCACTCCGGCTCGGGCCTGGCCCCCAAAGGTGCAGAGACTTCCGCAGCATTGGGGAGGCCCGACGCCGGAGTGGTTGGTACCACTCCGCTACGCCGGGACCCCCCACCCCGCCGGGTAGGGGAGAATCCCGGCCCTGGTTCTAGCCTGACCAGACATACTAGCTACCGCATGGTGTTTGCACTGGCTAGCTCACAAACTCTGACTGTCTCATTGGCTGGGTCCAGAGAGAGCCGGAAACCTAGTGCCCTCTGGCTTTATAGTGGTAGTGTCCTGTCTGACGATTGGTTATTCTGTGTTGTGTGCTTACTGGTCACCCTGTGTGTCAATCACTGCCTTTCTGCACTTCATTATATACAAGAGTGGATATTATGACAAACTGTAAAACCCCTATAAGCCTAGCTTCTGACTATGCCACCTGTATGTGGGCCCAGATGAATGTGAAATAAAAATTGCCATAATCCCTGAGGATCATGGCCTGCCCTCCGTTTTGAGAGAGAACACTGACTGGTGATGATTTAACCTGAAGGTCACCACACCTCAAGGGAGGAGAGGCAAGGTTGAGATGGTAGGGCCTTCGTGGATAGTCTCGACCAGTATGGGAATTGAACCTGTGCTGTTGGCGTCGCTCCACATCACATACCAGCCCTCCAGCCAACTGAGCTAAACAGCCACAGATGAACATGTGTGGTTGCAATTTATCTAATTTGTTTTAGCTTGGGAAATAGTTTTAACCTTATTTTGTTCTTTGTTTAAGCTAAGAAAGCCTGTCTAATTCTTTAGAATCTGAAAGTGTAAGTAGTCAGATTGTTGACTAGGCACATCTGGCGGGATTCCGCGAGGGCGGGGGGACTGGTGGGGAGTGGCCAGAGGGGCACTATTTAGTAGGTTGGGTCTGTGCACAGCCGGTGCCACGTACCCAACCGTTCTCTAGCCGTTTACATCGTGGGAGCCGGGAGTTTTACTCTGCGCGGCTGCCAGCTCCTCACCAGTCACAGGATCGGTGAGGGTTAGGTGCCGATTTTGCAATTGTAAAATGCTACTGTTCCCACGCTGGGATCGGCACTTAGCCTGGAAGACGGTGAATCCAGCCCACACTCTTTAAAATCACAAAAAGCCCTGTGGTCAAACCTGGAGAGGGAGAATAGGGGTGTCATTTCACCCCTCCCCACACGGTCATAACACGGTGTGCAGGAAAGGGCAGATGGGCAGACACACAGGAATGTGTGGTGAATTGGCAACAGAGTATTGGCAACTGCCACAGAGGCGGTTTTCATTGTCAAGGAACATGGAAGAGCCCGACTTTGTGCAGAGATCAGGGTCCATCCTTTCTAGTGAAGAAAAGGTGGCCAACTCCATGAGAATACTGGTGCGCCCACCTGTGATACCGCATCTGGTGGCCATTGTCTGAGCTTCTATTGCTGCACAGGCAGATGCCATGAAGTGGCAAAGTGCTGCAAAGGAAGCTGAGACTGAGGCGACGAGAACTCTGCTTGCTGTCAGCTTGGTGCCATGCAGGGTCAGGTTGCTGCCATTACTGTGGATATCAGTCCCCAAAGTGGCACGTAGGCCCTCACAGCTGTCTAGCAATCTTTGCTCCAAAGGATTACCAGGATTACTGGGGCACCGCCCTGGGCCAGTGAAAGTGGCACCCAAACATTAACCCTTCCTTTCCCAGTTTTTTGTTTCTGTATTTAGAACAGTGAAATATACGAGGCTAGAAATCACGGTCACAGTTAATAGCAGAGGAATGTTTAACAGATGTGTTTAACATTCCTATTTAACGAGATGGCTACAGGAAACCTGTAGCGGTAGCTGCTTGTGGTCGTAGCTAGACGTGCTAAAAGTTTGATATGGTTAATGTCATGATGGCGAATGCAGCCAGTGTGGTTCAAGTACAATTTTGCTTCCCCTTGTTTTCTTCCATCCTGTATAACTTCAGTTGCGAATGCCGCATTTTGGGGTCCATTCAAACCAGACCGCATCATAAACCTGCCCTTTCATCGGCTGCCACGGGAGTCTGCACTTGTGTTTAGATACCTTGTGGCTCCCTAAGCTCTTGTGAAAGCTGATACTGGAAGAGCTCTTTTTGCATTTCTTCCTCTCTGTTCCTGTCCTGTACTGTAAATGCTCCACTTAACCTTGTTTTCAGGTGGTTTAGTCGATATGACTGACATTGCTGGCTTATTTTTTCTTTTGCGATGTTGAAAAGAAAGTTGTTAGTTAATTAAACTTTATCGCCCAATTATTATTTTGAAAATGCACTGTTTTAATGAAACGTCCTGAAATAAATCTAAAATAAAAACAAGACAGGAGTCCAATGGCACTGCGAACAATTCACCCTAATTCTGTTCCATTAGAAGAAGAGAAAGTTTTTATTGCAATGTTCATGTATAATTGAGTGCTTTAGCCACAGGGAGAAGCATGGAATGGGGGAGGGGGGGGGGGGGAGGGGGGGGGGGGGAGAGGGGGAGGAGAGGGGGCAGGCAGGAAGCCCCCCCCCATCCCAAAAACCCATAAGGCCTGCAACAAAACCTGCAGAAGGGAGAAAGAAAGAGAACATGAGCTCTGCGATTGAACACCCAGGGTGGAACAGGGGGATACCAAAGAGGGGACAGGGAGGGGGTGGGTGGGGGGGGGGGGGTGTGGGGGCAGGGAGGGGGGAAGGGGAGGGGGAGAAGGTATACCAAGGAAGATGTCTGCAAATAAGAAACTGTATAAATTGTAAATATCGGACACAAAGGTAAAATTGAAAAATGCCAATAAAAACATTTCAAAAAATAATAATTGAGTACTTTGTGCACTCTCGTTGTTCCAGACATTGAAAGGTCTCACCACCATCAGCCAATTTTGGGGTCCTTTAAGATTTTTGTGGGATCAGTCTACTCCTGCTGACTCATTCCCATGAGGATCGGCATCCCTCGTGACAAGCTCGCTTTGTGACATAGCTGGCTGGTTTTAGGCCTCCTCAAATCCGGAGGCTGAAATGGAGTGCCCGTTTGGTGAGAGCAGCTCACTGGCTGAATCCAAGTGATGCCCAAATCCAGAAATGATATGGGCTTCCTGACTGTGAATTCAGGCAAGCATCGCAGATATGCAACCTAAATGCACTCGCTTTGAGCGCTTGCAAATCTCACCCTCCACCCCCACCCTCCACCTTTACTTTCCTAAAGAAAACAAACTCAACTTTATTAACCTTTCCTCCACAACTGAAGTTACAATGCTCAGGATTATCATGGAATTTACAGTGCAGAAGGAGGCCATTCGGCCCATCAAGTCTGCACCAGCTCTTGGAAAGAGCCCCCTACCCAAGCCCACACCTCCACCGTATCCCCATAACCCAGTAACCCCACCCAACACTAAGGGCAATTTTGGACACTGAGGGCAATTTAGCATGTCCACTCCACCTAACCTGCACATCTTTGGACTGTGGGAGGAAACCGGAGCACCCGGAGCAAACCCACACACACACGGGGAGAACGTGCAGACTCCGCACAGACAGTGGCCCAGCCGGGAATCGAACCGTGGACCCTGGAGCTGTGAAGCAATTGTGCTAACCACTATGCTACCATGCTGCCCCTATCCTTGTTGCTCACCTCTGTTCCTCCTCTGGAATGACGATATACCTTATGTGCTGAGGGCTTCTCTTTCCTTAGGCACGACATGCTTTGCTTTTGCTCACTGTACTCCTTTATGGAACCACAGAAAATGTATGGTACAGAAAGAGGCCATGCAGCCCATCGTGTCTGTGCCGGCCAAAAAAAGATAAAAAAGAAACTAGCTGCTCACTGTCATCCCATCTTTAGCACCTGGTCTGTCGCCTTGCAGGTTCCAGCACTGCAGTTGCAGACCCAGGTACCTCTTAAATGAGTTGAGCATTTCAGCCTCAACACCAACTTAGGCAGTGAATTCTAGATGCCCACCACCCTCTGAGTGAAAATGTTTTGGTTCATGTCCACTCTAATCCTTCTACCAATCGCCTTAAATCTGTTCCCTTGGTAATTTACCCCTCAGCTTGGGGGAAGCTAGCCATTCCTGTCTACCCTGTCTAGGCCCTTCATAATTTTGTGCACCTCCATTTGGTTCCCCCCTCAGTCTCCTCAGTTCTGAGGAAAACAGTCCCAGCCTATCCAATTTCTCATCACAGCTGCGCAATCTCTCCTCATAGCTCCACAATCTCTCCTCATAGCTGTCCAATCTCTTCTCATAGCTGCCCAATCTCTCCTCATAGCTCCCACATTCTCCTCATAGCTCCCCAAACTCTCCTCATATCTCCCCAATCTCTCCTCATAGCTCCCCAATCTCTCCTCATAGCTGCCTATTGTCTCTTCATATCTCCACAATCTCTCCTCATATCTTCCCAATCTCTCCTCATAGCTCCCCATTCTCTCCTCATAGCTCCCCAATCTCTCCTCATAGCTTCCCAATCTCTCCTCATCATTCCCTAATCTATCCTCGTAGCTCCCCAATCTATCCTCATAGCTCCCCAATCTCTCCTCATAGCTCCCCAATCTCTCCTCATATCTCCCCAATCTCTCCTCATATCTCCCCAATCTCTCCTCATATCTCCCCAAACTCTCCTCACAGCTTCCAATCTCTCCTCATAGCTCCCCATCTCTCTTCATAGATTCCCAATCTTTCCTCATAGCTCCCCAATCTTTCCTCATAGCTCCCCATTCTCTCCTCATAGCTCCCTAATCTCTCCTCACAGCTCCCAATCTCTCCTCATAGCTCCCCATCTCTCCTCATAGATTCTCAATCTTTCCTCATAGCTGCCCAATCTCTCCTATTAGCTCTCCAATCTCTCCTATTAGCTGCCCAATCTCTCCTCACAGCTGCCCATCCCTCCTCATCGCTCCCTATTATCTCCTCATAGCTGCCCTATCTCTCCTCATAGCTGCCCAATCTCTCCTCATAGCTCCCTAATCTCTCCTCAGTTTTCAAATCTCTCCTCATAGCTGGCACATATCTAGCCATGTACATGGGGACAGTACTATATTGTGCAAACACACTCACTTGCATATGTTTAATTCTATTTTACCATTATTTACACTTTGATTTTGATCGGTGTGCGCAGAATGCTATGCAGAAAAATTGTTACTTTGGATAAATTACTATGGAAAAGTAAATGGCTCTGTACATATTTGTGTTTCCACAGGGTAAGGGGAAAATAAAGCCTTAAGGCTGCTGATTGAGATCCAATGAGCCAAAATTCTGCTGGCAGGTTGAATGATTGCATTACAAATGATTGCTTACAAGGTTGAAAGGCTGCGTGAGAAATGCTCACAGTATTGAATCTGGGGTGAGGTTCATCACAAAAAGCATACTAAATAAAGCCTCATGTTTCTGAAGTTTCTGAAGATTCATACTATTAATTATTATTTTTAATAAAAGAAAAACATTATGATAAATCCCTGAGGAAAGAAGAATCAAAAGTAAATTTTACTTTTAATTTTCACAATTTTTCATAATATTTATAATTCCTTCACTCTTGCAAAACGTTTCGTGGGATGTTTTTGAAATTCTCTATTAATTATCAATGATTCATTTAATAGGTTACAAATTTGATGAATCTGAAGTGAATGTGGTTATCCAGATATTGGATAAGGAACAGACTGTTCAGAAACTTAATAATTATTAGTCTTTGTAAGTCAGTTGAGTAAATTATGCTGCATTAAATTATGAATCTAAATTGAATATATTGTGCAAAATACAAGACTTTATTTTATTCTAATTTGTTGCTGCATTAAATATTTTTGCACAAAGATCAAGTAATCATGTTTTGTTTCATTCTAAATCTCTTGGTCCATACTTTAGGCTGGGAATTTCCTTTAGTGCGATAACCCTTTACCCTATGAATTGCTGTAGGTGAGGTGGCACAATTTGTATCACATGGAGGATTTTATTTTATACAGGTACATATTAAAAATAGCGTTGGTATAAATAAATGCACTTTTCTTTGGCTCGATCGGCAGCAGAATGTTGTGGCGGTCCAGAAGCGGTGTCAGCGCCCGGCAACAGACCTATCCCCAGCATTCGGTCCCACCCCGCCGGCCATAGTGGACTTCCTGCCTTGCACCAGCGGGAACATGCAAACAGCTCATGTGCATTTATCTGCCCCCCCCCACCATTTATGCTCCATGCCTCCCAGCGGGAACGCCACTGGGTGTTCTTTGGTGCAAGTATTGACAAGCACTGTCCTGGCACACTTGAAGCCGGGGGGGGGGGGGGGGGGGCATCAAGGAGGTTAGCGCATTGCTCATTTGCCCCTTTGCCACTGTCAGCTGCAGAGGGAGGGTCCCCCAATGATCTTAGGGGTTGGGTGGGCTCAGGCTGTGGGTAAGGGATTGACCTCAGTCCCTCCATCGTGATTGAGATCCCTCGTGCATAACTGCCCCTTCCAGCCCTGGGCAACCTGAAGACCGCTCTTGGCATAGTGATCTCAGGCTGCCCTCTGTTCAAACTCATCATCCTTTTCTGACCCGTTTAAAGTGCCCTCCTCATTCTGCACTGCCCTCCCTGACAGGTGACAGCAGACCAATTTATTGAAAGCCAGGAAGAATTTCTCTTTCCTCACATCTGCTCCCTTAGCCCTATACATTGAAAACTGCTGCTTTTTGAAGTGTCTGAGCCTTTCTAGAAATCCCACAACACTTGAAAAGCCTCAAAATCCCATCAGATCCTTCGAAATGCCTAGTGGTCATTCAATTTAACAGTGCAGTTCCTTTAACTAGCTTTTGATTGACAGCTTAATGGTTCAAACACAGCAAGCTGGAGGTTTGTTTATTTACCTTTCCTTTCAGGCTTGAATGCATCTGAAGTACCTCCCTTGACCCTCAACGCAATGTTATAAACATCCTTGTTCTGATTGACAGATGCTGGCCACTTCAACAATACTAAGTGTTTTTACTTTTATTATAACCTGCCTGGATTCTATTGGCTGGAGACAATTGGTTACCCCAAGACTCTTGGGTAATATGAGCTCCCCTAAAGAAAGGGGGCAGGCAATCATTAGCTTTGCAGCTGTATAAATAGAGCTGGCCGGCTCGAGAGGAAACTAGTCGTGAACTACCAGTGCTGTGTAAATATTGTTCGAAATAAAGTTACTTTCTGTCTGACCCTATAAACCTGTGCTGTATTCTTTGTCGCCCTCACAAAACTTCCTCTTTTCTAACCGCACCAAAGACTGGCACGAGCAACGGGCTAACCTTCTTGGCACCACAGTGGGCAGGATGGGGTGTTGCTGCCAGAGTGTCAGCATCATGGTGCCAGGGAGCAGTGCACCATTGGCAATGCCAGGGGGTAAGACTTGAAGGGACAGCCCGGGGTGGGTCGGGTCACCTTCATGCGTGCGTGTTGTGGGGGGTTGACCTATTATTCCCGTGTTGGGGTGGAGGACTCCCCTCCTTTATGAGGGATTGGGTTGCTCCCCTTGTCAGTGAGGGGGGAGGGCCAATATTTGTGTTATTAGGGGGAAGGGGCCAATCTCTGGCTGCTGGGTTCGGGGCGCCAGTTCATAATGGCGGCCCAATACGGGTAACTGAAGGGAAACCGGCACGCTTGCCACTATGTATAATTTCCCATTGCAATAGAATGTGAATACCACCTTGACGATGCTCCTCGCGCCAATGAGGCCAATCCCCATTCTCTACTGTGAGAACACTTAATCGCACCCTACTTATAGCAATACGCAACAAGTATAATCAAAGGACAAACTTTGCATCACTCTGCCTTTTAAAGACTAAAGTTTAACTTAGAGGTAACCTATGTGAAAATTGGATTTTTATTTAGGCTGGAGATCTGAATGGTGTAGGAGCTAATACGGTAGAACGATATTCTTATTGAATATTTTTTGCTATCAGTAGGGTGGTATGCACAATGGTGCTGGAGTTCATTGTGCTTTTTTTAGATTAAGAATGATGGTTGTCCTTGTTTTGTACTGGCTTGTTGTCTCTTGAAGGGGATGCTGGAGGTAATGTATTGGCATTTTCCTATTTTGAACTGTGCCTCCTTGATCAAAGCAGCACTGACCATGGGAACTGGCAGTTGCTCCAAGTCTCTTTCTCCAACTCAAACACTGTTGATAAAAAGTGGAATTATGTCTTTGCTAAGATTCCAGAGGTTGTCAGCACAATTAAATTACTGGTTTACGTATTCTTTCAAGTAATCAGTTTGTCTTCTACAACTCTTCAAACGTACAAAGGGCATCTTTGTACGTGTGGGGCTGGATTTTGTCGTGGGCGTTGGGAGCCTAATATTGGGACGAAATGGCAGTCCCTGCACTTGCCCGCTGATGCAGTTGTCCCAGAGGCGGATCATAATTGGCTGCCTATGTGTCCTATTAAGGCTTGGGTAGATTCTTGATGCTGCCAGGGCAGTCAGAGAGTCAACAGCTCCGGAATCTTGGTAGCGGCACTGGGAGAGGCGCTTGTTGCTGAGGCAGCTCAGGGAGCATGAGGTTGCCTCGACGTGGAAGCATCCTTGAAGACATGTACTTAAAGTTAAAATTATAAAGTATTAAACTGTTAGGCCCCCTGGAGCAGAGGGGAAACAAACCTGGATGCAGCGTATGGACACAGGGTACAGCCTTTCCTGCACAATCCCCATTCTGGGATATGGAGCCTCTGACTCCAATGGCTCCCCAAGCTGGCAGTAAGATAGCGATAGCCATCACAAAACCAGGTCTAGTTGAATCTGCAAACAGCTTAATTGATTGCCTGCTTCTGTGTTGTGGGCAGGCAATCTGGGTACTCTACCTCCCACTGGAAACTTTCCCAGCGGCGAGAATGCATTGGGGGGGGGGGCCTTCTCAACATGGATCCACCCACTAATTTTCCCTTCACTCCCCTCTCCAAACGCTCCGCTACTAAACCTGCCATTATTGGGCAGAGAAATTTAGCCCCTGTTACTGACTTCCCATGCATCATGCCATAACTCATTCATTTCAACTTCTTATGTGATTGAGGACAAACTGCTGGGATAAGGGCACCTTCCTATTATTCTGACAGTGGCCATCATCCTCAGAATACAGACCTCAGCAGGACAAAGCAAACAGCTCAGAAAGGAACCAATTTTGGCCTTGAATGAGCCGATCTGAATTTAAACCTGTTCTTAAGTTAAAGTCAATATTGAAGTCCGGGAAGTACTTTGAGAAAGGCGGAATGCCAGAATATGTTTTCTCTTTCTCCTTTCCTGCCTCGATCATAATCAAATAAAGAAGTAGATAATATTGGATATGTTGGCCGGAATTCGACCTTCCCCAAGGTGTGTTTGCTGGCGGAAGGGCATTCATTCGGGTGGGAGAGTGTTGGGTGGCGATCCTGCTACTTTCCCATCTCTGCTCCCATTGAATCTGGGGTGAAAATGCTCATTAATGGCTATCCCATCTGTTGTATCTTCAGACTAACAGTGCAGAAGAAACAGATTGCTAAAGCAACGTGGGCTTAATGCAAGATTAACAGAGTTTTATTGAATTGGTCTTCACTGTACAAGGTTTGGTACCGGAATAGGTAAAAGCCCGTGGAGCTAGCCAATGACATCACACATGTCATGTGAATCCGCTCTTAAAGAGATGTTGCACACAATTACAATAACCCACATATGTAACATATTTTAATAAAGACACGGGACGTCCACACTGAGTGAAATAAAGAAGCTTAGTTTTATTTTCAACATGATATGTACACTGCCTGGTGGATCCCTAACTGGTTCCTGTTCTGATTGGTGTCTTACTGCCCGACCTTTCATACCGAGGTTAATAGAGGTCCCTCGCCCCCAGTGGGGGAGCTCGTTCTCCGTAAGGACCACGTGGGAGATAATCATTCACACCCTGTGGGCCCCGTGCGGGCTATTGCACATATATTGGCAGTTGAAACCCAAAATAAATCCCCAATTAAAGGCCTCATCCTGCCAGCATTGGTTTTCAACCGTCGGTGAATGAGGAGGTTGGCATGTGGGTCACATGCTGACTCCCAGTGGAGGATCCTTGTCAGGCACTCAGTGGCTGATTGAGGAGCCAGCAGCAGGAAGAAGTGAGTGGGTCCAAAAGCCCGTCACTGGCCACTTAAGTGGCTGACTGGCGCCGAATACGGCTGACCGTCCTCAAAGGTCACACTGGCTCTCCAGTCAGCGGGCGAGACCCCCACCCCCCGGATTAAATTTGACCCACTCCACTGATGCTTCGCTGCTGACAGATGTGGCTAACAGATTCTCAGTGCATTTGAACTGTCACTTATGGCACAAGTGCATAATATTGGTTTTAGGGAATCAAACCATTGGTTGCCTTATTTAAACAGGTCTCCGCCTTAATAGTCAGTTTAATTGGTTATTTATTGCGTGTGCAAGAATGCATTGTGTCTTTGATGAATTAATAATGCCAAATGTGAGTAATGGACTATGAGTGAATTGAAAGGCAAAATATACACTCCATTATTAATGTTAAATAGGTGGCAATATTACCATATTCAGTGTCACTTCATCTATTTTTTCAGCACAAATTGCCACCATGTTTCATAATGAACTGCCAATACATTCAGCGCTATGCTGTGCCACAAAATAATTGGACAGAGGCTCAAGTCTTAAAGCTTTCTTACTCTGCAACGTTAAATTCAATTGAAATTATTTTCTGTTCGGGTCAGGTTGTCGATTCATGAGCTCAGTGGCTTCACCCAGATATTCACAGCCTCCGAAAAGAAGTGTCAGACATCCTGGACATGCCATTTTCTACTGCCTGTTTTAATACCCGTCACAGAAATTAATTTGCTCTGTCAGGCTTGCTAGGCACAGGGTTATATGGGCCAGGATTCTCTGGCAGTTGGGATTCTGTTTTCCCGTGGGTTTCCGGGCGGTATGGGTGGCTTAAATGGGAAATCCCGTTGACAAGCAGCGGCAGGAGAGAATCCCGCTGGTAGCGAAAGGCGTGCCGCTGAGAAACACGCGGCTGGGGGACGAGAGGATCCCACCATTGGCCCACCTGCAACCTTAAAGTGGCCCCAGGAGGGTGTCACCATAAAGGTAGGTTTTTGAGAAACACTGACTGTGGATCAAGGAGGAGCTGAAGACATTTGCAGCTTCTTAGCTGGTAGGTGCTCGAACCGCCCCCCCCCCCCCACACCCCCCTGCTCACTCTCTATCCCACCTTCTAACCCCACCGCCCTCCTTTCCATGTCCCACCTAGGGGCAGCTGCTGGCGAGGCAGGTGGCCCTAAATGAAATGGGCCAGATGGGTGATAGGTCTCTGGAGACCCACCAGGTGCCAGCAGATCCCCTGAAATATCACCCTGAAGTCCAAGAACTAATTTTCAGCAGGCCCTTAGGCCAGACTCTTTTCTGCGGTGTGTTCAGATCAATTGGTGTTTCCGTTCCCTCACTCCACCCTCACCCCCATTGCCCTGGTCCAGTTCCTGTTTTCTGATAATTGAGATAGTTTTAGCCGTGACGCTGATATCAACATTACAGTTAGGCAATGGGAAATGTAAAAGCAGAGAGACAGGTAGATGATCCGACATCATCAATCGCCCAAAACCATAAGTCCCCCGCCCTCTCCACCTCCACCCCACACTTTGCCTGGCTTTTTCACACCATGTTTTGTACCATTTACCATCAAAAGGTGGTCACACAGGCATGCAGCTGAAGACGAGGGATTCTTTTTGTCAGTTTAATCCCCTCAGTTATACGGGAAACCGCCGGGAGTACACCCGGCAGAACTCCAATCAAAGACACAGCGAGAATGCAAAGGAGAATCTGCAGCCTGAGGTAAAATGCACAGCTGTTGTCTCCCTGTGGTTTTGATTCCGAATCTGGAAAAATAAGCAAGCAATTTTTTTGTCTAATGTGACTTTGTAACTGGAACACAAACAGACGCTCAGAATTACGCTCAGGTGAGGCATTGTGAATTATACAAATGGATGGGAAATAGTGTTGAAGAAAAAACATTGTGTTTTGATCATAATTACCTTTCAAAAACATGCGGCGGGACTCTCCGTTCCTGAGACGAAGTGTTGGTGCCGAGGCAGGATTTGTGGACTTCCACGACAGCAAAACTGGCGCTGCACCTAGACGGATTCAGCGACTGTTGAGGGGCGAGCGCCGGCGGCATGTGGAACACTATCGATTCCAATGGGAACTGATGCCGGATTCGTCAGATTTGCGATTGACTCTCAGGAGGCTGAGAAGCTGCAGCCGCGTATACACACTTCACTCCCCCACATACATCATCCCAGCCAACAAGATGGCAGCAAGACGCGCAGCACCATCCTTCACCGACGATGAGCTCGAGAACCACCTGGATGCGGTGGAGGAGAAGCAGGCCACCCTGTACCCCGGTCCGAGAAGGAGGCAGCCAGCTGCTGCCGTTCGACGTGCCTGGGTGCAGGTGGCAGAGGCGGTCAGCGCTACGAGAACCAACGTCTGGACCAGCTGACGGTGCAGGAAGAAACTCCACAGCCACCTCAGGGCAGCCAGGATGAGTAGTGAGCACTGTATCCCTGGCACCAACCCCCGTCCCACATAACCGTGAACCCCTCCCCCCCACCAGATTAGAGGTTGAACCCTCACCCTGCACCACATGCTGGCACCCATATCGGCTGGCATGGCCGGGTGCCCTGGCCACTGAGGCCACCAGCTACCCACCCCCTGGGCTGTATACGACGGAGTTTTCTGTTTCCACACTCTGCCCCCGTGAGAAAACGGGACCTGCAGTCCCTCACTGTGGCTGAGCAGCGGATCTGGATGTGGTCGGCGGAACCGAAGAAAGAGAAGCCGCCGGGGTGAAGGTCGGCCGCAGACGAGGAAGTTGTGGCTCCCCGTGACACGTGTGTCAACCCCACCTCCAACATCACCCCCACCACCCTCACACTCAACCTCACCCCCATATTACCCTCACCCTAACCTCACTCCCACTCTCGCCCCCACACCACCCTCACCCCCACCGACAACCCCCCCCCCGCCACCCTCCACCACCCTCGGCGATCTAATCTTGCATCTTGGCTTGTGTCTTGCAGGACCTGCTGGTGATGGGATGGGTCCTGATGATGTCCCTGTCCCCAGCCAGTGCCACAATCTGACCCCCCCCCCCCCCCCCACCGTGTGCTGACCAGCGACGAGGACAGCAACACAGACGGGAGCCATGTTATGCCTGTGACCCAAGACACCCCGGAGCCCGAGTCTGGGGATGCCACTGATTCCCTGTCACAGCTGTCTCCAACATCCTCTACCATCCCAGAGACACTGAACTCGGTTGGGCACTTTAGTGAAGAGGCTCCTGGGACACCCTCCCGTGCGCACCAGACAGCTACTTTGGTACATCAGGTGGGGATAGGAACTCCTGAAGGGGCAGACGGTCGGAGGACAGCACGTCGGCCAGCGGCTGGGCAATGCCTCCGATGTTCTCAGCCATGGCCCACTGTGACTGTGCCACATTCAGAAGCGCCACTATAATGTCGAGGTGGCTCTGACACATGGCTGCCTATGAGAGGGCAGCGCTTTCCGGGGCCTCGGCCAGTGCCTGTACAGAATGCCCCCCGGCCTTGGACATGCTGATGCATAGCGAAAAGCCTCGCCCCAATGCCTCCACCATGGACACCACCCGTGCGATGTTGGCCTGGGTGGCATGCATGGTTGGCACCACCTCCTGCTCCTGTATGCGGTTGAACTCTTCCAACTGCGCCTGCAGATGCTGGATGCTCGCCGACAACCTCTCATATGGTCCCTGGCTGTGCGACTGCAGCTCCACAATCAATGGGACTGTCCGTTCCAGAAGCCCGAAACCCGTCTGGGCAGCAACTAGACCTGCTCTCAGACCATCTGCCCCTTCAGGTGGGTATGTGGTGGTATGATTAGCATAGCTGCCTGCCATTGGTGCAGAACACTGGCTTACCATTGGCCCTGGTTGGTCATGTGCCTCTCGACCGGTTGGTTGAGACCAGTCATGTGACGGCTCCCCAATTGGTCGAGAGGCTGAGTTAACCCCGCCTCCAGGGAGGGGTATAAATACCCAGTACTCCCGGCGGTCGTCCTTATACTGTAATCGACCGCAGGGCTAACATCTAGCTGATTAAAGCCACACTTTTGTCCAGCAACTCGTCTCGCGTTCAATTGATGGTACATCAGGGTAACAGTGTAAAACCCCTCGGTATAGGTCATCAACACCCCAATGTATAAAAGAAACATGACAATGTAAATATTTAAGAAAGAATTGTAACGTAATGAGGGATATGCATGTAATGTCATCCCAATTGAATGGAAGAAAGTCAAGGGAATGTGTAACTTTGATGGAAATTCAAATGGTCATTGGATAGGCATATGGACGATAAGGGAACAGTGTACAGGGACTTTAGAAGGGTTTCACAGGACGGCGCAACATCGAAGGCCGAAGGGCCTGTACTGCGCTGTAATGTTCTATGTTCTAAATATATAGTCAAGACAATTCGAAATGTTCTGTAATGTTTATTCGAGATTTTATGAATAAAGTATATTTTTTGAAAACAAAAGTTGTGGGGGTCTCCCAGGGGATTGGATGCCCCAGGTGCATGCCCTCTTGGCAGGCTGGCACCCTTGCACTGCCAGCCTGGCACTGCCAAGGTGCCCAGATAGCAATGCCAACTGGCATAGACACTGCCAAGATGTGAAGCTGGGATTGGGCCAGGGTGCCCTGTGGGGAGGGGGGGGGGCAGAGGACCCCCTTATAGAGAGCTGGGGCTTGGGGAGGGCTTGGGAGTCTCATTCAGGGCCCGAGAGATCATCCTGATCCCTCCCTGCACTTGATGTTCTGGCGAGCGGAGTGCCTCAGTGCCAGGAACGGGCTAAGTGCGACTTCGGCCGCACGTTCCCCGCTGAGGCCCCCGATGGGCAAACGAATGAAACATTTGAGCCAATCATTTGCAAGATAGCGGGGTGGTTCTCGGTGCCAGAGGGAAGCATCTGTCTAATCAGGGATTCCATTCGGGCAGATTGCACCCAATATTTCTCCATGAGGTTATCTGGAGATACATAAAGGGCTGAAGTGTAGAATAAAACGCTGATCTTTTGGGAACATTAAGGCCATGCGAAGGGTACAGCAGCAAGTCAGATACCAGGAAAGAGAAACTTCTCAAATGAAGAAAGGAACAAAGCTAAATATTTTAGTCTCTTTGCATGAGAGTAAAATATATAAAAAGATCTGGAATGGGATTCTCCATCCAGTGACTCTGGAATCGGCCGGAAATCGAGGCTGGCGCCGGTCACTGAACAGAATGCCATGCTCTGGTGCCTCGACAGCAGCGTGGCCATGTATATTGTACAGTAAACACCATTGGCATATCATTAACAGGCCTGATGCAGCGTTTGTGACAATAAGTGATTATTATAATTTTCCGGGCCGCTCGCGATGCTCCACCTCCGCCAGGAGGGTTTAGCGACGGCGAGGTTCACTTGTGCTTTTTAAAATCAGGAAACAGGTGCCGTGGCTGCTGAGGGAGAGAGAGGGGGTAAGAAAAGTGTCCAGCATTGCTATAGTGTGCTGACAGATGTGCCGCTGGCCAGGCGGGCAGGCTTCTGCCAGGACCGGGGGGAGTTGAGAGGCATAGCCAGGAGGTTGGTCTTGGGGTTAGGGTGGAAGGGTACGGACCACCATTGCCACACTTTCAAGGCATCCATGCGGCTGCTCGTACCGTTGACTGCCCACTGTGAATTTAGTGCCACGGGTCATATGGGTGCCTCCCAAGGCCACCCCGCCTAGGTACCCTGTGGCCCCAGCTGACTCATCAATGGGGTGAGCGCGCACCAACACAACCAGTGCCACCTTCTTAGCTGGGATGAGGGTGTGTGGGGAGTAGAGTGCCTGTCTGCAGCTCCCGCTTGTCAGGCTTTCCAATGCCAAACCCAGCCCTGGAGAATCACATGCCAGCATTCGTTGGAATTGCACTAGTTCCACGTGGCACCTGTGCTAGCCCCTTAGGTTCCATCACTTTGGGACCGGTGCTGTTATCGGGACCGTAGAACTCACACGATTCAGTCCCGGTGTCAGCACTTAGGCTGGATTCTCCGATTTTGAGGCTATGTCCGGGGGAAGTGTCTAGTTTTACAATGAAAAAGTCGCCGCCACCCCCGCACCGATGCACCGCCTGGTGGGGGGCTAGCAGCCGCGTCACGTAAAGACCCCTGCAGATACGGATGGAGAATTGCAGGGTCCATGGCCGCGCATGTACACGGCGGCGACCTGCGACTGCCGTGCCGTACAACATGGCGCCGGCCGCGCGTGGACCCGGCCTGCCAGATAGTGCCCCCCTGTAACCCCGCTCACCACCCCCGGACCATCCCAACCCCCGATGAAGCCCCCCCTGCCAGTGGAGTGGCTCCCCCCCCCCCCCCCGACTGTGGCGGCACTGGACACAGTCCGCAGCCACCATGCGAGGTCCCCGAAAACTGAGAGAACACGCGACCAACGCCTTCGGGAAGTCAGCCCATTAGGGGCGGAGCATTGGGGGAGGGCCTCAGCGGACATCCTGAGGCTGTCCCGACGACATGGGGTGGTACTCAGCTATTATACCGTTTTTGAGGGGGCGGAGCATCAGAAGTACGATGGCGCCCCCGATTTCGGCGTAAAAACGGATTGTCCGTCCAGTCACCAAATGCGATTTCGGCCTCGGGAAATCGGAGAATCCCGCCCTTGATCTCTGAAACAGAGAATTTGGCCCCTGAAATGAGTGTTTAAAACTGTGAGGGAGTTTCATGCAGTAAATGTGGAAAATACTGTTTAAGGAGAGCACATATTAAGAGATGGCCAGCAAAAGAATGAAAGGAGAGATCAGGAAATGTTCTTGTTCAAAACTTATTACATCTCTAACTTTTCCCAGTTCTGATGAAAGGTCATTAATATCAAACATTAAGGGCTGGATGTTTCGGCCGCACCCTCAAGATTGCCAGGGACAGGACAGGGACCTGTAAAGGTCTGTTGACCTTGGTCGGGAACTTCAAGTCCCAGGTGGGTGGGGACGGCTGAAAATTGCCGCCCTGTTTTTCCCACCACAGATGCTGCCTGAGCTACAGAGTATTTCCAGCATTTTCTGTTTTTATTTCAGGAAATACCTCCTTTCCCACAGGAAATACTTCCTTTCACACAGGAAATACATGTTACTAGAACTGGCAGTTGAAGCAAAATCCATAATTGTTTTTGATGGACATTGGATGATGCTGCACCTTTTCCCAGATCTACTCCTGGGGTACTTGAACCGCTGCTCCAATCATTACTCGATTTGCGAGATGGCTACATGGCCAGAGGGATACACCTCACTAAACCTCCATTCGCCTCTCATTATGGATACACCAGCAAAGGTGTCTTGAGCTTTATTCCAGTAAGTCTCGATCAACAAGGAGCCATCCTGGGATTGGCTCTTTGTGACAGCATTTACAGCACAATGTGCTGATTCACAGTAAAATTCTCCAAAAAAGGAAGATGCGTGTTTTTGAAAGCAAAGAACGTTTGTTTTTTTAGATACTTCCATTTAGACTTCATTTGATCCTTTCCTGAAGCAAAACAGATTTGTATATGCTCAGCACGTGAAGAGGTGCTTGAAATTGCAAAAAGAACTCCAAAAAGTGACATCCAGAAATAAGAAAATGTCAGCCATTTTATGAGAGCTGGAAAGCTCTTTGCCCGAGAGAGCAAAGTGGAGAGTGGCAGAAAGGGAAGTCGAACTAGATGGAGGATGTCACAGAGTGGTTTCAGATGATCTCCAGTGGATGTATGAGCATGCTGTACCATGATTGTCCTGGTAGGGGTAGCTACAAAGCCAAATGTGGGATATGAAAGAGCCATATCAGCTGGTTAAGAAACGTGATAGCAAGCTTTCATTAGATCATCAGGGAAAACCTTAAACAGATCAATGGGACTGATGAACATGAGGCCTCACCAGGTCAGCAGGATAATTGGGTTCTTCACTAGATTGGCAACAAAAGCATCATAAAATTTAAATTAAATTAAATTATTTATTACCATTAAATTACCAGTGAGCACAGAGGCAGGACATCAGTCGGATCATCAAGAAACACATTCATAGACTCCAATTAAACTATGGCAAAAGCAGATGCAAATCATACTAGCCTATTGAATAACACAGTTAGAAACAGTTAGAGATCCTGACTCGATACTCCAGAAACCAGACACAAAATTTCCCCAGGTTGCGGGGATACGCAGAACCTGAAATTCACTAGATTGTCCGGAGATCCACCGGAGTGTCAGGGAAAATGAAAAATGATCAGTTATACATTGACATCTGAACCTGACTGAGCAGGGACAAAGTTTGATTGTTCTCAGAAAATCCAATTCAGCCATTGCTGTTTAATAATTCAAACCCAGTGCTCATTTCAGAAAGGATTATGGCCACAATTATTAGAAAATGGATTAGCTCTTCACAGTTTTAATAATGTGTCTCTGTTTCAGTTTTTGAGTGTAATTTACAACTTGTATCACAATGACTGTTGCCTCTGTGAGAATGTTGCAATCACACACTCTGATGAGGAGAGTTATTCAATATTCCTCTCAGTTGTTCATCTCAATATGCAGAAATAGCTCATAGTGAAAGAAAATAGAGTAAGATTAACTCCTGTTATTGCAATTCTCATGGTCAACAAACTTGTTGCCTGTTCTCACCAGGAACTTCATTGTTGTTGGTTGAGAAATACAAGATGGTGCAAACAGAATTTTTAAGATTGCCTTCGCTAATTCCCATGTTTCCTGATGCAAGATTTGGGGCGCGATTCAACCAAAACATTTCTAATTCAGCTAATTGGGAACAAAGTCCCACAGCAAGCGCGTTTAGCGCGTGTTTCCTGGCGCTCGCAGCTCGTGTGTATCAGGGGCCTCAGTGGCGAAAGCGCGGCCGAGGTCGCACATCACCCCGTTGAGGAGCTCCGCTGACTAGAACTGCCCAGTGTAGTGTGAGATTGGGATGTCCCAATCTACGAGGCCCCCGAAGTGACACATCCTGGTCTGAATGCACCTCCGGCCCGATCACACGTGCACAATAAATACCAGCTCGACACCTCAGCAGTGCCAACCTGACAGTGCCCATGCCAGCTGGCAGTGCCACCTCAGCACTGCCAAAATTGTACTTCCAGGGTGCCCTGGTAGCACCAGCAGTGCCGGGGCACTACCCTGACAAAGGGCATGCAGCTGGGGGGCCTCTGATCCCCTGGGAGACTCTCACGAGTCTGGTCCCCATTTGTGGAGACCAATACTAAACAGTGCTCCCCCAATGCCCCCGAGGTGTAGGGAATGAATCCCAAAGCCTCAAGTACCTTGGGAATCTGCACATTAAAGTGAGACTATCTGTCTCGTTTTAATACACAGATATGCCAAAAAAGCGATCCAGCCCACAATGGGCAGGATTTACATCACAACGTCTCGCGAGATTGTGTCACATCTCGCGAAGCATATTGAGCTGGGTACATATCGGGAGAGGGCTCTCCAGGATTTTAACCACTACACTGCGCTGTGGCGAGCTTTTTCAGGTGTGGCGTGGCCGTTGGATCACGCCCCAAGTGTCATTTTGGGCGGGTTTGGTGGGGTGTTTCCCGTCAGCTTTTTGGGTGAGGTCCACACCACTTTTCACCCACACTTCCTTTTTTTGGGCGTTAGGGAATTTCTCCCCGGCCTAGCCCACACTCAGAAATGTTTCCAGCAGTGGGAAGCTGAACTTGCCAGCGAGACCAGCTCCTCATTGATCGGGGCACTGTTTTGAAAGGGGGCCCCGGGGCGCGTTCCAACAGGACAAAAGCAGAGTCCGAACCGCTAGGGTGCCCAGGTGGCAGTGCCAAGGTGCCCAGATGTTTGCAAGTGTGCCAGGGTACCACCCTGCCCAGAGCCCGATCACCTGGGGGTCTCTAATGACCTGGGAGATCTCCAGTTTGGGTGAACCAGTACTAAGCGGCGCCCTGGTGAGGTCATCCAGTCGCTGCCACGCGTCAGGAGAATATGGTCCAGTCATATTTAAATGAGCCTAATGGCTCACTTAAATATTCTAATCTGGACCACTCCTACAGGCCGGGGGGAGTGGAGGTGGTGGGGGTGAGGGTGGTGGGGATGAGGGTGATGTGGGAGTGAGGGTGGGGGTGGTGGGGGTGAGGGTGGGGATGTTGTGGGGT
This sequence comes from Scyliorhinus canicula, assembly GCF_902713615.1. Classification (NCBI taxonomy): domain Eukaryota; kingdom Metazoa; phylum Chordata; class Chondrichthyes; order Carcharhiniformes; family Scyliorhinidae; genus Scyliorhinus; species Scyliorhinus canicula. The sequence continues at coordinate 107,103,179 of NC_052163.1, forward strand.
GAGGATGGAAGTGAGTGTGATGTGGGGTGAGGGTGAGTGTGGTGTGGGCATGACGTTGGGGAGGGGGGGGTTTGACACACGTGGCATGGGGAACAGTAACTCAGCGGGGTCTCCCTTCCTCATGCATGGCCGATCTCCACCCCGGCGACTTCCCTTTCCTGTGGACCGCAGACCACGTCCAGGGCCCTCTGTTTGGCCATGGCCAAGGGCTGCAGGTCAGGCGATCCCTGTCCAGTTTGCTCCCTCTCCCGGTGGTTATGGCCTGCCTTTTCCTGGGGACGGGGGAAACAGAAAACAACAGTTTTCAACAGGAGGGGTAGTCCTGAAAGTAAAGGATGACGTAAGAACATTAGCGAGGAAGGATCTTGGGTCTAAAATCAGGAAGTAGTATCGATATGGCTGCAGGTTAAGAATAGCAAGGGTCAGGAATTAATGATGTGTGCAATTTATAGGCTACCTCACAGTAGTAATTCTGTTGGACAGAGCATTAAATGAGAAATTATTGGAGTTTGTAACAAAGGCAATTTAATGGAAAAACTTTAATCTTCATATAGGCTGGGCCAATCAAATTAGCAAATGTGGTCTGCAAGTTGAGTTGGTAGGATGATGTCATGAAAGCTTCCTGGAGCAACTTGTTGTGGAACCAACTAGAGATAAAGGCATTTTAAATTTAACATTGTGCAATGAGGGAGGGTTGATAAGTAATGCCATATTAAATATCCATTGGGAAATAGTGATCATAATACGACTGAATTTCACATGAAGTTTGAAACGGTATACTCCAATCATAAAGAAGAATTTTATACTTAAACAAAACTAATTACATTGGTGGTGGTGGGGGGGGGGGGGGGGGGGGTGTCTGGCTAAGATTGATCTGGTAAGTAAAGAAATGGAAAACGAAAAATGAAATGAAAATCGCTCATTGTCACGAGTAGGCTTCAATGAAGTTACTGTGAAAAGCCCCTAGTCGCCACATTCCGGCGCCTGTTCGGGAAGGCTGTTACGGGAACTGCGTTACCGCACTACAATACAAAACCTCAGCAAGAAAGATCGATTCATGGCTTATTGAGGCAGTTAAAGGTCGTCAAAGAAGAGATTACTAATGTTACAAAAATTGTAATAAGTTTGAATTTTGGAATTGCTTTAGAAAGTATCAAAGGGTCACAAAATGCTGATTAAAAAGGGGAAAATAGAACGAGGAAACTAACCAGGAATATGAAAAACATGTTGGAGAGCTTTTACAAGTATATAAAAAGGAGGAGAATAGCTAAAGTAAATGTCAGTTCATTAGAAACAGAGACAGGAGAAATCATTGGGAATGAGGAAATGGTAGACATATTGAACAAGTATTTGTGTCTGTCCTCAGTACAAAACATAAGTTGCACATCCAAAATACAAGGTAAACTAGGGGATTTAAGAGAGTGGATGCTTTTAGACTTCATGATGCATTGCATACACCTTTATAGATTTGGGAGAATCACTCCTTAGGGAGACAACTAAAAAGTCAAAAAGCAAAGGTAACAATTGATCAGAAAAAGTCACAGATAATTTACTGTAATTTATACTTCATGAGCTTGCGAATGAACTTCAAAATGAAGGCAAACCACTTACACTCCAACATAATTAGAATATGATGTGGAGATGTCGGCGTTGGACTGGGGTGAGCACAGTAAGAAGTCTGACAACACCAGGTTAAAGTCCAAAAGTTTGTTTCAAATCACTAGCTTTTGGAGCACTGCTCCTTCCTCAGGTGAAACTGTAATTTGCATGAATTTAAATGTGATTAGCGCGTTTGACCCACTATGCTCCGGGCCCCCGTGATGCTCTGCTCCTCTCAGGCAGATGTCACGTGGGTTCAATTTAGAAATGATATTTAGAAATAAGGACTGGGTGGGCGCCATGGCTGCTGAGGGGGAGAGGGAAGGTAAACAAAGTTTGAAAGACTGTTAAAAATTGTAGCCTTTGCTCCGAGGTGGCTGCCAGGGTTGAAGGAGTGACGGGGAGCAACTTGGCGACAGCTCCATGGATTCAGGTGTCCCCCGAGGGACCAGGGTGGTCTGGCTCAGGCCATTGCTGCAGTATCTGTATTAAATGCATTATTTGGTACGAGTTACAGGCCCCTGGCTGCTCACTCTGCTGACTGCTCACTGTGTCCTGTAAATGTTCACCGAGCCTCTGGTCTTTTGGGAGCCGCTGTGAGATGAACTCCGATGCTCCTCATCGTTTGACAAAGTCTGACTCCCTTCTGGATCACCTTCCAATGTCCGTCATGGATTCCCTCATACGGGCCCATATATTCTGTGGGGCGATGGGGGGGTGGGGGTGTCATTTATGGAGATGGTGAGCAGTGATGAGTCACTCACTGGGCAAGCTGTCCTGCAAGACGGCCTCGCACTGCTGGTCCCGGTCCCTGCCACCTCTGAGAGTGATCGCAGGTGGAATCTTCAAGTGTCCTGGCGGTCCTGCCCTATGCCATCCCCCAACACTTACCCCCACCACACCACCAACCTCCTACATGCCCGGCACACCATCTAAACCAAGTCCAGCCCATCCCTCACACCGTTCAGACAGAGGGGTGAGGCAGGTTTTAATGTTGGTGAAAAGGTGTTTAATAGCGACTATATACATTATTGTGCCCTGACCCCCTACCTCTACCCTATGTGCTGCACCCATGCCAACTTAACTAGTGTCTAATTTCCTTATTTTACGTGGCCTACTGCTCCTTCTAGGTCTGACCCCAGACAGCACATCAGACATGGAGGCGGCCCAGTACATATCTCGTCCACTGACCTGAAATGGCTTTGGTAGCCAACCTTTCGAGGGCCTGGACCTGGTTGGGCCCAGCTGACTTTTGTCACAGTTAAACAGGTGTCACCCTGTTCAGCCTGCTACCCATCAAATGCACCAGTGTTGGGTTGTGGTAGGAGCTGGATTCAGAAGCACTGAGGTGTTTCTGCGGGAGGCACCAACATGGGCCCCATCACCCCCTCCTCCCTCGGGGTGCCCATTGGCTCCCGGGCCTCTCCACGGGATGGAGGTGAGGCCTGAGTGAGCTCCGGATGCACCACCTGGCACTGCTGGTCCTGGAAGCCTGCTCTTGTCTCAAACATAGTTTCAATGCCCTCAATCATGGAGGACAGAGTCTGGGCCACGTCACACAGTGAGTGTGTCATGTCCCTCTGCACCTCGGTCATGACCCTCTGTGACTGGCCCAAGTCAGTCAGCGCTTCAGCCATGGCCCTTTGTGACTGGGCCAAGCTCTGGAGTGCCTCAGCCAATGTCCATGTGGGCCCGGTACTTGGCTGCCTGTGACTGAGCTCCCCTATCCTGAGCCTCAGGCATTGACTGCACAGTGTGCCCCAAGCCTTGGACGTCTTGATCCATGGCTGTAACTTTCTCACCCAAGGCTTCTGCGGTGATCCACCACTGTATATATATGTGTGTGCCTGTATTAGGGGATGTGCAGCAGTACCTGTATTACAGGTTTGTCGGTAAGCCCCTGCCGGCTAGCTCCACCCACGGAGTAGTATAAATATTCATGAGTTCTCCTGAGCTGCCATTCTACCAGCTGCAGTCGAAGGATAACATCTCATGGTAATAAAGCCTCTCTTGTACCGGTTCGAGTCTTTTTGTGCAATTGTTAGTGCATCAATTTATTACCGTGAGATTTTCCGCATCATGGACATCAGAATTAAACCCGACCGCTTGCAGCTGGATCCGCAATCGCCGAACGCCAGAAAAGACTTTAACCACTGGCTGGCTTGCTTCGAGGTCTACATCACCTCAGCGAACCCTACACCATCGGAAGCTCAGAAAATTCAACTCCTCTACTCAAGGTTGAGCTCCAGCGTGTTCCCGCTGATACAGGACACACCGAACTATGCACGCGCCATGTAACTTCTCAAAGAAAATTACGTCCAGTCGACGAACACTCTGTTTGCAAGGCATGTACTCGCCACTCACTTCCAGCAACAGGGTGAGTCAATTGAGGACTTCTGGCGGGCCCTTATCCCTCTAGTACGGGACTGCGAGTGCCAGCCCGTCACGGCCACGAGACATTCCGATCTCCTCATGCGAGATGCTTTTGTGATGGGTATTGCATCGGACCCCATCCGGCAACGACTGCTGGAAGGGGCTGCGCTCGATCTAGCGGCGACAAAGACTTTAGCGCTCTCTATGGTGGTCGCTTCCCGTAACGTACAATCCTACCCTGCCCACCGTGCAGCCCACCCATCCTACCCCTCGTGGACCCCGCAACCGACCCCCCGACTGGGGCCGCTCCCGCACAGTATGCCTGCGCTGCTCGCCACACCCTGGGGGTCCCCGCTGCTACTTCTGCGGCCAGCAGAAGCGTCCCCATTAGCGCTGCCCGGCCCGCGCCGCGACCTGTAAATCCTGTGGCAAGAAAGGCCACTTTGCAGCGGTGTGTCAGGCCCACACAGTTGCCGCTATCGCGCCTGACAGGTACTTCGGATGCCGCCATTTTGTCCTCCCCTCGGGACTGGACCACGGGACCCGAAGCGCTGCCGCTACTCGTTGGACTCTTCGGACTCTTCGGACGATCGCCCGCTACTCGCCTCCATGATACTCGACCAATCCCGTCCTCGCAACCTGGCTAACGCTTCAACGACGGTGCTCATCAACGGCCACGCGACCTACTGCCTACTTGACTCCGGGAGCACCGATAGCTTCATCCATCCAGACATGGTAAGGCGCTACTCCCTCGCGGTCCATCCCGCCAACCAGCAGATCTCCCTGGCCTCCGGATCCCACTCTGTACAGATCCGGGGTTTCTGTCTGGTCAAACTCACCGTACAAGGCGTTGAATTCAGCGGTTTCTGCCTGTACGTTCTCCCCAACCTCTGTGCGACACTGTTACTGGGCCTGGATTTCGAATGTAACCTCCAGAGCCTCACCCTCAAATTCGGCGGACCCCTACCCCCACTCACCGTTTGCGGCCTCACGACCCTCAAGTTGACCCTCCCTCCCTCTTTGCCAATCTGACTGCGGATTGCAAGCCCGTCGCCACCAGAAGCAGACGGTACAGCACCCAGGACAAGACCTTCATCAGGTCCGAAGTCCAGCGGCTGCTTCGGGAGGGTATAATCGAGGCCAGCAACAGCCCCTGGAGAGCCCAAGTGGTGGTGGTTATAACTGGGGAGAAACACAGGATGGTCGTGGACTACAGCCAGACCATCAACCGGTACACGCAGCTCGGTGTGTACCCCCTCCTTCGCATATCTGATATGGTCAATCAGATTGCACAGTACTGGGTTTTCTCAACAATTGACCTGAAATCCGCCTACCACCAGCTCCCCATCTGTAAATCGGACCGACTGCCTTCGAAGCGGACGGTCGACTGTATCAATTTCTTATGGTTCCCTTCGGCGTCACTAACGGTCTCGGTCTTTCAAAGAGAAATGGACAGAACGGTTGACCGGTACGGACTGCGGGCCACGTTTCCGTACTTAGACAATGTCACTATCTGCGGCCACGACCAGCAGGACCATGACGCCAACCTTGCTAAATTTCTCCACACCGCATCACTCCTCAACCTCACTTACAACAAAGAGAAGTGCGTATTCAGCACAGACCGCTTAGCCATCCTCTGCTACGTAGTCCAAAGCGGACTGCTGGGGCCCGATCCCGACCGTATGTGCCCCCTCATGGAGCTTCCCCTCCCCCACTGCCCCAAGGCTCTCAAACGATGCCTGGGGTTCTTTTCTTACTACGCCCAGTGGGTCCCACAATACGCGGACAAGGCCCGCCCACTGATCCAGTCCACGCAATTTCCCCTCACGGCCGAGGCACAACAGGCCTTCGCCTGTATTCGCTCAGACATAGCCAAGGCCGGGATGCACGCAGTAGACGAGACACTGCCCTTCCAAGTAGAGAGCGACGCTTCAGATGTCGCCCTTGCCACCACTCTAAACCAATAAGGCAGACCCGTGGCATTCTTGTCCCGCACCCTCCATGCCTCTGAAATTCGACATTCGTCTGTTGAAAAGGAGGCCCAGGCTATCGTTGAGGCGGTGCGGCACTGGAGGCATTACCTGGCCGGCAGGAGGTTCATTCTCCTCACTGACCAACGGTCGGCAGCCTTCACGTTTAACAACACGCAGCGGGGCAAGATCAAAAACGGTAAAATCTTGCGGTGGAGAATCGAGCTCTCCACCTATAATTACGAAATCTTGTATCGCCCCGGCAAGCTCAACGAGCCCCCAGACGCCCTCTCCCGAGGTGCCAGCGCACAAGTGAACCAGCTCCGTGCCCTGCACGATAGCCTTTGCCATCCGGGGGTCACTCAGTTGTACCACCTAATCAAAGCCCGCAATCTGCCCTACTCTGTCGAGGAAGTATGGACAGTCACCAGAGACTGCCAGGTCTGTGCGGAGTGCGAGCCGCACTTCTACCGGCCAGACCGCGCGCGCCTGGTGAAAGCGTCCCACCCCTTTGAATGCCTCAGCGTGGATTTCAAAGGGCCCCTCCCCTCCACCGACCGCAACACCTACATCCTTAGTGTGGTCGATGAATTCTCTATGTCCCCCTTCGCCGTCCCATGCCCGGGTATGACGTCTGCCACCGTCATCAAGGCCCTCGATTCCATATTCGCTCTGTTCGGTTTCCCCGACTACATCCACAGTGACAGGGGATCCTCATTCATGAGCGATGAGCTGCGTCAGTTCCTGCTCAGCAGGGGTATCGCCTCCAGCAGGACGACCAGCGACAACCCCCGGGGAAACGGGCAGGTAGAGAGGGAGAATGGGACGGTTTGGAGGGCCGTCCAACTGGCCCTACGGTCCAGGAACCTCCCAGCCGCTCGCTGGCAGCAGGTCCTCCCTGATGCACTACACTCCATTCGGTCGCTACTGTGCACCGCGACTAACAACACACCCCATGAACGTGTTTTTAACTTCTCCAGGAAGTCTACATCGGGTGTCGCTCCCGACTTGGCTCACAGCTCCAGGGCCGGTCCTACTGCGTAGGCATTTCAGACGCCACAAGGCGGACTCTCTGGTGGACAGGGTACGCCTGCTCCACACAAACCCCCAGTACGCCTGCGTGGAGTTCCCCGACGGCCGGCAGGATACAGTCTCGCTCAGCGACCTGGCTCCCTCGGGTGCCGGTCCCACTCCCACACACCTCCCCACACACGTGCCACACTCTCTTTCCCCGGCGCCCCCAGCATCAGCCCCACCAGGTCCATCATTCGTTCCCCTGCCCACACTAGAGGACATGGAAGATTTTGGCTCACTCCCGAAGTCATCCAGCCACTGGCCAGCACCAACACCGCCACCACCGATGCCGTCGACGCCGACACCCCCTGTGCAGATGTCGCCACCACTGCTGCGTCGCTCTCAACGAACCGTCAGACCACCGGTCAGACTCAACCTATGACGGGCACCGGGTTGCAAGATGGACACTTGATTTTCTTTCCCCCCTCCCCTCTGTAAATAAATCACGGATTATTTATATAGTTTCACGTCACCCCCGCCGGACTCATTCTTAACAGGGGGTGAATGTGGTGATCCACCACTGTATATATATGCGTGTGCCTGTATTAGGGGATGTACAGCAGTACCTGTATTACAGGTTTGTTGGTAAGTCCCTGCTGGCTAGCTCCGCCCACAGGGAGCAGTATAAATATTCATGAGTTCTCCTGAGCTGCCATTCTACCAGCTGCAGTCGAAGGATAACATCTCACGGTAATAAAGCCTCTCTTGTACCGGTTCGAGTCTTTGTGTGCAATTGGTAGCGCATCAGCTTCCACTGCAGAATACGACGAGTTCAGTGTTGGTCTGGGTACCACCCATTGTCGGCACGATCTCCTGCACCTGAAGGGAGTTGGACACCTCCAGCTGCACCAGAAAGTTGCTTACACCCGCTCATGTAGTTCTTGGGTGGCCCGGTAGCACAGTGGTTAGCACTGTGGCTCCACAGCTCCAGGGTCCCAGATTCGATTCCCGGCTTGGGTCACTGTCTGTGCGCAGTCTGCATGGGTTTCCTCCAGGTGCTCCGGTTTCCTCCCACAGTCCAAAGATGTGCAGGTTAGGTTGACTGGCCATGTTAAATTGCCCTTAGTGTCTAAAAGGATCAGGAGGGGTTACGGGGATAGGGTGGAAGTGTGGGCTTAAATGGAGTGGTCTTTCGAAGGGTTAATGCAGACTCGACAGGCCAAATAGCCTCCTTCTGCACTGTAAATTCAATGTTCTCTGTTCTATCCTGGCTCTGCATCTCCACCAGTGATGGGATCATACTTTCCAGAAGCACGATACCTGTCCGGATTACAGCTGTTTCCTGAGATCGGGCAGTCCTCCAGTCGCACGCTCTCTCCTACCTCCACCTGATGTGCTGAAGCATGCGTAAAGCGCACACCAGAATGTGACCCAGGAGCCTCTTCACTAAAATGCCCCATCAAAGTGATAGTCTCTGCGATGGTGGAAGGTGCAGGTGAATGCAATGCCGTGAAGTCATTGTCGTCCCCGGACTGGTGCTCTGGGGTGTGCTGGGGTTGTTGCTGAGGGCGAGGTACTCCGGACAGGCCGGCATGGTCTGCTGGTGATACTGCGAGACAAAAGACAAGACACATGGTGAGATCTTGCGAACGAGTAGTGTGAGGGAGAGGGGTGACTCACTTGCTATTGGGGCATCGTTTTGCATTCGGGCCTCATTTGCTTGTCACATGCCCACCTCCGCCTCAGAGATAGTCCTCTCCAGCACACCTCCCCGGATAATGCTATCGCCCTCTGCTCAGCGGGGGTGAGAGCCTGGATCTGCCCCCCCCACCCCCCCTTCCCTCCGGTCTTCTCCCACTCCCCTCTATTATGGGCCATCTTTCCTTGGTGACACATAAAGGACATGGTCAGATGCATGGGGGCGAGTTACATTGGGGGGGGGGGGGGAGGGGGGGGGTCCATAGCTTGTGGCATATGTGTGCAGAAAGAGAACAATACAGGTGTTGAGGTTTGCTCCAGATTCACGTGGGTAGAGCGCTGGCCCAAGGGCATGTCCTGAATTGCTCCATTAACAGAGCTCCCAATGAAATGAGAACCATACGCAATTCAGTCCCGCAATCAACATTCAGTCTCCCAAGCAGAGAGTTTCACCCCATATCTCAGAAATAGCCAGGGTATTCAGGGTATATATGACAACAATACAGTTCCCAATCAAGGAACCTAAGAAAACACACCTTCAATAGATGCAATAGAGCAGAAAACATTTTCAACACAACATGGCACACTCTGAAATCAATGTCGCTTTGATATAATGCAATCAGCCCAATGCTGCGAGCAACACAGCACACAACAGACTCTCAAACCAACACAAGTGCTTTCATAAAGATGATTTCATTGTTTTTAGGTTTTGCAAAGCAACTCTCGAACAGAGTACGGCAACATAAATAGATTCTCAAAATCGCCAGTGTTTTGAAAAACGGAAAATATTTGGTGAGATTTTTAAAATTGGGTCTCGCACGTTAGATTTTATTTTTTAATGTGGATCTTCGTCTTGATACAGTGGGCCCATTATACGACTTAAAAATGATCCCTGGCTTTAACAACTGCTGCTGAATGGCATTCTGCCAAAAAAAATGGACTCTAACCCAATTACTGGACATCATTTGCAGAGATGCCAAGTATGAAGTTTCAGATGTAGGTCACCCAAGATTGTCGATCGGGAGGGAATGCAGGCAGCAGTCCAGCCCTCGAACTGAGCAGCGAGAACAGCTGCACACTAGACGTGAGGTTTTAATGGCAAAATCTGGACTTGGCATGCACTTTGCTGGCCAGTTGGCATATTTGTGTTTTACAGAATGTTTTGCAGCAGCAGCAGCCGTATGAATGGATCTAGGAATCCTTTTCATGAAAGAAAATATGAACAAGATGTCCATCCCCATCCATTAGCGAGCCTCTGGAGGGATGGTTACCGTCTCTGGATAATTCCGCCGCTCTCAGTCTTTCACTTGCTGCCTTCCGCTGAGCTGTGCTTCGCTCTCAGCAGTCATTTGAAGTGTGGGCTGCGATGTTTTATTTTAAATATAATAGCAGGAAGGACTTAGAAACTAGAAAAGTGACCTCGGTTTAAAAAGAAAACAACATTCAGATGAAATTCTGAAAGGACTTTTTGGCAGGGGAAATGTAACTGACTTGTGATGAATCACCTCCTGATTTGCCCCCAGGGGTGGGGGGGGGAGGGGGGAGGGAGGGTAGATGGAACCAAAAAAAAAAATATTGTGACGGATTTTGTTTTAAAAGCTTCCACAAAACCTGTCAGTTGTCGTTGTGATACGAGAGTCACTTTCAGGGGAAAGATAGAAGTTGCACATACCCTTCTGGAACTCGATTCCCACTAAAGCCGGGCTCTGTCGCTCATAATTCAGAGGTTTCCATTTTCAAAATGGTGTATGTAAATAGAACAGTTTTATTGACAGTTTTTAAGAGTTGGACAGTGCCATCTTGTGGGAAATGGCATAACATTTGTTTTCCGTGCACTGTTTTGTACCAAAATTTCATGCCATTTTCCCCTCATTCATCTTACAATTTTTGGTCCATTAAAGGGCCATACAAAGGGATTTTACTTTGCTACAGCAAGGGAAGGATCTTTCACATGGCGTAACCATTACTTTCAGACGGATCGACGCAGATGTAATAATTTTTTCCATTCCAAGAGACTTTTGGTCCCAAACCTTGAAGGGGGTTCCCCTAACGCAAGAGTAATAAAGATTTTTGCAGGACACCCTCACCACCCCAGTTAACTCAAACAGGCAAGGTGGAACCAGGGGCCTTCCTGGTCTATGTAACTCAGTTGCTGATTGGTTTAACGTACTGATGCTAATTGGATTTAAATGTGTGTCAGTTGGTACTATACTGTTTCTGATCTTCCAGTAAATAGAACTAGAGGTCTCACTGCTGATAAGGCTCATCCAGCCCCATATCAATTTACACTGTATAATGTAGTGGCGACAGAAGTCTTACGGCAACAATACCAGTGAAAAGTCTCATGTAACATGAAGACATTTGCATAAAAAAAAGCCAGCGCATGCAGGCTAGATAATGGATAGCATTACAGTCAATGCTCATTTTGTCATTGTGCTATGCGTAGAATGGTTGATGTACTTTCTTATATCATTTCAAATGAATGAATTCTAAGTGATTTTCTTGTTTGAAGAATGCAAAAGTCTTTGAACCTTTTTTGCTCTCAGAAACATCTCACAGAGCTTCACATATAATCCATTACTTTGTAACTGAATCACTGTACCCGATGGCGGCACGGTAGCACAGTGGTTGGCATGTTTCTTCACAGCGGCAGGGTCGCGGGTTCGATTCCCGGCTTGGGTCACTATCTGTGACCAGTCTGTATGTTCTCCCCGTGTCTGCGTGGGCTTCCTCCGGGCGCTCTGGTTTCCTTCCACAAGTCCCGAAAGACGTGTTGTTTGGTGAGTTGGACATTCTGAATTCTCCCTCTGTGAACCCGAACAGGCGCTGTGGAGACTAGGGGATTTTCACAGTAACTTCATTGCAGTGTTAATGTAAGCTAACTTGTGACACTAATGAAGATTATTATTATTATTTATTTGTTGTTGACAATGAACACCTAAACTATAGCTATGAACCCTTTCCATTGTCTTCTCATTGCAACTAGGAATAGATGATAAATAGGACCTTGTCCATATTGGAAGAACAAATATTTTAAAAACATCTGTGCTTGTACAGGAAGCCAATGCAAGTGAAAAAAAGTTCCATTGACCGTTAGGCTTCAGGCATACTGTGCACTGACACCTACTGAGGACAAGCGGTATTGCTGTCAGCTGAGGAAAGTGGCACATTACACTGGAAGAATTTGATATCATTCCACAGCATGCACATTAGAGAAGCTTATTTAGGAACATATTTTATCATATCGGATCATGACAGAATGATTAATAATATACCAGCAATTCTATTGAAAGCATTAGATTCTAATCTCAGTTTTATATGGCCATGAAGGATCCACACCGAGTTTGTAGAAACAAAAACTTTGGGCGAAATTCTCCCCCCCCCCCCCCCCCCCCCCCCCCCCCCACGACGGGTGGGAGAATAGGGGGAGGGCCTTCCCGAGTTTTTTGACGCCCTCCCGCTATTCTCCCCCCCCCCCCCCCCCCGCCGAAATCCCGACAAGAATCGCTGCCGCCGTTTTTTTACGGCCGGCAGCGATTCTCAGCTGTTAGAAGAGCCGAAGTCCCAGCCCTTTACGACCTTTTTACGAACGGCAAACACACCTGGTCCTGCCGTTCGTAAAAACGTCGTGACAAACTCGCAAAAAATAACCATGGCACCGATTGGCACGGCAGTACCACGGCCGTGCCAAGGGTGCCATGGGCCCGCGATCGGTGCCCACCGATCGCGGGCAGCGGGCCCGATGCCCGCGCACTATTTGTCCTTCTGCCGCCCCGCAGTATCAATACGCGGGGCGGCTGAGGGGCAACCCGGCCCGCGCATGCACGGGTTTCGGGCAAAAACGCGATGACGTCACCCGCGCATGCGCGGGTGGAGTCTTCCCACCTGCGCATGCGCGGCTGACGTTATATGACGCGTCAGCCGGCGCTAACTCCGGCAAACGGGCTTAACGATTTTCGTTAAGCCCGACTTGTCGGAGCCTCCGACGTTGGGCTGCTAGCCCCGACGGGGGACCAGAATCGGTCCCCCGTCGGGAAGGGGCGCGCTGCCGTAAAACCCGGGCGGGTTTTACGGCAGTTTTACGATTTCTCCCGTTTTGGGAGAATTTCGCCCTTTATTTTACAACTACTATTACACACAGCTCCAGTTGTTCCCTACTGGGTCTCCTCTAGTCGGTGCCTTACTGGCCGACACTGTTTATCCAAAGCCAGACATTGTTAGAGTTCCCCTGCCCCCAGTGGCGGACCTCCATTTTTGGGGCCCTGAAGCTTGAACTGTTATGGGGGCCCCTTCGCAACCAGCAACGAGGTCTGGGTAGCCACTGTTATCTTCTTCGATGGGGTTGTTCCACGAACAGCCAACTTACCATGACACTCCACCTTTACAAAATCTGTGCTACTGACTCTCAAACTTTGGGATTGTTGAAATATATACAACAAAAATATAACCAATTTGAGTTGTGCAACTATTGTCGCATGCTTTGAAAGGAAAAAAAATTAGGTCTACTTTCTGAGAAAGGGTTTTTTAAAAAACCCTTCTCAGAAAGTAACACGCCATTTTTAAAGATTTATAATAAATAAGCTAAATAGGCTAAACTAGGCTATGTTCAAGCTAGCCTACTCTAGGCTAGACTAAGATAGGCAAGAATAGGCCACCAAAACTCATAGGCTAAGGTAATGTAACACAATTTTACCATTATTTGAACACTTTTCATAATAAACACCTGTAATTTAACACAAATTCACCCTTTCATTACTTTTTCATAAATACTTGTAATATAGTATTAGCCTAGGCTATGCGGTCGTAGCCTACCTTCCGTTCACCTCTTCATAAATACAGTAGGCTTAGGCTAATCTAACACAATTTCACCTTTATTACTTACCTTACTTTTCTAAATAGAACATTTATTTTTGAGTGGAGGGAATTAAAATATTGTATCCTTATGAACACTTTATTGAAAAAAATTCTTGTCTAGATCGCTATCACGAGTGCTATCACATTGAAAATTCACGTCAGCATTGTGATTGCCTTTTCAACGGTTCCCCTTTTTTGTTACAACACGTCATCTACTGTTTGTATTTCTGTCATAAATGTTAATATTGTTTTAAATTATTTATAATTATTTTATATTAAATATATTTAGAATGAAACATCATTAATTTGAAAATTTTTCCGTTTACGGCTAGCTGACATGATACTTTAATAACCTTTAAAATTTTATTTTAACTATTATTTTGTATTGAATTACACTATATTATTAATATTTTTTTTAAAAAACCCCTTCTCATACAGTTGACCCCAAATTTTTAAGCAATGTGGACTAAAGTCGCTTCTGGGGCCCCTCCGAGATTAGGGGCCCTGAAGCTTAAGCTTCATTAGTTTCATAGTAGATCCGCCCCTGCCTGCCCCCTTATTGGGGCAGCTCACATTCTGCAAGGTCCATGGGGTAGGGAGGGCACAGGGCTCTCTTGGTGGCTGGCTGGGTGTCATGCATTCGGGGTGCTGGGCCAAGCGGTATGTATCTAGACGGTGAATGTCGCTTCCAACACGAACGTCGTTGTGGCTGCAATGCCTGAGGCTGCGGCTCCGATAGCACCCCATCGGAGGCTCCCTGTGTTCCCATCTCAGAGCCCGAATCAACTATCTCAGTCACGTTGGCATCTTGACTCCCTTGGGGCTCCGCTGTGGCCAGATCAGGTTCGAAAAGAGGTTTCCGAGGAAGAGGAATTTTCCTAAGATGTGGTCGCCCAGACCGAATTAGATCAAGGTGCTTTTGCATAATCCGACCTTGGGCTTGCCTCTGGTAAGAAACCGGCCCTGTTTGGCAGAGGATAACTCCAGAGACCCATTGGTTGTCATCAGAAAAGTTTTGAACAAACACTGGGTCACCTGGTGCAAAGTGCCTGGACAGTCGACGTTAGGTGGGCAACGCCCTTGCTGCTGCTGGTTATGGCGCACTTTCTCATCGATGTCTGGAATGATCAGGCTAAGACAGGTACCATGGGCGAGATTCTCCCATATGGGGAGAAATCGTAAGGCTGGCGTCAAATCCGGGCGGGTTTGACGCCAGCCCCCCCCCTTCCCGACCGGGAACCAATTCTGGTCCCCGGTCGGGGCTAGCAGCCCGACGCCGTAAGCTCCGGCATCACGGGCTTAACGAATTTCGTTAAGCCCGCTTGCCCGAGTTAGCGCCGGCTGACGCGTCATATGACGTTAGCCGCGCATGCGCGGATTGGAAGACTCCAACCCGCGCATGCGCGGATGACGTCATCGCGTATTTGCGCGAAACCCGCGCATGCGCGGGCCGGGATGCCCCTCAGCCGCCCCGCGAATGGATACTGCGGGGCGGCGGAAGGACAAATAGTGCGCAGGCATCGGGCCCGCTGCCCGCGATCGGTGGGCACCGATCGCGGGCCCATGGCACCCTTGGCACGGCCGTGGTACTGCCGTGCCAATCGGTGCCATGGTTATAAAATGCGAGTGTTTACGGCCGTTTTTACGAACGGCCAGACCAGGTGTGTTTGCCGTTCGTAAAAGCAGCCGTAAAGGGCTGGGAACTCGGCCCATCTATCAGCTGTGAATCGCTGCCGGCCGTAAAAAAACGGCGGCAGCGATTCGTGTCGGGAGTTGGGCGTGGGGGGGGGGGGGGGAGAATAGCGGGAGGGCGTCGGAACAGCGTGGCCGTAAAATTTTACGAGCCACGCTATTCTCCGCACCGTCGGGAGTGTGGAGAATCTCGCCCGAAGTCTCCGACCCAACAGCATTTTGGCGGGGTTCACCCCAGTTACTGTGTGCAGCATGGCCCTGTAGCAAAACAAAAAAATGAACCAGCCTAGTGTCCATCGAACCAGAGGACTGTTTCTTCAGGCTCAGCATAAATGTTTGCACCGCTCGCTCTGCTAAACCATTAGACGCCAGGCAGTATGAAACGATTCGAATAAGCCACACCCCATTCACTTTCAGAAACCTGGTGAACTCCGCACTCATAAATGGAGTGTCGTGCATGTAAAATGATGTGCCTAACTTCTCAATGGTTGCCCGGGATGTGGTTGCCGCAATTCTGCGCTCCCCTAGCCACTTCGAATGGTCATCAATCAACAGGAGGAGCATGGATCACTAAAACGGACTGGCAATGTCAGCATGCCACTGTGCTCACAGCCGTCCTGACCATTTCCAATGTTGCAGGGATGCAGTCAGCGGGAGTTTCTGATGCTGCTGGAAAACAGAGCATCGTCTAATGGTTTAGCAGAGCGAGCTAATTTCTCAATGTCCGCATCTAGACCCAGCCACCATATGTAACTTCGTGCCAGCATTTTTGTCTTGGGCATGTCTGGATGTCCATTGTGGAGGTCCTTCAAGATCAACTCTTGACCTCTGTCTGAGACAATGAAATGAAAATCGCTTATTGTCACAAGTAGGCTTCAAATGAAGTTACTGTGAAAAGCCCCTAGTCGCTACATTTCGGCACCTGTTCAGGGAGGCTGGTATGGGATGCGCATACCCCACAGCAGGATACCATCCTCCATGCTGAACTCTGACAGCCTGGATGAAAATGCCCAGAACCCGCCTGGAAACTGTCGATGCTGCCCTCCGTATAGTACCACGTATCAAACTTTCGATGGGATCGGATCTGTTTGAGTCCATTCACGGATCGGGTACATCGTGATAGGCAAGGAGTCCATGAAATTCTATTAACTTCCTCGACTACCCGAGGCAGTGATGAAGGGCCAGTCAGTAAAGGGAAACGACATAGTGCGTCAGCATTCACAATTTGAGTCCCGGCCGATGTTCGAAGAAAAACACAAAGGCGGCTAATAACAGGGCCCAGCGTTGTATCCATGCGGAGACATACAGGCAGAATTGTCTTATCCTCCTTAAAAGTCCGAGCAAAGGTTTATGGTCTATAATAGTAGTGAAGCGGCTGCCGTAGACAAATTGGTGAAAATATTTTACCGCGTAGACCACCAGCGGATCTTCCTTCTCGACTGTGTGTACTTTTCTTCCACTGTTGCCAATGTACAGGAGGCAAAGACGATCAGACATTCCCTTCCATCCTCCACCCTGTGTGTCAGAACGGCCTGAATTCCTAAGGTGGGGGGGGGGGAAGCATTTGCAATATGGTTGCAAGATTCAAGATACACTTGCCATAATAGTTAACAAGTCCAAGAAAAGAGCCAAGTTCCATGGCATCTGTCAGGGTGGGGGCTTGCTGGATGGCGCCGATCTTTTCCGTGATGGGGTGCAAACCTTCGCGGCCCATCCGATAGCTGAGTTAGACCACCTCTTTTGCATGGAAAATAGACTTTGCTTGTTGTAGGCAGACAGCAGCTTCAGAAAACCTTTTCAAAACTGCCTCCAGATTATCCAATTGCTCCTGGTCCAAAACTCCAGCAAGCAGCACATCATCTAAGTATACTGCCGCATGCAGCAGTCCTCGCAGGATGTTCTCCATTAGTCGCTGAAATGTTGCACAGGCAGAGGACACTCCAAAAGGCATCCGCGTATACTCGTACAAGCCCCTATGCGTATTGATGGTAACATATTTGCAGAAGACGGGATCCAACTCAAGCTGCAAATATGCATGACTCATAATGAGCTTCGTAAATGAATGCCCACCCACAAGTTTCGCATAGAGATCCTCAATGCGGAGCATGGGGTAATCGTCCAACTGCAAAGCCGTGTTTACTGTCAATTTTTAATCCCCGTAAAAAGGGACCCCTTCATTACCGGTACCAATGGTGCTGCCCAATCAGCGAACCGTACAGGCCGGCTGATACCCAAGGTCTCCAATCAATTTAGCCTCGATTCCACCTTTTCCAGCAAGGCATAGGAGACCAGGCAAGTCCGGAAATCCTGTGGCGGGGCTTCCTGGTCAACCTGTATGCGGCTATGGCCCCTATTATTATCCACAGTCTGGGTTGAATCACTGCGGGATACTTGCCCAGCACCTCGCCCAGTCCTTCGGACCCTATCTGGAGGATGTGCTGCCAACACAGCTGCAGATGGCAGGGGCCTTGGCCCTTTACCACAATGAGCGGGAGGCGCACCGATTTGTGCCCATAAACCACCAGGATTATGGCAGCACCAGCAATATCCAGCGGTTCTTCTGTGTAGGTGGCCAGCCTGGCCTGAGTGTCCGTTAGATGCAAGGTCTGAATATCCTGTTTAATTTGGTCAAACATCTTCTGTCTGACCACGGAGTCCGTGCCAGTGTCCAATTACATATCAAGAAAATGCCCACTGACTTGCAAACTTTATAGGGGCCACCACGCAATGCAACTGCATGCAGTCATCCTCCTCTCCCAGTTCATCCAGATGGAAGGTCTGGGCTCTGGACTGACTTACTTCTACCGGGGTCTCTGGGTCTCTGGGTCACTCACGGTCTGCACTCACACCAGGGCCGGCGACCACATGCCCCACATCGACCAGTCTCCTCTTCGATGGAATCTAGGGAAGTCTCCTGCCAGGAAGGCTCTTCCATCAGCCATCGGGTCAGGCCGTTATGCTGCTTGGTCCAGGGCCAGGTGGCAGTCTGGGGAGGGGCCTCTTGGCAGAACGGGGTGAGCCCTAAGGCATTCACCTCCATCACCTGTATCTCCTGCATCCCTTGCTCTGCGCTTTCCCGGGACTGCACAGTCCCGGCTTGCTGCAGGAACAGGGAAGGTTTGGCTGGCAGTTTCTTCTGACAGACCGCATTGTTAATGCCGCAAATCAAGCAATCACGCAGCACCTCAGATAGGACGGTGCCATACTCCCAGAATTCTGCAATTTTCTGTCACCTCGACAATTACCCGGTGATGGACTCACCAGAGGTCCTCCCTGTGGTATTAAAATTATACCATTGTACTATAATGGATAGGGTTGAATTAAAGGCCTACTAAGACTACAGCTCATCGAAAGTTTTAATGTCTGGGGCCACTGGATAAGTAAGGCTCCACATCACTCCGAATGTGTGAGCACCACAGGCAGTGAGCAGTATGACTATATGGCAGCTGTTCTCTGCGGTATCGTTTGCCTGGACAAAGTAACGCATCCTCTGTGCGTACGGATTCCAATCCGGCATCAAACACGTCCAAACGTCTGAAAAGAGACATGATGAACTGACATTTCCAACCTGTATCCGATAGAGACTGGGACCTGGGTCAGCAACATCGGTAGCTATCCAGTTTTTATCCTCGTTGCCAGTTTTATAAGGCCATGAGGGGTCCGCGTTAGACATTGTTAGCTGTCCCCAGCCCCCTTATCAGGCAGCTCATATTCTGTAAGGTCCATGGGGTAGTTATTCATTCCCCATCCCGTAAGACCCTTGCGGGTTATAACACTCAGTTTGCACCTAATTGATATTCTTTACCTTAATTAGCAGATTCTCAGTTCATTCCTACCTTGTTACAGGATTCCAGTACTTTTTATGTTCCCACAGAATATTCACTGCAGCACATATTTCATTAGCGCACACAGCGTGGAGTTATTAGTGGCAGACTAATGCACATTGAAGTAAAGTTTATTTATAATAATAGATGTTTAAAATAGCGAGTTAGTCTACTGTGACATAATTTACAGTAAGTCAAGGGATAAATACTGGAGTATCGCACCACGTGAAGCAGGTGCATTATTATTCTTCTGTGCCACTCTCTAATGCCACAAAATTGCATAACATCTTGAGGTCAATTAAAGATCAATTTCTTTTCTAGACAACTTGAGGTCAATAAAAGATTAATTCATTTTCTAGACATCTTGAGGTCAATTAAAAGTCAATTGATTGGTTTCAGATTGACAAGTGTTTTTAAATCTCTGCCTCAGCCCTCAGGCCATAAACAAAATGGCAGGAAATGATTGGCTCGCTCTTTTTAATATTTCTTGTGGAAGATTTATTTTGCATCAGTACCCAAATGTCACATCTGAAGTGTGACAATGTCAACGCTGATCTCTCATGGTGCTGCTTATACTGAGACAGAAGATTAACTGCTTTATATCAATTTGATATTTGGGTCTTCTGCCTAATTTCTTGGATTCAGTCGAATCAATTCTCCTCTATCCTATCTGAGAATCTTGCCTTTAAGACAATTGACCGACATTACTCTGTATTTACTTACATTCCGGCATTACTAAGGTGCAAAAGGAAGATACCTTTATGATCGTGATGAAATACTCTGCTCTTTAACCGGTGTATCATTCAATTTTATCAATTACACTTTAAAATTTTCACTGTTACTTTGGAGACACTTCACGACTCTGTCCTATTTGTTTATCTCTCACTCAGGGCACGATCCAACGGCCACACTGCGCCCAAAAAGCAGCTCGCCCCGGCGCAGCGTGACCGTTGAATGCTGGGAGACCATGCTCCCGGGATCTAACCGGCTAGCCACACCTCGCGATATTCAACGCGATCTTGGCGAGATGTTGCAAGAGCATCCCCCCCTCAATGGGCGGGATCATTTTTGGCAAATCTGTATATTAGAGCGAGGCAGTAAGCCTCACCCTCATGTGCAGATCCCTGAGGTACCTAAGACTTTAAGATTCAACCCCTTTGCACACAGAGACCTTGGGTGAATGCAGTTCAGATCTGGTCCCCTCAAACAGGGACCAGCTGGAATGGCACCTGTGGGGGTCTCCCAGGGGATTGGGAGTACCCAGATTCATGCCCTTTGGGCAGAGTAGTGCCATGGCACTGCTGGTGCTACCTTGGTACCCTGGCTGTGCTAGCCTGGTATCCTGGTAGTGCCACCTGGATGCCAACCTGGCACATCCAGGTGGCATTGCCAGCTGCCATGGGCACTGCCAGGATGCCAAGCTGGCATTTTTTGCATGCGATTGGGCCAAAGCGGGAACCCTCCCATATTGCATTTGGGTTGGGGGGAGGTGGGTGATTGTTTCGGGGGCCTCAGAGACCCGGATGCCATTTAAAAATAGCGCTCCGATCTCTCGTTACAATGGGGACCTCTGCTCGCCGGAACTTCCCACTGTACAAAATGGAGCTATATGTGGTGTCAGCCGCGCATTCCCCGTTCAGGCCCCTTATTCAATGTGAGTTCCGTTGAATAGCCATGTGTTTCTCGGCACTGCCGGGAAAGATGCAACTAAACGTGCTCACTAGGGGACTTTTTTCTCTTTCGGGAGAATTGTGCCCTCCATCTCTCACTCTCGGTGTGATTTAACGGAAAAGACGGAGTCTCGTTTTGGCCACGAATAGCAGGGTGTTTCTTGGAGCCTGCCGTGCTGAGAAAAACCGCGCTATCAAACAAGACTTTTTTTAGGTGGGTCTTGGCAGGGAATGCCCCCGCTAAGGACACACTTACCTCATGTCCTACACTGACAAGCTCGTCAGTGCAGGAAGAGATCGGGGCGGCATTTTCTAAATGACAGCCGGGCCATGCCAAGGTGTCCAGATGGCATCAGGGGTGTCAGGGTACCACTCTGCCCAGAGCCCATCCACCCGAGGGCCTCCGATCGCCTGGAAGACCCCTAGGTGCCGTTACGCCTAGTCTACATTCGTGGAAAACAGTGCTAAACAGCACCACGCGAGGTCTCTCAGGCACGGGCGTTCGATCCCGATCCTTGGGATACTCTGGCGCAGACATATTTGAGTGAAATTAGCTGCTCATTTAAATATGGAAATCTGTATCCTGCCCAGTGAGGGCGAGATCCAGATCGCGACGTCTTGCGAGATCTCAATCGATTTCGCGAGGCATCCCGAGCATCGTAAATCTTGCAAGAGGCCTCTCGTGAGATTTAATGGACTTGTTGCATCATTAAGTCGGGCACGACGAGTCAGACAATCGCACCCGCTATCTGTCGCTCTATCTCTCTCTCCATCTCTCTCTATGGCCGCGATTCAACCACCGCGCTACACCGTGGCGCCAAGCGGGGTGCGCCGGGTGAGTCTCGGGAGAGACCAAATTCGAGAGTTTTGCCGGGCATGAGACATTTTGCAATTCTCTGATATGTCAGCAACTTTCAAGGTGCAGGGTGTCTGCTCCTGGGGTCCTTGATCCTGGAGAAGGCCTGCCGCTGTTACATAATTCAGCAGGCCCTCCCCAAAGGGACTGAGACAACACTCTCGCTGGCTGTCTGTCTCACTTTTCGGGTTATGTTTCCATTATTTGAACTGATTGGTGGAGTGTAAATGTTGGGGTTTTGCCTTCTCTCGGGGAAGGGTTCTCTTCTTTGCTCTGTGTGGCTGCAAGACCTGAGCCGCATGAAGGAGTTAGAAAAAGTACTCGGGCTAAGGGTTAGCAAATGGCAAGGGTAGCAGTTAAGAAACAGGGCAATGCTACAGCTGTTTTCATGTTGCGTGCATGTATGTGAGTGAGATAAATAAATGGAAAGGGGAAAAGAAGTGAAAATGTCCAAAGAGCAGTCAGCTTACGTGACCCTTGACCTGACCATCTCCAGTGCTCTGTCCCCCCTCTCACTGCCAATCACACCGATAGCCAACTGCCCCCCGCCCCGCCCATTGGTTTCCCAATGAGCAGCATGGCGACACCTCCTGCTGCTCTCCCGAATGAGGCCGTGTAGCTACTTAAAGTTCAGAATCACGGATAATAATTCTCAAGTTATGTCATATTTAAAACAAAATTACTTTTGGGAACAATTTAGGATGTAGAACATACAGCCTGAGGGGGTGATGTAAGCAGATTTTGTTATCATTTTCGAAAGTCAACCGAGTGGGATTAATTGACAGGCACAATTTAACGGCCTTGTTGCACCTGACTCGAGGCCCCATTTTTAAAATGGCACCCTGCTCCCTTCCTGCACTGGCGAGCTGAGCTCATTAGCGCAGGAAATGAGCTTGAGTGTGGCTTCAGTGGGACGTTCCTCGCCCAGGTTCAAAAATGAAGCAAAGCCCTGTTTAATAGCGGGCCCGTTCTCAGCGTTGCCAGCGCTGGGAAGCATCTCGCTTAACGCAACCGATACGGCACTCTGTTTTATTTCCATTAAATCTTGCCCTGGGTCTTTCAAAGACACAGCACAGGTTTGATGGGCGGACAGGCCTCCTGTGCTCAATGAACTGAGGGTTTTGAGCGTGTGCAACAATGAAATCAGGATTTAATAAACATGAATAGAATTGAACCAGTCAAGTCGTCTGAGCATCGGTATGGAAAGCAGCAGGATTGAAACAGCAGTTATTAAAGTTTACGGGACAGATCAGAAGAACTGTACAGCATGCATTCAAAGGCATAAATTCGACCGTCTGGTCCTTCCTCTCTCCGCTGCTCAGCCGGAGTATTGTGTTTCAGTTTGGGAAGGATGTAAGGGCTTTAGAGAGGGTGCAGAAAAGATTTACGAGAATGGTTCCAGGGAATGATGAGGGACTTCAGTCATGTGGATGGAATGGAGAATGCTCGGGCTGTTCCCCGTCAAGGCAGGGAGGGCTGAGAGGAAACCTGATAGAGGAAACCTGATAGGGGCAGTAGGGTAGCATGGTGGTTAGCATAAATACTTCACAGCTCCAGGGTCCCAGGTTCGATTCCCGGCTGGGTCACTGTCTGTGTGGAGTCTGCACGTCCTCCCCCTGTGTGCGTGGGTTTCCTCCGGGTGCTCCGGTTTCCTCCCACAGTCCAAAGATGTGCGGGTTAGGTGGATTGGCCACGCTAAATTGCCCGTAGTGTCCTAATAAAAGTAATGATGTGGAGATGCCGGCGTTGGACTGGGGTGAGCACAGTAAGAAGTCTTACAACACCAGGTTAAAGTCCAACAGGTTTGTTTCAAACACGAGCTTTCGGAGCACGGCTCCTTCTTCACCTGAAGAAGGAGCCGTGCTCCGAAAACTCGTGTTTGAAACAAACCTGTTGGACTTTAACCTGGTGTTGTAAGACTTCTTACTGTAATAAAAGTAAGGTTAAGGGGGGGGGGTTGTTGGGTTACGGGTATAGGGTGGATACGTGGGTTTGAGTAGGGTGATCATGGCTCGGCACAACATTGAGGGCCGAAGGGCCTGTTCTGTGCTGTACTGTTCTATGTTCTATGTAGGTGTTCAATGCCATGAGAGGGTTCGAGGAGAGCTGATGGAGGGAAACTATTCACATTGGCGGAATTTGAGAACTGGAGGACACAGGCTGAATGCGGTCAGCAAAGGAACCAAAAGCGACAGGGGAAAAGAACATCATTGTGCAACATGGGGGTTATGATCTGGAATGCATTGCCTGAAAGGGCGATGGAGGTAGATTCACGGCACTCAATGCGGAATTGGATAAGCATCGAAGGGTGGGCGGTGAAGTTGGAAAGATGCAGGGCCACTGGGAAAGAGCGGGGACTAGCAAAATTGTTCTTGCAGAGAGAGCCAGCATGGTTATGGCCGGCCGAAAGGCCACCTTCTGTGATGTAACATTTGTGATTCATTGACCTGCGCCTGAGAAATGCAGAAATGCAAAATATGTGAAGAGAAACGCAAAGGAGATCAGAGCGGATGGAAAGTATGCATATTTCTAACTGTCCTGGAATGGTGGAAGTTCAAGGTATTAACGGAATGGTTGAGAGTTCCTGCCCAGCCAGCTTGATCCATAAAACTTTAGTCGTAACAGCTGCCAGGAGCAACATGGTTAGCTGCTTTGAACCCTCACTGTTCAGCTTTCCGTTACAGTTCCAATAAAACATCAGCAACACTGCAACAAACTCCAGAAAGAATATCCGAGAAAGAATTCAAATAACGAGGAGTGGGATCCTCATTATTCTGCTGCAGATGTTACAAAACCATGTTTTATATCGGAAATTACTATTTATTGAGTGGGTTGAAACCCCAGATTAAGATTTTAAAAAGATCTGGCAACAGCACTCTAAGTAACCTAAACAGCAGCTCTTAAAACGGCCAAATATTTATATAATTTCACCTTGCAAATGACAGAAATGAACCAGGCTGTCTGGAAGTAGCTCGCGAGGGCCAATCAACTTGAATGAGTGTGAATGGCCCATCCTCTGATCCATTCACAGATATCCAGACATGGGCCGGGATTCTCCCTTCCGGGGACGAAGTCCTCACGCCGGCGGGAAAACCGGTGCCAACGGTTCCGGCATCAATAGGCCCCCAAGGTGCGGAATTCTCACCTGTTAGGGGATAGGTGAATGCCGGAGGCATTGGCGTCGCTCCAGCCAGCGCCGAAGGGACTGCGCGAGTTCGCGCATGCGCAGAACGGCCATCGTATGTTGCCGCATGCGCGGGGGTTCTCTTCTCCGCGCCGGCCATGGCGGAGCCCTACAGGGGCTGACGCAGAAGGAAGAAGTGCCCCCATGGAACAGGTCCGCCCGCAGATCAGTGGGCCCCGATCATGGGCCAGGCCACCGTGGGATCCCCCCCCCAGGTCGGATCCCCCCCATGCCCCCCTCAGGACCGCCCACGCCGATTTACCTGCCAGGTCCCGCCGTGTGGGACCATACGTAACCCACGCCGGTGGGACTGGCCAAAAATGGACGGCTGCTCGGCCCATCGGGGCCCAGAGAATCGCTGGAGGGGCCGCTGCCAAAGGCCCCCGACCAGCGTTGCAGAAATCCCACCTTCGCCCAAAAAACGGTGCCGGAGAATATGGCAGCCGCCGTCGGGGCGACGGGGCGGGATTTGCGCTCCCCCCCCCCCCCCCTGGGGATTCTCCGACCCGATGGGTGGGTCAGAGAATCCCGTCCATTATCTGTTATTCAGGTGAGTGCAGGCCAGGCCATTAGAATCAATCACTTTGGACAATGGACCCATGGTTCCCCAGCTTGTTGTGACGGTACTTGGTAACTGGCCAGTTTGTGAATGGAGGTCATGTGATAAGCAAGCTAACCCTTTGTGTTCAAAGAAACTGCTTTTCCAGTATCAGAGACACAGAACAAATGACCATGTGTTGGCAACAGGGAAAAGAGAAGTCATTGTCTCTATCTCTCTTTCTTTTACTCTCCAGCCAGATGGGGATGCCCTGCCTGCATCTGACCAGCCAAACACCACAGATCGGGGGAGGGATTCTCTGTCCTGCCGCGCCAGATTTCTGTTTCAGCACGTCGGCGGGATGCTCTGTTTCACCGGCTGGTCAATGGGGTTTCCCATTGTGGGGTAGCCACACGCCGTCAGGAAACCCCCGGGCTGCCGACGGCGGAGGATTCAGCCCAGTGTCTTCAATGTAAACCAAACAGCTGAGGCCTTCAGAAGTAAAGACAAAGATCACCCATCCATCTTTAAAACATTTCGATACAGATCCCAAAAAGGCACCAAACATGGCCTGAAACTTTCCAAACTCTTCAGTCTCCTGAATCCATATGAGGTTGAGTTTCTATTCGGGCACTTTTAAAGAATTTAACCTACCCTCCGTTTTTAATGTGTGTGTGTGCATGTGTATGTTAAAATATTTTAACTTTTTCCACAGATCACGGCCGGGATTCTCTGATCCCGCGCTGGGTCAGAGAATTGCCGGGGGCGGCGTGACAATTGCATCACGCTGCTCCAACGCCGGGTCGCCGATTCTCATACGACCAGAGAAACGGCGTCAATCACGCCGGCACGATCGCCGCTGCGCCGGTTGGGGGCCGATTCTCCGCACTCGACAGGCCGGGTGTCCGCCGAGTTCCGCGGAGTCCCGCCAGCGTCATTTATGTATGGCCCTACCCGGTGGGACCTCGCCGTTCTGGCTGCGGGGCCCGCCCCGGTGGGGGACAGGGGAGCCGACTCCTGGGGGGGCCTCAACGGTGGCCAGGCCTGCGATCGGGGGCAACCGATTGGCGGGCGTGCTCATTCTGGGGGAGGGCCTATGTTCTTCCGCGCCAGGCCCCAGTAGGGCTCTGCCATATTGCCCTGGGGCCGGCGCGGAGACAGCCGTGGCACGTGCATGCGCTGGCCATGACGGGCCGGCTTTGTGCTGGAACAGCACACAGCACTCCGGCGCCATTGTAGTCCCCTCGGAAGGGGAAAGTGACTGGGCCTGGAGACCAGTTGAGGCCCGCGTCGCTCGCGCCGGTTTTGACGCCGGTGTCAGCACTTGGCCGGGATTTCAAAGAATCCGGGCTCACGTCTTAAGTTTACTTTTATCACTTGGGGTAATATATGTTACTCATTTGTTTATGTCGCGATGTACTTAACTTCGTTGATGGTATCGTCTGGTGATAACAAATCATTTATTGAGTAACTAATCAATTAACTTGTGAGTTTGATTCTTCAATACTTTTACTAGTAGTTAAATTAAACAAGATAGAATTAGATCAAATATGAATATTATACTTTGTACTCTGAGCTAATTATACACTTCTGTTCTCTGGCCACAACACACCCAAAGAGAGCAGAAAAACAGATTGAGCTTGTATTTATACTCCATGTTAGTGTTGCCCTCTAGTGATCTTCTGACTGTACTGACTACATATTAACCCTTTAATACATATACAGAGTTCACTACAAGTTTCCTCTTCTTTTAAAACTTACAACAAAATATGCCCATGTGCGTCCTTTACAGCACAGAAACAATCAAACATTTCCTAAATTGGTAAGAAATTATTTTTTTAAACGACTGTTGCAATCAACCGAGAGATGGAAAGAGGGGGTGCCATTCCATCACTTCTCACCTGACTGTCACACAGAATAATTCCTGAGCAACTGTTGTTTTCCTGAATAGTTTCATGTGGAATTTCCCCATTTGAAAATGGAAGAAATGAGTTCCGAATCTAAGTTTGATTCTTCATTTCAAACCCTATATCTTACTCCTCACTAATTCTACTTCCGCATCCATAACGCTTTGCTCCTTCCACTCATTCTGTAACTCCGCCACTGCAGAAATGTTTCTCCATGCTCTTGTTGCTTCAAGACTTGCCTCCTTGGCGCCTTGCACAAATGCCAACTTGTCCACTACTGTCATCCACATCCTATCCCAAAGCCCTGTCCTCGGTAAACACCACCGGCTTCAATTCCCCCATAATGTTGAAATCAGAATCTTTGGTCTTGTTCACAATCCTGTCGGTAGACCTCGCCTCCTCCTTACCTTCGCCAATCTGATATCTCAGCCCTTGCCCTGTGATCTTCTAATTCTGTCCATTGGCTGATTTCCATCCCCTACTCTCCCACTCATAAGAGCACAAGACGTAGGAGCAGAAGTAAGCCATTCGAGCATCGAGCCTGCTCCTCCATTCGATGAGATCATGGCTGATCTGATGATAATCTTCAACTTCACTTTCCCGCCTTATGTCCATAACCCTTGAGCCTCTCACAGATTAAAAATGTCTAACTCAGCCTTGAACTTGCTTAAGGGCCCAGCCCCTGCAGCCTCCTGTGGTAAAGAATTCCACAGACTCACTGCCCTCTGAGAGATGAAATTTATCCTCATCTTGGTCTTAAATGGGCGACCCCTTGCACTGAAATTATCCCTCTGGTCCTTTATCCTCCCACAAGAGGAAACAACTTCTCAGCATCTATCCTGTCAAGCACCTTGAGAATCCCATAAGTCTCAAGACGGTCTCCTCTCATTCTTCTGAACTCCAGTGTGTACAGGCCTAACCTACTCAACCTCTCCTCATAAGAAAATCCCTTCCATACCCAAGATCAACCGAGTCAACCTTCTCTGGAATGCCTTCAATGTCACTCTATCTTTCATTAGATAAAGACCCACTATGTGCCCCCGCTGTCACTCTGTTAAATGACTGAACTTTCACCATCTCTGTCCTACCTCCTGTAACTCACCTTGTTATGTCACTTCCTGCCTGTAAAAACCTCCTTGATACTTTTCATCCATTCTCCTAACTCTTATGTTCCTGTTTTTCTTTCTGTTCTGCCTTGTTGAAGTATTTTGGGGTGCTTTATTGCATCACAGATGCTATGTAACTGCATGTCACCTTTCTGCTGTTAAAAATGGTAGAGGTGTTGATTCAAAATGAGGCTGATTGTTGAAATATTTGCAAAACCAATTTACAATTCATTTTTTTAAACTATCTCACAGTTCCTCGGGGAAGGCTCATAGTTTTTGCACGCCTTCCCTGTAGTATTCCTCTAAGAATAGATGCTTTTCCAGAAACATCAATTATTCACGCCTTAGCCTATTACACAACTACGAGTCGCTTATTAAACCACAAACTATTTACTTAATTGGTATAGTGAGCTCTACCTACTCTCCTTTGTACCCAATTACTATTCATCCAATTATGAGGCAAATAATGACTTGTACATTGTAACGCACTCCAGGGGTTTAAATAGTCATAAACCATGAAAGCAACCATCCCAAAAGAGTATTTGTTTTGAACTCAGACACACACCCTCACATCAGTTTCATTACATTTTTCTATCATCGACACAAATTTGGAGCTTTAACATTGAGGTTTTATACTCAGAATGTAGATCTCCCTTCAAAGCAGTTGGTATTCCGACACTGTTGTCAACAGTTGCCTTTATGCACGGTTGTGCATTGTGACCTTGGAATCATTGAAGGTTAGTTACAGCATAGAAGGAGGCTATTCGGCCCTATGTGTCCGTATAGCTCCGATGCCTTTTTCTCATAGCCTTGTGATTTATTTTATTTCCCTTCAGATGATTATCCAGTTCCTCTTTTGAAAGCCATACTTGAATCTGCCTCCACTGCACTCTCGGGCAATGTGTTCCAGATTCTAATGATGGGACACATGTGTACCTTCTTTGTGGTAATCTGGCAAAACAGGTTCTATCATGGAACGGGCAATTTGATCACAAGATTGCTGTTCAGGTGGCGAACAAGAAAAGTAACAAGAAAAGTTTAAAAAATAAATAATATTCTCCCTTTCCTTCTGAAGATGTTGAGCGGGATTTTCCCGGAAATCGGCAACGGCCGAGGTCAGGCGCGAAAAGCAGCGTTGAAGCTGCCGCCGATAATGGCGGCTTTCTCGGCACCCAGGAAGGAAACTTTCAAGGATCCGGTCTCATGGCAGAGAACTGGCGGGACAGCCTCTGATTCGCTTGCCCAGTCAGCAGAATAGAAGTGCGGGGATTGGGGCGCCATTTTTAAAGGCCACTCCAACGCGCAGCAAGAAGACTCGTTAACCCTGGAATACCCCAGCACTACTCGGGCACCGTGCCCTGGCACTACTCGGGCACTGCCTCTGGCACTACCCAGCACTGCATTGGCACTACCAGGGCACTGCACTGGGACTACCTAGGCACCACAATGGCAGTGTGAGGGTGCCAGGGTAATGCCCGAGCAGTACCCAGACATGACTCTCTCCCCCTGAGTGTTGCACTCACCTGAGTTCATTGGGAGGTCTTCTCGCCAGATGCACATTTTCAGAGACCAGTCAATATTCATGTCACGGCAGTCACGCCGCCTTGGATGTGTTTTCTGATGGGGGGGATAGAATGATTCTGGTTCACGAGGGTTGATAATCATGTTTTATTATTATGATGTTGATAAATGCACCCATCATTGACGGGGTGAGAAGACAATCGCATTAAGCGTTTATACCAACGTAAATCGCAGCTTTGCAGTTCTTGTGATATTTTCCGCTCCGGTCTCCAACCCACCCGACTCGAATGGGAAAATTGCAGCTATTCATTCCTAGTCCAGGTTGAATTTGTCATTCATGTGGGCCTCACTGGCTGGGCCAGCATTTACTTTCATCCCTAATTGCCCTTGAACTGAGTGGGCAATTCAGAATCAACCACATATCTGTGGATCAGGTAAGGATGGCATATTTTCTTCCTAAAGGACATTGGTGAATCAGATGGGTTTTACAACAATTGACATCATTAGGCTTTTAACTCTAGAATTTTATGCAGTTCAAATTTCACCATCTGCCAGGCGAGATTTGAACCCAGGTCCTCAGAACATTACCCTAGGTCTCTGGATTACTAGTCCAGTGACAATAGCATTATCCCAACCGCCTCCCTATGCTTCAGCTAAGTATTATTCAATTTAATGCCTTTAGCGTGCTAGTCAACAGGCACTGGGCTGCTGGGGAGAATTATAGCTGTGTCCAGATGTCCATGCACCCAAAGTGGACTACTCGATAACAATTATTAGCGGCAGCCCTGACGAATTTTCCCTTTTCTGATTTGTAGCTGTGAATGGGATCAGCAACACTAAGCATTGGGATTAAACCTGGAAGCTTCCTGAACAGAATGGTTCAGTTACACAACCCATCGATTTCTTTAGTCATGGGGGTAGAAATGATTTTAAGACAATGCAGGCCAACTTATATGGCAAAATCATAAACACTGCCATTCTGAATGGATTTACAATGCCACAATACTTAGAGCGCAGAGCCATCTTCCCTCCCGGTGTACTTCTGATAACCTGTGCCCCCTGTTTCGGTGGGTAATGTTGCCACATATTACACAAGGCATTGGTGAGGCCACACCTGGAGTATTGTGCACAATTTTATCCCCTTATTTGAGGAAAGTTGTAGCGGCATTGGAGGCAGTTCAGAGGAGGTTCACTAGGTTGATTCCAGAGATGAGGGGTTTGTCATATGAAGCGAGATTGAACGGTTTAGGCCTATACTCTCTAGAGTTAAGAAGAATGAGGTGAGATCAAATTGAGATATTCAAGATGATAAAAGGTATGGATAAAGTAGATGTGGAGCGGATGCTTCCTCTTGTGGGGCATTCCAGAACAAGAGGTCATACTCTTAGGATAAGAGGTAGCAAATCTAAAACAGAGTTGAGGAAAATCCAATTCTCCCAAAGGGTTGTGAATCTGTGGAATTCACTATGGTGGATGCTGGGACAGTGAGTAAATTTAAGGACAGATTTTTAATTGGTGATGGGTTGAAGGGTTATGGAAAATGGGCAGGACGGTGGAGTTAAGGCCAGGATGGGATCTGCAATGATCAAATGGTGGAGCAGACTTGAAGGGCCAAATGGCCTAATTATGCTCCTATATCTTATACAATGCAATACTGCTAGATGATCTTTGGTGAGATTATAGGGCAATTATATATAGGTCATTGCAAAAACGCCCAAACTCTAACATGCTATTTGTATATTAAAACTGTCAGAAGGTAAACCCAACCAATACAATGGTAATTGGAGACAAGCACATTTAATAATTGGAGTGAAGTACATTATATGATTTGGAAATAAAATGGGGCACTCAACACTGCCAATGTGTAAGATAGTGCAAGATTTCAAGTAAAATTATGGCTTGACAAACTAATTGCCAGGAACACCTCGCCATTATATTTGGTGGTCTTAGATTTTAGGGGGATAATGAGGCAAACATTAGTGTAGACTGTAGGGGGACTACACCAAAGGCAGGAAAGTAAGGGCAAAGATAAGTCTGTCCTAATGTAAAAACGACAATTCAATAGACAGAATAGTAACCATTCTGTTTGAATCTGCAGTGAGGAGAGCAGAACTACTCAAACCTGTAATTTTTATTTGGTATTTACTATTGTTACCCTTCTAAATCAGACTGCCATTTCAGGCGTTAGGCTGAGCACAAATGAATATGGAAATCCTGACATTGTTGCCTGTCGTTCATTGCTCTGCTCTGCTATAGGCTGCGCAATGAACTACACCACATCACTCCAGCACACCCTGTCCGCTCACCTCCCCAAGACCTTAAAGCCTGCAATCAGTGAATTCCATTAATTCAGTGAGAACTTCCCCATTTCCACTCTGATTAAAAGCCAAGCCTTGTTCTGTGTGGCGCAACTGGACTTTTAATGGAAATCTGAGTATTCGCTACCATTGAACAACTGATGTGGTCCTAAAAATGTGTTGAATGTTTTTACATGCCCCTGTTATACTAATTCCTAGATATTATACCCAGGCTTTAAAAAAAATGAAAACTGTTTTTAAAAGTTATTTTTCATGATTTTCAGCTTCTACCTAAGTCCCATGTTATGTCCCAATCTTCATTCCACTCTCTGTAAAATGGTCATGAAGTGATTTGATTCTTATTATTTTTCGTTTCCTGGTTGGATGTGTGTGACAATTCCTTAAAGTGATTGGCTGATTGGACTGCTTGCTGACATCACTGCAGTTCCATGCTGGGAATCTGCATTAAACAATTCGATTGCGCATCATGACAGTCACTTGCTCTCTCAGCCAGCTTTCTTTGAGTACAGCAATGCTTCACTGCTGACTAAACTCTGGGCTAAAAATGTTTTCCATTGTATAAATATAAGAACCATATGATGCAGAATTGTGTAACATTGATGTCAAAAGGTATTACCTTACACTTATATATTCACCTGAAGAAGGAGCCGTGCTCCGAAAGCTCGTGTTGGAAACAAACCTGTTGGACTTTAACCTGGTGTTGTAAGACTTCTTACTGTGCTCACCCCAGTCCAACGCCGGCATCGCCACATCATGACTTATATATTCATCCTGTGACTATTGCTGGCAAGGCCAGCGTTTGATGTCTGTCTGTAATTGTTCTTGAGAAGGTGGTGATGAAGCTGCCTTGTTGAACTGCTGCTGTCCATGTGGTTTTGGAACATCTACACTGCAGTTAGGAAGGCAACATGTCTCTTTCCAACGTTTCATGAATATCATTGGTGTGCCACGTAAACTACTATGTGCGATAGTGTAAAGTATACTTCATTTTTTTTTACTGAGTTCCTCACACAGATTGCTGCGTTCCCAGCCAGGGCACCATCGGTGTGAATCCCTTGATCCCATTGAGATTGATGAGTTTTCGCACTTCTCAGTTTGGTCACCAGATGGAGCTCTAGATGGAAACACTTGTCTTGGGAATTGTCTTTACTTGACGGAATTGTGAATGTTGCAGGCCAGTTGTGACCCAGAATATCCCACTATCCCAGGGAGAAAATCGGAAGCACAGGGACGAAACAACAAAGGAATAAAGTTGCTCGCAGCTTGGAGGATTCTTGCATTTATGTTTTAATTGTAGCAATAAGTGATTTCTTTGCATTCGATACCACGTATGGTGCTGTGTAACAATCATTCCAAAGAAACTCTGTGATACCCGCTGGTTTTAGACCAGAAATAAAAAATAATCAGTGTGCAGTCATGAAGAAAAATGGTGCGATGATAATTGTCAGTGTGGAGAGCTGTTGTGTAGCTCCTCCAGCAGCTGGATAGGACCCATCTGAAAATCCCAATCAATAAAAAGCCTTTCCAAAACACCTGCAGCCCATCTTTCATCATCACACTGGGGGTTATAAATTGGCCAGTAATTTGGACTCTGCCCATTTTTGTATGGGTTGTTATGGGCCCCTCTCATGCTGACCATCTGATAAATACAGTAACATTTCCTTCCTTTGAAGAGACTGGAATTGAGATATTTCTATGTGTGTGACTATGTCAACTGCATGACATCAATTAAAATTAGATATTGGAGAACATCAAGTGTGGTGTTAATTATTACATTGGTACTATTATTTGGCAAACTTTAATCCTATTTAATTGTATCTTCCCCAAATGGGCAGTGAGCAGACACATAATTAACTATTAGGAAGTGTGCGAGGGTGTGAAGCTCTGAGCTGCACCAAATTGTTTGCTGTATGTGTAATTGGGGGATATAAATCTCAGGTGCTATCTGTATGAACATAGTCTCTCAGTCTGTTAAGTTGGTGTCGCATTAACCATATTCCTTTGTTTAAAAAAAAAATTTGCTTTTTGTTTACGGTTCCGCTGTACAACAGTTTGCATCTCAAGGTGAGCCCATTATATTCGGTATTATAAGATCTTAAACAATGTTCATTATTAAACAAAAATCAGACTTTAACAGTCTTCTCACCACAATGCCATTTCCATTGTAGTTAAATTCTTGTTATTTTCCTCAATGCAGCGATAGATCAGATCCAAGATGAGTTTTATAAATGTGAATGTAAAGTTTAAGAAACTATATCCAAAATTGCTTCTTTTCAGGGAAAGTCATTTCATTAGCCATGGTTGATTAATTAATTGAGAGATATGTTTGAGATAGGCACTCATTGTTCATATATTTCTATACACATCACATGAAATTATAGATTCTGTTGACATGCATAATCTTTTGACGACGTCATTGAGGATAATGATTTTTCACTGTCTACTAGATTCAAACTGATTGATAAATCGATGTTGTTGACTTCACATAAATGGTAGGACCACATAATCCGTTCATACTTATTGAGGTCGACCCATACGTACACGAGAAGCTCCCCAAAATAAATGTTTATCTGTCCACGGTACAGAGTTTATTTTCACAAAAGGAAATAATCTACAGCCACCGAAAACATGTGAAGTTGTTCGCAACCATCCACTCAGAAATCCAAACTCATAACACAAGCTAAGATTCGCATCTTCTTTATAGATCTTTATAGTGTCAAATTGTGGTGGTTATGACACTTGATTTCACACTCAGATCTGCACTTTCACTTAGCCTTTTGTTAAACCTTGAGGAACTTGGTCAGCACATTTATACCATCCAGCCAGTGTAAAAATGTATGGGACAATCTCAGCAGGTCCGACAGCATCTGTGGAGAAAAAAGGGAGCTAACGTTTAGAGTCTGAATGATTACTTGTCCTGCTGAGATTGTCCAGTATTTCTTGTTTTTGTTTCATATTTCAGCATCCGCAGTAATTTGCTTTCATCTAGAAATGTATGGGGTTTGTCATGCATGCTAACCTCATTACTTGCCTTAATAGTGGGACTGAAAATGTTACCCAGCATGGTAGCACTGTGGTTAGCACTGTTGCTTCACATCGCCAGGAACTCTGGTTCGATTCCCAGCTGGGTCACTGTCTGTGCGGAGTCTGCACTTTCTCCCTGTGTCTGCGTGGGTTTCCTCTGGGCGCTCCGGTTTCCTTCCATAAGTCCCTAAAAATGTCCTTGTTGGTGAATTGGACATTCTGAACTCTCCCTCTGTGTACCCAAACTGCGCAGGAGTGTGGCGACTGGGGGATTTTCACAGTAACTGCATTTCAGTGTTAATATAAGCCTACTTATGACACCAATAATAAAGATTATTATGAGTAACGTCACTAATTTGAACAGTTGCTTGAATTCATTTGAAAATGAAAGGCGCTGTTTGGATGTTGACTCATGACACACACACTCCGTACCGTTGGATTGTGTACACAAAATCACGGTGATTTACAAGGTGGAAGAGCAAAAAATGAAAAAATGGGCAAAGTTATGTAGTGATCTGAATAGCTGACAGGACCTATGTAGTCTCCAGCGTCACAGCCTACTACAACTGAAATATCTTGAATGACCTCAAACGCTCCAGCAGCCCTGCCATGCGTCCATCCCAATATCGGGCAATCTTTTTGTTTTGTTGCCCTGCATAAAACACTGCCCCCCACCAACACCTCCCCCCCCCCCCCCTTCTCTGTGGACCTGTTGACAAACCTTTAAAGCGCGGAATGACAGATGGTTCAGAGCATTGCAAGCTGTCTCCAGGGGGCCGTACGTTAAGTGATGTGGAGGTGATGAAACGGTCGAGTTAGAATAGTTCATTTGGCTGCAAGCAGTGAAGAGGCAGGAAGAGGGCACTAGTGCGTCACAATGCGAGGTAGCTTCAGTTATGTACCAGATACCCACGAAGCACACAGGGAGCACGGTATTATAAATTGAATCAATTGTACATTTTTTTACCATAACTCAAAATTTAGAACATAGAACAGTACAGCACAGAACCTTCGGCCCTCAATGTTGTGCCGAGCCATGATCACCCTACTCAAACCTACGTATCCACCCTATACCCGTAACCCAACACCCCCCCCCCCTAACCTTACTTTTTTATTAGGACACTACGGGAAATTTAGCATGGCCAATCCACCTAACCCGCACATCTTTGGACTGTGGGAGGAAACTGGAGCACCCGGAGGAAACCCACGCACACAGGGGGAGGACGTGCAGACTCCACACTGACAGTGACCCAGCCGGGAATCGAACCTGGGACCCTGGAGCTGTGAAGCATTTATGCTAACCACCATGCTACCCTGCTGCCATTTTGTAGAGAGGTGAAGTTAAAAAGTAAGTGGCTGTGCATTCTGTATTTCGATAACTGTTTTAGTGTGGATAAATGATCAAAAACAAGATGGGTGAAGTGTTTAATGCAAATCTTTAACTAAATGGGATACTTGATCAGCAACGACTAATTCCTTCGAACACTCCAGTGGAAAAGCTCAAGGATTTATAATAGTTTGGATTCGGTGTGAAGCTGATTCTTAACCTACGCTACAATAAGTTCATTTTCAGACTAGAGAAACACTTTAAACAATGTAAATAATTTAATGTTCCCTGTAGTTCGCTGCACACTGTGATTCTCGGTGATAAATGATGATTAGGTTTTTCTTGAGATGAAGTTGAGCTTGTGTCGCCAGGCGGGTAGATTTTCTATTTGCCACCTGCAATTGCCACCTCCTGGTCCTGGGGGGCTTAGTGGGCTGGTTTAAGTTCAAAGGTCAGTTTGGGCCCTCACTTTTGTCACTTCATGTAAAACCTGCAGCTGGAGCTGATTAATGCTGCCAGTTTCTTGGGTACTGCACACACCAATGCCAAAAGAAAATCTGAAGCTTTGCAGCCACCTTCAGCCGGAAGTGCCAAGTGGATGATCCATCTCGGCCTTCTCCTGAAGTCCACACCATCATAGATGTCAGTCTTCAGCCAATTCGATTCACTCCATGTGATATCAAGAAATGATTGAAGACACTGGATGCAGTAAAGGCTATGGTGTCTGACAACATTCCGGCTGTGGTACTGAAGAATTGGCCTTCAAAACTAGCCCCTTGCCACGCTGTTCCGGTACGTATTCAACATTGGCATCCCCTGGAAAATTTGCCAAGATCTGTCTTATCCACAGAAAGCAGGACAAATCCAATCTGACCAATTAGCACTCCCATCAGTCTACTCTCAAACACCAGCAAAGTGATGGAAGGTATCATCAACACTGCTATCAAATGGCTCTTACTCAGCAATAACCTGCTTACTGATACTCAGCTTGGGCTTTGCCAGGGCTCCCCACCTCCAGATCTCATTACAGCCTTGGTTCAAACATGGACAAAAGTTCTAAAATCCGTAAGTGAGCAGAGAATGATTGCTTTTGAAATCATTTGACCAACTGTGGCATTAAAGAGTCCGAGCAAAATTGAAGCCAATGTGAATCAGGGGAAAAACTCTCCACTGGTTGCAGTCATAGCTAACACAATTGGGAAGATGTTTGCAGCTGTGGAGGCCAATCATTTCAGATGTAGGAGTTCCTCAGGGTAATGTTTTAAGCCAAATCATCTTCATTTGCTTAATTAACGACTTTTCCTTCAACATAAGACCAGAGTGGGAATGTACGCTGATGACTGCACAGTATTCAGCACCATTCACAGCTCACCAGATACTGACATGGTCTGTGCCCTCCTGAAGCAAGACTTGGACCTCTTGGCTTGGACTGATAAGTAGCAAGTGACATTCATGCCACACTATGACAACAAAGATCGCATCCAACTAAAGATAATCTAATGGTCTCCCTTTGAAATTCAATAACATCACTGAATCCCCAACTATCAACAGCCGGTTTACCATTAACCAGGACCTTAATTTAATCAATCATGTAAATACTGTAACTATAAGAGGTCAGAGGCTGGGAGTTTTGTAACTCACCTACTGACTCCCCAAATCTGTCCAACATCCATCAGGCACTATTCTCCATTTGCCTGGATGCATACCGCTCAGTACCATCCAAGACAAAACTGCCCGCTTGGCCTGTACCCCATCCACCACCTGAAGCGTTAATTCCTTCCACCACCAGTGCAAACTGGCAACATTGTGTCCCATCCACCAGATGCACTGCATCGACTCACCAAGGCTCCAAAACCATTACCACCTAAAGGACAAGGGCAGTGTTTGCATGGGAATATCACCATCTACAAGTTCCCTCCAAGTCACTCACTGTCCTGACTTGGTACTAAATCACCGTTCCTTCACTGGTCGAAGTACTAGAATTCCCTCCATTACAACACAATGGATGTACCTACATCACGTGGACTGCAACGGTTCAAAAAGGTGGTTCACCACCACCTTCTCAAGGGTGATTAGGGATGGTTAACAAATGTCCTCCCAACCAGTGATGCTCACACCCATAATCAGATGGAAAAACAATTGTCTAACATTAGGTAGATTTGTTTTCCCAATTAACAAAGAAGCAAACAATACTATTCAATGATCCGAACAAAATCGATAGGTATTTGCTAGTCAAGGATATTATAGAACCATGATAAATGGAGTGAGGTTACAGATCAGCCATGATCTCACTGAATGCTGGAACAGCCTCGAAGGGCTGAGTGGCCTACTCCTACCCCTATGTTCCTATTAGCAACATGCATTGTGGATATTAGAAGAAACATGTCTTGGCCAAAACTCAAGGATCATCCCAAGCATTTCAGGTGCCTTGTGTTGAATGGGTCACACAATTGCTATACGGATTACTCAAGTGTTATACTTTCTAATTAGCCAACTGTGAGCCCGAAGGAGCAGAGTTTCGCTTGATCAACAGCGATGCAAAACATTGAAGCATCCCACACACCAGCTCACAAATGTAGCAGAAGTTACCTATTTGTTAATGTTCTCCCTCTTTACGTACAATGGAAAAATACCCCAAAAGTTCTGAAAGATGCCTGAATTAAAAGCAAAATACTGCAGAAGCTGGAAATCTGAAATCAAAACAGAAAATGTTGGGAAAACTCAGCAGATGTGGCAGCATCCGTGGATAGAGAAAGAGAGTTAACGTTTCAAGTCCGTATGGCTCTTTTTCAGATGAATGATTCCTACTTTGTCTGATTCCCTGAATGTTTACTCAGTAAAGACACCTCAAGGTTTAGCTCTTAGTCTGTCTAGAGCTGTCACTTGCTGTGCTCTGTCTCTGTCTCATTCTCAGTCTCTCTTGGTATTTGACTCTCTCGCTCTGCGGAGCAGTTGTAGATGAAAGGTCAAGTGATGAACTCTCCAAGAATACATCCAATCAGAGTTGGCATCGCTAGGAAAAACTACTAAAAGCAATTGGATTCTCTCTGGAAGTGGGCCAGAAGTAGAAATTTCAGACTTAACATGGAGCAGCAGTGCACATCTAAACTCGAGGTTGTTGGAGCGGAATTTATTGAATGGTACAAGTCAGTGTACGATTGAAGTCTTTCTGGAATTTCACAATAAGTTTTATTGGACAAAGCCACTGAAGATTGCACCTGCAATCAGGTTCAGTGACCTCCCTAAGGCCAACTCAGAATGGAGAAGATATTGGAGAAAGTTCATGCCTTAACTCATATGAGAACGGTTGGAAAAACCTCTGAAGTCATGAACTTCATGATACCATGAAGTTATCCCCTAAATGATAAAAGGAACGGGTATCATCCTCATTTGCTGTCCTGCTTCAGATATTTGAAGCAATCGACCACAATGAAGCAAGTTTCTTCCTTCTGTTTCTGCAACCCTCACGGAATCGTAAGTGCCTTGGTGATTAAAGGATCCACAAAAGTGCAACTTGTGGGTACCAAAAATAACAGACCTGAGGGCTCCCCTTTCTGCTCATCAAAGAACAAAGAACAAAGAAAAGTACAGCACAGGAACAGACCCTTCGGCCCTCCAAGCCTGCGCCCACCATGCTGCCCATCAAAACTAAAATCTTCTACACTTCCGGGGTCCATATCCCTCTATTCCCATCCTATTCATGTATTTGTCAAGATGTCCCTTAAACATCACTATCGTCCCTGCTTCCACCACGTCCTCCGGCAGCGAGTTCCAGGCACCCACTACCCTCTGTGTAAAAAATACCTGCCTCGTATATCTCCTCTAAACATTGCCCCTCGCACGTTAAATCTATGCCCCTAGTAATTGACCCCTCTACCCTGGGAAAAAGTCTCTGACTATCCACCCTGTCTATGCCCCTCATAATTTTTGTAGATCTCTATCAGGTCGCCCCTCAACCGCCCTCGTTCCAGTGAGAACAAACCAAGTTTATTCAACCTCTCCTCATAGCTAATGCCCTCCATACCAGGCAACATCCTGGTAAATCTCTTCTGCACCCTAAAGGTGTAAAGGTGCATCAGTAAAGGTAAACAGTCTATATGCTTTCATTTACCATTTTAATGACCGATCTTGGACGATTTCTGCGACTTCTGAAGGGTATGTTCGATCTCTGCCCTCTGTATCCCAAAAATTTGAGCACAATGCAGGTGCAATTTCTTTGTCTTCCAAGACAATAGCATTTCTAAGCTTCCGCTAACTAACGCTGGAGTTACCAAACTTTAAGGATGGCACATCTGATGTTTCTGGCTAGAAAAAGTCACTTCTGA
This sequence comes from Scyliorhinus canicula, assembly GCF_902713615.1. NCBI lineage: Eukaryota > Metazoa > Chordata > Chondrichthyes > Carcharhiniformes > Scyliorhinidae > Scyliorhinus > Scyliorhinus canicula. Next base: position 107,143,979 of record NC_052163.1, read on the forward strand.
GTCAAGTAGCTCTTATGCGAGCGACTTCAGCACACAGGACTGATCACTGCTGATGTTTCTCAGTCTGACCCAATCCTTGATCACCCAAAATCTCATGCTTTGAGCCTATCTGAGCCAGAATTAAGCCGTGAAGTTCCTGATGTTGGTGGGAATTTTGAAAATGATCATTCCTGATTCTCCAATTCCAGCAGCTTTCCTCAAAATGCTCTCCTGACATTCAATATTCCATGCGATGCTCATCTTGTTTGACTCAAAAAAGTAGTCTAGTTGGGCAAGCGTTGAAAAAACCCCAACCAAAATGATTTAACTTTAAAGATAAAGAGATGTGTCCGGGACTAGGATGAGTAGGTGAGAAAGGGGGGGGGGGAGGAAGAGAGGGGGGGGGGGGAGAGGAAAAGGGGGGGCGAGAGGAAAGGGGGGGCGAGAGGAAAGGGGGGGCGAGAGGAAAGGGGGGGCGAGAGGAAAGGGGGGGAGAGGAAAGGGGGGGGGGGGAGAGGAAGGGGGGGGAGAGGAAGGGGGGGAGAGGAAAGGGGGGAAATGGGGGAAAAAGATTTTTAAGTTCTCTTGTTTACTGGGTTTGGAGGGGGGTGGGATGGGGGGGGGGTGCGATATATGCATTGCTACAGTCTTGGGGGGTGTTAAGCTTATTATATTGTTTTATTTTTGCTTGTTACTGTTATATATTTTGTAAAAAATTTTCAATGAAAATTATTTAAAAAAAAAGATAAAGAGATGAAAATAAATATTTCAGTGTGATGTGACCATCAATTCACTCGGAACATGATTGGAAGTAAACTGTGGTTTTAATAGTCTTACAACTGAGCCTGCCTGCGACCAGAAGAACTGAGGGCAGGCTCACACGGCTGCAGCACTTTATACTTCCGGTAGTGGGAGGTGCCATGGGCGGAGCCAAGGGTGGGGCCCTGTACAAGCTCCTCATCTCCCCCTATGGGCAGAGCCGTGCAACGGCTCACACACAGAGCCCACAAGGACACAATACCATCAATACAATACAGTGTGAATTACATTCACCACACAGTGAAATGTTGGATTTCTGATTTTCTTTCCCTGGACCTTTAAATTGTAATGACTTCAAAACCATTTACAAATGTTTGAAGCGTTTATGAAGAAAAGGTTGCCTAATGTTAGAATTTTGTCCAGTTTGACTGTGTGCAACATGGCTGCCTTGAATGTACTTCACGCAGACATGATTAATGGATCAGTGCTTCAAGTGTCTGATTTCCAATCATTTCAGTAGGAAACAGGTTGACTTTGTTGGCGTGCAGAGCGGGTCAAAAGAGAACGAGACAGACATCCCCTCCAGACTCACCTTTGCCCGCTGTAAGTCCAGCTCTCACCATGCCTGTTTGTTCTCTCATTAAACTATCAGTTTCACGACAGGGTGGCACACAGAAAACGATAATTTTGTATCATGGTGACAATAGGTTCAGAAACAGGGTGAAGAAAGAAGCAAATGTTTGCAGTTGTGTAGCAAGCCCGTTCTTCATGTAACTGTTACAGAGTGCCATTTTGAGTAGAGTACTCTAATAAGCCTTTCTCCAATGTAATTGTTTTACCGCCATCTGTTGAGGGTGCTGAACATGTGCAAGCTTTGAGAGGGCTTTTTGTCAGTGATGAGGGGTTGGAGAAGCTTGGGTTGTTCACCTTGGAGTATAAAAAAAATTGAGGTGGTGGGCCTTTGAGGACTGAGATGAGGAGAAATTTCTTCACTCAGAGGGTGAGGAATCTATTGAATTCTCTACCACAGAAGGCTGCGAAGGTCAAATCACTACATATATTTAAGAAGGAAACAGATAGATTTCTAGACTCTAAAGATGTCCAGGGGTCGGGGAGGGCCAGCTTCGAGTACTCACCTGCCATTCTTATTCGGGTGGTCAACCCACATTCTGACCATTAAATTGGCCAGTTCAGAGAGAATCACAACCGGGTGGGTGACTGTTCCCCATACAGTGCAGGCATCTGACACACCCCCACGCCCCACCCCCCATTTGACCCTGATGGGGTTTAGAAGTCTGTGGTGAAATTTCTGCCCACCATGCCGTTGTTTTGCTGTATAGAATCATAGAATGTACAGTGCAGACCATTTAAGCCCACACCTCCACCCTAGCCCCGTAACCCCACCTAACCTTTTTTGGACACTAAGTGAGAATTTTGTCATGGCCAATCCACCTAACCTGCACACATTTGGACTGTTGGAGGAAACCGGAGCACCGTAAACCCAAACAGACATGGGGAGAACACACAGACTCCACACAGACAGTGACCCAAGCCGGGAATCGAACCTGGGACCTGAGCTGTGAAGCAACAGTTCTAACCACTGTGCTACTGTGCCGCCCGTAATGACAGGTTACCTGATCGTTGTGACAAGAACTTGATATCAGTTCACAGGAACTTAGGGCGAAATTCTCCGACCCCCACGACGGGTGGGAGAATAGCGGGAGGGCCTTCCCGACATTTTTGCCGCCCTCCCGCTATTCTCACCCCCCCCCCCCCCCCGCCGAAGTCCCGACCCGAATCGCTGCCGCCGTTTTTTTACGGCCGGCAGCGATTCTCAGCTGTTAGATGGGCCGAAGTCCCAGCCCTTTCCGCCGCTTTTACGAACGGCAAACACACCTGGTCTTGCCGTTCGTAAAAACGGCGTCACAAACTCGCTTTTTCTAACCATGGCACCGATTGGCACGGCAGTACCACGGCCGTGCCAAGGGTGCCATGGGCCCGCGATCGGTGGGCACCGATTGCGGGCAGCGGGCCCAATGCCCGCGCACTACTTGTCCTTCCGCCGCCCCGCAGTATCCATTCACGGGGCGGCTGAGGGGCAACCCGGCCCGCGCATGCGCGGGTTTCGCGCAAAAACGCGATGACGTCACCCGCGCATGCGCGGGTTGGAGTCTTCCAAACTGCGCGTGCGCGGCTGACGTCATATGACGCGTCAGCCGGCGCTAACTCCAGCAAGCGGGCTTAACGATTTTCGTTAAGCCCGTCTTGCCGGAGCCTACGGACCAGAATCGGTCCCCGGTCGGGAAGGGGCACGCTGCCGTAAAACCCGCCCGGGTTTTACGGCAGCTTTACGATTTCTCCCGTTTTGGGAGAATCTCGCCCTTAATTTGTCTGTCAGTTTCTCCCCTCCTGGCAGGTGAGATGTTCTGTTACAAGTATTAAATGTTCTCATTGTCAGAAAATTAATTTGTTGCTTTAATTTCAATCAGCCACTTCACTGTCACTATATAGAGTATAACATATGGATAATTACTTGCGTATCCTGCTGTGAGTGCAATATTTGTTGCTGGACTTCAAGGTGTGTCTGGGGAAGATCAGTGGAAACCAACCTAATGGGATGTTCAGTGAAGGTCGTGCCATTGCTGAAGTTACAAGACCTACAATTTCACTGCACCTTCCAAACTGAGGAATTGACTTGGTTAAATAGGTATTTATGTAGAACAAAAGTTTCTCAGCGCTAGATCAATAAAATTTTATTCTGGCCTTTATTGTTCCTATGATGATACATTCTCTTAACCTTCTGCATGATGGATAATCTTTGTGAGGCTTCTGCTGATGTATGTTTTCGATAGCAAAACCCAAATAGTTTTATCAAACAGAATTAGAGCATCATAGGGCAGCAACACCCAAGCGCGTTATTCGTTTGGATCACACCAGGAGGTCACTTTAAATTCATCCTCCCATGAATTTGCATAACATCTTAAACTGGAGATACCAACAGATACTAGAATTCTGATTTGGAGTGCTTATCCACCAAAGACAGACAAATGTATCCACCTTTCAGACAGACAAAATTCAGGCAGAACAGCAGCAAATGAGTAATTATTTGTACTCTTACTGTTGGACGATAATCTCGGCTGCAAGATTTGTCTCTGTAATAATAATAATATCTATATTAGTATCACAAGTAGGCTTACATTAACACTGCCCCAGCCTTTCAGGGGTCCCTTCACACCCACCCTGCACCCTCCCCCCATCCTTCAACCCCCCTCTCCACCCTCCTTTCATAGGCGCAGCCCCCCCTCCAGTTCTGACCCTTGACACTGCCACCCTATCACCCAGGCACCCTGGCACTGCCAACCTGGCACCCTGGCAGTGCTTCTACCAGCTTTGTGGTGCCACTTGTGACAATAAGCGATTTTCATTTCATTTCATTTTCATTTCATTGTAAGTGATGGACAGACTTTGGGAGTCATTTTGAGGCTTTTGGGAGGCGAGTTATTCACCGCAGTATTCCTAGCCTCTGACCAGCTTTGGTAGCCAGTGTATTTATATGGCTAGTTCAGTCCATGGTAACCCCCAGGATGTTGATAATAGGGGATTCAGCAATATTAATGCCATTGAATGTGCAGGAACAATAGTTAGACTTTTCTTGTTGGGACATGGTCATTGTCTGGCACTTGTGTGGCGGGAATGTTACTTGCCACTTGTCAGCCCAAACCTGAATATTGTCCAAATCTTGCTGCATTTGGACATGAACTGCTTCAGTATCTGAGGAGTCACGAATGGTGCTGAACATTGTGCAGTCATCAGCGATCATCCCAACTTCTGACCTTATGATGGAAGAAAGGTCTTTTATGAAGCAGCTGAAGATAGTTGGGCCTAATGCACTACCTTGAGGAACTCCTGCAGAGATGTCCTGGAGCTAAGATGATTGACCTCCAAGCACCATGACCAGTGGAGAGTTTCCCTCCCGATTCCCATTGACTCCAGCCTTGCTAGGGTTCTTTGATGTCAAACTCGGTCAAATGCTGCCTGGATGTCAAGGGCAGTCACTCTCGCCTCACCTCTGGACTTCAGCTTTTTTGTGCATATTTGAAACAAGGCTGTAATGAGGACAGAAGCTGAGTGATCCAGGCAGAACCCAGGTTAAATCTGAGTAAGTGCCACTTGATAGCACTGTTGATGACAACTTCCATCACTTTGCTAATGATCGATAATAAACATATGTGGCGATAATTGGATTTGCCCTGTTTCCTGTGTACAGGAACTTCCGCATTGCCGGATAGATGCCAGTGTTGTGGCTCTACTGAAACAGTTCGGCGAGGAGTGCAGCAAGTTCCGAAGCACAAGTCTTATCGACTATTGCCAGAATATAGTCAGGGTCCATAGCCATTGCAGTGTCCAGTACTTTCAGCAGTTTCTTGATATCACATGGAGTGAATCGAATTGGCTGAAGACTGACATCTGTGTTAGAACATAGAACATAGAACAGTACAGCACAGAACAGGCCCTTCGGCCCTCAATGTTGTGCCGAGCAATGATCACCCTACTCAAACCCACGTATCCACCCTATACCCGTAACCCAACAACCCCCCCTTAACCTTACTTTTTAGGACACTACGGGCAATTTAGCATGGCCAATCCACCTAACCCGCACATCTTTGGACTGTGGGAGGAAATCGGAGCACCCGGAGGAAACCCACGCACACACGGGGAGGACGTGCAGACTCCGCACAGACAGTGACCCAGCCGGGAATCGAACCTGGGACCCTGGAGCTGTGAAGCATTTATGCTAACCACCATGCTACCGTGCTGCCCCCTGTCCGTGTTGCTGGGGACTTCTGGAGGAGGCCACAATGGATCATCCACTCAGCACTTCTGGCTGGAGATTGTTGTGAATGCTTCAGCCTTATCTTTTGCACAGATGTGCTGGACTCCTCCATCATTGAGGATGGGGATATTTGTGGAGCCTTCTCCTCCAGTGAGTTGTTTAATTGTCCACCACTAATCATGGTTGGATGGGCAGGGCTGTCGAGCTTAGATTTGATCCGTTGATTGTGGTTTTGCTCAGCTCTGTCTATTATTGCAGCTTATGCAACTAATATTGTGTTGTAGCTTCACCAAGCTGACATCTCATTTTTTGGTATGCCTGATGTTGCTCCTGGCATGCCCTCCTGCACTTCTCATTGAATCAGGATCAACACCCTGGCTTGGAAGTCATGGTAGAATGCGGATATGTCAGGTCATGAGGTTATAGATTCTGCTTGAGCCCTGATTCTGCTGATGCCTCACAGCACCTCATGGATGCCCAATCTTGAGTTGCTGAATCTGTTCAAGTCTATCCCATTTAGCATGGTGGTAGTGCCACGCAGCACAATTGAATGTAACCTCTGTGTGAAGAAGGGACTTTGTCTCCACAAGGACTGTGCGATGGTCACTCCTACCAACACTATCATGGACAGAAGCATTTGCGGCAGGCAGGTCTCACCCAGAATACATTCTGGGCCCTTGCCACGTTCAGTGCTTCCTCCAAGTGATATTTAACATGGAGGAGTACTGATTCATCAGCTGATGAGGTGCTGTGCGTGATCAGCCAGAAGTTTCCTTGCCCATGTTTGATCCGATGCCATGAGACTTCAGATTCGATGTTGAGGACTCCCAGGGCAACTCCTTCCTGACTATATACCACTGTGCTGCTACCTCTGCTGGGCCTGTCCTGGCGATCAGAAAGGACGTACCCAGAAATAGTGATGGTGATGTCTGGGACATTATCTGTAATTTATTATTCTGTGATTACTAGGAGGGCAGAAGAAAGGCTACAAGGACACTCTGAAAACCTTCTTAAATAAATGCAACATCCTCATTAACATGTGGGAATCGCTTGCCTTAGAACACATAAACTGGAGAAGAAGAACCCGTGAAGGCGCCAATTACCTCCGGGTGGAGCAGGCGGAGGCCAAGCGGAAACAGCAGAAAGAGAGCGCAGAGTCCACAGCGTCCCATCCACCCACCTCATCAAACACCATCTGCCAAACACAAAGCAGAGCCAGCAGATCCAGGATTTGACTATTGAGCCACCGTAGAACTCACCTCCCTGGAGTGGAATCAAGTCATCCTCGACCCTGAGGGACTGCCCAATAAGAAGAAGATTATTCTGTGAGTATGATTATGTCAGGTTGTTGCTTGACAAGCTTGTGAGACAGCTCTCCCAATTTTGGCACAAACCCCCCAGATGTTAGTACGGTGGAATTTTCAGGTTCAAATGGGCTGGGTGGTCCATTCGTTTTCATTCCTTTGTGTTTTCTTTGTAGAGATTGAAGACAATTGAGTGGAATTCTGGGCCATTTCAGAGGGAATTTAAGTGCTAACCACATTTTAGAGGGTTTGGGGTCACATGAAGGCCAGACCAGATAAGGACGGCATGTTTCCTTCCCTGAAGGACATTAATGAACCAGTTGGAGTTTTATTTTACGACAATCGACAATGGTTTCATAGTCATCACTTGACTTTGCATTCCAGATGTTTTGCTGAGTTTGCTGAACCAGGCCCCTGGAGGATTACCCTGTGTCCCTGGATTACTCGTCCCGCAACAATACCACTGCACTGCCACCTCCCCTGAAGGTCGATGGAACCCATTCAAATTTGTCTAACACATATTGAGTTACAATACTTCTTTTGTTTATTATCATGAGGTTAATGCTCCTTTGGTTTTTGAAAACATGATTTCAACTTGCATATGGCTAGAAATTTTGAAACAAAACAGAACAAACTACTTAAAAATGCAAGGCCACTTTCACAGGTGAAGGTGAAAAAACAAACAAGCCCCCCCTCAGGGGAGTGTGAAGGGGGAGCCATTTCCTGTCATTCAGACCCATCAAAACTCGTCACTGTCTCAGGAAGTGACATTGAAATGCAAGGTGCTGGATATTGAAACAGTGGCTACCACTGACAGGCCCACCCAAAATCCTCTAGGAAATACACAATGGGTGAATTAAACAGGCTATGCTGCAGCCACTGCATACAGTTTGCAAGAAGGATTCGGCAGAAGGAACAGGCTGAAAGCTGGGGGGCTGGATTCTCCGTTTGGCGGCTAAGTGCCGGCTTGAGCGGAGAATTCGTGAGCATTTCACGACCCCATAATTGGCATCGAACCCTAACCGATTCCTGGAACAGTGAGGGGCTAGCAGTGGCGCCGGGTGAAACTCCCAGCACCCGTGTCGAAAACAGCCGGAGAATGTCCGGGTCCGTGACCGCATATGCACACGGCAACGACCTGCAGCAGTCGCGCCCTACAACATGGCGTTGCCTTGCGCGGACATGATCCACCATCTGGGACCCCACAGGCCACACCCTGACCACCCTCCACCTGTCCCTCCAGCCTTCGCAGAAGCCCCTCCCTCCCCGGCCAGCGGCATGGATCCCGGCCAAGTGTGGCGGCGATGAACACAGTCCGCAGCAGCTATGCCGGGTTCCCAACTGCTGAAAAATGAAAATGAGACCACACGTGTCCCACGCGGTCGGGATCTCGACCCATCGGGGCATTGTGGGAGGGCTTGCCGATGACGTGCCAACGCCATTGCAAAGGCATGCGGCGCGCGATGCGATGATGCCTTTTCGGAGGGGGCGGAGCATGGCTGACCGGCATCAAACCGTCGCTGACCCCGATTTTGGCATCGGAGTGGATTTTCCGCCCGATCACCGATTGCGATAGCGGCGTCGGGCAATGGAAAATCCTGCCCGGGATCTCTCCCTCTCTCTCTTTTAAATCCAGTCCCCTTCCTGCCACATAAGCGCACGACAACCTTGTTCACAAACCAACATTACTAGACATCTACCAGGGAACTGAGACCTTGTAATAATTGCAACATCTTTTACATCTGAACACATCCACAAAACCATCTAATCCAAATTGACCACAGCGTTTAAAAATATATGCCTCAAGGATAATCGAAGGACAATTAACCATACATTCTTCTAACTTTCTTTTATTTGGACTTTATTCCCCTGATTTCTGATACTTGTCTGTGTGACATTTTAATTGTTTTTTTCTTGGATGCTGTGGTTAATACATTTTCTCTTTCTTTTACTCAAAGAAACCTTGGTTGATTGACTCTTTATTGCTCACAGCTTAAATAGTTAAATAAATTTGGATTGGGAAAAGGCATATCCCTCGTGAAAAATAAACTTAAACCTTTGTTGTGACTAACTGAGGAGGCTGAATAGAGGGGAGCCAGTTCACTCCTTCCCACCTGTCGTAATGCCAGGGTGAAACAGAAAGGTGAGTTGGCTTGAAATATTCTTCAGTTAATGGTCCGTCTGTAAAGAAAGGAACGTGTGAATTCTCTGGATGGCTATGAATGTCCATATTTAATTAGGAATTTGTCTGAGTCTCAGGACTGTCTGGAGCTCAGAAGACAAAAGGTCACATGGTTTTCAGTGACCATTTTAATGGACTATTTGCGTTCAACATATTGAAAGTATTGACTGTAAGTTTACTTTATTACAAAAATCATGTTCTTTAAAGTAATTTCCTGAAATTTCCTGACTCCACTGCTGTAACTTAGTCGAAAGACCTGGCGAAACCACATTCATAACAGGGGGAATCTTCTTATCTTGGAAGATTCTCGGCCTGTGGGACAATTTCCGAATCTCGACCCTGGTGGTGTCTGCGTTTGACTCGCAAGGTAGCCAATTAAGAGCAGCGGGTGGATTCCTGAGACTGGAGGCCCAATCAGAGGGCCCGTAGATGTGGACAGCCAGGAGCCTCAATGGGGAAGGCAGGTGCTAATGGAGCAAGAAGGGGACTATTGTGTCTGCTGTCAGTGCAAGGTGGCCACAAAGATGGTTGCCGATACCCATTTGTGCATGCGCACTGGCCCGTGCATGCGTACGACTCCAGTGATGTCACTGCTCTGTACCCATCCCGTTACTTGAAGGGTGCATTGTTTAACCATGCTAAGTCAATGACGTTGCACAGGTTTTAACAATGGCACCCTCAGAGATGCAGCGACTAGGAATTAATCCATTTTAAATGCTGCCCGGGATACAGGAGGTTATGAATATTGCCTGTGTTTATGTGATATCTAATAGTCTGCGACCTTAACTGCAGAGCTGATTCTTACCCGCCTGAACCTGATTTTATTCCCCAGCTGCCAATCCAGTTCTCAAGATGGTACAGAGTGTCGAACCAAAATGGGAGAGACAACAGGAACACACGGTACGGTAGAAATGAACAACTGCTATATTACGGTATACACAGAATAACAAACTGCAACTCCTCTCTCCAAAGGGTCACCCTCCCTCACCTGCATGCAGGTCAGGGTTTCTATACCCCTTGTTAAGGGGAAACCCCACCCCCACTGACCAAGAGAGTTCAGACTCAGATGTGTAAGGGGGAAATTGAATGGAGCAGAGTCCTTGGCGCACAAGGGGGTCAAAACAGAGAGAACTCTGGGTTGTGTACCAAATCCATACACATCTCTACTCTCTTCACCATTAATGGACGACCAAAACATTTTACCTGACACTGGGTGCAGGTGAGGGAAGGTCCTCTAGATCCAGGGGATGAGGAATACTAGTTAAAAAAAGTCAAAGTTGCAAAATGCTGCCTGCAAATTTAGTAAGCATTTCTGCTCCTGACCACTGCCTAGTCTATCATTCGTACCAGAATGAAATACCAGAACTGCACATGCACGCTATTGACAACAAACACAGCCAGAAGGGGACAGTATGTAGGCACTCTCTGAAGCTGGGTGGAGATTTTAAAATGGAGACTGGCTGCCATTGACAGGCCATCATTGTGAAAAGGAAATGTCTCAGCAGGGTTGTTAGTGGCTGCCCACTGATCTCTGTGATTCCAGAATAGTGAGATTTAGAGGAGGCATTGTTAGCCCCAGGCTTGCCAATGGGGTGCCACCTCCTGGTATCTGCCAGGTTTCAGCCTCAGCAGGGTGGATCCGTCCGACAGCAGGAAGATCCTGGTGATGGCGGCTCTCCCCCAATTCATCCCTCAAGTGGCCCCAATTCACCACCCAATGTTGCCAAGACGGTAACCCTTAATTGCTGCTCTGCGTCCCGGCCTCTGATAAGATCACTCGGAGGCAGCAATGCCACAGGAAACCCATCCGATGCACGACTCTCGGAATCTACTTCCAGTCCTGACTTCAGAGCCGCCTCTGAAGGCAGCACGGTAGCATAGTGGTTAGCACAATTGCTTCGCAGCTCCAGGGTCCCGGTTTCGATTCCGGCTTGGGTCACTGTCTGCGCACGGGAGGAGTCTGCACGTTCGCCCCGTGTGTGCGCGGGTTTCCTCCGGGTGCTCCGGTTTCCTCCCACAGTCCAAAGATGTGCGGGTTAGGTGGATTGGCCATGCTAAATTGTCCTTAGTGTGCAAAATTGCTCTTAGTGTTGGGTGGGGTTACTGGGTAATGGGGATAGGGTGGAGGTGTGGGCTTGGGTAGGGTGCTCTTTCCAAGAGCCAGTGCAGACTCGATGGGCCGAATGGCCTCCTTCTGCACTGTAAATTCTATGAAAATTCTGTGGGGCCGGGAGCATTCCACCCGGCGTTACAGTGGCGGCGCGGGATCAGCTCCAAGCAAATTCTTGCCTATTTGTTCTGCAGCCAACAGAACCTCCCCAAATCTAAGAGCAGTCAGTAAAAGAGCACAGAAACGTGTGCTGTGATCTCAAGATCAATGTAATGCCGGTGATTTGTTCAAAGGCGCACACATGGCACCCAGGCATAAGTGTACACCTGAGGAAGTGAGGGCAAATGTAGTCTGGTTCTGTTCTGTGGACTTTGGCAGTTGATCAAAACCAAGGAAATGGAATTTAGATGTTCTCTTTCACGAATCCAGCCCAAACAGGATTTTTAAAAAGATTTTTTTTATGACTGTTGGAAAAGGAGTAAATTCGTGTAATAAGGAAAATGTAGCTACGACTAAAAACAACCAGATGAGACGCTACATAAATTTATGTATGTGTACAAGTGAAATATTGCCCGAAACAAATATGTTGTTAGGATTTAAGCGTAATGGGAAGCACCTGGACTTGGAGTGCAGACAGGTTTGCTTGAAAGGAAACTTCAGTCACATATTGTTAGACAAACCTTTACATCACAATTAAACAAATGCACAGCCTACATTTTTAAACAATTGCCTTGCTAAAGTCCTGAAAGGGTGAAACGACATTTTAAAAAATGAAGCCCACAGTATTACTATGGGAAATAAAAACACATTTTGACTTCTGTTGCGATAAATTAGTGAAACAAAAATATAAATCAGTTATCAATCATATCTATTTTCCAAATCGTAATTCAATGTTTCAACGTATTTTAATAGTTCCATCTATTTTAATTTTTTAATGGATCGTTTCATTTTACGCAAATTTGCCAAGTTGCTCACTTCATTTTCCTTTGAAGAGGAGAATTCAAGTTTTGTGCTAATTTCAAACGCCCAAGAAGTTAATAAACTGTCAATTTATTCCTAAAAAAATATACAATTGGTCACCACATGCTCCGTGGTTCTCTGTATTTTTTTTTATCATTCTACCTATCCACCATTCATCATTACAAAGTTATAGAAAATCATTTTATTTTTGCTGATGTGTGTTGTGGACGAGTACTGAACCGCACTTGACTAATCTGAGCACATCAATCTAAACTGGTTCTGCTCCAGAAATATCCTGTTCTCACTTTCTCCAATACAAAATGGAGGTTATGACTATTTCATTCAGTAGAACCTGACAGACACATTCCTGGAATCCAATAGAAACATCAAGAGCACCTTGATGCCCAATCTGAGGGAAGAAAATAAATTGCAGCATACATTGGCCAAGGAAGCACTGTTTGTGATATTAATGAATTAATGTTAAATGTATTTAAGTGACAAACATCTCAGCTATTTTGATGGGGGAACTAACTCATTTAATTTTAAATGGAATCACACTGGTTAAAATAGTAGACTGAGGGTTGTCTTGTAAATTCCTTAAGTCTTTACGCAACAATATGTCACACAGTAATTTTTCGGCTAATATCTTTCAATACTTATAGGGTTAATGCCACATTGCCTTCAGGCATGAAGAGAACATAAGAAAGAAGGCAGAACAAAAATGGCTAAACAGACTCTGTTCTAACTGCTAATCTTCTCATTCGAGTTGTATCATAATGATGAAGTGAATGATGCAGAATGTTTGAAGGTTAAACACAAATAGATTCCACCAAATGATATGCGAGAGAAATGAAAATGAATGAGAACACCGAGTATTTCAGGAATAACCATCAAGTATGCAATACAAGGAACAAGCCTTTCTTATGAATATTCTTCGATAAAACTGAAATTACATTTTGATGCAGTGCGAAATGCTCGCACGGTCCTCAAAGGATTGCAGGCACACTGTGTGCAATAGGCCACCACATTGAGCAACTGCCTCTATCTCATAATCTTTCTACTGTCAATATTACAAGTAGCGGCTAAAGCCCCTGAGATACTGTAATATTGATGCAACCATCCTATGGAAAATGTCACACGCCTTTCTCCTGCGTGCCGGGATAAGGGTTAAGAGAATGACTTGATATGCCTTGAATTGCTGTGCAATCGGTTCTGAGCTGAAAAGTTATGAGAATCCTTTTCATTAATGTACAGGAAGGGACAGGTACCTGCAGAGAATTGTGGCTCAGCATTAGCAAGCACACAGGGCAGCCTGGACAGCAGTATTGAAAATAAACTGAACTTATCATTGGAAAAGCAAAAGCAAATTGATTTATGCATTGTCGGGCCATGCCTATAAAAGTGTTTCGAATAAAGATATTTTTCAGCTCATGCTTTTGTCATTATAAGCCACAGTCGAATGATCAGACTAAGTTCTGATAAAGGCGCATTGTTAACTTTGGATTTTTGCAGTGGGAATTCAGATATTTATGTGTATATATATATATATATATATATATATATATGAAATAAAAGATATTTTGAAGGTGACGATTATAAACTGATGCTAGGAGGGGTGCTATTCTTCCAATTTAAGGTTATAGTGGCAAGACATTATTGTGAAGCAGCAATGATGTTTTGATCTGCTGCTCAAAGCATACCAAATTTAGCATAGATCCTGTAAAGTTTTATTGGACTTCGGAAGTCAGTGTCTATAGCCAAATGAAATTTCTCAAAATAAGTTAATCAATTAATTGCCACAATTGGTCTTCTCAACTGAAAGGATGACTTTGGATGTGAAGTCCTTTGATATTACAAAATCAAAATGCTACAGATGCTGGGAATCTGAAGCAAAAATAGAAAATGCTGGGAAAACTCAGCAGGTCAGGAAGCTTCCATGGAGAAAGAAACAGAGGTAGTGTTTCAGGTCAATATGTTACAATTGTGAAGTTTATAAAATTATTATATTTTGGGACAGTAGCTTTAAGCTTAGGGTAAATGAAGGGGGTTTTGTGATTTCTTCCATCTGCCAACAGTGTGCCTGGGTAGTTAAATTGTTAGGGATTAATGAAAGACTTAGATTATTTTACTAAGAAGGAAATGCAAGGTATTCATGCTTGGAGACAACGACTGCAGTTGCTGAGTATACCATGAGTAAACCATAGTCTCCCAAGAAGAGTATTGAGTTGTAAACAGGTGCACTATAAATTATCCATTTACTTCTAAAGTGAAAGGGAGTCGGATTAAAGATAGTTCATGAGTATTTCTACCTAGATAGGAGGTTGTTGTGTTTCATGTTATAATGGGGAAAAGGGCAACTGAAGCCATTTTTGAGATCAGGTTACAGGCCTCCCTAGAAATCCACAAATATGTCAGTAGTTTGGGTTGATGTGGTCTACAGACACCCAGAAACAGCAGGAGGCAGGGGCAACATGTCCTACACTAGAAACAGGGAAAATGCTGACATAATTGTTTACCACACAATGTGGGGAGCACGGTACCATAGTGGTTCGCACATTTGCTTCACAGCTCCAGGGTCCGAGGTTCGATTCCCAGCTTGGGTCACTGTCTGTGCAGAGTCTGCACGTTCTCCCCGTGTCTGCGTGGGTTTTCTCCGGGTGCTCTGACTTCCTCCCACAGTCCAAAGATGTGCAGGTTAGGTGGATTGGTCATGCTAAATTGCCCTTAGTGTCCAGAAAAGGTTATGTGCGGTTACTGGGATATGGTGGAGGTGTGGGGATAGGGTGGAGGTGCGGGCTTGGGTAGCGTGCTCTTTCTAAGAGCTGGTGCAGGCTCGATGGGCCAAATGGCCTCCTTCTGCACTGTAAATTCTGTGAATCTATGAATGTGGGTGGGATTGCTCAGACAATGCTCAGATTGAAGACTGAATTTGTGAAAATTTAAAGGAGACTAGAAGATTCACCTAACTAGATGATAGAGGTAAGGAGTCAAAAGTGTAACCCTCGCAGTGAAATTTAGTTCAGGGATTAGAGGTTACTTGGCTGAGGAAGCAAATAGGAAACAGCCCATTAGAAGCAGTGAGCAACTGCGGACTATTTGTTATAGAGGCTGTAATTCTATGGAGCATGCAATGTATTTTAGGCATAAAGCAGAATGCACTTTTCTCTAATTTAAAGTATAAGTTGCCTATCAAAAATGAATAACTTTTGGAAATAATGTTTTTAGTCATTTGTTAAAGTTTTACAACATGAAACATTGGTGTGCCGTTCTTTCATGGAGGTTTGAATTTCTCTTTTAAAGCTATCAGCTCTCTACGGAAATAACTGATGACTTGAAGAAAGGTCTTGGCCTGAAGGATTAATCCTGTTTCCCTCTCCACAGATGCTGCCTGATCTGATGAATATATTTCAGGGTTTTCTATCCTTTGATATTATGTCTTTGCTCTTTTGAGGACCTGTCAATCTATCCAAACCTTCATTTTGTTTGTAAAAATATTCAAATTATGCCCGTCCCTGATGGAAACATTCCCACCAGGCTGGGCATAGGAGACACAGGGCACGATTTAATGGCCTCATTGCGCCCAATTTGATGATGCAATGAGCCTGTTTAATCTCACAGGTGGCCTCTCGCGAGATTTGTGAAGCTCGAAACGTCTTGCGTGATTTAATGGAATCTCACGAGATGTCGCGATCTGGATCTCGCCCAGCAAGGATGAGATCCAGGTTAACATATTTAAGTGCTTATTAGGCTTATTTAAAAATGTCTGCACAGTATTTTCCCTGGGCCGGGAACTAACATCTGCAACCAGAAGACCTCTTCAGGGAGTCATTTATCAATGGTTTTGACAAATGTAGACCAGGCGTAACAGCCCCCTGGGGGGGGGGGGCCTAGGCCATTAGAAACCCTGGGTGATCGGGCTCTGGGCAGGGTGGTACCCTTGCACCCCCGCTGACACCTGGGCACCTGGGCAGTGCCACCTTGACACACTGGCCATGCCATCTTGGCACTTCTAAGGTGGCAGGGGCACTGCCAGGGTTCCTCGCTGGCAGTGCCAAGATACCCAGGTGCCAGAAATTGTGCCCGGGGGTGCCTTGCCCTTAAGAGGTGGGGTGAGGGAGAACTCAAGGACCCCCATAAGTGGTAAATTGGGTGTAGTGGGGAGGTCCTGAGGCTGTAGTGGGGTGGCTGAGGGGGTTGAAAGATCGTGGCAAGTACTCATCCTGCACTGGTGAGCTGATCTGATCTCAGTACAGGAAATGATGTAAGTGCGGCCTTGGCAGGGCATTCCCCGCCCAAGCCAAAAGGTGCTGTTAAATAACGGTGCCTAAGGGCAGCACGGTGACCTAGTGGTTAGCACAGCTGCCTCACGGCGCTGAGGTCCCAGGTTCGATCCCGGCTCTGGGTCACTGTCCGTGTGGAGTTTGCACATTCTCCCTGTGTCTGCGTGGGTTTCGCCCCCACAACCCAAAAATGTGCAGAGTTGGTGAATGGCTACACTAAATTGCCCCTTAATTGAAAAAAATAATTGGGTAATCTAAATTTAAAAAATAAAATTAAAAAAATAACGGTGCCTTGAGAATCACTCTGCTAAACGCACCTAAAACGGGACTCTGTTTCTGACCTGTTAAACCGGGCCCACAATAACCAAATTCACTCCACTGAATCATATGTTGTTGTTTTCTGTCCCTACATCCTCTTCGGAAGGACTGAATAATAATTGTGTTCCTCTTCCTTCCTTTCTCCCTCTCGCTTCCTTGCCTTTCTAGGACCTGGCTATTTAAGTTAATACAGCAACATTTGCTATATGATGATACTTTAATCTCTGACCTTATTTCCAGTGTTTCACCCTCCTCTCCATGGTGCACTAAAGCTGATGAACAGTTCTGTGCTCATCAATAACCCACCAGTACCTCGTCAATAGAGCTGGTCTACACATGCCAGGCCAAATGGTAAAACCTGATGGGCCATTTCACTGCACAGGCATTCTCGCCTGACGCCCACATTTGGTCAACATTCAGCTGGGGCTCTGGATAATTAACCTGAATCCTGCTGACTTTTCTGTTGCTTGGTCCAGCAGCTATGCAATCAATTGTGCTACCTGAGTTCAACTAACTCAACTCTACTCTTTTAGATACTTTAAAGATCCAAATCTATCTCGAGGTTCACTTGTACGCTTGTAATGGGGGCACGATTTAAGTACACCATGCATTTTAAATGGTAAGATTATGAACCGTTTCAAATGAGTCAGGCTTGTTTTTAACTCTTCATATGAATGGCTTTTGAATGAGGGACGTTCTACTTGTATATTTTATGTTTGAGACATTTCAATTATTATTCATATTCTCACTATTATTATTCAGACACCTCACTATGGTAAATGCTACTCCAATTCTGCTGCGATCACAGGCACAAACCAATACCGTTGCTATGGTGATTAGACTGTGTTTTCATTCCCAGACTCTCTGTGGGATCAGTCAGAGCCAATCCCAGGTGAAGAAAGAAGAAATGTCATGATAATATTTCAAAGGCAGATTAATTTTAAGAAGTAAATGGCAATATATGGTTTTCTTGTTTTGTTTTGCGTGAATAACTTTGGTTGGCTCTATCTCTGCTCTTCATTAATTTAGATCTGCACCGCATGACGTTTGCTGTTGAGGTTTAAATTAAAAGAAATTTATCAATTTCAAATGCCTCCTGCTGCTATCGATGCTGGCAGACTCCACAACGCTACCTGTGGTGTGAGAAAAACATGGCCATGGAATGCTGATTGCTTCCTGTTCTACTGCAACCATTTGGCTCCTGTCACAGTAACCATTCGAGATGCAAGGGTACCTGGACGCTGACGTGTGACATCAAACATTAAGCATTTTGATTTTAAATTCTTTGAATCCTGTCTAATTTTGCACAATGGAAACAGGTTCACATAACTGCTGCCAAACCTCCTGCAGAGAGATGGTGGCCAGCTGCTTGATGACAGGAATCATGCTTTTTATTTTACCTCATGCTTTTTGCTGCAAATTTTACTTCATTCACTTTGAACTTCCCAGGTGCATGGGCCTGAGTGGAGATACGTGCTATGCCCTATAAGACATTAGCCAAGTGGCCAATAATTATCTGTGAGTCTAGACAGGTTAACACCAAGAGGCTATTACATCACAATTAAACCTATCCTGTCATGTGGCTCTTATTCACCACGAGGGCCACATTGTTAAAGTGAAGTATGAAACTAGACACAAATCCTTTTCTTGATAGTTATTTTATTCATAGAATGCAGCTCTAGGTCTCCCACCTGGTGACACCCAGAATCCAATATGGTGACCATGGTCTTCCATGTGTTGGGCCACGGCCATGCTTGGCAAGATACTGCTTTGGTCTGTGTTGCCTTCTGCTGATGGCTGACCGGGAATAGCTCTTGCTGTTACTGCCTGCCAAGGGATGGATTTACAAGTTGCTGCTCAACCTGTTTGACCATATTATGAATGCACCTGCCTTGGCCATCAAGCCTCAGACCAGAGTTTCCTGCCCCTGCCATAGTGGGACCTGCCGAGGGGATGCAGTGGGGCAGATGATCCTAGCAGCAGGTTGTGCCAGAAGGTTCCAGCCTAAGAGTGGGGCTTGAAAGCGGAGCTTTTGGATCAGAGTCCTGCTTCATACAATTTTAAGCAGAAATTAAAATTAACGAACTAATAAACTAATTAACTAATGGCCAACGCCTTAAAGGGGCACTGTAAATAAAAACAAACTCTTTAAAAGATACTTAACTAATTAAATTAAAATGTAATTTCCAGGGTTGATGGTGCATTCAATTCTTTTCTTTATACTCTTTCAAGTAAACCAATAAAAAACTTGAATTAATAAATAGACTAATAGTGAAGCTAACAGCCCTTTATAGGGACACTGTAATAAAAAGACAAAACTTTAAAGGAAACTCTTTTTAATAAAACAAAAATCAATACATTTTAAAAATTACAGGGGGCACTGGCCCCTGGTGGGGTACTGTAGTGAAAAATCAAAACATCAAAGGAAACTTATACAATCAAACCAAAATATAATTCCCAGGATTGATAATGATGATCAAGTCTTTCTTTATATGCTTTCGAGAACAATAGTGAACCAAATAAATGAATTAACAGTCCCTTAAAGGGGTTCTGCAACAAGACCAAACCTTTAAAGGAAATGTAACAAATTAAATTAAAGTAATATTTTGGGTGAGGTTCGATGAATACTGTTTTGCGTGAAAACAATTAACAAATGAGCAAATCAAATTGTCCCCTATATATACTCTTCTTGTAAAACAAAAATCAATAAGTTAAATAGAAATGACGACCGAGGGGGAACGCTGGTGGGGTATCAAAACAAAAATCAAAACGTCAAAGGAAATATATCTAAGCAAGCCAAATGATCATTCCTGGGGTTGATCGTGCACGCGAGTCTTTCCTTATATGTGCTCAATATACTTTCCGAATCACTGCCCTTCACTTGTGGATCCTTCACCCTGATAACCCACACACAGGCAAGAAGAGGATTGCTGGAGTGCAATTGGAAATGCTGATTGATCTTCTCATCCAAAATCCAGCGATAGTAATGATAATGTCAATTCAGCAAGAATGCAACCCAAAATACTGGAGATTTGAAATAAAATGAGAAAAGACTCAGAAGATCTGGCAGTACCTGTGGAGAGAGGAGTCGCGTTAATGTTTCGGGTCAATGACATTTAATCAGGAGCAGAAAAATGTTCGATGCATGACTGTTGTGAAGCAAGTGCGGAGCTGGGAAAAAGGGGAGGTGGAAAGGGCACAACAAAAGGGAAGGCCTGTGACAGGGTGGAAGGTGGGAGTCTTCCAGCAACACAATTTGCATCCTCTACTGTTCCCCTGGCTGAAATTAGTTAATTCAGTGCAGACTTGGGATTGCCAACAGCCTGGCTTTTATACCTGCTGGCTTATTCACTCTAGCTTCATAATAAATGTGATGCATTCAGGAACTGAGGAGTGTGGGGAGCGTAACAGAAGGTTATGTCCTCAAACCGGAGCATAACTTCCACTGCTCAGTCCTGAATAGCTGCTGCTAACCTTTCATGCTAATGTAGCTGAGTAACATGAGTGATTCAACCCACAAGACACCAAGTGTGACTTAACAACACAGTGTACAGATGTCTCGACATGCTCAACACTTCATGCTGCACAGGTTCAGTCTTCACCTGAAGAATAGGGGGTCAAATCTGTGACCTACCATTCCGTAAGGCAGCACAGTGAGGATCCACTATACTAGTCTCTTACTCAACAGTATTCTGAGACCACCTGATAAAATCCTACAGATTATCAATGAATTTTTATCAGTAGGGTTGTTTGTCGATTCTGCACATAAGTTGTTCCGGTTTGAACACACGGGTCCAAATGTTCATTTTTTCTTTGATTTTTCTTATCATGTTAAAAATAATTATTTCCAGTTTCTCCATGCTGCTTATAACTGGAGTGACATTGATATAGACGATTACACTATGTAAAGAAACGCCTTGTTACACAGATAGGACAGCGTTTCCAGTTCCCAGTTTATTCCCGTACTGGCTGAGAATTCTGAATTCTCCCTCTGTGTACCCGAACAGGCGCTAAAATGTGGTGACGAGGGGCTTTTCACAGTAACTTCATTGCAGTGTTAATCTAAGCCTACTTGTGAAAATAAAGATTGTTTATTAATTTTATTTATTTTTTACATTTGTCCTTGAAAAAGCAAGCAGCTTTCCTCCTATCTGTTGTGTGTGGTGGATTGCTTTTATTTCAAATCCATTTATAATGTATAAAGTTCACTTCTACCTTACACAAGCAAATAGGTGCAATGGCCTTTGTACAAAATAGAAAGCAGCTTTCTTTTCTATTCATTGTTGCTTTATCAAAAAATGGGGTGGCAGAGGAAATGTGCCTGGCAATGTGTATACATCGGATCCTCTGAACTGACCCCGTCTGCAGGGAATGGCACAAGGCCTAACATTGGAGAAAAATAGAGCAGGGGTACTAGCTAATGGACAGCACAGTGGCTCAGTGGTTAGCACTGCTGCCTCACAGCACCATGTACCCAGGTTCAATTCCAGCCTTGGGTCACTGTCTGTGTGGAGTTTGCACATTCTCCCTGTGTCTGCGTAGGTTTCCTTCGGGTACTCCAGGTTCCTTCCACAGTCCAAAGATGTGCAGCTTAGGTGGAATTACCATTCAAAAATTGCTCTTTAGCAAGCAAAGATGTGCAAGTTCGGTGGATTGGCCACGTTACAACTGCTCCTTAGTGTTCAAAGATGTGCAGGTAGGTGGACTGGCCATGCTAAAATTGACCCTCAGTGCCCCAAGATATGCAGGTTAGGTGGATTAGCCATGCTAAAATTGCACCTTAGAGTACAAAGGTGTGTAGGTTAGGTGGATTGGTGACATTAAAATTGCACCTTAGTGTCCAAATATGTGCAAGTTAGGTGGATTGGCCATGCTAAAATTGCCTCTCAGTGTCCAAAGATGTGCAGGCTAGGTGGATTGGTGGCATTAAAATTGCACCTTAGTGTCCAAATATGTGCAGGTTAGGTGGATTGGCCATGCTAAAATTGTACCTTAGTGTCCAAATATGTACAGGTTAGGTGGATTGGCCATGCTAAAATTACCCCTCAGTGTCCAAAGATATGCACGTTAGGTTGATTGGCCATGCTAAAATTTCCCTTCAGTGACTAAAGATGTGTATGCTAGGTGGATTGGTCATGCTAAAATTGCCCCTCAGTGTCCAAAGATGTGCAGGTTAGGTGGATTGGCCACATTAAAATTGCCCCTTGGTTCCCAAAGATGTGCAGGTTAGGTGGGGCTACAGGGATAGGGCGGAGGAGTGGGCCTAGGTAGGATGTTCTTTCAGAGGGTCACTACAGACTTGTTGAGCCGAATGGCCTCCTTCGACACTCTAAGGACTCTATGGGTCTAATGTAAAGAATAAATGCCAATATATGCACTGGAAACCACAGTGACTGCATGCAAGGCAAACAATGTGGGGAAGGTAATATAAGTTTTCCAAATTGTGATATCACATTCAGGAGGGCATTGAGAATGCTATATAATGGAGCTTAGTTATCATAGGACACTATCCGTACAACATGCAGTTAACCATTAATGTTTTGCATCATTAATATGTTATGATTTAATGTTAGAACAAAATAAATATTGGTAATTAACTCACCTTTGGGGTCCAGGGTATCAGGGTGAAATTAGTAGAATTTATTCATGGTAATATAGTTTGCACATAATATAATATTCTTAGAGCATTTGATAGAGGTGTTCAAAATTATGAAAGGTTTTGACTGTATCACAAACAGAATTAATGTGTTTTCTTTTATTGCCCCAAAACAATATGTTTATGTAAAATATGTGTTTTTTTTACCCTGTTTAGCTCAGGGCTAATTCGCTGGCTTTAAAAGCAGACCAAGCAGGCCAGCAGCACAGTTCGATTCCCGTAACAGCCTCCCCGAACAGGTGCCGGAATGTGGCGACTAGAGGCTTTTCACAGTAACTTCATTTGAAGCCTACTCGTGACAATAAGCGATTTTCATTTCATTTCATTTCATTTCATCGTCCCAATTTTAACAAATTCCAGCAGCAAGCTCTTTATGAGTTTAAAACAAATTAGGTTATTTATTATCACACATTTGGCCTGAAATTCCAAACATGACATCTCACTCACACTACTCCTCCATGCTATCACACACACAGAAATTAAATTAAGATGAAGGTAAAGTAACACAATTACAATTAATGATTGTCGCAGTTTCTTTTGTGGCAAACCTATAGTTTCTTAGATGAGGTGATACTTCAGATGAAGTGAGGGTCTTTTAAAGCAGAAAAGTTTCAGTAAGCTGCAAATTTCCAAGAGGTGTTTTTTTCAGATAAACTTGGAGTTGGGTTAGGTTGTGCGGGTGTCCTTCTCCCGTTTTCAAGGCATTGCTCCTTATCATCCTGGCTACTTCAATAGCTTTCTGGTGGAACTCTGTCTCTGCAGAACAGATCCTTTGAAAAGCAGACAATAACAAGTCATCCTCACCGTGTGACTTGTACACGTTCAAAGTCCTTATCCCAAAAAAGGGGTGGTGGGTTGATCACACATCCTGTGCAGTAGCTTTCATACCTTGAACGTTTTAGACAGCTAGTGTCCTTTTATCTGAATTACACATACAATTTCTAAGTGCTCTTTTTAATTTAATTTCAAGAAAAGATATTGCGTCCACATCAGTCTGGATGGCTCCTTCTGTTCTCTCTGGAGGCAGGGGAGTGTTTCAATCCACAAAAGAAGTCAGCTGATCCTCAGGCAGCCATTTTTTGCAGTCTTCTTGTGGTTAGTTTTAAAATATTAATATTAGTTTGAAGTTCAGAATATGCTGGAACCTGACAATAGAGTAAATAAGGAGGAACTGTTTCTGATGAGAATACGTTCATTTATAAAAGGGCACAGGTTTAAAGTAGTTGGAAAAGGAAAACGAAGATAGGGTGGGGAGAGGTGGGGAGGATTTGGGGAGATGAGCAGTTTTTTTTAACACAGCAAGTTGTTATGATCTGGAATCCACTGTTTGAAAGGGTAGTAGAAGCAGATGCAATAGGAACTTTCAAAAGGAA
The DNA here is from genome assembly GCF_902713615.1 of Scyliorhinus canicula. Classification (NCBI taxonomy): domain Eukaryota; kingdom Metazoa; phylum Chordata; class Chondrichthyes; order Carcharhiniformes; family Scyliorhinidae; genus Scyliorhinus; species Scyliorhinus canicula. Next base: position 107,167,734 of record NC_052163.1, read on the forward strand.
ATTGGTGACTTACTTGAAAGAGTAAACTTCATGGCATTGTGAGGTAAGAGCAGGAGAGTGGTGGTCATTAAACAGTTCTTCCAGAGAGCAAGTAAAATCACAATTGTTGAATAATTTCCTGTGCTATATATTTCTGTGTGTTATAACCTGCCTGCTTACCACTGGCTGGGGACTAATGGGAAATCCCACAATCCTTTGGGAGTATAACCTTCCCCAATGAGGGGGGGGGGGGGGGGGGGGGGCGGAGAAATCATTAGCAGATTCCCTGCATAAATAAAGCTGGCCAGTTTGGAACCAGCCAGAGGAGAGTGAGCAGCGCAAGGGAGTTGCTGCTGCTGCTGTATACATATGTTATAAATAAACATTATTTATTTCTATCCTTCAACTTGTGCTGGATTCTTCTTGGCTCTCACAAAACTGGCGACGAGGGTAAAAGTGAATAGCTGTCTACACTGCTGAAGCCACCTCCCTGGGTGGGATTTGAACCCACAAGTGCACAGCACAATGGATTAGAGGTGCATAAGATTGCAGGCACAACGTCCTGTGCAACAACCGAGAAGATGCATTTGTCTTTCAGTACGCATGGCCTCCCCAAGGTGTTGGTCACAGACAACGGCACTCTGTTCACAAGTGAGGAGTTTGCGAAGTTCATGAATATGAACGGTATATGCCATGTGCGTACCATCCCATACCACCCGGCTTCAAATGGGTTGGCGGAGCGCGCAGTGCAGACATTCAAGCAAGGTCTAAAGAAGCAGTCTTCTGAGTCGATGGACACGAGACTGGCTTGTTTTTTGTTTTCATATAGGATCACCCCACATTCGGTGACTGGAGTAGCTTACCACTGGCTGGGGACTAGTGGCAATCCCACAATCCTTTGGAAGTATGAGCTTCCCTAATGAGGGGGGGGCGGAGAAATCATTAGCAGATTCCCTGCATAAATAAAGCTGGCCAGTTTGGAACCAGCTAGAGGAGAGTGAGCAGCAAGGGAGTTGCTGCTGCTGTTGTATATATGTTATTGTAAATAAATGTTATTTCTTTCTATCCTTCAACTTGTGCTGGATTCTTCGTGGCCCTCACAAAACTGTGATAATGCTGGAACTATGAAATTTGATGGGTGATCATATTCTGCAGCAGCATGTGCACATTGTCAATGAATGATGCATTTTATTGTGAATGTATCTGGCTGCATGAATGACATTTGTTTTGTCTTCTGCTGCAAACTCCAAATTTAAGATTGATGTCAGCAAATCCCAACTTTCTGATTTAAGCTTGATGTCAGCAAATCCCAACTTTCTGATTTTGCCTCATCCCTTGATCTACGCTCTTCGATCTTGGTGGCATCCTGCCTCTTTTTATCCAAGTTTCCTGATTTTCCTGGTTTATTATTTTCATTGAATCATAGAACATCATAGAATCCATACAGTGCCGAAGGAGGCCATTCAGGCCATCAAGTCTACACCGACCCTTCAAATGAGCACTCTATCCAAACCCACTCCCCCCTATTCTTATAACCCCATAACCTAACCTACACTGAGGGACAATTTAGCATAGCCAATCCACCTAACCCGCACAACTGTGGGAAGAAACCAGAGTACCCAGAGGAAATCCACGCAGACATTGGGAAAAAGTGCAAACTCCACACAGACAGTGACCCAAGGCCGGAATTGAACCCGGGTCCCTGGTGCTGTGAGGCAGCAATGCTAACCACTGTGCCACCATCCCGCCCCTAAACATGTGTCTGCTTTTCCACCATAATGGAGGAAAATATAAGACATTGTCAGTTTTACAGCGCCTCCAGCAGAACTGGCCAGCATGGCTTTTACATCGTTGTGATGGTTGCTGATTTCCCCTCTCCATTTACCTCCAAAATCAATCATTAAATGGTTAATTTGTAATATTTATAACCATCTTAGGTTAGATCAAAATCATTTCTAATCAGAGCTGAATCAAGCAAGTCCAAATGATGGACAACTTAAACGGACAATTTAGAGAGCTTATCACCCTCTATATAATCGCAAAGGTATTTTTCGAATTCATGGAAAAACATACCGACCGCACCATTTGCGACCTCTCAGATATTGATGAAGTCCATATCCAAATGCAGCAAGTCCTGGACAATATCCAGGCTTGAGTTGACAAGTGGCAAGTTACAATCGTGCCACACGAGTGCCAGGCAATGACCATCTCCTACAAAAGAGCATCAAAACATCATCCCTTGACATTCAATGGCACTTCCATCGCTGAATCCCCCACAATCAACATCCTGGGTGTTGCCATTGATCGGAAACTGAACTGGACTTGTCCTATTAATACAGTGGCTACCAGGGCAGGTCAAAGGCTAGGAATGCTACGATGAGTAAATCACCCCCCCCCCACCCCCCCATACACAGCGTGTCTACCATCTATAAGGCACAAGTCAGAAGTGTAGTGGAATACTCTCCACATGCCTCTGAAGAGTGCAGCTCCAAAAACACTCCAGAAGCTCAATACCATCCAGGACAAAGCAGCCTGCTTGATTGCTACCTCTTCCACAAGCAGCTAATCCCTCCACCACTGATGAACAGTGGCAGCCAAGTGTCCCATCTACAAGATGCACTGCAAGAACTCGCCAATGTTCCTTTGGCAGCCCCTTCTAAACCCACGACCTCTATCATTAGAAGGACAAGAGTAAGGGCAGCACGGTGGCCTAGTGGTTAGCACAACCGCCTCACGGCGCTGAGGTCCCAGGTTCGATCCCGGCTCTGGGTCACTGTCCGTGTGGAGTTTGCACATTCTCCCTGTGTCTGCGTGGGTTTCGCCCCCACAACCCAAAAATGTGCAGAGTAGGTGGATTGGCCACGCTAAATAGAAACCCTTAATAGAAAAAATAATTGGGTAATCTAAATTTATATAAAAAAAAAGAAGGACAAGTGTAGCAGAAACCTGGGAACCCCAACACCTGGAGGTTCCTTTTCCAAGTCACTCACCACCCTGACTTGGAAATATATCGCCGTTCCTTCACTGTTGCTGGGTCAAAATCCTGGAACTCCCTCTCTCACAGCATTGTGGGCATATCTACACCTCAGGGATTGCAGCAGTTCAAGAACACAACTCACCACCACCTTCTGAAGGGCAACTAGGGATGGGCAAAAACTGCTGGCCTAACCAGCGACGACCACATCCTGTAAATGAATTTAAAAATATGTAAATATGATTTTTATTTTGCATGTTGCATCAAATGACTGGTTTGCTGAAATACTAACAAAACAACATTGGTATTGTTACGATCAGCCCTAGGTGAGGTTCCCCATAAATTGTTGATCTGGGTGAGACCCCTCAATTTGTCACTGCCCAGCTAGGATACCCCTAAATTCTCACAAACCGGGTGAGGAGGGATGACTGGCTCCATGTCTTTATTCAACACACCCTCTGCCGGTAGAAACAAAGGTTTAATCTAACAAGGTTCCCTTTCCCTTGGATACCTTTTCCAGACCAAATAGTTAAGTTTAAAATGGAGCCAATTTAACCAGACTTTCTTGAGTTAAGATAAAATAAGTTTATTAACTACTAAAAAGGTAAGGAGAAATGTTAAGACACATGCATATGGACACTACATTCATTTATATGGATTAGACTTAACAATTGAGTCTAATAGTAAGTAAATACAAATAACAAGTTTTATGGACGAGCCCTTGATTTGCGAGGAGTAGATGATGTTGTGTGTGGCTATTACAAACTGATTCCAGGATAGTTCACTCCTGCAGGTGAGTAGTTGATTCTTCGATTCAGGTATTTTGAGGTTTGGAAGAAATATTCCAGTTCTTTTTCCACTGCAATCCTTTCTGCTGGCTGGTTGATTTCCACAGTCAGAGAGAGAGAGAGTTTTTAGATACTCTTGCAAAAGTTGGCTATTTACTTTTTGCATTGCTTCTGGTGCTGAATCACACACCTTCAGTGTGGAAAATTTCCACCTGTTTTTCCTCACAGTGAACACACATACACACAGACTGAGAGGTACAGGCAGGCAGGCAAATAAAGTGCAGCACCCTCATTTCACTTTTAACTCCATCTTTGTATATTCCAACTGGAAACCCAGAATACAGTCGTCCGTCTAGGCAATTACATCAAGGATCCTTGAGATAAGGTAGTCATCAAGTTCCTTTGTCTTCACTGGAACCTTATATGGAAAGAAGGAGAGGCTCCATTGTCCCTTAGAGAAATGAGCTGCAGCCATTCATATTAATGGATAACTGTACATTCCCAGCTATCTTACGAGTTTGTGCCCATTTAAAAAATACAAAACTCAGGTCTTTATACAATCCAATATTTCCATAGTTCCATGGTTTTATTCTCCATCATTGTGACAGTATGGCAACAGCTCCACTGAGCAGTGGATTTATGCCACATTAATGACCACATTTATATTCCATTTCATCCTTTGCATTATTGCGAAAATATTTTGAATAAGTGCGAGCAGCAACGAGCCTCAAGCACTGCCAGTGCATGTGAACAAATGGTGAGCAATATGCACTAAATGACTGCAGAATTTCTAAGGGGAAAACCAGTTTCAACGTGACGTATTGCATTTACCACTTTGGGTCTTAAACTAATTCAATATTAATTATTGATCAGCAGAATTATTTTAAATATTAATTGGCTGTTTGAAGTCGATCAATTAAGTAGATAAATTAATTTCTCAGGAAAAGCCATTTAAAAAATATTAAGATGTCGGTGGTTACGGCAAGCTCCTATCTGCTTTTCTCTGAGAACACTCAGATTATTTTTGGTAGAATTGTTTTGACTGTGAAAAGCTTTAACGACACCAAAAAAGTGGCTAAATGGAATATGTAGATTTGATTTATGACACTATATTTTTAACTACAGGTCACTGCAGTGCAGTGAAGAAGAATATCAAGCCTTCTTGTGGAAGCATTGATGGATGATTTTAGTTAAAAAGCACATTAGAAATGCGTATTAAACCTATTGCATTTTTTTATGATGGGCCTTACAGTGGCAAATTAAACACTTTGCCTCAATAAACTGCGTCTATTGTGAACAAGAAATATATCTTATTTTAGAATCCGTAGAATCCCTAGAATCCCTACAGTGCAGAAGGAGGTCATTCGGCCCATCAAATCTGCACCAGCTCGAACAAAGAGCACCCCGCCTAGGCCCACTCCTCCGCCCTATCTCCATAACCCTGTATCCCCACATAACTTGCCCATATTTGAGCACTACGGGACAATTTAGCACAGCCAATCTACCTAACCTGCACATCCTTAGACTGTGGGAGGAAACTGGTGCATCCGGAAGAAGCCCACGCAGCCACAGGGAGAACGTTCAAACTCCACACGGACAGTTATCCCAAGGCCGAAATTGAACCAGGGTCACTGGCGCTGTGAGGTAGCAGTTTTACCCACTGTGCCGCCCGACTTTGGTTTAAAGTCAGCTGCTATTGAAAAACATCAATATAATTGAAATGACCAAACATCTTCTTTAGTCTCTGTATGTTATTTATAAAATACGAGACAATCACAAAAATAACACACTGCAAGAATTCAGGGGAAAGAAAAATCTTTTCAGGACCCTGCGCCAATTATTTTCGACTTCCTTTGTCATATTGTTAATCTCGCATCCCTTGACTCCTTCCTGAATCAGTGATCTGTCCGTTCCTTTTTGGAATGGTTCATCTAGGCTAATATCCACTGCATTGGGGGAACTGTGCAGAGTAAGTTAAAAAAGAATCTTCAAATGTGCACCAGTTATTCCTCAAGTATTGCCGAGCCATACCTTCCCGAACCCGTAATCCTGTTCCCTTATTCTGCGTTAGGGTGAATTTGTTTATGAAGTAAATTTGGTAACATATTATAAAATCATACACCACAGAAGTAGGCCATTTGGTCCATCGAGCTGGTGTCAGCTTGTTGGAATATCTAGTTAATTAGTTTCACTCCGCTGCTCTTTCCCCATTATCCTTTCTTATAGAAGGAGAATTTAATACCTTTAATTCATAGCTTAAACATTTCAATAAAATGACATTTTACTGTGTGACTCGCCAAAGGTAATTTTTCAGCCTTTCCCGCCACTGGGATTTTCTGTACCTTCTGTATCTTCACTGAAGGTGACTGCCTGCGGTCAGTTCCCTGGTGGTGGGACAGCTGAGCCACACAAAACTCTGGACACATAGGCGGGACTGGAAGATCCCACTGGCAGCCAATGGCGATTCGCCTCTGCCACATGGAAGTATACCATCTTGCACTATAGTTTAGGAATGATTGCCATTCTGATCAGTTTTTGAGTAGGTATTATTATGGAGCCTGGTCATCTCTCGCCAGTGGCTAAGAGACTGGACCAGATGCTGCCTTTTTTTCAAGTTTTAAAATGGTGCAGAAAGATTGATTCATTTCAGGAGTGAGAATACAAGAAATAAGGCTTAGTTATTTTATAAACAACTTTATTAAAACAAAAGAAAATAAAACAATATTTCAACTTTTACTTCAACTCTAACACTAACAGATTACATGCATTTTCTTAACCTTAACACATTTGGTCCCATTAAGCAACACTGTACATGAACATGCAGCTCTTGTTCCACTTATACAATCAGACAAAGGCAACACTTGCATTTATAAAGCAATTTTTCTTCTGGTTGGACAATAGTTCTGAACCCTTTTCCAAAGCCTGCCTCGATAGCAACTTTCACGAAATGAAATGAATATCGCTTATTGTCACAAGTAGGCTTCAAATGAAGTTACTGTGAAAACCCCTTAGTTGCCACATTCCGGCGGCTGTTTGGGGAGGCTGGTACGGGAATTGAACCGTGCTGCTGGCCTGCCTTGGTCTGCTTTCAAAGCCAGCAATTTAGCCCTGTGCTAAACCAGCCCCTGACCTTAATGTTTGATTTCCACAGCCTTCTGCTGTAACTGTTCAGAGCAGCATTCTTTCTCTTTCTCTCTCTAGGCTCCACCCAGCTCCTCAAACAAAAGTCCTCTTGGGTTTCCAGACATGAACCTGGCATCATTATCTTGGCTAATTACCTACTCCCATTTATGCAAAAGAACAGAGCTATGCCATTCATACACAATTATCCTTCCATTGACTGACAAATAGATAATCAGACTCTGCGTTGGGCTGATGGCTGGTCAAACAAGGTTGTCCCAAATGACAATGGATCTTGAGTGAATCATCCTAGCCGAACGGGGGCCTCCTGTGTCTCCCACTAACAAGGTTAAGTCTGAATGGGACAAAGTAACTCAGACTGCAGGCGTACCCCCCCCCCCCCACCCACCCCCGAGTCTGCTGATAGCAGTCTTTTCCCACAGTCTGTTTAGCCCCTTAATCACCTGGACCCAAGTTCCTAATATCTCCCTATCATGACCGTATTCTTGAACTGATGAATCTGGTTGCTGCCTGAATTTTAAAAAAAATTTGATGTTGTAAGCAGTGGCATTTCATTCTAAAGGAATTGTAACAATTGCATAGACTGACACAGTAACTTCAAGGTCGATAGCATTAGGCAAGCAGTATTGTTTTTTTCTCAGCAAAAGCTATAACTGCATATCAGTTTCAATGTTGGTGGTTTTATTTCTGTGCAAAAGGCCTGTTGTATGTTTATATACACTTAGATTTGGCTAATTGTCTTGTGGAAGATGCTGGCCATTGATAGTATCTGAGTCAGATTCCCGAGGGTTGGGGAGGTGGAGTGGTAAAGAATTGTCTACAATGTAAGTAACAAAGTAAGCATAATAACACTGTATAGCTATTGCAATGTTACTCCATGAGGTAAGTCCATTTAGCAATCGGAAATAGAAATAAAAGTAAGTAAAATCGCCATAGTCCAAATGACCACAGGCTGCTTTTCCCCTTTGAGGGCAAGAGCTGACCGGTGGTGATTTAAAATGAGGATCATAACACCTCAGGCAAGGGACAAGGTTGAGAAGGCGGGGCCTTCATGAATAGCCTCAGTCAGTGTGGGAGTTGAACCCACACTGTTGGCCTTGCTCTGCAGCACAAACATTGTGATATTCAATTACCCCGCCCCCATCGCCTTCTGAGGCTGAGAGTTCCAACCCTCTGAGAGAAAATAACTATCCTAATCTCTGTCCTATATGGATGTTCCCTCATTTTAAAACACTGCCCCTTCGCTCTAGACTAATCCACCAAGAGGCAACAAGCATCCTTTCAACATCCAGCTTGTCGGGATATATACTTTAATCAAGTTACCCCTCACTCTTCTAAACTCCAGTGGAAACCAGCACAGCCTGTCCAACCTATCATCTTAAGATATCCAGGCACCAATCTAGTAAACCTCCTCTGAACTACCTCCCACGCATTTACGTAATTCCTTCAATAAGGAGTTCAAAACTAACATAACATAACATCCTGTTTAATTCTGCTCAAAATAAAGGAGAGGATTCCGTAGCCTCTTTGATTACGTGCTGTACCAACATACTAATATTTTGTGACTTATGGACAAGAACAATTCTTGGGATCCCTGGAATTCTGCAGTCATTCCCTGTTTAATTAGTACTCTGCTTTTTCGTACTTCCTGCCAAAGTGAACAACTTCACATTTTGCCACATTATACTCCATTCACAGGGTTTTTGCCCACTCCTCAACCTATCCATCTGTAAACTCCGAGGGCTGACTTCTCCGCCGGCGGGATGCTCCATTTTTCCGGCAGCCCAACGGCGCGGGGCTGCCCCACAATGGGAAACCCCATTGACCAGCCAGCGAAATGGAGCATCCCGCCGGTGTGCTGAACCAGAATTCTGGTGCGGCGGGACGGATAATCCAGCCCCTTATGTCCTGTTCACTACTAACTTTCCTACCTTTGTGTCATCTTCAAGCTTAGGTACCATGCCTTCACTCCTCTCATCCAAGTCATTGATGTAAATTATAAAACATTGAGGCTCCAGCAGAGACTTCTCTTATCATATCCTACCAATCAGACAAATACCTATTTATGTATACTCTCAGTTTTCAACCTGCCAGCTAATATCCAATCCTGGCTAACATATTCCCCTGACACCATGAGTTTAGTTTTCTTCAATAACCTTTGATGTGGCACTTTATCAAATGCCTTCCTGAAATCCTTTATCCACAGAACATGTTACGCCTTCAAAGAGCTCCAATAAATTGATTAATCATGATTTCCCTTTCACAAAACCATGCTGACTCTGGTTGATTACCTTGAGTTTTTCGAAATGCCCAGTGAAAATCTCCTCAATGATTTACTCTAAGACTTTCCCCATGTCGGGCATCAAACTAACTGGCCTATATTTCCTGTTTTCTTCCTCCCTCCCTTCTTGAGTATTACATAGAATTTACAGTGCAGAAGGAGGCCATTCAGCCCATCGAGTCTGCACCGGCTCTTGGAAAGAGCACCCTACCCAAGGTCAACACCTCCACCCTATCCCCATAACCCAGTAACCCCACCCAACACTAAGGGCAATTTTGGACACTAAGGGCAATTTTGGACACTAAGGGCAATTTATCATGGCCAATCCACCTAACCTGCACATCTTTGGACTGTGGGAGGAAACTGGAGCACGCGGAGGAAACCCACGCACACACGGGGAGGATGTGCAGACTCCACAGACAGTGACCCAAGCCGGAATTGAACCTGGGACCCTGGAGCTGTGAAGCGATTGTGCTATCCACAATGCTACCGTGCTTTCTGCTTTCTGCTTTCCACTCTGATGGAACCTTTCCATAATCTAGTGGAATTTTGGAAAATTAACAACAACACATCGATTACCCACCTCTTTTAAGCTCGGACAGTGAAATCCATCTGGACATGTCGGTCCGCAGCCCCATCAGTTTTCTCAGTACCACTTTCCTGATGATTGTAATTTCACCAAATTTCTATCATGAAGATTGGTCCTTTGGATACTGACTTATAAACGCATGTGTCTGCATGAGGCAAAACTTTCAGGAAAAGCTGGGGTGGGGGGGGGGGGGGGGGGGGGGGTTGGGGGCAATCTGGGAAAATCTACCAAATAAAAGACAGGAAAATAAATAAAAATAAAAACATCGTACACACAAAGGAATCAAGAAAGGTTGATAAAGAACAAGGATGGGAGGGGTGAGAATGGCATTATTTTCATATGAAATCCTTTATTAACAGCTAATGTTAAATCTGTTGGCTGATGTGACCTTTGTGTGTCAACACAAGTTTGGGAGGTGCTGTTAAAGAAGCCTTGCCAAGTTTTTGCCGTACCTCCTATAGATAATACATAGAGAGCAAATATTTTTTTTAAATGTCAGAACAAGACTGGTTTAGCTTACTGGGCTAAATCGCTGGCTTTTAAAGCAGACCAAGCAGGCCAGCAGCACGGTTCGATTCCCGTACCAGCCTCCCCGGACAGGCGCTGGAATGTGGCGACTAGGGGCTTTTCACAGTAACTTCATTGAAGCCTACTTGTGACAATAAGCGATTTTCATTTCATTTCATTTCATATCATTTCTTTTAACTGGTGTTCATAATCCTCTTTAAAAAAGACGAATCCTACATCTGACACTTCAATCTAAACCAGAATAACCAAGATTGTTTTTCTTGGGTATTATTTAATGACTGTGATTTAGATCCAGGACAATTAGGGGCATTATCAACAATCGTGATTTCGTTAATGATTTATTGATTTTCCACTATTGTTTAATGGGCACCAATCACTGGTATAAAATGGTGAGGTAACAACATTTTTTTCTTGCTCTGTTCTGTCCAGGTGACACCATCAGAAATATATATCATGCCTTAAAGGGACAGTGGTGCCCCCTTTATAAAATATTTTGGGATAGCGATGTTTATATTTTCCCAGTAGGTTGCTACTTTACCATAAGATATCAGATAATGAATTCATATTTTATACGAATGCTATTGCCCAGTCCCCCGGTACTGTATTAATGGATCACTTTGAAGCATGAGTAAAATATGTCAAGATTTTATCAAACAGCCCATCCATATTAAAGACTTTTGTCGATTCTTTGTTCTTTCCTGTAAAATTGGACATTAAAAAAAAACGGAACAGCAAACATCTTGTCCTTTTCAATGAAATGAGTAGATAAAGCTGGTAATTATTATACATGTAATCATATGGGATTTCCCCCCACTGCAAGTAACACCACCCTTCTGCTTTTTGTTGTTTTGTTTGACAGCCAGAAGCAAAACTGTCTTTGAAAGCGTCGAACGTTCTGCTTTATTCTTGACTGCTTACAATCAGAAAGAGATCAAAACCCTTCTAATACAATGGGCGTCAGGTGTTTATCAATTAAGGAGACAAGCCAGTAAATTGCTTGCTATTTAGTCTCTGTGAGAAACAATTTCTGATTAGTGTTAATTGCCTTTTGTCTGACTTTGAATTCACAAAATGACACGAGAAGCTAATTGCCTTGAAGAAAGCTCTTTAACTCAAAGCATATTTTGAGATACCTTGATCTTTTCCACAGAAAGGGTTGTATGCCTACTGGTAGTCTAGATGAGTTGGACAATCTGCAACAGGCTTTCTGATTCAACTACAATGTGCTGGTGGATCAGATGGAAAGAGTCCACATTAATTGCCCAGCAATCCACACGTGCATGGATCAAAGAATTTGCTGTCGTGATGTCCAGCACCAGGGTAGAAGAACTATAGATGTCAGATCCCAGGAAGGGATGCCACATCTGGCCTATCCAATCTCCCCTGAAGTGTCAAAAGTTATGCTAACAAGCAGATAGTAGCAAACCTTCACTGCAGGAGCAATTGGTACATCTCATGACTCATCACAAAGAGACATAGGGTCGCCTCAGTCCAATTTGCTTACTCTAACTGGAAAAGCACCAAACAGGAGCAGAGATTTAGGATTGAAAAACACAAAATGTACGTCATCTCCAAGTGGAGATACCAAGATAAATACCTTGGCCACATACACCAGCCACCTTTAGAGACTTTTCTTTGAAGAGGCCAAAAGAGTTAAATTATGAGGACACGCTGCATAGTCCCTTGATTATCGAAGATTAAGGGGTGATTTAATTTAGGTGTTTAAGATTATTAAGAGATTTGATAGGATAAATTGAGAAAACATATCTCCTTGAATGGTGGAGCCCTGAACAAAGGGATATAAGCTTAACATTGAAGCTGGGTCATTCAGGGATGATGGCAAGAAACATTTTGTGACATAAACGGTAACGCTAAATCTGGAACTTTCTCCCCTAAATAGCTTTTGAGGCTTTTGACATTTCAAATTTCAGAATGATGGATTTTTATTAAGTAAATATATCAGAGTTATGGAATGAAGACAAGGAAATCAAGTTAAGCTACAGATCTGCCCTGACCTAATTGAATGGAGAAACAGACTCGAAGGGCCGAATAGTTTAATCCTTTTCCTATGTCTCTATGATATAGAATAAGGCATTGGCAGGTCAGCGGATTAGCATTCAACATAGCTGAATTACTGTGAACATTATGGAAGATATTGTAGACCAGCACATTGCGCACATCTATGAACACTTACTTCAGATGGGCAGACATGGCATTTAGCTGAGTAAGTACTCTATGAAAACATGCTGTATGGCTCTTCTGCCTGAGATGTATTATCAGAGCTGGTCTCCGGCTAACCATCATTGTCTTGCTTTGCTATTCTCTGAATGGTAACATTATAGAATGTCCAATAGTATACAATAAACTTGGAGATACTCATGGCATTGCTTGAGGTAAATGTCAACTGGTCTGCCTAAGTATCTGAGGTACTTCTTCACAATCTAGTTTGATATTGGTATTAATGACTGCACAAGCCAATTGCTCTAACTTTGGTATTCTGCTGTTCGTGGTAGTCTCAATGGTGTTGGGGTTAAATAAAATAGTCCTGGTCTCCTAGAAGCTCTCCTGGATGCCAACCTTCTCTTTTAAATTGCCTAGTCTCAGAGGGTAAAACATACTGCTGCCTGGGACACAGATGTGGTCACACATGATCCTTTGTTACTGGCAATAACCAGCTGGATACTGATGGATCCCCTTGTAGTTCGAGAAGGGCACTGGGAAATGGACAGGGACTGGGTGACCACATACATAGCATGAGTCCTGAATTGGTGAAAACTATGACGTGAAAAATGAAATTGTCTCTCATTCTGTTCTGCATTTCTGAGAGAGAGATGAAGTTGTTTGCCAATGTACCAATGACTTGTTTGATGGGCCTATATACTTTGAATTGCATGATGTTACTGGATTTCTAGGAGAGCTAGGATTAAGACTGAGGCATTAAAAAAAAAATAATTTTGACTAAAGCAGCGATAACACTCTAAGGCAAAAATCTGAGACTAGAATTTCCAAAAACAAGCAAAATGTCAGAAAGAAACTGCAGGATTAATTTACATGTATTCTCCTCAAATAAGGTGTATAAACATTGATCTTCTGTCAATGCAGAACATGTTTTATATTGATAACCTCAACATACACTGCATTTTCTGTGAGAAAATTGAAGAGCTGCACATGTGTTAATTCCATTGAATCTCATATTGCAATTAGGTCTTTGTCTATTTTTGGCTGGCATCTCTTTAGGCCAGCCTTGCATTGAGCTGAGGATATTAGAAGGTTTAAAACAGGTCAAGATTCAGCCCAATTTCCCGGCTCAGGTGATCCACTCAACCCCAGTACAGGCAGGCATTGCAACCAGGACATTAACTATGTCTTATTTGACCTTCAATGTCTGGTTATCACTAGTTGACACTCTACATACTTATTAAAAAATATATACTCTCGTTGATTCTTTATTATACTAGGCCTACCATTGTAAAGAGCATCTTAGTAGCAAGGGACTAACCAGACCAAGGCAGGTATCTGGAAAATCAACTGATCTTAATGGCAGGGGCTTATTTGAATGGATTTTTGCAAAGTCCCACTCAGCGTGCATCAAATTGACTACCTGGCTGGCAGGCCCCAGTAGTGATCTGGCAACAGGAGGCCACAGCCAGCGACCATGTGAATAGTTTATGATAATTAGTGGGGAGGTGCGGGGAAGTGTCTTGGCAGCAGCTGAAGGGGGAGAACGGTGTGAGTAAAAATTTGAAGGGGGTTTGCACGATCGGACAAGGAGTCTCAGTGCTTCCCTGTGAGGTCTAGTGATGTCACACAGTAGGAAACCTAAAATATAACTTTTAAAATCACTGTCTGAACCTCTTCTCGCTCATGATCTAGTTCCTGACTGTATGATAGGAAATCTGGCATCAGTCCCACAGTTTGCCAGTATCATTGGACCAGAACAACATATTTAAAATAGGACTCACTTTCTGTTGTGGGTGTCTAGCTTGCCTATTCAAGGCTAATATCACAACATAATGGGAAGGCAGTGGGATTAGAGGAGTGTGACGAGCTTTGACCCAGAATCAGTACAGTAAGGTAAACTTGTAATTTCTTTAAACTGTCTGATATGCCATCAATAAACACACAACGAGTGAAAAATGAAAAAATCTTATTGTCACAAGTAGGCTTCAAATTAAGTTACTGTGAAAAGTCCCTAGTCGCCACATTCTGGTGCCTGTTCAGGGAATTGAACCGTGCTACTGGCCTGCCTTAGTCTGCTTTAAAAGCCAGCGGTTTAACCCAGTGTGCTAAAGCAGCCTCATGATGAATGTAACTGAGGCTTTAATACACTAAACAAGAAGCCTCCTTGCCTCTGGTCCCGAACGGTGTCGGAGGAGGAGACGAGCCACCTTTATACATGAGCCCGAGGGGAGGAGCCACAGGCGGAGCCAGCTGGGACAAGCCCAGGCATGTACAACACAACACAATGCAATACAGTGGTTTACCGCACTGTCTTTGGAATATTTAATTGTTTTTCAGACTGTTTGAAAAGGGGGTTTAAGATTCTACTTCAATAATAAGAGATACTGGTCCATGCGACCTGGTAAACTTTGACCTGGAAACAATAGCAACAGGAAGGAGGTTAAGAAAGAAGCCATGTGGCTAGCAGATACAAAGGAAAGCTGCAGACACAAATGAGAGTTAGCAAGAAAATGAGCTGGAGGGTGAAGGCATAAATGCAGACAGAGACTGCAAACAGAAACTGACAAAGGAACACCAAATTCTTCTGAGGAGAAAAAACAAATCACCCATAGAGAGTGGTTATTTTTTTCTGTTTGACAATGTGTGAATGTATAAAATCTGAAGAGCTGTGTGACGAGTGCGGAGAAGCTAAAGAGCTGAATGTTTTCCCAGAAATGGTCTAACCATGAACCAAGATGATATTGGTTGGTCAGTTGAAAAGGAACTCTGGGAAGCTGCACCATAATCTGTTATGACCCAAAGAAGAAGAAGGATGTAGACATGTGCCCTGTTGATGAGAAATAATACCTGTTGGATAGATTTCCTGACTTACTCTATGGATAAAGAACAGTATATCGTGGAACTTTGTAGCTACCTGATTGTGTAAAATACACCTCTGATTTGTGCTAAAGTAAAAGTTACAATGGCTGGGATTCTCGGTATCCAGCGGGCAGGCCATACCGGCACCAGAGAGTGGGGTGAACCACTCTGGCGTTGGGCCGCCCGGAAGGTGTGGAATCCTCTGCACCTTCGGGGGATAAGCCAGTGCTGGAGTGGTTGGTGCTGTGCCAACTGGCGCCGAAGGGCCTCCGCCGGCTGGCGCGAGTTGGCGCATGCGCAGGAGTGCCAGCGTGTTCCCAGAACTGCTGGCATGATTCCTGTGCATGTGAAGGGGGTTTCTTCTCTGTGCCGGCCATGGCAGAGCTTTACACAGGCCGGCGCGGAGGGTAAGAGTGCTCCAACGGCACTGCCCCGCCCACAGATTGGTGGGCCCCGATCATGGGCCAGGCCACGTGGTGGCCCCTCCCGGGGCCAGATACCCCCACGCCCCCCTGAGGGCTCCACAGGCCACTCTCAGAGCCAGGTCCCGCCAGTACGGACCTGGTCTAATCCACGCCGGCGGGGCTAGCCGAAAACGGTCGGCCACTCGGCCTATCGGGGGACCGGAGACAAACCAGGGGGGCCACTGCCAACGGCCCCCAACCAGCGTGGCGCAATCCCCGCCAAAAAACCGGCGGCGGAGAATTCGGCAGCCGGCTTCGGAGCGGCGGGGCGGGATTCACGCTGCCCCCTGCCGATTCTCCGACCCGGCGGGGGGGGTCGGAGAATCCCGCCCAATAAGTGAAATCTTGTTGGTAATTTTTTTTAACCGGGGGTGGCAGTGAAGATGTGTTCATCTTAAATAGTGATCTTCAATCCACTGGCTGGAAACGTGGACTTGAACTTTTAAAGAGGACTGTTTAAAAACAACAGGCTAAAAAGGGTGAAGGAAATCACAGCCAAATAAAAGTGGCTGCTTCGGTTTGCAAAACTATGCAGCCCACATTCCACTTCATTGGGATGAAGTTGCCAAGCTTGCGAAAACCAGGGATCATAAATTTCCGAGGAATATGTGAGACCCCCCTGTCCTGTGACATTAGCAAGCCATTAAGATAAACACCTGAGATTCAACTGTTGGAGATGGGAAATTAACTCTAATTACTTGGGCCATGAAACAATGGCAGGTATGAGCTAATCCAGGTACCTTTTGGAATACACATTTTTTGAATTCTGCAGCCCCCCCCAGCAATCTCCGACAGTGGGGTGAGCATGCTGCAATACCAGCAAACTCCTTTCGCATGTTTTAGAAAAAAGACAATTTTGCAGCTATGATGCTGAAATGCTGATGAACTGACGACAAGCAGCTGAAGCCAATGAACCATTAACTCTTGTACCCCGCCCTTCCCCAAAAGTTGCTTGCCGATTGAGATCAACCAGAGGTATACTTATTGAGAGCTGAGGCCTTTTAAAATAGAGGAGGGAACAACCAGGAGAACAACCAAATAAAGCAGTTGCAACTTTAAATCAAAACATTTGGAGCAGTAACGGAGCAGCAGAGCCACCAAGCCACTGGCCGTAGATTCCTTATAAATTTGATTATCCTTCCTCACTTTGTTATGTGTATTTGAGTCTGAGTGTGTACGGGTAAGAGGTTGGTCTGAGCAACTTTGTCCTATTTTAATTACCCATGTCCATCTGCTAAGCAAGGGCAGTTACAATCAGCGCCTAAGAGTCTGTTACTGTTAATAGTTTGACAAAATGGGCATTAGTTTCCTGGCGCCTGACACTACAGGCAGAATATGTTGATACTAATCTAGGGCCACCAGCAATGGAAATTACTGTGGAATCTACTGTATAAAATATTTATTCCCTACCCTTTTAGCATGAATGAACGGAAATAGATTTGACATTTGTATTGAATTCTTTCTCCTTTTCATATGACTACAGCCTCTGTTCATGAAGCTTTCTGCTGATTTTGCTAAAATATGGTTGTCTGCAGTTCCTGTGCAAATGGTCACATTCTTCCACCTAAAGATTTTTCTTAAAACAAACAATGGTAAAGTAATAGCACCCCATTTTAGATCAGTTTAAAGCATTGGGGTGAATTCTCGGTAGAGTGCCAGCGCTGACAGCGGGATTCTCCGTTCTGCCGCAGGTCCAGGGAATTTCCCATTGTGGCTACCCCACGCCGATGGGAATCCCACAGTTGGGGTGTGTGCTGCCAGCAGACGGCAGAGAATCCCGTCGGCGGAGAATTCACTCCATTGTCTGAATGGGGCATTTTCAATCAGAACGAGTTGAAATCAAAAAAATAGGTTGTTGTACAGTTAACAAATAAAGTGACTCATTGGCATTATTGTTGACCCGTAACCTATTCAGGGTATTAGGTTGTATGCAGGTGGCTAAACATTTGCTTATTGTGCAACACATATGTAATAGTTATGAGAAGATATACTCTATTTTAACATTTTGAGTCTGCTCAATTTTTCAATATTTACATAATGACAATATCTAAAAACAAATAAAAATCATGCATTTTTACTGCAATGTTTTCTGCCCTTGAATGCTTCTGAAATGCGATGAACTAATTCTTTATTTTCCACTTATGAATAACAAATACTATACTGTTGGGCAGACCAGTCTGCATTGCATAAACAACACCATTTTTAAATACAGTTAAGGTGTAGATATGTTGCCAGAAACAGTGGATTTGAAAAGCTGAAATGTGATCATTTGAACAGAATAGGATTTACCCAGAAACCCTGCCAGCTGGCCTAGGTTATTTGAACTGATCAGGTTTGAGGAGAAACTGTAAGTTGTGCTAAACACTTAGAACTTGCTCAAGGGACAGGTTGCCATGACAACCCCTGATGGTCAGCATTTTACTGCCCCTGAAACCTTGCTGGCTGACCTTACCAGATTTGGGGTCAAAAAGGTCAATAAATCTCATTTTTATTCTGAAGCTTCCACTGACCATTTGAGTAATTGGGCTTAAGGATGATTTTTTTTTAACAGTTCACACTGGGTGTAGTGTGACCGGCCAAGGAGTGTGATGAAGAGAACCATTTTTAAAATACATAAAAGGTGGGTCAGCTTTCATATCATATGGTAGACAGTGAGGTGATGGTGGATATTTGGCCACTGATGTGACAGTCAGATGTATCCTAGTTAACATAGTGAAAAGATTGAATTTTTAATTTTATTCACATACTACAATACCAAGAGGTTTTATAAACACATTTTGAAACCATTGCTCTCAGACTGCTGATGGTTTTATGTTTTGTTCATGTTTTTGTACCTTAGTAAACATCCTATAGGATATGTTCTTCAGAATTCCTGTTACTTAGTGAACAGAATGTATTTTTTTTGGTGTCTGGGGTTTGGTAGTAAAGAAGATGGTACAAGTGTAAGTCCTCATAGAATTTTGCTATGGATACACACAGTTTGCAGGATTGTCTTGCACCAAGATGAAAGACAGAAAATAAAGGAAAATTATAATGTAATACCTTTTAAACTTTGCAAAAATATAGATTGCAGTGAGAAAGAATTTAGTGTCCGAACAGTTGTGTTTTTTTATTTCCACTGGGTGCTGATGTGGGACCATTTTTAATACAGGAAGTCCATTGTATTTCAAGGCATGGGCCTTATGCTGTTCAGCCAGAGTGAAATCAATTTAACTCGGTCTCTAAATGGAAATAAATGTTCAGAGTGTGATGGCAGGCGATGTTAATAATTGTGAAATTCTTGGTCACATCACACTTTCAATCTGTGCTTCGTTTAGGTTTATTGTCTATTGCTTTGTTTCCCTTTGTAAGAGAACAATGTGTGATGTAATAGAATAATGTAAATAGCAGACGCTGGCAGGACGAGTTTGTAATCATGTTATTACTGGGAAAATCATGCTTTTCATTTCAAGTTTATTTTCTGTGTTCTGTTGAATAACATGACTGAGCTGGCAGAGAATGTTACAGTGTCAGTGCTCTGAATGCTTTTCATCTTTAGCTACGTTTATCTAAATGTTCTCCGTTTGAATAAAAGAATATGAAAAGTGAAAAGAAGTGACAAAAAAGGGTTCTATGTTTGTTGAGCTCCGTAACTCCCCTACGATGATGTAGCAGACACTAAATATACACAAAGTATATTTATATCAAGATGATGTTTACTTTGTGAATGTAGAGAATTGCATTGTTCCTGACTAATAAAGTCACTGGTCAGTGAGTTGCACAATCCTTTTGTGTGTATGTTTAAAAACTTGCATCGTGTACATGGTACACTTGGTAAATTAATCTTGTGTAGGGTAGTTAGCTACTCTTTGTGTAGCATTAAGTAGCATCCCAAAGTGCTTGGGTGCAGTCGCTACTCTGGCCCTATAATGTCATCGCTTTCTATTTGGCTTTGACAGAAGATTGATACATTTTGTTGGTTACTTCCAGTCATGATTTATTTCTATTTAGCAGGGACATATATATGTTTAAAGAGGCTTTTGTAAGTTATTTGTTTGCTGGTTGGCAGTGTAGGAGCAAAATGTTAATTCTTGTATTACTGATGTCCCAGAATGCTCTGGTAATTATTGTGATCAGTTACCATGGTGACCCTCGGTCCTCATTGATGATGACCAGACCACGAATTTTCATAATCTTTTTACACTGCTCGTGGCTCATGACAATGCAGAGCTGTTTGGGCCAATATCTCATCTCCAATTTTGTAAGCTCATGAATTTCAGAATATGTTACAGACAGGGTGAGAGAGAACTGCTGAAATCTCTGTTACCTTCCCAACATTCTGGAATCAGTAAATTTTTGAGAGGAATATGGGCGACATGGTAGCACAGTGGTTAGCCCTGTGGCTTCACAGCTCCAGGGTCCCTGGTTCGATTCGCGGCTTGGGTCACTATCTGTGCGGAGTCTCCACATTCTCTCCATGTCTGCGTGGGTTTCCTCCGGGTGCTCCGGTTTCCATCCACAGTCCAAAGATGTGCAGGTTAGGTAGATTGGCCATGCTTAATTGCTCTTAGTGTCCAAAAAGGATAGGTGGGGTTAGGGAGTAGGGTGGAAGTGTGGACTTAAGTGGGGTGGTCTTTCCAAGGGTTGGTGCAGACTCGATGGGCCAAATGGACTCCTTCTGCACTGTAAATTCTATGTTCTATGTGGATGATTTGAATAATCAGCAGCAAGTCTTTATGAGTTTAAACAAAAATTCACCCTATAGTGTAACACTACGGCACCCATTCACACAGTCACACACACACGAACATGTTCAAGGAAAGTGCAGTTGGCGAGAAAATACACTTTTACATGTTATGTAAATGGAATGTACCTAACATGGTCGCCTTGTTTTGGAGAAAGGGGCAGCACAATGGCACAGTGGTTAGCACTGCTGCCTCACAGCAACAGGAACCCAGGTTCGATTCCAACTTCGGTCACTGTCTGTATGGAGTTTGATCATTCTCCCCATGTCTGTGTGGGTTTCCTCTAGTTTCTTTCCACAGTCCAAAGATATGCAGGTTAGGTGAATTGGCCATGCTAAATTGCCCGTAAGTATTCAAAGGTTAATAATAATAATAATAATAATAGTAATAATCTTTATTCATGTCAGAAGTAGGCTTACATTATCACTGCAATGAAGCTACTGTGAAAGTCCCCTAGTCGCCACATTCCGTTGCCTGTTCGCGTACACTCAGGGAGAATTCAGAATGTGCAATTCACCTCTAGGTAGAATGCTCTTTCAGAGGTTCGGTGCCGATTCAATGGGCCAAATGGCCTCCTTCTGCACTATGATTTTTTTTTAATGGAAGTACATTATAGACCTGATGGAAGGTTGTCTTCATATGTGAAGTGCAGAGTAGATTAATTCAACAGCTAAAGTCATAGGTCAAAGTTATTTGCAGGACTTTCCCAAGGACCTACTGCAGGTCACAATGTCAGTTTCTTGTGACTCGTCACCACAAGGTCAATCTTCTTTGTGCTGGATTGAAAACGGAAGAGGCTTAGAGAACTTGCGATGTTGTAGTTTTCATAAATAGAGTCATAGAGTTTTACAGCACAGAAAGAGGCCCTTCTGCCCATCATGTCTGTGCTGGCCATCAAACACCTTTCCATTCTAATCCCATTTTCCAGCGCTGGGTCCGTAACCTTGTATGCTGTGGCATTTCAAGTCCTCATCTAAATGCTTCTTAAATGTTGTGAGGGTTCTTGCCTTGACCGCCCTTTCAAGCAGTGAGTTCCAGATTCAAAACACCCTTAGGTTAATTTTTTGTTACCTCAAATCCACTCTAAATCTCCTACCTATTACCTTAACTCTATGCCCTCTGTTATGGCCCCTCAACGAATGGGAGAACTTCTTCCTATCTACCCTATCAATATGCTTCTCAATCAGGTTGTTCACCTCAATCAGGTCCCCCCTCCACCGTCTCTGCTTTCAAGAGAACAATCCCAAAATAACCAGCCTTTCTTAATAGCTGCAATGCCACTGCCCAGGCAATATCCTGGTGCAAACTCCTCTGCACCCTTTCTAGTGCAAACACATCCTTCCTATCTTGTGGCGGCCTGAACTGCATCTTGCACTCTAGCTGTAGCCTAATGAGCGTTTTATACAATTCCATCATAATCCCCCCTGCTCTTATATCCAATAAAGGCAAGTATCCCATATGCCACCTTATCTACTTATCCTGCTGCCTTCAGGGACCTATGGACTTCCACCCCCAAATCCTTCTGGTCCTTTGTATTTCCTAGCATTCTATCATTCATTATGAATTCCTTTGCCTTGTTAGTTCTCCCAAATTGCATCACCTCACACTTGTAAGGGTTATATTCCATTTGTCACTGTTCGTCCCATCTAACCAGCCTGTCAATATAGCCCTGCAACCTAATGCTTTCTTCCTCACTATTTACCACACCACCAATTTTTATGTCATCTGCAACCTTATTGACCCTACCACCCACATTCCCATGTGCACTACAAACAGCAAGGGACCCAGGTACGATACCTGCGATACACCACTGGACACATGCTGCCAGTCAGAAAAACAGCTTTTGACCAACACCCACTACCTCCTTCCACTCAGCTAAATTTGGATCCAATTTGCCAAATTGCCCTAGATCCCATGGGCTGTTACCTTCTTGATAAGTCTCCCATGCAGGACCTTGTCAAAAGCCTTACTGAAGTCCATATAGACTACATCAACTCCACTGTCCACATCGACACATAGTCACCTCCTTAAAAAATTCAATCAAATTTGTTAGACATGATCTCCTCTTAACAAAGCCATGTTGACTATCCTTGATTAATCCTTGCCTCTCCAAGTGGAGATGAATTCTGTCCCTCAGAATTTTTTCCTCATGTCCTTACCACTGCTGTTAGACTTACTGGCCTGTATGACCTGGTTCTTCCCTACTTCCCTCCTTAAATAATGGTACCACATTAGCTGTTCTCCTGTCCTCTGCCACCTCACCTGTGACCAGAGAGGATTTGAAAATTAATGTCAGGGCCTCTGCAATCTCCTTCCTTGCCTCACACAGCATCTTAGGATACATCTCATCTGGGCCAGGGTATTTATCCACTTTTAAGCCCACTATAACCGCTAACAGCTTTCTCCTCTCAATGTTAATCTGTTTAATTAAACTGCAGTTCCCCTCCCAGCTTTCCATACCTACATATACCTTCTCCATAGTGAACACAAGATGCAAAACGTTCATTTAATACCTCATCTACATCTTTCAGCTCCACATACCAGTGTGGATACTACTTTATTTTCCCCATGTCTCTCTTTCAGTGGACAACATTTCAATATTAAAAAGGACAAATGTGGCTGCCCCACCATGTGGCTCCTCACAAGAGTAGTTTCTTTACCAAATATGGTGGAGGCATTGGTGTATTGGTAATGCCATTAGATTAGTAATCTAGGCTAATGCTCTGGCATACACAAGTGCAAATTCCACCTCTGCAGCTGGTGGAATTGAATTCAGTTAATAAATTTGGAATTCAAAAGTGAATTTGAGTAATAGTGACCAAGAAACCATTGTTTATTGTCGTAAAAACCCATCTGGTTCACTAATGTTCTTTCGGGAAGGAAATCTGCTGCCCTTACCTGGTCGGCACGGTAGCACAGTAGTTAGCATTGTTGCTTCATAGCTCCAGCGACCAAGGTTCGATTCCTGGCTTGGATCACTGTCTTTGTACAGTCTGCACATTCTCCCTATGAATGCCTGGGTTTCCTCCAGGTGCTCCAGTTTCCTCCCACAGTCCAAAGATGTGCAGGATAGGTGGATTGGCCATGCTAAATTGTCCTTAGTGTCCAAAAGGTTCAGTGGGGCTGCTGGGTTATAGGGATAGGGTGGAGATGTGGGCTTAAATAGGGTGCTCTTTCCAAGGACTTTTGCAGATTTGATGGGCCGAATGGCTTCTTTATGCACTGTAAATTCTATGATCTATGATACATGTGACTCCAGACAAACAACAATGTGGCTGACTCTTAAATGCGCTCTGAAATGACTGAGCAAGCAAATCAGTTGTGTCAAACTGCTATAGGAAAGTCAATAGAAATGAAATGGAATGGATAGTGCCAAAATGACAATGGTACACCCAGCCCTGTCCACCTGCAAGGTTCTCCTTACTCGCATCTGGGGATTTGTGCCAAAATTTTGAGCTGTCCCACAGACTAGTCAAGCAAATGCCTGATACAGTCATATTCACAAAATCATGTCTATAGAAAATATCCAAGGTATGACCAGCACCATCCTGGAGTATGTGCTTTCCCACCAGCAGGACAGACTCACCAGAGGTGGTGGGGACACAGTGGTGTACAGTTGGGATTGAGTTACCCCGGGAGTCCTCAAAATTGAACTTGGACCTCTGTAGATTCATGGCATCCGGTCAAATAGGTAAGGAAACCTCCTGCTGGGTATAAAAACTGAACTCAAGAGGTGAGGTGAGAGTCAGTGCCCATGGCTTGAAGCCAGAATTTGACTGAGTGCTGCTTCATCAGGGTCCTTCCCTCCATAAGGTCAGTAGTGTAGTGTTCACTGATGATTGCACAATGTTCAGTATCATTCACAACTTCTCAGATACTGAAGCATCCATATTCATATGCAGCATGATCTGGACAACATTCAGGTTTGGGCTGATATGTGGTAAGTAGCATTTGCACCACACAAGTGCTGTACCAGGACCATTTCCAGCATGATAGAACCTAACCACCGCCCCATGACATTCATTGGCATTCCTCCTCTAAGTACCAACGTTCCATGCTCCAAGAGACATTGACGATCATGGACTTCAATTGGATTGGTCCGATATTATTCTTGGCAAAGTACCACAGTGGTTTGCTGTTGCCTCCTGTAGTGTGGTTGACCAAGGGACGTTTTCTCTCTATCGTCTGTCATCAGGTATATTGGAAAGAATTACAGGTTAATAATCAACCTGCTTGACCATGTTATGAACCCGTCTTCCTTGGCCATCAAACCCTGAAGTTGGGGTTGAATCCAAGCTTGTGGTCAAGAAGTAGGGACACTGCCACTGCAAAACAAGACCTCCTACTCATTACATTCTATCAATGAAACCCCCCTCCAGCAAGATTCTGGTCATTACCATTGACCAGTCCAGCTGCAGTGGACTAGCCATATAAATACTGTGGCTACAAGAGCAGGTCAGAGGGACAGGGAATTCTACAATGGTTAACTAACCTCCAGACTCGCCAAAGCCAATCTACCATTTAGAAGGCACAAGTCAGGAGTACATTAATTATTCTCCAATTGCCTGGATGCTCCAACTACACTCAAGACTTTTGATACATTTCAGGACAAAGTGGCCCATTTGACTGGCGCGCCATCCACCACCATAAACATTTGCTTCAACTACCAATGGCGCACAGTGACAGCAATGTGTACAACCTGCAAGATGCCCTGCAGTAACTCACAAAGGCTTCTTCAGCAGTCCCTTCCAAACCCACATCCTCTACCATCCTGAACGACAAGCGCAGCAGATGAACCCCAACACTTGTTAGTTCCCCTCCAAGCCACACAACACTCTGACTTAACATAAGAACATAAGAACTAGGAACAGGAGCAGAAGATGGCAATTAGGCCCCTTGAGCCTGCTCCACCATTCAATATGATCATGGATGATCTCATCTCGGCCTCAACTCCACTTTCCTTCCCGTTCTTTGGAACCCTTCAAGCCAGCCAGTACTAATTAAAAATCTGTCTATCTCCTTCTTAAATTTATTCAATGTCCTGGCATCCACCGAACTCTGAGGTATTGAATTGTATAGATTCATGACACTTTGTGAAAAGCTGCTACCTCTTAACCTAAAACTATGATCCCTTGTTCTAGATTGTCTGACAAGAGGAAGCGCCTGCTCTTTGTCTACTTTGTCAATATCTTTTATCATCTTGTATACCTCAATTAGGTCCCCTCTAATTCTTCTGAACGCGAGAGAGTATATGCCTAAACTGTTCAAACTTTCTTCATAAAACGAACCCCCTGGAATCAATCTA
Source organism: Scyliorhinus canicula (assembly GCF_902713615.1). Lineage (NCBI taxonomy): Eukaryota > Metazoa > Chordata > Chondrichthyes > Carcharhiniformes > Scyliorhinidae > Scyliorhinus > Scyliorhinus canicula. The sequence continues at coordinate 107,193,547 of NC_052163.1, forward strand.
GTGAACCTCCTCTGAACTGCCTCTAATGCAACAACATTCCTCCTCAATGCACCCTACCAAGGCACACTCCCCTACCTTATCCCTATAACTCCACCTAACTTGCACATTTGTGGTCACTAAGGGGCAATATAGCATGGCCAATCCACCTAACCTGCACATATTTGGATTGTGGGAGAGACCCGGAAGGCACCCATGCAGACACGAGGAGAACGTGCAGACTCCACACAGAGGTGACCCAAGTCAGGAATCGAACCCGGGTCGCTGGCGCCGCGAGTCAGCAGTGCTAACCACTGTGCCACCGCGCCGCCTGATCTTTAACTTCCTTGCTTAGCCATGAATGCTTTTCCCCCTCTTACAATCTTTCTTTGTACCTGGAATATATTTTTGGAATTATTTTGGAACTATATTGCCATTTCTTCTGTGTTGCTGAGTCACAATCCTAGTACACCCTTAATAACAGCATTGTTGGTGTACCTACACCACATGGACTGCAGCAGTTCAAGAAGCTGGTTCACTATCACCTTCTCAAGGACGATTAGGAATGGACAGTAAATGCTTACACACTGTTCGGAATTTTTAAACAATGGGATGTTGTTATAGCGATGAACCACATCCTGCTTTAATGGATTAAACAATTCACCTGGATGTGTTAAGACAATTACTTTATATCGTCCAAAAGACCCATTCAATTCAGGAATATCTTCTGATGGTCTTTAGAATATGTGCAATTAACACCCTTTGGTCTATGCTGTACCTTTTACCGCTATTAGCAGTCAATTCTTGAACACACAGAACTGGTCTCTTCAGCAGCCATCTTTGAAGCACGTGTTGTCCATTTTAAAAATAAACATCGATTCCACACTGACTAAAGTTCATATTTTAAAAATGGACATGTGTTTACTGGTCACTCCATGAGGTAACCTATTTTCAGGAAACTTCATTTAAATGCTTTCAGTCCTTGCAAGAACATGCTTGAAAGATGAAATAAAAACAGAAAATTACTAGAAATATTCCACAGATCTGGCAGTATCTGTGGAGAGAGATACAAAGGGCAGAATTTACCGGTTGTTCATGCCGGCGTGATATTCCGACCCTACACCCAGCGGCGAGGGGTGCATTCAATGGGAAATCCCGTTGACAACGGCAGGGCCAGAAAATCCCACTGGCGGGCAGCCTACGCCGCCGTAAAACCTGGTTGTTCGGTAAATCCCGCCCTGAGGTAATATTTCAGTTCAATAACCTGAGCAAATCTTGTTCAGATGTTGTATAAAGGATGGTGCCGACTGTTGATTTAACTTGGCTTCAGTGCCATGACAAAGTGCATTTAGTATTCTCTTTATTCCTGTCTCCAAATAGACAGACTTGTATTGATATGTCTTCTCACATCATTGAAACATTTCAATTCAATGCCAGACAGTGGGCTGGTTTTAGAGTGCAGTGATTAGGAAGCTCAAATTTTGAAAATGTTCACGTTTCCCTATGCTTAGATTCTTGGAATCTTTTCACGGAAGTGGAAAATGATTCGAATCTTAAAAAATTATAACATACAGATTATAAAACATGCTCAGATAAAAAAGATCTGTAAAAAGCACATTATTGCATGTATACTATTTCAATACAGTGCTTTCAAACCACACACAACCGATGCAAACATTTATCAGTTAAACTCTCCAAAGTAGATTATTGAACATTGTTATCATAATAAAATGACTCGTTAGATACCCTGGGATGGTTATGAATGCACTAATGTGTTAATGTGAAATTCCTTTGTCTGTTATTTAACAAAACTACTCTGTTACTGATCTTGCAGAACACTAAAGAGAGCCTGATGACCTAATCAGGAACATAACGTCACAAATCTGATTGTGTTTGGTTCATCAAAATGTAGTCTTTATGTTCATTCTTATAAATAAGACTACTTTGAAAAGAATTGTGCCTTCTTTTGGAGTTTGCTTTGCAAACTGATGGTTGTTACTGTGCTAATGTCATTTTCCAGGTGTTTTCTGCCGATGCAGCTTGACTTGGATTTATGAGGGGTTTTTTTTTTCAAAACATGTATAAGGATGAGCATGTGTCTCTAACTGGCTACCTCATATTTTCATTTTGGCTGGTGAACAATTACTATGAATTTAAACTCAGTCTAATTTGTCAGTGAATATTATTTTCCATTACTTAGTTAATAATTATCAGTGTTGGCTTCTCACTCAATATGGTTTGCTGAGTTATCAAATTGACATTTTGTTTGCTACATGTCTAGTGTTACACCTTGGAATATGATCACAGATTTAAACAATTATAAGCCCCTGCCAGCTGGTTCTTCCATCATGACTTCTTCCCTCTATCTCCTTCCCCTCGTTCTCTGCTTACTTCAAAGCCCTTGTTACAGGAAACAAGGATGACAATTTTAAAATCAAGACATTGTTTGACAGGCAGCCTGACTTGTTGATGAAATGAGCACTGGGATTTCCTGATCTCAAAGACAGCGCTCATATGTCACAGCTCGGATAAGGTTAGTTGGGATGAAGAGGCTGTGGTAGGGAAACACACTGTAAAGAAAGGTTCCTACCGAAAAAATGGACAGATAGGAATTACTGCCATCGGGAAAGGGCAGCTCGATAGTGGGGAGGTTGGAGGTAGAAAATATAAAAGGTTTGCCAAAGTTATTAATAAGGCTCTGAAGGAAATTGATCTTCCTGAGAAGCACTGAGGCCGGTGAAACAACTGTAGAGTCCAGAAAACAGACACAACACTGACGTGAAAAAAAAAAAGATTTTGTTGTAATTTATTGAGGTGACCAGAAAGAATGAACCCTTTCAAAATTGACTTTTATTGCCTCGGTTAACATAACTACATTTTTTATGGCCTGCACAGGTTCTATGAATTTTGTACAATCAGAAAAGAATGAGTCTGAAAATTTGTCAGTCTATGGACATAAGTTTTGGCAGGAATAACATTCTGGAAAGTGCTTTGATATGGTTTTATGCATTTCAGGTGCCATTTGTAATATCTCTGCACCCAAGTCCCCCAACCCCCCGACGAAGTCCTTTATCCCTTCATATTATCACCCAGCCTTCCTCCAATTCAGAGTATAACTTTTTATAAAGTCTAAATATATTGCCTCAAATTTGCTGGCATTGAATTCCAGCTGCCATCTTTGCCCAACCCACAACCTTAAAAAAATCCCCTTTGAATGTCAGATTTATTTATTCTTCTTCCCATTTTCTAAGTAACGTGATCTTCATTGCGTTAGATGTTGCGAGGCGTAGCGAGCTAGGTAGATCCTGGGAGCGGGGTCTCCCGTTAGTTACTGGCCACATTGCACCATGGAGTGCTGCTTTTCAACCGTAGCGTGGCCGGTAGATCGTGGCCGCACATTTCCAGTGCACGACAAAAACTTCACTTAGACAGGTTCAAGTTCTATGTAGCCAAAGGCAAAACCTTATGGGGCAAACCTGTTCTATAAACATGGCTTCAAACTTGAAGATCCCACTGGAACACACATTAATGTGATTGATAACATTGTCTGTATACAATGCTATCCTTTCTTATTTACTGGATTTAGGGTACTGTGATGCTCTTTGCATCAAGGTGTTAGTTACATTAGTTTCACAAAATTCGAGACAGTTGCCATTTGCAATCCAAGCCAAAATATCACTGAAGCTGAACTTGAAGCAGACAGTATCATTAAGTAAATGGACTTGTCTTTGTGGATATCAAGCCTCGTCATTGCAACACACAAAACTGGAGATCTTAGACCATGCATCACCTTTAAGGTGGTGAACAAATAAATCATTCCAGACAAGTCTCTACTTCCTATAAACCAAGAAATATCAACATTATTTCATCACTCCGCAGTCTTCATGAAGCTTGTCATGCGATGAAGATATCTACAAATATCACTCATGGAGCAAAGCCAATATCTTATAAATTTTGTTCCTCATGAAGGTGTGCTTCAGTTCCGCAGAATGCCCTATGGGTAAGCTTAGTACCTAACACATTCTAGAGGATTATTTCTCCAGTTTGGTCAGGCATTGAGGGGATATGCAACCTGCTTGTTGATGGCATTGTACGAGCAAGGGACACAACAGAACATGATCATTGGTACTCCTTTTGCTTGAGAAACACAATTTGATGCTCAACAAGGATAAATGCGCATTCAGGGAATCCAAGTTTGACCTTCTAGGATGCAAAGTGATAGCAGCTGGGGTAAAACTTACACATGACATTTTCAGTTATTCAGACACTTCCAACCCCATCTAAGGTGAAAGAGTTGACACTGATCTTCGGTACTGCCAGCATTTATCAAACATTAGGCTAAGAACACTGAGAGGGAGGGCCTCTTCAAAAGTTACTGCGCAAAGACGAGCAATGAATAATCATATAGGAAACAGTGTTTGGCAATTCAAAGCTTTCTCCGACCACCCCCCCCGGCCGAGTCGGAGAATCGCCGGGGGCGGCGTGAATCCCGCCCCGCCGCTCCGATGCCGGCTGCCGAATTCTCCGGCGCCGGTTTACAGGTGGGGGTGGGGATTGCGCCGCGCCGGTTGGGGGCCGTTGGCAGCGGCCGCCCCCGGCAATTCTCTGGGCCCCGATGGGCCAAGCGGCCACCCATTTTCGGCCAGTCCCGCCGGCGTGAAATGGACATGGTCCATCCTGGCGGGGCCTGGCTTGGAGGGCGGCTTGCGGAGTCCCTGGGGAGCGCGGGGGGATCCAGCCCCAGGAGGGGCCCCCACGGTGGCCTGGCCCGCGATCGGGACCCACCTTTCCCTCCGCGCCGGCCTCTGTAAGGCTCTGCCATGGCCGGAGCGGAGAAGAAACCCCCTGCGCATGTGCAGGAAACACAGCAGTTGTTCTGCACGCCGGCAGTCCTGCGCATGCGCCAACTTGTGCTGGCCTGCGGTGGCCCTTCGGCGCCATTGGCGCAGTGCCAACCACTCCAGCGCCGGCCTAGCCCCCAGAAGTGCGGAGGATTCCGCAACTTCCGGGTGGCCCGATGCTGGAGTGGTTTGCGCCGGTACGTGCCGCCCCGCCAATTGCGGGAGAATCCTGCCCGATCTCCGCAGTCCTGATGCATTTCAACCTACATGTGGAAATGTATGTCACAACAGATGCAATGGGAAATACAACTGGAGTGCATTCTCACAACATGTTGAATGACCCCATTGACCAATTGCATGCATGTTACACCCGTTGTTGGAAATTGAATGCACATATTCTACTGGAGAGCAGGAAGCACTAGCCTGTATCTACACTTTGTCAATATTGTCACATGTATCTCTGGAGAAGAAAGGGTCAGGTCAACAACCTCTACACATCAACAGATGGTCAGATCATTTTCATCAATACAACTTCAAAGTCGAATATCTTGCAGGTTTATGCAACTGAGTAGTTGTTGTACTTTGCCGTACTTCTATCACAGACAGCATTATTGTTAGCCAATGTTAGTGAAGCAACATGTGAGATTGAAGACTATGTGATCGCGGGGATTTTCCAAGGTATACTTCCCTCTGTTGCCGCCCGTTCATATACCTGTCTGGATGCCTCTCAAATTATGCTATCGTGCTCGCCTCTACCACCTCCGCTGGTAAAGCGTTCCAGGCACCCATCACCCTCTGCGTAAAAAACTTTCCACGCACATCTCCCTTAAACTTTCCCCCTCTCACCTTGAAATCGTGACCCCTTGTAACTGGCACCCCCACTCTTTGAAAAAGCTTGTTGCTATCTACCCTGTCCATACCTCTCATAATTTTGTATACCTCAATCAGGACCCCCCTCAACCTCCATCTTTCCAACGAAAACAATCCTAATCTACTCAACCTTTCTTCATAGCTAGCACCATCCATACCAGGTAACACCTGGTGAACCTCCTCTGCACCCTCTCCAAGGCATCCACATCCTTCTGGTAATGTGGCGACCAGAACTGCATGCAGTATTCCAAATGTGGCCTAACCAAAGTCCTATACAACTGTAACATGACCTGCCTACTCTTGTACTCAATACCCCGTCCGATGAAGGAAAGCATGCTGTATGCCTTCTTGACCACTCTATCAACCTGCGTTGCCACCTTCAGGGTACAATGGACCTGAACTCCCAGATCTCTCTGTACATCAATTTTCCCCAGGACCCTTCCATTGACCATCTAGTCCGCTCTTGAATTTGATCTTCCAAAATGCATCACCTCGCATTTGCCTGGATTGAACTCCATCTGCCATTTCTCTGCCCAACTCTCCAATCTATCTATATTTTGTTGTATTCTCTGACAGTCCTCCTCGCTATCTGCAACTCCACCAATCTTAGTATCATCTGCAAACTTGCTAATCAGACCACCTATACCTTCCTCCAGGTCATTTATGTAGATCACAAACAACAGTGGTCCGAGCACAGATCCCTGTGGAACACCACTAGTCACCCTTCTCCATTTTGAGACACTCCCTTCCACCACTACTCTCTGTCTCCTGTTGCCCAGCCAGTTCTTTATCCATCTAGCTAGTAAACCCTGAACGCCATACGACTCGACTTTCTACATAGCAAATTGTTGGAAATGACGACAACACATTCATTGTTTGGTCAATGACGTTTTAGACAAGTTTTTCACAAGTTGTTTACAAAATGTGTTTGCTGGAGAGTATCACTATAGACAATGGATCACAGTTCATAGATTCCTTATAGCAAGCTATGGAATTCACCGACATCTGACATCAAGCGATAAAACCCACAATCAAATGGTGGTGTTGAACAATTCAACAGGGTGATCATGTCTGAGAACAAATATGTCAGAGGAGAAAACTTCCGAACAATCCATTCATATCTGGGTATCAATCAATCCCACACCCTCTGGCTGGAAAGAAACGGCCAAACTTATGACTGCTAATAAATTCTGCATGCTGCTGACTATTCTTGAGCCATCACAGCTATCCAAAGAGAATGCCAGGTTGAAAGCAGAAGGAATCACAAAGGAACAAGGTAAAGCAAAATCATACTTTGGCAAGCGAACATGTGAAAGGAAACCATGTTTTGAAGTTGGAAATTGGGTTCTCATCACATGGCAAATCGCAAACACAAATTTGCATAATCTCGATCAGGTCTAAAGCAGATCAAGTGGTTGCTTGGTACGGAAGCTTACCTGTTGGGTGACAATACAAAGTGGAACACAAGACATTGGATAGGGAGCAGAGCAGGATATTTTGTGGACAGCGATTATGAGGCTATATTTCCATTTGCAATGAGTGACTGTGATGATGACCATCCATCTGATCAAGTTGACCTTGGGTAGGGTGCCCTTTCCAAGAGCTGGGGCAGACTCGATGGGCCGAATGGCCTCCTTCTGCACTGTAAATTCTATGATAATCATGCAGAATGACAACCTCCAATTGTGGATCTGAAAAGCTGTCATAAGGAACCTTCACATCTTGAGGACCATTTCAGTACTTGGAGAAAATGGAAGTGCTCAACTGCAAGAAATAACTTAATGTACATATGTTTCTTGTTTAAGATGGTTTAGTTTAAAATAAGGTTTTTGACAAAAGGGAAAAGATGAGCAGCGGAATTCTCTGTCAGCGGGATCCGCTGGTCTGCTGGCAGCGCACATGTAGGTTTCCCTACAGCGTAGGGTGGCCACAATGGGGAGCCCCATTGGCCAGCTGCTGGAATGGAGAATCCCGCTCCTGGTGGGGGTGCGCTGTGCTGGAAAATGTGGCTGGCGGACTGGAGAATCCCACCCATGGTATTCAATTGTTCAGGGTCTGTCTGTGTCTGTTTCTCTGTTCTGCGAGCTATTAGTCAAGTCTGCGCGTAGTGACAGAGAAAATGAAACTCAACTGAGAGCTAGAAGCTGGAAGCATGAGAGAAAGCAGACAGTTTAGAGCCATTGTACATAACATTTCTGCACACATAGAGCTGGTGTGTCATCTCTGCATATCTCCAAGGCAGAAAACACTACATTTAACAGCGTGAGGAAGGCAACAGGAAGCTACCCCAAGTATTCTTTCACCTCATCATATTGCTTATTTCTCAATGAAATTGAAGAATGGGACACTTCTATGAGCAACTGAAGAGAAAAACGCAAGACCCCAAGACATGGAGAAATGAGCAGAGAATAGGCAGACAAATATTACACCATTTTAATATTGTCTGCAATTTTGTACTCCATTTCTTCTACCCTACATCCAAGTAACAGATATGTACAATCAAGAGAGAGGTTCTGACAAGAGGATCCACTAGGATACCACAATCTAACTCCAAGTACACTCAAATTCAGATTTTTCATTTCCTCCCTTCTAACCGGCACTTAATCAAATTCACCACCTCCCTTTGTTCCACATCCTTAATCTTCCCCAGTTGTCTCCTCTGTGGTACCTTGTCAAAGGCTTTCTGATAATTCATGTGTACCACATGGACTGCATTTCTCCTACCTATCACATTTCACATCTCCTCAAAGAGCAACTCCCCCCATCATTTGTTGGATGCTCCTAAATCTATAAAATCACTATAAAATTGGTTTTGTAGGCCTTCATTTTCGAATAGCACATCGTATAGTAAAGATCATGGTGTACATTATTTAGCACCAACCTTTGAATTGAACAAAACTGGAAATTAAAAGACCTATCTCAACAATACATTTGTGATAAATAACCGCTGATGAAAATGACACCTTTTACATTTCAGAAACTTAAATTTTGTTGTTTTTTAACGAGCAGTAATAAAATGCACACCCGCCTTGCTTATCAATAACTAATTTTACAATGAGATGCTTAAGCAGGCATTAAGGCTCTCATTTAATATAGTCAACAGGTTTAAACATGGCAAAAGTGAGGCCACTGAAATTTAGCAGTGGGACCTGAGCCTGTGCAAATTTGTACCACTTGGATATGCTTTGCATCTTTTTTTTGCTGGTGTAAAACAGGTGCAAACTATATCCACAATGAGAATAATGGTCAAGAAATGAATATCTGGTCCATTTGGCATTTTTACTGACTCCCTGCAGTCTGGACGATTACATCCTTGAATATACATCAAGTGGCTGAGCTATGTGATGGATAGGCAATTGCTCTTTCATTTACTGTTGCATTTTCCACGAGGCATGATTATTTGTTGCCTCCCACCAGAATACTTATTTATGCATCTTTTCAGTGTTGGACAATCATTCAAATGCAGTTTAAATAATGGGCTAATGGATGAAGAGGAAATTTTTTGAAAATGTTACAGCATTAAAAATATTGACTTGGGAGATGCTCTGGCAAGCACTGCATAAAACAACACATTTATCCTAACTGAGTTATTGGATTAAGAAAGTGCTATCACTGATAGGGTGCAATTTGTGAACAAGCTACTTCCTGGAACAACCAGGGATAGCCTGTTTGAAACTGACTTTAAATGCTGCCATATGCACCATTCTGGGGAATTAAGTGCAAAGACAGATATAGTCTGCTGCAACATTAACCATACAATTTTCATCTGGGAACATAGGAATATAGGAACAGAAGTAGGCAATCATAGGCCCTGGAGCTATCCTGCCATTCAATTAGATCATGACTGATTTGCTTCTAGCTCGAGCTACATTCCCTAATTCCATAACCCTGAACACACTTTGCTGACAAAAACCTATAAATTTTGAAATTCAATAGCCTTTGGAGGCAGAAACCTCCAGATTTCCTCTACCATGAATACGTGCTTCTGACACCACTCTTGAATGAACTCATTCTAATTTTAAGGTTATGTCTCTGTCTGTTGTTCTCATTTATACTATGTAAAAAAAATGTGGCACTTTAAGGCAATTTAAGTTATTCGTGCTACAATGACATTGCTGTACATCACCATATGTCTTTCTCAACAATTTCCAAAGCACCGTTTAAAAAGAACGTTGTAAGGATTTCATGTGTGAAGGAAGGAATAAAGGAGAGATAACAGGCTTTGTGGTGCGAGAGATCGGAGGGGATTGAAGCTTGGTTGAAGAGGTGGGTTACAAGTGGGTTGTTGAACGTGAAGAGGCAGCGGGCTTTTGTGAGGAGGGCTGGAAACAGCAGAGCTGCGACAGCTGAGGATTCATGTACGAAGAGAAGGGAAATCATGTAAGGCCATTTTGGGAGTTGAAGATAGTGAGCTGCAGGTTGTTGGAGGTAGAATGGGCTCCCGGAACTGACCTAAGATAACTTTCAAGGAACAGTTCTGTGGTTGGGTAGCGAGCAGCCAGGTATTGCTTAGGCAAGGAAAGCAAAACGGAAACATGGTGCATAGTTCAATATTTTCTCAGTGTACCAAGTTTAATGAAATTGTAAACTCATTTATAAAGACTGAGCTATTGAACCTTATATCTAATATGACTTTAATTGTATAAGATTAGCCTTTCCTACTCCACTTCCCACAAAAAAACCATGTCAGTCTGGTTGATTCAAATGAGATCCATCCACTTGTAATTGTCCTAATTACAGTTCCATCATAAGTTTAGTTGATTAGTATTCTGTGGTTTAGTAACAAAATTCCTATAATTCAGTTTGTCTGCTGAGTGCAGGAAAATAGCTGTGAACGGAATCTCATTTCACTATTACAACATTTGTGTGATACATCCTGAAAATATCTCCATAAATGCCTTTCGTGAATGTAGAACTACGACAAATAGTGGCAGAAACACAAACATTGAGAGAGAGCAATCGGAGTTTTATCATAAGTGATGATCCAGGAAATTTTGATTTTGTTAATACACTAATTGGTCTGTTAGCATGTGGCTACGACCTGAGGGAGGAAGGTCGGGAGAAACAGCAGAAAAGGGAGAGGAAGAAAGAGAGAGAGAATCAATGAAGTATGACATGAGAGGCACAGAAGAAGAAGCAAAGAAGACTTTGAGAAAAGGAAAGGGGGAAGAGAATAAAACTAATGATGAATAAGAGTGATTAAGAAGGGGATCAGGGGTTATGGGACGAAGGCAGGAGAATGGGGATGAGAAACTTATCAGCCATTATTGAGTGCCAGAGCAGACTCGATGGGCCAAATGACCTAATTCTACTCCTATGTGTTCAGGTTTTATAGTTTAAGATAAAATGAATAGAGGAAAAGTAAAGTGACAATGCGAAGACGTAACGTATGGTATAGCCTCAGATCACGGGAGATCTCAACCGGTGGCCAATGGCGAACTGCCTCCGCTGAGGGAAAACATGCCACAGGAGAGCCGGAAAACTCCCGGCTTCAGTTTGGAATTGGGGGTTCATGGGAGATAAAAGTGGCGAGTTAATTGTTTGGCGCCCCCAGAGGGGGAGGAGGGCCAGGACACTTTAGCTCTTGGTGGGAATAATGTCCGTATAAATTTCATTTACAGGAGAAATTGCCAGAAACATTAGTACATAGATTCCATATTCACTGTGGTTTAGTCCCACCTATTGTGTGTATGCTTGAGTGGGAAAAGGTTAGCAAAACACAGGAAAGGTATAAGGCAACAAAGGAAAGACTTGAATCAGAATATTAGGGGAAGAGTTCTGCCAGATGGAATAAAATCAGAAACCAGTGTAAGATTATCATATTTAGCACTTTGGAAGCTCAAGAGAGGAAATTTGAAGAAGGATTGTGTTCCGACAATAGAATCTGTCCATCCTTTCATCACACATGAAAATGAAAATGAAAATTCACTTATTGTCATGAGTAGGCTTCAATGAAGTTACTGTGAAAAGCCCCTAGTCGCCACATTCCGACGCCTGTCCGGGGAGGCTGGTACGGGAATCTAACCGTGCTGCTGGCCTGCTTGGTCTGCTTTAAAAGCCAGCAATTTAGCTCAGTGAGCTAAACCAGCCCCTAAAAAACACATTTAAGGCTGTGTTACAAGAGTTTGATTTTGCCTCTTGATTCTTCCTTTCTCTGCTGTGTCCAGGCATTTCTTTATGCTAAAGATGAGAATTTACTCCTGGCTGTTAAGTTTTCAATGTTGGACATCAAGTTTGCTTTGCAGAGCTGATAAGGTCCATAGCTAGATAGAGACCGTTTATAAGACCTGTTAAGATTTTGTGACAGTTGCTGACAAAGGAATCTTCCCTCACTGTTTTCTATTTGTGTATTTTGGGTTTTCACATGTTATGTTTTACTCATTTTATTAGATTTCTTCTTGTTTAATTTTGAAAAATAAAAATGTATCTATTACATAAATACACAGAGTTGATGTAAAAAAAAATTAAGGTCTAATTTTAGCTCAGTGTGGGATTTTTCAACCCTACCCACCAGCAGGATTTTTCAGTCCAGCCAAAGGTGATGCATCCCCCCCCACCGCCACCACCTCGCAAATGGCCTTCGACTTGGACGGGACCGGAAGATCCCATCGACGGCCAATGTCGGTCCACCTCCATTGAGGGAAACATACCATGAGGGGTGGGGGGGGGGGGGGGGGGGCGGGTAGTGGGGTAGTGGAGGCAGAAAATCCAGGCTTCAGTGCTGGGACTAGCGCAATGGATGACTGAAGTGACCAGTGAATTTTTGGTGCACCCAGAGGGGGAGACCCAGGACATTTTAACATCAATCAGTGGGAGTCAATCGCTAATGGGCGTTCAGGCTACTGCTGATTGCCCTGGCAAGGTGACAAAGATATTGGGCGGGTGGCCAGCAAGTCTATGACAGGAGTGTTAAGGGGTGTGGGAGTTGGTGTTGGGGGTGGAGTCCGTGTTGGGGCTATGGTTGAGCCCACGGCAAGGAAGATCCAAGATATCTGCCGGCTCTCAAGAAACCCTTTAATTTTTCAAGAAATGGTCTGCCTAGAATACCTGTTTCATGATCCATGTTGTCTTCCAGATTTTTCCTGGTGGGTGGAGATGGCAAGCAGCAGTCAGTCCATGGTCAAAATGGCCCCCTCATCCAATTATGTCATTAAGGTGACCTTTCCATTTAGATCAGGGTCCTGCTCCTCTGCAGAAGGTGGGCTTTCTGCGCCTGAATTCCGACAAAATAAACTGCTGGGGGACGGGAACAGTGTGTCAGGAAAATCGTACAAGGTGTCTGTTATTTTAACCTTCCCATCTACCCCTGCCACCCCCCCCCCCCCACCCTGTGCCCACAAAAATGGGTCAATTTAACTTCCCTTTCTGCCTCTTTAAACTTTGTGCCTTACGCACAATATAATTTCGAACCAAAATGTACAGTATTGTTTCTATTCAGGAGCTGACAACCTAATCAGGTAGTTTACCACCAATCAATCATTCGATGGGTCATTCAAATAATTCATTTCCCTTAGAACGACCCCGAGAAACAAAAAAAATCAAATAATCATTGTGCTCTGGTCAAAAGTCTGGTTCTGAGCAGTAAAAGTCAGATTTACAATATTGTCAATCTCACTAAATTCAAACCTTTTATATTAATTGATCAAACCACAATTTGCATGGAAACGAGACCTTTAAGAGATCAGACTGGCAGCCATTTTAGTTCTCTGTGAACAATGTTACTTATTTTTCTGATGACAGCAGAGACCTATCAGTAGGCCTTAAGATACCCCTCCAGGGTAGTATTAACCTATGAATAGTTTTCCTTCCTGTGCAATTCATGAAAGTCCCAATCTATATGGAACACAATGGATAAAGGAATACTGAGGCGGATAGAGTGAATTTTCAGGCTTTCAATTAGAACAACCATGCAGAAGCAAATTTCAACTCTAAATTCTCTTTGAAGAACTTTGACTTTAGTTTCAGCAAACTCCTATGTACATGAATAGAGAATCCAAAATTAATTGTGTAAAAATTATTGATAGATATTATTGGCAATTAGTCATTTATACTTTAGCCCGATACACCGATGACAGTAAATATCGCGGCTCTTTTACTTTTAGCAGCTTTGTAAACTGAATGAGGTGGGAAATTCATCTTGGTCGATATCACACCATCAATTAATTCCCTGCCTGCTATTCAGTTCCACTTACTTCAATGGAACTCACCATTCAATGAGGTCTGCAGCCAGCGGCTCAGGCAATTCTGCCCATTTTGTGTCGAATTTGTATCCCCCGTGTGTGGCATTACCCATGGTGAGTGAGAAAACGCAACATTAGTCGGCGTTAGACACAGTATAATGGGAAAGGTGCTGCCGGAAATAAGTAAGGCACTTACACAAAGTATTTACTTTGTACGTTGCAGCCTGTAAATGGATACATTTGGCATGTGTTTGTGGTAAACAGAATATAATGCAATGTCGGTGTGTTATTTCTGTTTTTAAGTTTTATTTGTGATGTTTAAAACATTTTTATCATTGCTATTTTGAGCAAAATCATTTCACCCCAGACATAACAAGGAGTTCCAGGAATTTCTCTGTTAAGTTATTGGCCTGAATTGTCCGCCCGTTTGCGCCGGCGGGATTCTACGTTCTCACTGCAAGCGGGGAGAACGCGGATCGAAGAATACCAGCCTTTGTACCCAACCACGTCCAGTATGGCGTTGCTGCACGACGGGTGAATTTTTCACAGCTTGTGGGATGTGCATTGAATTCACCACTGAGCTCTGCCCTTATTTCGGTTAATGGCTGGATTGCGGCATAGGGGTGCAGAGGGGACTAGTGCCAGGACACAACATGGTGAGGTTAATGCTCGGCACGAAAATAAAAAAAATATTTCAGTGGAAAGGAGAACATTTGTAGGAATCTGCCTCTGCTTTGAAATTGGTAAAGACAGCAGCGAAAATTTGCAGCTTTAACAATAGTCCAGTATTTATGAGTCATTTTGAAAACAAAGCAACTCATTCTGATTTGAAATATTGATCAGCACTTTTTTTTTCCTAATCAAATCTGATCTGATAAGGCAGGTAACAATATTGATAGTGAATCTAATTTGAAATATATTGCAGACACTTAAATGGTTTCATTTTCCACTGAGAATATGACAATACTAACCTTTCCAGTCCATCAAAAATGATTATTAAATAGAAATGCTCAACTCCCTGTTGCCCTGTCATGGGTGCATGTGAGGGCACAATCGTGATTCTAATAATCTCTAATTGGGATGTGCTGTAAAAGTAATAGGGCCGATTGCCTGATGTTGCGTTCAGTAAGTGAGTCCATGTTGTCTTGCTTGCCCTAGCGCAGGATCAGGAAAGAGGATCCAGGTGTCCAGTTTTCTCGGAGTCGAATCCAGCAGTCGCATATTTTCAGTTCCTTGAAGGCTGCACTCAGAGTCCGGGCGGGCCTCATTCTTCCCCCAATCGCAGTCATTTTTATTAAAATAAATTTTGCAACCAATTCCATTATGCTTCTGCCCTCTTTATTCCTTTAGCATTTCTTGTATAAAGCCAGCCCCTTAGGGCCAATATCACGGAGTTTGGAATCGTCATGACATGAAAGGAAAGCGTGACTTAAATTTATATAAAGCTTTTCTGAACCACAGGAACTCTCCAGAAGCTTTACAGAAAATAATATATTTTTTGAAGTGTAGTAATTGTTGTAATATATAGGAAACACAGCAGTCAACCCACACACAGCAAACAACAATGTGATAATGAGCATGCTATCAGGGTTTGTTTGTGTGATGTTGACTGAGAGATAAGTATTGGCCAGGACCAATACTCTCCTTTGCAATAGTGCCTTGGGATCTTTAATGTCCAGGCAGATGAGGGAAAGGATAGTTATGATTGATGGGTCATCACCACATCAAAAGCAGTTAAGTGCTTTCTGCTGAGAAAAACAGGCAGTGAAAACACTTATCCCCTAGATGTTTCTAAGAATTGTGGTTAGGTACACAGCAGGGTACTTCAAATGCATCCAAGCATGAAGGTAAATGAAAATAAATAATTCAGACACCTGGCTGTTTGTCAATGTCAGCCTACTAAAAGCTATTTCCCTTTGAAAGTGAATAGAAGCCTCTCAAATCAAATGATCTGAGGAGGGTTAAGGCCTTGTGATGCGTTTTGGTTTTCTCTGAAGAAAGCTGCTGCTTTCTACACTTCTGTGTGAGGCAGCAGGTATAAGAGACAGCTACGTGAAAAGTAGGTGATACGGGCCCCTACAGATGTGTTGCACCCCATTTGCCCTCATGAATCCCGTGATTTGCTGACTGGTGAATGGCGTATCATTGCCAGTCTCAATAGTGAAGGGGCATGGTTGGTAGAAGGTTTTCTCGCTCCTGACATGTACCGCACTCCTGGGCTACATTTTCTATATCTGCATCCAGGCCCGACCACCAAATATAGCTGCGGGCAAGCATTTTTATTTTGGACATTCCCCGGCTGCACGTTATGCCCCACAAGATGGGGTCTTGGTCCTTATCCAGGACGACAACATGCGTTCCCCACAAAAACATGCCATCTTCCACGCTAAACTTGGACATTTTTGTTGAGAATGCCCGTGACTCATTGGGCAGTCTTCTATACTGATCCCTGTACAGGATTATGTGTCAAACATTCAAAAGTATCGGGTTGGTTTACATAGTTACATAGAAAATAGAAGCAGGAGGAGGCCATTCGGCCTTTTGATCCTGCTCCACCATTCATTACGATCATGGCTGATCATCAAGTTCAATACCATGATCCCGCCTCCTCCCCACCCCCCAATATACCCTTGATCCCTTTAGCCCCAAGAGCTATATCTAATTCCTTCTTAAAATTACGGCTTGCGATCCATAATGATCATGAACCATCGACCGTACATATAGTGGCAGAATTTCTTCACATCGAAGACAACTGGCAGACCTTCTTTCTCAGTTTGCGCATAATTGCGCTCGGCCAGGACCAGTGACCGGAAGGCGAAAGCAATCAGCCTCTCTCAGCCATCTTCCATGCGGGGCGAGAAAACGGCACCAATACCATATGGTGACGTGTCACATGTGACGACTAGTTGCTTGGCGGAATGGTAGTGCGTCAACCATTCTGAGGAAGTCAATTGCTTTTTCACTTGTGTGAATGCTTCTTCCTGTTACTTTTTCCATGCACATTCCAGGTTCTTTTTTAAGAGGAGGTGTAGTGTGTGTGGGGGGGGGGCAACATGGTCGCCAGACCTGGAATGAACTTTCCGTAATAGTTCACCATTCCGTGGCGTTTTCTGTGGTGTTTTCAGGTGTTGGAGCCTATTGAATTACCCGTACTTTCTCCCCGACTGGGTGTAGCCCTTCTCGGTCCACTCAGTAGCCCAGGTATAGTACTTCCCTCGCGTGGAACATGCATTTTCTCTATCCGGATGAACATCCGGCTCTGAAAAGCGGTGGAGAACCTCAGGCAAATTATTTAAATGTTCCTGTTCAGTTGTCGCTGTGACTGACACATCGCCTAAATACACTGCCACTAGCGGCAATCCTCTCAGTATGCTTTCCATTACTCTTTGGAAAAGTGCCCAGGCCGACGACACATTTACGGGATGGAGGGTCCAACTCTAACTGCAAGCACCATGGCTCTTATCGAGCTTCGTAAATGAGTGTCCACCAGCCAGTGTTGAGGTACAGATCATCGAAGTGGGACATTGGGTAACGATCCAACTTGTAGTCCCCACACAGTCCGACCGTAACAAGGCATAAAGGACCGGGCGAGCCATGAGGTACTTCAGTTGTGCACCCAGTCTACCTGTATTTTCACAATGGCCCCCTTAATTTTTCCCAGTCCAAGCTGGAAAACCTTGGGGTATTTCCCCAGCACTTTGTTTAGGTCCCCGGATCCCATTTGGAAAATCTGATGCCAGTCAAGGTGGAGGTGCTTTAACCAATCGAGCAGGCTGGAGCTGTGTCCTTTCACTATGGTCAATGGGCGTCACACTGACTGTTGGCCGTAAACTACTGGAGTCATTGTGGTTCCTGCAATGGCTAATGGTTCACCGCAGTACCTTGCTAACCTTGTGTCGGTGTCCCGCATCTCACTGCTGCACCTCCATCTTTATCCTGTCACAGGTTTGCTTTCCAATAATGGAAACCACAGCTCCGATGTCAAGTTCCATGTCGACTGGATGGCCATTAATCTGCACGATTAATGGTTAGGGGCCACTCTGGGTTGTGCAATGCAACGCCGCTGCATGCACTCCTCTTTTGGCCGCTCCAGTTGGAAAGTGCGAGCCCTCAGTTGGCCCCTGCCTCTACTGGGATGCTGGGGTTACTTGTTAACTTGTGCTTTGCACTCCCTGTGGTGCCTGCGTTCACTTACTCCACAGCGCGGGGATCTCCCTCGACAGAATCCGGGGAGGTATCCCGTCGGGATGTTTCAATCCTAGATCAACCAGGGCACTTGGTCCAGTGCAGCGTTTCAGTCCTGAGGGAGGCCGCTCTGCGGAAGGCGACATGTCCTGGGGTGTTGACCTCAATCTCTTGGATTTCTTGCACCCCTCTCTCAGTGCTTTTGCGAGAAAATGAAATTTGCATTGGCCTGCGGAAGGTCTCGGGATGTTTTGGTTTGCAACTTCCTTTGTTATTGATGCAGCAGACCAGGCAATGCCACAGCATTTCAGAAAGAGAATTTCTGTATTCACAAAATCCGGCTTTTGTAGCCACGTCAGAAACTCTCTGTTACGGACTCTCCTGGGCTCCTTTCTGCCGTGTTAAAACGGCATTGCTGCACCATAACAGACGGTTTAGTGTTGAAGTGTTGTGCTACTATGGTTACCAATTCCTCAAATGTCTTAGGGCGGGATTCTTCAGCCATGCCCGCGTGACGACCGGAAATTCCCACCGGAGGTCAACGGACCTTTACGGGGTTCCCGTCCCAACTGCGGCGGGAGCGGCCCAAGAGTTCAGGCCCTAGTGTCCGGATTTGGGGATATATAAGGCTCTTTATCATTCTATAAGTATGAGTCCCACAGACAGTCAGTAATATCACTCTGTCGATTCACATCTGTGGTAGTGTTCACCCGGAAATAGTAATGCATACGTTTAGTGTACTGTGTCCTATCTTCTATGGTTGCGTCCAACCTTCCGAATGAAGGCATTTTTGTGCTAAAAATTTTTTAAAATCCAACCTTAATCGAGCAGTGGAAAGGAAGCGGTGTAACAGCATCAACAGTAATCTAATTTTATCCTCCTCACCAGTTTAGTGGGCCACAGGCGAGTCCAAATCGAGTCGGTGAAAGAAAATTACGTTTATTACGAAGCAATTACATTTACAATCTACATCAGATCCCAGCCTGGTCAGCTCTGTCAGTTCCATACCTGGCCGACTTTATACAGATCTCAATCATGAATGTCCTTGGATAAAAGCAAATTACTGGGGATGCTGGAATCTGAAACGAGAGGGAAAATGCTGGAAAATCTCAGCAAGTCTGGCAGCATCTGGAGGGAGAGAAAAGAGCTACCGTTTCGAGTCCGATGGCTCTTTGATAAAGAGTCATCGGACTCGAAATGGTAGCTCTTTTCTCTCCCTACAGTTGAATGTCCTTGGGCTCCCTGCCCCCTTTAGCAGGAGAGCTTGTACTCGGCGAGACTCATGGGGAGGCTGATTGCTACAACCCCGTAAGCCTCGTGTGGATTAAAGTGCCCATGAAAATCTCCCATTGGCAAGTTTGTGACCTGGAATTAGTCCCCACCTCCATTTCCCATCCTTATGGAAGAAAAAGTCCTGCCAGTAGAGTACAGAAGCCACACATTTATGTGAAACCTATGTGATGTCCTAGTTCAACCTCAGCTGGAGGGTTGGATCCCATTCTGGACAAATCACTTCTGGAAGGATGGGAAGACTTTGAAGAATGCACAGGAGAGATTTCCAAGAAAGGTTCCAGCGATGAGGGACATCAGTTACGTGACTATGGCGTAGCTGGGGTAGTTCTTCTTAGAGCAGAGAATGCTAAGAGAAGATTGGATAGAGGTGTTTAACATCAGGAAGCATTTAGATAGAGTGAATAACTAGAAAGTGCTTTCTCTCAAGAACTGAAGGGGTTAATAACCAGAGGGCACGGATTGAAGGTGATTGGCAAAAAAAGCAGGGGTGCCATCTTTGTATCCTCATTGGCTACGGGTGAGATCCCAGAAGACTGGAAAATAGCTAGTGTGGTACCGTTGTTTAAGAAATGTAGCAGGGATAATCCGGGAAACTATAGGCCGGTGAGCTTCACGTCGATAGTAGGTCAATTATTGGAGAGAATTCACAGGGATACGATTTATACCCATTTGGAAACAAATGGACTCATTGGCGATAGACAGCATTGTTTTGTAAAGGGGAATCGTGCCTCATTAACTTGATCGAGTTTTTTGAGGAGGTGACAAAGATGATTGATGAGGGGAGGGTGGTGGATGTTGTTTACATGGACTTCAGTAAAGCCTTTGGCAAGGTGCCTCATGACAGACTGGTACAAAAGGTGACGTCACACAGGATCAGAGGTGAGGTGGCAAGATGGATACAGAAATGGCTCGGTCACAGAAGGCAGAGGGTAGCAGTAGAAGGGTGTTTTTCGGAATGGAAGGTTGTGACTACTAGTGTTCCACAGGGATCGGTGCTGGGTCCTCTGTTGTTCGTAGTATAAATAAACGATTTGGAGGGAAATGTAGCTGGTCTGATTAGTAAGTTCGCGGATGACACCAAGGTTGGTGGAGTGGCAGAAAATGTGGATTGTCAGAGAATACAGCAGGACATTGATAGGTTGGAAACCTGGGCAGAGAAATGACAAATGGAATTTAATCCGGACAAATGTGAGGTGATGCATTTTGGTAGGTCTAACATAGAGGGGAAATATACAGTAAGTGGCAAAACTTTTAGGACTATGGAAAGTGAGAGAGATATGGGTGTACAGGTCCGCAGATCTTTGAAAGTGGCACCTCAAGTAGACACGGTAGTCAAGAAAGCATATGGAATGCTAACCTTCATTGCACGGGGCATCGAGTATAAAAACTGGCAAGTCATGCTACAGTTATATAGAACGTGGTAAGGCCGCATTTGGAATATTGCACACAATTCTGGTCACCACACTACCAGAAGGAAGTGGAAACTTTGGAGAGGGTGCAGAGGAGGTTTACCAGCATGTTGCCTGGTCTGGAGGGTGTTAGCCATGTGGCGAGGCTGAATAGACACGGACTGTTCTCATTAGAATGACGGAGGTTGAGGGGTAACCTGATAGAGGTCTATAAGATTATGAGAGGCATGAATGGAGTGGGCGGGCAGGAACTCTTTTGCAGGGTGGATGGGTCAGTCGCTAGGGGGCATAAGTTTAAGGTCCGTTGGGCAAAATATAAAGGAGATGTGCGAGGCAAGCTTTTTTTATACAGAGGCTGGTCAGTGTCTGGATCGTGCTGCCAGGGGAGGTTGTGGAAGCAGATACATTAACGGTGTTCAAAAGGCATCTCGACAAATACATGTGTAGGATGGGTATTGAGGGAAATGGCATTAGGAAGTGCTGAGGGTTTTGGCTAAGGGTAGTATCATGACCGGTACACACTTGGAGGGCCGAAGGGCCTGTCCCTTTGTTGTATTGTTCTTTGTTCTTTGTTGTTATTGACATAAGGAAAGTCTTTTGTAGGCAGCAGGATTTGGAATGCACTGCCCAGTACAGTGAAAACAGATTCAATGTAGCCTTCAAAAGCAAATTGGATGAAAAGTTAAAGGAGAGGAAGTTTGCAGGGATCATAGAGAAAGGGACATGGGACAAATTGGATTTCACTTTGTAAGAACCAGCTTAGACTCATTGGGCCCAATGGCCTCCTTATGTGCGGTACAATTCCATCATTGTATGAAGCAACCTCTAAGCCTTGAAGAATGTGATTATATAAAGTGTAAAACAAGCCATTATTTAATGTCAAAACTGCAAGCTCATTTTGAGGTTGAGAGCTTGTTTGTAATGCTATCTGTAGCTATCAATGAGAGTACTACTTTGCAATCACTTCCAGCCACCATTATCCTTCATATATTAATTAGTTTTCTACACTAATTAACTGAGCTAAATCAGGTCCCTTAGAACATTGACTCTAACTACCTGAAGCCATGTAGTGACAAATTTTCTGTCAACCGCCTTGATGACTCGTTTTAGTGTTTTAACGGCTGGTTTACTGGATTTGTCAACCTGACGACGTGGGATAGAAATTATGTTGGGAAATTCATAAAACTAGTTGGTGAACTAAATATTAAAAATGCATTGACTAAACCATCGGCATGTTTACAGACAACATTAACAGGTCATGAAACAGGCTAAAATCCTCTTTGACAGAGGTTTTCTAATTTTCTAGATTCATAGAATTTATAGAGTTTACAGTGAAAAAGGAGACCATTCGGCCCATCCAGTTTGCACTGGCCCCTGGAAAGAGCACCCTACCCAAGTCCACGTCTCCACTCTATCCTTGTAACCCAATAACCCCACCTAACCTTTTCAACACTAAGGGGAATTTTCTTTTATCATGGCCAATCAACCTAACCCGCACATTTTTATCTAAATATCAGACAGCAAAAAAATGTTAGAATTAGTCAATATGCTGGTGTTAGTTGACAAGTCTTGTGATGATATAAAACAAATTGAGAAAAATATAACATTAGAGACATGGGGAATTAATTAACCAAATTAAATCTGGCCAATGAAAAAGTTAAGATTTCTAATTTTCCGTATATTAGGATTCATAAGGGATGATTATTGACACATCGTCTGAAATTATAAGCCAGGATATACTCCATAATTATCAAAGTAGTTAGCAGTTTACTTGAACAGATATTGGTGTCCACTTGGGACACACGAGACACAATAGTGTCACAAAAGTAAAAAGAAACCCTGATATTTATTTTAGTAAGCCAGAACCTAAATTAAACATGGGGAGCACGTCTGTTCAGAAACTTTCAAGTAAACGCGGCAAAAAATAGGCTGGAGTTTTCCAAAACCCCCCCCAACCCAACCCAACCCCACCCCACCCACGCCTACTCTCCATGGTGGATTTCCTATGGCGGAGGTGGCTTGTCATTGGTTGCTGGTGGGATCTTCCAGTCCTGCTGAAGTCAATGGCCATTCAGGCTGCTCAACGGCCGCGCCGCCAATTAAACCACCACTGGGGGTGCCCTCTTCGTTGGGACTGGAAGATCATGCCAGCAGGAAGGGCTGGAAAATCCCACCCTGGAGTATTTCTCCCATATTTACCTGTGCTTATGGTTCAACCTTGTCCAATCGATACACAGTTCTACAGGCAAGTTGTAATATTGCTTCCCAATCCTCCATCATTTTTGGAAAGTATAAAAAATAATAATTCTGTGGGAATTCCTGAAAGGCAATAAAACATTACGGTATACACTTACAGCTAGAATATCCCTTTTGATCTAATTTTGCAATATTTTTCTTGACTTTGAGAGGGGTGGGATTCTCCCTTTCTTCAGCCATGTGTTTCACGGCATCATGCTGTTCGCTGCCGACGGCATTCTGCCTACCCGTCACTTCTCAATGGGAATTCCCATCGAAGCCACCCCAGACTGCTGGGAACCCCATGGGTGGGGCTGTGCTGCTGGAGGAAAAAGTGAATCGCAACAATCAGAGAATTCCAGCCCTGCGGTTAATCACTCCCAGCTCCATATAACACACTGCGGTAGATAGATGAAGTTTGAAATTCTACCATGTTATTCTAAACTAAGTAAAGTGGGATCACTACTTATCTTGATGGCGATTAATAACCTAGGCTTGGTTGTGCAGAGCACAACTCCAAACCTGGCAAATGCTGCAAGACTTGGAAAATAATGTGACGAGGAGGAAAGTAGTGACAGGCGTAAAGAGGACATCGACTGGCTGCTGGAATGGACGGTCATGTGATAGTTGAACTTTAATGTAGGGAAGTGTGAGGGTTAAATTTTGGCTGGAAAAATAAGGCGCAAAGTTCTCCATTTGGGAGACTGTTCTCCTGCCGGAGCTGAATCGCACTTGGATTGCACTCAGGAAGTGATTCCCAATACTTTGCCATGCAAATTTATGCATGGTGAGGATTGCGAGGGATTCACTGGGGTATCCACTATCAGGCCGCCTTCCCCCCCCCCCCACCCCCAACCCTGCTTTAGATTTAATTGGAGAGCTTCTGTAAGCTCCGCTTCAAGCCACACACCATCCTGACTTGGGAGTACGTCACTGTTCCTTAACTGTCGTTTGGTCAAACTCCTGATACTCTCTCAGCAGCACTGTAGATGTATCTGCATCACGTGGACTGCAGATGTTCCAAGAAGGTGGCTCACCACTGCCTTCTGAAGAGCAATTAGGGACGGGCAACAAATGCTGGACTTGCCAGTGTCATGATATGCACTCATGCACATAATGAGATACAGACAAGCAGTGACAGACACCCAGTACAGCCAATCAACACACAGGACAGAACACAACCAATCACCAGGCAGAACACTAGAAGGTAGTCTCCCACTATAAAACACACGAGGCATCAACACTCTGCCTCTTTCCACTAGACTTGGGCAGAGAGATGGCAGATGGAGTTTAATCCGGACAAATGTGAGGTAATGCATTTTGGAAGGTCTAATGCAGGTAGAGAATATACAGTGAATGGTATAACCCGCAAGAGTATTGAAAGTCAGAGAGATCTAGGTGTACAGGTCCACAGGTCACTGAAAGGGGCAACACAGGTGGAGAAGGTAGTCAAGGAGGCATACGGCATGCTTACCTTCATTGGCCGGGGCATTGAGTATAAGAATTGACAAGTCATATTGCAGCTGTATAGAACCTTATTTAGGCGACACTTGGAGTATAGTGTTCAATTCTGGTCACCACACTACCAGAAGGATGTGGAGGCTTTAGAGAGGGTGCAGAAGAGATTTAACAGGATGTTGCCTGGTATGGAGGGCATTAGCTATGAGGAGCGGTTGAATAAACTCGGTTTGTTCTCACTGGAACGACGGAGGTTGAGGGGCGACCTGATAGAGGTCTACAAAATGATGAGGGGCATAGACAGAGTGGATAGTCAGAGGCTTTTTCCCAGGGTAGAGGGGTCAATTACTAGGGGGCATATGTTTAAGGTGCGAGGGGCAAGATTTAGAGGAGATGTACAAGGCAAATTTTTTTACACAGAGGGTAGTGGGTGCCTGGACCTCACTGCCGGAGGAGGTGGTGGAAGCAGGGATGATAGTGACATTTAAGGGACATCTTGACAAATACATGAATAGGATGGGAATAGAGGGATATGGATTCAGGAAGTGTAGAACATTTTAGTTTAAACGGACAGCATGGTCGGCACAGGCTTGGAGGGCCAAAGGGCCAGTTCCTGTGCTGTACTTTTCTTTGCTCTTTGTAGTGACAACTGTAGTGACAGTCAGGGTGTGTATATATCAGTTAGCGCCTTCTACACGTGGCTCAGAGCTAGTTTGGTCTAGTTAGTTATAGCAAGCACGCTTAGATTAATAGTGTCAAACCCACAGCGAACTGTGTGCACTGCTTTACAAGTTCAATAAAGCACATTGAACTAACATCACAGTTTGAAGTCTACTTTCAAGTACAACTGCATCCAGTTGCAGTCCGTGTTACCCCTGGGTGAATAAAACAACATGGTGCCAGTAGTATACTTTCTCTAAGTGATTTAGCTCAAGGTTTACCTTGAGTGATTCCGTGACAACAAGCAAGTGCCTTCCAGCGGCATGGAGAAGATCAGGCCCCTCCACAGCTACAGATCTCCAGCAACTGGCGCCAACTGGCGGGTCTTCAAATAAAGGTTCCTTCTGTGCATTGAGGCCTCAGGCCTCAAGGATGCGTCCAATGCCAGAAAAATTGCGCTGCTCCTATCAACTGCGGGGTACCAAGCCATCCAGATTTTCAACTCATTTAATTTTACCGACGGCCAGGACAAGACCAAATTCAAGACCATTTTAGAGAAGTTCGACAGTCACTGTGAAGTCGAAACAAACGAGAGCTTTGAGCGCTATATCTTACATCAACGCCTTCAGGTAAGGATGAACCTTCAGGTAAGGATGAACCTTTCCAATCCTTTCTAACTCATCTTCATATATATATATATTAGCGCAGTCCTACAATTATGGTGACACCACTGATTACATCATCAGGGATCAGATCGTGTCTGGGGTGCACTCCGATTCCTTGCGGCAGCAACTCCTCAAAATTAAGCACATGACCCTGCCAGTCGCAATCGAGACGTGTATCGTGCATGAGCATGCGGGAAATCGGTACTTCTGTCTCAAATCGGAAGAATACGAAAAACTTACGTCCCACGAGGCAGAGAGTGTACAGGCCATCGCCTGGATGCAGCGCCTCAGTATCGATGAAAGCAGCCATTTTGCGCGCTTTTCCTAGGGTCTCACGCATGCACAACACGAACGGGACAACGAAGCGGCCAAAACCAAACTGCGCAGGTGCGAACGTCGGCTGACCGCACTGCACATGTGCGATGACGCACAGAGCGTAATGACGTCAACGTCATGACGTGCCCAAACTGCGGCACTGCCCACTTAAAGCGGCAATGCCCTGCGAAAGGCAGGCGATGATTAAATTCCGGGAAGCCATGACATTATGTAGCCTTGTGCAAGTCTGTACCACCAGTCAAGCGCGTTCGATGTGTACAGCAAGGTTTACTGGATTCTAATTCTGGTAGCATTATGGATCCAGAGGACGACTGTCTGGAGTCCCCCTATCATGTGGGCATCATCACTACATGTGAGTATGCCTCCTCAAATTCAGCAAGACGCCTATCTATCCTCAATGTGGATTCCGCGGATGAATGGCGTGCTCTCATACATGTAAATCAATGCAGCATCCAGTTTAAGCTGGACACTGGTGCTTCTGCCAATCTCATCTCTCAAGCTGATTTTGACCGCATTAAAAAGCAACCCAAAATTCTTCCGCCAGCCTGCCAGCTCCTCGATTATAATGGCAATGCCATAACTGCACTAGGATCTTGTCATCTATTCGTCTCCAACAAGACCATCAATGTCACACTGCGATTCGAAATCGTCAAGCCTGATAAAGCATCCCTGCTTGGTGCCCATGCATGCAAGCTACTCAACCTCGTACAGCGAGTCGATGCCATGTCTTCTTCCCATGTGGATCTTCAGGCTGACATTGATGACATCCTTGCTCAATATCCAGATGTGTTTGATGGAATGGGTACTCTGCCATACTGCTACAAGATCCTACTCAGGCCTGATGGCACATCTGTAATCCATGCACCACGCTGGGTGCCGGCTCCTCGGAAGGAACGTTTAAAGGCACAGCTACAGGAGCTCTAAGACCAGGGCATCATCTCCAAAGTGACGGAACCGACTGACTGGGTCAGCTCGATGGCCTGTGTGAAGAGGCCCTCAGGAGAGTTACGGATATGCATAGATCCCAAAGATCTTAACCACAACATAATGCGGGAACACTACCCGATCCTGAAGCGGGAGGAATTGACCAGTGAGATGGCACACGCCAAATTCTTCACGAAGCGAGATGCATCGCGTGGTTTCTGGCAGATACAACTGTATGAGTCCAGCAGGAAGCTCTGCACATTCAACACACCATTTGGCAAGTGTTGTTGCCGAGCTAAACTATGCAATTAACATGTTTCATGACACTAGGTGAATTCTTCAACCTCAGAATGTTCGCTGGTTATTGTGATGTGAATTAGTAGTGCCAAAAACCAAACATTGTGCAAATTGTTGAAACTGAACTTTGAAATGGTGCTGTGAGGCGGGATTGTCCAGGCCTCCAGCCGCGTGTTTCTCACGGCATGCCGTTCGCTGGTCGCGGGATTCTCTCTTTCTGCCGCTTGGCAATGGGATTTTACATTTAAGGCACTCCATGAGTGGAGCCACTCCACCTCGCAGGCTGGTGTGCGATGCCAGTGGGAACAGTAAATCCTCACGGCTGGAGAATTCAGGCCGTGTTGTCTGACTTTAACATTGGGTTCCTGAGTCCTGCAAAGCCTGGACATGGAATGGTGATTCTAGTCACTCAAGATTTCATCACTTCATTAAATATGATCAGAAAAAAACTCAGTCCAGTATTTCAATATATTTATTTTTGTGGAAAGGGTTTACAGCTTTAGTGCTAACCGTCTGCCTTTTGTTGCCTTGTGGTCTTCAATAGAGGTGACCTGATAGTTGAGATTTCTTTTCATGTCAATTCGTCTTATGCCTGAGAAAAGTACTTCAACGCTGAGGGAAGATTTTGACTTGATCCGGTATTAGGAGAACTTTATTGATGTACCATCAATTAACACAAGATGAGTAGTGAACGAAACTGTGGCTTTAATAAGCTAAACAGAAAGCCTCCTGGCCACTGATCCCGAACTGGGGCAGGGCCGGAGGCCAGCCACCTTTATACCGAGCCCGAGGGGAGGAGCCACAGATGGAGCCATCAGGCAGTGGCTTGCCACAATACATGTAGTACAGTAACAGTTTACCACAATCCATATAATACACTAACAGTGGTTTATCACATGCAATTGATAGCAGAAGTTGAATATAGTGATCAAAATGCCATATCTTGCCAAGTAAAATCAAAGTTGGTGAATCAGCCATATTTACTAACTGGTGTCACTGATATAAATGTGGGCAATATATGGATGCTTGCACTGTAACATCTTTAATATAACTTCCTTGATTCCAGCTAAATTGCTTGTCATAGGTTTAGAATGTGGATCGACAAAATTAATTAATTCCTCGGCTCTCTCTAAGTATCAGTTTGTATCAGTAACCAAATCAAAGTGTTGTGATAACAGGGGGATTACTGAATCGAGAATGATAGTGTGGCTTAAAAGGGAACTTGCAATTGGTGGTGTTCCAATGTGTTTGCCACCCTTATCATTTGAGGTGGTAGATTCTCAAACTCTTTCAGCTTTGTGCAATAATATTTCATTTCATAGAATTTACAGTGCAGAAGGAGGCCATTCGGCCCATCAAGTCTGCACCGGCTCCTGGAACGAGCACCCTACCCAAGGTTAACACCTCTACCCTATCCCCATAACCCAGTAATCCCACCCAACACTAAGGGCAATTTTGGACACTAAGGGCAATTTATCATGGCCAATCCACCTAACCTGCACATCTTTGGACTGTGGGAGGAAACCAGAGCACCCGGAGGAAACCCACGCACACACGGGGAGGATGTGCAGACTCTGCACAGACAGTGACCCAAGCCGGAATCGAACCTGGGACCCTGGAGCTGTGAAGCGATTGTGCTATCCACAATGCTACCGTGCTGCCTAATAATATTCAGGATCTCTGCCTACATCAAGTTGCACCCTGAGTTGTTTCCCTGGTGGATCATCACCTCTGTGAAAAGGGCTTTTTGGTCTGCCCAAAACTTGTTGGTCTTCCAGAGCAAAGCATTGTCCCCGGACGAGTGTTGCGGACTGGCACAGGCTAGGACTACGTACTTAACGACGCACTAAAGCTTGGGGCGGCCACCACAGAGGCGCAATGGGGCAAGGTCGCTGTCTAAGACCTTTCAGCCTTAATGAACTGAGGGGAGGGGAATTGTATAAAATCCCGAGGCTGTATGACTCACATTGAATGTATCTCAAATGTACTGAAGCACCTCAGGGTGCAACTCGATCTATGAGGACAACTTAAATATCTTTGCAACACCTGCAATGACCATGTTGAAATGAACTAACATTTCTTCTATTGTACTGAAGTATCTCAAAATGCAACATGATGTGTATAGAAATGTTGAATATTATTTCATTTGAGTGATGGGCATATTGAAATGTTTTACGAATAAAGTATATTTTTGCAAATAAACGGGGGAGCTTGCGTTCCAATGTGCCTGCTACCTTTATCCTCCCGGATGGGAGAGGTCGTAGGTTTGGATGGTGCTGTCGACAAGAGTTTTGTGAGTTGCTGCAGTGCACCTTGTATATAGTACACACTGCTGCTGCCACTTTATGTAGGTGGTGGAGGGAGTTAATATTTAAGTTGGTGGATGGGCTGCCTCTCAGGTGGACGGTTTTGTTTTGGATGGTGGTTGAGCTTTTTGAGTGTTGTGTGGGCTGTCCTCATTCAGGCAAGTGGACAGTATTCCATCACACTCCTGATTTGTCCCTTGTTGATGGTGGACAGGCTCTAGGGAGTCAGGAGGTGAGTCACTCGCCACAGAATATCCAGTCTCTTGCTTGCTCTTGTGGCGACAATATTTTCATTGTTGGCCCAGGTAAGTTCATCATCTGTGGTAACCCAGGATGTTGATAGCGGAGAATTCAGTGATGGTAATGCCTCTGAATGTCAAGGGGAGATGGTTAGATTCTCTCTTGGCGATGGTCTTTGCCAGTGCTTTTTTGGTGCGATTGTTAGCAATGAACATGTCAGAGATGCATCATTACAGAATCCAGTGGAGCTTCATCACTGATATGCTTTTTTCTGCTAGTATTCAGCCATTCTATCTTGCAATTGAACACGCTACAGCTGCTTTAATGAAGCTTAAGATTTGTACTCATTTTGTGTCTTGAAAGGTTGAAGGGTCCATTTGTAGATGCACTATGATTGGCCGGCAGTTCTTCATTGATACTAACTAACGCACTTTTGCTGAAGTTGCACACTACAAAGCAGAATGTTCCCATTTTTATAATTTGTAGTTAATTAGGAAGAAAATGCTTCAAACATAGTACACAAGTAATTTCTGGCTTTATTCAAATTCCATTCACTTGCGCGACTATTTCGACTTGGTTCCGCGCAAGCCTGCAAAATAAAGCAAGGTCCATGTATTTTTCATTTTTGTAATGGAGGTTAATATCCATACTTTTTATATGTTTCAACCTGTGGTCAATAGAATCGTATAAAGGAATGTCAAAGGTGGGTAACAGAATTGAAGTGTAAGCCAGCTCTAAGTCAACTGAATGGTGAAATAGGTTCAAGGTGCTAAACAGTCAACTCCTGTTCTTATGTTATAGAAAACAACTATTTTGCTGTTACGTGTCCGTATCACGATTTTATGTACACAGAGGGTAGTGGGTGCCTGGAACACGCTGCCGGTTGAGGTGGTGGAAGCAGGGACGATAGTAACGTTTAAGGGGCATCTTGACAAATACATGAATATGATGGGAGTCGAGGGATACGGACCCCGGAAGTGTAGAAGATTTTAGTTTAGCGGGCAGCATGGTCGGCGCGGGCTTGGAGGGCTGAAGGACCTGTTCCTGTGGTGTACTTTACTTTGTTCTTTGATTGAGAGGATCCAGATTAGACAACCAAAATGCCCAATTAAGTGTGGAATTGACCACTGTCTCCACAAAGGCGAACAGGATGTGTTCCTGGGAGAAGCAGGTCATCTCAGAACCATTTGGTCACTCTACCACCTCCACTTTTAGGAGGATTGGGTTAGGAGTAAAATGCAGATCTACTGAACCATGAGGGGGTGTAGGCTCCAATGATCCTGCCAGAAATAAGCAGGAGCTCCTTAATGCAAATCAGGGTCCTACAATATGCACATATAAGATAGTCAGAGGGTTAGATAGGTTGGACAGTGAGAGTCTCTTTCCTTGGATGGTGATGACCAACACAAGGGGACATAGCTTTAAATTGAGGGGTAGTAGATATAGGACAGATGCCAGAGGCAGTTTCTTTACTCAGAGAGTAGTAGGGGTGCGGAACGCCCTGCCTGCAACAGTAGTAGACTCGCCAACTTTAAGGGCATTTAAGTGGTCACTGGATAGACATATGGAGTGAAAATGGAATAGTGTAGGTCAGATAGGCTTCAGATGGTTTCACAGGTCGGCGCAACATCGAGGGCCGAAGGGCCATCACTGCGCTGTAATGTTCAATGTTCTATGTTCTATAGTGATAGATAGATTCTTGATTAATAATGGGATCAGGGGTTATGTAGAGAGGGCAGGGGATTGAGGATGTAAAACATATCCATGACTGAATGGCAGAGCAGACTCGATGGGCCGAATGGCCTAATTCTGCTCCTACGTCTTAGAACATAGAACAGTACAGCACAGAACAGGCCCTTCAGCCCTCGATGTTGTGCCGAGCAATGATCACCCTACTTAAACCCACGTAACCCGTATACCCGTAACCCAACAATCCCCCCATTAACCTTACACTACGGGCAATTTAGCATGGCCAATCCACCTAACCCGCACATCTTTGGACTGTGGGAGGAAACCGGAGCACCTGGAGGAAACCCACGCACACACGGGGAGGACGTGCAGACTCCACACAGACAGTGACCCAGCCGGTAATCGAACCTGGGACCCTGGAGCTGTGAAGCATTGATGCTAACCACCATGCTACCGTGAGGTCTTATGGAGTAAACTTCGATCTCGGACCTGGTGGGATTCATGTCACCCAGTGAAATCGGAATGTCATTAAGAGAATTGGAGGATACTGAAAATCAATTTTTAAGGAAGGTGTAGACAGGTGCATCAATGGACTTTCCCCTTTGGTGCCTGGGTCTACGGGTCATTCACAACAGTGGCTGAAAGTTTACCAGTTGCAAGAGGTGATCCTTACAGCATAACAGCACAACTTTCATGGAATCACTCAGTGCAAAAAAGAGCCCGGGCAGGCCCACATTGCAAGCTTTCATTTTTTTTTTTTTTTTTTATAAATTTAGATTAGCCAATTATTTTTTTCTAATTAAGGGGCAATTTAGGGTGGCCAATCCACCTACTCTGCACATTTTTGGGTTGTGGGGGCGAAACCCACGCAGACACGGGGAGAATGTGCAAACTCCACACGGACAGTGACCCAGGGCCGGGATTCGAACCTGGGACCTCAGCGCCGTGAGGCGGTTGTGCTAACCACTAGGCCACCGTGCTGCCCCATTGCAAGCTTTCATCAGTGTTTTGAGGTGGTTTAATTTCCTGTGTGTAAAGCCTGGTAAAAGATTAAATGTGGTTAAGCCATAGTGGAAAGGAAATTTCATTTTCTCCCATTAAGATCAATAGCTTCAGTTTTTGTCAAAGACTGAGACAGAGATAATGGGAGTACAGAATAAAAGCTTGGTACTGCCTTGTTAATGGCTGTGAAAAGATTGTTAAAGTCCCGTGTTATGAAATAAGTGTAATTTTTCCTCCAGTACATCAAGAGAGGGGATTGTGCAGTCTCCTATGGCTGATCCATGTGCCAATTGTTTTAACTGGATGTTAAATGTATTCAGGTGGTGTGTATGAATTGGGGGGCTTGCCTGTCCTCGTATGTAAAAAGAGCAGACTGAATGAGGGATCAGAAGTGGATGATGTGTAAACTCTCTGAGAATAAGTTTACGGACGGGATTCTCCGACCCCCCCCCCCCCCCCCCCCCCCCCCCCCCCCCAATCCGGGCGATGTCCTGTACACTCTCTGCCTCGTGGGAGGCAAGTTTTTCGTATTCTGCCAATGAGGAATTTCTTCTCTCGGAGGATATTGAATCTGTGGAATTCTTTACCACACAAGGCTGAGAAGTTTGAGTTATTCAGTATGATTGAGATAGATTTTTAATCAGTAAGAGAATCAAGGGTTCTGGGGATCAGGAGGGAAAGTGGAGTTGAGGATTGTCATATCAAATCAGTCATGATCTCATTGAATGGCGAAGCAGACTCAAAGGACCAAATTACCTCTTCTGCTTATAGTATTCAGTGCCTTGCTTCAATATCTCATCTGAAGAATGTACCTCCAGCAATGCTGTACCCCTGCAATTCAATACCAGTGAATCAGCTTCGATTATGGCCCATTTTAACACAAATTCACATCTCAATCCCAACATGATTGCTCGCTCCTGAGACAATCACATACTCATCTATCCAATATCAGCCCTTCTTTGCTGATCAGAATAAACTTTAAGGGCTGGATTCTCTGTTGGTGGGATACACCATTTCGCAAGAAATGTCACAAGTAGGCTTACATTAACACTGCAATGGAGTTACTGTGAAAATCCCCTAGTCACCACACTTCGGCACTTGTTTGGGTATATGGAGGGAGAATTCAGAATGTCCAAATCGCCTAACAAGCATGTTTTTCAGGACTTGGAGGAGAAAACCGGAGCACCCGGAGAAAACCCACGCAGACACGCGGAGAATGTGCAGACTCCGCGCAGACAGTGACCCAAGCTGGAAAATGGACCTGGGTCCCTGGCGCTGTGAAGCATCAATGCTAACTACTGTGCTACTGTATCTGTCCAGCAATGCATTACTTATTTCACGTATCAGTAACTTGCTCCTTCCAGGAGTCACAGCTGTGCAGAACCTCCCACACGGCCCAATCTCACCAGAACCAAATCCTGCTATCCACATATTCCACTGGCACTGAAGATGCAGTTGAGCTTCATTGACTTCCAGCGTGTTTAACCCGTGGTGATGTGCCAGTTACATGCAGCACTCACCACATCAGTAACAAAAGCACCAGCAAAGATGCTAAATCAATTCTTTGTCTCAGTTTCACAGTGGAGGACACTAGTACAATTCCTATAGGAACGTGCCTTTCAGAGGTAATAGAAAGGGAGGAACTTAGAACAATCAACATCAATAGGGAAACAATACTGAAACTATTGGGATTGAGGGTAGACAAGTCCCCTGGGCCTGATGGCCTACATCCTATGGTGTCAACGGAAGTGGCAGAGGAGAAAGTGGATCCATGAACCCGAATTAACAGGTTATTCCCAGAGATGGAGGATAAATGTGAATGGTGCCAGAGGGGTCCAGCCAACCACACACACATGTTTTGGGTCTGTCCCAAACTTGTAGGGTTCCGGGCAGCTTTCTTCAAGGCAATGTCCAAGGTTGTGGGGGTAAGGGTGGAGCTATGCCCGAGAGTGGCAATCTTCGGGGTATCGGAACAGCCAGAGCTACACATGGGGAAGAGGGCCAACGCCCTAGCTTTCGCTTCCCTAATCGCACGCCGAAGAATCCTGCTTGGTTGGCGATCAGCAGCACCACCCACAGCTACAGACTGGCTGGCAGACCTGGCGGAATTTCTCCAGTTGGAGAAGATCAAATACACCATCCAGGGTCGAAAGAAGGCTTTCTCAAAGCATGGGGGCAGTTCCTAGGCCTCTTCCAAGACCTCTTCAAAGCCAACAGCGAGTAGGGAAAAAGTGAGAGATGGAGAGAACAGACGGGGACACACAACTGTGAGGGAGGGGGGGGGGGGGACAAAGAGAGGAGGAAACTCAGGGGAACTACAGGGAGAAGCATTGGGGGGTGGGGGAGGAACCCCCCCCCCCCCTCCACCCAAACCCACAAGGCCGGCAACAGAAAACATAAAGGGACGGGGGCGGGGGAGGGGAGAATAGGACCACGGGGAGAGAGGATCCTGAATGAAAGAGGGGGATGCCAAGGAGGCGCTAGGGAGGGGGCAAGGAGAGGGGAAAGGGGGGAGGAAACACCAAGCACGTTTGTATGTATACAAGAACCGCACATCCTGTAAATACTGAACGTAAAGTGTTACTGTGTACAATTGAAAATGCCAATAAAAATATTTTTAAAATAAATAAATAATAACATTCCAAAATTCCCTGGACATGAGAAAGGTTCAAGTGAACTGGAAAAATGCTAATGGGTATGGCTACTCACCTCTTTACTTCCCCTCAGAAGCCATTGTGCCAGCTTCACATATTTAAAAAGGAGTACTCAACAACGCCTGCATGATTTCTCGCTAGGAGCTGGGATGGTCCCGGGAGGCTGCTGCATTCAACTTCCATCTCGCTAATGAGATTGAAATGCATGCAAATGAGGGTCAATGACATTCTTGCCACCTTTGGAAGAGGGGCGGGGTACTCTGGCCGCGTCCGCCTGGCGACCGGAGAATCCTGGCGAGGTGAATGGACTTCTCCATTGTCCGTGTCTCGTCCATGGCATCCTTGTGGCGGGCAGGGCGGCTCTATCCAGCCCGAGATCTGAAATTCTCACCCAAGAGCGGGTCAGGTGAATTGCAAATTGATTCGCACCTGGCGAGAATATGGATTTTAGCCTTTCCCACTATTTACCCAGCACGCCCAGATCTTCGCCGGGCGCAATGCGGTGGTTGAATTGTGCCCATGGTCTTTGCACACACATTTACACTATTGAACCAAATAAAGAGAAAAAACAATCTCCCTTAGTCACTAATACAGGAAATTTGTAGCACAGGTCTCTGTGATACTGCTAACTGGTGTAAATAATCTGTAGAGTAATTGGCAGATTATGGCTCGGATTCTCCGAAATCCCAGCCAAGTGTTGACGCTGGCGTCAAAACTAATGCGAGCGACGCCGGCGTCAACGGACCTCCAGGCCCAGTCATTCTCCCCTTCCTCGGGGGTTAGAACGGCGGCGGAGTGCTGTACACTGCTCCGGCGCCGAAAGCCGGCCCTTCACAGCCGGCGCGGGTCTGCACATGCCTGCCACGGCCATGTCCACGCCGGTACCCTGGCCACGTGGCGAGCCCTACAGGGGCCCGGCGCGTAGGAACATAGGCCACCCCCGGAATGAGCGCGCCCGCCAATCGGTAGCCCCCGATCGTTGGCCTGGCCACCGTGGAGCCCCCCCCCCCCCCCCCGAGTCAGCTCCCACCCCCTCCCCCCCCCCCCCCCCCCCACCAGGAGGGCCCCCGCAGCCAGAATGCCGAGGTCCCGCCAGGTAGGACCATACGCGAATGACAGCGGCGGGACTCGGCGGGCACTTGGCCCGTCGTGCGCGGAGAATCGGCGTGGGGGCCGCCTTCAACACCTCCAGACCTGCGCCGTGGCGACTGCGCCAGCGCGATTGGCATCAATTCTCCGGTCGGCGGAGAATCGGTGGCCCGGAGTGGCGGGATTCGCGCCACTCCGGCGATTCTCCGACCCGGCGCGGGCTCGGAGAATCTGCCCTATACCTATGGGCACCCTTAGCTATTTACATTTTTTACCTTCATAGAAGCTAGTAATCCCTAAACAAGGTAAAACAAACTTCCTAACAAAACCTTGACTCCATGTAACCCTTCCAGATTAACGATTTTCCCTTTTGTGCTGACGATATTCACACTCTAGATGAACCAACACCGTGAACATCATGTGAATAGTTTAATTGTGACCCTGAAAATTAATTGGCTGTACACATGAGGATGCAAGTGAAGGGTAAATGTAAATAAAAGGTATGCTAACAGCCATAGAGCCTCCAGATATAAATGACAGTAAAAATCACTATTTCTGTCAGAGCCCATGACTGCACTGTGCAAAAAAATCCCGTGAACTCGTAGCTTGAAACACTAAACCCTGGCAAAAAGCTTGGACGCTTGAACAGCTTTGGTGCCTAAAATGACATTCGCATATAGCTCTTGCAGCAACCCCGTAATAAGAATAAACACAATGGCACACATCACAAAATCTATGTTCAGTCCTCCTCTTCAGAACAGAACACATAGAACTGCTATAAGCTATTGATCTGAGCAGGCTGTACTCATTGATGCTGAATAAGAGAGATTTCTGCATTGGAATACACTTGCCAACTCACTCAGATCTGCAGCCATGCTGATTCTTGATAAATACCTAACTACCAGGTAATAAGTGTTGTTCTTCAATCAGGAATTCCCTTTAATGGCACGGAGTGGGAATCATAAATTGGAAATGTATGCTCAGATCAGGTATGCATTTATCCAGACTCCACTGTATTGGGTATGCAATTAAGTGACTTCGGCTGCAGCTCCATGCTTTAAGTTAACTAGAGAGTTAATCAGAACCCTAAATCCCTTTGGGCAGCACTTTCTAGTTCCTGAATGCATTGAACTGTGACCAAGCTATGTGTGGTTTTGGGCATCGATTTGCCTGAGTAAGTGAGTTTGTATGCATGCAGGCAGCCTCGAACACTCACTGGCACCGCTGGGGGAGCCCTGGATCGATGCAAAGAGTGTGAAGTGAATTAATGCAAGGCAGACAGACTGCCTGTCAGACTGGACTAGGAGACTGGGCAGGTCTTATGGGGCCGACCCCTATATAGCTATGGATGAACTGCAGTTAGAAATATCATCATTGTCGTGAGGGACAAAGAAGACACTTCAATTTCTATCAGAAATAGGTTTGCTTTGAAATAGATAATATGCCTCCGCTAAGAACAATGTAGATTTGGTAACCATTGATTGATCTCTGGATTTATTTAATCAAAAATATTTCTCCCCTCCCGTATCATTTGTAAAAAAGAAAATGATGGTCAATTTCTCATGAAGATCATATAAAAAAACACTGGAAAATTGACAGAATAAACAAAAAATTTGAACTTTATTACATTTTTACTGAGAGTAAAAATGCTGACCTCTAAAGGTCAAAAAGGTCATACTGTTTTCATATTTTTGTGTATGTCTGGAGGGAAAGTGAGAGGGTCAATGGATTATGGGAGAATGTCGTGAAGCTAATTACTGTGCGTCGCAACGTAGCAAATAATTAAAACCTTTCAAAAAAATTTTATTTATAAAACTCAGAGGTAACATACTTAACGTATTTTAGACGTCTTTAATGTCTTAAAAATATGCTATTTTCTGTAAAAAAAAATCAAATTCAGCCCTTTTAATTTTGTTAGATAACATTAAACATCCAAAGCATTATTTTTCATTTTATTGTATGTTAAATACCTGAAGTGTTCTTCATATCATTATTTGTGAGATAATATTAAATACTTGAAGAAATTCTTTATGTAAGAAGGATTTATATTTATTTCCTATGCTGAGGGTTTTGGGCTGTGACAATTTAAGAAAATTCAGCTCAATTTTGATCTCTCTACTGCCCGAGTTTTTGGAAGAAATGGGAAGGTTGTAAGACCAGAACCAGAGTGAGCGACTTACTGCTCTAGGTCCGAGGAAATCCGAGTGCTGTGATTCTCGAGCGGAGGCACCTGCTAGAAATGGGCAGGCGCCTCATTTAATGTATCCTAATTAAGACGCTTTGACATACACAGGATCACAATGCAATTTTCAACTGTGACCACATGACACCCATGCCTCTCAGTCCTGCCCACAGGGATTGTCTGTAAAGTGGCCATTAGAAGGGCTATTAGAGATCAATCCAAACTGCTAAAGTTTGGTGCTTTTAAGGATTTTGTGCGGGCGGGACAAGCAGCAATGTCCATCCTGGGCCTCCAGGAAAATCTCCCAGTTCACTGCCTGTCTTTCTGTGACATCTTTTTTCTCTTTAAATTGTGATTTCCGATTCAGTCCTCCAGAGTCCGAGGCTGTAATGTTCGGGGACAGGAGGGGCTGTTTAGCACACTGGGCTAAATCGCTGGCTAAAAGCAGACC
Source organism: Scyliorhinus canicula (assembly GCF_902713615.1). Classification (NCBI taxonomy): domain Eukaryota; kingdom Metazoa; phylum Chordata; class Chondrichthyes; order Carcharhiniformes; family Scyliorhinidae; genus Scyliorhinus; species Scyliorhinus canicula. The sequence goes on from NC_052163.1 coordinate 107,232,489, forward strand.
AAGGCAGGCCAGCAGCATGGTTCAATTCCCGTAACAGCCTCCCCGAACAGGCGCCGGAATGAGGCGACTAGGGGCTTTTCGCAGTAACTTCATTGACGCCTACTCATGACAATAAGCGATTTTCATTTCATTTCATGAGGCACTCCATCCCCTGGGCAACAACATCTCTGAAAGAATCCTCAATTCACAAAACTTTTCCCACAAATTCCCTAACTTTTAATTTATCATTTTGGATTATCTGTACAGATAAGTGAGTACATCACTCAAAGAGTGTAAATTGTTCTGGTGAAGGTGTTATACTCCAGAGATCCATTTCGTGAAAGATAGGACTAGAGGTAATCTTTGCAGACTTTTCATTTATTTACAGAGGTGTCCGTTACAAGCATACACCTCCTCACCCAACAACCAGCATTTCAGATTGTCCCTTTTTAGATTGTTCCAGTGAAAGCTCACCCCTTGCACGCAATTACAACAATTTCTAACAGTTTCCTTCTCTCTCTAATTTAAAAATATTAGAGCTGATGTGTATAAGGGGCTGTGTAGGGGCTGGTTTAGCTCACAGGGCTAATCGCTGGCTTTTAAAGCTGACCAAGCAGGCCAGCAACACGGTTCAATTCCCGTACCAGCCTTCCCGGACAGGTGCCGGAATGTGGCGACTAGGGGCTTTTCACAGTAACTTCATTGAAGCCTACTCGTGACAATAAGTGATTTTTGTTTAATTTTTCATTTCATAATAGAAATTTCAAAACAAATTTACACAAAGACTTCCAGGTCCAAGACATTAACGCCCCACCACGACATGTCTACTCCGGCAGACACAGCAGGCCACTTAAATCACCGAGTACATTGGCAGGACCGTAATATCCTTCTGGGCTGGAGGGGCCATAAAATGCTGCCCATATTTTGTGCAAGCATTATATTGTGAGATAGAACCCCTAACAATTACTTTGCACATGCATTTTTTTTTATAAAACAATGGGCGCGATCTACCGGCTTCGCTGCAGCCAAAAAGCAGCAGGCCATGACACAATGTGTCCAGTAAATGACAGGAGCTAACTGGCTTGCCACCTCGCGATGTGATGCCCTCCCCACATAATAGGCGGCATTACTTTTTGGCAAATCTGCATATTAGCGCGAGACAGCTAGTCTCACTCTAACATGCAGTTCCTGGAGGTAACCAAGGCATTGGGATCTATCCCCTTTGCCTTGGAGACCTGATCGCTGTTCAGTACTGGTCTCCAAAAATGAGGAGCAGATGGAACGGCACTCATGTTGGCCTCCCAGGGATGGGTGGTCCCTAGGTGCATGTCCTCTGGGCAGGATGGTACCCTGGCACTGCTGGTGCCACCTGTGCATATTGCCAGTGCCAGTATGGCACTGTGGCAGTGCCACCTGGGTTCCAGCCTGGCACTGCCAAGATGCCCAGGTGCTACTGTCAGCTGGCAGGGGAACTGCTAAGGTGCCAAGCTGCCATTTTCTGCACAATGGTGATTGAGCCCAGGGATGCTCTGCATGGGTGTGTGATGGGGGGGGGACTCCCTTACAGTGAGGGGGGGCCGGGGTCTCCCTTACAGTGAGTTGAGGCTTGCAGGGGTTAGGGGGTCACACGGGGGACTCAATGGCGTCCTTATCTCTCCTCAGGGTTCCTCAGTGCAGGAAACGGGACTAAGTGCGGCCCCAGGCGCGCTATCCCCACTGAGGCCTTGTATCTAACCGGAGTCACATTAGATAGTGTGTTTCTCGCACTGTGAGCGCTGAGAAACACGTAGCTAAACCCATGAGGATTAGCTGGGATTGTTGATTTGCAGTTATTTCAGACCTACTTTGCTTAATATCTAAATGAATATGTCAAAAAAAAACAATAATGTATACCTTCCAGAGGAATTGCTGACATGCGGTGCTGGACGAATCCAAGAAAACTATCAAGAGCTCATCATTACATTCATCCATCTGACCAATTTTGACTCGGTAATCGCGAGGCTCTGGATTTTTCTTCAAAGCTGCAGTTGCTTCCTGGTGACATGAGTACAACTAACTTGAGTGAGAGATGTGAAACGGACGAGTGGGAGATGTGAAACGGACGAGTGGGAGATGTGAAACGGACGAGTGGGAGATGTGAAACGGACGAGTGGGAGATGTGAAACGGACGAGTGGGAGATGTGAAACGGACGAGTGGGAGATGTGAAACGGACGAGTGGGAGATGTGAAACGGACGAGTGGGAGATGTGAAACGGACGAGTGGGAGATGTGAAACGGACGAGTGGGAGATGTGAAACGGACGAGTGGGAGATGTGAAACGGACGAGTGGGAGATGTGAAACGGACGAGTGGGAGATGTGAAACGGACGAGTGGGAGATGTGAAACGGATGAGTGGGAGATCTGAAACGGATGCATTAAAAATCCACATTGGGGTCAAGCAAACGTTGTGATTACCATCATACTATTTACAATCTACCTGTCAGTGGCTATTTACCCCATCAAAGATTAACTGCCCTCTGGTGTCAGTATTAAATGCCACCTAGATGGAAAACTCTTTAACCTCAGTCACCTCCGTTACTGACCTTCATAGACATACATAATCTGCAGTTTGAAAATGGTTGCAGAACCATTGCCCGTTCATAGAACATACAGTGCAGAAGGAGGCCATTCGGCCCATCGAGTCTGCACCGCCCCAGTTTAAGCACTCACTTCCACCCTATCCCCATAACCAATAGCCCCTCCTAACCTTTTTTTTGGACACTAAGGGCAATTTGGCATGGCCAATCCACCTAACCTGCACGTCTTTGGACTGTGGGAGGAAACCGGAGCACCCGGAGGAAACCCACGCAGACACGGGGAGAACGTGCAGACTCCGCACAGACAGTGGGGAATCGAACCTGGGACCCTGGCGCTGTGAAGACGTGGATTCAGGACGTGATTTGCAAGCTTCTCTTGAACTCTTCGATTCCATATTAAAAAACTTGGCTTGTTCTTGAGCACAAACCTTTTATATTATTCTCTGCCAGCTAAATATTCCACCTTGCCTATAAGTTTAAAGTGTGACTCTGGAACATGTTGAGCATTTTCCATACCTTGGAAGCCGTCTTTATCAAAAGGCTACCATGGACGAAGAGATCCAGAGAAGAGGCCAGATTTGCTGCACCCCTTCAACCTTCTACGAACTAAGAAACAAAGACCTCCACAAGTCATCAAAAGTGTGTATGTATTTAGATCAGCTGGTGTCAGGATGTTCCTGTACTGCAATGAAACTTGGGCTGTGCATTGGCAACATATTAGACTGCGAGATTCCATGAGAAATTCCTCCATTGCATCCTCCAGATTCAATGGAAGGGCCATCGAACGCATGCGTAAAGTACTTCTTGAAGCCGCATTTACAGGCATTCAGGCAAAACTCCTACTGGAGATGGCCAAGAACTATTTCCGCATCCAGATTCTGATCTGACCAACGTTCCAGGGGAGGACGAAGAAAGTGCTTCAGGCACTCTGAAATTCTCCTTGAAGCATGGCAGCATTGGCATCAATGACTGAGAGGAGCGTTCCGCCAATTGCTCAGAATGGTGACATCCTGTCCATCAAAGCTGCATCACCCTTTGAGTCACAACGCCTTAATGACGAGGCACAACAGTGGCAGAAGGAAAGAAAAGGCCTGCCCTCTGGGTCCCACTACCTCGTGGTTAAGCTCTGCCCCATGTGCTCAAAGCTCCAAGCTCAGCAATTTGATTTTAATCAGGTCCGACTATGAAAATGGCTCAGTCCTTCTGCGGGCTTGCACCATCCATCCCGTTTCTGATCATAGAGGCGACTTGAAAATTGACCCCCATGTGTTCTGGCTGAATGTCCTTTCGGTGGGTGGGTGGGTGGGAGAGGGGGGTGGGGTGTCAGACATTTGATATCAATTGACTTTGACTAGCACCATGCTTTATGTATCCATCTCCCCACTCTTCGTTTTTCTTGGAAGGTGTAATTTGGTCAGCCACTTTGATTATTTGAAAACGTAAAAATTTTCACTCCTGCCAATTATTTCTGCATTACAGAACCGACTTTATGACTGTCATTTTTGTAAGTGAAACTCAAAAAACGATTCCTGTTTGTCATTCTATGCCTCTGCTATCCCATTGGTTTGCCCTTGCGTATTGGAAGCAGACAGCGCACAATTTACTGCTGCACCGGTGATGTGGTTACTTGAGGTACCGGATAAACAGGTGCCAGAACTGTCACTTTCTACCAGAACAATAGCACAACTTCCAGTAATGGGTGGAGTTACGGTTTTCAAAGGCTCTTAAGATTACCCTAGGGAACAAAAAGATCATGTGAGGTGAAAGGGGAAGAATGAGGATCCTATTTTGTTTGAATATTTATATTACAAAAGTAAGCCAACGGAACAGTTTGGTACATTATACAAACCACATCAACAGATTGACTTGCCCAGATGTGAAATATTTTGTCGCAGTTTGCTCGAGCAATTTTTAAATAGCAGCTTTGCAAAACACCTAATTATGACTTTGTGTCAAATCCATTTAACTCTCATGGATTGCAAAATTCTGTACATCACCAATATTTTCACTGAATAATGGATACCCAGACCATAGAAAATATTTGACATCAAAACTGACATCTAGTTTGTCAGTGCTTTGTATTCTGATATGTTAAAGTTTTAGCAAAATCCACACAACCTTTGCACACAAGACTGACAAATTGAAAACTATCATTGCAAAAATATAAAATGATATTGGCATTTCTCACACTTTTGGTCAGGAATATAAGAATAATAATGTAGAATGTCTGAATGCAGAGGATGTAAACATCTGATCGCATGGTGTTCTTCAGTTTCCATTTCTCCGGCAGTTGTTTCTTGTTAGGAAATGGACTGTACGTGAAGAGTAACACATATTACATCCGGTCTTGCGTTAACCCTCCTGGATTCTGTTGCAGGTGGACTTACTGATGGTCTGTCTCCACATCTGTTGTTGTCTCTCCTGTACTACCTCTATTCATCTTGATTTCATCGCCAGCTCTCCAAATTCTGGGAATGCTGATCCAGGTGCTGGTTGGAGAGTAACAGCTGTCCATGGCACTCAATAGTAGCACAATTGTGCTAGATTTGCAGGAAGGTACATCCTGCCCTGTTGTGATTTACAGCCTGCTCCAGATGCGGCCCAAAAAAGTGAGGTTATGTGAACCCAAGCAAGTGACGTTTGGCCTCCATCTGGAGTTAAGAAATAATAAAGTTATTTGGGCCCCCAATTAGAATAAAAGGACTCAGCATTAACACTCAAATCACTATCATGGAGATGACGCGATGAGCAGCACAACCAGCCCTACACATAAGCTGACTCCAACCAGTAGAACCACTAGTGCATGGAACTCTCTGGTTCAGCTGAACCGAAGGGACAAGAAAAGGAGCAAACTGCTTCAAATGTCCCCAGTGATGTGTTGGGTATGCTGGGTCTGCGAGGACTGCGTTTACTGTAGCAGTGAGAGAAACAGGCTTCCAACACTTGAAGAAATGCAACTCTATTTTATTGAACTCTTAACTATTATACATACTTTAACTGTGAGTTGACACTATGCTGAGTTGACTGGAGACCTGAGGTTAACCTGACCAGACTATCTTACTACCACATGGTGGATGTTGTAGTTGTTGCTCCCGGGCTCTGATTGTCTCAGAGGCTGCATCCCAAGAGAGCGGGAAAACTAGTGCCCTGTGGCTTTATAGTGGCCGTGTCCTGTCTGGTGATTGGCTGCTGTGTTCTGTGTGTTCATTGGTCATCCTGTGTGTCAATCAATGTCTGTCTGTGCACCATCATATACTTGTGTGTATATTATGACACCCAATGCATTTATGCTGGTAAATGTAGAACCGTAGAATTCCTGCAGTGCAGAAAGAGGCCATACGTCTGCACCGACCCTCTGAAAGAGCACCCTACTTAGGCCCAATTCCACCCCCCACCCCCATAACTCCATATAATCTTTGGACACTCAGGGGAAATTTAGCATGGCCAATCCACCTGACCTGTACATCTTTGGACTGTGGGAGGAAACCGGAGCGCCGGAAATGAAGCCGGGTGTCTGGCGCTGTGAGCCATCAGTGCTAACCACTGATGATATGCTGATGATGTTTTCATTGGTGAAGTTAATAGTTCTCTGAGGATCAATATAAAACTGAGACTTATTTAAAGGTGTGGTTACAGTAGTTATACGGTGCCCTATCAAATCATTATTGGAAAACAGCTTTTTTTGATCTTGTGCAACATCAAGTAGAACCACCATGTTCATTATTTTTAGATTACAATAGTGTGTTCTTTAATTTAAAAAAAATAGTATCTGGTGACAGGTTGACAAATCAGAAATGGAAAGAAACTGTCCAGGCAGTACTTAACAGTAGTCTCTTGACTATGAATGCTGACACCATTGTCTGTGTTATTAAATAGAATACACCTTGTCATGTGGTTTAACATAGTAGCTAACAAGGAGTATAAATTTATAGCTTATTTCATGCATATCTGCTTCTCCTGTTGTAAATCTGTTGCGTTGTCATGTGTATTACAAATTTCAGCTGTGATTGCTCATCTCATGGAGCCTTAAAAATGCAATTTAAGTGAGGTAAGGAATATGTAAACAAATACATAATGTTAATATTCCCGTCCATATTTTCGCACGTTGAATTTTATTCCGCATGCAACTTGGAAGCACTTCCCTATTTTGTTAAGAACATTTGGTACAAGTGATTAAAAGTACTGATTTGTGAAGAAGGTGAAAAGTCTCGTAATGGAAACATTAAATCACAGCTCTGCTGTACTCATGGACATTGAAAGCTCTCGGATGAATTGAAATTCATAATGCACTCCATTTTATTTTGGCACGGTGTATCAGAACTTCTGACCAATCTGTAAAGCTTAATAAGAAGGGTAACCGCATTTTAACATATGCGTGTTATTGCTTTAACTGCTGCTCTGATCACTTATTGATTGGAGCTCTGGTAACAGATTACATTATGAATGGCTGGAAATCTGCCACTTAGTGACTACCTGTTTGGGAATCGTGCACAGTTTTCTTGTAAACAGCCTCCCTAAGGTGGGTTTCGGATTATGAGATACTTTCACGGTGTCAGTAAAATGTCAGTTTAAGCGGGTCCACTGGGAGTTGCTGATGGACACTCTTGGGTTTAGGAATCTGGGCGGTAATGCAGCTTTCACAATGGTATTTTCCACAAAACCATAGGCATTCCTAGGGCTTTGCTGATTAATTGAATGTAATCAATTAATTGATAAAAAAATTTAATCAACAGAAAATGTAATGATCGGCTGGCTAAGTGAGCCAAATGGTGGAATAAAAGAATCTTCAGGTATGTATACCCTTGCTATTGTTCTGCTGATATTTCAGAAACAGCTTTTTAATTTTTCTGGTTATTAGCAAGGCCTTGTTGAGTGTATTGGGTTTTGTTCAAAGTAATGCTAATCCTGCATGATGTTGAATACACCTTGAAACAGGAAGTCATACCATTTCATAATGGCTGAATTTGTAAAGGATTTACAAGGGAAATCACATTTAATTTCTAATAAATCTTGCTCATAAAAACTTCCTTTTAATAGATGCCGTATTGTCCTGCAAGTGTTTTCCTCGGAGCAGGATGCAAATAATAATTGAACCAATAGCAGGACAATAGTGTTGTCTTTCCATCTGCATGTCTAAAAGGTTTCTTGGTCACTAAAAGGGGGTATTTACATGACTCATCTATCATTGCTGTGAAGCAGCTTCTGTTTCGCACTGATGCTAAACTTGTGTAGTGTAGAGTCACGGCCCAAACTGACTCCAGAGGAAAGTGGAGTGGGTCTGTCACCTTCAGGGAGTCTCACACTACATTGTTTCTATACCCACTGTTAATGAGCGGCAAGGTAGCACAGTAGTTAGCACTGTGGCTTCAGTACGCCAGGGACTCGGGTTCGATTCCTGGCTTGGGTCATTGCCTGTGACGGAGTCTGCACATTCTTCCCGTGTCTGCGTGGGTTTCCTCCGGGCACTCTGGTTTCCTCCCACAAGTCCTGAAAGACGTGCTTGTTAGGTGAATTAGACATTCTGAATTCTCCCTCAGTGTACCCGAACAGGTGCCGGAGTGTGGCGACGAGGGGATTTTCACAGTAACGTCATTGCACTGTTAATGTAAGCCTACTTGCGACACTAATAAATTCTTTTAAAAAATTTTTTTAGAATACCCAATTCTTTTAGTCCAATTAAGGGGCAATTTAGCATGGCCAATTCACCTACCCTGCACATCTTTGGGTTGTGGGGGTGAAACCCATGGAGACTCGGGGAGTATGTGCAAACTCCACACGGACTGCGACCCGGGGCTGGGATCGAACCTGGGACCTCGCGCCGTGAGGTTGTGACACTAAATAAGATTATTATTTCTGGTGTAAGGGGATGCTTAGTTCAACTATTAGGAGTCTTTTGTTCCCATTTGGTCTATGGATACAAATTCAGAATGTGCCTTTCAAGAGAGGACTCAAGCTGGAGCTGCCAGCTTGTCAGGACATTGTGTTCCTAGGTTTTGCATTTTGGAGAAAAGAAACAGAAAGAGTTCGAAAGTTCACAGTGACCCTCCTATGGTATGACTAGCAAAAACAGTAATACCTCGACAGTTAGATACCGAGTTTGCATACTTAAAGTAAGAACAACAAAAATATCTCATAAGGATACAGCAAACGCATAAGGAGATTTGTAGAGGCAAACTGGGGTGCACTACATTAGCTGAACATGATGTCGAAATAGGTGACTCTAACCCGGTAGAACAGCATCCACATCGACTGAACCCACTGGAATTGGTTCAGATAGAATCAGAAATCCAAAACATGTCGGAGAATATTTGATTGAGTCGAATAAGGGTAGCTGAGGTATGTTGGTCGTGTGAGTAGCTAAGCCGGATGGGACAACATGGTTCTGGATTGACTACTGGAGGGTGTTGCACGTTTTGCTATGGGTGTAAAACGCGTTTATTGGAGTGTATTAACTTGCCTCCATTAAAGGCCGGGTGCTTAACACTACTAGGCTCTGTGTATGTATTTTTCAGCTCAGGAGTCGCCAGATGCCGTATAGACACCTCACAAATATTCCAAGGTCAGGTTCAAAGTAATAAAACGATACACCGATTAGTAAGTTCCAAACGATCAATATTTATTATACAATTATAATAAATACGCATGCACACACTAAGGGACTAAGCTATGACTAAACTAAGCAATCAGAATACTTAACTAAACAGGAACAGGCAAGGTCAGGGAGCGAGGCCTTCGTCCCAGTCTTGGTCTGCAACCTTCAGAAAGCGTGCTGGTCACTGGGGGTCTAGAGCTTGGTTCGCGTAGCGAGCGTCGTATTGGCACTTACGGTTCGGCGGCTGGTGCTCAACGGCTGGAGTCAGGATACAGGTTCAAGTTCTTGGTCAAAGCCGGAGCACGAAACAACAGACAGGACCATGTGTGGGGGTCTACTTTTATAGGGGTCCCCAATGTCCTTGCCTTTTCCTGGGCGGGCTTTACCTTCAGGTATCGATTGGATCGCTCCCAATCGATATCTTTTGAATTCCTCCAATGTGAGGGTCTCTCTTGATGGCGGGGGCGGTTTCTATAGTGGATACTTCTGGTGCCGCTCTGTCTGGACATCCACTCAAGTATCTTATTCAAACCCAAATGTTGCCATTGTGTGTGCCTAGATCTGGACTGCCTCATTAGTATGTAAAACGTTCTGCCATTATCACCTTTGGTTTGAGATCTTCCACCTGGCCAGAAACTAGTTTTGCTGCTTGCAAAATGCTAATGAGTGTTTGCAGGCTGCTGCCTTGGCTAAACTGTTTTTCCCTGCAGTCTTAGCGATTCTCCATTTTGTTTAGTTCAGTGTCCATTTTAGGTGGCTACAGTGGCTACATTCCCTCCTTGTGATCCTCACAATCAAAATATTGTGAAGGATCACCTATGTACGTTGCCTTCTTTGTGTTCCCTGACCTCGGCAAGCTCCTGAGCGTCTACTCTGTCCTTAAACTATGGGAAGAAAAAATTTTTACCTGACATCTCTACTTGGCGCTATGTCAAAGGGGACATGCATTACCAAAAACTGGGAACCTCTACCTATCACAATTATCCTTATCTTACCTTAAACATTTCATTACAGACTAAACCTCATCCATTCATACCACATCACATAACATTTCCTGACTCGGCAGTCGAGTTCAGGACAATATAATACATGGGTATATATTTTATTTTATTCACAGTGCTTTATTCATCATGGGGCAAAGGGGATTGATGAAACCGAAAAATAGGAGATCGAACTCCATAGACGGTTGAGGGGCAGGAACGGGAGGCTCTCCTTTTCCATTTCCTCAACCTGAGGGTCTGTACGAGTATGCCGAGGATCGCAATCACTAGCAGTGATTCAATCACGTATGACATGGAGTACCATGTCATAAATTTTGTGCACCAGGTCTGAACCTCACTGATCAGAGCTGAGCACTGGGGAGTTGCTGTAAGTGAAACATTTACGGTGGGGGTTGTGGGGGAAACGTGTCTTGCTTCCACACATACAAATATAACATTTAAAAGCAATAAGTGGGCTTCCATCATCTTCTCTTCGTTCTCCTTCTTTTCTTCCTCCTGTATGGCTGATCCTTGCTGTGATCCCTGTTTCGTCCTTCGAAAGCTATGGGATCAAGCACAGTATCTGTCAATACAGCTTAATATCCGTACTTGTTAGTGTATCTGTCTTTCAATTCCAATTGACCCATTAAAAATGACTGGCCAAGTCACACCCTGTGACTCCCCTCATTTTTTTTTTTTCAAAAGCGAATTTAATGAACACAATACACCTAACAACTCTCCTCCTGCGAGCCGTCTCGCAGGCTTTGCTCATTTACCATCCGAATGTTCCTGGATGTAAATAGCATGTGGGATGGCGGCCTAAGGGCTGCCTAACGAAAAATGAAAACAACTTGGAAACAAAAGGTCGAATGGGTTGCGTATGGGCCGCTACGGGTACGATTTGAATGGGATCCCCGGGTAGGGCGTGCTGTGCCATACCCGAGCTTGGCTGACCAAAGTGGGTTCTCAGACAGGGCGGGTCCTCAGTGCCGTTTGTCCACTGCCTGAGTAACCTGGAGTAAACGGGCAAGAATGTGTTTATCATGGATTTGCAGCCTCTATTCGCCGAATAGAGGGGCACCTAAAAAACAATGGAGGAGCCAAGATGCTCCTTCTGAAAAATGAGCTGGGCTTCAGACATTTTAGACGATACGGTGAGCTGCTCACCATAGAAAGTTCTCAGAGGTTTCGGCAGACAAACTAAAGTGCGTGCGAGGTGGTCGCAATCCTTACAACTGAAAAGATCTCCAATCAAACGGTTGGTTTGCGAACCGAAGTTCTCAAAGGTATTTGCGGACAAGCTAACGGGTGTGTGAGGTGGTCACAATCTTTTCAGCTGAAAAGATCTGCAATCAATCTCTCAACATATTAACAAACAAACATAAACTGACAAACAAACATGCGTGCAGGTTCCATCAGAAAGGAGATCGCTTCCCTCAAGCGGTTCCTATTTTACATCATCTGGACACCTCACTTTTCCTCTGTCTCTGTGAACAGGGTCACAAAGGGGTTGCCGTATCGGGATTCAGACACCGTGTCGTCCTGCTCTCCCGGATCCCACACCCTTGTGTGGATCAGGCATGATATCTTTGAATTGTGTGACCGGGGGTCACTTTCATCGTTGCGGACAAGTCGGTACGAATTGTCCCTGTGCCAGAGTGTTGGGTCCAAAAGTGAATGGGTATTGTCGGGGTCGTCGGGGTCGGGTGGTGGGTCTGGGTTTTTAATGTAAGTGACTTCCATGGGGTCACTGTAGTCGGGGTCATTGTCGCTGCAATGTGGGCTGTAGTGTGGTGTGCTGTGGCTGTCCTCAGAGTCAGTGTCTGTATCGCTGTCTCTGCGGCGGCAGCTTGTGGGCGTTTCGGGGCGTGGTCTGTCGTGGTCAGTGGGCGGAGTCGTGGGCGAGTCCGATGAAGAACTGGTCTGTGAGGGGGATGGTGGAAACGTGTCTCTAGTGGGTGGGGTGAGGTGTTCTGCTGCGTCTAGCAGGACATGGTGTGCATGGTTGGCCTGTATTCCATATGCCTTTAACTGGTTGATATGGAACCACGCGGTCTTACCATTAGGATATTTTATCCTATAAACTGAGGGGCTAATTTTATCCGAAATTGAGTATGGGCCGGAATATTTTGGTGCCAAAAAACTGCTGGGGTTGTATACAGATAGCATTACCTGTTGCCCAACCTGGAATTCTGTGGGGTGTACGGTCTTATTAAAGAATGCTGTGCGTTGTTGACGGCGTTTCCCTAGCTGAACTGCGGCTGCAATCTGTGCAGACCTCACAGACTCAACCAGGTCTTTAACTGTCTTTTCGTGTGTGAGGGCCGTCACTTCGGGGCTAGTCATGTCCAGTCCTAAAAGGAATTCTGTACCTTTCATAGGGCGTCCGGTCATGAGTGTGTGTGGTGTGTATCCTGTGGAAGTTGAAACCGTATTTCTGATGAACATGAGTGCAAATGGGAGCACTGAATCCCATGTGGAGTTGTTCTCCTGAACCATTTTTCTAAGCGTGGATTTTAGGGTCCGATTCATGCGCTCTACAATCCCGCTGGACTGTGGGTGATACGCAATATGAAAATTTTGTTTTATGCCAAATATTGTCAGGACGTTCTTCATGACCCGTCCTGTGAAGTGAGATCCCTGGTCCGAATCAATGCTTCGGGGTAAACCCCATCTCGTGAAGATGTGGTGGGTCAGGATCTTTGCAGCTGTCTTAGCTGTATTCGTTCTAGAGGGGAATGCCTCTACCCATTTGGTAAAGGTATCGATGACCACCAGAACGTATTTATAGCCATGCCTACAAGGGGCAATGGTCCTATAAAGTCGATCTGGAGGTTTGTCCAGGGGCCATTAACTGGTCGAGTATGCCGAAGTTGTGCCTTTTTAGAATACCTCTCCGGGTTATTCTGGGCGCAAATAAGGCAATTCTCGATGTAGTGACTTACATCTGTCCTTAGGTTAGGCCACCAACAGAGCTGCCTGAGGTGCCTCGTGGTTGCGTCCATCCCTTGGTGCCCGTGTCCATCATGGAACAAAGCAATCATTTCATTCCTGTCCTGCTGCGGGACCACATAAAGCTGATCCTTTATGATCACACCCTCATGTGTGGTCAGTGCGTGTCTGAATTTGTCATACTGTGGCACAAAGTTGCCTTTGAAAATCTCCCTGAGATCCTCATCCTGCTTTTGTGCCTCTACTAGATCTTTAATATCGGTCTGTGAGACTTGAACTGCGCTCACAGGGGCGCTAGCTGGTGCGCTAGCTGGGGGTGTCCACAAATGTCCTCGCCTGGAACCTGCCTTAGCCAGTGCGTCGGCTTTTACATTCCCAGGGGGGGATGACCTATGGTGGCTTCTTACTTTGATAATGCCGAAGGTCCTGTCCTTCGCTTTCTCTAAAATGTGTTGGAGTAAAGGGGCTGATGGAAGGGGTTTCCCATCTGCGGAGACAAAACCTCGTGTCCTCCACAGGGGCAGAAAATCTGTTAAACTATTACAGACATATAGACTGTCCGAATATATGTCCGCTGGGCTGGGGAAAGAATCGGGGTGGTCCACTATATAAGCTATGGCCGCGAGCTCTGCTGCCTGCGCGCCTAAGTGTCCTGGTAATTTTAAAGCTATCTCTTCGAGAGCGCGCCCCTGCGCGTCCTCGACATAGATGCCGCATCCTGTGATACACTCACCTTCTAACACCGTGGATGAACCGTCTACGTATATCCTCAGTGGTCCACACGTGTCTGTGGGTTGGGGGCTTTGTTTTGGGTTCCCTATCTTCCTGGGGGGTGTCTTCGCTATAAAGGGTCCTGTGTTATGTAAGGGGGCTACAATTTCACATTCATGGGGCTGTCCTGGGTATTGGAGGTTGTCGGCTAAAAATGTGTGTGTGCGGGTCCGTTTTACTGTAATGTCCCGTCCTTGTAAGAGTAGTGTCCACCTAGCTGCCCTAATCTGGCTAACTGAACCGTCCTTCAGTCGACCGTCTAGGAGTAACTGTGTGGGGGTGTGCTCGGTCAAAATGGTGGTGGGGTTGAGTAATGTAAGAAAAATATTGCACTGCCCAGAAGACAGCAAGGAGGTGCCTCTCGCAGGCTGAAAATCCTTGTTCAACTGGGTCTAACAGTCGGGAGGCATAAGCCACTGGTCTTAGCTGCTCGTGCCGTTCCTGAAGTAACACGGCCGAGAGGGTCAGATCTGTGCTCGCTACCTCTATTGCATAGGGGGAAAGTTGGTCTGGGACTTGTAGCGCGGGTGCTGCGCTAAGGGCTTTCTTTAACTCTTCCACAGCCTCTGTATGCTGCGGAAGCCATTCCCAGGGGGCTCCTTTCTTAAGGAGGTCTGAGAGTGGGGCGGCTTTTGTCGCAAATCCGTCGATGTGGTTCCGACAATAACCAACCAGTCCTAAGAACGACCGGAGGGCTGAAACATTCTGGGGAAGGGGCAATTTGACAATCGAATCAATTCTTTTGAATTCGATCTCGCGTTTGCCGTGTGTGATGACTGTTCCCAAATACATTACTTTGTTTTCCAAAATCTGGGCCTTTCTTGGGTTAACTTTACAGCCAATTGAGGTTAAAAGTTCCAGGAGTTCGACCAGAAGCGTAATGTGCTCTGCCTTTGTGTCTGTCTGCAGTAGTAGGTCGTCTACATACTGTACCAGACATTCGGGGCGGGAAAATTTTTCTAGACCATTCGCCAACTGTCGCTGGAAAATGGAGGGGGAATTGTGGAATCCTTGTGGAAGGCATGTCCACGTATACTGTTGTGTTTTAAAAGTGAAGGCAAATTTGTACTGGCACGCCTTTGCCAATGGGATTGACCAGAAGCCATTGCTAATGTCCAAAACCGTGAAAAACTTGGAGTTGAGTCCCTGCTTGAGCATGGTCTCGGGACTTGTTGCTACCGTGGGGGCTACTACTGGGGTTACTTTATTGAGTTCCCGATAATCAATGGTCAGACGCCATGATCCGTCGGGCTTTCTCACTGGCCAAATAGGGGCATTATTGGTCGAGGCTACTGTTCTAAGCACACCTTGCTCCAATAAGCTACCTATCACTTTCTCTATTTCTCCCTCTGCTTCTAGGGGAAATCTATATTGTTTTTGTGGTCTGGGGTCAGGTCCGGTAACGTGGATTTGTCCAGTCATTCTGCCACAGTCGTGCCGGTGACTGGCAAATGCTGTCCTATGTTTGTTGAGTACTGCCTTAACTTGTCTGTCCGTGTTTAGTGTAGTCGGGTCAAATGAATAGTCTCCTACTGCACTAATCCTATTAGCGTACTCTCCTACTGTGAGAGTAGCGGGTGCTCTGTCCGATCTTGCCATTCGCCAGACACATTGGTTCACTGGGTCGAACGACAGGCTATGTGCATTCATAAAATCTATCCCTAGGATGTGTTCTGCTGTCCGGGGAAGATTTACTAGAACTACTGGGTGTCTGGTGGAAATGTTCCCTAGCTGGATTGCTACGGGTGCTGTGATATGTCCCTGCTGCGAGTGTCCTGTGAACCCGCTAAGTGTGATGGTGGAGGTGGTCAGCCACGTGTCTGCTTGTGCCGTGGTGGTGGAGTTTATTGTGGTGCGGGAGCCTCCTGTGTCCCAAAGTAACTCTATGGGCTTCCCTCTTAACTTTGCCGTGACTACCGGTCTTCCTGATGGATCCCATAGTGTGTCACAGACCCAAGTGGGGGAGCCCGAACACCGTCAGTCCGTTCCGTCCACATTGGTCTGTCCTGACTGGATCCCTATACTATGGATTGGTTTTGTTTTATTCCTGTTCAGAGTGCCTGTCTGCTGGCCTCTCTGTGATCTCTGGGGTCCATTACATTCCTTAGCCCAATGTCCTAACTGGCCACAGTTGTAGCATTCCTGCGACTTCTGTGGAGGGCTGCTCTTTCCTTCATTCACTCACGCGGGTTTTTGGTGCTCTCTCACTGCCTGTATGTCTGCTGCAGCCTGAGCCTCTTCTGGGGATTTCACTTTACCTCTGCCCTGAACTGATTGCTCCCAAGCGCGGGACAATCTTTTCAGGACCCACTTCTCATTATGGGCCTCCTCTGAGGGGTCATAATTGCTGCAGACATTCTGTCCTGCTTCTGTTGCATGAGAAATTATGGTGCGCGTCCATTTAACCATATTTTCCCGGTTCAAATGGGCTCTATTTAAATCGCCAAATACTGCGTTAAAATGGATCCACAGCCTTCCGGCGAATGCTGTGGGGTGCTCGGATTTCTTCTGCCGGCACTTATTAAGTCCTTCTACGGGGTCACCTCGATTATACCCTATGGCATCTAAAATGGAGGTGTGCATTTCCTCTAGGGTGCCTCCGCCAACGTTCTGTGGGTCGGGGAGGGCTGCTACAACCGATTGGTCCAAACTCAGAACTGTGAGTTTAACCTGCTCTCTTTCGTCCAGGCCGTACATGGTAGCCTGTTGCTTTACCTTTGCGAAAAATTGGTGGGGGTCTGCGGTGGGGAGAAACGGAGTGATCTTTTCACACGCGTCCCTGAGTTGGGTTACAGTTAAGGGGGTGGTGTAAGTTATATCGGGTGCGCCTTCTGTGGTCGCTTTTCTCTGGGTGGTGACTGGATTCATTGGAACGGTAACGAGCTGATCTGTGGGGGGTTGGGGTGCTTGCCTTTTCTGCTGCGCTGCTGGCGCACATGTTCCCTGAACATAACGCTGCGCTGTCTCACTTAACTCTTTCCAGTCTGGGGCATTCTCCTCATCTAACTGCATTCCAAAGGTGCTTTGAAACCCATTTTGCACCGAAAGCAGCGATTGCAGCTCTGCAATCTGCTTCCTGCATTTCGCATGATCTACAGTACTCTGCCTTTGTTCTGTGGTGGCAGCATGGAGTGCTCTCAAAGCTGCTTTAAGGTCAGAGCATTGCCTCTGCAAAGCCTCTACCTGCTTCTCTGATTCTTCTCTTATCAGGACGGCACGTTGCACGTCCTGATAGGCCTTTTCGTACTGGGTCTGTGAACTGCTGAGATGGGCTAGACAAGACTGATGTGCCCTCTTGGCATCATCCACCTCTCTCCCTTTCTCTGCCAACTTCCCTCTTAGATCCATGTTTTCCTTTTCGATGTCCCTGACATCCACTTTACTCATTCTATTTCTTTCTTCTAATTCTGCCTGGAGCGTCTGAACGACCTCTGTGCCTCGCAATTGTGCCAAACAGGACACGATTGCCATCGGCTTGCGTGCTTTACTCATATTTTTCTTGTGAATTTGAGAGAGGTTCTCCCACCAAGAATGTCCTATACTTCCGGGACCTGTCTCCTCATTCAAACAAAACTCTTTCCAAAGGGGCCATCCCTTTCCTTGCAGATATTTGCGGAGTTCCAGCTCCCACATGGGACACTGACCTACCCGGCTACTGCTGGTCGGCTGCGACCACAAACCGTTCTGGGTTCATGAGGCGTTCCATTGCCTGCATGGCCATTTTCTCTGACTCACTTTAAATTTTGGAACAGGGGGTGTTGAGGTTATGTCTCACGAAACGGGTAAGGCTTACGCTATGTTCCGTTCACAAAACTACCGAAAGTTTGTCGCAACAAAAAATGCTTTCAGGTTTTCCTTACAACCCTGTTAGTACGCATGCACTAAACACACTTCCGAATTACGTTTATTCCTTTGAACACCTTGAATATTTGTGATTTCTTTCCTTTTTCTTTACCAGATTTCTAATTCAAATTTCAGGGTCCTCGACGGAGTGGGGGTACCACTTGTAACCGTGTCCCGTCAGGATGTCGCCACTAAATGTTGCACGTTTTGCTATGGGTGTAAAACGCGTTTATTGGAGTGTATTAACTTGCCTCCGTTAAAGGCCGGGTGCTTAACACTACTAGGCTCTGTGTATGTATTTTTCAGCTCAGGAGTCGCCAGATGCCGTATAGACACCTCACAAATATTCCAAGGTCAGGTTCAAAGTAATAAAACGATACACCGATTAGTAAGTTCCAAACGATCAATATTTATTATACAATTATAATAAATACGCATGCACACACTAAGGGACTAAGCTATGACTAAACTAAGCAATCAGAATACTTAACTAAACAGGAACAGGCAAGGTCAGGGAGCGAGGCCTTCGTCCCGGTCTTGGTCTGCAACCTTCAGAAAGCGTGCTGGTCACTGGGGGTCTAGAGCTTGGTTCGCGTAGCGAGCGTCGTATTGGCACTTACGGTTCGGCGGCTGGTGCTCAACGGCTGGAGTCAGGATACAGGTTCAAGTTCTTGGTCAAAGCCGGAGCACGAAACAACAGACAGGACCATGTGTGGGGGTCTACTTTTATAGGGGTCCCCAATGTCCTTGCCTTTTCCTGGGCGGGCTTTACCTTCAGGTATCGATTGGATCGCTCCCAATCGATATCTTTTGAATTCCTCCAATGTGAGGGTCTCTCTTGATGGCGGGGGCGGTTTCTATAGTGGATACTTCTGGTGCCGCTCTGTCTGGACATCCACTCAAGTATCTTATTCAAACCCAAATGTTGCCATTGTGTGTGCCTAGATCTGGACTGCCTCATTAGTATGTAAAACGTTCTGCCATTATCACCTTTGGTTTGAGATCTTCCACCTGGCCAGAAACTAGTTTTGCTGCTTGCAAAATGCTAATGAGTGTTTGCAGGCTGCTGCCTTGGCTAAACTGTTTTTCCCTGCAGTCTTAGCGATTCTCCATTTTGTTTAGTTCAGTGTCCATTTTAGGGGGCTACAGTGGCTACAAGGGTCAATGCCATCACCAAAATGGATTTGTGTCCAATTCCCAGGTTGCAGGACTGTATTGATAAGATAGGCAGTGCCTCATTCCTTTTGAAAGTTGACCTTTGAAAGGGGTATTGGCAGGTTCCCTTAATGCCCGGGGCTAAAGAGATATCGGCCTTTGTGACTCCATCAGTGTAAGGTGATGCCGTTCGGATTTAAAAACGCACCAGCTACATTTCAGAGACCCATGTACCAAGGCTAGCGTGCCTAACTGTATGGTCTATTTGGACGACATGGTAGTTTAAAGTGACAGATACAAGGAGCATGTAGAACAAGTGAAATTATTTCAACAACTGAAGTTGGCCAATTTAGTCAACAGTCTGGTAAGTTTACCAAGCAAAAGTGACGTACCTAGGGCATGTTGTGAAACATCGACGAGGACTCAAGTTGAAGCAGCTTGCTTGTCAGAACAGTTGGGCTGGATTCTTTCGTCCCCAACTGCATGTTTCACGGCGGAAGGAGGTGACGCACTGTTCGCTGGTGGCGGGGTTCTCTGCTCCCGCCTCTGTCAATGGGATTGCTCATCGGAGCCAGCCCACGCCACCAGGAAACCCACGGACGAGTGTGCACTGTCAGTGCGACCAGAGAATCCCGCCGCCAGTGAATGACTAGAGAATTTCGGCCATTGTGTTCCTAGGTTTTGTATTTTTCAACAGAGTGAATCTTAGCTTTGGAAGATGTCGGTTTGAAGGTTAGCTGGCAACTTGTGGGTTGGCTAGAGACAGTGTTCTGCCTGACAACAGTCAGTGATTGGTTCCTGCGTGATGCTTATTTAGAGAACTAGGCAGAAGTGATTAGACCTTAGAAATTAAAAGGACAGTCTCGCTCTCTCTCTCTCTCGCGCAGCTGAAAAAAAGAACTACTTTATTGTTCAAAAACCTGTGAGTACCTGGCGCATCTTTGCTGTAAACTTGAATTAATCCTGAATCTACAACCTTGCCAGAGAAAATGATCGCAAGTCTCGAAAGAAGAATTACCGAAACAAAGTTTGAACTCCAGAAAGACATTACTTGGAATTCATCCAAGTGCATCAAAGATCCTTTACCATTCATTTTTTATTAGTAGTTTCTTTACCTCTCATCACCTTTTCCCTTCTGTGTTGTTTGTCTGTGCGTGTGCACAGAGAGTGGGGGTTGGAAAAAGGATTTACGTGAGTCAGTTACATTTTTTCTGTCAGTTTAATCCTAATACTGTACATAATAAATGATGACTTGTGTTCAAGTTACAAACCTGGTGCCTGCAGTTTGTTGGGTTCAGCCAAGGACCTTAGGTATTTTAAAATAACATCTAATTTCACTTGTGTTGTGACTCTAGGCCAAGTGGGGCTGGAATTGACCACGCACTAGCCGAGGGTATAATAATAATAATCATTATTGTCACAAGTAGGCTTACATTATCACTGCAATGAAGTTACTGTGAAAAGCCCCTAGTCACCACATTCCGTCACCTGTTTGGGTACACTGGGGGAGAATTCAGAATGTCCAAATTACCTAAGAGCACGTCTTTGGAAGGAAACCGGAGCACCCAGAGGAAACCCACGCAGACACGGGGAGAACGTGCAGACTCCACGCAGGCAGTGATCCACGCCGGGAATCAAACCTCGGGCCCTGGAGCTGTGAAGCAACAGTGCTACCCAGTGTGCTACCGTGCTGCCCACATGACATAATACTAGGTATATTTTGGATCCTATTCAAAATGACCAGTTTATTCGGAAAACATAAGAACATAAACAATCTCTTGGTAAGCATTTGAACCATGTGCAACATTGCTTTAAGTGACGAGGAGGAATATTGCTGTTTTTGAAAATGAGTCTCGCGCAGCTTCTTCCCTCGTGGACCAATGGTATTTACCGTGATATCATGATTCAGGAAGTCTGCCGATTGCATTCCATCACAGCAAAGGTGACGCGAGAGCGATTGTCTTTGACACCAAGGCTGTACTTGAGCCAACCTGGCATCAAGGATCCCGAACAAAATTGGAGTCAATGGGAATGGGGGAGAAAAACCTCCACTGGTTGGAATCATACCTGGCACAAAGGAAGATGTTGTGGCTGTTAAAGGCCAGTCAATTATCTCAGCTCCAGGGCTTCACTGCAGGAGTTCCTAGGTCCAACCATCCACTTCCTGCCACTAAGAAACATGCCGCGGGGTGGGGGTGGGGGGTGTGAGGGCAGAGAATCTCAAGGGATTTTGTGCCTGCCCCACCATTCTCACTGATGGAGAGCGTGAGTGCAAACTGCCCCCATGGGCTGCAAAGTCAATATATACCAGAAGCTTGAAGCAGGCTCATAGCAAATTAACAGCCGATTATACACAATGCCAGTTTATTTTCCATTGACTTGGAAAACATTGCCAAAATGTTTAGTGTCAGGCCAAATAAACCCAGAAATGAGACTAGAAAATGAGTCTCCAAAAAGAGATGGAACTATTGTTCTACGAATGTCCGTGTGAAGAGGATTAGGTATGGTGAAAATCAGCTGCCGATTTTGAGTGTGTTTGGTATAGATGACATTGACCAATTTCACCTCCTTAAAGTTTTAATAACTCCCCTGACTCCAATCCAGCTGCTTTTGGGGTTAAGATTGGTCCTTGAGAAGCAAGACTCATTATGTTCTGCAGCGATTGATTGTTTAATTATTGAAAAATAGTCACTGAAATAACAAACGTAAGAGTCCACAAAGTTCCACTAAATGCTCATAACCTGTTACCATCACTGAGTTTCTTCATTGAATTCTGTTATTTGCTGCAAATTCTGTTTCAACACTACAGGCATCTTTTATAATTGTGGGAATCAATATTTATCTTTCAAAATTGAGGGAGACTTGTTTCCTAGCATTTCTTTAGTGCACATTTAGTCAGTTACAGCCATGCTCAGGGTTCATTTTGACTTGATATTGCACTTGGTGTGACGGAGGTGGCTGGCAGTGTGGGAAGAACAAAGATATAAAATATATTGGCTGTATTACAATTTGCTGGAATATTCTATATCAATGCCCAAACTCGGTAATATTTCCTGAATGTGGGCAGCACCGTGGCGCAGTGGGTTAGCCCTGCTGCCTCACGGCGCTGAGGTCCCAGGTTCGATCCCGGCTCTGAGTCACTGTCCGTGTGGAGTTTGCACATTCTCCCCGTGCTTGCGTGGGTTTTACCCCCACAACCCAAAGATGTGCAGGCTAGGTGGATTGGCCACACTAAATTGCCCCTTAATTGGAAAAAATTAATTGGGCACTCTAAATTTAAAAAAAATGTTTCATGAATGTGTTGGTTTTACGATTGTTCTATACACATAAAAGAAGTCGAGGTAAATTCTAAAGGCAGAATTGAAACTGAGGCAGGACAGACGCCCTGTTTGGAAACTAGGATATTTATCAAATACAAATTGCTATTGTCGGTCCCCACTGAACCTGTGCTACATTTCCAGAGTTGTTAATGTGCCAATCAAACGAAGAGAGCATTACTTGGTTAATAGTGACAACTTGATGAACATACTGATTATGGTTGGGCAGAAGTGCATTGTTAGGAAAAGGAACAATTCTTTCTTTCCAAGTAGCGATTTGAGGCAAACGACCAACCGTTCTGACCACAGGGGCCACTCGCTTTGCAGTTTTGATCCTTTGTTCTTCAGGCTGAATGATTTCTGCAGCAGGGTCCCTTTCTAATGTCCCCCTTGAAGTTTTCTTCCTGGTTACTGACATCTGACTCAGAACTTTTATGGTACTCTCGCTAGTCCACATACCTCTTCTGACAGTTTGTTCTGGCGCTTTTAACCAGGGTCGATAGGAATGTCAAAGATAATTTTCGGTTCTTTGCAAACTGGTCTTTTACCTCATCCAAAATAAATTCTGGTCAGTAAATGCTCTAAAGACAATGGCCGGAATTCTCCGTCCATTGCGATTCACTTTTCCCGCCGGCAGCGCACCCCCGCCCGGGGTTTCCGGGCCGTGTGGGGTGGTTTCAATGGGAAATCTCTTTGACAAGCAGCGGGAAGAAAGAATCCCATTGCCAGCGAATGGCACACTGCCGAGAATCACACGGCTGGGGAACCAGAGAATCCCGCCCAACAATTCGCTTCTTAACATGTATTTCTGACAGAGTTGATACAAAACGAGGGTATGAAACAGTAATTCGGTTATAATCTCTAGTCATACACACATATTCTGCCCTTGTGGCAACCATAACAAGCTTCACTGTTTTGCTTAGCATAGAGAATGGACCATGCAGGCAATTCTGCAAGGGCAGAGTTTATTTATGTTGGAAATGTCAAATTTTGTGCAAATCAAAGTGCATCTCAGATGGATTTGGTGTTTTTTTTTAGCCTGCAAAATATTCTAACTGGGACTTCATGTCTATCGCTAATGCACTCTCAATAATATAGCTTGTTGTAAATAGTTAACCCTCTTTAATATGGGATTGCTATTCACACACATCTGTTTAAAACCAAACTTGACACCTGGCTCCAGACATCCTGTCTTCAGCTGTACATTAAGATTGTTCTCTTTCAATCTCTGTTGTAGTGCAGTGCTCTGCTGTTCCTGCAGGATCTGCCTGTAACCCTTTGATTCCTTAACTTAAGAGATCGGAGTTTTCATTTTCATTAACTAAGCAGTTTATCAGAAACGTAATTGATAATAGACCAAGTATTCTTTTAATTCAATCCAGCCTTATAATCCGCAAAGAAAATAGTTTTGGATATTTTGACAGATTTGAATGTACATTGAGAGGTCCGGTGACACATATGCCCTTCCTACTTCGATCCTGTTGCTTTTCCTTTAAACATACTGATCACGATTATTGCCTTTGGAGCCTGATTGCAGTTTTCACACAAGGTCTTGGTGGCAATGTCTCCGTAGTTTGTCAGCTAACCTGGTGGGCAGTAGGGGCAGGACTGGCACCTGCTGATAGAATTTTTGTTTTGATGCTTTGTAGCTTGGTCCTCCCCATCCAGAAAAGGAAAACATGGACCTCCTGTGCCTCAGGCTTCCAGCTCAACTGCAAGGGCCTCTCAACCCTCCTCCTAGCCATTTACCTAACTCGAAGAAAGCATTCCTTTGGGTATCTGATGGCGTGCACTTGAAATTAAATGAAAATCGCTTATTGTCACGAGTAGGCTTCAATGAAGTTACTGCGAAAATCCCCTAGTCGCCTCATTCCGGCGCCTGTTCGGGGAGGCTGTTACGGGAATTGAACCGTGCTGCTGGCCTGCTTGGTCTGCTTTCAAAGCCAGCGATTTAGACCTGAGCTAAACAGCCCCTTTCTGGCCAAAGTCCCACTCGTGCCCGCTGGACAGATAACACTTCCTTGCGGCTTTGACTGGGAGATGGACATGTTCCGCATGAGGCCCTCGAGGTAAAATCACTCGGGCCTGGTGCTGTAGAGGACAGGACAGTTCCACCTGCTTCAGTCACACCCATACTACTCCCATTGGAAATGCTAACAAAAGGAGACTGCAGCTACAGCAACAATGTCAGTTAAACAAATACAACATATATTTAATATTACAGTACAGTGATGGAATCATTTTGGTAAAATATACGTAGTAATGTCGAGGAAAGAAAAGTATTTTAACCTTTCTTTGTTCTTTCCTATGGGACACAGGAAGATATTCAAGTTGAAAGGGCTTAGGATTTACAAAACCAAATTGCAATAATACAGACACATGCACCAGCATCATACAGTGAAAGAGGGAGTGTTATATTTCTTTGTTCGGAAAAGAGAAAAGGTATAGGGATGCCCACACTCTGGATTCTTGTAAAACATGATGGAAGGTTTATTAAGGGTGTTTCTCATACAGTCAAGGTGGTGATCTGCCCAAATCCCATGCAAACACTCTGTTGACATCACTACACATAACCAGTAGGAATGATTTCCCAGATTCACAACACCCTAAATTGACCCTTAAGTGTTCAGGGATGTGGAGGTTAGGTGGGGTTACGGGGATGGTGGGGTGCTCTTTCAGAAGATTGGTGCAGTCTCGATGGGCTGAATGGCCTCCTTCTGCACCGTAGGGATTCTATGATCGTCTGAGCGATTCTCCCAAAAATTACTACGTGCGCGATCCTCTGGCCAAGCTGTGCCACAAAAGCAGCTCGCAGCGATGCAACGTGGCCGCTGAAAGCCATGAGACCCCGTTCCCGGGATCTATCCGGCTCACAAGGCCTCACGAGATTCAGCACAATCTCGCGAGACGTTACAAATTGAATCCCGCTCACAATGGGTGGGATCACCTTTAAGCAAATCTGCAGAGCGAGGCAGTAAGCCTTACTCCAATGTGCAGATTCCCGAGGTACCTGAGGCTTTGGGCTTCAATCCCTTCATCTTGGGGATCTCGGGCGAGCACTGTTTGGTGCTGGTCCTCACAAACAGGGACCAGATAGAACAACACCCGTGGGGATGTCCAAGGGGATTGAAGGCCCCCAGCTGCATGCCCTTTTGGCAGAGTTGTGCTCTGGCACTGCTGGTGCCACCTGGGTACACTGACAGTGCCATCCTGGAAGTCTGGCAGTGTCACCTGGGTGCCAGCCTGGCACTGCCAAAGTGCCCAGATAGCACTGCCAGGTTGGCACTGCCAAGATGCCAAACTGGCATTTTTTGTGTATGCGTAATCGGGCTGGGGTTGCTCATCATGGGTGCAGGGGATCCTCCCATATTCCGTTTGGGCTGAGGGGGAGGTCGGGGATTTTACTCTGCCGGCCGGAATCGGGATGCGGCTGATTGTTCCCGCAAGATGCCCTGTCCTGCTGACGCCGTTCTAATCTGCTGTGGGCCGGCGGGACCTTGGCGTTGAAGGGTCTGGGTGCGGCCTGTGGGGTGGGGGCGGGGGGGGGGGGGGGTTCCGTGGCCTAGCGCACGATCGGGGCCCACCAATTGGTGGGCCAGCCTCTCTGCCCCCCACCCGGCCTCCTGTCCTCCATGCTGGCTCCTGTAGCCCTGCGACATTTGGTGTCGGGGCCACCGCGGGGAAGAAGGCCACTGCGCATGCGCTAGTTGACAGCGGCCCAACTGCGCATGGGCAGACCCCGCGGAGCCGAGTTCAGGCCGGGATCGGCAGCTGGGGCGGCAGAGGCCGCTCCAGTGCCATCCTAGCCCCCTGTGGGCCGCAGAATAGGGTCCCGGAATGGGTGCCGATTCCGGAGTAAAACACTCCTGTTTTTACTCCGCCGTCGGCACTTAGCCACCCATTGGGAGAATCCCGCCCCGCATCTCTACTTGTCAGTGGAATCACACCTGGAGCGAAGTATCGTTTCCTCACAGCCTACAAATTAAAAACGGGCGCTGGGGTCTGAGCCAGGATCCTAACAGCAGGCCATGTTTTTTCCATCCTCATTTTAATGGTTGGAAAACTATGGGTGACAAGTGCCCAGGTTTCTCCCACTCACTTCTCCTGGTGCGTAACACAATCGCAGCATTCACAGGATCATCCCTTTGGTGCACACTGCAAATTATCAACTAAAAGTACCTTATTGATCCTTAATTGTCCAAAAGTATAATGTGTATTGTGCATAGATATACATTCAAAACTGTTTTTCTTCAACCTCAAGAGTGAAACCAACTTTACCTTTCAGTACAGCAGTGGGAATGCCGTCTTATCAAAGATGGAATATTTTCAATGAGATGTAAAACTAAAGTCTCATCTGCCTTCTTAGGTGGATGTGGTTAATCCCATGGCACTGTATTCAAAGAGAAAGAAGAGAGTTTTCCCAATACCCTGACCAATATTTATCCCTCAATCAGCAGCGGTAAACAGATTATCTGACCATTCTACTCATTGGTGGTTGTGGGATCTCACTGTGCGTGAATTGTGCCCTGTTTTCTTTTAAACCATCAGTGACGACACTTCAGAAGTATGCCATTGATTGCTTTGGAATGTCCTGAGGCCTTAATGCTGTTGTGTGGTGGAAATTCTTTCTTCCTCTTTCTTCCTCTGCCGTGGGCAGCACGGTAGCATAATGGTTAGCACAGTTGCTTCACAGCTCCAGGGTCCCAGGTTCGATTCCCGGCTGGGTCACTGCCTGTGCAGAGTCTGCACGTTCTCCCCGTATCTGCGTTGGTTTCCTCCGGGTGCTCCGGTTTCCTCCCACAGTCCAAAGATGTGCGGATTAGATGGATTGGCCATGCTAAATTGCCCTTAGTGTCCAAAAAATGTTAAATGGGGGTTACTGGGTTACGGAGATAGGGTAGATGCGTGGGCTTGTGTAGGGTGCTCTTTGTAAGGGCCGGTGGAGACTCGATTTGCCGAATGGCCTCCTTCTAAACTGTAAATTCTATGGGCGGTATTTTCCGCTCCCGATAAAAATCGGGATGGCCGTCATGAAATCGGCCGAGGTTCACGATGGCCTCGGGGCCTGCTCCCCGCACCTAATTCACCCCCACCCGAGGGGCTAGGAGCGGGCCCCCGTCGTTCCCGGACGCGACCTTGTCGCGCCGGAAATGACGCGTAAACGGCGCTTTTCTGATGTCATCCGCGCATGCACGGGTTGCCGGTTCCAACCCGCGCATGCGCGGATGACATCAGCGCGCAGACGGCACAAACCCGCGCATGTGCGGTGCCGTCTTTCTCCACTGCCGCCCGGCAAGATGTGGCGGCTTGATCTTGCCGGGCGGCGGAGGGGAAAGAGTGCGTCCGTTTTGGACACTGGCCCGACGATCGGTGGGCACCGATTGCGGGCCTGTCCCCTCCCGAGCACAGTCGCGGTGCTCCCATCCATATCAGGCCCCTAGATGCCCCAAACGGGCATCTGGCACCCGTTTCACGAATGCAGCGACCAGGTGTGGTTGCTACCATGGTGAAATGGACGTGAAGGGCCAGCCGCTCGGCCCATCGGGCTCGGAGAATCGCTGTTCGCCGTGAAAAACGGCGAGCGGCGATTTTTCCGAGCCGGGGGGGATCGCTGGGGGCGCCAGGGGGGCGTAAAAAATGTCGGGAGGCCCTCCCACGATTCTCCCACGCCATGTGGGGAGCGGAGAATTCCGCCCTATGATTCTCTTATTGAGCAATTTGTTTTGGGTTGCGCATTTACTGTGCCAAGGCACTTCGGGGCTGCATTGTAAAGCAAAATATGACACCAAGCCGTATTAGGAGATAGTGGGTCAGATCACCTAGAGCTTAGCCAAAGAGGTAGGTTTCAAGGAGCGAAACTGAAACTGTTTGAAATTCCACACGTGAAACAAACCAGCATAAGCATAAAAGGAAATGAAAGCAGTACAAATGTAATTTTAACGAACAATTTTTGACAGTTTGCATGTAAAGAAAAGTGTTCTTGCAGGCTTATGCATTTCTGTGTGTGTACATATATATATTCTTGTGTGCATGTGTATGTATGTGTGAGCGTGCAAGGACACATGCCCACATGCAAGTGCATATTTACGATATTCAACTTGTGAGATAAAAAAGGGGGTCAAAGATTTTTTTTCCCCCCCCATTTCTCTTCTTCTGTACTGTCAAAGTCAGTTGGAGCAAAATGTTGGAAGCTTGCAATAATGCAACATATGACCACTCCTTCCTGTGAAAGAGCTACCCATTTGCTCTCATTCCCTGTTCTATTTCTCAGTCTCCCTTTCTCTACATGGCCTCATCATTCCCCATCTCTCTAACCTCCTCCAGCCCCACAAGTGCTGAGACATCTGCACTCCTCTATTTCTGGCTTCTTAAGCACCTCCAAATTTTATAGGGGATAGGGCGGAGCAGTGGGTCAAGGTAGAGAGCTCTTACAGAGGGTCGGTGCAAGCTCGATTAGCTGAATGGCCCCCTTCTGCACTGTAGGGATCCTATGATATGATTCTATGATCTCCTCATGTGGCTCAGTGTCAGATTTTATTTTATCAAACCTTGTGAAGCGCCTTGGGACGTTTTATTGCGTTGTTATTTTTAAATTTTCTATTTTGAATCGTTGCCTCCTTCCCTGTTAAAATCAATCATGGATCAGGGAAGAATTCAGTGTGGCATCCCCTCATGTCCCGTCATATTTTCACCCCCAGAGGAACTGGTAAATGATTGTTTTTGTCATTTCTTCAGCGTTTTCCCAGTGCTTGGTTGTGAGAACCGCCAAGGGAATTAAAGCTGCCATCTTCTATCATTGTTATGATCTTCTGCATAAACAAAATTCCTAATTTCTCTCTCCATTTTGTAACAATGACCTTAAAATTAGTTACTGAACCATATATTAGTGGAACTATATTTTTCCTATTTACTTCATTAAAACTATTTGTAATTTGGAACACCTCTATCGGTTCTTGCGTTTTAGTGAAAACACTCCAGTTTCATTACAGCGCAGTACAGGCCCTTCGGCCCTCGATGTTGCGCCGACCTGTGAAACCCCTCTAAAGCCCATCTACACTATTCCCTTCATCTCCCTGATATATCTTTGCCAGATTCATATGAACATACAATTTATGAACATGAATAGACCACTTGGCCCCCAATGTCTGATTCCGCCATTCAATAAGATCATGGCTAATCTGATTGAAACCTCAACCCCCCATACCCCTGATAATCTTTCACCCAGGAATCTATCTAACTCTGCCTTAAAAATATTCAAAGACTCTACTTCATTGCCTTTTGAGGAAGAGATTTCCAATGACTCAATGATCCTCTGAGAGAAAAATGTTCTCTTCATCTCTGTCTTAAATCGGTGACGCCTTATTTTAAACAGCGGCCAGTTAGCTATAGATTCTACCACATGAATAAATACACTTTCCACTTCACCTTGTCAACGACCTTCAGGATCTTATATGTTTCAATCAAATTGTTTCTAAGCCACCAGTGGATACGAGTCAAGCCTGTCCAACCTTTCCTCAGAAGACAACCCTCCAACTCCATGCAGTAAACCTTATCTGAACTGCTTCCAACATCTTTACACATGTGACAATAAACCAATCCAATCCAATATGGAGGCCACTACTGTAAACAGTGCTCCAGGGGTGAAATTCTCTGGCCTCCCAGATGCATGTTTCTCAGCAGCGGGAGGCAGCTCGCAATTCACTGGCGGTAGGATTTTCTGACCTGCCGCTGTCAATGGGAATTCCCATTGTAGCCACCCCAAGCTGCCCAGAAACCCTTTATAAATATATATATCCCTTTGTAACCTTCTTATGGCCTCTTTGCAAAGTACTTTCCTACCTATCTTTGTATAATCTTTGTCTAATCTTCAAGTTTAGCAAACATACCTTTGGTCTCTTCATCCAAGTCATTTACATAAATTGCAAAAGGTTGAGCACCAGCACACCATTCATTACATCCTGTAAACCAGAAAATGACCTATTTATGCCTTCTCTCTGATTCTTGTTAGCTAACCAATCTAATATCCATGTCAACATGTTATCTGCTACACCATGAGCTTTTATTTTCTGCAATAACCTTTGATGTGGCACCTTATCAAATGACTACTGGAATTCTAAGTTCAGTACATCTATCAGTTCCACTTTATCCACAGTATAAGTTACTTCGTCAAAGAACTTCCAGGTTGACCCTGCCTGGTTATGCTGATTTTTTTCCCTTCTGAATTCTTGCCATGTCCTTCCCACATTTCCGAAAGACAGGCTGCTTTAAAACGCCTGGGGCGTGATTCTCCGAGATGGAGACAAAGTCCCAACGCTGGAGTGAAAACCGGAGTGTTTCACTCCGGCATCGGAGTCCGCTTCCAGCCCCCTATTCTCCCTTCCCCGTGGGCCGTGGAGCGGCGTCACGTATTTTACGCGTGCTAGGCCTTGGCGCCGCATGAAAAGCGGCGGTGCGTAAATGAAGTCACCCGCGCATGCGCGGGTGCTGCCCTCCCCGAGGCCGCCCCACAAGAAGATGGCAGATGGATCTTGCAGGGCGGCGGAGGAAAGGAGGTCCTCCTTTAGCGAGGTTGGCCCGCCGGTCGGTGGGCCCCGATCGCGGGCCAGACCCCATCGGAGGCCCCCCCCCCCGGTGAAGGACCCCCCCCCCCCCCCCCCACTGGCCGCCCCACCAGCATTCCCGCACAGTTCCCGCCGGCAGCGACCAGGTGTGGACGGCGCCGGCGGGAACCTGTCGGGTCGGAGCGGCCGCTCGGACCATCCAGGCCGGAGAATGGCGGGGGTCCCGGAGAATCACCGTTGTGAGTGTCTCGGGTGATTCTCCAGCTGGCGCGGCATAGAACTCGATGGGGCTGTTCTCGCCGGTTGGAAGAATGGCGGGATGGTGTCGGACCGGCGGCGCGTAATACAATGGCGCGGCTGGCGATTCTCCCAACCGGCGCGGCCTCGGAGAATCGCGCCCCTGATTCTCCGGTCCCCCTACATTGAATGGGAGATTTGATTGAGTGCCAAATTCTCCATCCTCCCTAGAAGCAGTAGCGGGGCAGACTCGCAACGGAAAATCCTGGCCATGAGGTGGCATGCTCATATCGAATTGAATCATAGAATCCTTATAGTGCAGTAGGAAGCTATTCGGCCCTTCCAGTCTATACCAGCTTTTTTAAGGAGCACCCTACCTCAACCCAATCTCCACCCTATCCCCATAACCATACTGGGGACAATTTAGCATAGATAATCCACCGAACCAACACATTTTTGGAGAATATCCACGCAGACACTGGGAGAACGTGCAAACTCCACACAGACAGTGACCCGAGGTCAGAATCGAACCCGAGTCCCTGGCGCTGTGAGGCAGCACTGCCACCATGCCACCCAGATATCTATGCGTACATTTATCAGACTGCTTCTCAGAGACCCACAAGAAAATTGTCAGTATCCCCGACCTGAATTCCCTAATCGCAAAACCTTCTGACTTCCTGAGACTTGGGTCTAGCGGGTGGTAAATTTCCACCGCCGACTGGATGTTTTGTATCTTCCTAGATACTGCTGCTTTTTTCTAGAAGCTGCAGTTTTGTCCAGGAATTTGAAAAAAAAAACCTTTTCCCCTTAATATATTTTAGTCCTCCTCCACTTTACACATGGAGGCATAGAGTCAGAGAATCATAGAATTTACAGTGCACGAGGAGGCCATTCGGCCCATCCAGTTTGCACTAGCCATCAGAAAGAGCACCCTACGCCTCCACCCTATTCCCGTAACCCAGTAACCCCA
Source organism: Scyliorhinus canicula (assembly GCF_902713615.1). Lineage (NCBI taxonomy): Eukaryota > Metazoa > Chordata > Chondrichthyes > Carcharhiniformes > Scyliorhinidae > Scyliorhinus > Scyliorhinus canicula. The sequence goes on from NC_052163.1 coordinate 107,264,422, forward strand.
CCTATCCTTTTGGAAACTAAGGGGCAATTTAGCATGGCCAATCCACCTAATCTGCACCATGGGAGACCACCAGAGCACCCGGAAGAAATCCACACAAACATGGGGAGAATGTGCAAACTCCATACAGACAGTCACCCGAGGCTGGAATTGAACCTGGGACCCCCCGTGTCCATGAGGGGTGTCTACATGTCTGTGTGGGTGTGGGGGTTCCTGTGTAGCCTTTTGGAGATGGAGGCGCCCTTTAGAAAGGGTGTCCCAATCTCGGGATTCCCAACTGCCAGCATTTTCCAACCCTGCCCCAGTGTGAGCCACGCCTCCAGATATTTTCAGCTGGATTATCTGGAGCAAAAACCCAGCTGTGAGATGTATACCAGTGTTTGCACCTCAGCAAACGCTCTATCGAGAGAATGAAAAATTCCATCCACTGTTTTGGCCTTAGTTGGAGCCCGTATCCATAGCTGAGCACCATATTTTAAGAAGGATGTGAATGCATCGGAAAGGGTGCAGAAAAGTTTTATGAGAATGGTTTGGGAATGAAATTAAGACTTCCGCATGTGGATAGATTGGTGAAGTTGGAATTGCCGTTAAAGAAGGGAAGGTTGTGAGCGGCTTTGAGAGAAGTATTCAAAATCACGAAAGATCAGGACAGGGTAGATAAGAAAAACGTGTTACCATTGGTGGAAGGGCCGAGCACCAATGTATGTTGATGTCAGGTGATTGACAAAAGAATCAGAGGTGACGGGACAAAAAACATTTTATTCAGCGACTGGTTAGGATCTGGAATGCACTGCTTGAGCATTTGGTGGAGGCGGATTCATTTGGAAGAGAGAAGATTTTCAGGGCTACTGCGGAAGGCGGGAGAGTGGGAATAACTGACTTGGTCCCACAAGAAAGCCAGCGTCAACACAATGGGCCCAGTGGCTTCCTTCTGTGTTGTAAGTATTCTATGGGCAGGATTCGCCAGTCTCATCCATGGTGGGACCCCGTTGTGAGCGTGAACGAAAAATTTGGCATTCCAGCCAAAACTCTATTCACTGTCAGCGACATCGAAAATCCCAGCCGCGAATGAGGGCGGAAGATTTTGGCCTATGATTCGAAGTGCATTACCTCACATTTTTCAAGATTCCACATTTATGTGCATATATTTACTGAGGAGCACAATAAAGTTAACACTGACACCCTGAGAGAGACTATCTTCCGTCTGAAAGAATTCCATTAACCATTAAGTTGCGTTTTGCCCTCTTAAGTTATTTCCTTTCTATCCTACCGCATTCCACTTAACAACATGAACCTTAATTTTAGCAATGAGCTCTTTCTATGGAACCTTATCAAATGCATTTTGAAAATCATATGCACAAAATCCAGATTTCCTTACCTACACGCTTCATTACTTTTCCAAAGAACTCTTACGATTGTCAGACATAGCACACATTTTACAAACATTTTTAAATTGTCCCTTAATTAACCTACGCATTTCTAAGTGTATTTTAAGATTTTCCCCATACTCTGACTACTAGACATTCACTCCTTACCTTGATGGGTGAACAGACCTCTAATTACCTGGTTTATTCCTTCTGAAGGAAGGAAGATGCAGCATTAAATGATCCTCCAGCTCACTGATACTTCCATATCCAAGGTTGCTTCAAACATCACCATCACAGCCTGTCAGCTTTGGAATCTTTGAAAATTCTGTCACAGAAAAGAAAATTGGAATTGAGTTATGTTAAGGGCTTTGCCTTAGAATTCACGCGAGTAGTTAAAAGACCAGGGAATGCGAGATCTGTTTTGAAGCCAGATGGACCAATTTCTGAAAATACACATCACAGTTCAAGTAAAACTGGTGCACTGAGGGTCAATTATCGCATCCCAGGCCCATTAGCCAGGCTAGTCCCATCCATTTTGGGAACAATAGAACAGGCTCCCTTTAAAACTCAAATTCTAAGGAGAGAGGAGGAGTTTGTTGTCTTTTATTGAAAACAAAATCACTAATGGGGAGGACGTCAGTATCGTGGTCCTCGCAATGGATGAAAATACAGCACAGACAATGTTTTAAAATGTACTCGTGAGAGTAAACCCAGAGTTTTAAGCTAAAACTTAGGAGCTTAATTTTGGACTTTGATTTAAATCTGAGATAATGCCCATGAAAGAGAGAAGAGCATTTGGTTTATTATTATTATTTCCCATTATCTAAGTGGGAAAATAAATGGAATTGTTTTGACTGATACTTTGTGCATCCATTTGGAATAAAGGAGCTACTAATTAATATTTGATGCAGCTCGCCATATGTCTCTCAGTGCATCTTCGGAAAGTTTGGATAGGCGCACCCGAGATATATGTAAAACACATGGTCAAAAGGGCATCGGTTGCTAAATTCCTGAGTTAAACTATCGCATCATTAGATATTGCATAATATGGGCACAAGCCTCGACATCAAATTGAGCTGCAATTGCTGGATCTGAAAAAATTTTGAAGGAAAATCTGAAACTTTTAACAGGACCTCTGCCATTGCCTCTTTGACATCACTCACGTTTTTATGATACACTCAATCAAAAGCAAGTGCCTTTTCCACTTGAGCTTTTTTTTTATGGTGTTACTTCTTTGGAATGAGGCAATTTAGCTGAGTTGTTCTTTTCTCCTGCAGTGTTCCATTCTCTTTATTCTTGGCTTCTGTTAAATTCTGAAAAATCATCAATATCGATTGCAGATTTTCTGAGATACTGGGCAGAATATTCCTGGTCCCAGTGTGATGGGTTTGGAGGTGTTAAGGGGTGTGGTGGTATGATTTGCATAGCTGTCTGCCATTGGTGCAGAACACTGGCTTACCATTGGCCCTGGTCGGTCATGTGCCTCTCGACCGATTGGTTGAGACCAGTCATGTGACGGCTCTCCGATTGGTCGAGAGGCTGAGTTAACCACGCCTCCAGAGCGAGGTATAAATAACCAGAACGCCCGGCGGTCGTCCATTTACTGTAGTCGACCGCAGGGCTAACTTCTAGCTTATTAAAGCCTAACTTTTGTACAGCAACTCGTCTCGCGTTCAATTGATGGTTCATCAAGGGGTGTGAAAATAACAGCAGACACACTGGGATGGGGTCCCAGTGCATTCCTGTCACCTGGGAACTTTCCCAGTGATGGGTGTTGAGGTATTGTTGGTTACAGATCGTGTCTGGTAAAGATGTCTTCTTGAGCCTACATGCGGCGTCCACAGGATCAGTGGCTCGAGTGGACCCCCCCCCCCCCCCCCCCCCCCCCCCCCCCCGCACCCGCCGCAACAAAACTCCCTGGCCAAATGATTCCCTCCACTTACTAAAGACGGTGAGGTTTAGACTACATTTGACCAGGCACGAGACAGTCAAGGGGATCTGTCCCTTGGTGTAGAGTTAAGTATCGACTCCGGGGGGAAGAGGGTCACCTGGTACTGCACTGTGCCAATCTGGCTGTGCCACCCTGTGCCAGAGCAGTGCCAAGAGTGGATCCTAGTAGGAGCCCATGGCGGGGGTATGCCCCATGGCGGAGGGGTGTGTGTTGATGTGGGCGACTGGGTCGAGAGAGAGTGGCACTGGGTGGGGGGGGGGGTTTCCGGGGGTAGACTTCTGCATTGTTAGTGGGGGATTGCAATGTTGGTGAGGTTTTTTGGAGTGGGGGGTTGCCACCAACGTTTGTCAGGGAGGGTGGATAGAAGTCCCTGATAACTCCTTGACGGGGGCTGGAGGCCATTATACTGCAGTGCTGATTGGGGATCCTTTTAGCGTATTCAGTCCCACAGTAACTCTGTATGCAACAGACCCTTCTACTATAGTCGGATGCCCACTGAGAAGAGGTAGACTATCAGCCGCTGATGCTCCCGTGCATGAGCGGACTCGCGCCGGCTGGCAGAGTCCCTTCAGCACCGGCTCATGTGGTGCCAAAGGCCTTCCACGCCAGCTGGCGGGGCGCAAACCACTCCGGCACTGGCCTAGCCTCTGAAGTGTGGAGGATTCAACACTCTGTCCCGCCGGGACACCCCGCCCCGCCGGGTACGGGAGAATCCCGCCTAATGTCTGAAAATTCTCAGCCCTCTGGGGGAGAGAATTTCAAAGATTCGCAACCCTCTGAGTGAAGAAATCTTTCCTCACCTCAGTCCAAAATGGCCAAACTCTTATACTGAGTCAATGTTCCCTCATTGTTGACTCGCCAGCCAGGGGCAAAAGCTTCTCAGCATCTGCTGGCAAACATGCTCACAATCCTATGTATTTCAATGAGATCACCTCTTATTTTTCTTGACTCCAGAGAGTGTAGACCCATTTTCCACACCCTCATAGGACAACGCTCTCATTCCTCGGGTGAATCTTGTGAACCTCCATGACAACAACCCCTCCCCCACCACCAACGTTGTGGGATGTATATGCTGGAAAGATGCAGGCTGTAATGGTACAACCATTCCCGCTGGCGGGACTTTCCAGTGCCACTGATGGCAAACACCCGCTATGTGTGTCCTGGCGGTGCGGGGGGGGGGGGGTGGAGAGAGGGGGGCGGAAGGGGGATGGGAGCATACATGCCGCAGGGAATGTTGAAAATTCCACCCCCAAAGTGCAACAGTAAATGGAAGAATATATATTGATATTAATTCATTTCTCAAGTGGCATGATCCATGGCAAACAGGTCTGCTGTAAGTATTTGTGGCCCGAGGAACTTCAGCTCAGCGGCATTGAGCTGGAGACTGAGCTGCAGACACGACGATGCACCAGGGAGGGGGAATGTTACCAGGAAACGGTCACACCGCTTGATCCAAGGTCTTCTAATTTGGTCTGTGGTCAGGGACAAGCGGGTGTGACTGAGTGAGGCAGGTAAGGAGGCCCTGAGGGAAGGACTGCAGGAGTCTCGGGAGTGCAATTGTCTGGCAGGGTTGAGGTTCTTTCAGCTTCACTGGATGTGAGTGGGGGCTGCAGGCTGGATGAGCTGACTGATCGTGGCACTGTGGTACAGGAAGCCATTCAAGTGGGAGGAGCAAAAAGGAATGTGGTGGTAGTAGGGGACAGTATAGTGAGGGGGTTGACATTGTTCTCTGCAGCAAAGAGCAGGAGTCCAGAAGGCTGTGTTGCCTGCCCAGTGCCAGGGTTCAGGACTGGAGAGGAATTTACAGCAGGATCGACAATATAGGGAAGACAAGGAAAGGGGTTCTGCATGGTCAGTATGAGGAGCTGGGCACCAAATTAAGAAGAAGAACCTCAAAGGTAATAATCTTTGGATTATACCCAAGCCATGTGCAAATTGACATAACGGCAAATAAGATTAGAGAAATCAATGTGTGGCTCAAAGACTGGTGTGAGAGAAATGGGTTCTAGTTTGTGGGGCACTGGCACCAGTACGAGGGAAAGTGGAGGATGTTCCATTGTGGCAGTCTACACCTGAACTGTACTGGGACCGATTATCTTGCAAGCTGCATAACTAGGGAAGGAGATATGTAGAAAATCAAAGAGAGGAAAAGGGATAGAGAAAGGCACTAATGTGGGAAATGATGAGAGTACAAGTCCAAGAGTAAATCAGCAGATAAGACTAAAGGTTACAAAAATAATAAAAGGAAAATCTAAAGGTTTTGTGTTTGCATGTATGTCGCATTTGAAGCAAACCTATGCTCCTCGCACAAATGGAAATAAAAAAGTGCAATATGATGGCCATTAAAGAGATATGGCTGCAGGATGATGTTAATTGGGACCTGAATATTGAAGAGTACATGACATTTAGGAAGGACAGGAAGCGAGGAAAAGGTGGAGAGGTGGCTCTGTTAATCAATTACGTTATTAGCACAATAGAGAAGGATAGTCTTGGGTAGAGATGAGAAATAATAAAGGCAAAAAGTCACTCACGGGAGTGGTGTACGCGCCCGCTAATTGTAACGACAAGGTAGGACAGAATAGAAAGGAGAGATAATGAGAGCTTGTCAGAAAGGTACAGTGATAATCCTGGGGGATTTTAATTTTCATATAGACAGGAAAAATCAGATGTGCAAAGATAGCCTAGTTGAAGAGTTCATAGAATGTTTTCAGCATAGTTTCTTATCACAGCACTTTCTGGAGCCAACCAAAACACAGGGTATACTCGACCTGGTATTGTGCAACGAGACAGGATTATTAATAACCTCAGAGTGAAGATGCCCCTAGGTAGCAGCGATGATCAAATGACTGAATTTTACATTCAGTTTAAGGGAGAAAAGAATGGGTCCAAGATTAGTATTTTAAACTTAAATAAGAGCAATTATTAGAGGAGGCCCCACCTTCTGTGACTAACTAAAATGGTTAATGATAGTACAAGCTTAAAGAAAAGGCATATCATTACACAAGGATGGGTGGCAGGTCAGAAGATTGGACAGAATATAAAAACAGCAAAGAATGACAAAAACGTTAATGAGAAAGTGAAAATGAACATTTAACAGAATCTAGCTTGAAATATAAAAACCATGCTACGCACAGCATGTTTCGCAATGGCGGGAGGCTGCCTGCCATTGGCTGGCATAGGATCTTCTGCTCCTGCCTTTGTCAGCGGGGCTCCTGTTGAATGCACCTCTTGCTGCTGGGATATCCGCAGCAGGGATGCACCACCGACAGGATGAGAGGATCTCGCTGACATGAACTGCCGGAACATTACGACCATAGTTGCTAAATTTGTCGATGACACAAAGATAGGTGTGGTGATATGCATCACTGTAGATACACAAGGGGTTAATGTAAGTACACATAGACTAGCTAGATACTAGAGGGAGCACCAGAGACATGACACACACACACTCAACCAATAGGTCAGTAAGAGAGGACACGACCAATGGGCATTCACGATACACACAGAGGTGACACTACCACAGGGGGGCATTACACCAAGCCATATATAAAGGACACAGCGCACATGATCTTCCTCTTTCCAGTGGAGACACTCAGTGAGTACAGACACAGGGTTGATTCAATATCACACCCACCACGTGGATTGTAGCAGACTGGTTTGTCAGTCTGAGTAGCTATAGAAGGATTAACAGTCGTGGCGAACCCGAGTAGGAGAATTGTAAATAGTTCAATAAACGTGTTGAAGTTATCTCCACGTCTGAATCTTCCTTTGTCAGAGTGCACATCAAGGAAGCCGCTTATGCTACGCCAAGAGCATAACAAGACAATAGGCAGATGACACAAAGTTGTGAAGAGGACATCAGGAGGTTACAAAGAGATAAAGATAGGTTAAGTGAGTGACAAAATGGAGTATAATGTGAGCAAATGTAAAATTGTCCGTTTTGGTAGGAAGAGTAAAGCATATTATCGAAATGTTGAGAGCTTGCAGAGCTCTGAATGCAGAAGGATCTGGGTGTCTTAGTGCATGAATTACAAAAGGTTAAGGTGAAGGTACAGTAAATAATTAAGAAAGCTAATCGAATATTATCATTTGTTGCAAGGGGAATTAAATACCAAAATAAAGAGGTTATACATCAGTAATGCAGATCATCGGTGAGACCACATCTGCAGTATTGTGTACAGTATTGGTCTCTTTATTTCAGGAAGGATGTAAATGTATTAGGAACATTTCAGAGAAGGTTTATGGGACTAATGCCTGGAATGGGTGGGTTTTCTTATGAGGAAAGGTGGACAGGATAGGCTTATTTTCCGCTGGAGTTTAGAACAGTAACAGGCAACTTGATTGAATCATAAAAGATCCTGAGGGGTCTTGACAGGGTGGATGTGGATGTTTACTCTTGTCGGAGAATCTAGATCTAGGGGGTCACTGTTTAAAAATAAGGGGCGGGATGTTCTGCCCCCAGCTCCCCACAACATATTTGGTGGCGGCAGAGGTAGTCCGCCACTGGCCAGTAGCGGGATCTTCTTCCAGTCTTACCACTGTCAACGGGGAACAAGTAGCGGGGTGTCGCCAGTGGGGGCTCCGGAAGATCCTGCCAGGGGTTGCCTATTTAAGACAAAGATCAGGAGAATTTCTGTCTCTCAGAGGGTGTTCAGTTGAGTTGTTGGAACTCTCTTCTCAAAAGAGGGAGTAAGCAGAGCCTTTAAATATTTTTAAGGTGGAGCTAGATAGGTTCTTGATCAACAAGGGGGTGAAAGGTTATTGGGGTAGGTGGGAATTTGGAGTTGTGGAGTCTTTCTGTCCCAATTCCCTGGTTATCTGGACTGTAACTTGTACTTTAGAAAGCCTGTCTCTTTGTAGCTCCCCCCCGTCCAGTTTTTCCCCTGGCAGAGTTGAGAGATATTTCCTCCCTTGGGTCTTGTCTCCAACTGCTCACAAATTCAGTGAAAACTCAAACTTAAATGCTTCTCTATCTTACTAGGCCCCAGTTACTAAGCAACACCACATATCTCTGCTGGTCTATTTATTCTTCACGTCGTCACTCTCCTAGCACAATAGAATCACAGTTGGAACTTAACCAACCCCCACACATACAAATTCATAGAATTTACAGTGCAGAAGGAGGCCATTCGGCCCATCGAGTCTGCACCGGCTCTTGGAAGGAGCACCCTACCCAAGGTCAACACCTCCACCCTATCCCCATAACCCAGTAACCCCACCCAACACTAAGGGCAATTTTGGACACTAAGGGCAATTTATCATGGCCAATCCACCTAACCTGCACATCTTTGCACTGTGGGAGGAAACCGGAGCAGCCGGAGGAAACCCACGCACACACGGGGAGGATGTGCAGACTCCGCACAGATCGTGACCCAAGCCGGAATCGAATACTTTTGTCCAGCATATATCTAACTATCAGTTTTACCCTTCCAGGTACAGAAACATTAAATTACACCCACTTAAAATTATACCTGTATTTCTAATCTTTACCAATACAAATATAAATCCCTTAAGCCTACCATTATTTTCCTCAGAGGTTACCATCAGATCAGCCATAATCTTATTGAATGGCGGAGCAAGCTCAAGGGGTTGAGTGGCCTAATCCCTGCTCCTAATTCATATGTTCCTATGCCAGTCTAGATTTCTGGGCTCAAAAATCCCAAGTCGCTGAACTGGGACTTGAACCTACCACCTACTGACTAAGAAGCAAGAAGGCATGGCTGATGCTGCAACTGATTTTGTACCCTAGCCCATTGAAAGGAGAGTAAATGCCAGGAATGAAAGGAAGCACTACTTAATGTCAGCAAAATATACCAGCAGACAACATTGTTGAGGCCCCTACATCAGAAATGACAGAAAAATAGTTAAACCTCAAAACCTACCAGTGGTTGCAATGACCATAAGAGACCATAAGACATAGGAGTGGAAGTAAGGCCATTCGGCCCATCGAGTCCACTCCACCATTCAATCATGGTTGATTTCAACTCCATTTACCCGCTCTCTCCCCATAGCCCTTAATTCCTCGAGAAATCAAGAATTTATCGATTTCTGTCTTAAAGACACTCAATGTCCTGGCCTCCACCGCCCCCTGTGGCAATGAATTCCACAGACCTACCACTCTCTGGCTGAAGAAATTTCTCCTCATCTCTGTTCTAAAGTGACTCCCTTTTATTCTAAGGCTGTGCCCCCGCGTCCTAGTCTCCCCTGCTAATGGAAACAACTTCCCTACGTCCATCCTATCCAAGCCATTCATTATCTTGTACGTTTCTATTAGATCTCCCCTCAACCTCCTAAACTCCAATGAATATAATCCCACGATCCTCAGACGTTCATCGTATGTTAGGCCTACCATTCCTGGGATCATCCGTGTGAAAATCAATGTTGTACCTGTTTCTCGGGCAGAATTTCACAGTCCTCTGTTGACGATTTTGCAAGTTGTGGGGGTGGGGGTGGGGAGGTGTAGATGTCTGTGGGCGACCTTCCCGAGCCTGGCTTTCACCAACATGGTTTTACAGGATCCAGGTGTAGCCTGTCCTTGCCCCATGCCCCATGAGGTTCTTGAGTGGCCATTTGACCACCATTTAAGGCCATTTGTATGTCCAAACACATTGCCTCCCATCTTCTATTGCCTGTATTCAATGGATGTAAACAAGAACTAACAATAATCTGATGGGTAGAGAAGGAAAGGGGTAATTTGGCACCAATGGCCATATATTCATAAGAGTGCAGTGTTTCCTGTGGGATCTTGATGATAAACTGGCAGTTCAACTATACAGACTTCTCTGAACTCGTCACCTATGTTTTAAGCTCAAAAGGAAGACTAGCAACACGAAGGTTGCTCCCAGCAAGGTTTACCCCTTTGCTAAAAGTGTAAATAGAGTCCCTTTCTGACAAAACATTAGTTAAAAAGTTGCTATTTGAGCCTGTGTTGAAAACTGACTTTATTTATTGGTAGACGACAATGATATAACCCCCAAGCAGCAAATGGTCCATTTATATCACAGCTGATTTACAACAACATCCCTTGTGTAAATTGTGCCAAGGCATTATTCTCCAATGTACAACATAAGTGTGTAAGAGGAAGGCATTTTTCCTGTGATTTTTCTTTGTCATTGTAATGGATCACTAAATGAATGAAATTACCAATACATTTAAGCTTTCAAGTAAGCAAATTTCTGAAAATTGTATTGTACCTCGAGATGTAATTGATAGCCCAATATTCAGTTGCATTTTTCCCTATGCTCCCCTCTTACAGAATGGTTTGCGATAGTGCTGTGTGTGTTTTCTAGTTTCCACTGTTCTCAGAGCTGCATCACGGTTGGTCTTCAATTGAATTGATTCAGTAAATCCAGGTGTTTACTTCATGGGAGCTTAAAGTCTCAGCACCTTCATTTCGACTCTGTTATCATTAAAACAAAACAGCAATGTAGCAAATATGCCCACAATCAGTACAAAGCGGTGTGGAATGTGTATGTGTGTGTATTTATCGACAACTGCCATTCGAGGAATAGCTTGTTGTTGGATATAAATGGACTCCATTTATTTGCTATTGGGGCTAGATGCACTTACTTGGAAAAGGGGAGAGATGCTGTTATTTTCCTCACTTTAAAAGGATCAACAGTTCTGCCTGCAAGAAAGACAGTGTAGAATCCTTGACCTTGCCACAATGGACATTCACACTGCTTTAGAAGACCTTGCTTCATCTCAAATGGATGCCGATCAATACACTCTGATGGCACAAAAGTCCTTCCAGCCTAAGGGCTTTTTGTCCTGTGGAGATTATGGAAGTTTTCTATTTATGAAGTGAAACGTTACCTCTCCAAAATGACAAATTGTGCTCGAGTGCATACACAATTGGAAGAAATAGCTTTTTTGGTGGCCTATTAACTACACTTTAGAGTTCTATCAGCTGCCTATTATGACCAGGCACAAAAGAACCTGCAGCTATTACTTGTTGTAGGGAAAAGCCTGATGATTTTTTTAAAATAAAATTATAAAAGGAACAGGTTCCAGTAGTTAAGAGTGGTTATTGTGTATGGTCGGAGCCAGGCAAGCTTTCTGCTTTTTTTTAAAGGGTAGGTGTTTAAAGGAAACTGAGGCCATACTGAACTGTCCAGTAGCATTTTTAGACTATGTACACAGTGTTTTAATTTCTAAGGGGTTTCTCTGCCCTTTAAAGGTTAGTATGTTAAGAACACTGACAGAATATTTAGTTCAGGAGCCCAAATTATACATGGTTAGAATCAAATAAACATAAGCCTAGTTCTAGGTCTGCTGACTACTGTAAAAGCAGACCTATATGATAAAAAGGGAGAGAATATGCTCACAGTGTTTAATCTCAGTGCTTAACTCCCATTTATATTGAACAAATATTGAATATTTTCATTAAAAGAAAATCAATACGACTGCTAGAAAGAATGACTTAAATATTAACGTTAGAATAGTGACGTTTGTGTAGCTGTGAAAAGACACAGTGGTATTGTTAGACACTACATCGAATGGCACTCTCACCTTCAAGCTTGTTAGGCCAATGCTGGCTTTCAATCTTGCTAAATTGTCTGGAGTTTGTTCTGTTGAAATGAATGGAGACAGGAAATTGATGCTGAAAGGTTACCATTTCTGCTGTTTGGCACAACTTTCCAAATCCAGTCCAGACCAAATTATTCATCAGCGGGTACAGTTTGTTTTCCTCCACAACTGTTCTCTGTTATCAGTGGAAACTTTGTGGATTTTGAAAGGGCTACAGTTTCAAAAATAAATCACAGTCCTGAGATTATCGTCAATATCCAGACAACATCAGCACATACAAATATTTTGAAATGTCCATGCCTAGTAGTGTGGAGCATTTAGCATGCTAAATATAATATATAAACATGTTAGAATTTGTTAGGTGTGAAAAGTGTAGATTTCTGAATAAAATATAAGTACAAATCAAAATAATTGTTCAATTTCAAATATCATCTAAAATTAGACATTAAACTTTTTCTCTTCTTGTGATTTTAAGGAGCCCAATGTCGACATTTACTATATGTGTATGTGGTTTTCAATTTATTTTGATGAACTAAAATGAAAAACATTATCAATAAGTTAGCTTGAAGTCTTTGTAGTTACACGGAAAAAAAATATTTTTTGATACTTTTGATTGAATCCAATAATCTTTGTGGAATTTTCCCTGTGTTAAGATCATGAAAATTTTAAATCAGACTTATAGAGGAGCTTAATTTTGTCTCTGTGTTGTTTTAACTACATCAGTGAATGTGTTTTGGTTAAGTTGATGCCTAGGCTATTTTGATGCAATCTGTAGAAATGGAATTCCAAAATGTCTGCCTCGTGCTTGACATGTAACTTTAAATATGATGAATATATTGATATTAACGGACTATTACAATTTCAACTTGACTCCATGGTAGGCAGAATGTATTTCTGATGTTCTCTTTTTATATTCATCACAAAACGCAATCCTGAAATTCACTTTATGTATTATGGCTAAAGCTGTTACCTAACCCCATTGAAAATATTACAAACATCTACAATTGTTTCGAGTTTTCTTTTACATGCAGCTTTAGAAGTCAAATAATTCAATTAATAAAAAGAATCGGACAATTAAATGCTAACTGAAGAATTGTAAAATTCAAAGAAGGTTGGAAGGTGCTTACAAATTGAGCAGGATTTTAAAACAAAATTTATCACCTTATATTGAAATTGAAAATGATTTTTGGTCTGTGCACATTTCTGAGAAGATTATGCATCAAAAATGATTATCTATATTGTCTTATAAATTGAGCCGTTGAAAACAATTATGATAGAGTTTTCTAAGCCTTTTTCTATACAGAGATGTAATATAATGCTTCAAATTAAAAGGTATTTCCAAAGCTGTTCTCTCTAAAACCAGACAAAATAATGTATTTGTTTCAGCTTAAATACATCTTTTCTATGAGTTCTGGAGTTTTCTCTCACTTTCTTTTCCAAGCATACTGTCATTCTTCCACTTTACACTATCAATTACTAATTGCACACTTCATCCCAGTTTCACAAGAGCCTTCGAATGTTGAACCAATGTCTGCTATTACATGTATTAGGACTGCACTGGTTTGCCAATAATCTATATCTGTTAAAACAGAGGATTTGTTTACTGAACCTCGTTCGGGAAACATGATTTCCTTTCTCTCACAGGATGCTGTGTCGCCAGGATTTTGCAACAGATTAAGGAAATCTTCCACTTTACGTACTTGCTTTAAATACTACTTTTCAAATTTAAATATTTGAAGGTTTCATTTTGCTCTTCCATATATCTTTAATGAAAAGTATATTTCAATAAAACCTGCGAATATTTTGGTTCACTGTACGATGTTCTTTTTATTGGACCCAAGAAATCCGATTTTGTAAGTCTAATTGTAAAGCATTGAGTTTTTGGAAGCTATATATCAGATTGTTTTATCATTCAATACAGTGTGCAATTAGAATAATTTCTCATTATGCATTGTGTGAAATAGCATGGGGTAGATTAAAATATTAAAGCATCCAGAAAATGATATTGAGACACAGTGCATAAATAAATCAAATATATCTATAAGTTTTATACAATTTATTCACCATCTACAGATTGCTGATGTAACCAGTGTTAATCATGAATTTAGGCATTGAAAATGCAATTAAAATATACTTGGATTTGTTGGATAGTTTGCTAATTTATCAGTGTCTCCTGATTTTGAACTTTAAAACAGAGATGAGAGCAGGTTATTTATATTTTGTGGGCCTTGTTTCAGTTTTTGAATAAATTATCAATTCCACTGGCTCTCCTTGCACTTCATGTGAAGCCCAACGTCATTTCTATTTAAAAACTATTAGTCATTGAAGAGGCATGATTAAAAAAGACCACTGTAGAGTTTGGGAATTTAAAATGCAATGGAAAAATACATCGCAATGTATTTTTGTAAAGTAAACTTGTGAGTTTTGCATTTCATGTCTATTTGAGAATGTAGTTAACATATGCAAAACATCCATGTTAGGTACAGGCAGGGAAAGAGTACCAGAAACGTTATCTGAATTTAAAAAATAATTTGCAAGCCAAGTCGGCAGTAGGTGATTGGACAACTTTATGCTCCTGATAGCTGTCTGCTTCACCATTACTTCTCGATAGTCTATACACCCCACTGGGTGTTCTGCTCTATTATTTGAATGGGTGGAGGTGTAAACAATACAGCATACATGGGGGGGGGGGGGATATTATTAATCCTATCCCAGTGCTTTCTAGGTTGGTATTCCAAGAAAAGACAGCAACAAGGCATGACACTACACTTAGAAACATCTGGATTCCATATCCACGAAAATACCTTTTCCTAAAAACAGATAGTCGTCATAGAACCTAAAGTTGCACTTGTATCCACCCGTGCTCTAAAAATAAAGCCTGTTGATATGTATTTCTTTGGATTATTTATCTGAAGATTACCAAGGCGACCACATGAGGGGCAAAAGAATATTTATGCCCTGCTGTCTGACACATACATTTTGATCATATTTGAAATGGGAAAGCTGAAAAATAATTCTACTCGTGGATTGTTTAAATGCTGTCCTTTGTTCTATGAAGTTTAGGCTTAATAAGCAATGACAAGAACACGGTTCTTAAATTTATAGACACTATTTACTCATCGTCAGTTCAATAGAGAAAAAATCTTTATGGATACTGGAGAAAGCTTGATGCAGACTGTTTTTATGGACTGAAGAAGCATGCGCTGAGATCCTAACTCACAGTATTTTTCTGACTGAGTCAATTAAAAGCACAGTCTAATTGATTTTACTTGAGATTTGATTAAACAAATACTTTTTAAACAAATCTGCATAGCTTCCTGCCACAAATAGATGTCTGAATTATGAGTAAGTACATTTTACTCCGAGATCTTCGGAAACCTGGGATGCAATAAGCTTTCTCGAATGATAGTACCCTGACTTTTGCCACAGAAAACCATACAATATTAAAACTCTCATCAATAACTGTTGCCACTTTTTGTATTCAATGTCTTAAAATCTACAGTATTTTCAAATCACAACACAAATCTGAAATTATAAATGGACCTGATTGAAATTCAGCATAAAGACAAGTTTGAGTACAAAATACATGACTGATTCTTAATGGATCCAAGATTTAACTGATACCTTAGTTGAATAACATTGGTGATGGCTCCCAAATATATTATGACACTGAATTCACTCCTTTCATAAATATTGCATTCAATGAAGCTTAAGATTGTTTCTGTTTATGTTGATTTATGCTTATTTTTAAATGTAAAACTATTTAAAAATTATTTTTCATTAGGATTTTCTTTAGGGGAAGGAATTACTTGATATTGATATGGTAGAATTACCCATTATGTTTTGCATATGTAGAAATGCCATAATCAAAAAGTGTTCCTGGAGTCTGGGATAGTCTTTCAATATATCTCTTTAAATAAATTGTTGCAGATACAGGTTAAGAATGTGCAGGAGCATTGTTTATTTAATTTTTGGTTTGCGACGTTTCAAAATTGAAAACATGAGTGTCACAAACTCAGAAACTCAAATGAATTAAAAGTAAAATCAAACTGATACACACAAAGCTGAGGCCAACAATATCTGCAGCTGACCGATATTTAAGATTTGGGACAGGATACGACTGGAGCAAAATAGGAGCAAAGTTTTCATTTTGAAAATGATTCCTGAGTTTTAAAATCTGAAGGATTAATACAGTGATCATTAAGGACTGCATCAAAATAAACTGTTTTTCTTAATTTTATTAATTCAAAGCGCAGTCTTGAATTAGATGATGAAGAACAATTTTTTCCCGCATGGTGGCATATTGTTTATGACTCTCATCATATATTACATATGCAAATTCATTTCAAAATCTTCACCTTTTTCCTGAGAAATTAGAACTGGACATAATACTGTGGCTTTTTGATCTTCCTTGTAAGTGGGAAAGACATCGAGAATCTCTGAGAAACACAGTCAAGCTGACCACCTGGATGCACCTACAAGCGAGTGGCAAATTTAACCCTCGAAGTATCACAGACTTAGTTTGGTGGCTAATTTACAAGCCCAAACCTTCCAATGAAAATAAAAAAGCAGATCTCAAAGATGCTGCAAGCATCCTCTAAGAACCCAGTATACATGTTTTCACATCTTTATTTCACTTCCTTTTAGATCTTGTTCTGAAAGGTAAAGGAATCTAATGGACTACAGTGAGGATTAAGGGTTAAACACCTAGTTGCATTCTAACTTTGCTATTGTTTGGTGACAGTCCTTTGAGAAGATCACTAATGCTGAATGCCACATCACAATCCTGAGTTAGTGGCATTGATTTTTAAACCACTAATCTTTAATCCTGATTGTGTTGCACAACACTGAAGACTTAAAACCATGTTTTTGATGCATTTGTGTAGCAGAATTAGTGAAGTGCGTAAACTACAAGCATAAAACAGATGTGCTGTTTAAAATAATTTTTCTGCCAAAAGCATTATTTGTCCCACAAAAGTGATAAATTGAAAATTTTACATAAAAGCATAGAAAAATTCTATAACCCTGCAGCTCAGCTTGTTTTCCTACCATTAAATCAAAAATATTAATAGTAGTCCGAACATGGGAATGAGAGTAACACAGAAAACTTTTTTTTAAATGTTGAGACTGACCCTAGTATCTGGTGCAGGACAGCACACCTCAATAAGGTACGTCACAGGTCCTGACACCTAACCTGGTTCGCTGTGGTGTTACGGAGGGAGATTGGGGGAGGGTTAACTTGTGTGGGCTTTATTGATGGGAAGCTCAAAACACAGCTACCCATTACTAAAACGATCACGTGTTTAATCTGTTTTTCTGGTTGTAGTGGAAATTGAATAAAGGCTCCAGGAATCTTGCAGAGAATGATATCTCATTGAAGTTGGCAGGGTCGCAGGGTGAGTAAGGAGATAAAAGTTATGGAAGGCTAATATGCTTTGAAAAGAAAATGTTTAGTGATCTTTCTGTGTACAGTGAGAATGTGATATTATCAATGATTAGTTGACCAATAATTACCCTCATTGGAAGTTGCAACAATTTTGATCAAAGAGAGATCCATACTTCACTGATTGATGAAAGAACCAGACTAAACACATGTCAATCACCTGAGGAATTTGCATCAGTACAATCCCATTGAACTGCAGAATACAGCCAGCAGCACCGTGCACTCACTGTTTTGAAGTCTGCCATTTTACAGAAAGACTCTCATTTGTTCTACTCTACTGTGTAAATATACTTTCCAGATCTAGAAGCCTCTGTTTCTGTATAATGAAAGCTTTACATTATAACGTTAATAAGTCCCAGTGGCACTCATCTTTCTCTGAATAATATAACTCTCTGAGCAGAGTTTTGTTGGGACAAGCACTACACTAGGACTGCTAATGCTTGAGTGCATCTTTATGGATATCTACACAACCACAATTTATATTTTAAATTTAACAGAACGGCCCCTATTTAAATTTGATTAGAACAGCTCCAAGTTGTAGCATTTTGGAATGTGGTGTCAGAAGGAATGGCATTTCTGAATTAAAAGAACCAGAGATCACTCCATCACTGTACCTGAATAGTACCATTTAAAAAAAGGCACATTAAATGATATTGTATGACATTGCCATTGAACAGTGCACAAGTGCATTTGACTTGACCACTAAAAATGCAAACTCTCGATCTCGGTAGTCTGCAAAAGGACAGAACTCATTTGGATCTAACATGATAATTCTGAATATGGATTTTTGTAACTCCATTGAAATAAACGACCAGCATGACTGTTGCAGGTTTTGAATGTCACAATACAATGGTAACTTGGCATGTGACACCTACACAATTGAACTGCGCTGTCCTGCTTGCCTTGATCTTCTCACCAGCATTGGGTCCAATAATTGAGATGGTATTCAAATGGGACCTGTAGAAAAGGCTTTTGACTCAAGCTCCAGAATGGACCCAATAAAAACTCAGAAGGACAAGTGCTCAAAATCGCAGCTTCAGAAAAAAGTGGAAGTGACAACAGAACAGATGGGAGGGAATTATATCCCATATTGCTTTAGCGGTGGATGGTTACCAGACCTGTGCCAATGGATACAAAATAAATTGGTATTGGTACTCAACCAGACTGGTCGATCGTTGCTAATGAAATATCATACTCAAACCATATTGACCAAAATCTGTCAATACTGCACATCCCTAGTTGCCGGAATGTGTTTCTCTTGATGCTCTTTTTATGTCCTGCCTATCACATACACCTAGTGACCTGCCTGATGCTGTAAATTCCAGTAATCTGTGAAATCTGAAAGGTTAAAAATAATTAGAATATGCTAGGAGTGCATTTCCAAGCTGGCTAAAGAGTAGAGTAAGCATTATCTACTTAGGATAAAAGGTTGTTGGTCTGCACACTTCTAATTGTAGCATTACAGTTTAATGGGGGTCCACTCTACATTGATTTCCTGTGGTACTGCATTTCTGTAACATGATTCATGGCGTCAGAATTCTTTAGAGGTTGTTTATTTCCTATATCTTTTATGCAGTAAAATGTCAGCCAAGTGTCAATTGCAAGATTTAAGTAACCCAAAGGTGGAGGTGTTAGCTGGGGTCAGGGGAAAGACAAACTGCAGGAAGTGGCTAGCAATGGAAAAGAAAGAAAGTGCAAAATGCCCACTTTCCGAGGGGTTGATTTTGAGCGAGTTTTTGCCTTGTTGTCACTGCAGCATTCCAGTGATAATTCAGAGGGCTGCTGTTGAGATCCAGATTTGACGTATTGATTTTCTTTTTCTGTAAGATGTTGGTGAGCCACTCTATTCACCCCTTCAGGTCTGGAGTAACACCATTCATTAGCATGGACGTGCTTCAAATTTCTGTTTCATTTGTTGAATCGTACTGATAATTTCAGTGTTTCCATCTAATGTGTCCCTTTAAGAGATATTTTATGAGAATATTTTGAAATGATTTCTATTTCTGACAACACATAGAGACACGCACACACATATAAGGACACATGCAAAGAGGTAAAACGAGCTTCTGTAATATGACATTTCCCCAGTGCTGTGACCATGACAAAACGCTGGGGCTGGTTTAGCTCACTGTGCTAAATCGCTGGCTTTTAAAGCAGACCAAGCAGGCCAGCAGCACGGTTCAATTCCCGTACCAGCCTCCCCGGACAGGCGCCGGAACGTGGCGACTAGGGGCTTTTCACAGTAACTTCATTGAAGCCTACTCATGACAATAAGCGATTTTCATTTTTCATTTTCATTTTCAAAAAGCATTAATATAGTTGCTTCCTGTAACTATCCTTCAAACCCATAGAATCACTACAGTGTAAAAGGAGGTCATTCAGCCCATTGAGTCAGCACTGACCCGCTGAAAGAGCACCTAGGCCCAATCCCCCACGCTATCCTGTACCCCAACTAACCTACTCTTTGGACACCAAGGGGCAATTTAGCATGGCCAATCCACCTAACCTGCACATCCTTGGACTGTGAGAGGAAACCAGAGGACCCAGAGGAAACCCATGCAGACACGGGGGCAGCATGCAAATTCCACGCAGTTACCCGAGGCCAGAATTGAACCTGGGTCCCTGGCGATGTGAGGCAGCAGCGCTAAATCATTTTTGCTTGCTTATAATACTTAGTGATATTTCTATCCCAAAATGTCCAAAAGGATTTCCATACACGAGTAAAAATACCCTTCCAAGGGCTGATGACTAGTTTATAATACTTATCTAAGTGATGTAAAACAATGGCCTGAATAACATGCTCCCAAAATGGGAGCAAAATATGCACACGCCAACATATTTTTGGGTGCAAAGATAGCAGGTCACATTCCCAGCATCATCACGCCAGTGTGGGACAACAAGTTTAGTGGGCAGGTCTGGAAATCAGGAGCCTGCCTACACTATGCAAATTGAAGGTGATAGGCTAGTTGTGCTCATTAAAAAGGCAATTGACTGCCATAAGATGTGCAGAATGGAATAAAAGACGTTCAATGTGGGATTTATGCAACCATATTGCCAGTCTTTTTCTCAGGCAGGCTGTGATGGTGGGTTGCCTGAAGCCAAAATTAAATCTTGGCCGTTCAGTGTTCTTTGTCGCTGTGGAATTGCTTCGTGGAAGAAGTGGATATATTGACTTAAATTCATGATTTAAGAACCTGAGACCTCATGCAGAGATGTCTAATTCTGCACTGTGATGAAGGCGGATCAGAGGAGGTTTATTGGATCGATACCGGGAATGAGTGGGTTGTCTTATGTGGGAATGTTGGACAGATTGGGCTTGTTACCACTGGAGCTCAGAAGAATCAGGGGTGACTTGATTGAAGTATACAAGATCCTGAACAATCTTGACAAGGTGGACGTGGAAAGGATGTTTCCTCTTGTGAGTGGGCCCAGAACTGGGGGCGGGGGGTGGGGGGGGGGCGGCACTGTTATAAATTTCAGGGTCAGCATATTAGGACAAAGGTGAGGAAAGATCAGGGGCAGGATTCTCCGGTCTGACAGGCACATTTTCCGTGCGGCGCACCCCCGCCAACAGCGGGATCCTCCATTCCCGCAGCCGGCCAATAGTGTTTCCCATTGTGGCCACTCCACGAGCTGCCGGCGCGGACTGGAGGATCCAGCCGACGGGGAATTCTGCTGTCTTTCTCTCAGAGGATTGTGCAACTTTTGAACTCTCTGCCTCAGAAGGCGATGGAGGCGCGACCATTGTTTTTTTTAAGGCAGAGGAAGATGGATTCTTGTGGGGCTGAGGATACAAAGGTTATCGGTGGTAGATTGGAATGCGGAATTCGAGACACAAACATATCAGCCATGAGCTTACTGAATGGAGGAACAGGCTCGAGGGGCCGAATGACCCACTTCTGCTCCTATTTCATAAGTTTGCATGTTCGTAAAGAGGCCAGAGTGTCCCCTTAAATTATGGGAGGTGACCTCGATTCGGGTCATAGTCATCGATCTCCAATACCGGATATCCCTTACTGCTCTGATTGGGTGAGATAATTACCGCCTGCAGCCCAGCGGGTTGACTCAATTGATAATTTATTCAGCGTCTTTGGGCAGCGGGCTCAGAAGTCTGAATGTCACCCACTTCCGGGTGCATGGCCCTTGCACCCTGCTGCCGCTTATTATTCAGGCCAATCAGTGACATAATTAACTGATTCAAAATTAAGACCAAAATCAAAGATTTGTCTTGTTGTTTCTATTTTTGTTACACACCATTAGCATTGTTGTTGTCTTGTCATTTAGATGCAAAACTCTGTTCCAACTCCAAATGCCAATGAAAATATTTATTTAGAAAAGAACAAAATCACAGTTGAATAAACCACATTTAGAACTTCATTGTTCTACTGGAAACGTGATTAAAGAAAACCATCATTTCACCTTTGTTTTATTCTCAGGCAGCTTTCTAATTGTCAGAACTATCATTGCTAATGATGTTAATGGGAAACAGTATCATTCAAATGCAAAGTGACAAATGCTGTGCCTAAAGTATTATATTTAATGAGTTTTCTGTATGATATACTGTGCTTCATCTTATTTTGCCTTCTGTTGTACGTTTAGTGGCAAGATACAAACAGAAGTGGAAAAGACGTTTAATGTATCATATGTGGTAAAAATCAGGGGCGGGATTCTCTCAGTCCGGGGTCGGGCCGGAGAATCCCCGCGACCGGCGCGAATCGCGCCACGCCAGCCCGATGCCGGCACGCAATTCTCCGCAGAGCAGAGAATCGGCGCCATTGGCACCGGTATGGTTGGCGTGACGCGATCTGGGGCCGCTCTACGCGGCCGGCCCGCCGATTCCCGGCCTGGGCAGGGCTGAGCGGCCTTCCTAAAAACGGCGAGTCCCACCGTCCACACCTGCTCTCAGCCGCCGGGAAATCGGCGAGGAAGGGTCGGGGTGTGGCCTGTGGGGGAGGGAGGGGGGGGGTCCGACCTGGGGGGGGGGGGGAGGCTCCGATGTGGCCCGGCCCACGATTGGGGCTCACCTCTCTGGCTAGGGGCCTCGTTTCTTCTGCGGCGTCCCCTGTAGTCGTGCGCCATGTTGCGTCGGGGCCGGCGTGTTGAAGGAAGCCACTGCGCATGCACGCGTTGGCGGCGGCACCACTGCGCATGCGCTGATCCCACAGCGCCCAGTTCACGCCGGGATCAGCAGCTGGAGCGGCGTGAACCATTCCAGGGCCGAGCTGGCCCCTTTTGCAGGCCAGAATTAGTCGTCGGGTCGACCCGTTCACACAGTCGTAAAACGCGACGGCGTGGACACTCTGCCATAGGATTAGAGAATCCCGCCCCAGACATCAGTAAACTGCAGTTGAAGTGAACTAATTCCAGGCTTGTTAGGATGTATATGGGGACATGCAGCAAAGGAGATTTGCATTTGTGTAACAAAGTAATCACTGGGCTGAAACCAGTACATTAATATTTCTGGTATCATTTGGTCCCGCCAGGTATTTTCCAATGAAAATCTAACTAATTTTGTGTCAAGTTGCTGAGTCTGTTAAAATGCTTCAGTTAATCCCATTCACATCAGACACTGATCGTTCGATGTTTTTGACCAAAATTACTGAATTACAAGAGACATTCCTGCAGACTTCAGTCTGCTTAACTGACACTGCCTCTACCACCATTGCTCTCAATCTCCTACTACTTGTAATGTTAATACGTCCCTTCGGACAATCTCAGGTTCTGTGTCTACACTTCAATTTTTACCTCTCCGGTACTTAGCCTTGCTAAGAATGCAGGAGGCATGTTGTCTGTGCTGCCTGATTTTCTGCTCCTTTTAAGTGTTTGCAACAGGGGGAAGAAGTTTGAAAGCAGCCGACTGCTCGACAACGGGTGCCTCATAACATGTCAGTGGTGCTATATTGTTTTCTGTCAGGTCATGAGATGGGACCAAACTCCTGCCAACAATTTGACCTCTTTGTCGGTTGGCAGTTCTTAGCTGCTACCTGTTCATTGTTCATTCACCCGAACGTGTTGGCTGGTTCAATATAATGAACAGCACCTGGTGGGTTAACTGTTTCATTGGTGTCATTTCCTGCTCTATCCCAGCTGCTGAGACCTCTTCCTGAAGACCTGGGGCAGGATTCTTCGTTTGGAAGACTAAGTGTTGACACCGTGATTAAATTGCATGGGTTTTGTGTTCCCGTTGGGAGTTGTAGTTCTAGAGTAGTTCAGGACATGTTAATGGGCCACCACTCTGCCCATGTAAATCTAGAGCAATTCTCATTAGCACTGGCGGATTTGCTGGGGCCAGAATTGGCCCTGGAGAGCTTGACAAGCTGGAGCTGCTTATAAGCACTCCACTCCCCACACACTCTCATTCCAGCCAAACCCTGGGCTGAGGGAGCTCCTCGAAGGTGCTGGGAACTGTTGAGTGTGCCAGGATGTATGAGTCGTGGGACTGTCCAGGTATCGGATGCAGACATGCATGATGTGCAGCTGTGTCCCACCTCTCCATACTCCCCTATAATCACTCACAACTTCCTCTGTCCCTTCTCCCTTCATTCAGTCCCACCACCCCAGCTCCCCCACCCATCTCGGATGGTCCTACCAGCATCACTTCCAGGGTGTTGGCCCTGGGAAGGCAGTATCAGCGGATCTTGTCTACGGGACGGAGCATGACGACGACTTGCTGTGGGATGGGCTCTGGTGCTCATCATAATTTGACAACGTGTGACCTCTGCCTTCGAGATCACATTCCACTGTCCGCCCGGAGCCATCCCTGCGTGTGTGCTGGTCATTCCATGCCACCGACCCATTTATCATCTGCGGGGTGGGGAATAGGGGTGGTCATGGGGATGGTGAGTGGTGATCTTTCACTCACTGGGCAAGCTGTCCTACATTTTGCCCTCACACAGCTGGCACTGTTCACCACCATCTCTGTGGGTGACCCCAGGTGGGATGCCCAATTGTCCTGGGGTCCTGGCACGTGCCGTCCACCAACCTCACACAACACCCTCCCAACCCAGCACACCCTCCACACCTAGCCCATCCCATCCCTCACACCCTTCAGAGGATTGAGGCAGGTCGCGATATTGGTGTAAAGGTGTTTAATTGTGACCATTTACAGTATTGTGCCCTGACCCCTAACTCTAACCAATGTGTTACACCCGTGCCAACTCAACTTACGTGCCTACCGCTCCTTCCAAGTGTAACCCCAGACAGCACATCAGGCGTGGAGGTTGCCTGATGCATATCAGGCCCACTGACCTGAGGTGCCTTTGGAAGCCATCCTCTGGAGAGCCTGGACCTGGATGGGCCCAGGCGACCTTTGGGTGTCACAGGTAATGAGGTACCCGTTGTCCATCAGATGCGCCAGTGTCAGGTGGGGGCTGATTCAGAAGCACTGAGGTGTTCCAGCAACTCCCCTGCGGGACCCGTCACTTCCTCTTCCTTCAGGGTGCTCGATAGAGTAAGCTTTGAAGGCTCCACCATCACCTGGCACTGCCAGTCCTGGAGGCCCGCTCTGGTCTCAACCAGGGTCTTGATGCCCTCAGCCATGGAGCACAGAGACTGGGACATGTCCCTCAGTGAGTGTGACATAGCCCTCTCTGATTGGCCCAGGTCAACCAGGGAATGGCCAATGCTCTCCACGCCCCCAACCATGGACCTTTGTGACTTGGCCAAGCTCTGGAGTGCCACAGCAATGTCCATGTGGGCCCAGTACATGGCTGCCTGTGACTGAGCACCCCTGTCCTGAGCCTCAGCCATTGACTGCACAGTGTGGCCCAAGCCTTGAACATCTTGACCCATAGCTGTGACTTTCTTACCCAAGGTTTCCACCGCGGTCACCACCCGTTCAGTGTTGGTCTGGGTACCATGCATTGTTGGCACGATTTCCTGCACCGGAAGGTGTTTGAACTTCTCCAACTGCATCTGCAGGTGCTGGAATGTTGCTGACATGCCCTCTTGTAGACTCTGGCTCTGTATCTGCATCTCCACCAACGCTGGGATCATTCTTTCCAGGAGTACCATATCATACATGTCTGGACTACAGCTAACATCTGGGATCGGGCAGCCCTCTGACTGTCCGTTCCCTCTGGAGTCCTACCTCCGCCTGATGTGCTGCAGCATTTGTCTCGTGCACACCAGATGGTGACACATAGAATCATAGAACCCTTACAGTGATGAAGGAGGCCATTCGGCCCATTGAACCGAGACTGTACCTCTGGAAAGAGCACCCTACTTGAGCCCACGCCTCCGTCCTATCCCCATAACCCAGTAACCCCACCTAATCTTTTGGACACTTGGGGGAAATTTAGCATAGCAAATCCACCTAACCTGCACATCCTTGGATTGTGGGAGGACACCGGAGCACCCGGAGGAAACCCATGCAGACACAGAGAGAACGTGCAAACTCCACACACACAGTGACCCAAATCCAGAATTGAACCGGGTCCCTGGCACTGTGAGACAGCAGTATTAACCAGTGTTTGATGAAGAGAAAGGGAAAAATGGCGAAGGAAAAGTAAGCAGTAACATTTTAAAATGTTAAATATTACAATCTCTAAAAACAATTTGCAATCTGAAGAATTGAGGCTCTATGATTCCAGTTGTTTCTTTATTGGGGGGTAAGAGAAGATACCTTGTAGCCCGTAACATTTGTCTCGCTACTAAAAGGGTACATGTGCTGATAATTACTTATTTTAATTTCTTGCAGCTGATTTAATGGACAATTATTATGCAAATACAGTAACGTTGTGAAAATGATGGGACGGTTAAGGGGGCAATGCCTTTTTCACTAAGCTAATGGCGGAACGCCACAAATCATCCAGCAATTTATGGCCAATCGTAATTCACAGGTTAACTCTTTTTCACCAAAAATTCCTGGTCGATTTGCATGTTAATGTTTGCGGCTTATAGATGTGATTACATTTTCAGAAAAATCTGGCTCAGTATGATACTGTTCCTGAACGAAACGTTTGTTTATGTGAGACTACAAAAACATAACTTGTGTATTTTCCAACTACAGTTATGATAGGAATCAGTTATTATATATCAGAGAAAAGGGCAGCACGGTGGCCTAGTGGTTAGCACAACCGCCTCACGGCGCTGAGGTCCCAGGTTCGATCCTGGCTCTGGGTCACTGTTCGTGTGGAGTTTACACATTCTCCCCGTGTCTGCGTGGGTTTCACCCCCACAACCCAAAAATGTGCAAGGTAGGTGGATTGGCCACGCTAAATTGCCCCTTAATTGGAAAAAAATAATCGGCTAATCTAAATTTATAAAAAAACATTTTTTTAAAAATAAAAAAATTATATATCAGAGAATTAGGGGGTTATTTTAGCCAAAGGGTGCACGCAGGCAATAAAGTGCTGTGTTAGTGAGAAACATCTGTATGAAAGTCTGGAATAGCACTTGGGTTGTGGGCTAATTATTATCGTTTGTAAGGGTCTGCAGCTTAACAGGAACCTACAAGTTTAGCACTCAAGTGCTAATTTGATGCAATTTTCATGGAGCTGTATATGTGAGCACACCGTATCCACTTCCGCTGAATGTGTGGAGTGGTCTGGCTAGTACTTAACAACACATTACAGGATGGCTCAGGAACCGAGGGAGAGGGTGCACAGGGTTGTGGATGTGGCACTAAATGTTCCGTACATGAAGGAACAAAGAGCAAGGATGTCCACTATCAGATTGGGGGGGGGGGGGGAGGGGGGGGGGGAGGGGAGGACAGGCACAGCCTTACTCCTGTTTTCCTCTCTGTTTGAGCAAATGGTGCTACTGTGCCTGGACCTCATGTCCCATTCCCATTCCTTACCCAGAGACGAAAGGCTCACAGGCAAGTAGCCCGTGACCAAATATTCCCTTTTCTGCCGGTGAACCTTATAAAATGTCCAAAAAGATGGAGTAGCACAATGCCTGCTCTCTTTAGGTAAAGCCCTCAGAGAATTTCTGCAAGAAATGTTGCTCGAGTGTTGGCGAAGTCTTGAGATGGTATTCAAGAAAGTCTCCCCGTGTGTTTCAGGGGTTCTTTATGCAGTTTGAGCAGAAAAGATGATGAAATGGTGAGTATCCCTTTAAACAACATTTGAAATCAATGTCAACGTCTTGTTTACTCTCAAACAGCTGGTCATCGGGGGAGAGGGTGCTAGATGAAAAGTTAATTACCAAAATACTTTGTTAGCCCTTTTAGCAAGGGCAAGCAGTCATTTTAAATAACCATCACTACGACCCCCGTCTTGACCTTGTTTTACCTCTTTTATGCCTAAAATATCAATTGAAAATTGCCCCTTCATTATGTTGCCCAGGACAAATCTAAATAATCTGTCACTAATGCAAGGGTATGTCCAATTGGCTTGAATGGCTCCTTTTCGAATGGTTTTAACCTTTGGTGTCCAATTAAAATGAACAAAGAGCATCATGGATTTGTTTTGAGCAATGCATTTTTAATGTTAGATGTTGAGTGAAGATGTGATATCGCTCCAGAAATATTCAATATTGTCATGAACAGAAATCTGTTTGAACCACTGGCTGGAATTCACATCAATGCCAACTTATAACAGCTTCCAATTGCTGACGTGATTGTCATTTTCCTGTAAACCAATCAGGGAACAAACAGAATTTGTTTCGCTTTGTTGGCATCGTGAATGTCTCTAGAGTTCCAAAATAGCATATGCAGGACACTCATATACTTGGTTGAATCCTATTGAATGCCATATTGGTGT
Source organism: Scyliorhinus canicula (assembly GCF_902713615.1). Lineage (NCBI taxonomy): Eukaryota > Metazoa > Chordata > Chondrichthyes > Carcharhiniformes > Scyliorhinidae > Scyliorhinus > Scyliorhinus canicula. Next base: position 107,292,415 of record NC_052163.1, read on the forward strand.
GCGTTCAATGAACATTGACCAGAATTATGCAGAGCTGGCAGATCATGTTGTCAATCAGCATTCGATGTCATTTGGGAGCTAAAATCTAACTAGTGCTCTCTTGCACGGCTGAACACGTATTCAGCAGTAGGAAAGACACCTCACCAGCACTTTTTGAAGAGATCATTATCTATGTATGAGTTATTTGCTGTTTGATTACTTTCCTGGTTGTTGCTGCAATTCACATTCTATAGTCATTACAATACGCAAAGGTCCACAGTGAGTGGTGTAGAATTTGCCGACTTCAGGATTTCTGCACCAACCAGTTGCTCCCAGACATGAATGCCCTAAGTCGAGAATTTCCTTTGGATGCGGCATGAACTTGAGAATGAAAAAAGGCAACACCGAGCTGGACAAGCTGATGAGAGAGGGAGGAGGAGGCAGAAATGGCCACTCATCAGGGGGCCACATTTGTGTTCTGTCAGAAACTCTGACCTCATACTCAGTGAGGAACAATGTGTGAGGACATTGTCTCAAATCTGCCAGCTGCTGAAACCATAAGTGCAACATCAAAGCCAGGCAAGGACCACATTGCCAGTTGCTGTGAAGGTGACCATGGATGATGAAATTTAATTAGGCTTTTTTTCCTTCCAGGATAGATCTGGGGTATTTGGAACATCTAACCATTTAATCATCCATTTTTTTTTGTATTTTAGAGTACCCAATTTGTTTTTTCCAATTAAGGGGCAATTTAGCATGGCCAATCAGCCTTGCGTGCACATCTTTGGGTTGTGGGGGCAAAACTCACTTAAACACGGGGAGAATGTGCAAACTCCACATGGAGAGTGACCCAGAGCCGGGATTGATCCTTGGATCTTGGTGCCGTGAGGCAGCAGTGCTGTCCACTGTGCCACTGTGCTGCCCCCTTAATCATCAATTCTTTTATCACAGAAGTCACTAAGGCTCTCTATTCATGGACAGCTAACCGTAATTCCTTTTCTTGTGGCAGCGACAAATATGTGGCATAAGTATGTAGCTCGGTAGGGTTGCAGGATTCCCCCATGGAAGGAAAAATACATATTAAAGGTAATCATCCATGGTCAGCTTCACAGCAATTGGCAACGTGATCCTTGCCCTGTTGAGATGTTGCAGTTTTGGCTGTAATTGGGGCCGTTTTAGCTCACTTGGCTAAACAGCTGGTTTATAATCCAGAGCAAGGCCAGCAGTGTGGGTTTAATTCCCGTAATGACTAAAAGTGTTTATGAAGGCCCTCATTCTCAAACTTGCCCCTTGTCTGAGTTGTAGTGATCCTTAGATTACATCACCACCGGTTGGCTATCCTTCTCAAACGTGAAAGCAGCCTATGGTCATCTGGGTCTACGGCGACTCTACCTTTACCTTATGGCTCTAGCAGCTGACAGATTTCAGATACAACACCCGCACACATTGTTCCGCACTGAGTTTCAGGTCGGAGAATTGCTCCCTGAACACCCTGGGAAGATATTACCTCCTGCTGAGTGGCCATTTCCCCCTCCTCCCTCTTCCAACAGCTTGTCCTGCTCAGTGTGACCTCTGTTCATTCTAAAACTTATGGTGCAGAGTGCTATTGACTGCCCGCGCATCACTTTCTAAGCCCACTCCACCCTGCACCAAAACTGAATGAGATTCCACTCCAGCTCATGTGTGACAATGGGCAGTGAATTAAGCAGGACACTGTCTACTATCATGGCAGCAGTCATGGTGGCTTCATTCTGCAGCAGGCTTGCATTATAGGTGTCTATAAAGGGTGTCTACTGGATGACAAAGGCTGACCACACAGTTGACAATTTTTGTGTTTCATCCATGTCCATATGTACAATATCCAGAAACAACATTTTAGCTACTGGTCCAATCTGAAGGAACCCTGCCATACTCAGCAGAGTGGGTGTCAGGATTTGTGCCGTGGTGTTTTCTGTATAACGCCATAGCCCTTGTCATTGGTTGCACAGTGAGCAATTGAGGAGTAGAGGATGAAGAGGAGAATGAGAAGGTAACCTGTTTCTGCCTGGATTATCTGTGAAGATATCATTCAATTATGATATCTGTAGCCACACAATTCCCCTACAGTCTGGCAAGCTGGCACCCGCACTATCCTTGCCCCCAGGCCTGGTTGCAGCCCACGTGTGCTCTGCGTCGCAGCAATTACAGATCCTTCCTTTAATCTAATCAGCAGTACTAAGTGTGTGAAGTTGAACTGAGGCTATGAATGTTGGAATTGAGGCCTGATTGACCAACAGTGTTGGTCAGCTAGGGATGTGTATGTGCTGATTTAAACAGTGGTTGAAGCAACTGGTGCAGTTGGTGGGATATAACATTGGAAAATGCATTCACTGACCTTCACCATTTGTGTTGGGTCATTGAACATCTTGCTGCACTGTATCCAAATCCTGGAGGCTTGAATCCTGGCATTGACCTCCAAGCTTATCTGCTTCCACTACTTTTTGATCATATAAGGGCCACCTTCCCAACTACAGATGTAGGATCTCTCTCCTTGCTTGCACCTCCCCCTTCACCATGACCTCCAGTAATTTTTATTCCAAACATGGCACATTCTTTGAATAGAAGATTGTGGGAACTAAATTAGTTAGCTGCTGAAAATGGACACAGGAATTGCAATGTGCAAATAACACAACAACTTTGTGGTCCAATATCACTAATTTCTGTGTCCAGCTAGTGTTGACTGTACTGTTCATTGGCTGGGTACATGAGCAGGAAATCAAAGAGAATCCATTGCAAAGTCTTTGAACCTTTGAACCTGCTCTCCTTCCTGCAGTGCCAATTCTTACTCTTTCCCAAATCGGATTCTCTTCAACCACAAATCCCAGCTGCTGCTCTCGCCACAATACAGCAACCCGTTAAGTGATGCAGGTTAGCTTTAAATGGTGTTCACCACTCACTATATACTGGTCCTCTATTGACATATCCAGCCAGTGAACAGTGCATTAAAAATTGGCAGGATGCAAAGATCTTGAAAATGAGTAGGCAGTATGAAGCTGATGTGTTGCTGAAATTGCAATCCATGGACATGGATTATCCCTGCAGCTATTTTCAACTGTTATCCAATTTAGCCCCCGTATCTTCCGCAAAACGTAGATGAAGAAATACTTCCCTAAATCAGACACAGTGTCATTAACTGTTTCTACTACAGCAATGGCATTACTGTCGAAGTGAGTTAAAGAATCGGTCTTGTTGCAACCATTGTTGCCACCCCTGACAATAGACTGCGGCAGATAAAGCTTCACGTCTTTGTTGCTGCTTTGCCACTGATTTTCCTGCACGAGGCCAAACATTGGACTCCAAATAGCACCCGACTAACCCTAATAAAACCAAACCACTCTGCATCAGCTAGCGGCATCAATACGTCATAAAGGCAAAATGCAGAGCGCTGGTCCGTAACCTCCAATTTTTGTCAACTTACTATTATGCTATTTGATCAGGCTACGTGAAAATTCCTGGAGGCGCCAGTTATTCAGAACTTCTTCACCAGCCTGGAACCAACAAACTGCAAAGCGTTCACATTGATGAACACATGCTTGTTGGGCTGGTCAATTCAAGATCATTAGTTATGGTGCAAATGTTCATTCTGTAACCTGGCTACTCAACTTCAAATAGGCCAGAAGAACCAGTCTCTGTTGTGTTTCTGGGTCCGCCATGACTGTATTGGCTCTGTGAACTTGATTGAGAATAATATTCATAGGAAATCACAGTGACTCAGACAACCATGGAGGGGAGAATTACTGCCGAATACATTCAGATAGAGTGTGCTTACAATTTCACCAGTGACAAGAGCAATCTTTCCACCGTAATTTTACACTGAAATAGAAATGGAACAGTGAATGGTGACAATTATACTCAACTCCTAGATCCAGCATTCTAGAGTTTATCTGAATTTCAAAGTGATTACATTTCAAGATGTTAACGGTTGAGGCGATTTTGATGCAGTGATACATTTCTGCCCTGGGTATGTCATTTGTTTATTTCAAATGAACAACTGGAGACTTTTCACCAGAATTAGCAAAGCGCTGACAAGATCACATTATCAAAAATCCCACGTTTCAAATCCAGGCCTTCCTGTAATACTGATGGTAAATGGTTATCTGTGGGAGAAGACAAGGCATCCATCAGTAGATACCTGTAGCCCATTTTGTATTTCGTGTCTACAGACTGTGCCAATGACATCGAGAGGCAGAATTTCATGCGGCGCCACCTGTTAAAAATAATTTTAATAAATTGCCCAACATGCATTGTTTAGATTGTCTTTCAGTGCATGGTTAAAATTTAGCAGGTAGATCAAATGCCTTTGTGGTGTTTATCAAATTTATTCTTCCGGTTCCAAAATTAGATCAGATTATGACCCATTTCAAAACCTATTCACTTACGCAAAGTTAAAAGCTGGCCCAGTTTACCATTTAGTGCTTTTTTTGCCAGAAAAAACTGTCCAGTTCCATCTTGATCTGACTGATTCAAAGGTCTGGATTTTTCATCTGACGCTATTTAGACTGGTGTTAAAATATTTATTTTAAACTGTTTGATGTTGATGTTGTTCAGAAAAGATAGACCTAACTGCCCCCACTGTTGCCCTGGCAATCTTCACACACATTCATCATGCACTTGGTGGAATAGTTAATCTAAGTAACAGTTTACTTATCCTCTCCTGAACCAGACTTGTGTTCTCTGGTTCCAGAAATTATAGTTATGCCAAACAGCCTCTCGATAGCCCCTTAGAAACTTGAAAACTTTGCTAAAATCTCCCCTTGGGATTTATTTTCATTTGTGTTTGCATTCGCAGCTTCTTTAGTACCTCCTCCATCTGGGATGGGCAATAAATGCTGTCCTAACCAGCATCGCTCGCATCCCGTGAGGAATAAAAATTCTCCGAGCTTAGGTGCCTAGTCTCCAGCATCAGCTTTTCAGCCTTTCTTTGTACTTTCTTCAAAGCCAGAATGCTCTTCAGCAGTGACCAGGATGGTACGCAATACTCCAGGTCGGACTAAAATAGTGCTGCAGACGAGAATATTATTGTGCTCTGGGTTGTGCAAAGCCCACCCCCTTAAAGGGGCCACCCTACCACATCCCGCCCCAAGGTCAAGACACTTAAGGGAAAAGAGTTCATCAAGAGAATCAGTCTTTTTGGGGATCTTCTAGTCCTCGCGGACATCCTTAGTCTCCCCAGCCAGTTTCCATGTCTCTGAGGTAGCCTCGTTGTCTGAAGAAGACGGTGATTCTGCCTCTTCTGTAGGACTGCCGCCTCACCCGCTCCCCTCTGGACTGCTGGTGGGGCTGACTCTGAAATTCCCAGCTTCCTCCGTTCTTGAACAGCCACAGGAGAGCCAGCGACACTAGTTGGACCCATCTGATCTGGAAAGGGGCTACCATCCCCCGACTCCTCACATGGTCAAAATGCTTCCACACAGTTCAGGGGAACTGCCCCGATTTGGACACGATTTAACCGGCTAACCAGAGTGAGCTCGAGGCGAAATCCCAATCTAGAACCAGGTCACCCACCTGGAATGATCAGTCACCCTTCTGTGAAGTATGTTGTTTTTCCGGGAGGCCTGACGTGCATCCACCCTCGCCGCCAAATTTGGAAATATGGGGTGGGATTCTCCCGTACCTGGCGAGGCGGGGGCTCCCGGCGGGATGGAGTGGCGTGAACCACTCCAGCGTTAGGCCGCCCCAAAGGTGCGGAATCCTCCGCATCTTCAGGGGCTAGGCCTGCCCCGGAGTGGGGTTGGCGCCCCACTGGCCGGCGGGATAGGGGCCTTACGCCACGCCAAGTGGCGCCGAAGGGCCTCCGCCGGCCGGCTGGAGTCGGCACATGTGTGGGAGCGCCAGCGCGTGCTGGTGTAATTCCCGTACATGCGCACAGGGATTCGCCTCCGCATGAGAATCACGGAGGACCACAATAGCCCATGCGGAAGGAATAGAGTGCCCCCACGGCACAGGCCCACCGGCAGGAGCGGCTACAGGCGGATGGGACTTTGGCCCATCGCCGGCTGGAGAATTTGGGCTGCCCCAGCGCCCATTGAGTCGCGCTGCTCCCCCCACATTCTCCGAGGCGGACGGCGCGACTCACGCCGGGCCGGTTTTTGGGGGCAGGAGAATTGGGAGGATGGCAGGGCGGGATTCACGCCGACCCTTGCCGATTCTCCCACCCGGCGGGGGGGGGGGGGGGGGGGGGGGGGGTCGGAGAATCCCACCCATGAAGTCCACCCGAGTTCTGAGGCGATGCCCATAAGTAACTCAACCAGCATGACCCCATTGGTTGGGGGGGGGACGGACAATAGGAAGTTGGCCAGCCGTCGTCATAACGGCCAATCTGATTACTTCCTCATAGCATTTTTAGAGGTCTGGAGGGCCCTATCCACCAACCTGTTGGTTGCAAGGTGATATGGGGCCATCCCGGTATGCCGGATTGTGTTTGTCTAACCGAAGCGGTGGAAATCATCCCCAGTAACAGGGGGACCATTATCGAACACAATGCTGCTGGTGGGCCGTCCATGGTTCATACCCAATGTAACATCAACAGTCGCCCCCAGCTCATAGATCCATCTCTTGTATAGATAGTCATCTGGAATGAGCGTTTACCAAGACAAGAAACATCCTGCCCAAGAAAGGACCTGCAAGGTCGACGTGCATTCTGGTCCATGGACAACCCAGCTGCTCACAGGGTGGAGAATGGCCGAAGGAGGTAATGATTGGCGAGTCTGGCAGGAAATGCATTGCTGTACCACTTCCTCTATAGCTTTATCAATTCCCAGACACCAGACTGCAAGCCAGCACCTTCATCTTTGTTTGGCCTGGATGAGCGTTGTACAATTCTTGTAAGAGGGGTTCCCTCGCTCGAGCTGGAAAGAATACGCAGGAGTATTACTCCATCCTCGCAGGTTAGTTCGCCCCTGCGGGTTAAGTCGGGTCTCAACGGTTCGGACTTCTCGTGGCGCCAACCTGTTTGTATCATCCATCCCACCTTGATTAATACTGGATCTCGCTGAATCCAATTTTGTATGTGTCTGGAAGACACTGGCAAAGGTGTCTAATGATTTTGTGGCTACTGATGGTGGCGCCACATGCTTCGGCAAGGGCAGCCGACTCAATGCGTCTACATTACAGATTTGGTGCCGGGCCTGTTTTGGAAGGTATAGTTGTAGGCCGTTTGCAGCAAGGCCCAAGGTTGCACCCTAGCGGAGGCAATGGGTGTATTGGCTTGTACTCCCTCAAAAGACCCAATAACGGTTTATGGTCAGTTATTATGATGAATTTCCACCCGTAAACATTGTGGTGGAACTTCTTAACACAAGAGATGATTGCTAGCCCCTCCTTTTTGATATGGGTGTAATTTTGCTCTGTTTCTGAGAGACTCCTTGAGGCCAAGGCTATTGGAATTGGATTGGATTTGTTTATTGTCACGTGTACCGAGGTACAGTGAAAAGTATTTTTCTGCAAGCAGCTCAACAGATCATTAAGTACATGGGAAGAAAAGGGAAGAAAAGAAAATACATAATAGGGCAACACAAGATATACAATGTAACTACATAAGAACTGGCATCGGATGAAGCATACAGGGTGTAGTGTTAATGAGGTCAGTCCATAGGAGGGTCACTAGGAGTCTGGTGACAGTGGGGAAGAAGCTGTTTTTGAGTCTGTTCGTGCGTGTTCTCAGACTTCTGTATCTCCTGCCTGATGGAAGAAGTTGGAAGAGTGAGTAAGCCGGGTGGGAAGGATCTTTGATTATGCTGCCCGCTTTCCCCAGGCAGCGGGAGGTGTAGATGGAGTCAATGGATGGGAGGCAGGTTTGTGTGATGGATTGGGCGGTATTCACGACTCTCTGAAGTTTCTTGCAGTCCTGGGCCGAGCAGTTGCCATACCAGGCTGTGATGCAGCCCCATAGGATGCTTTCTATGGTACCGGGTCACATGCGAGAACAATTGGCTTCACCAAGTTGATGTGAACTAAAAGGTTTGAAGATTGCAGAGCTTTCTTTACCAAGCAGAAAGCTTCCTTTTGCTGCTCCTCACATTGCCAATGTTGTTGTTTCCTTAGCAACTGGTAGAGTGGTGCCAATGTCGTAGCCAGGTTTGGAATGAACTGCCATAATGGTTCACCATTCCCGAGATGGATTTCATTTTGGCTACATTCCCAGGCACTGGGAACTCTTACATGGCTTTGACTTTTTCTTCGAGTGGGAATGGACCTGTGGCATCCACTCCGAACCTCAACTAAGTGACTTCTGTGGTCTGGAAGGTACATTTTGCATGTTTAAGCATGTCTAAACTACTTTAATACCTCTTCCACACTTGACATGTGCTCTTTGTGTGTGATTCCAGTGACTAAAACATGGTCTCGGTAGACCATCATTTTTGGGATAACCTGAAGGAGGTTTTCCATGGTACACTGGAAAATGGTGCAGGTTGAGGAAATATTGAAATATGCCCTTCTGTGTATTGATTGTGGCGAACCTTTGGGATTTTTCGTCTAATTCTAACTGCAGGAACGTGTGTCTGAGATCCAGCTTGGAGTAGGTGAGGCCTTGGCACAGAGGTCCTCGATTCAAGGGATCAGGTGCTTAGCGACCTTGGTGGCCTGGTTGATAGTGAATTTATAGTCCCCATATATTCTTATTGATCGGTCTGGCTTCAGCCAGGGTCTGTGGGTGCTCCCCACTTGGAAAATTGCACAGGTTTAATTATTACCAATTCCTCTAATCGCTTTAGCTCAGCTTCGACTTTATGATGCCGGCGTAAAGGTGTGATCTGGCCCTAAAAAACATAGATGTTGAGTTTGGATCGACGTAGATTTTTGGTCTTCACCCCCATGATCCGGCCTAACTCCCTGTGGAACATGGCCTCGTATCGTCGCAGGCCGCCTTGAAAAATGCTGTTGGAGATTTTAAAGGTTTCCAGCCAATTCAGTTGAATTTGCGATAGCCAGTCTCTTCCCATCAGCCTTGGTCTGTGCCCCTCTATGATAATCAAAGGCAGATGGGCCTCTTGTTCCTTGCAAGCGACTAGCGTACTGCTGGTCCCAGAATTTTTAGGGATTCACCCGTATAGGTTGACAGCTTGGCCATATGCCACCCAAATTCAGGCTCTGTGCTCCTTCCCGAATGCAATCAAACGTCTGTTTCCCTACAACCATATCCGATGCCCCGGTATCGACCTCCATTTCCAAAGGTCTTCCATTAACTTGCAGAATTATTTCAATTGGGTCGTCTTATGTGATGATACATTTCATGCTCCTCCTCAGAGCTCTTCTCTACCTGGTTCAGTGGTGTTGTGGATTGCAGCTGCTGCTGTTATTTTTGCATTGGCGTGCTTTGCCTCAACAAGCCTGGATATGGTCTTTTTGCCTACAACAAAAACAGGCAAACCAGTGACAATGGCAAGCTTCCTGGGGGTGATCTCACCTCACATCGAAAGCAATCCACCTCTGTTTTGGGTTGAGGACCTATTCTTCTCCCAGTTCTCTGACTTTGATCTGGTCCTGAAGACCATGTCTGGTTCTCTAGTATGTCTGTTGATCTCGCCCCTTGCCTCACGGCCATAGTGCCCCACAACTGATTCACTCCCCATTCTGACACACCTTGGAGCTCCTTTTTCAGTGAACTCCATCACCTGAGCTATCTCAATCACTTTGTCTGACATGATTTTAGTTTTAACCAGGACTTTTTTCTGGACGCTGAGGTGTTAATTTCGCAAACTAGACGATCTCGCAGCATATCCTCGAGCACGCTGCACTGAACTCGCAATGCTTGGCCATTTAGCTGAGTCTGGAAATGAAGGCAGAGGTGAACTCCTCTGGGTCCCGAATAGCAGTGTTGAATTTGTACTGCTGCAGGATGATCGAGGGCCTGGTACTAAGATGTTCCTCGACCAATGTGACTAACTGGTCTAAGATGTTTGAGACAGGAGCCTCCGGGGATGAAATATTTCTTATCGGGTAGCCGGTTTGAGGCCCACAAACTGTCAAAAGTATAACTTGGTTTGTCTTCTCTGGCTATTTCATTTGCTGTGAAGAAATAGCGGAGCCGTTCTATGTCTGGGTTCCAGTCTTTGGCCCCCTGGTCGAATTGTTCTAACTTAACGACCATCGGCATTTTACTCACTTTTTGGGTGCTGCCGTCAATGTTTCCCAATTCTCATCCGTCTTTGGAGGATTCTAGCTTCTCCCCTCAAACCCCGAATTGCTGAAGACAATTGAACAATCGAACCCTTTACCTCGTCGCCAACATGGTGGCTCGAGACAATACACTGGAAACATCCGATAGCAACAAAAGGGCTTTAGTAACAGCGGGGAAAGGCACAGAGAAATGCTGGATAGGCCTTAACTCCCCAACTTTGGGGTCCACACTACCCAGACCCCTACTCCCAGGGGCTGGTGCTTTCTCGCCACTGGTCGAGGTTCACGCGCTCAAATGCCATTGGTTCCGAGCTGGTCACATGGACCACAAAGCCCGCCCCCCCCTTAAAGGGGCTGCGCTACCACACCTATAAATTACTATAATTTGTCTCATTTCTCCTTGATTTTTGAAACAAGCACTGATAGTGAGAGTACTTAATGGACATTTTATAGCATTTATATTCAAATAATAACCATTTAATCAAACAAAAGTGTTGAATTTCCTGGCATTCTGACAAAGTATATATCTAAATAAACCATTTAGCTTCTTTTTTAATATCTACATTATTATGTGGCAGCAGAATATTGGAACAATAATGTACTATAATTAAGATCAATTCATATGCAAACCTCTATGGTAATGATAATCATGGGAGTTCCGAATTAATTAAACTGAGAAGTGGAGGGAACCATAACAATGGCTTTGCTTTATGAAAATAACATTTCATTGACGGCACATCAGATGAAGGGCAGTAAACAGGGTTAACTCTGCTCAGTGGATTTGCTTGACTGTTCTCAATTTAAAGGGACTGAGGAGCTATTTTATTCGTTGTCATTGACTATGCATGTTCTTTAGTCTTCTTTCATGCTGTTCTACATTGTTGTAATAATAACCTTTATTATCGCAAGTAGGCTTACATTGTAATGAAGTCACTGTGAAAAGCCCTTAGTCGCCACACTCCAGCACCTATTCAGGTACACAGCGGGAGAATTCAGAATGTCCACACGCCTTTCGGGACTTATGGGAGGAAACCGGAGCACCCAGAGGAAACCCACGCAGACACAGGGAGAACGTGCTGACTCCGCACAGACAGTGACCCAGCCGGGAATCGAACCTGGGACCCTGGCGCTGTGAAGCCACAGTGCTAACCCCTGTGCTACCATGCTGCCCTACTTCTATCTCATCCAAATACCAGAATTGAAAAGGTGCAAAACGACGGGATTAATTATGCAATGATTAATATGCATGGCTATAAATCATCATGGCTGGGATATTCCACTTCTGTCCGCGTCGGCCGGGATCAGCGAGCGAAGCGGAAAGTATCGCGAGATGTGCAAAATTAGTTGTGTTTTAAGTTGGCGTGTATGCACGTTGCGATTGTCTCTTTCCCCTGACATTGACGGGGTGCGTTTTCCAATGTTTCATGTTGGGAACCTCATTTGAATACATTTACATATCATCATCAGTCCAATGCACTGGAATCATTCCCCCCAAATCCCCGCCATCAAAAAATTCATCCACACTGGTATGCTGGCAGAATGGCATGAAGCCTGACTGGTCTCCGAAGACATGCACCTGGCAAGCTCCAGGGAGCTCAGGTGAGTCCAAGAGAGGCTCCATCCCGGGCACTGTCCCGATAGTATCAGGGGGTACCTGGGTAGTGCTGGGGGGGTGCCAAAGTGGGTGCCAAGGGGCGCATATAGGTTAATGGGTTTGCCCGCCGTTCGCTGGAGCAGGCATTAAAAATAGTGCCCCAGATCCTCAAGTTTCTAAGTTGCTGGCAGGGTGGGAAAATCCGAGGTTTCCTTGTCAGCGATACTTTGTGGGACCTGTCACTTGAAGGTTTTGTTCCAAAGTCCCGGACAACATGGTGGAGAAAGCTGCCATTGCCATTGGCAGCCTCAACTTTGCTTTTTTGGTCCGACATTTGCCTTTGCTGATATCTGGGAAAATCCCTGACCATGTGACCCCTGAAAAGTAATTGTAAACATTTTTGTTTGTTTGATTCTGTGAATAGTAAGCTTATGTGAATAATGTGGCAATTTATTGCCTATAAAAGATTTAAAAGTGCACTCGGAAATGAAGATGGCAACTAACTTAAGACTATTCTTTAGGTGCAATTAAGGCTCATTAGCAAAGCTGGTGATAGAAACGTATTTAGCAGTCAGTTATTTAGGATTCTGAGAGAGTGCATCTATTCATCACTGGGTTAATGGCTAAAAATATAGTGATTACACTTTGCAAGAACAGCATTATCAAAAACGTTTACAGTACCAGAAATAGCCACGCTAATCACATTAGAAAAATCTGTAAATTTGTTTTTTTAAATGCTTGGAGTTACCAGTAGATTTTAACTCTTTTGCTACAATGGAAGCTGCTTGGTCTTATTATAAGCGACATATCTATTAATACACTAAGTGGTGTCTTTACCACACTTGTCACAGCCTTTACTTTCAGCGAAAATGATGGCGAGAATGATTTTGCAATTATATAATTACCAGCCGTTATTAACTGGTTTTAAAAAATCTATAGTAGTTTTTAACTAGTAAAATGTTTGCTATTCAATTTCATGGGAAATTATTATTCAGAAAGAAATTGAAGTGAAATCTCATGAAAAAAGATTTGATGTGATTGAAAATGTAAAGGTAAGCCCGTAAAGCTAAAGGGCAGCACGGTAGCACAGGGGTTTGCACTGTGGCTTCACAGCACCAGGGTCCCAGGTTCGATTCCCTGCTGGGTCACTGTCTATGCGGAGTCTGCACGTTCTCCCTGTGTCTGCGTGGGTTTCCTCCGGGTGCTCCAGTTTCCTCCCACAGTCCAAAGGTGTGCAGGTTAGGTGGATTGGCCATGTTAAATTGCCCATAGTGACCAAAAAAGGTTAGGAGGGGTTATTGGGTTACGGGGATAGGGTGGAAGTGAGGGCTTAAGTGGGTTGGTGCAGACTCGATGGGCTGAATGGCCTCCTTCTGCACTGTATATTCTATGTTCTATGTAACTGTTGTGAAAAAGCTTTATTTTAACTGAGGGCCAATGGGGCTGGTAGGACAAGAGTTAGACTCATCTTGGTTCACTGATCTGAGGCTCAGGTTAATTTAATAGCTGTGCATGATTTCAATCGATTTGATCAGACCTAACCCTGGCTTCACTGACCATAGAATTCCTTTAGTGCAGCAGGAGGCCATTTGGCCCATCGAGTCGGCACCGATCCTCTGAAAGAGCACCCTACCTAGGCCCTATCCCCATCACCCCATAACCCCACCTAATCATCTTTGGACACTTAAGGGGAAATTTAGCATGGTCAATCCACCTAACCTGCACATCTTTGGACTGTGGGAGGAAACTGGAGCACCTGGAGGAAATCTACACAGACATGGAGAGAAGGTGCAAGCTCCACACAGACAGTCACTCAAGGCCAGAATTGAACCCGGGTTCCTGGCGCTGTGAGGCAGCAGTGCCAACTACTGTGCCACCGTGCCGTCCTGACATGGTATGAAACCAGAATATGCTGGAAATACTCAGCAGGTCAGGCAGCATCTGTGGAGAGAGAGAGAGAGAGAGGAAAGATGAAACTTTTCAGGTTTATGACCTTTTGTCAGAGAGTGATCTGATGCAGGCAGTGGAGCATGATGGGAAACCACCGAGTACTGAATGGTGTTCAGCAGAAGGAAGTTTAAAGAATTGGTGAGTGGTGGCGCACTGGACATTCCTCTTGCGGGAGGAAATTCCGTTCAGGAGAAGCCTGAGATCTCGTTGTGGGGCTTAGAGGAGAACATCTATTTCTCCTGGTCTAAACCTGTAAAAGGACAGGTAAAAATAACCTGGGATTCTGCTGCCCCTGGATAGAACTTGTCATAGCTTGCTCGTGTAAATGCATGTAGCCTTGGATAAAATCAAATCATGGTGGAAAAGGACATAATTGAATTGCGACTTTAACAAGGCCTTCATCCTCCTGGCATGCCAGAAAAAAGGCATTTTGCTAGCTCTGTTCTAGTTTTCCTGCTTCTCCCGGCCCCACAGACAGACAATAAAACCTATCTTGTACTTCACTTTGGTTGACTGTCAGCGAATGTGAGACGAGCCTGTGCTACACGTGCTGCATCCAGTGCCTTCTTAAAATGACATAGGACTCTGATTGGATTTATAAAAGGGCCTGTCTCAGGTGAGCGGTCTTGCTGCCCCACAGGAGGTCCTGAACATGACTGCGGTTGCCACAGCAATGGCGAGTAGGGGGTAGGTAGGTCATTCGCCGTCATTTTTGGTGAACTACCATCCCTCTTCCGGAGAGAGTCAGATGTCTCAAAATCTCCCCCCAGAGGAAATCTTGGAAGGAAGCTTCACTGCCTTGCCTAACTTTATTGCAACCAGAAGAAATTAATTGAAAAAGGGATGAGGAAAATGTTTCCCTTTCCATCCTATTCAAAAGGAGGCATCCAGCACATTAACCACAGGAAGAAGAAAAAGAAAAGAGAGGGAGAAGAGTGCCAGGGGCATGGGCGGCACTGGAGCACAGTGTGGCCTCACAGCTCCAGGGTCCCAGGTTCGATTCCCGGCTTAGTTCACTGTCAGTGCGGAGTCTGCACATCCTCCCCGTGTCTGCGTGGGTTTCCTCCGGGTGCTCCAGTTTCCTCCCACAGTCCAAAGATGCACAAGTCAGGTTGATTGGCCATGCTAAATTGCCCTTAGTGTCCAAAAAGATTAGGAGGGGTTACTGGGTTACAGGTGGAAGTGTAGGCTTAACTAGGGTGCTTTTTACAAGGGCCAGTGCAAACACGATGGGCCGAATGGCCTTCTTCTGCACTGTAAATTCTATGATTCTTTGATTTGTATTGGTAAACATTAGAAATAAGGTATGGGTTTAAGAGGGTTTAATTTAAAAAAAATAAATTTAGAGTATCCAATTCATTTTATCCAATTAAGGGGCAATTTAGCGTGGCCAATCAACCTAACCTGCACATTTTTGGGTTATGGGGGCGAAACCCACGCAAACATGGGGAGAATGTGCAAACTCCACACGGGACAGTGACCCAGAGCCGGGATCGAACCTGGGACCTCAGCGCCGTGAGGCCGCAGTGCTAACCCACTATGCCACCGTGCTGCCCCAAGAGGGTTTAATTTAATGCTTCTGGGTAAGGAAGGGTAAATCTATAGTTAGATTCATGCTGGACAAAGGTGTTTGTATGTGTGGGGGTTGGTTCAGTTCCAACTGTGCTTCTATTGTGCTTAAAGAGGGTTATGGCGTGAAAAGTAAGTAATTTTGCAGAAGCATGTGATCATTGCTTCATAACCGGGGGCCCTTTTAAGGTGGAAAGGCTTTTTGAATTTGGTTTTAGCTGAATTAGTTTGCAGTTGGAGATAGAACATCGGGGAATGTACATCTTTCACCTCAGCCAGGAAAAGATAAGCTGGACAGGACAAGGGAGCTGCAAAGAGGCAGACTTCCCAAATAACCGGATACAGCCCAGAAAAAACACTGTTTGAAAGACGATTCGAAAGTGTCCCTTTTTGAAAGAGAAATTTAAGGTCACTGATATGGAAGCTGGAGTTCAGTGAGACAAGGAGATAAAGATCATCTGGGGGGATTCTGTGGAGAAATTCACAGGCACTCACTTGGGTTCAGAGTGGAGTGTATACTTTTCCACAGCCAGCTTGCGTATTTAAAGAGACTTTGTGGTACTGTGACCATTGTAGCTTAAGATATACCGTGTAATCCATGTAAATCTTAAAATCTGTGTATATCTGTAAAGCTAAGGGGATGGGGGGAGAGTAAAGGAGAATTGTATCATAATCCAACTTTTCATGTTTTAATAAATGTTTTTTTCCTATTGGTGTCATGATATACAGGCACACACACACACACACATATAATGATATACAGACAAGCAGCTAATGGACACAGAGGACAGGACATGACCAATAAGCAGGCAGGACACTCAGGGGTGGGGTCTGACTATAAAAGACACGAGGCACTCACACTCTGCCCCTTTACACTGATGAACATCTAGAGAGTCAGTCAAGGGTGTTGTTATAATCTCACACCCCCACCACGTGGCTAAGAGCTAGTCTGGTTCAGTCAGTCAGAGTAACTACACTGAAGTTAGCAGAGAGTCGAACTCACAGAGAACTGTGCTAACTGTGCTATTAGTTCAATAAACCTGATTGAACTAACTTCAAAGTTTGGAGTATCTTTCTGATCTAAGCTGCATCCAGTTGCAGCGAGTGTTAGACCAGTGTACCTAACACGACAATTGGTAAAACTAATCTGCGGTCCTGTAACTTTGTTCCTCCACGTTTTAAGTAAAAGTTACGCGGTGGAATTCTCTGTTCTTGAGACTAAGTGTTGATGGTGGACAGGACTCGTCGACTTATACGACAACAAAAACTGCGGCGCACCTGGACTGATTCAATGATCATTAAGGGGCTAGCACCAGTGCCACATGGAACACAATCGATTCCAATGAGAAATGGTGCGGGATTTGCCAGATTTGCGATTGACTCTTAGGAGGCTGACAAGCTGCAGCCGCAGATACACCCTTCACTCCCCACAGACAATCCCAGCCACCAAGATGTCAGCAAAGAGAGCGGCACCCTGTTTTACGGACACTGAGCTCAAGATCTTGCTAGATGCCATGGAGGAGGGGCAGGCGACCCTGTACCCTGGCCCGGGATGAAGGCAGCTAACCAACGCCGTTCGCCGTGCCTGGGCGCAGGTGGCAGAGGTTGTCAACACCGTGAGCAACACTGTCCGGACCGGCCACAAGATGCCGGCAGCCATACCGGCCGCCACGGCCGGGTGCCCTGGCCACTGAAACCACCAGCTACACACCTCCTGGGCTGCATGTGTCAGGCTGTTTAACACTGCGTTTTCTACCCCTGCACCCCCCCCCCCCCCCCCCCCAAACAGGAGAAGGCTTCACATAACCACTGGGAGTTGGAGAAGGCGAGAGGGAAATCGCCGGACCTGCGGCCCCTCACCGCAGCAGAGCAGAGGGCCCTGGACATGGTCGGCGGGCCCGAGGAAAGGGCAGTTGGCCGGGGCGGAGGCTGGCATCGGGCGAGGAAGTGAGACCCCACTGAGGTGTCAGCCCCACCCACCTCCAACCACCCACACATCACCCTCACATCCCCCCCCCCCCCCCCCCCCCCCACCCCCTCACCCCCCAGCCCATGGTCTAATCTTGCTTCTTGTTTTCTGTATTGCAGGAGCTGTTGCTGATGGGGCGGGTCCTTCTGGTGTCGCCCACTAACGACCCTAGCCACAGCCAGGACCCCAGGTGCCGGGACGAGGACTTCACCAACACGGATGGGAGTCATCAAACCGAAACCCAGGACACCTCGGAGCTCGATTCCAAGGACGACACAGATTTGCTGTCACAGTAGTCGCCACACTACCAGAAGGATGTGGATGCTTTGGGGAGGGTACAGAAGCGGTTTACCAGGATGATGCTTGGTATGGAGGGCATTAGCTATGAGGAGAGGTTAGCTAAACTCGGTCTGTCCTCACTGGGACGACGGAGGTTGAGAGGCGACCTGATAGAAGTCTATAAGATTATGAGTGGCATGGACAGAATGGATAGTCAGATGCTCTTTCCTCGGGTAGGAGAGTCAAGTACTAGGGGACATAGGTTTAAAGTGCGTGGGGAAAAGTTTAGAACAGATGTGAGAGGCCACCTTTTTACACAGAGGGTGGTAAATATATGCAACGCGCTGCCTGGGGAGGTGGTGGGAGCAGGTACGAAAGTGGCATTTAAGGGACATCTGCACAAATATATGAATAGGGTGGGAATGGAAGAATACGGACACTCTAAGTGCAGACGGTTTTCGTTTAGGCAGGTACCATGGTCGAGGCAGGTCTGGAGGGCCGAACGGCCTGTTCCTGTGCTGTATTGTTCTTTGTTCTTTGTTCTAATACCCTCCACCATCTCAGAGACACTCACCTCGGTTGGGCACTTTAGTGAAGAGGCTCCTGGGGCACTATGCTCCTGTACAGCAGGTGGAGGTAGGAACTCCCGAGGGGGCAGACGGTCGGGGGGTGGGTGGGGCGAGCCCAGGGACTAGCTGCCGTCCAGACGGGTTTCGGGCTTCTGGAACGGACAGGGCCATCGATTGTGGAGCTGCAGTCATAGAACCAGGGACTACATGAGGGGTTGTCAGCGAGCAGCCAGCACCTGCAGGTGCAGTTGGAGGAGTCCAATCGCCTGCAGGAGCAGGAGGTGGTCCGACCATATGTGCCACCTAGGCCAACACTGCACGGGTGCCATCCACGTGGAGGCCTTGGAAGCGAGGGTTTCGGCGATGGATCGGCATGTCCAAGGTCTGGGGCACTCTATGCAGGTAGTGGCCGAGGCCCAGGACAGGGGCAGCCATGTGCTAGGACCACCTGGACATTGCAGCAGCACTCCTGTGTGCATCCCAGTCATAATGGGCCATGGCTGATAGCGTCGGCGGCATTTCCCAGGAGCTGGCTGATGTGGCACAGATCCAGAGGGAGGTGGTCCATTCCCAGATGGAAATGGCGCAGTCACTGGTTGATGTGGCACACTCCCAGACAGTGGTGGCACAGGCGCAGCGTGATGTGGCGCAGTCGCAAACAGAGGTGATCCACTCCCTGTGCTCCATGGCCGTGAGCATGCTGACCCTGGTTGAGACAGCAGCGGGCCTCCAGGACTGGCAGTGCCTGCCCCTCTGCTGCACAATGTTGAGGAAGATGTAGCAGGCCACCACGATGCGGACGACCCTCCCAGTGTTTTACTGGATGGCCAAACCGGAACAGTCCAGGCCTCTGAGCCACATCTTCAGGATGGCGAAGCACCGCTCGATCATACTCCTGGTCGCTCCATGGGCATCATTGTAGCAGGTCTCCGGGTCAGTCTGTGGCCTCCGGATAGGTGTCATCAGCCATGACTGCAGCGGGTTACCCCTTTTGCCCAGGAGCTAACCCCCCCAGCTGGGGGAGACACCTCAAAGAGGAACCATCAAGTGTGCCAGAATGAAGGCGTTGTGCACACTGCCAGGGTATCGGGCACAGACGTGCATAATGCTCATCTGATGGTCATACACCAGCTGAATGTTCATCGAGTGGAACCCCTTTTGGTTTGTATAGAGCCGCCTGTTATCTGCAGCTGCTCTTAGGGCGACATGCATTCCGTCGATCACTGCCTGGAGCCGGGGCATTTCAGCGATGGCAGTGGACTCTGCCACCTGGGCATCCTGGTGGGTGAGGTCAACATTGAAATGGATGTATTGTGCCAACTGGGCATATAGGGCCTCCATGACGGCGCAGATACACCTGTGCACCGAGCTCTGTGAGATCCAGGACAGGTCCCCAATCAGCACCCAGGAGAGCCCTGTAGCTTCTAAGCTGCAGATTAGCTGCATGGTCCCCCTGCTCAGCTGGTGTCTTCAATGGCATGCCCGGTCCGGCAGGTCCTCGAATGACTGGTGCTGCCAGTACACACGTAACACCATGTGGCACCTCCTTTGCACCTCTTCCTCCTCCTCGACCTGCTGGGTGGCGGCTCTCCATCTTCAGCAGCTGCCTCCTGTCCCTCTGGGACACGTTCCGCTGCTGCAGCTTTCTCCTCCTACTTGAGCAGCTCCAGCTCGTACAGCCGCAGGGCATCCCCCAGTGCTGCGGTGACGTGGAGGAAGGCCACCATTGCTGGTTGTATTCCAATATTCATTGCCTACAGGGGACGAATGGCTGACATGTCAACATGGTACATACCCTCATGCCTAACCAGGTCCACCGGGCTACACAGTGGCCCCGATTGGCACAGTGGCCCCTGCCCCCGCCTGTGCCCCCCTGCCCGATCCCTGCACCGCTGACCCCCATCAGTGCCCGGCACCGTGGGGGCCTCTGGCCCTGGCGCCAGTCACTGCTGCCAGGGGTACCCTGCCAGCGGTACACTCCATGGCTCCAGTCCGGCGGCCCTGTGTAGGGGCTACTGTGGGCTTTGCCCTTGGGTGGGTCACGTGATGCTCTATCGGCAGATGGTGGCCAGTTGGGAGGGGGTGGAGGAGAGTGTGGTGCGGGGATGGGGGGTTGAGTGTATGGGCTTCGGTGGTGGGGTGGGGGCACCCATACGGCCGGTATCACTCTGCAGAACCAGTGGTCAAGAAGGCTGGTTAGTGGGGTGCGCAGCAGATGGCTGCCTTGCAGTCCACGGCAATGGTGGTCCATGCCTGGGCCCATCCAGTCCTGTGGGGGGTCGCCCCGGCCCCATGGCCTGTCCCCCCCCCATCACCCCCACCCTGGGCCCTGGCAGGGTTCCTCTCTTCACCCCCAGCCAGCCGGCTAGTGTCAGGACTGGTAGTCCACGGTTGCACCTCTACGTGTCCTACCTCCTCTCTCTCCCTCATCAGCCACCGCACCTATTTCTCGATTTTTAAAAGGACAAATGAACCTCACCACCGGGAATCCCTAACCCATGGAGGCGGCTGAATTGCACAACTTCCAGGCTGAATTGCACAACTGAAGATAACACCTGTTATAAATGGTCTGGAGACGAGGCTGATGTTGACACTTTTCATGTGCCACTACATTCTGCCATTTTGTATTCATAACGAGCATTACAGTATGACTGGAAAATAATCATCAACCAATGTGAGAAAATGGTTGGAGAAGGGGGCGGCAGAACGTCGTACAGATATTCTACTGTCTGTCAATGTAGAGAATAAGTAAATATCTGCGTAATTAGAGATCATCCTTTAGAAGGACAAAAGAGCTCAGTTAAACCATGTAATGATATATATACTCATACTTCTGTACAGACCTAATGGGAAGGTTAATATTTCTTCTTTGGAACATCAAAAGGTATTTGTGTTTGTAACCTGAAAATCCCTCTCCGAACAAGTATGCCTTTGATGGAAAGAATATTTTTGGCATGGTAGAACCAACTTGATTTCTGACATGGCTATATGATATTCAGTCTGGTGAGATAGTGGCATATATTATAAATGTCTCTTTCAGGAATGTCAAAATACATTCCTAAGGCTCCGGGGGATGTTCACAACATATGAAGGAGCTTCAAAAATTCCTAGTCAATAAAAACTGGAGGTGGAGAGTTTCTAAGCATGAATAGTAACCATGGGAACACTTGACATCAGGAGGAGTGAATCAATTGCAAATAAGAAGCGGACAATATAGTAGAAATTGGTATAAAGTGTGGTGGAAAATACAGATATTCACATGAAATTATAGAGAACTGAAATGAAAGATGGAAATATATTATGGCCTATTAAACATCCGGATGTAAAGCTTCCAGTCCCTAAGATAAGTCATGTGTGGATGAATCTGATATCAGCCCGTGTATTTCAGTGAAAGGTTTCAGAATCCAGCTACTTGGGAGGATTCTGCTGCAGTGGGGCCATCAATGCCACTTTCTAATTTTCCCCAAAACAGATAATGAACCCATTAGTGCTCATCAACAGTGTGTGAGCTCCTCTGTTACAGAAAGAAGAGAATAAGGGCAGGTTTATCATATCCTTCTTTTGTTTCTGAATCATTTCTAAGATGCCGAGGCCTGATTTCTTACAATGATCATCGATTTAGAGTGCCATGAAGTTTTAATTGTGATTACAGGGAGGGCCGAGATGAGAAAGATAAAACAAACTCGCAATGAGGGTTGCAACTGATTTGGAAGGGAGCTTCCAGAAAATACCGTGACTTGGAAGGCCAATTTCCCTCATTTTCTCCCCTTGTCATGCTTCCTGTTCTCATGGAGAACTTGGTTCCTTTTGGGATATGGTTCCGTGAGCAGTGGCTGCCTTTCAGTCTCCCGCTTCTTGCGTGATTCTGCAGGACAATGATTATTGCCAGAATACTTGACCACCGGAGCAGCATGGATGAGGTGATCACTCATATGCATGCACATCCCAGCAGTGGTTCCCTCTGGTGGTCAACTGCAGAAACCCTGCATGATTCTCTCCTTTCCAGGATGCCAAAGAAAATTGTGGCATCACAGATAGATACCCAACTAAGATCAGCTTAAAAATGTGTAATACTTACTTTCCATGTCTAATATATCATGGCAGAAGTCACAAGGTGCAGTATTATTACATAAATGCAGAGGGCACTCTATGCTATAGAGCAAAATGAGTGAAATGAGCTCAAAAAAACTCACGGGCTCTCTCATGTTGGGGGCAATTCTCCGAGCCCCGCACCTGGCCGGAGAATCGCCGCAACTGCGCCACGCCCCCCTGATGCTGGCGCCCGATTCTCCGAGGTGCGGAGAATCGGCGCCATTTGCGCTGGCACGTTTGGCGCGGTGCCGGCCGCGGGTCGCTGGAATCGGCGGGGCCGCCGATTCTCTGGCCTGGATAGGCAGAGCGGCCGCGCGGATACTACAGAGTCCCGCCAGCGCCGTTCACCCCTGGTCGCTGCCGGCGGGAACTCTGCGCGAACGGTCGGGGGTGCGGCCTGTGGGGCGGGGAAAAGCGCTCCTTCGCCGAGGGGAGCTTCCGATGGGGTCAGGCCCACGATCAGGGCCCACTGATCGGCGGGCCAGCCTCTCCCCACCCCGGGCCTATCTTGTTGCGCGGCCGGCTCCTGAACCCCGATGCCATGTTGAGTCGGGGCCGGCGCGCCGAAGAAGTCCCCCACGCATGCACAGGTTGGCGCAGCCCAACTGCGCATGCGCGGGTTGGCGCGGCGCCCATTTGGCATCGCGTACGGAGGCTGCAGCGGCGTGAACCGCTCCAGCGCCATGCTGGCCCCCAGTGGGGACCAGAATCGGTCGGCCCCGTGCCCATTTCGCGCCGTCGTGAAACGCGATGGCGTTCACAACGGCGCGAACACTTGGGCTCCATTTTGGAGAATCGCCCCTGTTGTGTCTGATTTTTCTTTCCATTGAAGTCAATGGAAAAGAAAATTTGATGCTGCATAAAATGAATGCCCAGTTTGGTGATGCCATGAGTGTCCTCATCAGGAAGTACTAAGTACACTAGTAGTGTAAGGTTAGTGTGTTCTACACAAGAGCTGACAGCTACAGTGAGGGTCGGGGGTGGAGTCGATTTTCCTTCTCTGTTTTTGGCAGGGGAGAGAATATATACTGAATCCCAAATCAGCATTCATGCCAGCCGAAATTCCCATTGAGTTAGTGTCCATCCCCTGCCAATAACGTAATGAAGTTCCCGCCATGAAATGTTGGCAACCCCATTACAATACATTTGAATGGCATTAGCGGACCTCCCCGTTATACCCCATGGAAGGATATTCTCCCATCGCCTCCTCCCCCCTCCACCTGCTGGCATTAGGGCACATTAGCAGTGCTAACAACCAGTCCTGACAACAAGCTCCCTTAACTCTTTCTTTCCGAAATGTTTGAACATACGATGGGAAAACCCGACAAGGCAGCCTGCGGGCCGCCCTCCATTTTCCCACCGGAGACAACACTTGGAAAGAAAATTGAAAAATTCCACCCAGCTCACAGGTCAGAAACTAGCCAATTTCATTTGGAATGAAAGCAGGATTGTTTATTCAGATGATCCACCCTCCTCCGTAAGGCTCAACCACTCAATACAGGCTACCATCCGGGAAGCATCAATTATATAGAATTCCAAAACACTAATCAAAAGCAAGGTGCAGCACTGAAAATAAATTAATATTTAAAGAAATGTAAAACACATATGGTAAATCTCTTTCTACGAATAATGGATATGGGCCGAATCTTCCTCTGGGCCCAGGAAAGCTGCGAGAAATCCAATTTTCACCCCTCCAATTAAGATTCTGCGACACCCCCCTGGCATGGTCATAGAATCCCCGGGGGGGTGGCGTGAATCCCGCCCCGCCGCTCCGACGCCGGCTGCCGTATTCTCCGGCGCCAGTTATCAGGCGGGGTGGGGATCACGCTACGCCGGTCGGAGGCCATTGGCAGTGCCCCCCCCCCCCCGATAACTGGCGCCGGAGAATACGGCAGCTGGCGTCGGAGCGGCGGGGCGGGATTCACGCCACCCCCCCGGGGATTCTATGTCCATGCCAGGGGGGTGTCGCAGAATCTTAATTGGAGGGGCAATTCTCCGGGGCCTCGATGACCCGAGCGGCCATTAGTTTCTGGCCAGTCCCGCCGGCATGAATTGCACATGGTCCCACACAGCGGGATCTGTCTGGTAGGCTGGCTGATACGGTCCTCGGGGGGGGCGCTGGGGGTTCCGGTCCCGGGTGGCGGGGGGGGGGGGGGGGCTCATGGTGACCTGGCCCTCGATCGGGGCCCACCGATCTGCGGGCGGGCCTGTGCCGTGGGGGCATCCTTCTGCGCCGGCCTCTGAAGGGCTCTGCCATGGCCGGCCGGAGAAGACACGCACCTGCACATGCGCAAGAATACGCCGGCCGGTCTGCACATGCGCTAACTCGCGCCGACCCTTCGGCACCAATAGGTGGCGCTCTAACCCCTCCGGCACCGGCCTAGCCCCCGGAGGTGCAGAGGATTCCGCAACCTCCGGTTGGCCCGACGCCGTAATGGTTCGCGCCATTATTTTACGCCAGCATCGGGGGATTCAGGAGAATCCCGCCCTGGCAACCCGATGTTGGAGGGGGTGGATGGGCATCTTACACACTAGGTATTCCCGGCACGCAAAAAGGCCAGAGAAAAATGGCGGGGCGTCAGACTGTGGAGGGAAATCAGATTTCCTAAGTGTAAAAAAACCTAATTAATAATAATAATCTTTATTCGTGTCACAAGTAGGCTTACATTAATAATGCAATGAAGTTACTGTGAAAATCCCCTAGTCGCCACACTATGGCACCTGTTCGGGTACACAGAGGGAGAATTCAGGATGTCCAATTCCCCTAACAAGCACATCTTTCAGGACTTGTGGGAGGAAACCAGAGCACCCGGAGACACACGCAGACACGGGGAGAACGTGCAGACTCTACACAGACAGTGACCCAAGCAGGAATCGAACCCGAGACCCTGGAGCTGTGAAGCAACAGTGTTAACCACTGTGCTACCTGTGCTAATTGTGGCCCACCATGTACCAAAAGGCACCTGTGGACAAAAGAATCTTTCCAATGCAGAAGAAAACATTTCGGCCCACCAAGTCTGCACCTACTTTCCAAAAGAGCACTCTATTTAGGCCCACTCCCCCACCTCATCCCTGTAACCCTGTGCATCAATCATGGCTAATCCGCCTAGCCTGCATATCATTGAACTCTATGGGGCAATTTAGTATGGCCAATCCACCTAACCTGCACATCTTTGGACTGTGGGAAGAAACTCCACACAGTCACACAGGGCCAGAATTTATCCCGGGTCCCTGGCGCTGTGAGAGAGCAGTGCTAACCACTGTGTCACCATGCCACCCAGCTGACAGTCGTCACCCAGATAACAATTGGACCCTAAGACCTATTACAAACTGGCCTCAAATACAAACTTCAATAACAACCTTTTCCCCCATTATTCCATTATTTACGTTATAATGCCAAGTAAAATGTTCAATTGTTGCTTACCCCTTGCACTTTTTTTTAATAACCCACATGATAAATTCATTCCACTTCTTGATTAGTTTTGCGTTATAATTCTTTGGTCCATTTTTGTAATCTCAGTTTATTACAATTGTGTTCAGTCAGTGTGTTATGATCATTAAAGCCAATGACAAGTCAATGCCAACTAAGAAAAACTCTTGTCAGCCTCTGCTACCAATTACACGATGATATAATGCTGCATTTGTTAGCATCAAAAGATTCTATAACCTTTCACTAATATTAAATGCTCACATTGAAAACTAAAATACACAAATTGGCTGTCAAATAGATTATGAATGCAAGCTCGTGGCTGGAAAAAACTTTTTGAGGTGCAAATAACTTCAGCTAACTCCTTGACAGGTGCTCGTGTACATCAGATTATATGCATTAGTTACAAGATTGATCTAATATGTTTTCTTACTTTACAATGTTTGCAGCAGTCACTGAAGCCCCGTTCTGTGGCAACTCTGAATACTGTATTTGGGGAGGAGCAAGGAAGGGGATGAAACTATACACGTCAAATGATACATAACATGAGTCCTAACATATGTCATGTGAGAGTACCTTTAAGAAATGGGTGTTTATAAATGGGTGTGTATATAAATATCTGTCGTGAGAGTACCTTTAAGAAATGGGCATTTACTACTGCAGCGATGTCAGAGAGCGGGTGGAGCTGGGCTGTCTGTCAGCTTTTTACTTTTGTTTTAGGCTGTTTACTGCAGGGTGTGTTTTAGTTTCCTTTTCAGAGCTGGATAGCTGCAGTCACAGCCAGAAGGGGTATTAGTCTCTCTCTCTGTAATCTAAAAACTATAAATCAATCCTTTGGTGATGTAAAACTATTAACTGCTCTCAGTAGTGACTTTAACCTGATGTGCTTCTGTTAAAGGTTTTGTTTTTAAGTCTTATGGATGTTAAAAGAAAAGCTTAAAAGATTACTTAGTGTTGTGTTCTTTGGGGGTTGTATTTGAATTAATGATTGCTCAGATGTTCACTGTATGTTTTAAAAAGGTTAACTTGAGTTCATAGAATAAACATTGTTTTGCTTTAAAAATGCTTTTCCATTTCTGCTGTACCACACCTGTAGAGTGGGCTGTGTGCTCCCCATACCACAATCTGTTAAAAGTTGTGGGTCAGGTGAACTCCATTATACACTTTGGAGTTCTCTAAACCCTGGCCCATAATACATAGAAATTCATTACCTGCAGTGACATTTTTCAATGTATCTATTTCCCAGTTCACAAACAGGGGCTGAATGTGGTTTACAATCAGTAACAATGACAACAGAAAAAGCGACATGCTGAACTCTTTTCACACTATCAGATCGTTTTCACTGCAGCAGACGACAAGGGCTGTTGGTGTTGAAGCTGATTAGATGCTTATTCTATCAAGCCACGCTTGATTGTGTAAATGGTAATGGATCGAGTTTGAGAAAGCAGGAGGAGGTAGATAAGGCTGGAGGGTGATAATCATCACCATAGTGAAGTGTGTCCTGAAAGTGCACTTCTCCTCAAATCTGTGGTGCGATATAGATTTTTGGATTGGAGATGGCCGGTGCTGAGAGGGGCCTGAGAAGCTCAGGTTAGGGCTTGACTATTGATTGGATTCATCTCTGATCTGCAGAGCCATTGGCTTTCTCGTTCATGTCCGCACATTATGCCAGAAATCTATAACAAAGCTATGCTCATCCAAGAAAGTAAATTAAATACAGTATTATGAAACACTCTTGGCGCATGGGTCTAAGCCTATTTATCTTGATCTAAAATGCCTTGGTGACCCGCCCTCTCAGTGAAATGGGCTCACGGATAGCTTCTTGACTAGAAAATGGTATAGTGCTCGCAAATCAACAATTAATGTGACCCTCAGGTACTGGAGACTGCTGTCTACACAAATCGAGTGTTAAACTTTTTAGACTTTGGGAGATTTGATCAATGCAGGAAATATTTGAGAAAATAAACAACGTATAATGCCCATGATGACTGCAGAGGCATTAATGCTATAGTTGACTTCAGCTTTAATGTTTTATGTTCTTCATGCACTTCATTTATGTAGATTGTGCAAAAGAAAATCTGATTTCTTGGCTACATTTTGCAGAATGAACAAAACCAGTGACAAAATTAAAACACCGATACATTCAATGACTTGACTGGATATCTTCCACATTATTTTGTGCATTTCACCAGATTGTTTTTGAGGTTTATCATATTTATATAAAACCTTATTTGGATGTACCTCAATATATCTTTGCTTGCTTACAAGAGGCAACTCAAAATGAAAGTATATTGAAGTTCAATGTGGTGGGAACAGTGCGAAACTAAGATTATTCCATTGGTGAATAGATCTTCAATAAACTCCTCGCAGGTTGTGAAGGTCTTCATCCCTGTGGAATGAACTGCCTTTGTCACTTTTTCCATTGTATATCCTTTGTTTGTTTAACATAGCAAAGGTTGAAATGTCTGTGAATGGAACTAAATCTATTGCCAAAGACTACCCATTGTACTCGTTCCTGTTAATTGAACACTTTTAGTGACATATTGCTGCTAACCCAGACTAGACATTTCCCCTGGCTTACAGTCCGAATTACATTGACCATGTGTCATACAGCTGTGGTGCAGTAACTTTCTGCTGAAATATGGAGACTGCCTCCCAGTCAAAACGCAATTTGGTCAGATTCTTCCCCATGTGAACAACCAACAATTTTTCAACATCACATCTTAGATTTATTTGCACCTTTTAACGTTATTGAAATGTTCCACTGCACTCTACAGGAGCATTATTGAACAAGGTAAGACACCCAGCCACATAGGGAGATATGGGGAGGAATGTACGGGCTGTTCACGCTAGTGGGATATTCCGGTCCCACCAATCGCACGCGGGTTTCCTGCCGACTAGGGAAACGGAAAATCCCGTTGACAACGGCGGGACCAGAACGTCCTGCTGGCGGGGAGCCTCCGCTGCCGAAAAACACGTGGCGTGTTGGTTGGTAAATCCCGCTCATGAGGTCAGTTGACCAAAGCTTGCTCTAAGGGATGTGGGGTGTAAAGCGAGGTACCCTCTAAGGGCCTCATGGTAGCATGGTGGTTAGCATCAATGCTTCACAGCTCCAGGGTCCCAGGTTCGATTCCCGGCTGGGTCACTGTCTGTGTGGAGTCTGCACGTCCTCCCCGTGTGTGCGTGGGTTTCCTCCGGGTGCTCCGGTTTCCTCCCACAGTCCAAAGATGTGCGGGTTAGGTGGATTGGCCATGCTAAATTGCCCATAGTGTAAGGTTAATGGGGGGAGTTGTTGGGTTACGGGTATACGGGTTACGTGGGTTTAAGTAGGGTGATCATTGCTCGGCACAACATCGAGGGCCGAAGGGCCTGTTCTGTGCTGTACTGTTCTATGTTCTATGTACAGAGAAGGAACCCAGGGTTTGGGGTCTGGATAATGGAAAGCACAGCCACCAAAGGTGCAGTCATTTTACAGTGAAGTCGTAAGAGGCTAGGTGGGACTTCGGATAAACGTTCATTTAAATGAAAGATGTCTGCAGCTCAAATATAGTCCATTCTGTGGGTTGATGTTTTCTGGAAAAATCTTTAAACATTGCCACAAATGAAGACTGGAACACCATGGTATAATTATTGACTATTAAGTAATATTTTGATCGTGATACATGTGTAACCTGGCAGTGGACCAAGAAAAGGTGCTAATCTATAAATAAGTTATCCTCTTACTTCAATGAATTAGTCGAATTACACCACAATGCAAATCCTCTTAAACCAAGTTGTTTAAAATTTCCAACATATCTATCATAACATATTCATGGTAAATTGGCTGACCCATATATTTCATTGGGATAGGGGTGCTATTTTATATAATCCATCTGAGCTCCTAAAATTCTGACTCGTGCGAGTTACACAGATCTTCAAATTGGTTTAACTGGTTAGTGCAGGGTCATGTCAATTAGAGTTTAATCCCAAGTTACAGGTCAGAACTCTGCATGAAATGCCTGTCTTTGTTAAACTACAGTCCCATTTGGGTAGATTTCCAGGTCACTCGCACCAGTTGTGCAGGGGCATTAAGGATAACGGGAACTGTAACACAGAGCAAGTGAGAATTAGATTTATTTTGCACACAAATCCTTGCACTCCCGGATTTTCCATCCATTTGTGTTTTGTGCTCAAGTGCTCACACAGGTTTAATGTAATAGACTGAAAAAGGTCCCAGAATGCAAACAGAAAACTCAATGGCCCGAATGGCCTCCGACTGCCATAATGACTCTGTATGACCCTCATTCTCTGGCTTTTTTGGAGTGCAATGAACTTAATAGGAAACATTGTTTTGTGGTGTCATTGCAATTTCTGAAAGCATCTTCATAGCACTTGTTGCATGTATTACAATATTTTTTCAGTATTCCTGAAAGTCTCAGTGTCGTGAGTTTTTCAAATTATTTTACTCATTCTGTTAAGTTTGCTTTTAAATGTCTTCCCAAGTGATGGCCACTAATGCTCACTAAAGTCGTGGAAAAGTTGCACGGTATGTGAACAGTTAACAGGGCTTCAGAAGGATGGGAACCAGTGGAAAAGCAGATGGGATTTTCTGGCCCCCTCACAGGTGTGTTTTCCAGGAGTGGAGACAGCTCCCCATTGGCCGCGGCAAGATCTTCAGGTTCGCCAATGTCTGCAACATTTTGTGTAGCACTGCTAAGGAACCTGCCGTGGGGGTTCATCTCCGGTCGGAGTAGAAGATCACACTGCTGGGAAAGGCTGGAAAATCCAGCCCCGGGAATGTGAAAGGGTTTTCTTTCAATGACAACTTTCATAAGAGCTCAGGGAGTCAAAGGTCATCCACTTAGAAGTAGCAATATTTGATTGTGGCCAACAAGTGAAAATAAATGTGATGGTTGGGTTTATTGGACGCCACCCTGGTACAATATTTTATGGTTAAAGCTAGACAAGATAAAAGAAGGCATGTAGAAGAAATTAAATGTTATTATGGCACCAATTATACCAGCAAACACCAGTGCAGCTATCTGCCAATAACCAGACGGATAGATGTACTGCAGTTGGGAGGTATAATTGGTGCCATAATAGCTTTTAATTTCTTCCACAAATCTTGAACCAGAAGCACATCAGTTGTAGGTCTTTGCCATGGACTGCCACAATAGCTACAACCTAGCTATTCACAAAACCCATCGGTGGTAGGCAAGGTCACAAATCTCCACTTCAACTGTTCTCCATATGCCTCAATCCAGGTTATCTTTTGCCAAATAGGTGGTTGATGTACTGCCCACCTAGCCGGCAATGTTATTTCTTTTTCCACTGAAAATGGCTGCCCATTTTCATGCATTTCCAGAAGCAATAAGTGTAATTGTTGGCAATCATGGGTTACGTGTTCCTGCTCCTCTTCAGCTGCACATGATGGCTCGGCAATTGAATCCTGTAAAATATCTCTAGCTATTTTGGTGCTTATGGGGAGTTGTTTGCCCTGGCCCATTGGGAGGCTTGAAATAGTGGAAACGTGACTAATGTTACAATGGAGGTGCTTAGCGATGAAGATTATATCATGATGCTGCGGGGTGATTTTCATTTGCTTAGTTTCCTGGTCATGCTGAGAAATAGAGAGTAGGTAAGCAATTTTAAAAAATATGACTCCTCACTAGCTGCCCAAGGTCTGCCCCAGTTGAATTTTTAAATGAGAATGTTTTTCTTGGGTTTAAGGTATCACTGACAAGGCTGGAAGTTATTGCCCATCCCTGGTTGCTCTGACCTTTAATCAAACTGAATAACCTCCTCGGCCACTTCAGAGGGCCAGTGAGGATCAACCAGTTTGGGTTGGGTCACATGGAGGGCCAGGCTGCAAATAAGGAAGGCTAGTTTACCTCTCAAAAGGATATTAATAAACCATTAATGGAAATCTGGCAGCTTCATGTTCTCTTTTGCTGTTTGCAAATTCAAATGAAATAGTAAACAACAAAAGGCCCAACCCTCATAAAGATTTTCTTGGTGAGGATAATTTATTAATACCGACATTGAAGATGCACACCTGTGTCAGCTCTTAACACTTTCCATTACAACATTCAAAATAGAAAGTGGAAGATAATTAGGTTGAACCTTTTTTCTTCTACAAAAGCTAGTCATTGTAGCCAACACTGACAGAGCTACACATTGTTTCATTGCATTGTATATCCAGCACCAGAAGGAGAAAATTCAACAGGAAAATCATAATGCACTACCTTTACGTCAGTTCTCTTCAATCACCATTGTAGACAGCCCCTTTCCCTCTTGATCTTTAATTAAATGCATATCATGAAATGGATAACAAGCTTCAATAGGATATCAGTGTAACAGAGTCTTGGATTCACTGCTGAGTAGCTATGCCATTGAAATCATTAGGCCTTTAAGTATCAATTAGACAGAAAGATGAAAGGGATGCGCACTGTACCATGGGTACATTATAACATCTTGAAAATTGATCAGAGATACTCTTAAACCACTCTGGAAGAGAAAGGGAGAGCTAACCATTATTTGAAACATCATGTAAGTGATATGAAAACATTTTTAGTATGGCGTATAGAATTATTGATAAACTGCTTATAGCAATGTTTGTGCTGCACTCCACTTTGATTATATTGTAGCATAATTGCACCCAAAACATTAGACCCTGTTACTTCTGAATTTGTTTCAATAATTGTTCTGACAGGTTGCTATCCAACACAATGTTAAATTTGCTTCAAGTTACAAAAATGAATTATCCTATTGACAAAATGTGAAAGAAAAGAACAGTAAGACACATGGTGACAAGATGTGTTAACTACACAATTGGGATCAAGTATTTTGGCCTTGTTCAGTGAGATAATAATAAAACATTAACTTTAAGCTACATTATCCATTTTCAATCAAAAACAAAATCAATTCTTGAAAGTGGCAATCTGACCAACTCACCATTGGCAATGAAAATATATATTTAAAACTTTGAAATGAAAAAATGAAAATCGCTTATTGTCACAAGTAGGCTTCAATGAAGTTACTGTGAAAAGCCCCTAGTCGCCACATTCCAGCGCCTGTCCGGGGAGGTTGGTACAGGGAATCGAACCGTGCTGCTGGCCTGCTTGGTCTGCTTTAAAAGCCAGCGATTTAGCCTGGTGAGCTAAACCAGCCCCTTGGCATTATTAATATAAAGTAATACAGGAATATGAAAGGTTACAGTTTACTTCAGCTGACAAATCCAATTCAAACCAAGAGCTCATGGAAGAGATACAATTGAACATAGTTGAAGGGACCTTTGTTCCTCATGGCTGCCGGCTGGACTATTTTATGGTTTGGTAAGATTTAACAAAACAAATTTCCACTTTACTGCAGAAACTAAAGGAAAGCTTTGACATTATTTTATTCCAACTCAGATTTGTCAAGTTTTCATTGCAGCAGTGTATTTTCTGTGTTTATTCACCACTCTCCACACCACTGACCATCATTGGTTTCCTTTCACTATATATGGGAGGCGGTGGTGTAGTGATGTAATACAGAGACCCAGGATCATGCTCTGGGGTCCCAGATTCAAGTCCCACCATGGCAGATGGTGAAGTCCAATTCAATAAAAATCTGGAATTAAAGGGGCAGCACGGTAGCATGGTGGTTAGCATAAATGCTTCACAGCTCCAGGGTCCCAGGTTCGGTTCCCGGCTGGGTCACTGTCTGTGCGGAGTCTGCACGTCCTCCCCGTGTGTGCGTGGGTTTCCTCCGGGTGCTCCGGTTTCCTCCCACAGTCCAAAGATGTGCGGGTTAGGTGGATTGGCCATGCTAAATTGCCCGTAGTGTCCTAAAAAGTAAGGTAAAGGGGGGGGGGTGTTGTTGGGTTACGGGTATAGGGTGGATACGTGGGTTTGAGTAGGGTGATCATTGCTCGGCACAACATCGAGGGCTGAAGGGCCTGTTCTGTGCTGTACTGTTCTATGTAAAAGTAGAATGGTGACCATGAAACCATTGTCGCTAAAATCCACTGGTTCACTAATGTCCTTCAGGGAAGGAAATCTGTCATCCGGTACATGTGACTCCAGGGCCGATGTGGATTCTTAACTGCCCCCTTCTGAAATGGCCTAGCTAGTTCAAGGGTAATTAGGGGTGGGCAACAAATGCTGGCCACCCCCACACCCCAAGAACAAATTTTTTAAAACTATAGATCACATCGCACTCTCCGTCGTCCCCAGGTCTGCAATCCAGATTTTCGCACAGATTCTCTGCACTTTAAGCTGACAGATGTATCTAAACCTTTGTGTCTGAGCAATTCTATTTTCACAGATGTTCATGTTTTGCCGGGCTTCCTGTCATTGTTAGGCCTACATTTAAATTTGACAACATTCATAAGAGCTCACTTAATGGTACTTTTCATTAATCCCATTTACATGATCTGCAATTTGCGACCTGCCAATCATCTATCATGTAAGACCTGTAAATGTTGGACGTGCTCAGCAAATTCACTGGTGTGTTTTGCATGCTGCTATCCTTCTATAGTTAAGAAAATGCCAGGAAAGGAGATATCAGCAGGTGGAAAATGTCCTTTGATGTAGTGGACAAAAAAAAGACATTTTGGAAGAAGAAGAGGCAATTTGAGCCCATGGCCTGGATTTCTGTCCACGATTCGGGTGCGCATAGTCAGGAGAATTCCCAAATCTGTGAAACCCACTTTTATAAATGGCTACTTTGACATCCGATTTTCATTCTGGGAGGTTGACTACATTAGATGTCGAGGCAGCAACTCTGGAAGTTGTGAGAAGAATGCAGGGTGCAGAGGCCGGTTGAGTGGAGGGCCTGCCTTGGCACTAAGTCAAAAAAAATGTTTTTAAAGAATAAAACATAAAACTCTTGCCCTCAACCCTTGCACCCAATCACCCCTCTCACACACACGCCGCATGCCTCATCCATACCAACCTATGCCACCTCATGCCCTGTACCCACACCTCATATTCGCTGACACTCCGTGCCAACATCTGCCATTGTACCAACCTCCATTGTCTCTCATATCCTCCATGGCAATCTATGCCCTTATACCCACACTAAATAGCCCCTCATACCCTCCATGCCAAACCTATGCCTTTCCACCCACCATGTGACCCTTTATAGTCCCAATGCCATCAGTGCTATCTCATGACAACACATGCCCCACCCAGAACCCTTTTGCTTTGCACCTACCATACCAACACCAGTATCCACAAAGGACAGACCGTAGGATCCACGGAGCGGTTAGATAAAATTAAAGTTCTAAGTCTATTGCAGCCTTCACTAAAATGATAGGGGACCCCGGGCCCGACCCATGGCAATGCCAACCTGGACACCCTGGTACTGTCAGCATGGTACCCTGGCAGTGACCCTGGCAGCCTGGCATTGTGGCACCAGGTCACACAATGAACGGGACCCAGTCTCGCACAGCTAAGTGAGTTTGAGAACCCACTTAGCTGTGCTGACTCCAGACAAATGGCCACCAGGAATCTACCTGCCTCGCTGAGGAGACCCCAGCTGGGGCAGTTCAGTACTCATCCCCATAAATGGGGACCTGGCGGAACAGTACCCGGTGGGATCTCCGAGGTGATCAGAAGGCCGAGAGTGGTCAGCCTCCAGGCAGGTTGGCACACTTGCCTTGCTGGTGCCACCTGAGCACCTTGGCATTGCCACTGTGGCACCTGGCAGTGCCGTATGGGAATCCTGGCAGTGCCACCTAGGTGCCAGCTTGGCAGAGTACTGTCAGAATGCCAGGCTGGCAGTGCCACCTGGGTACCAGGTTGATATTTTGCCCACGTCGGGAATCGGGCCAGGGGTGATCTGCCCATGGGAGGTGGGGTGCCAGGGGTCTGAGGTCCTCCTTATAGATAAGTTGGGGCATTGGAGAGGACCTGAGGGTCATGTAGTGGGGGTTAGGAGATCGGCAACTTGCGCACAGCCAGCTGTCTGGATTGTTTAATTTCCCTTCACGCTTGAATGGATCTGAAGTACCCAGTTGTGAAACTAACCGCAATGTTTATAAACATCTAGCTATAATTGACAGCACTTGGACCACATTAAAGGCAGTTAAGTGTTTACTGCGGAGAAAAAGACCAAGTGAGAGCATTTAACTCCACTACCGGCGGCGGGTGAGAGAGAATCCTGCCCCAGTCTTGCTCTTATGAAGGCCGGGATTCTCCCCTACCCGGCGGGGCGGGAGGTCCCAGCGTAGCGGAGAGGCGCCAACCACTCTGCCGTCGGGCCTCCCCAAAGGTGCGGAATTTTCTGCACCTTTGGGGGCTAGGCCCGCGCCGGAGTGGTTGGCGCCACGCCGACTGGCGCCAAAACCGGAGCCAACAGCCTTTGATGCCCGCCGCTCGGTGTCGGGCCTGGCCGAAAGGCCTTCGCCGGTTCGCTCAAGTGCCGGTGCGTCAGTGGCCGCTGACGTCACCAACGGCGCATGCGCGGTAGGGGGGTTCTCTTCCACCTCCGCCATGGTGGAGGCCGTGGCGGCGGTGGAAGAAAAAGAGTGCCCCCACGGCACTGGCCCGCCCGCCGATTGGTGGGCCCCGATCGCGGGCCAGGCCACAGTGGGGGCACCCCCCGGGGTCCGATCGCCCCGCGCCCCCCCCAGGAATCCGGGGGCCCGCTCGCGCCACCAATCCCGCCACCACCAGAGGTGGTTGAAACAACGTCGGCGGGATTGGCCTCTCAGCGGTGGAACTTCGGCCTATCGCGTGCCGGAGAATCACCCGGGGCCGACGATCGGCACGGGGGGAACGCCGATGGCGTGGCGTGATTCCCGCCCCCACCAATTCCCGGGTGGCGGAGAATTACGGCCACGGCGGGGGCGGGATTTACGCCCGCCCCGGGCGATTCTCCGTCCTGGCGGGTGGTCGGAGAATTTCCCCCTAGGTCTATTCTGCACACCTTAGATTTAAAACTCCTGCGTTACCAAAATCTGATTTGAGCGGAGATTGCTGATGACTGAAATAGCCTTTGTAAACTATGCTTCATGAGACACAAGCCGCCCCCATTCCAACCCCGTGAAAGTGGGTAGTATGGTATTCGGGGCTGGGGCTAGCAATTTCTTGGTTCATCTGCCTTTTTCACCATGGTGGAGAAACTCTCGATGGTGGTGACAATTCAAGCCCACTTGTGTTGCTGGGCCATATATGGGCACGGGAACAGAGCAGAAAACAAATATGTGTCCGATAGACTTTGAGAAACTTCACAGCTCTTGACCAATGTGCATTCCCAACATCAGTGCCAAACGTGTACGAAAAGGTTGTTGCAGTGAGAGAACAAGTTGAATCTTAAGGGCACATTTCCATTGTGATAAAAACGCTTTGTCGGCAAGGCACCTTCCAGCGAAAGCATCGTTTTCAGTCTCATCACAGCAATGTTTAAATGGCTGGCAAGCAATCAATAGAAAACATCCATTGTGAGCTTGTGTTTCTGTTTGAAGTGTCATGTTAAGAGGGCACATCCTGTTGTCATCAGGGAGGAAATCTAGTAAAACTCTTGCATAATTAGTCATTCACTGTTGCGTGGCGTGAAATCTGAATCTGTACTAAAATGATCAAATATATTAAATAGAACCCATTTTGGTCACAGGGACCTGAAGGGAGGTGAGCAAATTACGAAGTTAAAAATCAATCGTATCAGACAGGATTTAAAAAGGGCACCATTTGAAAAAGAAAAATGTCAAACCAGAGCTGGAGAGCTGTGTGCCATTTTCTGATGGTTTAGTTACCATTTGTATCATTGTTTCGTACAGGCGCAAACAAATAGTAAAAGATCCACAATTTGTTTCACAAAGGTCGAGTCCCTGGAAAAGAAAAGAAATGTTGTGACCAATGAATTAATTCTCAGGATTCCTATAACCACCGGTAATATTTATCTGGAAATTTGCAAATAGTACATCAGAATGAAATTATTTTACTTTTTAAAAATATAACCCGCAGCATGAATTATAAATCACAACAAGAGTACTCTACTCCCCTGGATGGCTTCCACTCACCCATCTGTCCTCATTGTGACTTTATCTGCAATTTTAGGAGCACTGTTTTAGGGACAATTTGCACAGTAGGTTATGGAGGAGGGAGGACTGGAGGTGGGGAGGTAAGTAGGTCTCTTACGGTTTCACAGCACTGCTGTGGTACCTGATCCACAGCGTCATTAGGATTGTGGCGTGCAATCTTGCCACTCTTTCGAGGAGTGTGTCTCAATTTGGTCCAGGTTTTCAACAGAAAAAACATCTGCTCCTGGTCTTTTCTCCAATGATTTGTCACTTTTTTTAATTCATTCACGGGACGCGGGCTTCTCTAGCTCGGGCAGCATTTCTTGTTCATCCCTAATTTCCCTGAAGATGGTCGTGAGCTGCCTTCTTGAACCGCTGCAGTCCATGTGGTGTAGGTAACCCACCATGCTGTTAGGGAGGGAGTTTCAGGATTTTGACCCAGCGATAGTGAAGGAATGGTGACGTATTGCTAGTCAGAATGGTGAGTGGCTTGAAGGGCAACTTCCAGGTGGTGCTCTTCCCCTGTGCCTGCTGATCCTGTCCTTCTGGATGGCAGTGGCCGTGGAGTTAGAAGGTACTGCTGAAGGCACCTTGGTGAGTTTCTGCAGTGCTGCTCCTGTTGGTTGGTGGTGAAGGGAGTGAATGTTTCTAGATGGGATGCCAATTAAGCAAACTGCTTTGCCTGGATGGTGTCAAGTTTCTTGAGTGTTATTGGAGATACATGCACCCAGGCAAGTAGAGGGTACTCCATCACACTCCTGACTGCACAAGATGGCGCCGGTGCGTGGCAACTCTCTGCGAGCTCTCCCTAACCGATCCTCTTTTTACTTATCTTACAATCGTTCTAATCTTTTAAAGTTTAATTCTAAGACCAACATTATTACTAACTTCTCTCTTTACCTTGTGTTGCCCTATTATGTAATTTATTTTATTTCCTTTTCTTTTCATGTACTTAATGATCTGTTGAGCTGCTCGCAGAAAAATACTTTTCACTGCATCTCGGCACACGTGACAATAAACAAATCCAATCCAACTTGTGCCTTATGGCTGGTGGACATACTTTGGGAAGTCAGGAGTTGAGTTATTTATCACAGGATTCTTAGCCTCTGACCTGTTTTGTAGCCATAGTATTTCTATGACTAGTCCAGTTTAGTTACTGGTCAATGGTAACCCCCAAGATATTGATAGCGGGCTAATCAGCGATGGGTAATGCTGAATGTCGAGGGGAATCTCTTGTTGGCGATGGTCAATGTTTGGCACTTATGTGGTGCCTATGTTACTTGCCACTTGTTACCCCAAGCCTTGGTACTGCCCAGGTCTTGCTGCATTTGGGCTGGACTGTTTCTGTTTCTGAGGAGTCATGCATGGTGCAGAACATTGTGCAATCATCAGCACGCATCTCCATCTCTGATTGGAAGGAAATTATGATGGAAGGAAAGTCATTGATGAAGCAGCTGACGATGGTTGGGCCTGGGACACTCCCTGGAAGGAACTCCTGGAGCTGAGATGACTGACCTCCAACAACAACAACCATCTTCCTTTGTGCTTGGTATGACACTCTTAGATATCCCATAAAGATCAGTTACCCTTAGGACCAATTACATCTATAGAGGTGCACATGCTGTTGATAGCATACTGGTAAGATTCCTAAGGCAGATGCTCAGATGGAAGACACATAGTGAATAAGAATCTGTTCTCCACTTTTTAATAATAATAATCGGGTACACTGAGGGAGAATTCAGAATGTCCAATTCACCTAACAAGCACGACTTTTGGAACTTGTGAGAGGAAACCGGAGCACCTGGTGGAAACCCACGCAGAGACGGGGTGAACGTGCAGACTCTGCACAGACAGAGACCCAAGCCAGGAATCGAACCTAGGTCCCTGGCGCTGTGAAGCAACAGTGCTAACCATTGTGCTCCTGCCTGGATTTCTCGCAGAGTTCCCATATGATGACCGTCTTACACCCTAACAGGGGCTGGAATTTATCTTTTGTTACCAGATAGTCCTCTTAATATTTTTGTTTTTAAGATGTAAAATATTACTTAAAAATAAAGAAAGATTGTTTGAGCCATGGAATTTCTGTGATGTGAACTCATGGTGATCTACCCATTATATGGGCAGCACGGTAGCATAGTGGGCAGCACGGTAGCATGGTGGTTAGCTCTGTGGCTTCACAGTGCCAGGGTCCCAGGTTCGATGACCTGCTGGGTCACTGTCTGTACGGAGTCTGCACGTTCTCCCCGTCACTGCATGGGTTTCCTTCGGGTGCTCCGGTTTCCTCCCACAGTCCAAAGACGTGCAGGTTAGGTGGATTGGTCATGATAAATTTCCATTAGTGTCCAAAAAGGTTAGGAGGGGCTATTGGGTTAGGAGGGTAGGGTGGAAGTGAGGGCTTAAGTGGGTCGGTGCAGACTCGATGGGCCGAATGGCCTCCTTCTGCACTGTATGTTCTTTGTTCTATATGTACCGCACATGGGGGCTGTTTCTGTGTAGTTTCTGCCTATCTGCATGGATAAGCATGACAGAGTTTTGGATATGTTAGTGTTTACGGGATTGTAGAGCGGGAAGCCAGCTGGGAGATATAACAATCAGGAGCGAGGTGTACGTCTGCTGGTTTCACCAGCGGATGGGCGGAAGTAAGGAGCAGAAGGAAGTAATGTAGCCTCGGTGGAGGCAAAATGATGGACAAGAAATTGCAAACAACGTGAACTTGCTTAATCCTCAGGCTATTTGGCTACCAAATGGACTTAAAAAGAATGGGAATAGGTGTTGCACACAAAAAATAATCGGTTCAATCAGGAATGGTATGGAATGGGAATTGATTATGCTGTGGCATTCCTTGGCTATGATCAACATGTATTTGCGTGGAATGGACATGAATAACAGTAAAAAATAATCTTTATTGTCACAAGTAAGCTTACATTAACACTGCAATGAAGTTACTGTGAAAAGCCCCGAATCGCCATATTCCGGCGTCTGTTCGGGTACACCGGGGGGAAAATTCAGAATGTCCAATTCACCTAACAAGCACGTCTTCCAGAACTTGTGGGAGGAAATGGTAGCATGGTGGTTAGCATAAATGCTTCACAGCTCCAGGGTCCCAGGTTCGATTCCCGGCTGGGTCACTGTCTGTGTGGAGTCTGCACGTCCTCCCCCTGTGTGCGTGGGTTTCCTCCGG
Organism: Scyliorhinus canicula; assembly: GCF_902713615.1. Lineage (NCBI taxonomy): Eukaryota > Metazoa > Chordata > Chondrichthyes > Carcharhiniformes > Scyliorhinidae > Scyliorhinus > Scyliorhinus canicula. Next base: position 107,333,168 of record NC_052163.1, read on the forward strand.
GTGCTCCGGTTTCCTCCCACAGTCCAAAGATGTGCGGGTTAGGTGGATTGGCCATGCTAAATTGCCCGTAGTGTCCTAATAAAAGTAAGGTTAAGGGGGGGGTTGTTGGGTTACGGGTATAGGGTGGATATGTGGGTTTGAGTAGGGTGATCATGGCTCGGCACAACATTGAGGGCCGAAGGGCCTGTTCTGTGCTGTACTGTTCTATGTTCTATGTTCTAAACTGGAGCACCCGGAGGAAACCCACGCAGATACAGGGAGAATGTGCAGACTCCACACAGATAGTGACCCAAGCCAGGAATCGAACCTGGGACCCTGGCGCTGTGAAGCAATAGTGCTAACCACTGTGCTACCATTGACATCCTGTCACGCAAAGTGTCTTTAATGTGTGAAAAGTGAGAGTGAAACATACAGCTACACATATCATATCAGCTTTGGAAAAAAAATACATATTAATATGCTGGCCGGGATCCTGCTAACTCATAGTTTTGAAAAAACCTTGCAAATGGAAAAGATAGTCACATTACCTTTAACACGTGTTTGTGTGCATTATAACTCTGGTAATCCGTTCCACATCATTGAGAGTATTATCCTGCCCCTGAACAGAAAACAAAAATACAAAAGCAACCATCTGAAAACTCACAAATATAAAAATGGGGGAAATAAAAAGGAAAAACAGATGTCTACAGCAAAACACAAAGAAGTACGTAACACAATGGAAATAACCTTATACCCCTGAAAGTCACTTCTTCCCTGCTAGACAACAAAGCCATTCGCACATCACAGGCCTTGATTACACTGCTTTTTGATAATGATAATATGGGGTTTGTTTCATTTAAAACAAAATCTCAACAAAATAAATAATGGCAAGGTACAAGTAAAAACATATTAACACAAACATACTTTAGTTAAGGATGTCAACAAGATGAAACATTAAGCACAGCATGATTAATTGTCCAATAAATAACTGTTTATGAGGTGGATAATGGAAATCATTCTGTATCTCTGCAGTCCCTTAGAAATTCATTATTTGTGAATCCACTTTAGACCAGGGAGAAGTTTTTCATCAAATATTGTAGGTGATAAATGTGTGACATGTATAAAAAGAATTATGGAGATACCATTTTGCTCTATTGTGTTACATACTTCCCTGAAATATGCTGAGAAGTTGACCTTTCATTGAAATACAATTTGACCCCCCATTCTTTTTGCTGGGATTTTCATTGTATATATTTTTACACATTTTCGTATATGGGTGATCCTGGCAAGGGAATATTCATCACCCATTCCTAATCGGGGTTTAAGAATGACATGCTGGTCAGACCAGGTAGTGTTGGCAGATTGCCTTCCTTGAATGTTAATGGTCAGGTGCTTGCCACGTGTTAGTACCCGAAGGTTGCTGTCCTAGTTGAATGATCCCTCAATTACCTTTGCAAAAACCCATTAGCCAAGGGTGTGAATCACGTAATGGCCGTAAAATATCGTAATATCGTGAGAGGCTAAAAACTGAATTTGTGCCGGCGTGATTTCAGACCACAATCTTCCCACACCCTCCCTGATGACGTGATCAGGTTTACGCCCAGGAAGGGCATAGGTAGCAGATGAGGAACATATCAGCCATGATAGAATGGTGGAGCAGACTCAGTGGGCCGAATGGCCTAATTCAGCTAATTCATATCATATATATATATATTTTATAAGGGACCGAAGATGCTTTGCATCAATTTGAATGCATTATAATGTAATTAGCAAGTGGGGCTGCGCATTCCCCACTGATGCCCCTTATTTAATCCATGGCGTTGTATAGCCATGTGTTTATCGGCGATGCGAGGGCCGGGAAACACACGGCTAATTGTGCTCGCTATGGAACTTTGTTCCCATTTCGTTGAATCGTGTCCCTAAAGTTGCAGCACCATTCCCGTTTCAATAATGGTGAGTGCCATTAATTCCACCACTATTTTGACAGCATTATCTGGGACATTGCACATTGGGAAATTTGTTTCAATGGGTGTGGAGGGTGTGATGTGTGTCGGTGGCCAGTGTGCTGGAACTTTGAAATTCCTACGTCGGTAGCACTGATATAGGCTATCGGGATTGCGTTTGCGGATTTTATGGGGTGCTGTGTTTCCCATCCCTCCAGTCAATAAAGCCAAGTGCCCTGCAGCCATTCTACACCCGGAAGGGCGTTTATTGGCTCCAGATGAGACTTGCACCCCCATTTGGGGAGGAAACCCTGCCAGCTAATTCGATTGGCCAGCAGCTCTGTAGCTCCAGCAGAGCCAGGCCTGACTGGTGCCACTGCCAGTCCCAGAAGAAGAGGTAATTGAAGCTGGATTTCAGGTAAGTCCTGGATATCCATGAGACTGGTTGGCAAAGGGGATAAGGGAATTGGGGGGCTGGGCTTGAGAGATCAGGCAGGGAGGGTTAAGGGGGGGGGGGGGTTATGACCGAAGAGTGGCTGTTTCCAATGGCCACAACCTCTCCGCACCACCCCCAAGGAGGACATCCCCATTTTTAGTTTGCCCAGAAAACCTGCTGGACTACCCACGTGGCTTGATCATCCCTACCGATCAGAAGTAAAATAGCACTGGGGGCGGGTTGAGGGATTTAATTGGCCACTTAAGGGGCTCAACAGGCCCAAGGAGAAGTAAGTCGACCCCCTCCCCACCATGAATAATGTCAGGGGTCGGCGGGAAGCGGGTGGGCAGGCCGCTGGATACATTTTATGAGCCTCCTCACGCTCAAACATGCCAATGGAGGGAGGTACAAACAGGCCAGTGTGTGTTGTGGTTCCTGGGGCAGGTGTAAGTTGAAGCAGTTGATGTACATTAAAACAAACCAACATTTAAAATAATGAGGCTTGCCAAATAATACAACTCAACTCCTAAGACAGTAAGCAAACCAATTAAAGTTCACTGTGAAAGCTTTGTGATATTAACGGGTTCTGTCCAGAATGAGAGGTCACAGATATAGGTTGAGAGGCAGTAAATTTAGAACTGAGATGAGGAGGCACTACTTCTCGCAGAGGGTGGTGAATTTGTGGAACTTGCTGCCCCGTAATGCGGTGGAATCGGAATCATTAAATGGTTTCATGAAGGAGACAGATATATTTCTGATAAAAAAGATGGATCAAAGGGATATGGGGAAAAGGTGGGAGGTGTATTTGAGACCAGGAAGAGATCAGCCATGATCTGATTGAATGGTGGAGCAGGCTCGAAGGGCTGAATGGCCTACTTCTGCTCCTAATTCCTATGTTCCTACGTCAACGTGACTCTTTGTCGTGTGTCAGGATTGGCTGCTGCTTTGCACAAAGGCATCTTTTGGATCAGCATGTGTACTGTAAGAATACATACCAATGAATGTTGCACCGGGATACCTGAACCGCTTGGGAATTCCAGGAACACAGCTCTGCCTGTTTCCGACTCGGATATTCCAGCTTCAAGTCCCAAAGCTACCTATCACTCAAATTCCTCTCCCACCGGTTCCCACAGGAATGCCTTTTTGGATAGAAAGTGCCTGAAAGGGCGGGAGGGGGGCGCAATGCAACCATAGCTTCACATGAAAATTTGCTTTCTTGCCCATCTAATAAATAGATTATATTTAACAATGTACAACACAATGCAGAGTTCAAATACCAGCCATAAATGGCTGAAAATTAAATTAAAGTTTGAAAACTACCAAAGTTTTCAGCAAACAAAGAGTTAAGCACACTTTTATAGATGCGTAGTAGCAACCCCTTAAATTATAAATCAACCATTACAAAAAAGCAGTCCTAACAGATAATATATAGCAAATTATACAGCCTGCTAATTCTGATTGAATCCATCAAGTTCCTTTTAGTTAATCTTATTGAATCCTATCGCACAAATGGTGCACCCTATAGGATTTTGATTATATCTCTCCAGCTCTAATAGGATCATATGAAAATAATGTTGGTTGGGAGGATGCAGCAGGCCGAGAATCTTCTGGTTCTCCATGCCACGATGGAAACAGGGGAGCGAATTAATCGGAAGGATCTAAATGAAATGAAAATCGCTTATTGTCACAAGTAGGCTTCAAATGAAGTTGCTGTGAAAAGCCCCCAGTCGCCACATTCCGGCGCCTGTTGGGGGAGGCTGGTACGGGAATTGAACCCGCGTTGCTTGCCTGCCCATGGTCTGCTTTAAAAGCCAGCTACTTCGCCCTGTGCTAAACCAGCCCCGAGAGATTTAAATCACAACTGTACGGAAGTTTGGAATAAAGCGTTAATGGTGTTGAATGGGCATAATTTCAGCAAACAATAGGTAGCATATGAAGGACTCTGGAGCAGTTGGCCTGCTGCCAATGCAGGTTCTTAGGATACCAAGGGGTATTTATTTTGTTAATGCGTGTGGCAATGTACAGCAGCTTGGAGCTTCAATAAGTGGTTGGGGGTGGGCTGGAGGGGAGAGGGGGAGAGGGTGGGCGGGGGGGGACATGACCGGTTTCAAGAATTACACCCGGCCACAGAAATATTTGGCTTTTCAGGAAAATGGAAATGCAGCCATTGCTCTGCAGTGAGTGGCAGTTTTGCTTGAAGAGCTTCACACAAAGAAACTGCCTGAAAAGGGTGGGGGGGGGGGGGGGGGGGGGGAGGGGGAGCCAAAATCAATATAAAGTACTGCAGAGTGCAAGTAAGCATTTTGAGGCAGGGCTAGAAGAGGAGTGAATTGTGGGGAGGAAATCTGAAGCAGTAATTCAACATTTTTTTCATTGATATGTTTCAGTTTTCCTCCGATGCTGTGAGCCCCGATGAACACGTGACAAGAGTGTTCATTCTAGCCGTTAAGCCCCTTGGCTTCCGCCCGATATTCATCCGAGGAATCATTGCTAGCTCCATCAGCGTGTGAGCATTGAATGCATTAGAATGACTTTCTTCCGTCCACTGTTTCACTCACTCGTTTATTTCAAATGGCCAACACTTCAGATGAGCCAGCAGGCAGAGGGATGCCACGATAATGTTAATCATTTGTGCGACAATGTGGCAAATCATAATTTCGAAGCTTTTGTTTCACAAGGGTTCTCAACACATTAACATGAGTTTGTACAAAGAGAAACGCTGAAATTCAAAATGTAAGCTCTTAGTGTCTCCAGTGGTGGGGGAGGGGGTGATATTGCTATCCATTCCAATCAATGTTTTGCCATTGTTTCACTGGGCCCTGTAAATCTATTTATATTACTGGTTTGACAAATTGTAGGGATAAAAAAATGTTGTTATGACACTACAGTCAGATGTGTAGATATATCAGTTTGCAACCTGGCAACATCGCATTGAGAAATCCAACACAGAATCATAGAATTTACAGTGCAGAAGGAGACCATTCAGCCCATCAGGTCTGTACCGGCCCTTGGAAAGAACACCCTACTTAAGCCTCATGCCTCTACCCTGTCTCCTTTATCCCCAAACCCCAACCTAACCTATTTGGACACCAAAGGCAATTTTAGAATGGCCAATCCACCTAACCTGCACATGTTTGGACTGTGGGAGGAAACTGGAGGACCCGGAGAAAACCCACGCACACACGGGGAGAGCGTGCAGACTATACACAGACAGTGACCCAAGCCGGGAGCTGTGAAGCAACTGTGCTAACCACTGTCATGAGAATGTCGCTTTCAGAAATGTTTGGTTGCTCATATTATTGCAGTGATGTAAGAGTGTGGGTGGAGCTGGGCTGTCTGTCAGCTTTTTACTTTCGTTTTAGGCTGTTTGCTGAAGGGTGTTATTTAGTTTCATTTTCAGTGTTGGAGCTGAAGCCAGACAGAGCAGGTGCATTGTTGAATTCTCTTGATCATTTGGTGAATTCAGAATTATAAATGTTTTCAGTAGTGACTTTAACCTGATGTGCTTCTGTTAAAGGTTATGTTTTTTGTAAGTCTTCTGGATGTTAAAAGGACAGCGTAAGCATCATTTAGTGTTGTACTCTTTGGGGGATGTATTTGAATTAATGGTTGCTAAGATGTTCACTGTTTGTTTTTAAAAACGTTAACTTGAGTTCATAGAATAAACATTGTTTTGCTTTAAAAAATACTTTTCCATTTCTGCTGTACCACACCTGTAGAATGGGCTGTGTGCTCCCCATACCACAATCTATTAAAAGTCGTGGGTCTGGTGAACTCCATGATACACTTTGGGGTTCTCTAAACCCTGGCCCATAACACCACTATGCTACCGTGCTGCCATATGAGACTTTTAGAATTAACAAAAAGGGTTATGAGTGTGACATTAGCTGATTCCAGCCAAATGTACACGCTTACCCATTTGACCTATCAACATGGCACAGTCCTCACTTATCTTCACCCTACCCTCACCCCAACATACAACAAGCACAGCAAGCAGTCTCGGGCGCAATTCTCCCAACCCATAGGTTTGGTGGTGGGCGGGGGCGGAGAATGTGTCGGCAGCCAAAACGTTGGAAAACCGCCCGCATAAAATCCTGTTGCAATTCTCCCGACGGCAGGTCAATGGCGGGTCAGTCATCCCTCTAGTAGGTGGCGCAAATTCCATTTGCATCTCATGAATGCTCATTAAAAGAGCTGCCTGCTGGAATCCCATCAGGTCTTCTAATCTTGTGACATGCGAGCAGGAAATCGTGTTGGTGTCAAACCCGATTGCTAAAGAATGGCATTCACAAGGTCGCCCACAATTGGCAAGAGACTTTGAGGTGAGTGCAACAAAACTTTTCTGCACAGTGCTGCACTACCGCTGATGCGGCGCACGTCACTCCGCCAGGTTCTAATTCCTGTCTTCCATCTTCATGGACAGCACCGTGCTGCTGGACATGGACTCTCCTGTGTCACTGTTTCAGTTCAGTATTGTGTCTGGGGCTGGCAGGAAGTGGCCTGATAAAGACAAGGGGAGGGCAATGTGAAAGGAGGGTTGTGAAAGGGTGCGGGACAGGGTGAGGGCTCACAATAGCAGGCAGGTGGTCAAGGTGGTGGATGAGGATGAAGAACAATGGAAGACAGAGGGATGCAAAGGCAGCTGGACCCCTTCAAGGCGAATTGAAAAGCTCATAAACAAGGGGGGGGGGCGTCAAACAGATAAAACATTGTTTACTGGAATGGTATGGCTGGAAACTGCAGGGGTAGTGAGTAGAGGTACAATAAGGGAATGGACGCCTTGCAGGTGTAGAGCTCGGGGGGGGGGGGGGGGGGGGGTGCAGGAGGGGCGTGGAGGTGGTTGAATCATTGAACAGACTTCACCTTGAGGTTGAAAGACTTTTCCGTTTCTGTTGCTGACATCCTTCAAGGTAGGGTGAAGATAGGTGTGCTGGAGAGAGTGATATGAGTGTGCTGGACACATGTTTAAATATGGGGCCCGGACCTTCAAACCTGTCAGCTGAGGGAGGGCTGATGAGGACCAGGAGAGTGAGAGGGAAACTCACCTGTGCATAATTAATTAGGTTCCCAAGTGCTGAATCTGGCACGTGATCCCGCCATTCTGGTCAGCAGGACAGACGGCAACGAATCCACTGTACTTCGTCTCAAAATGAGAAAATCACTTCTCTTGTTGTGAGGCTACATTTATTTCCCATTCATAATCAACAGACAGAAATCATAGCCCAAATTGTTTGAATCTTGCTGCATTCATTTCGATATTTGGATAACTGCAATGATGCGATGGTTAGCAACAAATTGCTGTTGTGAAAGGTGCTATATAAATGCAAGTCTTTCTACTTTTTAGCTGCAGAGTGAGAATGTTTGACCATGGTAGATATCATGGACGGGATTCTCCAATAATGGCGCTACGTACCCACGCCAGCGTCAAAACGCGGGCGTTTCATCTGGACTTTCGTTAAGAAATTCCAGATTGATTCTCCAATTTGCAGCGGGCTGGAAGTGCTCCTTGCAGCTCTAACTGCGGATACAGGGCCCTGCAGCGGCTGCCCCATGCGGCATGGCGGACTTACACCGCGGATCATGATGGACGAAGTAGGTCCCCCCAAGATCGCGTGCCCTCGCGGATCGGTGCCGCCGGATCGCTTGCCTAGCCGTCTGTGAGGCCCGCGCCAGTGAAGGATCCCCCCGCCCCCCCCACCAGGGCCCTTCATGACAGGCAAAACGACATTGGGAAGTCGACCAGTTGTCCTCGGAGAATCGCCACGGGGGCCTCTGTCAATGGCCCCCTACCCGCACCGTGTAGACCACACGTGCGTGATCCGCGGCGATTCTCTGGGGACCAGAGAATCGCAGGAGTAGCGTCACGCCAAATTTCGGCGTCAACGGCCATTCTCCGCCCCCGCGTCGAACGCAGTTTCGGCTCGGAGGCTCGGAGAATCCCGCCCCATGTTTCGTTGGAAGATGAAGATTTGAAAGTGTCTAATATTCAGTAAACACCAAGACATATATGTTTGGTAGAAGTCATTTGGTAGAATTTCAATTTCTCTAATTGTCACTACTGCTCCTATCTGTGTCTTGTGATCTGATATCTGTATGGCTTGTTCTCATAAATTTGTGCTATTTCAGCTTCATTGTCTTGTATGAACTAATGGAAAATTAAGGGGTCGCGTATTTAAGACTGAGATGAGGAGAATTTTTTTTTCTCAAAGGGTTGTGAGTCTCTGAAAGTCTCTCCCTCAAATGTCAGTGGAAGCAGAGTCTTTGACTACTTTTAATGCCGAGCTAGATAGATTCTTGATTAACAAGCGGGTGAAAGGTTATCAGTGGATATCAGTGGATAGGCAATAATGTTGGCTGAGGTTACAATCTTATTGAATGGTATAGCAGGCTCGGGGGGCCGAGTGGCCTACTCCTACTCCTAATTCGTATGTGAGTGAGTATGGGCCAACTAACTAAGCTTGGCTATGACACCATTCATTTGATAATGGAAGACCTTTACTAGTCTCCATCATTTTCATAGAATCACAGAATTGCCCCAGCAGGTCTGGAGGCCTCTGGACCCATTATATCTGTGCCAGTTCTCTGAAGGAGAAATTCACCTACTCCCCATAGCCCTGCACATTCATCCTTTGCAAATAATACTCCAATTCCCTCTTCTGAATGCTTCAATTGAAACTGTCTTCCCACACTCTGAGTCACTGCATTCCGGACCCTCATGACTTGCTGCATAAAAATGTTTCTCCTCACATAGAATTTACAGTGCAGAAGGAGGCCATTTGGCCTATCGAGTCTGCACCGGCTCCTGGAAAGAGCACCCTACCCAAGGTCAACACCTTCACCCTATCCCCATAACCCAGTAACCCCACCCAATACTAAGGGCAATTTTGGACACTAAGGGAAATTTACCATGGCCAATCCACCTAACCTGCATGTCTTTGGACTGTGGGAGGAAACCGGAGCACCTGGAGGAAACCCACGCACACACGGGGAGGATGTGCAGACTCCGCACAGACAGTGACCCAAGCCGGAATTGAACCTGGGACCCTGGAGCTGTGAAGCAATTGTGCTATCCACAATGCTACCGTGCTGCCCGTTACCATTGCTTCTTCAATCTGTGCCATTTGGATCTTGATCCTTCCACCAATGGGAACTGTTTTTCCCTATCTACTCTGTCAGACCCTTCATGATCTTGAAATCTCTTCCCAGCCTTCTCACTTCCCAGGGAAACAGTCCCAACTTCGCCAGTCTATCTACGTCACTTAAATTCTTAATCGCAGAAAGTTGGTTTGCAGGTGCAGCAGGTGATTAAGAAGGCAAATGGAATTTTGTCCCTCATTGCTAGAGGGATAGAGTTTAAAAACAGAGAGGTTATGTTGCAGCTGTCTCAGAAGACTAAGGAAATTTGGCATGTCAGCTACGACTCTCACCAACTTTTACAGATGCACCATAGAAAGCATTCTTTCTGGTTTTATCACAACTTGGTATGGTTCCTGCTCTGCCCAAGACTGCAGGAAACTACAAAAGGTCGTGAATGTAGTCCAGTCCATCATGCAAATCAGTCTCCCACCCATTGACTCTATCTATAATTCCCGCTGCCTTGGAAAGGCAACCAGCATAATTAAGGACCCCACGCACCCCGGACATACTCTCTTCCACCTTCTTCCACCAGGAAAAAGATACAAAAGTTTGAGGTCACGTACCAACTGACTCAAGAACAGCATCTTCCCTGCTGCCATCAGACCTTTGAATGGACCTACCTGTATTAAATTGATCTTTTCTCTACACCCTAGTTATGACTGGAACATTACATTCTGTAGTCTCTCCTTCCTTCCCTATGTACGTTGTCTGTGTAGCATGCAAGAAACAATACTGTATACCAATACTTGTGACAATAATAAATCAAATCAAATCAAATCAGCTGTATAGGGCGCTGGTAAGGCCACACCTGGAGTACTGTGCACAGTTTTGATCTCCTTACTTGAGAAAAGGATGTACTGTCACTGGAAAGGGTGCGGAGGAGATTCACTTGGTTGATTCCGGAGTTGAGAGGATTGGTTTATGAGGAGAGACTGAGTAGACTGGGAATATATTCATTTGAATTTAGAAGAATGAAGAGAATCTTACAGAAACATACAAAATTATGAAGGGAATAGATAAGGTAGAAGCAGGGAAGTTGTTTCCACTGGTGGGTGAAAATAGAATCAGGGGGAATAGTCTTAAAATAAGGGGGAGCAGATTTAGGACTGAGTTGAGAAGGAACTTCTTCACCCAAAGGGTTGTGAATCTGTGGGATTCCCTGCCCAGTGAAGCAGTTGAGGCTACCTTGTTGAATGTTTTTAAGGCAAAGATAGATAGATATTTGAACAGTAAAGGAACTAAAGGTTATGGTGAGCGGCCGGGTTAGTGGAGCTGAATCCACAAAAAGATCAGCCATGCTCTTATTGAATGGCAGAGCAGGCTCGCGGGCCCTACTCCTGCTCCTAGTTCTTATGTTCTTCATCGCTGGAAGTTTTCTCCTAAATCTTTTCTGAACTCTCTCTAATGCCTTTACATCTCTCCTGAAGTGTGGTGCTCAGAGCTGGGCAGTATTCCAGTTGCGGCCGAACTGTGTTTCATGCAAGTTTAACATAACTTTCTTGCTTTTTGCTCCGTGCTCTATTAATAAAGTCAAGAATTCTTTATGCTTTGTTAATTGCTCATTGAACCTGTCATGCCACCTTCAATGAATGATGCTCATCTGCCCCCAGTTACTCTGCTCCCGCACTCCGTTTAGAATTGTACCCTTTATTTTGTATCGTCGTTCCACATTCTTTCTACCAAAATTAATCACTCTACACTTCTCTGCATTACGTTTCATCAACTATTTCTCCACCCATTCCATCAACAGGTCTACGTCCTTCTGAAGTTACACTAATGTCCTCACATGTCACAACACTTACAAGTTTTGTATCATCCACAAATTTATGGATTGGGGTTAGAAAAGTCCGGCTGTAGTGTTAATAGACTTTTTATCACTACTTCATTGCCTCTTACTTTCGCTCACCCTTCAAAATCAAACGTCTGCACACGTATGCAAAGCTACTGTCAGACAGCCATTAAAGAAAGAAAAATATAGAGGGAAAGAGGCACAAAATTAAAAAGACAAGGGGCGGAATTCTCCGACCCCCTGCAGGGTCGGGGAATCGCCCTGGGCCTGCGTAGATCCCGCCCCCGCCGTGGCCGGAATTCTCCGCCACCCGGGAATCGGCGGGGGCGGGAATCGTGCCCCGCCGGTTGGCGGGCCCCCCGCGGCGATTCTCCGGCCCGCAATGGGCCGAAGTCCCGCCGCTGTCAGGCCTCTCCTGCCGACGTGGTTTAAACCACCTCTGTGCCGGCGGGAGCAGGTGGCGGGAGCAGGCCCCCGGGTCCTGGGGGGGGCGCAGGGCGATCGGACCCTGGGGGGTGCCCCCACAGTGGCCTGGCCCGCGATCGGGGCTCACCGATAGGCGGGCGAGCCTGTGCCATGGGGGCACTCTTTTTCTTCCGCCGCCGCCATGGCCTTCACCATGGCGGAGGCGGAAGAGACCCCCTCCCCTGTGCATGCGCCGGTGGTGACACTCCGGCGCATGCGCGGACTGACGCCGACCGGCGAAGGCCTTTCGGCCAGCCCTGACGCCAATCGGCATGGCGCCAAAGGCCATTGGCGCCAGTCGGTGGAGCGGGAGCCACTCCGGCACGGGCCTAGCCCCTAAAGGTGCAGAGAATTCCGCACCTTTGGGGAGACCCAACGCCAGAGTGGTTGGCGCCACTCCGCTACGCCGGGACCCTCCGCCCCGTCGGGTAGGGGAGAATTTCGCCCAAGTTAAGAGAACGATGAAGATAAAGGGTGAGAAAGAAATCTTTTGGTTTGAGCCAATGCTGTAGGTTCACCAGGATTTTCATACTGAGGATTTGTTCAATGTTTACAAATGAACTAACATATGTAGAAGCTACATATCTTTTTATGGAATTTGTATTTGAAAATAGGTAATTTTTAACAATATTCAGACTACACTTCTAAATATTTAGAGACAAACCGTATATATAAGTGACCAGTTTAAAGCTCCAGCTACATTTCCGATACAGTACATTAGTGCCTTTTCCTTTCAAAATAAGGATGAGAGGAACGTAACAGCAGCAATCTCTTCTCTGGCTTGCTCAGCTGCTATAAACCCATTTCTTGCAAATAGAGCGGTTCTGTAAATAACTCCATTGATCCCATATTTAAAACCCAATTTGAAGCTCTGAGAGATTGCTGGTGCCAAATCATTCTCTGCCAGGTTAAAAACTCTTCCAGCTCCACAGCTGGCTGAGACATTGAACATTGTATTTTTGAGTCTTCGGTAATCTTTTTCACAGTTAATTGAGGGTCTGCTTTACAAATGGTTTCTCCTGACTTTGTAAGCCATCTGCTGTGAAGCTTTATATAGAGAAAAATAACTTATCAAGACTAAGCAGTAATGTCTTTTTAAAGCAATATTATAGATTATGCATAAATATACAGCCAAGTCCAACTACATCCTGGAATAAATCAGTTCCTATTTTAAGTAAATTTGCACTAAGACCTTGTCTTGTCCAGAGCTGGTGGACTATTCATGTTATAACAGGTATCTTTCGATAAGAACACCTTCAGGGTGATTTGAACACCATCTTCATCCACTTATTTACATTCAGTAAAAGCTGTGGAAGGTACAAGCATTAAATGTCGAATAAATGAACATTTTCTTTCTATGAGTTCTCACTTAAAAAGGCGCTTGCCTTCAAACATTCAAGGCTGCTTTCAATAAAGACTGTAACACTGCTTCTTCCATGAAGGGGTTTGGACATAACTCATTCCTTATTGCTCTTATTCCTGATCTTCCCCACAGTATGGTAAAATATAGCACACCAATTACTCTGAAATTGTCTATGCAGAATATTATAAAGGCCAGCGATTAATCATGGCACGAGAAACCGTGTGATTTTTCTTTCTTATTGTGACAAGTAGGAGAAATCAAGTTGTGAGCATCGCCTTTACAAATTTCAAAAATAAATATAGGTTCACTCTAAATAAGGCTTTTACAGATATGTTTTGGATACATCCGAATTGGCAAAAAATCTACCTAAGGTACAGAGCTATATCTTCATAAGGTGGCAGCATGTTGTCGTCATCCATCTGTGCACTTGTCTATATGGCAATCTACTGTTCTGTCAGCCTGTTAAATGAACTGAGAAACAATTAGTGTGCCAGTGTTAAAGATTTTCTCACTGATGATCACAACACTATTTCTGTTCACCATTTCTGTCTGAAACCATGCAATGAGGGAAATGTTCTGCTTTGATGCCCCCAGAACATACCTGTGTCAAATGGGAGTCTATATCAGGCAATTGTGTACCCCAGACCATGATTTGCATCCATTAATGTTCACACTGCGGTATGAAAATCAAAGCAGATATCAAACGTTTTCTCCGAATTTATACAGCTGCACAGTAAATGAAAATAAATACATTTTTTAATCCCTGGGTTCTGTTGATATTTATAAACTAGATTATAAAATACACTGAACTTCTCCGTTGAATTCTTGCCACGGGCAACGGTACCTTCTGTGTATTGCTAATTATTTATGACTTTTATTCTGCTGATTTTCTTTCATTGTAAGAAACAGCAAAGAGAATTTAAAGGAATATATTTTGTTTCTACATTGTCAAAATTAATCTGAACGCCTGGATATGCAGAAGCCACTGACTCTACAGCCTTTTCCACAACTCCCTCATTAACTGCCAATCCATACGTGCTTCGCTGTGCTTTAACCTGCCTCTCCACAGTAGCCTAATAAAGGAGCTCCACCCTGTATTATTCACAACTTCAAACTTTGTGATTTATGGGAGCAAATGTCAACTTGTGAACATGGGTGATTGGTTATAGACACCAGTTAAAAATCCAGTGCATTCAGTGGAATTAAGATTAAATGGATAACCGTATATTTAGTCCTCCACATGTTTCATCTTCCTCATATGTCTGTCTAATGTACAGTGCCTAGGTTGTAGCATATGCGCGTTTTTAAAATTGACAACTTTTACTTTTACTGTTGCTGTTTCTAGGGCAGCACGGTGGCACAATGGTTAGCACTGTTGCCGCACAGTGCCAGGGAATTAGGTTTGATTCTGGCCTTGGGTGACTGTTTGTGTGGAGTTTGCACATTCTCCCCGTGTCTGTGTGGGTTTCCTCCAGGTATCCCGGATTTTCACCCACAGTGTAAAGATTTGCAGTTTAGGTGGATTGGCCGTGCTAAATTGCCCCTTAGTGTCCAACGATGTGCAGGTTAGGGTAGGGTTGCGGGAGAATGGGCCTAGGTGGGTGCTCTTTTCAGAGGGCCAGTGCAGACTGCATGGGCCGAGTGACCACCTTCTGCACTGAAGGGATTCTACAGAACAGTTAAAATAGATCTGGTTACCAATAAATGCTGAGCAAAGCGGGAATATTCATTAATTCCTCGTGAGCAAGTGATTTGGGTTTAGTCACATTTCGGTTCAGTCACTTTACAAACAACAGCAGCATTATAAAAATAATATTAGCACCGAGCCAGGTAATGAAATATGGGCCAGAGAGGTAGTATCTTAAAAGAGGGAAGTGGGATAGAAACGCAGAAAGGAGTTCGACAGGAATTCCAGGACTTGGCATCTAGGCAACTGGAACCACAGCCACCAATAGTGGAGGAATTATATGTGAAACCCATGAGAGACCTAAATCAGAGGAACACTGATATCTCGGGAGGCTGCGGGGCTAGAGCAGATCACAAAGATACCAAGTGGCGAGGCCATGGAAGGGGTTGATGCCAAGGATAAGAATTTTAAATTTAAGACATTGACCGGGAGCAAATGTAGGCCAGGAAGCCTAGAGGTACATGGGAATGGGACCTGCTGGGTTGAGACACAGGCAGCACAATATTCCTCAAAGGTATTCTTTTGCAATTGTAAAAATTATCTTGTTTTCTCTTCCAGATTACGTTATCTCTAGCCATAAACATGTTGTGCCACTCCACTGCACTTCTTCTGTCTGTGATGCTATAGTTCAGGCCTCAAACCTGTCTATGACTTGTGTGCCACAGTGGGTGAGGCTCAGTCGCTCTTTCTTCGGCAGGCCACCAGGTGGAGTGCCACACACAAATAGACTTACCTCAAACCTGGGGGGGGGGGAGGGGGGCAAAGACTGAAGAAACCCTTTGACTTCCTTGCTTCCCATCCAATATTTTCCTTTCACTTGAACATTTGACAATGACTGACAATGCTCACATTAAACCTTAGTGGCTGGAATCACTTTACCAGGTTCAGGGGATTTCACAGGGGACAATCACTCCCTAAGAAACAAGACCAGGAAATGCATTATGGAGAAACAATATGTTACGAATGAAAACAGTGCAAAGGGACAATAATGAACAAATGCAAGTCGCTGCTGTATTGAGGTAGGCAGGTGTTAATTGCAAGAGTCGCTGGAACATAAAATAATTACACAAGAGTTGTAATATCCCGCACAGGACTTACGGGGGGGGGGGGGGTGGGGAATGATTATCTTCCCCGTGTTTCTCGAGGAGTACCAGCTCCCCTGCTGCGGGGCGGAGGAACTCCAGTTAGCATTGAAAGAAAGTCGACCAGTAGGGCACCGACCAGAAAGAGACCCGGTGGGGATCTGCCGGGAATTGTCTCTACCACAATTGTAAATAAATCAAAATTCTTTATTTTACTCGGTGTGGACCCCCCCCCCCCCCCACCCCTCCCCCCCACCCCTCCCCGTGTCCCTATTACAAGAGTATTAACTATCAATCCTCCTTGGTCCTGCACACAGGAGAGAGTCTATTTTGTGTGAGAGTGCACAGGGAGCATTAACAACTCGGCAGCTATTTCTGCATCTTTTCCGATTCACCTTTCCATTGAAGTCAAAAGACTAATGTACAAAGTCAAAATTGGCCCCCGCCCACCACCACACCCCAGGGGGAGAAGGCAAGTCTTAGGTGAAATGATATTACATAACAGGACAAAATTCCATGGAATAAACTTTGCCATTTTAATGCCACGCCTTATTTTTATGCCCTTATTAATTGGAAATGTTTATGCATGATATGTAAAACACCTTGGGCATGATATTAAACTTTGCGGAGGACACGGGCACAATCGCTTTCAAAGCCCATATATCCACCCACAGCATTCCCATAGCATTTATATGGCACCTTTAATATAGACACGTGATCAAAAGCTAAGTCCAAGAGGTCGATCGTAATGATAAATTTAAGTGGAAAGGCAAGTGGCTTAGCAGTCGACAGGTTGTGGTGGTATGAATGTGAGCACTGCCATTGGTGCAGAGCATGGGTTTCCCATTGGCTCTGGCTGGTCATGTGTCTCTCGTCCGATTGGCTGGGACTAGTCATGTGACTGCTCACCAATTGGTCGAGAGGCAAGTAGACCCCGCCTCCGAGGCGCGGTATAAGTACCCAGAGTTCCCGGCGGTCGGCCTTATTCTGTAGTCGACCACCGGGCTAACAACTAGCTGATTAAAGCCACAGTTTGGATCTTAATCGTGTCTCGAGTCCAATTGATGGTACATCAGAGGTTTAGAGAGAAGAGTTCAGAATATGGGGCAATAAATGTTAGCCAGTGGTGGGGTCGATGCAACTGAATATTATGTGTGGCATGTAACTGGCTGCCGATGCCTGTTCTATATACCCATCGCCAATATCCAATTTCATTTCCCTTATCTCTGTGTGCATTTCTTTCCATCTTTTCAAAATAATACAACACCGGCCGAGGACATCTGGCAGTCGGGCTGGACATTGGCTCACTGTGTAGTGTCATAGCAGAGAGGGTAGAATCTTAAAAATCGGGTCTCCTTCAGTTTGCGTGAGTACCATTGATGCCATATTGAAGATCCTGGATCCCTCAGGATGAGTTGGGTTGCTCTCTCCCTGGTGTGTAAACTGAATACTGCAACTGAGATCGGGCATTTTCACATCTCGCTGAGCTCATGGGCATTCTGCTGGCCGCCTCTGTACTTATGGTCTGAGTATGCCAAGATAATGTCCAGTGAATGGTGTTAATGGAGACATTTCCAGTATATATAAGGACATATCCATTTACAATGGCATTTGACAGGAAGTTTTTGTGTGTGTCTGTGTGTTTATTTATTTTTTAAACAATAAAGAGAAGTAAACATCTATTTGGTTTAGGTACATTAGCAATGTGTACACTATCTGTAAGATGCACTGCAGCAACTCACCAAAACACCTTCAACAACACTTTCCAAACCATAGCCTTGAACACCTAACACTCTAACACCTAGAAGGACAAGGGCAGCAAGTCCTACCACCTGGAAGTTCCCTCCAAGTCACCACAATCTCGACTGGGAAATATATTGCCATTCCTCCACTGTTGCGGGGTTAAAATCCTGGAACCCTCCCCTCCCTAACTGTGAACGTACCTTCACCACCTGGCTTGCAGTGGTTCAAAAAGGCAGCTCACCACAACTTCTCAAGGGCAATTAGAGATGGACAATAAATGCTGGCCAAGCCAGTGATGGCCGCGCTCCATGAACAAATAAAAAAAAGATAGAATTCTAATCTCGGTCTTGGCTCAGTGTTCTTTCCTCCAAGATGGTTGGTTGTGAGTTCAAACCCACTCCCCAGTCTTTAACACATAATTCAGACTGGCACATTACTGCGGTACTGAGGGAGAGCTGTACTGTCAGATGTGTTATCATTTGGATGAAATATGAAACCAAAGCCCCATCTACCCTCTTAGGTGGATGTAAAAGATCCCAAGGCACAATTCAAAGAGGTGTTTTCCAAATGTCTTGGCCAATAATTATCCTACAACCAAGATGTAAAGTATATGGTCTGGCCGCTTATTTAATTGCTGTTTATGGAACCTGCTACATAATTGTCCTCCTGTATTTCCTGCATTACAGCAGTAGTTGCATACCCGTAAGAATTGGTTTCAATCGGACAGAACTCGGGGCTGATGGCATCATTTAGCATTGAAGGAGGATGGGACAAAGGCAAAAAAAAACAGGCAACTACTGGCCAGTTAGCCTAACATCTGTCAGAGGGAAAATTCTGGAATTTATTATTTTAAAAAAAAATTAATAATAAAGTTAGAGTGCCAAAAGTGCAGAGAGCCTCCTCATTCTCTCTCATCATCAGACCTCCTGTGAGCAGCAGCTACCATTTGCCCACCCAGAAAATGGCATCTGGCTCGCCAGCCAAGTTTGCTGTCCCAGGGTGACACGGTGGCACAGTGGTTAGCACTGCTGCCTCACGACACGGAGGACCCGGGTTCGATCCCCATCCTGGGTCACTGTCTGTGGGGAGTTTGCACTTTCTCCCCATGTCTGTGTGGGGATTAGACCCCGCAACCCAAAAAGATGTGCAGGGTAGGTGGATTGGCCACGCTAAATTGCCCCTTAAGAAGAATTGGATACTCTAAATTTATAAAAAGAAAAAAAAAACTTTCTTCTCCCTTTTCTGTTGAGTCCCGACTGCTGAGCCTGCAACAGGCTGCAAATTGCTATTTCGCAATTTAGCCACATTTGCTAATGCCGGAGGGGGATTTTCTGAATGGAGGGTTCTGGTACGGAGTAAAACGCACCAAAAGATCTAATCAACTTCCTACTTCAATGTTGGGGACGTGTTGGGTGCAGGGGAGACAATGTCGTAGGAAGGCGGATTGTGCCTGAATGCTGGATGGTGCTGAATGAGCCTTTGGAGACTGACAAGAAGCATCTGGTTAGAAATTACATAAAACAGTTCAATAGAAATACAGGATTGGGGAGCCCGCTGCGGGATGGAGGGTGCGCGCGGGCAGGAAACTTAGTTGGATTGCGAAAAGTTGATGTGGGATGGAAGGAAAGAAATAACACCCATAAAAGCTGAGGAGGGAGAGTGAGACTGACAACAGGAGGGAGTTAGCGAGGAAAGAAGAGGCAGAACAGAGCTGGATAAGCAAAATAGACACAAGAGATAAAATGAGTAAGGTGACCAGAGAATAGATCATAATAGAATGGCAGAAATTTTTTAGATTTCAGCATAACAAAAGGGCAGCATCGTGGTACAGTGTTTAGCACTGCTGCCTCACAGGAGCAGGGACCCGAGTTCAATTCGGATCTTGGGTGACTGTGTGGAGTTTGCACATTCTCCCCGTGTCTCCGTGGGTTTCCTCCAGGTGCTCTGGTTTCTTCCCACAGTCCAAAGATGTGCAGGTTAGGTGGATTGGCCCTGATAAATTTCCCCTTAGTGTCCAAATGGTTACTGAGTTACAGGGATAGGGTGGGGACATGAGCCTGGGTAGGATGCTCTTTCAGAGGTTGGGTGAAGACCCGATGGGCCAAACGGCCTCCTTCTACACTGTAGTGATTAATTCTATGAAAACAGTGTGACAGAACGAGATGATACTCCACAAGTGAATTATGTATGCAAACTTGTAATATATTACTAGCTATAAATCAGAGATTTTCTTGTTTAATGCTATGTAATGTACACTATTATCAGCACCATTGATATATGGTGATTGCATAAGCCAAATTGTATTTTTATTACAGTGCATTTTGGAAACATTAGTGATATTTTTGGGTTTGAATTTTATGATAATGTGCCTACTTGTGTGGAAACTGTAAATCTGCGGCTTTAATTACTTTTAAAAGATAGTTTAGCAGCGCAGTTAATTCTATCTGTTACTTTTCTCGAAAGCCAAGGTGCCAAGACCATCAGCAACAAAGATAATTGAGATTGCAAAGTGGCAGTAGTTTGTAGGAATCGCATGCATCAATAGTGGAGATTTTGGGAGGGGAAGCATTGGCTGATAGTGTTCGAACGTTAGTCCTGCGTTTCAGAGTAGAGTTCATTGAGCGAGGCAGCATGGAAGGGAGAGGTTGCAAGGGAAGTAGGAGCTAAGAACTGGGAGGACTAAGTGGGGAGTTACAGATTGTAGAAGCAGCTGGGTGTTGGTGACAGAGCTGAGGGGTGGCAATAGTTGGAAAATGGACTAAGATGGTTGTGTGGCAAGTGGAGCTTCGGAGAAATGTGGGCACCAGGGAGGTGGGGAGGAGTTGGATTTTGGGGTGTGGGAGGTGAATGGGACAGTAATAGATTTTTCACTTGCTGAATGTGAACATTGGGGAGATAACGTCATATTATCCATAAAATCCATAGAATCCCTACAGTGCAGAAAAACGCTATTTGACCCATCAAGCCTGCACCGACCCTTTGAAAGAGCATCCTATCTAGGCCCACTCCCCTGCCCTATCCCCATAACCACACCTATCATACACATCTCTGGACTGTGGGAGGAAACCAGAGCACCCAAAGGAAACCCACACAGACACAGAGGGAACGTGCAAACTCCACACAGTCTCCCAAAGCCGGAATTGAACCCGGGTCCTTGGCACTGTGAGGCAGCAGTGCTAACCACTGTGCCACCATATCTTGTTACTCCAATGGGCTCAGGAATGGGGAGGCTAAGTGCATAATGGGCACCCATGCTGATCGGGCTCCCATTTTTGGCTGAGGATCTTTGGTACTGGCCCTGTCCATGCTTCTGACGGTTGAACCCTTTTTAATTATCCCCCATACACCGCTGCCTATTTCCCTTCAACTGATTCCTCTCCCCTTGTTGCGAATTACCTCGAACTGACCTCTGAGATGGATGTCAAAGGTCGATACTCAGGATTCCATTGGGAGGGCGGCGATCCAGCGGCAGGATTCAAGCATGGAAGTAGCAACCCCATTCTCGAGGAATCAACATTGTGCACAAACTTAGGGTGCAAGTTCTTAGGGTGTGCTGGTGGTATTGCCTGCTTTATTTTCTGTTAACGTTTGGAAAGTCCACCTTGATTGTTTGATCACCGAGGTCCCAATGTTTTGCACAGGCTCCACAAATCATGACAAGCTGCCCACCACACCCTGGGTCACTTTACAACCATTGTTACTCGCCAGGTTTTCCACCTACAGCCATTTGTCAAGTTGCTGCTAGACTCTGTAATCCCCACCCTTCTGAGTTCTGCCAGACCCTTGCAACCAACACCCCCCCCCCCCCCCCCCCGCCCGTTGTCGGCCAAAGATTACCCACCCAACAATACCATATATATAAAACCCCTCCCTATATCCCCACTATCACTAAATGGTGCAGTGGGGTAACTAAGAGAGGGAAGGGAGACAAGTGAATCTTTAAAAATGGGGTTTGGCTTGCAGCAGCTGGGGTAACCTGTATTAAGCTGAGTATTAATTTGACAAGTCTCTGCTCTCCTGCTAAGACCATTTAAGGAATTCATCCATTGCTGCTGTCAAGCCTTAGCCCTGCCTTGATCAACCTCTCAGCCCAGCATAGCCAGCCCCTGTCCGTCCCATGATCACAACCCCCCACAGTGGATGGATGTGATGGCTCGGCATGTAATCACTGGGCAAAGGCAACGGGACGAAGGTCTCTGATCACAGCAGGAGATTCCTGAAAAAGGATTTTCACTGCACCGATAGACCTGCAGCTATTTAAAATAAATGGTCAGCTGAGTATTTATCTTAAATAATTCACATGTCCACACTGCTAGGGAAACCCTTTCAGCAAATCACCCTGGCCTCACTGCGACCTGGCCTGACCTGACCTGACCTCTAACCTCTGGACCTAAGGTCTGACACTGTGAGCTCCCCCATCCCCCACACCTGGACAAAGAGGCGATTCCCAGTTAATGGCAGCAGCTAAATTCAAGTTCTTACATAGATTTTGAAAGTACTGAAGAACGTAAAACCAATTCATGGCAATGTCTGGAACCAAAGTCACTCATAAGGGGCCACTGGGCCTGCGGAATTTGAAACTCAGGATTTCAGTGGGCTGTGTCAGGTCAAGGGGGTAGGCAGGTGTAGAAGGGTGTCAGCAGCCGAGAGAGGCACTTTTGGAGTTCTAAGGTGGGTATTGCTGTGGGCACCATGTATTGAAGTGGAGCAAACAAGTGTTCATTAGCAAGCAAGTTGCTAAATTTTTGTACAAAGCTTCCAGCTTTTCCAGAAAATGTAGATCAGCCACAGTGAGATCACCATTTAAGCCCTATTTCTAGGGTCTGGCAGATGGAATACAATGTCGACAAATGTGACGTTATCCATTTTGGTAGGAATAACAGCAAAAGGGATTATTTTTTAAATGATAAAATATTAAAACATGCTGCTGTGCAGAGGGACCTGGGTGTCCTAGAGTATATGCCGGAAAAAGTTGGTTAACAAGTGATTAAGAAGGCGAATGGAGTTTTGTCCTTAATTGCTGGTTTAGCTCACAAGGCTAAATCGCTGGCTTTTACAGCAGACCAAGCAGGCCAGCAGCACGGTTCGATTCCCGTACCAGCCTCCCCGGACAGGCGCCGGAATGTGGCGACTAGGGGCTTTTCACAGTAACTTCATTGAAGCCTACTCGTGACAATAAGTGATTTTCATTTCATTTCATTTCATTTCATTTCATAAAGGAATGGAATTTAAGACTAGGGAGGCTATGCTGCAACTGTATACGGTGTGGGTGAGGCCACACCTGGAGTATTGTGTTCTGTTTTGGTCTCCTAACCTGAGAAAGGACGTACTGGCGCTGGAGGGTGTGCAGAGGAGATTCACTAGGTTAATCCCAGAGTTGACGGGGTTGGATTACGAGGAGTGGTTGAGAGGACTGGGACTGAACTCATTGGAATTTAGAAGGATGTGGGGGGCTGTTATAGAAATATATAAAATTATGAAGGGAATGGATAGGATAGATGCGGGCAGGTTGTTTCCACTGGTGGGTGAAAGCAGAACAAGATGGCATAGCCTCAAAATAAGGGGAAGTAGATTTAGGACTGAGTTTAGGAGGAACTTCTTCACTCAAAGGGTTGTGAATCTATGGAATTCCCTGCCCAGTGAAGCAGTTGAGGCTTCTTCATTAAATGTTTTCAAGATAAAGATAGATAGTTTTTTGAAGAATAAAGGAAAAAAGGGTTATGGTGTTCGGGCCGGAAAGTGGAGCTGAGTCCACAAAAGATAAGCCATGATCTCATTGAATGGCGGAGCAGGCTCGAAGAGCCAGAGACATACACCTGCTCCTAGTTCTTATGTTCTTATTGCCATACAATTGAGGGAAGTCACTCCATCGGCTTCCCATCATTCATCGGCCTCTCCAGCAAGTGGTCACACTGGCGCCAATTAGTACTCTCTTAGTGAGCCTGGCGAAAGAGCTTCTGTGGGGAGCCATCATTGTTCACAGGCAAAGAACCTGGGGGCACTGGGCTTGCCACCTCATGGCTCGATGGAGGGTGGGGGAACCCTCGGCTGGGGGTAGGGGACCCTCCACAGGTGTGGGCCGCCATGGGAGGGTGGGGGAGGCGCTGGGGAATAATTGGGGGGGGGGGGGGGAACTGCGCATGGCAACACCATGCAAACCCCTGGATCATGTATACCCATCTTCGGGGCAGCCTTTGTCCCTGCCCATCTGCCCCCTGACCACCCATAACTCGACTGCCGAGGCCTCTGGCCATGGGACTGAAGGCTATTTCTAATCGGGATTTGGCAATCGTGGTTCAATGAGCACTTCACACAACCCAAGTGGATTCCCATGGGCGGGCCATGTGGGAGTCATTGCCTAGCATCCCAATCAAACTGTGATGCATGGACACTGTTCCTGAACATTGCAGGAGGCAAAACCACACACGCAGCAACCAACATCCAAACACCCAGGGAATGGGACACATCCGGGGACATGTCCACAGCCGGAGGATGGGTTAGTGCCATGCGGAAGCGGGGTGCCTGGAGATGGGCCAAGGGGTTGGAGGTCGGCCAGCATTCCCCGGGGTGGGAAGGAGGCTGCCACCGGCTGCCGTACACCGGGTCTGGGCTCAGGTGGCAGTGGCTGTGAGCGCCGTGGGTCCCACCACCAGGACCGGCCAGTAGTGCCGGAAAAAGCTGCATGACTGCCCCCAACTGAAGGCCAACTGAACCCCACACCACCCCACTACCCACGTCCTCCACACCACCCCACCACCGACCACCCCCACACCACCCCAAAACAACCCCACCACCCCCACACCACCCACCTCCCCCACACATGCTCACCTCCCCTACACTACCCTGCCACCCCCATATTACCTTGCCATCCCCACATCACCCCAGCACCCCAACACCTCCACAGCACCCCTCCACCACCTCAAAACGCGATCCAACCATGCTTCATGGCTTGTGTCTTGCAGGATCACCTAATGAGGAGGCGGGCGCTTCTGGAGTCCCCCAGCCACAAAATCCAGGACATGCCGAGCAACGATGCGGCACCGGACAGCAACGCGAACCCCCAAATGCCAGCCCGCAACACCCCGGAGAACCAGTCTGGGGACGACACCGACTTTCCGTCACAGCTATCGCCAACACCCTTCACAATCCCAGAGACACTCGCCTCAGTTGGGCATGCGAGTGAAGAGGCTCCTGGGATGCTACCTGGTGTGCACCACACACGTGCACCAGTACCTCAGGTAGAGGTAGGAATCCCCAAGGAGGCGAACGGTTGGAGGGCTCCTGGGCCCCAGGGACTAGCTGCCATCCAGATGGGTCTCGGGCCTCAAGAAAGGGCAGTCCCATCAATGCTGGAGAGGCAGACACAGAGCAGGGGACTACATGAGGGGGTGTCAGCAACCATCCAGCGCCTGCAGGTGCAGTTGGATGAGTCCAACTGCCTGCAGGTGTAGGAGATGGTGCCGATCATGGGTGCCACCCAGGCTAACACTGTGTGGGTGGAATCCGCGGTAGAGGTCGTGGGGCAAAGGTATTGACCAATAATCCGGATGTCCAAGGCCTGGGTACTCTGTCACAGGCAGCCATGTACCAGGGCCACCTGGTCATTGCAGCAGCGCTCCAGAGGTTTGGTCATGGCTCCTGTCACAATGGATCATGGCTACGGCTGTGATGGCATTGCCTGGGCGCTGGCTGACCTGAGCCAGTCACAGAGGGATGTGGCCCAATGCCATGAGCATTGAGACATTGGTTGAGGCTGGTGCGGGCCTGGCAGCACCAGGTGGCGGGGGAGCACCCGCAGCCTGCTTCTGTTACGCACCCATTCCAAGGAGTAGCCCAGGGCCCCGAGGGAGGAGGAGGTACTGGGGCCCATGCTGGTGACTCCCAGTGCGGAGATGCTGCCTGCGGATTCACCTAGATGGAGTGTTAGGGCCTGTAAGGCCAGAAAGTTAGACACCAGTTAAGAAGGTATGGGTACAGCACACGGATAGCTTTAGGGGATAGGGCACAAATCTATAGAAATATGTTCACCTGTTCACAAAAAACCCAGTTCACAAACATTCCAACCTGCCTCGGTGCTCTGTCAGAAGGGTGTGAGGGATGGGCTGGGCTGGCTGCAGAGGGGGCACTGGGATGGGGCAGGGATGGGTGGCCATTGGAGCTGGTCACAGGCCAGGGACCCCAGATAATCACCGCTCACCTTCCCGGTATCCGGACCTCCACCACCCCTCCCAGTAGCGTTCTGTGGGACCGTGTGATGGAATGGCCAGCTCACAAGCAGGGGTCACCCAGGTGGACGGTGAAAAGTGCTACCATGGGCAGGGGTCAGATGTTGTCAAACGTTGCAGAGCATCAAAGCTCAACGCAGAGCGGGTTGTCATCATCCTCCATCCCATGGACCAGACCTGTTGCTACTGCCAACCCAGGGCCCGCAACCTGTAGTGAGGCAGGTCGAAATCACTGAGGGGGTTGCAGGTGTGGGGCTGGGGTGGTTGGTGCAGGGAGGGTGGACATGGGAGGGCGTGATCGTCTGGGGGTAGGAAGGATTGTAGGGGTGGGACAGGGCTGTCGTCCATGCCTCCTCGTCGGTGAATCTGGAGGTAATTAGAGAATCCCGTGCATGGTGGTCCAGGCACACACGTTGCGCACCCTCCTGTGCCTGCCCCACCCCATGCTCTGCCCATTCTGGCCCTCCCCCGCAACCTCTCATCAGATGAGACCTGCCATTCATTCCCCTCCTCCAGCAAGTTGCCCCTCTGTTACAGGACCAAGCAGGCCATCACGATGTGGGACTCTCATCAGCCATGACCGCAGCCGATAACCCTTGTCGCCCAGAGCCAAACCCTCGAAGGTGTCTCAACCGTTGAGTATGCTGCCAGGGTGAAGTCATCATACACACTGCCTGACAGTATTGGGCACAGACGTGCGTGATGTAGATCTTGTGGTCATGCCAACCGCACATTCATGGAGTAGTACACTTTTCGGTTTGCGAAGGTCACCCCCTCATGTGCCGGAGCTTGAGCTTGTAGGGGGACATGCGTCTCACTGATCAGCCCCTGAACCTGGGGTATGTCAGCGATGACAGTGAACCCTGCTGCCTGGGCAGCCTGATGTGCTTGGACCAGATTGAAGCTGATATATTGTGCCGACCGGATAAATAGGGCCTCTGTTACAATGCGGAAGCATCTTGCGGTCTGCAAGATCCCTGACCGGTCCCAATTGGCACCTGGTAGGACCCCGTGGCGAGAGCGTGTCCTTTCCCATACCCTCATAGTTCCACATGCATCATGACGCGGTAGGTGTGCTGCACAGTCCCCCTGCTCGGCTGGAGTCTTCGACGGCATGCGCGGTCCGGCAGGTACATGAGGCCTAATGTGGTGCCTCCTTCCCACCTCCTCCTTGGCCAATTGGACGGTCAGCTGGCTCCTGGTCCTCTGGGCCAAGCTCCGCTGCTGCAGAGCCCTCCCCGAGCAGCTCCTGCTCGTACAGCTGCAGTGCATCCCCCAGGGCTGCGGTGGCAAGGCAGATGGCAACCATTCCTGCTTGGATTCTGAAATCCATTGTCTTCAGGAGGTGGAAGTAAGACATGTTAGCATGGGGCGGACCCGCGTGCCCAACCAGGTCCAATGGGTTACATGGTGGCCAAGGCCTGCACTGCATCCCCTTCCCCCCACATGCCCCCCCTCCCTCTTCCCCTACCCCCACCCCTGGCAGTTCCCCTTGGCACTCTGTCCTCCGAACCGCACCCCTGGCCCTGTTGTTGCCTGGCACTGCGGGAGCCTCTAGCCCTGGCATCCAGCCCTGCCAGCGGAGTACCAATGGCTGGCATTATATGCCAGTGGTACACTCCGCAGCCCTTTTCTGGCACCCTCCTGTAGGGGCTACCGTGGGCATTCTGCTTGGGCGCGCAGCGTAATGCTCTGACAGCGGATGGCCACCGGTTGTGTGTGGGATGATGTTTGTGCAGGGGAGATGGCGTTGGAATGTGCGCACCCATACGGACGGTGTTGCTCTATGCAACAACGGGCTACGGTGGGCGATCAGTGGGTGCGCAGTAGGATGGTTGCCTGGCAGGCCAGAGCATTGACGTTCCGTGCCTGGACACCCCAGAGTCGGGGGGACACCCCAAACCCACAGCCCATTCCCTGGTCACACCCCGCTCTCCCCCAGGCGCTGGCAGACACGCCCCCCCCCCCCCCCCCCCCGCACCCCAGCCAGCCATGCCAGTTCACCTTTGCGCCTCTAGGACTCTAGGAACATGGCCTCCTCTCTCTTCCTCAGCAGCCACTGCGCCCGTTTCCCGATTTTTAAAACTACAAGGGAACCTCGCTGTCGGTAATTCCTCCTGGCAGAAGCGGAGCATCACAGGACCCCGGAGAAAACCGGGATGGGCCCATTAATGATATGCCAAAAGCGTTTACTACACATGCACTGTAGAACACATTCACGCAGTTGATGAGGCACTGGAGCTTGGCATTCTGTCGGGCACCCGCCGCCAGTCTCGATTTCTGGCTGACGCACAATTCTCCGCACGATTCTCCCTCACAATTCCGCTGGACAGGAAACCTGCCACTTGTATTTGGGGGTTTGGGTCTATGTTCCCTCCCTGGCTCAGAAGGTCTCATTCTGAATCCAGACATTGAAGCAAATACTTTGGTGGCTGGAGAGGAAACAATTGAAGACTGTTGAAGATGTGACAGAGAGACTAACATCTCATCGGCACTTCCTCAGGTTGTTACAGAAGTCATCTGGATCAGACGCACTCAAACTGAGGAAAAACTATTTATTTGTCACGCTCTGCCAGCAGCTAACATCAGTAATTCACAGAGGAACAATCCCTCATGGCTCATCAAGTGCACGGCCATTTTTCTTAAAGGGACAAGTCTTTTGAACCCTTCCGAATGTACAAATAATTCTATTGGTGAAGGAATGTTCATAGCTGCAAGAATTCTACACAGCCTATTTGAAAAACAAATACATCCACACTAATGTTTTTTTTACAAAACGAATTAGGACCATAGATCTGCATCTCTTTGGTAAGATGAACTCAAGCTTAAAAGCACCAGTAAATATATCGTCTAAACTGTGTGCAAGAAAATGTAGGTAATGAATACATTACACAGCACACTTAGGGGAGCACACACATGGTCACAAAGCTGTGGGAAAAGCAATCCAGTATCACCAATAATAGAGGCCTTTCTAGAACTAATTAACCACTCAGTTGTGTTAACTGTAATTTGATGTATGCATAGCTTTAACTAATAATTTATTAGCTTTACTGATGTTTTGTCAATATTAATTCATTTGTTTAAACAAATCAAAGCCTCAATAAAGATGTTGGTTCTCAGTAATAGGCCTTGAAGCCAATCCTTTGTCCAGGCATTTACTACTATTCCTTACCTTATTAAAAAAGGTGGAAGAACATAGTTTGTTTTCAGATTTGTTATAATTATAAATGTCTTAACAGCAAAGCATTGACGTGATTTATGAAGTGTCAAAAAAGATCGTAAGGGTGCATTTAATATTAATTGCACATTTGAATGTTGGTATGTGGATTTCTGATCCTTTATCGAATGTCTCATGATCTTAAAAATCCCAAATGCGGCATGTCAGATGGAAGGGTAAACTTGAACACATTTCTTAAAGGGGAAGATTTATTATTTAAAATAGTTTTGGTTAACACGGTAAAGAGGGGGTGCCTGCATTTTAATGATTCTAACTGAGCTTCTGCATTGCTTTTTAAAATCTGACATATTATTGTAATATCTCCTTTTTCTCTTTTGATCCCATTTGCGAGGATGATCCATTCACTGGCCACTATCTCTTCCTTTCCTCAAAGCTATTTTCTCTGAGGACAAGGCAGAATGTCAGTGAGACTTAACCGAAAATTCATTAACCAAGTCTGAAATATTTTGCAGTTGGGCATTTGGTTTCTCTTTCATTATGTCCTCAACGTGCTGTAATGTACGGGGATAAGTCTGGAAAATTCTACAGAGCTTCCAACCCCAGCACAGCCTTGCAGGCTAACTGGTGGGAAACATACGTCTATGTACAAAGATAACATGTGAATTTGTCCCCTGACCATGGCTTGTTACCAATTCCTTTGAGAAGAAACATTTTGGGTGGGACTCTCCATTGGCTGACGGTGGAATTGGGAAACGCGATTGGGTGGAGAACGAGTTCCACGCCAAATCGCACTTCTCCATCACCTCGACAGCGGCGTTAATGCGTTCCAGAATGCACGTAGCGTAAACACCCTTGGCATATCATTAGCGGGCCGGACCCGGTATTCTCCGGGGCCTCCGCCATTCTGTGCCTCCACCAGGGTGAATTCCCGACGACGAGGTTCACTTGTGCTTTTAAAAATCATGAAACTGGAGCCGTGACTGGTGGGAGAGAGAGAGAGAGAAGAGTTAGAATATGGAGAGCTGCGACCGTGGGCGGCCAGGCTGGTCACTGGCTGGGCTGTCTGGGATGGGGGGGGTTCTTGCCAGGGCCAGAGGGGTGTTGGTGACGGGGGAATGGCCATCCATCTTGCTGCCATCTTGTTGATTGGGATGGTGTGTGTGGGGAAGTGAAGTGTGTATACGCGGCTGCAGCTTATCAGCTTCCTGAGGGTCAATCGCGAACCCGGTGAATCCCACACCGTTTCTCATTGAAATCTATTGTGTTCTATGTGGCGTCGGTGAAGCGCTTTAACAGTTGATGAATCGGTCCAGGTGCAGCGCCAGTTTTGCTGTCGTGGAAGTCCACGAATCCTGCCCCGGCGTCAACACTTAGTCTCAGGATCGGAGAATCCCACTGACAGTTGATGGAATTTATTTTGAGTTGGCATCTTTCAACACAAACCCTCAGGTCATAAGATGTCGAGTAGAAAATGGATTAATTCTGATCACATTCACTCAATTGCTTTGGATTGCGGAAATATCATGGGCGGAATTCTCCGAATCCCCGCAGGGTCGGGGAATCGCCCGCGGCTGGCATAAATCCCACCCCCGCCGTGGCCGGAATTCTCCGCCACCCGGGAATCGGCGGGAGCGGGAATCACGCCCCGCTGATCGACGTGCCCCCCGCGGCGATTCTCTGGCCAGCGATGGGCCGAAGTCCTGCCGCTGACAGACCTCTCCCGCTGGCGGGAATTGGAGCACCTCTGGTGCCGGCGGGATTGGCGGCATGAGCGGGCCCCCGGGGACCTGGGGGGGCGCGGGGCGATCGGACCCTGGGGGGTGCCCCCACGGTGGCCTGGCCCACGATTGGGGCCCACCAATCGGCGGGCGGGCCCGTGCCGTGGGGGCACTCTTTTTCTTCCGCCGCCGCCACGGCCTCCACCATGGCGGAGGCGGAAGAGACCCCCCTACCGCGGATGCGCCGGTGGTGACGTCAGCAGCCGCTGACGCACCGGCGCATGAGCGGACCGGCGTAGGCCTTTCAGCCAGCCCCAATGTCGGGCAGCGGGCGCCAAAGGCCGTTGGCACCGATTTAGTATAGTGCAATACCTGCGTCACCAGCAAAGAATGGTGCACAGATAAATGACTTTGTGGATCAGGATCTTTATGAGACCTTTAACTTCTCACTGGCTCTTTTTTCCTGTTCTTCAGGAATTTACATTGATGTTAGCCCCATAAAGACCGCATTCAAGAGGGCATTAGATGATTATTTGAATAGAGACAATGTGCAGGGGTATTGGGAAAAGGCTGGGGAATGGCACTAAATCATGATGCTCTTTGGAGAGTCAGTGCAGACAGGATGGGCCAAATGGCCTTCTTCTGCGCTGTAATGATTTTGTGATTGAACGTAACCAGTTGCCACTGATCTTGCTGGTCGGTGTTCCCTGCTCTATGCACAGGCACAGCTTTTATCTGCTATTTCAGGCCAGTGCATTCCCCAGCAAAATGAGATGGGTGTGTCTGACCTCTCAGTAGTGCCAGCGCCATGTGGCTGCACTGTATAGATCAGGGAGAGTTGGTCAGGACAAGTCCTCATGGCCCCACACACACTAGATTTGTTGTTTTTTGAAGTGTTTGAAATAAAATATGTTCAGCCTCTTTTGACTTTAAAGGAGTCCAGGGCCGTCGTTTACTTTCTAGCAACTGCAAGCAAAGAAATCAGTAGACATCGCATTTGATGTTGGTTACGGTGCATCAGTGTTAGTAATTACAACTCGAAAATCTGAACTAAAAACAAAAAACCCCGGGAATACTCAGCAAGTCTGCCATCATCTGTGGGAAGGGAACAAGAGATAATGGGCAGAATCTTTAATGGCTTTATCCGCAGGGGTGGGGTCTGTCAGAAAGCTATGGGCAACCTACAGGTTCACAGCATGTAGTTCCCTGCCTGAAGCCTACTGTTAGTGGGTGGGCTCGTGACCTAGCTTGACAGTGGAGGGGCGGTCAGAATCCTTGTGAGAAGATCAGACCCCAATCGCGAAACCTCTTCAGTCAGGCACCTGAATTCCAGGGTTAAGTTGTTCCTGATCCACCAAGTCCTCACTTTGAGGATGCTGCCAGGTTTATCGAAGCTTGGGAAATCAAACCAGCGCTGCTAAACTTCAAAAGCAGAATCAACTCCTGGCGAGCAGCTAGTTCTTCATATTTAAAGGGCTCCTTGGAACTGGTTAGTTAACTGTCCAACTCTATTCCATAAAACCCCTACAGTGCAGAAGAAGGCCATTGGGTCCATCAAATCTGCACTGACCTGTCCCCGCAACCCGCGGATTGACCATGGTCAATCCACCTAACCTGCACATCTTTGGGCTGTGGGAGGAAACCGGAGCACCCGGAGGAAACCCACGCAGACACGGGGAAAACGTGCAAACTCCGCACAGCCAGCCACCTAAGGCCGGAATCGAACCCCGGTCGCTGGCGATGTGAGGCAGCGGTGCTAACCACTGTGCCATCGTAATCTTCAGCTAAAGCTGGAAATGGGTGGTTTGGAGTTGGGTTTGGATCAGCAAACAGATTTCTGAGTGTTTGACATGCACTCCCACGCAACCCAAATCCCTTCCATTATGAACCCTGTCCATTATCAGCTGCTCCCATTATAAACCAGCCCATTATATACCCCTTACGTTATAAACCCCTCTCATTATAAACCCCATCCATTATGAACCCCTCCCATTCGACACCAGCCCATTATAAATACTCCCATTATAAAATCCGTCCATTATAAACTATGCCCTTTACACACCAGCCCATTATAAACCCCTCCCTTTAGACACCTGCCCATTATAAACCTTGTCCATTATAAACCCCTCCCATTAGACACCTTCCCATTATAAACCTTGTCCGTTATAAAACCCTCCCATTGTGCAGCTGGTCCAATTTAAACACTGCCAATTATAAACTTGCCTATTAGAAACTCCACCCCTTAGACATCCACGTTAATTATACACCTGCCTATTATTCAGTCCCGTCACCACACAAACACCACACAAACACATGAATTATAGATACCGAACATTATAAACTCTGCCAATTAAACAACACATCTATTATACACCCAGCCCATTGTTTAGCCAGTCTCTTACATTAACACTGCAATGAAGTTACTGTTGTTTGTATACATCCAATTTACGCTCCCACCCATTATACACCCCATCTGTTATAACCCCTCGTCCATTATAAAACCCACAAAATTTACACCCCCACCCATTATACATCCCCATCTATTATAGACTCATGCACATTATACATCTGCATATAAAACACACACCCATTATCAGTAAATGCTCTATGTAACCAAAGCAGGCATTTCTAAACAGGAGCACATACATCTTCAGAAAAACCTTTACAGAATTTAAATAGCATTAAATGCAACTTCTTACAGACTTAATTACTATTATTTTTCCAACTATAAATTTTATTGTTTGTTGATCATTCTTTCTGATCTATCTTGTGGATTTCTTAATCAATGAGAAATCACTGTAAGAACTTTAACCGCAGTGATTCAAAGAATGCTTTTAGTTTTCATCTGTATTGACACTAAGGCCAGCTACATATAGATGTGTGTAGGTTCTCAGTCACTCATAGAGCAATCTGAGCTGACCATACTCGCTTAAAATTAATACCTAACTAAATATTCTGTCACATAGTTAATGCATTTTTTAAATACTGCATTTTAAATCATTATAGCTCCATTTGGAATCCACATCCAATTATTCTAGCTCTTATTATTCTATCTCCTCCTCCACCGACAACTGCTTATCTCTTTGACTACTGAGCTCACTGAACATTCCTCCAGTGCAGCCTCCAGCCTTGCTGCTCCAAGTCCAAGTGATGCAGATTTCAGCAGTTCCAGTTTAGCCATCCATCAGCAGGTTAGTATTCACTACATTAGTTCCGGTGAGCTTTGTTCTCCTTTGTCAAAGCCTTCCACTGTAGTGAGCATGGTAGCACAATGGTTTGCACTGTCGCTTCACAGCACTGAGGTTCCAGGTTCAATCCCCAGCTTGGGTCACAGTCTGTGCAGAGTCTGCACGTTCTCCCCATGCCTGAGTGGGTTTCTTCCGGGTGCTCCGGTTTCCTCCCATAAGTCCCCAAAG
Organism: Scyliorhinus canicula; assembly: GCF_902713615.1. Classification (NCBI taxonomy): domain Eukaryota; kingdom Metazoa; phylum Chordata; class Chondrichthyes; order Carcharhiniformes; family Scyliorhinidae; genus Scyliorhinus; species Scyliorhinus canicula. Next base: position 107,367,329 of record NC_052163.1, read on the forward strand.
ACGTGTTGTTAGGTGAATTGGACATTCTGAATTCTCCCTCTGTGTACCCAAACAGGTGATGGAATGTGGTGACGGGGGGCTTTTCACAGTAACTTCATTGCAGTGTTAATGTAAGCCTACTTGTGACAATCAAGATTATTATTATATCATGGTTGTGTTGTAATTTGCCGACTGACCACTACGTTTCTCCTTAGTCTATAAGTGAATGTTAGAGTCAGGTGACCTCAGACTGAGTAGGGAGCCGGGAGAGAGGTTGCTAATCGAAAGGGAAGCCCGAGGGATTATCTTCAGAGAAAAGAGATTCCACCAATTGTTAATGGATCATTGTCCATTAACAGTAATTGTTGGACCACACACAGTCATTCCGTCACCTTCAACAAGTAGAATGCAGAGGTGCGCATTGCTTTTGTCTCCACAAACGTATACCACCAAGTATCAACAATCAAATCTCCATTGTAATTTAGATGGACTTTCACGATTACCATTACCAAGTAGTTTGTCAGCAAGTAGTTCGACAAACTACTTGAGCAGATGTACCTTCTACTTTGAACAGGTAGACAGTACACCTGTCACTTCAGGATAAGTGAAGAAGTATATCTGGAGTGGTCCGACACTCTCCGAAGTAATGGATATGATACAACAAAGCAAGACCTCAGAACTAAAACCTGACTTGTAACCGTACTCCACTAGAAGATTGGAGCTGTCTGTACAGTCAGCGTGTCTTCCCTGGGGTCTCAGAGTGACCATTCCACCACTATTGAGAAGATAAATGTTAAACAAATTGCATGAGGGCCAGTGCAGAATTGTGCACATGAAATAAATAGCGAGGCGTTATTTCTGGTGGCCCGGATTGGACGTGGAGATTGAAGAGAAAACTGGAATGTGCTCTTCATGTGTGAAGGTACAAAACCTGTCACCAGTAGCACCGTTTCATCCATGGGAATGGCTGCAAGAGGATTGCCAACGGGTGCATGTCGATTTTGCAGGACCTTTTGAAAAACATATGTTCTTAGTGACTGTCGATGATCATTCAAAGTGACCATAAGTCACCATAATGAAGTCAACTTTAACAGAAAAGGTGAGCAATAGGCTAGAAGAAATCTTTAGTAGGTTTGGATTCCCTGAGCAATTGGTAGGCAATAACGTACCTCAATTTGTTTCCCAAGAATTTGGAAGTTTCTTGAAAAGAATGGTATTGAACACATTAGGTATGCACCATTCTGCGACGAATGGAATAGCGGAACGTTTTGTTCAAACCATGAAACACACATTGAGAGCAGCCAGGGAAAAGGTTCACTGATCAAACGCCTTAATCAATTCCTACTGATGTAAAGGACTATCGCTCAATCAACAACTGAAATCTCTCCTGCATTATTAATGATGAAGAGTCAACTATGTTCGGCATTCGACGTGTTGAAACCTCCAAATTGGAAGAAATCATTCAACAGAAACACCAAGAACAGATAGAACATCGGGGAAGTAAAGCAAAATATCGTGGACGGAATTCTCTGTTGCTCAACGGCGAAATTGGAAATGGCGATCGGGCGGAGAGTGGTTCCCAACGACGAAATTGCGGCCGGCGGAGGTTTGACGCCGGGTCACAATGCTCCGCCCCTCCAAATCGGTGTCATGGAGACGCGCGCTGCGCGCAGTCGCAACCTTCTTGGAATGTCATTCGCGGGCCCATCTGTGATGCTCCGCCTAGGATTAGCCGAATTCCCAACAGCGCGGGCCACGTGTGGTCTCAGCAGTTGTGAGCCCGCGTGGCAGCTGCACGGAGAGAGAGAGAGTGCGTGCGGACAGTGTCCAGCACCACCAGACTCGGCCGAGATCCTTCCCGCTGGCCGGGGGGGCTACCGCCAGGGCTGGGGCTAGTGGCCAGGAGGTGGGCTGTGGGGTCGGGGTGGGCAGGTACTTGGTGCGCGTGTTGGGGGTGTAGGCTTACGCACAACTGCCCTGCACATGTGCAGCACAGACTCGGCGATTCTCCAACCGTTTTCTGCGCGTTCCGCGGGTGTTTCATGCAGCACCAGTGCTGGTCCCTCACTGGTAGCGGAATCTGTGCCGGTTTCATGATGATTTTCCCGTCGTAAAACACCACGGATCCTCCATTGGCGTCAGCGCTTATCCTCAGGAACGGATAATCCAGCCCTGTGTTTTTCACCAAGGACACCAAGGAATTATTCCACAGTAGAAAAATGGCTTCCTGCCACAATCCTTGCACAGACTGGACCTGTCTCATATATCATCCAGATGGTAAATTATGCCAGCTGGAAGAGGCATGTGGACCAGGCGAACCGATCCGCCAGAAATAGAACCTGCTGAAAATTCAGATTCAACTGTACAAAGTCCTGACCAAACCTTCCCACAACCCTGACACCGACCAGACACTGTCCAATAAGACAACACCTCATCTTCACACCAAGCACAGAGTTGCAGGGTCGACACTGGTCAAAACAACCACTAATGACATTCGTACAAAAAATTCGTACAATGCCAGAGGTTACAATTAGTGCAAAGAAGCGAACGCCAGAGGTTCGCATGAACCATTCTGCGAGCGATGACCTCCAAATCGTCTGATTTATTGACACCTGTTATTTGATTATTGCTCACGTTACACTTGTCTTATGGGCCACGGTTTAGAAAACTCCAAAGTATATCATGGAGTTCACCTGACCTACGACTGTTTATTAATTTTGGTTATCAGGAGTACAAGAGCCTACCTTTCATGTCTTATTCAACCTAGCATGGTGGTTAGCATCAATGCTTCACAGCTCCAGTGGTCCCAGGTTCGATTCCCGGCTGGGTCACTGTCTGTGTGGAGTCTGCACGTCCTCCCCGTTTGTGCGTGGGTTTCCTCCGGGTGCTCCGGTTTCCTCCCACAGTCCAAAGATGTGCTGGGTAGGTGGATTGGCCATGCTAAATTGCCCGTAGTGTAAGGTTAATGGGGGGGATTGTTGGGTTACCGGGTATACGGGTTACGTGGGTTTAAGTAGGGTGATCATTGCTCGGCACAACATCGAGGGCCGAAGGGCCTGTTCTGTGCTGTACTGTTCTATGTAAAGGCCTTAAGCACTTTTAATCAAAAACAAAGTTTATTTTACAAATTTAGTTAACATTTTTATAAACACACACAGTAGGTATTTTTAGCAACTACAAACATAAATACCCCACACAGCTACAGTACTTTATATATAACCCTTAATAAATGTACCCCTTAAACTGTTCCAATTTAATAACAAGATCCCATAAACCAGAAAACCCTTTTCAAAGGTGTGGCCCAGCACACAACACTCAAGACCTGGTATAGATTTTCTTGTGGCCTTTCCAAAACAGCAGGTTTGACTTTCTTCCAGAAAACAATTATTTATTGTCAAGTTATCAAGTACTCTGGAAACAGCTTTTAAAATGCAGAGAAAGAGAGAGACAGGACAATACTTCTCTGTCTGAATCCAGCAGCCAAATGTAAAAATGCAAGCAAAATATTCAGAGCCACAAAACAGCCCCAAACCAAAGTGAAAGTAAAACTCAGAGCCACAGCCCAGCTCCACCCACACAATGACATCACTGAAGCATTGTGATGAGACACAACATTTCTTAAAGGGACACTCCCTTAACACTTGTTTGAAGTTGTTAGGGACATTCGATTTGAAGGGGCAGGAAATGTTATGTATATATATTGAATCTTAGTAGCTGCAGTAAACACTGTGTGTTGATATATGCATGTCATCACCAGAAGTGCTGTCACAGGTCGCTAGCGTGAGAAACCGTGTCATAGTGAAGAAGGGGCCAATAGTGAAAACACCTTGTTGTAAATTAAGCTGCATTAGCTTTGATCCCCTGTGGATTCTTGCATCAGTTCTCCACAATACATAACAGAAAAAAGTGTTTCAGTTATTGAATTTAAATTCCATCAGCTGCAGTGCTGAGATTTGAACCCACATCACCAGAGCATTAGCCTCGTCCTCTGGATTACTAGTCCAATGACATTACCACTATGCCACCATCACGCCCTACCCTGACTGGTGGTTAACCCAACCCTTCAAATTTTCAGCCTTGTGTTCAGAGGCAGACTTACACTTTTGTGGGCCCCGTATGTTCCCTCTTTGCCTGGGCCCCGCATCACGCCTGGGTGTCTGGTGACGTGGAGGCCCACCCCCAATGATGTTGAGGCCTGCCCGCAATGACGTCGAGCTCCACAATGATACCGAAACCCACCCCAAATAACATCAATGCCCTCCTGACTCTGCCCACCCTCAGCTCGCGCAATGCAAGGTTCAGAAACCCAAATCACTGCTTGACAGACTGCTGCAGTGCTTTTTAACTTATGAAAACAATAAGCCTGTACTAACTGATAAACTGAAATCAAAGCCTACCTGTTGTACGCATGACGGTAGAGATGGTCAATACTGTATTGTGATCTCTGTGTCTTGAGGTGGGCAAACATGGACTGGCTGATGAGCAACAGGTTGGGGAAATCAGCCGATGATATGACTAATATCAGTGCCTTTGCTGACAACTGTCTGGCAGGATTCTATTCTTTAATTGTCCAGAAGAATAAGAAAAGACTTTCTGATGGCCAGTAAAGAGCGATGGGGGAATGGCGGTTACTCACGATTATAACTGTCTGCATGTGACCACCAGCCATTATATAAGACCAGCATATGTTCACCTTTAAAGAGCATAATTTGGACTGGAGAACATGAGAGAGGACAGATTATTTAGATTTTCGTGCTTCGTCAGTTGTTTGCAATTCATGGCAACTTAGATGGTTTTTCTTCTGCACTTTTTTTCTCAAAATCTTCAATCATATCACTGTAGTAAGGATGCATTTTAAGTCATCAGTATTGCTGAACTTGTCAAATATTCCTGATTCATCGGAATTCAGATATTTTTTCACTCTTTTCAATACAGAGAAAGAATGTTCGCCGGAAGCATTTGTGACAGGTATTGTTAAAAATACCTTCAGAATGTTTTTAACATTTGGAGAGGTTGCCTGCAAACCATCACATGCAAGTTTGTAAAAATCAGCTGGTGATCTCGAAGAACAGATCTCATCATTTTGATGAAATGAATGAATTTCATATTTTGTGTCTATGTCGTCCTGGTAGAATTCAATTAACCTCTTACTGCAGCGTCCCTTAGCATTCTCTTTTAAAAAATAAATTTAGAGTATCCAATCATAGTTTTTTTCCAATTAAGAGGCAATTTAACGCGGCCAATCCACTTATCTTGCATATCTTTAGGTTGTGGGGGTGAGTCCTATGCAGACACGGAGAGAATGTGCAAACTCCACACGGACAGTGACCCAGAGCCAGGATCGAACCTGGGACCTCGGCACCATGAAGCAACAGTACGAACCATTGCACCACCATGCTGCCCCTTCTCTTAGCATTCTCATCCAAACATTTGTCGAAAAGCACGCAAAATAATTCAACAAAGTTCTTCAGAGATTCACTTCTACTCTACAATTGCATCATTATTGTGTCACAAATAACATTGCCAGTCTCAATGATGATCTTCTCTTTCACTTTTAAAGTGATTGCATTGTCTCCGGTTCATTAACAAAAAACAAGAAGTCTTGCACACTTCCCATCATCAGAGGGACCAGTATTCTTTGCGAAAGTTAGTACCTTTGCTACAACTGTGGTATAGTCATTTCGAACTACCAGGACAAAACATCTAACTGAGACTAACAATTGTGAAGCATTCAATAAAGTCTGCTTAAAATACAGCCTGCGGGTGTACACTGGGCCGCAGCCATACATGGGAGTTCACATTCATTATTGTTTTATTGTGATCCTATGCCTGGCCGAAGCAAGGCCAGTGCCAGGGGTGGGGGGAGGCTGGGCATTCCAACACTGAGAGTTCCTGTAACACAGGCAGCTGGCAGTCGACACATTCAGTTCGACCTGGCACCACACACTGCCAAATCGCAGCATGTATTACATGGATATTGCAATATTGTTCGTGTGAGACTAACCCAGAACTGGATATTGATTTTGAATTCTAATGAAATGATCTCTTTGCTGATGACCCCACTTCCAGCTCATTCCAAGTACGCAAGGATTTGGAGTCCATAAAACTGACTTATATCCTGCATGTACGCTCCAGAGAAAGGAGAATTTTATTAAGCACTCCAGCTTTGAAAATCCTCCTTGCCATAGATTTTAACAATGGCGATTTCTCACATTTGTGTCCCATTCCAGTTGGTGGTTAGCTTATTCCTGACTTTTATCCTGATGTTGATGCGGAGACAGGCACGCAAACACTTGGGCTGGTTGAGTGACTTGAGTTTTCAATTCAAGAAAATGAAAGACTTGCCTTTCTGCCAATTGACTACTTTCAAAGTTGTCATGGTCAGATTAGCAGGGGTGAACGGACTCCTCCCTTTGGCCCACTCATCAGTTGGTTAGAACAGAGTTTGAATTCAAAAGGGAGTTAGATTACCAACTTAATACATAGTTTGGTGCAAGAAGCAAGCCAGCCAGGTTGCTTAAGCTAACAAATCAAGAGCTAAAATGCACTCGGGTAAAGGTGCAAAACATTATTACCAAAATGGTTTAAAGTACGCAAGTATGTCCAACTAGCCAATAGCACAAACACAATGCACCTTCCCCCCACCCACCACAGAGCAATCAAAAAATAAATAATACTTTGCCAGAACATCAGATATATAAAAGAAACTTGACCAAGTAACAAGTAAAGATAGAAAATAAATTTACGGATTGTCCAGAGGTATATTTGCAGTTTATAGGTCCCTTTCCACAGTGGAGCAGTCAGTCTGCAGTTGTAGCTGATTGATTTAGAATTCCCTTTTAAGACCTAAGGTTTGTGTCATAATGTACACACAAGTATATGATGGTGCACAGACAGACATTGATTGACACACAGGATGACCAATGAACACACAGAACACAGCAGCCAATCACCAGACAGGACACGGCCACTATAAAGCCAGAGGACACTAGTTTTCCCGCTCTCCTGGGATGCAGCCTCTGAGACAGTCAGAGCCCGTGAGCAACAACTAGAACATCCACCATGTGGTAGTAAGATAGTCTGGTCAGGTTAACCTCAGGTCTCCAGTCAACTCAGCATAGTGTCAACCCACAGTTAAAGTATGTGTAATAGTTAAGAGTTCAATAAAATAAAGTTGCATTTATTCAAGTGTTGGAAGCCTGTCTCGCTCACTGCTATGGTAAATGCAGTCCTCACAGACCCAACACATCAGTTTGCAGGAACGAGATCTTCAGTTTTGATGAGAGAGGTTTCAGAGGAGAGAGATCAACATTGGTTTCATGGTCATCATTAGACTTTAAATTCCAGATATTTTATTGAGTCTACATTCCATCACCTGCCGTGGTGGGAACCCGGGTCCCCAGATCATTATCCTGGATCTTTGGATTACTAGTCCAGTGACAATACCTTAATCCCACCACCATGGGTTAAGAGATGGCCCTGTGACAGTTTGTCGGGCTATTATATCCTGTATCTTTATTTACACCCAAGAGCTGGATCACATGACCGCTTCCTGAAAACTCCATTGATTCTCTGTCGCGGCGCAACAGTTTTCTAGTGTGGCGCGCTCTCGCTAATAGCGGGATTCTCCATCTCCCCAGCCAGCCAATGGTGTTTCCGTCGGGAAATCCCCGGGTGCGAGTGAGCTGCCGGCACAATGGAGAATCCCGCCAGCGGAGAATCCAGCTCAACTCCCTGTGTTTCCATGAAAAGCAGCTCATGTTCTTTGCAAATGTATCTTAGTAGCTCTTGTAAACCAATGCTCTTCGTTTCGGAAAAGCGTTCTTTTAAAAATTGTTCAATACTTATGTATGGGAACACAGGAGGAGAAAGAGGCCACTCAGTCCATTGAGCTTGCTCTGCCATTCAGTTAGGTCATGTCTGATCATCTACCTCAAAGCCTCTTTCCTCTGCTATCCCCATATTCCTTGGTGTCAATAGTATTCAGAAATCTCACAATTTCTGTCTTGAACATGCTCACTGACTGAAATTCCGCAGCCCGCCGGTGCAGAGAAATCCAAAGATTCACCACCTCTAAATAAAGAAATTCCTCCTCATCTCAGTTTTAAATGACGTACCACTGCTTGTGATACTGTGTCTCTTGGTTCTAGGCTCACCAGACAGAGAAAACACATTGGGTGCAATTTAACGGCGTCGTCGTACCTGGCGAGAATCCATGTGAGCCGGTTCGATCATTGGAGCAGCCTAAATCGGGCACCTCGCCAGGCACCACGCGGTTTGCAATCGAACCGGCTAGTTCCCGTTGATGGATTCCTGAACTTGCTTCGGCATGGCAAGAAAACAGCAATTAAGGCCACTTTCCATCTCATTAACGCGATGGTCACCCAATAAAACGGCCTCCTGGGATCGAACGGGTTGCTGGCGAGAGGTCCCGCAACTGACGATTATTACTGGTCCACACAAACGAGTATCAGGTGGAACAGCACATGGGGGTCTCCCTGGTCATTGTAGGCCACTGGGTGGTTAGGAACAGGGCAGGGTGGTATCTTGGCTCTCCACCTGGCACCGGGGCACCTTGGCACTGCACGGCTGCCACCTTGGCACATCTACCCCGGCGCTGTCAAGGTGCCAGGTGGGACTGCTAGGCTGGTTAGCGGACTGACAGGGTGCCAGTGCCAGGCTGCCCAGGTGCCAGGAGGGCACTGCCAAGGGTCCAGGCGTGAGGGGATCAATGCCCGTGTGAGGAGGGATGAAGGGGAGTATGGAGGGTAGGGGTTGAATTTCTCTGGAATGTTGGGGGGAGGGGTGCAGGGTGGGGGTCCCGGAAAGGGGGAAGCCGAAACAGGGTGCGGGACGGCCTGAAAAGGGGGGCCCTCAGCGGTCCTATTGCGAGGTGTCCTCACTGAGGGGGGTGGTGTGGGGTAATGCTCATGTGTACGGGGGTGATACTGCCCATCGGTGGGAAGGATGGAGGACCCTCAAAGTCACTCAGAGATCGGGGGCACCCAACCAAAATGGCGACCTGATCCCTGAGGAGCCGGTCTGAACGGCGAGCTCAGCTCCTCAGTGCTGAAAATAATTGAAAGCGTGGGCTTGCCCGGAGAGGAACTCACTGTGGCCCCACAAAAAAGGACTAAGTGCCGTTCGATAGCGGTCAGCAGACTGTCAAGACCTGGGTGCGATTCAACCAAAAAGGCCATGTCTGGTTACGGACGCGTTTAGCCGGGTGTATCTCGGTGCCTGCAGCGCAGAGAAAGTCTCTGCTATTCAATGGCAATTTGCTGTTTCCTTTTACCTCAGTGAGGATTCCCCAGTCAAGGCTTCTCTTTATGTGATTTTTTTGCTCAGTGCAGGATGATGACTGGCAAATCGAAGCTCCATTTTTAAAGGCAGTCCCCCCTTTCAACCCCCCTCAGCGCCCCCACCACAGCCTCCAGACCCCCCCCCCACTTCACCCAACTTACCGCTTTCGGGGTCCTCAGGACCCCCCTCACCCCGGCAAAGCTCACCGAGGCCCGACCCCTGGCACAGGCAACCTGGCACCCGGGAACCTTGACACTGCCAAGGTGCAAGATGTCAGTGCCAAGGTGTCCATGTGCCATAGGGTGTGCCAGGATGCCATTCTGTCCAATTCCTGACAACCGGGGGGGGGGGTCTCCAATGTGGCCTGAGGCACTCCGCCAGGTTTCTTTTCGACTGATCCACCTTTGTGTGTGGTACTAACAGTACTAACTGACGCCCTGGAGTGGTCTCCCAGGTGCGGCCGGTGAATCCCGGGCACTGGGATAACCCAGCAAACGCGTATTTAAATGAGCCTAATAGGTCATTTAAATATGCATATCGAGATCTTGCCCAGCATAAGCAAGATCCAAATTGCGACACTTTGTGAGATTCCATTGAATCGAGTGAGATGTTTCCAGCGTCGCAAATCTCACGAGACTCCTCTTGTGAGATTCAATGGCTTCATCTCGTCCTGTCACCAAGTCGGGCACAGCTCGGCCACTGAATCAGACTCCCTGGAAGAATTTTAAGTTTTAATGAGATCACCTCTCATTCTTTGAAACTCTAGAGAATTCCATTTTGGAAGGACGCCCCGATCTCTGAGCTTCAGGGTCCCCCACAGCCCCCACAGACAGGCAGTATCACCAGTTTCCTCAATCTCTCCTCTTTAAGGCAATCCCACCATCCCAGGGGTTAGTCTGATGAACCTCCGTTGCACTCCCTCTAGCAAGTATACCCTTCCATCGATAAGGAGACCACTCACGGTGAGGCTCTATACACCTGTAGCAAGATATCTTTACCCCTGTATTCAAATCCCCTAACGATGAAGGCCAACATTCCGGCCGGAATTCTCATCCTGCTGGCAGCACATCCCACCCACAGGTTTCCCAGTGGTGTGGGGCGGCTTCAACGGGAAATCACATTCACAAGCAGCGGGAAGATAGAATCCCGCTGCCAGCGAATGGAGCGCCGCCGAGATCACACGACTGGGGAACCAGACAATCACGCCCGCCATTTGCCGTCCTAATTGCTTGCTCAACCTGCATGCTAGCTTTTGATGACTCATCGACAAGGGTTAAGATTGGTTTAGAGTTACCTGTTAGATATTATAATATCCTCAGGAGTGCTGGGAAGGTTAAACAATGGAGGTTTATTTAGGCAAACAAAAGTAAAGGCTGCAACGCAGGATACTGCAGATAAGTCACAGGCGGGACTACCGACCATGCCAGCCCCAATCCTGGCCGGCTTTTAAGTACCTGGTTCACGAGCTCCAGCTGATTGGCCTCCTCCCCTCAATGGGGAAGCTCCTATTCCATGAACCCCACAGGGAGATCAATTGGGTCTTCCTGTGTGTTTTGTGAGGGTTATTACAGACATCAACACTTCGCAACCTGATGCGCAATCAGTAACTACTGAAATGAGGATGTGGTCCGAATTGAAGGCTTTAATCAACAAGATGTTTCCCCAGCTGCTCGAGTACAGAAAAGGCAGGCTGCTGGGAAACACGGGCTCTTAAACTCCGCCTCACTGGGCGGAGCTACCTTACACTCTGACCAATGAAATACAAACCATTGGGCCAATGAGCAGCGAGCCTTCTCCACCAATGGTGGCTCAGCACTCCCAGGTACCGCAGTGCCTCTAGTCATACTACCACACAATCTTTCACCATTTCAAAAATACTTTGGGCTGGATTCTCCGCCCCGCCTCGCCGCGCCATATTTCTGTTTTACCCCATCGGCGGGATGCTCCATTACGCCGGCTAGTCAATGGGGTTTCCCATTGTGGGGCAGCCTCATGCTGTCAGGAAACCCCTGGGCTGCCGGCAAAACGGAACATCCCACCGGCGGAGAATCCAGCCCTCTGCTTTTCTGCTTTTTTCTCCAAAAGTGGATAACTTGGCACTTATTCTCTTTATATTTCATCTGCCCATTCACTTAGCCTGTCCAAGCCCTCTTGAATCCTCTTTATATCCTCCCAGCAGCTATATTCCCGCCCAGTTTTGTATTAGCAGCAAATTTGGAAATATTACATTTGGTCCCACAGCGAAATCATTTGTGGATTGTGAACAGTTGTGGCTCCAGCAGTTCTTCTTCCGGCACCCCACTACTAACAGCCAGCCATCCTGACAATATGCGGTTTCTTCCTATTCTCTATTTCCTATTTGTTAACCAATTCTCAATCCAGACCAGTATCTTACCGGGAATCCCACATCCTCTAATTTTGTTTATTTACCTCCTGTGTGAAACCTTATTGAAAGCCTTCTGAAAAACCGAATACACCACATCCACTGGTTCTCCTTTATCTATGCTGCAAGTAACATGCTTGAAAAATTCCAACAGGTTTGTCAAACCACATTTCGCTTTCACAAATCCATGACAACTTTGCCCAGTCATATCATTATTTTTAGTGGGCGGAATTTTCCATTCACTGCAATGAGTGCTGGATGAGGCGAATAAACCAGTGTGAGGTTCGCCGGCTGCACAGCTGTCTTTGTTTGTCAGATAATCCAGCGCTCCGAGCAGAATAAATCTGGAGGAATGTTCCATGTCTTCACGCTGGCAGGATGGTGCTGGACAAAACTGGCAGCCAGAATCCCGAATGATACCAATGAAGCATCCCAGAGGGGCTTCTGGCACTGCCCCCTGGCATCAGTGCAAGGGGGCTATGCCATGGCACTGCCTGTGTGCATGGTCATGCCCTGTCATCCCCCCCCCCCCCCCCCCCCCCCCCAGTGGTTATACTTTCCTATGCACATTCTGTGCGGAGGGTTTCCTTCACCTGGTTTCCATTTTTGAAAAGCAATTTGTAAAATCTGACTGCGTGATGTCACTTCAGCGAGAGGGGGAATTCCAAATGTGGGAGGAAGATTTGGTGGGGAGCCCGCAATTTACATTCAAATTTAACGAAATGAGGTACCCGAGCTTCCTGGGCAGGAATTTTGTTACATCACTGACAAAGGTTGGCACGGTAGCAATGTTGCTTCACAGCGCCACGGCCCCAGGTTCGATTCCCGGCTTGGGTCACTGTCTATGCGGAGTCTGCACGCTCTCCCCGTGTCTGCTTGGGTTTCCTCCGGGTGCTCCGGTTTCCTCCCACAAGTCCCGAAAGACGTGCTGTTGGGTAATTTGGACATTCTGAATTCCCCCTCTGCGTACTCGAACAGGCATCGTAATCTGGCAACTCGGGGATTTTCACAGTAACTTCACTGCAGTGTTAATGTAAACCTACTTGTGACAATAAAGATTATTATTATTAAAAAAGGGCTGGAGAAAATCAGAAAATTTGATCTTACCAGCGGGAATTTGCGCCTGGTTCGCAGTTTGTGCTCGGAACCAACACAGGTGCAAAATCATGGCGTATGTGTCGAGTTATCACATCCTTTATAATAGATTCTAACATTTTCCCTACTACTGGCATCAAACTAACAGGTCTGTAGTTCTCCGTTTTCTCTCTCCCTCCCATCTTAAATATTGGGGTTACGTTTGCTACTTTCCAGTCTACAGGAACCTGTCCAGAATCTATAACACTTTGAAGGATACCGACGCATCCACTATCTTTACAGCCACCTCTGGGATGTAGTTTATCAGGTCCAGGGGAGTTATCGTCCTTCAATTCAATTCAACCAAATAGTGCATTTTTTCAAGCCGATGACATTATAAATGAATATTTTATGTAAAGCATCTTCATAACAAAGTGTAGTCACTGGATTGGGGTAAACTGTGGCCAATTTGCACATAACTGACTACCACAAACAGTGATGTAATAATCCTGGGTGGGATTCTCCGAGCCTCTGCGATCAGAGCGGGGGCAGAGAATGGGCATCAAATCTGAGATCAGGTCCGATGCCGCTCCCGTGATTCTCTAGTGCCCGGAGAATCGCTGCCAATCGCGCGTGCGTTGCCGACGTGGCGCCGGTCGGAGGCTCTCGCGCCGATTCACTGAGTGCATCTGGCCGACTTCGGGAACTCGGCATTGTGGCTGCGGACTCAGTCCGCGGCCGCCTTAGTTGGGGGCAGGGGGATCATTCATGGGGGTGGGGGGCTCCAGGATGGCCAGGCTACCGACCAGGGGCCACCGATCCACGGGCGTGTGCGATCTGGGTGGCCTATGTTTTTGGTGCTGGTCCGCGGTGTGGGTCGGCCATGTCGCATGGGGCGGCTGACGCTGGCTGCCGCCATGCGCATGCACGGACCCCCGACAGCAGGAACAGGGCCCCGTATCGGTAGCCGGAGCTGCGAGGACTACTCCGGGGCCCTACTAGCCCCTTGCAAATCAGAGAATTACCCTGGACTTTCTCCAAGTAAATCCAGAGTGATTTGCATGCATTTTTCACGGGGGTGGGGTCATAGCCCCGTTATTGGAGAATCTCACCCCCCTGTTTTTATGATGTTGATTGAGGGATAAATATTGGCAAGGGTACTGAGACAAGCTCCTCTGCTATTCATTGAAATATTCCCATGACAACTTTTACAACCACCTGAGAACTCAAAGGGAACCTTGGTTTACTATCTTACCTGAAAGACGGCACCCCTGAAAGTGCAGCACCTCCTCAGTGCTGCATTTTGGGCCAATCTAGGTTTTTGTCCTCAAGGTTCTGGTGCGGATCCCACTATATTCTGACTTAGGTGTGAGGGCTACCAACCGAGTGCTGGTTGGCACTATTAAGGCAACATTCTCAGGGAACTGATTAAATAACTATCAAAGCAAATTACTGCGGATGCTGGAATCTGAAACGAAAGAGAAAATGCTGGAAAATCTCAGCAGGTCTGGCAGCATCTGTAGGGAGAGAAAAGAGCTAACATTTCGAGTCCAATGACTCTTTGTCAAAGCAAACAGACAGAGAAAGTGGGAAATATTTATACTGTGGAGTGAGAATGAAAGATGAGTCACAGTCACAGAAACCCAGGGAAACCGGGTGCTACTGGCCACAGAAACCAAAGGGAAAGAGTGCTAATGGCAGTCCCCAGAGAGAACAAAAGATGTGAAAGGTCAAACAGCAGGGAAACTAACATCAGAGGATGAACTGTAGATGTGGGGGGAGGGGAAGAGGGAAGCAAAGAGGAGAAAGGTGAAGGAAAGGTGGGTAAGATTGGGATTGGGAGGGGGGGATCTAAATATATATTAAGAAAGGAAGAAATGGTAAAAGACAGTTAAAATGAAATGGGATGAAAGCAAATGGGTCGAGGTGGGGTACAGCTGATCATCTGAAGTTGTTGAATTCGATGTTCAGGCCGGAAGGCTGTAGTGTGCCTAACCGGAAGATGAGCTGTTGTTTCTCCAGTTTGCATTGAGCTTCACTGGAACATTGCAGCAGGCCAAGAACAGACATGTGGGCATGGGAGCAGGGTCTTTTGTTCAAATGGCAAGCAACAGGAAGGTCAGGGTTGTGAATGCGCACAGACTGATTCAATAACTGGGGCTAACATGAACTGGTACATAACATGCAACACAGATATCTCGCACATGGAGCAGCAAGGAATTACATCACATCGACAGATCTTGCAGTGGAAATAGATGCCCACTTCACTGGGCGAGTTGTCTATATTAATTCCGTCGATACTAGCAGATTTTGTTTCATTTATTTCTCCTCTCATTGTCTATTTTGATGGTATTGTTGTTCATTTTGCAACCTAATCAGTGAGCAGCAGGTGTAATGATAGGTATGATCTAAGGAGAGTAAAGGGTTAACAAGATGATGTTCATGTATATCAACACTAGATGGCATCACTGAGTAGTTTTATAAAAGGCTGTGTCTCTCGGTATTCTGGGAGAAAGCTGAGGAGAAGCTGTTGGAGAAGGATAACGTGAAGTTGAGTTAGTATGTAGGTTATATAAATTAGAGAGATAATTAATTACTGTATCATAGATTCAATACTATTATTTTGTTAACTGTTACTCAGTAGAGTGTGCAAACCATTTCAAGTAGTGGAAATCCATAACAATTTAAGTAGTGTAAAATAAGCTAGTTTTGATTTAAACATTTAGCTTTATGTTCTTTGTCAATACTACAGCTTTGGCTATCTTGAAGAACAATACAAGGAACATACAGTAGGGATGTGTTAAACAGAAAAAAAGTAACGAAAACCAGTTGGTGTTGGCTCTTCCTCGCTTCCCCCAATGCATGATGGGATGAGTGGATGTGATTGTCGCATGGTGAGCTCTCGGTCTCACAGTCACCCTTCGGAAGAGCAGTGAGCAAGTCTGTTTGCTGCCCCATGCTGCACAAACGGAAGAGGAGCGTGTTATTTATCTTGCTGTGTTACCGCGAATGGCTACAGTTCAGCAGGTGATTCAGTACAAGTTGCGCATCCCTAATTTAGGCTGTTGGTTTGTCACCACTGTGATGGATTTCAGTGATTAAGTTGGAGGGAGTAATGTGTTCTGGTGATGGTACTGGACTAGAGAGGAGGGGTAATGACATAGGAAGGAGCCCTGTGCAGTGTCAGTGGTGCTGGAGAGGAGGTGCAATGACATTGTAAGCAGCAGCTTTGTAAAGGTGATGGGAGAAGGGGGTTTGCTTCACTTTCCTTGAAAGGTTCAAGGTCTATAAGATTGAGAGGTGCCTTCGGATTCAACCACATGGATCTTTTATGATTGAAAAAGTCATCAAATATATATGCCAAAAACGATATTCCTACCACAAAGGACCAGGAAGAAGTGATAACATGTGTTCCCTTGCGCTTTCTGCGTCATAAGCCTCTGTACAAAGCCACATACATTTTTCTTGATTTCAAAAGAAATTCCGTGATTGCAACTAATTGTATTAAAATGTTATCCACCTTGATGCAGCTGAAAGATGCAACATTTGCCCTAATATATTAAGCAATTACACTAATTGCCCAAATGTAAATGAAGGCAGTTAGAAAAAACTTTCCTCAATAACTCGAGCATAGTAAGTCTTATTTTTTTTTGCAAAGGGTATAATCATTAAACTATTAGGGATAACATATTAACTAATTGTCTTCATTAGGCCTGATACACAGTTGGTGCACAATTCTAAGTAACATTAATTAGGAAAGTCATTGTCTGTCCAGAATTCACAAATGCACGCAGTTAAATAAATTAGGGCAAAGCCAAAAAAAAAAAATAACAGTGTGCTCCTTTATGCAGTCCTATTTCAGAGGTATTGCACATCAAAAACTCTCTGCAAGGTCCAGAATAACTGTGGCTGCACTCATTTCAATTTTAAGCTTGATCTAACTTTAGGAAACGTTACCTTTGTGAATTAGATATAGCAAAATCATAAAACCTGAGTTGTATGAACAGGGCCTGCATTTTATATGCTCCCACTGGATTCTGCCTGGGGGCACGTAAAATTGGGTGGGTGCCCACATCACCAACTTCCCGCTTACCCCCGGCTTCACCTCCAATGTACAGGGAGTGGAGACTGCCCAATGTACTCAAATAGGTAATGGAGGCGGGAGTGGGCAGCCTGATTTTTTTTTAAAATGGGACATTCAAAGAGGGGGATGGAAGTTTGATTATCAGTGGAGTGCCCTTTGCGGAATGGGTCCCAGTGAAGGGTGCAAGTCCCATTTGGGCCTTGTTAAGCCCGCCTGCGGTGCCTGGTGACTGCGGGCAGGCAGGTGTGGGCCGGACCAGCTCCACTCCTCTGGGGGAGGCCACTCATCCAGGGTCCCGTGTTATTCAGCCCCAGGTTTACAGCTTTGGTGCAATTGTAAGCAGCAGCTTGTAAAGGTGATGGGAGAAGGAGGTTTGCTTCACTTTCCTTGAAAAATTCAAGGTCTATAAGATTGAGAGGTGCCTTTGGATTCAACCACATCAAATATATATGCAAACGTCATCAAATATATATGCAAAAAATATGCAAAAGATATTCCTACCACAAAGGACCAGGAAGAACAAAATCTGCCCTGTACTCCTTATTGCATTTTAAAAGTAGATTTTTGTTATACATGATCCCTATTTTATGAAGTTGAACATATCTAATACACATCACTGCATTTTAAAACTTATTGCACAATCAAGAACCAATGTGATCCAGCTATAATTCTTAATTTCTTCCTGTTAAACACAGCCTTCTTCATACAAAGCTGAAAGCTCCAGTTGCAGGTTGCTTCACTACATCCAGGCCATAACTTGTTGAGCAGTCCATAGACATCGCTGATAACTAGATGGGAAGAAGCTGTATGTTGTTCTTCCCTATGCCAGTGAGACACTGCTGCTGCCTTTGCCTCTTTTGATTACTGTTCTGTTTTAGTCTTCATGGGCTGGGGGCAGTAATCATTGTTCTGCTCACCTTTCGCGTCCTCAAAAATGTTTTCCAAGTGTGCATTTAAAATTTTGTGGCATATAGCAAACGCAGCAACCTTCACCTCCATTTGACATCTGTACCAGAATTAAAATGACGCAAATTAAATTCATTGGTTGAATTTTGATTTATGGCTGCCTGTTTTGCAACTGTAATATGGGACTGAGGTCTTGACTTTCGGAGTCTGGATCGAAAAACGAACTGGAAGAGCACTGGATATCGTGTTGGTGCAACAACTTCTATTGCTCTGTTTTGTGACCAAATTAGGCAGCTGTTCATGGTGGGAAATCATCCTGTACCTTTCTCTTCCTCCTCTCCTCCCTCTTCTGTCAACTTACCTTGCTCTGCATCATCTCTGCTCATTTTCCTCGTCATGTTCTAGTCCAAGAGGAATGTTTACTGTTGGGCACATGTCAGCGCACAACTGGTCTGTGCTGAAACCACAAAGTCAAAGTCTTTTAGCATTGGCCACACCGCTCCATGTAGGCGTTTGGCAACTATAAAGAACTCTGGACCAGGAATTTTCAAAGTGGGGGTCGCGACCCGTGGGTGGGTCGCAAGCGGGTGTCGGGAGGGTCGCAGAGCCGTTCATCGCGGCGTTCCCGATCGCGTGAATTCAAACGCAACAGCCGGCTTTGAACAATGCCAGCTGCAAGCGGCTTTGAAAATGACGGCCGCGACTAGATAAAAACATGCGGGCGCACTGCTCATGCGTGCCCGTTCAGTAGCGTGCATGCGCGGAAACCAGCATGGAGCACTGCCTCCTCCTGACGTCAGTGCGCAGACACAGGAGAAGATTTTCTTTTTAATTCAATGTAATCTTCCTGCCTGAACACCGATGTCATGTTCTTTGGGCGCCATTGCAATTCCTCCATTTTATCAGCAGCAAACAAGTAAAATTAAAAATGGATCGTTTTGTTATAAGAAAGAGGGCAGGAGACACAAACAGGCCAGAATCTCACAACTAAACCTGCTGGAGAGAGTGGTTCAGGAGAATGCACAGCAGGACAAAGCAGTGGTGGTGTGAGCTGTTCAGGAGGGTCCACAACAGGACAAAGCAGTGCTGGTGTGAGCTCCAGGGCCTCTGGTGAACAGCCCATTAGGAAGAAGTTGAAATCAGGCACAAAGCAGTATGAGACGATTTTTTAAGGTATAGATTAATTAATTGTGCCGATGCCGGCCGGCATGGGTCGCGAAGGTGGGCCGGCGTGGATCGTGAAGGTCAGCCGGCGTGGGTCACAAAGGTCGGGATGGGGTGGATCGCAAACGACAGCTGGTGTGGTTAGCAAACGTCAGCCGGCATAGGTCGCAAAGGTCGGCTGCCGTGGGTCGTGAAGGTCAGCCGGCGTGGGTCGCGAAGATCGGCCAACGTGGGTGCCAAAGGATGACCAGTTGGTAAAAATGGACCCCGGAAAAAAGTTCTCTAGACTGCTCTAGACTGCACCAACCACTTGTAAAATGCAAATAATAACCAGTAAAAATCAAGCAGTAACTCACATCAAAGCAGCTGATGATCTTTTCAATAAGCGCTTGTGTGGGGTCCTTGCTTTTGCTGATACTTGTTCAGCTGCCTGAGCTTAAAGCATTTGAGTTGAATTCCAGAATGGCACTGCTGACATCAAATCAGTGGCCTCGATTCTCCGGTCCGGCAGCCCGGTGTTTCTCGGTGGTGCACTGTTTGCTGGCAGTGGGATTCTAACTTCCTGCTGCTTGTCAATGAGATTTCCCAATGTAACCACCCTATGCCGCTGGGAAACCCACGGGTGGGGGGGGGTGGTGGGGGGTGGGCTGCTGGTGAGAAAAGTAAAATGTAATGGATGGCAAATTCCGGCCATTGTTGCACGCTAATTGACTCTATGATCTATCTACTCAGCACACTTCCAGCAGATGCCGACCATTGATGCTAATGGCTTCACCAATATGGCATCCGGCATGATTCGCCCCAGAACAGTGCATGCGTATGTTGGACACCTATTTGGACTTCTAAGCATGCTCAGAAGCTGGGTGCCACGGATCTGACTTTTGCGTCCCTTATATTTCCACAGTGACTGTTAATGTGGCTCCCTGATTTCTTCCAGTGTTCCCTCTCGTTTGAGGTGCGGCACTTTACCTCCAGCTAATTCTCCATTTAGTGGCCGAGCGAAGAACTATTGTTACTTGAGAATAAGGGAAAGTAAATTCTAATGTTCATCCGGTTGTGTTCTGAAATTGCAACCTTTTAAATCAGAATACCACGCAATTACTGAACAACCAACATCCTCCACAAAAGTTCCTGGCAGGTGTCTATGTGCTAGTGTTGGTCGCATCATTTCACCTGGCTTCGAAACCAATTGTCATTGCAAAGGTGTAGAATTCTGCAAGATTTCCTCCTGATGGGTGTTATTTCAGCCTTTGCTGAAAGCGTACTGCTGGTGATGTTAGTTCAGCCTCCTGTGAACCACTCTAAATAGAAAGCAAAATTGGACACAATGTACAACCAGCTAACTCCTCGTCGCCAGTTTAGGGGCTGTTTAGCACACTGGGCTAAATCGCTGGCTTTGAAAGCAGACCAAGGCAGGCCAGCAGCACGGTTCGATTCCCGTAACAGCCTCCCCGAACAGGTGCCGAAATGTGGCAACTAGGGGCTTTTCACAGTAACTTCATTGAAGCCTACTCGTGACAATAAGCGATTTTCATTTAATTTCAATAAGGATACGAAGCGCTGGTACTTTGCGAGAACCACGGGGAAGATAATCATTCCCACCCCATAAATCCGGTGCAGGATGTTAAATTCTTCCCACCCCCACAAAAGTCTGAAGACCTCTTCAATGATCGATGAGGAGGAGAAGGAAGAGCAGGTAGAGGACATCGGATTCTCTTCGGTTCCAGTAAGACGTTGTGTACCTGTTGAGCCAAATTTTTCGGCATACACCTTGCAGGGGAACGTTGTCTACAGCAGGAACGCCATAATGGACGATCAGTAGGAGGCGGTTGAACGGTTGAATCGGCATCCGAGATCTCAGGCATCTGTGTCTCCATTTCCGAATCCGGAGATACAACGTTGGGTATGTGGGTGGCGACACACACTGGAGGCATCACAGCAGCCTGGTTCGGCAATAGTCAGAGAATCAGGACAGGTTTCTTCCGAAGAACCTCGCGAGGGACCAACCTCCGCAAGCAAATATGATCCAAATGCCGTCTCATTAGTTGCCCCCAGACCCGACCTTGGTAAGAGATTGGTCCCGTTTCATGAATGATAATCGCAGAGAGCCAGCGAGCACCAAGGTTGAAGTTACGAACGAGCACCGCGACATCACGTGCGAAGCGTCGGGAATGGTCGATGTTGAACCGGTTAACGCCCTTGTCACTCCTGGTTATGGCGCATCTTCATGCTGATGTCTGGGAGAATCAAACTGAGTTGGGTACAAAGCCTACAACCCATGAGCTTCTCAATGGGGGCCACCCCAGTTACTGCGTGTGGCGTGGTCCTGTAGAAGAATAAAAACATGCCAGGTATCCACTGAGCCCGAAGTCTGCTTCTTTAGCCCCTGTTTAACCATCTGGATGACCCTCTCTGTCAAGCCATTTGATGATGAATGGTATGGGCAGTGCGGACATGCCGAATTCCGTTGCCTTTCATCAAAGTGGTGAACTCTTCACTCCTGAAAGAAGCCCTCCGGGGTTCCATGAATGTAAAACGAAATGCGCAATTGCTTTATGGTGACCCGGGAGGTGATTGCCGCCATCTCGTGGACCTCCAGCCACTTGCAGTGGGCGTCCACTAGGACGAGAAACGTTGAATCCAGGAATGGATGTGTGAATGCGAGCCCAAGGGCACCCTGGTCACTCTCAAGTGTGTAGTGTCCCACCGCGGGGAGCTTCTGGTGCTCTTGACAGAGGGAGCGCTGTTGAGCCAATGTCTCTATATCTGTGTCCAAGCCCGGCCACCAGACATAACATCTCACCAACACCTTCATTTTGGACACTCCGGGGTGCCCTTTGTAAAGGTCCTTCAACACGGTCGCCTGGCCCTTTGCCAGAACAACAACCCTCGTGCCCCAGAGGAGGATACCATCTTCTACGGTCAGCTCAGAGAACTTCGAGGAGAAAGCCTTCAACTTCCTGATAGCTATTGCTGCTGGCCACTGTATAGCAACAAGTGCCACACTTTGGCAAGGACAGAGTCGGTTTGTGTCCAGTCATGAATATGTGATTCAGTGGCTGACAAGGAGTCCATAAAATTTAGTATAGCAACCATTTTGTCAGCTTCGGGAGTTTGTGGATCCGGTCTGCAGAGGAAGATGGCTCAATGCATTGGCATGCGCAATCTGGGTCCCTGGATGGCGCTCAAGAGAGTATTCGTAAGCAGCCCAGCGCTGGATCCTTGCAGGAGCAGTCGGTGGGATTGCCTTGTCTTCACAGAAGAGGCCCAGCAACGGCTTGCGATCCATGATGATAGAGAAATGGCAGCCACAGGCGTACTGACAAAATCTCTTCACTCCAAATACACTGTCAGACCTTCCTTTTCTATATGAGCGTACGTTCGCTCAGCCGCAGCCAGCATCCGTGAGGCAAAGGTGATTGGATGTTCATGGCCATTGCTTATCCAGTGATACAGGACTGCTCCAATCCCATACGGCAATGCGTCATACACAAGAGGCTGGTTTAGCTCACAAGGCTAAATCGCTGGCTTATAAAGCAGACCAAGCAGGCCAGCAGCACGGTTCGATTCCCGTACCAGCCTCCCCGGACAGGCGCCGGAATGTGGCGATTAGGGGCTTTTCACGGTAACTTCATTTAAGGATACTCGTGACAATAAGCGATTTTCATTTTCATTTCATTTTCATGAAGAATAATGGCTTTGTTTCACTTTTTTAAATGTTTCATCCTGGGCCTTGCTCCACACCCAAGGCTGGTGTTTCTTGAGGAGCAAATTAAGGGGGGCCAGGACAGTTGCCAAATTTGGAATGAAGCTCTCAATTGCACTGAGAGATTCTAGGGGCTGGAAAGGGCTAGTCCGGTGGGGAGTGGAACATAGAGTCTCGTTATACACGGATGATCTGCTGTTACATGTATCAGACCCAATGGTGGGGATGGACGGTATTATGGCAACCCTGAGGGAATTTGGCCGGTTCTCCGGATACAAACTGAACATGGCTAAGAGCGAGTTGTTTGTAATTCAGGCAGGGGGCAGGAGAGTAGGCTGAAGGGGTTGCCATTCAGGCTAGTGGGGGAGAGTTTCCAATATTTGGGGATTCAGCTGGCACGGGACTGGGGCAGGTTGCATCTGCTCAACCTGTCTCGACTGGTGGAACGAGTGAGGGAGGAGGTCCGGAGATGGGATGCGCTCCGCTGTCATTGGCGGGGAGGGTGCAGACTGTTAAGATGACGATTCTCCCGCGGTTCTTGTTTGTTTTTCAGTGTCTCCCCATTTTTATCCTTTAAGAGGCTGAATAAAATTATTCTGGGATTTGTATGGGCAGGGAAGTGCTGGGTGATGCTCGAAAGGAGCAGAGGAGAAGGGGGGGGCTGGCGTTGCCAAACTTCCAACTATTACTGGGCGGCCAATATAGCGATGATAAGGAAATGGATGGTGGGTGCGGGGTCGGTTTGGGAGCGGATGGTGGCTGCTTCGTGCAGGGGCACTAGCTTAGCAGCCTTGGTCACTGCGCCTTCGCCCTTCCGCTGGCACGGTACTCCACCAGCCCGATAGTGGTGGCGGCTCTTCGGATCTGGGGCCAGTGGAGGAGGCATGTAGGGGAGGTAAGAGCATCAGTGTGGACCACAATCTGCGGCAACCACCGATTTGCCCGGGGAACATGGACGGGGGTTATCGACTTTGAAGGATGGCGGGGATTGTGAGGATGGGGGATCTGTTCCTGGAAGGGAGCTTTCCAAGCATGAGGGCACTAGAGGAGAAGTTTGGGCTAGCAAGAGGGAACGACTTTAGATATTTGCAGGTGAGGGATTTTGTACGCAGACTGGTGCCGTCCTTCCCACGTCTCCCGCCGAAGGGGAGGCAGGACAGGGTAGTTTCTAGTGGAGAGGTGGGAGAGGGTAGAGTTTCAGACGTCTACAAGGAGCTAATGAGAGCTGAGGATACGCAGACTGAGGATACACAGACCGAGGACCTGAAGCTTAAGTGGGAGGAGGAGCTCGGCGGGGGGGGGGAGCTGGAGGACGGTATTGGGGCAGAAGCCCTGAGCAGAGTAAACACAACCGCAACATGCGCCAGGCTCAGCCTGATACAGTTTAAGGTCGTGCACCGGGCCCACATGACGGTGGCCCGGATGAGCAGATTCTTCAGGCTGGAGGACAAGTGTGTTAGATGCGCGGAGGGCCGGCTACCATGTACACATGTTCTGGTCGTGCCCTAAACTCAGGGGGTATTGGCAGGGATTCGCAGATGTCATGTCCCGGGTATTAAAAACTGGGGTGGTAATAAGCCCGGAGGTGGCAATCTTTGGTGTTTCGGAGGACGCGGGAGTCCAGAAAGAGAGAGAGGTCGACGTTCTGGCCTTTGCTTCCCTGGTAGCCCGGCGACGAATACTGTTCGCATGGAGGGACTCAAAGCCCCCGAGGACTGGGGGTATGGCTATCGGACATGGTGAGCTTTCTTGGCCTAGAGAAAGTCAAGTTCGCCTTGAGAGGTTTGCTATTAGGGTTCGCCCGAAGGCGGCAGCCATTTATTGATTTCTTCGCAGAGGAGTAAGCGTCAGCAGGGGGCGGAAGGGGAGGGGGGGGGGGGGGGTGCAAGGGTACAGCAGAGTAAAATTGGGGGATATTGAACAGAGCCATAGCTTGCACTATGTTTAATTTGTAATTTGTATCTTGACTTCATTTTTTTTGTACTGTACAATGTCACTTTTTCCATATGCCTAAAATACCTCAATAAAATTGTTTTTTAAAAAAAAAGAAGTAAAGTCAGGGAGGTTTCCTTATAATTTATACTGCAGATCAAACGATCGGGGAGCATGTCTGATAAAGCAGTTCAATAGTTCACAAAACGCGGCTATCTTCCGTAGCTGTGATATGAATTGAGTGACAAACCCGCCGAGGGACCTCCCGACCGTATTAAATGATACCTTTAAATGATCACTGATGGGGTTGGGTTAAAGTGTTACCCACAAGTGCAATGAGTTGGTTGAATGAGTGTATATCTGGCACTGCATGGTATGGAATACTCCTGGGCCGGGATTCTCCCCTCCCTGGCGGGGCAGGGGGTCCCGGCGTGTTGGAGTGGCGTGAACAACTCCGGTGTCGAGCCGCCCCAAAGGTGTGGAAATCTCCGCACCTTTAGGGGCCAAGCCCTCACATTGAGGGGCTAGGCCCGCGCCGGACTGGTTCCTGCTCCGCCGGCTGTCATGAACGGCCTTTGGCGCCAAGCCTGCTGGGGCCGAAAGGACTTCACCGGCCGGCGTAAGTCCGCGCATGCGCCGGAGGGTCAGCGGCTGCTGACGTCATCCCGGCGTATGCGCAGGGGAGGGGGTCTCTTCCGCCTCCGCCATGGTGAAGAGTGCCCCCATGGCACAGGTCCGCCCGCTGATCGTGGGCCAGGCCACCGAGGGGTCACCTCCCAGGGTCAGATCGTCCTGCGCCCCCCCCCCCCCCCCAAGGACCCCGGCGCCTGCCCGCACCGCTGGCTCCCGCCGGTCAGTTAGGTGGTTTAATCCACGCCGGCGGGAGGCACTCGTCAGCAGCGGGACTTCGGCCCATCGCGGGCCGGAGAATCGCCGCGGGGGGCCCGCCGACCGGCGCGGC
Organism: Scyliorhinus canicula; assembly: GCF_902713615.1. Lineage (NCBI taxonomy): Eukaryota > Metazoa > Chordata > Chondrichthyes > Carcharhiniformes > Scyliorhinidae > Scyliorhinus > Scyliorhinus canicula. The sequence continues at coordinate 107,392,821 of NC_052163.1, forward strand.
GCGATTCCCGCCTCCGCCGAATCTTGGGTGGCGAAGAATACGGGACACGGCCGGGGCGGGATTAACGCCGGCCCCAGGCGATTCTCCGACCCGTCGGAGAAACCCGCCCCTGATCACCCCGAAATATGCGTCCCGCAGGCTATCAACAGTATGATTGCCTGGCGCTCATTCTCCGTGATGTTGTTGGCTTGGAAGAAGTAACGCACCCTTTCTGCGTACTAGTTCCTGTCTTCAGCAATAATAATAATAATCTTTATTAATGTCACAAGTAGGTTTGCACGAACACTGCAATGAAATTACTGTGAAAAACTCCTAGTCGCCACATTCCGGCGCCTGTTTGGGTACACTGAGGGGGATTTCAGAATGTTCAATTCACCTAACAAGCACGTCCATGGGAGGAAACCGGGGCACCCGGAGGAAACCCACACAGACATGGGAAGAACGTACAGACTCCGAACGGATAGTGACCCAAGCGGGAATCGAACCCGGTCCCTGGTGCTGTGAAGCAACAATGCTAACTACTGTGCTACCGTGCCGTCAAATCATCCAAACAGAGGCATGGCTAAATAATTGGTTCCAACCTGGGTCTAGAAAATCAAGGAGCGGCTCAACGTGTAGGTCGCAGCATCAACAGCAAACCAGTTCACCCTTCATCGCCAGTTTCATAAGGACACGGGGAGTCCGCATCGAGTAAAATAAAGAACTTTGATTTATTCCTGTTTAAGATTTACATTGGGCACGCAGATCAAAAACTAAAACAGAGTATAGAGGGTGTAAAAATAGAAGCTGAGAAATAGCTGTTTAAAATATTAACATTATTTGAGACAAACGGATTAATACTTCCATTAACAGTCAGAGGACTGTCATTTGAACATGTTAAACATTCATTGCTAATACTGCAAACAGCAATTTTAAGTCGAAGGTGCAATATTAAAGCTTGATATCACACATTGATTAAAGTCTCATTAATCATTGTTCCACTTCTATAATTGTATGTTTTTTGATAATTCACGTACACACACACGCAGACCACACCATTTGCATAAAATGAATAAATGGAGTAAGATACATGAACAAAAAAAGGATTCATTTATAAAAGAGATGTGACTCAATTACTTCACAATCCTGTTAGCCACTGCTGAATGACACACCATTCCTTTAAAGCTGCACCCTATTGATTTTAAGGTTTATGGAAATGTTATTAATCAACAGAAAAGAATTATCTGCAGTCAGGATTTGGGATGCACCCCTTTAGATTGTTCACCTAATCAGGCTTTTTACATTAAGTGGAAAAAATATTGTTTGAATTGATCTATTTTATTTTCAAAGATATTCTTTTTATTAGATTTCTAGATACAGCTTTATACCATAATCTCTTTACCTCAATGGTCTGCTTGTGACATGAAAGTCCATTTTCAGAGCTTGTTCATCCAAAGTGGTTAAACTCATGCACCGAGTGAGTCACCATTTCAACCACCAAAGCTTCCAGGAGTCACTCCTTCCACACTTTTAAATAGCTGCCCACAAAGCGATGTACGAGCCTTGCTATGGTGTCCAACAGCAATGCCATTTTTAGACCTGCAAACCAGGCGCTCACACACACGGCAATGTACCTGCAGTTAGCTTGTACATTTATTTGTCATTTTGGAAATACTATACCTTTTTAAAATTTCATTAATAATATTGTGTCCCAACTGTTAACCCCTGACACTTTTGTAAACAATTGCAAAGTAAAAAATGGCAATTGATAGGAAATCAATTGAGCAAATATTGTAAGAATGATAGCATAGGTTTTGAAAGATCAAAAAACTCTTTCTCAAAAAGTCAACAAAAAGTTACATGTCGATATGGATTTTACTTCTTATAGCAAACTGACTGTTGCATTATTCAATGTACTCTAGCGTGTTTTTAATATTCAGAGGGCTACTACAGGAGCAAAGTTTTTTTTAACATACCACTCTACATGTACCGATGACATGTATTGTTAAATATTTTAGTTAATATTTTAATACTCCAGTCTAAACAAAAACACATGGAGTTGTTTTTATCTGACATGCGAGAGCACATCGGACTTCCATTGTGTAATGGATGCTTAGTGGTATCTGCATTAACAGAAAACATGTCCAATCTCAAATGGGGAAACTCTGCTCATTAATGACCGAAAGTGTCATTTACAAAATAAGATTACAAAATGCAGGCTACGTGCACAATGTTTTAATCCTGGAAAAATGGAATTGTACTGCTGTTTGAATCGGTGATGCAATTGCGGGAAGGGCTGTTATCCGTTTGTAGTACGGTCATCGAATGGAGATTTGTACAATTATTTTACGAGGAAAACAATAAAAAATAATCTTCCTGCAGACACAACAATACATTTGGAGTCTGTTTCAATGCGGTAACAAATCGTATGATTCAGGAGACAGTTTGTAGCTTAAAGCCTTCAATGTATTACTGTACAAGGCTGTAACTTTGTCCCACTGCTTTACACATAAAGAATGTTTACTTATTTGACATATGCTGTTTTGTTTCCATTTAGGTTGAGGATTTTATTAAGCAGAATAACGATAAAAACTAAGCTATTAACCTGGCATTAGAATATCCATATTATGGGAATTTGCAGTCAAAATATTCAGCCATCAGTAATGAATAAGAACATTTTCAAAAAACAAATAGATCTATTTGCTTTCAGATTGGACCATCCCAAACAATGATGCATATTTTTAAAAAATAAATTCAGACCCCCTAGGACAGTCATTGCTGCTATTAAGCAAATAGCACTCAGAAAGTTAATTGCATTCTGCTTCATTTCAGGGAACATGTATTTTTCCTATTGCTCGGACATTCCTCAGCCTATCATTATGTCCACAGATAGCCAAACACTTGAACAGAACCTAATAATGTTGAAAGCAGAGCCCATTATTCAGCTTGCCCTGTCCCCGAGGAGCAGTCATGAGGTCAGTAGCACAGACTGCCCTAGCACTATCCAGAGATCAGGCCAGGTCACATTCTGCTGACCACAGCTCAACCACTCCCCAGTGTAATAAATTCAGCCACCAGAATCTCCCCAATATCATATATCCAGCTCTGACCATCCCATCTTTCTTCAGACACTGCACATTCGTTTACAATATTTGCTTTAAGTGGATAATAATTTCCATTTTTATTTGGATAAATTAGATTATAAGAGTATTTAGTTTTTATAACCAATACATTTGAGAAGAGACGGGCTGGTCTCTGTTAGGTGCAGATTTAAAGGTTTTGGAGTTAATGCAGATAGCATTTATTGATCTTATTGAGGTAAGTCTTTCCTGTCTGGTGGCTGTATACAGATCTGTCTGTGTGTTGCTGATAGGATTGCTAGCTCATGGGATTATATGTTAGCGATGAGGAAATCCATAAACATCTGGATCCTAGACCAAATCCAACTTTCAACTGTTGATCCAAATGTTTCTGTTCCCAGCCCAGTTCTGCTGGTTGTATATTTCTCCACAGTGATGTTATTAAAGCATCTTACTGCTGAAATTCTTGGATTATCACAGGCCTGTTAACCTTTATAGTGATGGATCCGAAGAGCAAAAAATGGTTTGCAATAATATTCTGAGGATGAAATTATTTTAAGAATAAAAGAGATGCATTTAAATCAAGAGAAAGCTCTAAACTCAGGTGAGGCGTGTGCATGTTTGATCCCAGCACTGGGGGAGGTTATTCTGCAATCCATTAGACACAACTAAACACTTCATGAAATTCCTAATAAAACAGAATGTGATTAAGGAGCAATGATATTTCTGCGTAAGAGAGTTTCTTGTTTGTTGAAACATTTGCTTGCTAATTTAAGAGCAGAATTCTATTGGTGTTCGTGGTTTGGATGCTCTGGAGTTACTGTTGTACATATTAAAGGTACATCTGGGACACCACCTCAGAAAATGCATCACACAAATTAGTGAAAATAGCAGTACTTTGTGGCAAAACTACTCAGTGTTGTGTCACTGAAAACAAATTCCAAGCTGATCCTTCAGAAAGTTTTTTTTTAAATTTAGATTACCCAATTATTTTTTCCAATTAAGGGGCAATTTAGCATGGCCAATCCACCTACTCTGCACATTTTTGAGTTGTGGGGGCGAAACCCACTCAGACACGGGGAGAATATGCAAACTCCACACGGACAGTGACCCAGAGCTGGGATCGAACCTGGGACCTCAGCGCCGTGAGGCGGTTGTGCTAACCACTAGGCCACCATGCTGCCCTTCCTTCAGAAAGTTATTGGAAAAGCTAACCATGGAACAGGAATAATAAAAGCAACTGAAGGATGGCTATATCATGTGGTTACCACCAGGAAATCGCCAATACAGTCAGAAAGATTTTTCAATGCACTGACTGAAATCTTTGAAGTTAGAAAAGGTCAATGATTCTCTTAGGATATTTCAAAATGTTGCCTAGTTTCATAGTGGAGCACTTGATAAAAGTGAAGCACTGTATCATGAATGATTGTGTTCTCCTGTGGCATAGTAACACAAGTAGGCTATTGAGCTCCTCAAGCCTGTCCTGCCATTCGTTGAGAGAATGTCTGATCTGCGCCCTAACTCCATATCGTTCAATACTTCTGTTTGGAAAAAACCTGAGGTAAGATCCTCTGGCTGATTCAGGGCAACGGAATATTCCGGTCCCGCTGACAGTGCACCCAGGCCGTGGGCTTCCCGGTAGCGTGAAGTGGATTCAATGGGAAATCCCATCAACAACGGCAGGACCAGAAGCCTTACAGCCTGCCATTAGCGGAATGCTGCCCACCACCACGAAACACACCACGGAGAGATTAGAGAATCTCACCCCTACTCTCAGTTTTAAAATTAACAATCGATCTAGCATTAATTAATTGCCATTTGTGGAAGAGAGTCCCAAACTCTGCCACCCTTTGTATGTAGACGTGTTTCCTAACGGCACTCTTGAATAGTCTGGCTTTAATGTTCATGCCTCCTAGATTCTCTAGCCAGTAGAAATAACTTCTGTCTGTCCACTCTATTGGTTCACCATCACATGTTGAAAACTTTGCTCAAACCATTCTTAGCCTTCTAAATTCCAGGGAATACAACTGTAGTTTGTGTGATTGCTCTTTTTATCTTAACCCTTGAGGTCCAGGTATGAACCTGCTGAACCCAAGTGTCCCAATGGCCATTATATATCCTTCCTCGGGTATGGTGTCCAGCACTGTTCGAGGTCTTCCAGGTGTGGTATAATTCCCCCAGGCAGCCACTGTAAATCATCATACCCAGGGAATAACCAGCCTGACTGAAAGAGATGCCGTGGGTTTGAATGCAGTGAACGGTAGAGAGTAAAAATACAATTGGCAGAAAATTTCAGTATGAGCTGATTCTTTGGTGTATTCAAGTTGCATTTTTACTTTGACCTGCACAACCCACAATCATGTTCCCGATATCTCCTCCTCACATACATGGGACTGGCTATTTGAATATTCTTTCACTCCTGCCCTAATGTCCCTGAGGTTTTATCACTGATGGTTATATTGGAGATGATCCTTTAAAGAAACGCACATGGTCGCTCTAATTAAACAGCCTTTGGAGTATTTGTAAAATGATGCATTCCATCACTAAATGAATTCCAAGTCGTAAGTCATTTTGATCTTTAAAAGATGTAAATTTTACCATTTATTTCAGTGTTGTAAAATTGACTGTTCAGTTGAAATAATTTGACATAATAAAGCTGGACGTCAAAGAGAAGCACAATCTCAGAATGTGTCTGATGAAACAACAGCTTAAAAAAAATCCATTTTACGGTGATGCTTACTGGAAACTCAATCTGTGTTGTCTAATAAAGATGCCCGGGAAATGGTTCAAATGTATTCAGGTGTTGAGATGACGAATTGTATTAAACCCACATGAAAAATGTGGATGTTCCCTTTGGGTTTTGTTAGTTTTAGTGCCAGTTTGACATCAGTGTGATCCCTATAGCTGTAATGATACTCCTGCACACCAAGTCATGTGCAATGAAAACATTTACACGAAACAGAGATTACCACAAAATGTATTTTGTTTCGCAAGTAAGTAAGAATAGTTTGCACATTACGCCACAGAATTAACATTCTGAATTACAAGCTGGAGTATGCAGAAGAGAATGATAAAGAAAAGAAAATTTGGTTTAATAAGGGCAGATAAAAAATTTTAAAGCAGCTGATATTTTTCCTTTCTTCAAACTAATCAGACCTATCTTAAAAGGACATACATGTTGTAAATGTAAGTTTTTATACAAATACTAATGTATGATCCTCACTGTTTGTATACTGAATATGAATATGACCAAACAACTGAAACCGAACAGCCAGATATTGCCATTTTGATTTCTAATTGCTACAGGCAAATAGATAAAAGCCCTACAATTATTTAACTTTAACATCCTAATTATAGTTTGTTGTTTGGATTTAATCCCCACCTAAGGATACTTACTTGTTCAACTATCATTCAAAATAAAATTCTTAGGATAAATGGAAAAGATAAACAGGGCAAATCATCTCTGCAATTTCATACTTACATTCTTTGCAACTAGAACTTCATGTTTTATTTGTAAGGGAAATTATTTTGTATTACCTAAAAAACTCAGAATTCAAAGCGTTCTCCATTAATTTTCTGTTCGTAGCTGGTGTGATGTAAGAGGGCTTTCATTGGAAAACACTCCAAACTACACAAAAGTAAACCAAACGTTTGGACCTTTCTGTGAAGCAGTATTTGAATTAAAAACAAGATAAGGGGCTGGTTTAGCTCACTGAGTTAAATCGCTGGCTTTTAAAGCAGACCAAGCAGGCCAGCAGCACGGTTCGATTCACGTACCAGCCTCCCCGGACAGGCGCCGGAATGTGGCGACTAGGGGCTTTTCACAGTAACTTAATTGAAGCCTACTCGTGACATAGAACATAGAACTGTACAGCACAGTACAGGCCCTTCGGCCCACAATGTTGTGCCCAACTAGTCTGAAACCAAGATCAAATCAACCTACCCCCAATCATTCTAGTGCACTCCATATGCCTATCCAATAACCGCTTGAAAGTTCCTAAAGTGTCGGACTCCATTACCATAGCTGGGAGTGCGTTCCACGCCCCAACCACTCTCTGAGTAAAGAACCTATCTCTGACATCCCTCCTATATCTTCCACCATGAACCTTATAGTTATGCCCCCTTGTAACAGCTACATCCACCCGAGGAAAAAGGTCACTGAACGTCCACTCTATCTATCCCTCTCATCATCTCAATTAAGTCACCTCTCTTCCTCCTTTGCTCCAATGAAAAAAGCCCTAGCTCCCTCAACCTTTCCTCATAAGACCTACCCTCCAATCCAGCAATAAGCAATTTTCATTTCATTTCATTTTCATAATGTGCATTCTTTAGGTCACTTTCATCTCTCAGCAGAATGATAGAATCCATTTGGCCAGGCATTAATAATAAGAGAATTCACTTTTTTACATAAAAATAACGATTAATAAGTATACATATTTGCTAAATCTGCAGATAGTAAAATGCAGAACTGAAACTCTATACGAGTTCCAAACTGATCTTGTAATTAGAGGTTTAGAATTTCTATCTGTAGTGCAGCAATAACTTATAGAACATTGAGTTTATATTCATTTATCAAAGTGAAAATATTTCACTTGTAACTATTTATTTTCAGTTGATCTAAATATCAAGTAAAATTAGTATTAAAAAAAATTGAATTGGAGCTGTTCAGTTCTTAACTGTTAGAAGCTATCCTTGCTGTATGCTTTATTTAATTTCCAATTCAGAAATATATTATCCCACGTTAAAATATGTATCAACGGCGAACAGCACTTGATAGTAGCTGGATACTATGTGTGCCAAACAATTCAATTACGATTTTTTTTCTAGGAACTGATTAAAGTTGGTGCAGAATCCGACTCATTAGGAATTGGACTGTATGCTACTATTTCTAGGTACAGGTCTTACTGGAGTTACAATATAAACATAAATAATTATCAGCCACAAAATTCAACACATCAGAATATTTTCACCCTGCCATATACTTTTAATAGTGTCTTGAAACTAAGGATCTGAATATTTATTTATATATTCCAAAACATTGAGGAGTCTTTTCACAAAAGCAGGAGCTTTTGTTTCATATCTGGTGTTGAAATATTATCAAATAATGTTTCTACATCAGCTCCTGAAGCTGTTTTCCCTGTTTACTAATACATTCAAATGTGAGAAGCTGTGGAAAATATAAATGGAAAATTGTTTGTTAACAATTTGCCAAAATTGCTGAACAAATGAACTTGTTATTAAAAATGGATTGAAAGCAGCATTACCATACTATAGATGCTATGCAGTTTATTCAATACACTAAGACACTAAGCTTGCTTAAGCTTGAGCATGTTATGAATGTCCAGTGCCGCATTTGTAATTGTTAATAAATTTGGTACTATGCAATTACAATTTTTCTACTTGCCCTTTTATTTGGAGTAAATGTTTACGATTATATTTTTATTGAATTCTAACTGCTATGAATTTTTTTTTAAATTGACATTCCGACTTAAAGATGTTGGGCTCTGAAGTGCATACTTTAAAAACCGTTTATTTTTAAACGTAAAAGGTCATGCTGTCATAGTCCCAGATGACCATTGGCTGCTTTCCCCTTTGAGGGGAGGAAGAGAAAGCTGATTGATAGCGAGTTAACCTGAGGATCACCACACCTCAGGCAAGGGGCAAGGTTGAGAAGGCGGGGTGTAAATAACCTCAGCCAGTACAGGAATTGAACCGATACTGTTGGCTTTGCTCTGCATCACAAACCAGCTATCTCGCCAAGTGAGCTAAATCAGCTGGCTGACTGGCCTCCTCCTGCACTGTAGGGATTCTAGGATTCTATGAAAACAATTCAAGTTTCCACAGGACTAAAACAGACCTTTTCTCTTTCAATATTGTTTGGACAATGAGTATTACAATCCAGCAGCAGGAATTTGTATTTTTTACAGTTTAGAAAATAGCATTTGCGAAATCTATCAAATAAAATTTGCACGTCTGTGAAAGTGTGAGGCACTAATTGAATGATGGTTACTTAGCAACAACAAAAGAAGAAACAATACAAACACTTGCAGGTGTAAGGTCAATTGAAGCATGGTGTGGTCCATGCATATCTTTTATTTTATTATGCTTAACATTCACGCTAACAATGAAAAGGTGTTCCTGAAGCCTGCCAATGCCAATCAAGACACCAAAAGTATTATTAATAATACAATTATTGGGGCTGGTTTAGCTCACTCAGCTAAATCGCTGGCTTTTAAAGCAGACCAAGGGGCAGCACGGTAGCATTGTGGATAGCACAATCGCTTCACAGCTCCAGGGTCCCAGGTTCGATTCCGACTTGGGTCACTGTCTTTGCGGAGTCTGCACATCCTCCCGTGTCTGCGTGGGTTTCCTCCGGGTGCTCCGGTTTCCTCCCACAGTCCAAAGATGTGCAGGTTAGGTGGATTGGCCATGATAAATTGCCCTTAGTGTCCAAAATTGCCCTTAGTGTTGGGTGGGGTTACTGGGTTATGGGGATAGGGTGGAGGTGTTAACCTTGGCTCTTGCCAGGAGCCGGTGTAGACTCGATGGGCTGAATGGCCTCCTTCTGCACTGTAAATTCTATGTAAATCTATATGTAAGTAGGCCAGCAGCACTGTTCGATTCCCGTACCAGCCTCCCCGGACAGGCGCCGGAATGTGGCGACTAGGGGCTTGTCACAGTAACTTCATTGAAGCCTACTCGTGACAATAAGCGATTTTCATTTCATTTCATTTCATTTGGAATTGCGCAGGACGAACACAGCACCGTGTACTGGTTATGAATGAATATAATGTTGTGAACATGTTCAAACAGTAATATTGTAATAATGTGTTCAATCACTTCAATGTCCTAATGGAAATGAGACAAAAGAATCTGATTCAGTGAATGTGGCACAAGACTGGCCCACGGTATAAAAGCTACCACTAGGGGCGCCAAATATCTTCATCTAGTCCTTGCAAGTGTTCAGGGTAGCATCCATAATATAGAAGAGATGGGACCACGAGGGACTAGTGGCCACAGTGTGATTAAATTTGTGATTATCTAACAATCAACTGTAAGACGGACCAGCCAGGAAATATACAATTGTAAAACAGCAACTTTCAAATGGAGGACAGCCAAACTTTAGACAATTAACTAGAAAATACAGCAGTAAGATTTCTTATTTGAGGGAATAAAAGGAATGCTTCTTAAATTAGAGTGCTGAATATGCAAGATAAGCCTTGGAAAATTAAGTGGAAGCTGCAGAAGCAGCTCCCAAATGGATCAATAGGTCAATTAAAATGGGAATAAGAAAAAAATAACTATACAGCGGATGCAGGAGAAATCTTATAGAAATTGCTCAAACAGGTAATTAGAGAATCAAAAAGGGCCCCAAGTCTTAACCACGGTGTTAAACAATAACAGAAAAGAGTTGAGATATTAAAGCGAATAGATTGTTATTTTCCAGGAATAGTAAAGAGAACAGTAATCACTAAATACCCAGCCCAATGTCCTTTGGGATTTTGAAATTATTACAGAAGGACCACTTGAAAAGTTAGAGGTATACAAGGCTCCAACATTCATTGCGTGTTGTAATTGCATAAGAAGGAGACAATGTTCAATTTGTGGGACACTGATTATTACCAAGAATAGAACCATAGAATCCCTACAGTGCAGAAAGAGGCCATTTGGTCCATCGAGTCTGCACCGACCCTCTGAAAGAGCTCCTACCGTGGCCCATTCCCCCACCCTATCCCCGTAACCCCATAACCACACCTAATCTGCACAACTTTGGACTGTGGGAGGAAACTGGAGCACCCGGAGGAACCCCGCACAGACATGGGAGAAAGTGTAAACTCCACACAGTCACCCAAGGCTGGAATTGAATCTGGGTCCCTGTCACTGTAAGGGAGCAGTGCTAACCGCTGTGCCACCGTGCCACCCCTTGTGGATTCATTAGGAATCCATAAACTGGCAGCAAACACATATGGGGGCAAACCTAAGCTGCACAAGCACCACCCAAACAAACCAAACCTATTCCACGAGAAGAAAACTAGTATATCAATACCTAAGCCAGAAAGAACTTACATGGATTTTGAAGCTGCTGCCTGCCCAAAACTATTTGATCTTTCTGAAGACCCCATAAATAAAAAGCGCCTTTTGATCTTCCATACGATATAGTTCAGAAAGTTTCTGACAGGTTTCCATCTAAAAGATACAGGCTAGGACACAGCACTGGATCTTAAAAAATAACTCAGTACTCACAGGAATTGGGTGAATTAGAATGTTAAAACTCGCAGGGGTCAGCTACAGAACATTCTGGGCGAGATTCTCCCATATGGGGAGAAATCGTAAGGCTGGCGTCAAATCCGGGTGGGTTTGACGCCAGCCCCCCCCTTCCCGACCGGGAACCGATTCTGGTCCCCGGACGGGGCTAGCAGCCCGACGCCGTAAGCTCCGGCATCACGGGCTTAACGAATTTCGTTAAGCCCGCTTGCCCGAGTTAGCGCCGGCTGACGCGTCATATGACGTCAGCCGCGCATGCGTGGATTGGAAGACTCCAACCCGCGCATGCGCGGATGACGTCATCGCGTATTTGCGCGAAACCCGCGCATGCGCGGGCCGGGATGCCCCTCAGCCGCCCCGCGAATGGATACTGCGGGGCGGCGGAAGGACAAATAGTGCGCGGGCATCGGGCCCGCTGCCCGCGATCGGTGCCCACCGATCGCGGGCCCATGGCACCCTTGGCACGGCCGTGGTACTGCCGTGCCAATCGGTGCCATGGTTATAAAATGCAAGTGTTTACGGCCGTTTTTACGAACGGCCAGACCAGGTGTGTTTGCCGTTCGTAAAAACAGCCGTAAAGGGCTGGGAACTCGGCCCATCTATCAGCTGTGAATCGGTGCCGGCCGTAAAAAAACGGCGGCAGCGATTCGTGTCGGGAGTTGGGTGTGGGGGGGGGGGGGAGAATAGCGGGAGGGCGTCGGAACAGCGTGGCCGTAAAATTTTACGAGCCACGCTATTCTCCGCACCGTCGGGAGTGCGGAGAATCTCGCCCTCTATGTTTCCAATATGCATGCATGGCTTGCCAATGCTGATGACGTAAATATATGAATTGTAGATACAAAGGATATATTTCTAATTTCAAGGCACACGCTACAGGGAGGAAATCTTTCCCCAGTGAACTTACATGAACCCTTATGATTGTTCTTTTTTTTAAGAAAACATGACAATGCATTTAGACATGACAATGCAAAGAAAACATGACAATGCAAAGAATTAATAGAATAATGAAACTAATTATCAGAATATTTGAATAAAGATATTCAAAATGAATGTGAATGTTTAACAGTACAATGGGCACATTATACTTAGAGCACAAAATATGTTCCTTAAAGTTCAATGATATTCTTCCTGATTTCTTGAATTATATTGAAGTTTCTCTCTGTGGGATGGGATGATAGGCCGGGATTTTCCGTTCCAGGATCAAAGGGCTCCCGCCAGCAGAGAATTGGGACTGTGTGCCATTGACGCTAAGCTTTGCCGAGGTGGTATTCTCAGAAATATGCATAGCAGCGAACACGCCGGTTCGCTAGCCCTTACTGGTTTCGGCCGTCATTTTGAAGGGTGCCCTGATCCCAGCGCGCAGAGACAGGTCCCCTCTGCCCTACAATGCAAATCACGACACCCCACTCCCCCCTCTTCACTGACAAGGGGAGCACCGCCAACCCCTCATCAAGGAGGGACATCGTCTCCCCACCATGGGAATAACAAGTTACCGACCCCACCACACATGCATGAGCATGACCCAACACCGCCACTTGACACCCTCCCTCAGCCTGCCCCTCCCTTCAGCCACCCCCCCTTTAGTCACCCTCACCCCCTCCCACCTCGGGCAGATCCCCCTCTTCAGGCCCCCCTTTTAGTCCACACCCTCTGGCATTGCTAATGGGTTACTCCCCCTGGCACCATGGCACTGACACCCTGGCAGTGACATCCTAACCTGGACGCTGGTCCCTGAGTAGGAGCAAGGAGGTTCGCCCATTGCTCAAGATATCCACTGCTTGCTGAAGTCTAGGTCTGAGGCGTTCAAGTCAGGCGACCCTGACCTATACAAGAAAGCCAGATATGATGGCAAAAGACAGTACCGGACCAAGCTCGAGTCCCACACGGACCCCCGCCGACTATGGCAAGGTCTGCAAGACATAACGGGCTACAAAATGAAGGCATGTAAAATCACCAGCTCCAATGCACCCCTCCCTGATGAGCTCAACGCATTCTAAGCATGCTTTGAACAAGAGGTTAGCGAGAGCTCGCCCTCCACCCCAGAAGCCTCGGATGAACTTGTATCTGAGATCACCATTGCAGATGTCAGAGCAGCCTTCTCGAGTCAACCCTAGGAAAGCCACTGGGCCGGATGGGGTACCTGGATGGGCACTCACGTCTTGCGCGGATCAGCTGGCGTGGGTATTCGTAGACATCTTCAACCTTTCTTTACAACAATGAGGTCCCTATCTGCTTCAAGAAGACGACCATCATCCCTGTACCAAAAGAAAAGCCAATGGCTATCGCCCAGGGGCTCTGACATCCATCATCATGAAGTGCTTCGAAAGGTTAGTCATGACACAAATCAGCTCCAGCCTCCCGGATTGCCTTGATCCACTACAGTTCGCCTACCGCTGCAACAGATCCACAGCAGAAGCCACCTCAATGGCCCTGCACTCTACCCTGGAACACCTAGATACCAAAGACACCTATGTGAGACTCCTATTTATCGACTACAGCTCAGCCTTCAACACCATCGTTCCTACGAAACTCATCTCCGAACTCCGTGGCCTTGGCCTCGGCTCCTCCCTCTGCGACTGGATCCTGAACTTTCTAACTCACAGGCCACAGTCATTAAGGATAGGCAACAACACCTCCTCCACGATCATCCTCAACACCGGTGCCCCACAAGGCTGTGTCTTCAGCCCCCTACTATACTCCTTATACACCTATGACTGTGTGGCCAAATTCCCCTCCAACTCAATTTTCAAATTTGCTGATGACACCACAGTAGTGGGTCGGATTTCAAACAATCCTGTTGGATGACAAGACAGAGTATAGGAATGAGACAGAGAATCTGGTAACTGGTGCGACAACAATAATCTCTCCCTCAATGTCAACAAAACAAAAAAGATTGTCATCGACTTCTGGAAGCGTAGTGGAGAACATGACCCTGTCTGCATCAATGGGGACAAAGTAGAAAGGATCGAGAGCTATAGTTAAAAAAGCCCACCAACGACTACTTTCTCAGAAGACTAAGGAAATTTGGCATGTCACCTACGCCTCTTACCAACTTCTACAGATGCACCATAGAAAGCATTCTTTCTGGTTGGATCACAGCTTGTATGGATCCTGCTCTGCCCAAGACCACAGGATATAACAAAAGGTCGTGAATGTAGCCCAATCCACCACGCAAACCAGCCTCCCATCCATCGACTCTGTCTACAATTCCCGCTGCCTCAGAGAGGCAGCCAGCATAATTAAGGACCCCACGCACCCCGGACATAGTCTCTTCCACCTTCTTCCGTCAGGAAAAAGAGACCAAAGTTTGAGGTCACTTACCAACCGACTCAAGAACAGCTTTTTCCCTACTGCCATCAGACTTTTGAATGAACCTAGCTCGTATTAAGTTGATCTTTTCTCTACACCTTGCTGTAACCGTAGCATTATATTCTGCAGTCTCTCCTTCCTTCCCTATGTACGGTATGCATTGTTTGTACAGCATGCAAGAAACAATACTTGTCACTGTATACTAATACATGTGACAATAATAAATCAAATCAAATCAAATCAAAAAACGTCCCCCTCTGCCACTGTCAGGCTTCATGAGGACGGTCCCTCAAGGGTCCTGGGGTTTGGGTGGGCTTGGGCTGTGGATTTGGGTTTGACTCTGGGACCCTCCCCCTGGGATACAGGTCCCGTGCCTGGATGGCTCCTTCCACCCCTGGGCAACCTGAAGATCACTCTTGGCATGGAGACCTCAGGCCGCTCTCTGTTCAAAATCCTCATCCTTGTCTGACCTGTTTAAACTTTGAAGTGGCCATCTCACTCTGAACCTCAGGATGACTTCCCTTTTCTTTACATCTGCTCCATGAGCCCTATAATTTTAAAACTGCTGCTTTATTAAGTGTCAGAGCCTTTGTCAAAAACCCATAACGCTTGAAAAGCCTTGAAATCCCCCGATATCCTTTGAAATGCAAAGCATTCATTCAATTTCACAGTGCAGTACCTTTAACTTGCCTTTGATTGACAGGTTAATGGTTCAAATACAGCTTCCAGAAGGTTTGTTTATTTATCTTTCCCTTCATGCTTGAATGCATCTGAAGTATCCTTCATTGGTCCTAACCACAATGTTTATAAACATTTTTGCCTTGATTAACAGTTTCTGGCCACTTCAAAGCAGGTAAGAACTTTCTTTTTTAAAACACAGAAAACACTTAGCATTGCTCCTCTCCCTATTCTTTGCTTTGTATTGCCCCTCCTTGTTCTTCCTACCTAAGTGTATCACTTCACACTTTTTGCATTAAGGTCCACCCATTACATCAGTCTATGCCCTGTTTAAGTCTACCACTATCCTCCTCACAGTTCACAATGCTTCCAAGTTTTGTATCGCCAGCAAAGTTTGAAATTGTGCCCCGTTAATCTAAGAGTGGGGCCCAGGTGTCTTTGTAGTCATGGAGAATCCACGGTGCTTCCAAAATAGCACTAGGAACCTGGATCTGGAAGTCCTATCCCATTTCTAACGGATTCTATTTTTGGTGGTAAGGGAATGGTGGCAGCAATTGGGGAAAGCCAAAATCAGCAGCGCCATTTGAATTCAAACAGACCCTATTTTCACAAAGGTGAGGTCTTTATCCCAGAGGGTGTAACTTACACATTTTTAGGGTTGGTGTTAATGTTTAAAATGGGCGCGTTTTAAAAAATGCATTTTTAAAAATTTGTTTTTGGGGTGTGGGCATCACTGCCTGGGCCAGCAGTTGTTGCCCATCCCTAATTGCCCTTGAACCAAACTAGGCCAATTCAGTGGGGAGTAGTTTTTTTTTGTGTTTTTTTTTGGAAGCGGGGAGTAGTTAAGAGTCAACCACATTGCTGTGTGGGTCTGGAATCACATGTAGGCCAGACCGGGTAAGAATGGCAGATTTCCTACCCTAAAGAGCATTTATGAACCAGATGGGGTTTTTTTTACGACTATTGACAATGGTTTCATGGTCACCATTATAACTTTTAATTCCAGATTTTTATTGAATTAAAATTTCACCATCTGCCATGGTGGGATTTGATCTCAGGACCCCAGAGCATTACCATGGTTCTCTGGATTACTAGTCCAGTGACAATATCACTACACCTCTGCCTCCCCAGTTCTGTGGAAGTGTCAAGTTGCCAAGTTATTTAAATCCCCAACCCTTTAAATTTTGAAAAAAAGCATGTCTTTTATTGTAAGTTGAAAGAAAATCTGTGCTTGCAGTTTCAATAAATGTTTATTGACAAAAATTCAAACTGTGTTCCTGGATCACCATTGCTCTCACTGTTTTCCTGGGTCACCGTTGCTCTCACCATGTTTCTGAGGCACCGTTGCTCTCATGGCTTTACTGGGGCAACTTTGCTCTCACTGTATTCCTTGGCACTGTTGCTCTCATTGTGTTCCCAGGGCACCATTGCTTTCACTGTATTCCCGGCACACCATTGTTCCACTGTGCTCCAGGGGCAGCATTGCTTTCACTGTGTTCCCGGGGCACCATTGCTCTCACTGTGTTCCTGGGCACCGTTGCTCTCATTGTGTTCCCGGGCAACATTGCTCTCACTGTGTTCCCGGACATCATTGCTTTCACTGTGTTCCTGGGCACTGTTGCTCTCACTGTGTTCCCGGACACCATTGCTCTCACTGTGTTCTCTGTCTGCTGCAATGTTCAGACAACAATTTGATGGTATGTTTGAAGATGTGGGTACTGGAGTGAAGAGTTTTGATGGGCTGAATCGATGCATTTTGGCTTTAGCTCTTAATACTATTCTCAGCATATGAGTTATGCATCAAGATTATTTCAAACGTCTTGCTATTGTTAGATAGACCTGGTTGCGTGGGAGTATTTGAAATTGGGTCTGGCAAAAATGCAGCCGGCCGATTGCCAAAGCTCAACTAGAAAAGCATCCAGATCAATGATCATGTTTTGAACTTAAGTGCTAAATTCTGGTCAATACAGGAAGCCTGTGATCACATCAGGAAAGGTGCAGAAGGATGCTGCCAGAATTCTGAGGAATGATCAGATCAACTGGCCTTATTCGAATTGAAATGGAGAAGGCTAAGGGGAGATATAATTGAGGTATATAAAATTATGACGGTCCTAGATACAGTGGAGAAATTGGTCCTATTTCCATTACTCGAGATCAATAATCAGGGGACATAGGTTTAAAGTAATTGGTGGGTTAAAAGAGGTGTAATTTTTTTAACCTAGAGGATGGGTGACCTGGAGCTCACTGCCTCGAAAGGTCGTGGAGACAAACATTCACTGGGTTAAACAAAAACACTTGGATATACAGTTGAGATGTCATGGCCTAGAGGGCTACAGGCTAAGAGTTGAAGGTAGAATTAGACTGGATAGCTTTTTGGTTGGCATGGTCACAATGTGTCAAATGGCCTCCTGTGTGCTGTAAACCTTTCTATGTTTCGAAATCAACCCGCACGTGCAGAAGCCACTTACTTTTATGACATGACATAACACACAACGAAACACAGTGAGATACAGCATGATCTTCCTCAGCAAGGGACCTTAACCACCAACTTTACATCAGTATGAATCTGTTCTAGCTCTTTTAACTGACAATGCGAATTCAATGATAATTTATGGACCATTTTGTGCTGTGAACCTCTGCCCTTCAGGAACCGGGTGAAGACAGCTCAAAAGCCATTTTACATAGAACCTAACAACTAGCAGATGGGAGAGATCTTGTCAGTTTAAGTAGCAGCGAGGTACAAAAGATAAAAGGACAATGTATACTGACGCCCCATGGCATCCAATTGCCCACTGTAGAATGGTGTTCTATTATCCATTCCATCCGATAAAAAAAAGCAAAGTTGCCCATAAGTTGGAGAAGAACGTCCTTTTAAACAACCCTTCAGATCAAAAAGGTCCACATTCAAAAGATATTTTTTGATGTTAAAAAAAAACTAGCTTTGGATTTTCTGTTTTTACCTCAGAATGATTGCTACGATGATCTATTGTCTACTTCGTTTCCATTTTACACATCTTAGATTTACTTAATCAATTTATTTAATCACAAATGTGTTCCTTTGTTGCAAGACACAAGGCAGTTTAGGTTCTCAAAGGGACAACAGCATGATGTTCATACTTGAATAAACTCTTTCATGTCCACTCTAGCTTCAACCTGAAAGGAAAGTCAGATGGCACTGACATCCCCCGTAATTTGTTTCGAATGTCACAGTAAGTAATCAGATGTGTGCCGCTATTGCGCCCACACGGTCTCACGCGTGCCCTTGTTGCTGGGCATTTTGTGCCTGATTTACCATGAATACAAGTCAAGTTGCTCCTGTCAGCAATGCTGTATGTGCTCCCTTAAGAGCGTTTTGAGGCTGAACTAATGTCTTTTTCTGTTTTGTCCTTTAACTGACTTGAAAACGCTGCTCTCTCTTCATCTGTGCCTCCACTGAACTGGAAACTTTGACCTACTGGGTACTCTATTTCCATTCAAAACTGTCTGCATCCACGTCAAACATTCTGAGAAATAATAAATAAATAAATATTTGTACAGTAATGAAGCACTTTTTTGGAAAATATTTGTATTCAAGTTTTTGATATTTTAACATTTTAAACACACAACCCAAAGGTGTGCAGGTTAGGTGGACAGCAAAGAAAGCAACACAAACCCCAAACTGTCCTCCCCCCCCCCCCCACCCCAACCCCAGTAACCTCAACCGAACCAACCCCACTTTGCCTCCCCTCCCCTCCCCCTTAACAGTTGACGGTAACCAGCTCCTTGAAATGTACGACAAACAAACCCCCATCTCTTGTGGAATCCCTCACAAGACCCCCCCCCTTCAAAGCAAATTTCATCTTTTCCAGATACAAAACTTAATTAGATCCCCCAGCCACACCGAGGCACAGGGTGGATTGACTGCCCTCCACCCCAACAGAACCCGCCTGCGAGGCGAAAGCTAAAACATCTGCCCCCCCCCACCTGCAGCTCTGACAAGTCTGCCACCCCATATAATAATAATAATCTTTATTTTTAAAATAACATTTAAAGTCCCCAATTGTTTTCTGATTAAGGGGCAATTTATTGTGGCCAATCCACCTAACCTGCACATCTTTGGGTTGAGACCCACTCAGACACGGAGAGAATGTGCAAACTCCACACAGACAGTGACCCGGGGCCGGAATCAAACCCGGGTCTCCGACGTCATGAGGCAGCAGTGCTACCCACTGCGCCACCGTGCCGCCTATAATAATCTTTATTAGTGTCACAAGTAGGCTTACATTAACAGTGCAATTAAGTTACTGTGAAAATCCCCCGTCACCACACTCCAGTACCTATTTGGGTGCACTGAGGAAGAATTCAGAATGTCTAATTCACCAAACAAGCATGTCTTTTGTTGCTCTTTTTAATAATGATGCTCTTTAGAGTCGCCAGGTATCAAATTGTACCACCACAAGGCTTTACCGGATATCGATCAAAGGACCAGACAATCAGTTAGTCAGTGCAAGTTCAAAGATAGTTTATTTGCACTTCGACATGCAACACAAAACACTGCATGTTAAACTACACCTAATAACTACAATAACCTATACTTAACATCAGGGCAACTGGCTCTATGCAGGTGGACAAGGCCTTTGTCCGGATCTTGCGTGGCTGGGTGGAAGAAATGGCTCTATTTCTGCTGGGCTCATCCGTCTGGTAGCGATTGTTGGTCTTGAACTTGTCTGTCTGGTTGTTACGCTGCACTTGGGTTGGCATAGGCCGGATCCAAGAGAGACCGAGCACATGGCTGAGCCTCTTCTTATCCCTCTGGGATTTCGCACTCTTTGGGGTGGTTCTTAACTTGGCCCCAATAATTCGACAGGCTTCGACCACTTCCTTCGATTTTGGCCAATAAAGAGGTGGGTGCCTTGTTGGCTGGGCATGTCCTTAGCGGTCATTGAACTTGGCTGTTTGGGCTCTCTGAGTAAAGGGAGTGGCGCCGCTTAGTCTGTATCTGTATCGGTTACCTGAGTACAGTCCTTTTGTTCTGGGGAAGTGGGCCATTAGAATGCAAACGAGTGGGGGTTTCGATCACATCTAGCTATCTGGGTTGCAAATACAAACACAAGATCTGAGTGTCTGAGTCCTGGGTTGGCCATAATTCCCATGGTCCTTTACAGGTGGCCATCTCAGATGGCTACACATTCAATACTTGAATGGGGGACTCGGCTCCAAATTCACGTGCTCGACCGCCCACATGGTGCTGAAGAATGAAAATCCGGGATGAGGGAGGCAATCAGGAATTGGGGAGCTCTTGGTTCCACGGTGGCATTGTGGATAGCACAATCGCTTCACAGCTCCAGGGTCCCAGGTTCGATTCTGGCTTGGGTCACTGTCTGTGCGGAGTCTGCACATCCTCCCCGTGTCTGCGTGGGTTTCCTCCGGGTGCTCCGGTTTCCTCCCACAGTCACAAAGATGTGCAGGTTAGGTGGATTGGCCATGATAAATTGCCCTTAGTGTCCAAAACTGCCCTTAGTGTTGGGTGGGGTTACTGGGTTATGGGGATAGGGTGGAGGTGTTGACCTTGGGTAGGGTGCTCTTTCCAAGAGCTGGTGCAGACTCGATGGGCCGAATGGCCTCCTTCTGCACTGTAAATTCTATGTAATGTAACAATGAGTTCAGTCGATAAACTTGAAATTTAAGTTTTGGATGGAAGGTTCCATCAGCCCCTTTCAGGAACACTGCTTTGGGTGTGGCGTGTCTGAAAGAAACTGACCACAACAGGTAAAGGACGAACCATGGTCTGACGCAAAGCAGTTTCACAAGGAGGCAAATCTTTGCTGAAACAATTGTTAGGCTACCGATTTACATTTGAAATGAGCTTAGCATCAGTCTCCAGGGCTTGTCTACTGAACAGCTGATTTAATATGGCAGGCTCTGCACTTATGGAACAAAATAGATATGTGCACATCTTTTGCCTTATTGGACCCTGAGATGTTTGTTTTACACCCGTAAAATGGTTCAGCATAAGGCAGTGATATCTGCTGGGACTACTCAAAATGGAATCTACCCAACGGTGCTATGAACAGACTATAACTTAAGTCCCATGTCCTGTTCTAGATATTGAGACTTAAAGGAGACGGTCTTACCCTGTAGCACTGCCAAAAGACGCGAGAAGACTGATTCCCTGCGCCAGGCGATTTAGTTCTAAGGAGAAGCTGGAGCCTTTCAGAATAGAAAAGGGACAAGATCGTGGTGATCTTATCAATATATTTAAAAAATTTAATCAAAAATGACAGCGCTTTCCAAACCTGTGACCTCTGCCTCCTAAACGGACAAGGGCAACAGATACATGGGAATACCACTCCCTGTAAGTTTCCTTCCAAGCCACTCACAATTCTGACTTGGAAATATATTGACCGTTGCTTCACTGGGTTAAAATCCTGGAACTCCCTCACTGACAGCACTGTGGGTGTACCTATAACACATGACTGCAACAGTTCAAGAAGACAGTTCACCGGCACCTTATCAAGGACAATTAGGGATGGGCAATCAATAAATGCTGGCCTAGCCAGCAACACCTATGAATGAATAAAACAGCCCCCATCCAGGATTTTCTCGGTCACCCCCCGCCCCGCCCCCCAGTACTTCAAAGTCACTCAACTGAAGGGAGATGTCTGGAAAGCAGCACGGTAGCACAAGTGGATAGCACTGTGGCTTCATAATGCCAGGGTTCCAGGTTCGATTCCCCACTGGGTCACTGTCTGTGTGGAGTCTGCATGTTCTCCCCGTGTCTGCGTGGGTTTCCTCCGGGTGCTCCGGTTTCCCCCCACAGTCCAAAGGTGTGCATGTTAGGTGGATTGGCCATGATAAATTTCCCAGAGTGACCAAAAAGGTTAGGAGGGGCTATTGGGTTACGGGGATAGGGTGGTAGTGAGGGCTTAAGTGGGTTGGTGTAGACTCGATGGGCCAAATGGCCTCTTTCTGCATGGTATATTCTATGTTCTATGTAAGCACTTATCTCAGTTTGAAGTGGTACAGGAGCAGTCAATCAAAGCTTGATGTGGTTAGTTTCACAGCTGACCACTTCAAAGTTACTCAACCAAGAAGGGAGCTGAATGGAACAATGCTGACGGCTGGGTGTGCGTGGAAGCTGTTAATCAGCCTAGTATGATCCAATATCAAAGCAAAATGAATGAAAGGCTTGCAGATCAAAGATCTGAGGTTGTTTAAACCCAGGTGACTGGTTTTATCTTTCCAGGAATTGACAGGTGCTGCTTCCCGAGCCTCAGCCAGCAGGTGTATTGCCCAGATGAGGTTTAAAGCAGTGATTTCTTTTCACTGCCTATGTCTGGTTTGCTCTCTGGCATCCAATCACGGGTCTCTCTTCTGTGGGGCTTCAAGGCAGTAGTCTCTTCTGAGGGGGTCTATGGGATTGGCTCTGTATTTAGAGGGTCTCTGGGACGGGGGTTTCCTCAATCAGGAGGTCTCTGCAGAGGGGCCTCTTTATTTAGGGTGTCTATGTGGGGGGTCTCTTTATTTTGTGGGTCTGTGGTGAGGGGTGTCAGTTTGGGGTAGGGTAGGCAGATCACGCATTGTGGGGGAGAGGGAGGGGCCCTCCGATGAACTTTGGGGGAAACTTCCTTAAAGAGTTAGATCCTTGACCACCACAAGGTCCATCACATCAGGTACACTCTTGACAGAACCAGAACCAATTCTCACCCACATTCCCAGCTCAGAGGGCCAGAGAATCACAGGGGCCTGGAGAATATGGGGCGGGATTCTGTGATCCTGAGGCTAAATGTTGACGTCGTCGGAAGTGCCGTTGCGTTTCTCGACGGCGTCAACACGGCCTTAGGATCAGCAATTCTGGCCCCTACGTTCATGCCGCTCCAGCTGCTGGTCCCGGTGTCATATGGGCGTCGCGGGGGTCCGCGCATACGCAGTGGCACCAGCGCCAACGCGCACATCGCAGAGGCTTCCTTCAACCTGCCGGCCCCGACGCAACATGGTGAAGGACTACAGGGGCCGGAGCAAAAGAAAGGAGGCCGCCAGCCAGAGAGGCCAGTTCGCCGATCAGTGTGCCCCGATCGCGGGCCAGACCACATCGGAAGCCCACCCCGGGGTCGGACCCACCCTCCCCCCCCCCCCCACCCCACAGGCCGCCCCCCCCCCCGACCCTTCCACGGCATGTTCCCTCCGGCTGAGAGTAGGTGTGGACGGCGGCGGCGGGACGCGGCATTTTTAAGATGGCTGTTCGGCCCATCCCAGGCCGAGAATCGACGGGCCGGCAACGTAAAGCGGCCTCCAACCAGCACCGCGCCAACCACGGCAGCACCAATGACACCAATTCTCCACTCTGCGGAGAATCGCGTGCTGGCGTCGGGGCGGCGTGGCGCGATTCCCGCCGGTCGTGGGGATTCTCTGGCCCGGCCCCGGGCTGAGAGAATCCCGCCCATGGTGCCCAACCTGGTAATAGGATGCAAATGGGTCTGAATGAAGCCTGTGCATCCTCCCACTGCCATTTTTTCCCCGACGTTGGATTCTCTGTCACATCAAGAACTCAGTGGTGCACGCCGGAGAATCCAGTCCACAGTTTCAAAATGGAAGAGATGTTCAAAGTTTGGAGTCATGTTAAAATGTTACTTTTCACTCAAAAGATGGAGCGAATATCTCTGTAGAGAAAGGGTTTTAAAAGCTTTGGGCAGTCATGGAGATGGTGGGGTGCGATAGGCTGCTCATGTGGAAAAGGCGTCGGGTTTTCGTGCATGGTTAAAATAAGATGGATCAAACGACCTCCCTGTATCTAGCTTGTAATCTTTGCTTTGCTGAACAATGTGGCCGGGGGGGGGGGGGTGGGGGGGGGGGGGGGGGGTGGGGGGGGGGGGGGGGGTGGGGGGAGCGGTTATTGCCTTTGACGGGACTGGAAGATTCCGCTGGAGGGAAGGGCTGGAAAATCCTGCCCTGGGTTTCAGGTTTCAGTTTCCTGTTGATTGCTAAGAACAGTTTCTCAGCGTCACACAGAGTTTTTTTTAAATTTAAGAGCTGTAGCTCTATCAGGGCCACTAACTACTTCAGTACTCAAGTTGTCGAAAATTCATTAATTTTTAAAGTCACACATCACATGCATAAAAAAAAAGAGCTGGCCAGGCAGAGTAATCCTGACATTTATTTCAGTACTGGAAAGAACATAAAAGACTTATTCACCCCATGGCACTTTTAATTTATACAGTCTTTGCACTCATGAAATAAAAGTCAGATGTAGCAACTGTGTTATTCAGTGTTTAACTGAGGCAAATCATCTAAAAGACAGTGCAGAGAGAGCGGATGGGGATGTGTTTCTGAGGTAAATTCACTGATGCTGCACTCCAAGTCAGAACTGATCTGAAGACAGTGTGGTTCGGGAGATTTCTGCTGCAGTGCTGCAAACCAGTCTCTGAGCTGCACTTCCTTCAAACACAGCTGACAGCAGGATGGGCCTCTCTTTTTTTTCTCCAATGCTATTGGGGCCAGTATTGAATATCAACACATGGGAGAACTTGGACACATCTGAATCGGGAGGATTATTTCACTTCCTAGTTACAAGTTGCTCAGTAAAGCAACCGGAACCCCCTCATGAATGGCATTATGAGCACTCAAATGCATCCTGCAATGTGTCGCTGCTGACCATCATATGGACACAATCCATAACCCAATGGAGAGTGGTTGTAGCAAACGGTTCTGTAGCTTTGCTCTCTACAACCTGATCATGCTAGATACTGAACTCTGGATAAGTGAGAGCACAATTATAAACTTGAACTGCAGTATCATATGGATTGTGGGAATGGGGTGGGGGCTTAGGTGGGGTGCTCTTTCCAAGGGCCGGTATAGACTTGATGGGCCAAATGGCCTCCTTCTGCACTGTAGATTCTATGACTCTATGAGCTGTAATCTCCAGTTTCTGTCTTTTCTCACAGTCATCTCACAGTGGACATTGTTTTGGATTTGGTGCAAGGACTGACACGTAAAATAAAATGTGGGCAACCACTGCTGTGTCTGAATACATCTGAAGAGTGGTCCGACACCCTGGGCTAGTGCGCAGTCAATTCCAGCCCTGCTTCACCCGGAGTCGCAACACAAGTGAAATTAGATGTTATTTTAAATTACCTGAGACCATTGGCTGATCCCAATAAACTGCAGTCACCAGGTTTGTAACTTCAACACAAGTAACCTTTTATTATGTACAGTATTATAATTAAACTGGCAGAAAAATTTAACTGATTACCTAACACACTTTTCCCAACTCTCCCGTTCTAACTACTCCCAATCTCTACAAACACACAAACAACATAGAGGGGAAAGGGTGATTGAGAGGTAAATAAAATCTTAACAATAATAAATGGATAAAGGACCTTTAATGCACTTGGATGGCTTCCAGTTAACGTCTTTCTAGAGTTCAAGCTTTCGTTTTGGTACTTTTTCTTTCAAGGGTTGTATGGTTTTCTCTGGGATGGTTGCTTACTTTCTCTGTAGATTCAGGATTAGTTCAAGTTTATAGTAAGGATGTGCCAGGTATTCACTTGTTTTCGAACAATAAAGTAGTTTTTTTACTTCAGAGAGAGAGAGAGAGAGAGACTGTTCCTTTCACTTCCAAGGTCTAAGTACTTCTGCCAATCTTAGAAACAGCGACACAGTGGCACAGTGGTTAGCACTGCTGCCTTACAGAGCCAGGGATCCGGGATCGATTCCAGCTTTGGGTCACTGTCTGTGTGGAGTTTGCCAAAATCTATTGTCCTCATTTGCGGCTGCGATGGTCCGGTGCTGCGGAAAGTGAATGCAGCTTTTGCGGGAATGCCAAATTTTTTGTTCTCGCTCGCAACAGGTCCCGCCCATGGGCGCGACTGGAGAATCCCGCCCTATGTATGTATTTCAGGGGAAGCTAGACAAGTATATGAGGGAGAAGGGATCAGAGAGTTATGATGATAGATTTAAATGAGGAAAGAAAAGAGGGGGATTGAGAGGAAGAAAATGGCTGCATGGCCTGGTTGAGCCAAATGGCCTGTTTCTGTGTTGTACATCACATGTATTTTCATTGGCAGGAGACTGGAATCTTTGGGGATTGCTTTCCATGATGTCAGCCACAAAATGTCATGTGAAAGACAAAGGTAAAAGTTAGTATAGAGAGGTTGGGTGGCGTCAAATCTATCATTCTGTCACCTCTACAGACACAGGCAGAGCAAGCTGGCAGAAACAGAATGGCATTGTTTCCATGGACTATGTTCAATCGTGAGGTGGTTACCAAGCTCTGTCAATTGTTTCAAGAACACCTCCAGCCAACCTCCACCATGTCAACAACCCTTCTAGTGGCTGTCAAGTTACACCATGTTCCTCAATTTTACTGCCTCCATCTCCTTCAAAGTAATGCATGACATGAGCAGGCGATGAATGTATTATTTCACAAGGCCGGCACCACCATCTCCATTTCCATCAGCAATAAGATGATTATATTACCACACAGCTATCTCTCAGCACATCAGAAAGGCATTGTGGGAGCTCAAATCTGCACGCCAGGCCCCAGGCACAGTACTATTGCGTCATCTGCATAAAAGAGTTCTCAATCAATGGCGGTTGATTAATGACCAACACTATGTCATGCAAGTCAGTGACGTCTTTCCGGGCAACAGTCGTGGCACTGCCATTTTAAGACAGTCATTTATGCCCGACATTTTTGAATGGAAAGATGGCTTCAGACCAAAGATGTGCTTTTCATTACTGGCGCCTGATATTTTTGTGCCAATTGCAAAGAAAAGCTTTTCCTACAATTGAAATTGTTATTCAAAGGTATCTTCAGGGATCACTGTACATATCTGGATCAATAACTAGGGGGCAGCCTTAATGCACAATCCTACCTAATGTTTACAGATACTGCATGCTCGAAATCCTCCCTTTGAGGAGAGGTTTGATGAGCAGACTGGCAATGCTGTGGCAGAATAAGAAGCCGAAAATTCCAAACTGGAATCATCAACAGGACAAGCCATGCAGCAAGATAGTCCGATGCACCAGACATTAAATTAAGGAGGGCCAAAGCTGTAGCATCTCATAAAGGGTCAAACTACATGTGCTGAGTTACAGTGCCAGATATCTTCTTTAATACTTTCATTCTCCGTTGTTTAAATACCATTGATTTATTTCCTCTATTGTGTAGAACGAATATTGGCAGCTTTCGTGGGCAGAGTGCTGCTACCTGGTGCCGATGCTTTCTTTCAAGTTTGCGATGCTGAACCTATTACTCCACTTAACTGATCACTTGTGGAGGGAGGGTTAGGATTTCTCCATCGCTTCCAAGGAATTTGGTGGCCTGGAGCCTGATAGACTAGCTAGACTAGCCATTCGCATGACATTGCATGTGACTGAGCAACATCCATTTCTGTGGTGCCTGACTAGTGTCTATTCGCAACTTTATTTGAACTGTTAAAACTGGAACTGTGGGTTATAGATTGATGTAATCGATATCTTGATATATGTTATTGTTGGTGAAATGTTCTTGTTTAAAGATTTATTTTCTTTTGGCTGGATCTTTTACACCCCATCGTTTACATAGATACATAGAACATACAGTGCAGAAGGAGGCCATTCAGCCCATCAAGTCTGCACCGACCCACTTAAGCCCTCATTTCCACCCTATCCACATAACCCAAAAACCCCTCCTAATCTTATTGGACACTAAGGGCAATTTTGCATGGCCAATCCACCTAACCTACACGTCTTTGGATTGTGGGAGGAAACCGGAGCACCCGGAGGAAACCCACGCAGACACGGGGAGAACGTGCAGACTCCGCACAGACATTGACCCAGCGGGGAATCGAACCTGGGACCCTGGCGCTGTGAAGCCACAGTGCTAACCATATGTGCTACTGTGCTACCAGTTCTCCTGCTGCTTTCTTGTGGCTGATGTCAATGGCAAGGGGAGGCAGTGACGTCATGGTATTTTCACTGGACTAATGATCCAGGGCAATGGTTTGGAGATCCTGGGTCGAATACCACCATAGTTGATGGTGAAATTTGAATTCAATAAATATCTGGAATGAAAGTCTAAAGATGATCATGAATCCATTGTCGATTGACCTAAAACAAAACCCATCTGATTCACTAATGCCCTTCAGGGAAGGAAATCTGCCATCCTTACCTGGTCTGGCATTTAAGAGTCAATTTGGTTGACTTGTAAATGCCCTCTGAAATGCCATATCAAGCCACTCAATAATGATAATCTTTACTGGTGTCACAAGTAGGCTTACATTAACACTGCAATGATGTTATTGTGAAAATCCCCCAGTCGCCACACTCTGGCGCCTGTTCGGGTACACAGAGGGAGAAGTCAGAATGTCCAATTCACCAAACAAGCACAACTTTCAGGACTTGTGGGACGAAACCAGAGTACCCGGATAAAACCCACGCAGACACAGGGAGAACGTGCAGACTCTGCAAAGACAGTGACCCAAGCCGGGAATCGAACCCGGGTCCCTGTCACTGTGAAGCAACGGTGCTAACCGCTGTGCTACTGAATGTTTTCATGTCATTTAATAATCTTTACTGGTGTCACAAATAGGCTTACATTAACACTGCAAAGAAGTTACTGTGAAAAGCCCCTAGTCACCACATTTTGACGGATGTTCGGGTACATGGATGGAGAATTCAGAATGTCCAAATTACGTAACAGCACGTCTTTAGCGACTTGTGGGAGGAAACGAGAGCACCCAGAGAAAACCCACTCAGACACAGGGAGAACGTGCAGATTCCACACCGACAGTGACCCAAGCCAGGAATTGAACCTGGGAGCCTGGTGCTGTGAAGCAACAGTGCTAACCATTGTGCTACCGTGCATTAAAAAAATATATGGAACAACAAACTGGATAATTGCATCATGCACATCAGACATGAAGTCATTATTTGTTCCTTGGTGTGGGCTGGGTGAATACAGTCACGCATCGGAGAGTTTTGATTTTCCATTTGTGCATCAAAGAATGTCGTAGTTTATACAGTTTAGGGTTGCCAATGATCTTTGCAGAAGATGAACGCCAGGGACCTTCTGCATCGTATCTTTGACACGATGTTTGTTTCAGACGTGTTTTGAACTCCATTCAAATTTCCAAGCTTGATCTGAACTATTGTCACATTGTTGACTTTCAAATGCATGGGTCCAAGAGGGCCTGTGGGACTTCAGACTTTGTGAAGGTCCTGGTGGATCGGAGGCATTTTCTCCTCGATTTTGCTGGATTTCCCAAAGGGTCCTGGCATTGTGGTGAATGGACAAGGGAGCAATATGTCACAGCATGGGCTACCTGCGTGCTGGAATTGACTGGCTCCAGTGACATACCACATTGTGGTGTTTAGTTGGACATTAACAAGTTGAGTCCGTCTGCATCTAATCTATACTGATGCACAGCTGCGAGTACATTAAGGCCATTGCTGATGTTCAAAGCATTGATCAAGATGCTCCTCACCTTCAGCTTGCCAGTTTCTCGACCAGTTTGACACATGTCTACATTTTGAGGGCTGAACGGCTAACGTGTGGTCTGGTTCTCCTCTGAGATGGATTCAAGATCCAGTGATAGTGAACCACAGATTCGAGCACAATTTCTCTGTTTGCCTCCCATATGCACTCCTGAAGTTGCATATTATGCAGTGATTAATTCTTCAGGCAGCTTTAAACAAAAGTTCCCAATGAGTCTGGGTTAGGATATGCGACTTGGCCAGATTTTCATTATCTGTGTACTGTTGCAAAATTTCAAAAGATATCACTATATTCAGAGTGAAGGGTTCATCGGCTTCCTGAAGGTAGATGCAAAGAGTGGAGTCTCTGATAACCTTGAATGACAATGTCTCCACATGTGTTGAACTATGGTCTGCTTTATGATCTCACAGGAATATCTCAATCAAGCTGATTATACAGTTATGTTGTGAGATAGAGGGAACTGCTAGATAATGGATATCCTACAAGTAGTGGGTCTGACCAATTTAAATATGCATTGCGTCAGGACTACCAGGACTGTTCTGTTGTTGCTTTAATAGTAATAATAATCTTTATTATTGTCACAAGTAGGCTTACATTAGCACGCAGTGAAGTTACTGTGAAAATCCCCCAGTCACCACACTCCGCCGCCTGTTCGGGTACACTGAGGGACATTCAAAATGTCCAATCCGCCTAACAAGCACGTCTTTCAGGACTTATGGGAGGAAACCGGAGCACCCGTAGACACGGGGAAAACGTGCAAACTCCGCACAGGCAGTGACCCAAGCCAGGAATCGAATCTGGGTCCCTGGCATTGTGAAGCAACAGTGCTAACCACTGTGCTGCCGTGCTCAATAATAGCTCAATTTCAATTAACTGCCCTTCAGCCACTGGAAGATTTTGTAAACATCATCAGTTATCTAGTTGTTGGAATGAGTTCTGACTGTGGATCTGTGATGGATGTGAGGTTAGGGGCAAAGGTGTACATTATTTATGATCATCTCCATGATGCTATTTTCTGGATACTTTCTGATTTCTTGGGTTGGTGACATGCAATTTTCTACAAACATCAAACTGGTGAAATGAGCGTACTCTTACTAAGTTCACATTTTTCATTCGTTAATTATCACTCCGATGGTTTCATTGAACCGTGCCATTCTCAAATGAGTGCAAAATTGGACATCACCAGGCACTCTCAGTTTCAGCCACTGACACTGGTTTGTAATTTCAAGAAGAAATTAGATATAGCTCTTGGGGCTTAAGGGATCAATCAAGGGATATGGGGGGGGAAGGCCAGGATCGGGGTATTGAACTTGATGATCAGCCATGATCATAATGAATGGCGGAGCAGGCTCTAAGGGCTGAATGGCCTCCTCCTGCTTGTCTTTTCTATGTCTATGTGGTGGACAGGGGACTCATCATGTGGGAAGCACAAAAAGCAAAACACATCAGGGTTGCTTGTAGACTTCCATTGGGGACAGGGAAGGGATGAGGGAGTGGCTGTCCCTCCTGATCAAGGAATACACACCTTTCCATCGACCCCCCCCCCCTCACCCCGCCACCCCCATTCTGCCATCACTCGATTTGGCCAAGATCGCTTGGCAATCCTGGGCCTTGAATGGGTGAATTGCCTACAGCTACTACTGCTCCTCCAGTAGCACAACTTCCAATATGGCAACTGCTGGACTCTGATTGCCAGCAGCTCTTGGGAGGGCAGGAATTCTGTCCCCATGGTCCTCGATCCTGGGGCAGGCCCATTATGCCTCTGTATGTGCTTGAGGAGGCAATTATTTTGACAGTCTTTTCACAACAAGATGTGACCCGGAGCTCTTGCCAGCTTCCCAGCCGCCTTCATTAAATGCTGCCCATTAATTAATTCCGCTTTATTTCAATGCTCCTTTTTACAAAGGGAATAAGAGTTTCTTATGTTATACAACATACCTTCATCTATCTGTCATTTGCTTTCAGCTTACCGAGGCCTTTACTAGCTGATGTTTGAAATGTGATGTATGCTTCATCAACTTATCAATGTGTTGTGATACATTCCTGCCCTTATCTTTTTGCCATCATTTATAGACAGTAACAACTCTTGTGCTGTCTGCAGCTTTAGAAGAATCTTTGCATTTCTCTCGCATGTTGTGCTCCATTCGTAATCCTCTTTTTTTTGTCCTATTGTCCTTTGAGTTTGCTGAGCATTGACAGAGATGCCAGGGACTCTTATGGAAACAGTGCCACTGAGTTTGTCTGTAACTTCAGTTTTAAAGTTGTCCATACATTTACCTCGCACCTTTCTTAAGCACTCAGTCAATTGCCATTTTCATTGATATACCTGCAATCTGTATAGTGAAGCTGCTTCCTTATTTTAGATATTCAACTAACTTTTATCCAGTTTTTCCTTTTGCATAATTCTTACCTTTCAATTGTGTCCCATGCTATGCTTCTATGGTACATGTTGACATTTTGTTCACTCTCCTTGTTTTGTGCTTTCTCATCTCAGAGCTCTGGGTCTTATTCCTACCTTTACTGAGAAAGTGAAAGCAGCCCGTCAAATGGTTTGAAAGAGAAAATGCTGGAAAATCTCAGCTATCAGACAGAGAAAGTGGGAAATATTTATACTATGGAGTGAGAATGAAAGATGAGTCATAGCCACACAACATAGCCTGCACATCGAATTCAACAACTTCAGATGGTCAGCACTACCCCACCTCGACCCATTTGTTTTCATTTCATTTTAACTGTCTTTTCCCATTTCTTTCTTTCTTAATATATATTTAATTCCCCCCCCCCAATCTTATCCACCTTTCCTTCACCTTTCTCCTCTTTGCTTCCCCCTTCCCCTCCCCCCACATCTACAGTTCATCCTCTGATGTTAGTTTCCCTGCTGTTTGATGTTTCACATCTTTTGTTCTCTCTGGGGACTGCCTTTAGCACTCTTTCCACTTGGTTTCTGTGGCCATTAGCACCCAGTTTCCCTGGGTTTCTGTGGCTATGACTCATCTTTCATTCTCACTCCACAGTATAAATACTTCCCACTTTTAAAGGTCTGTTATCTTTGACAAAGAGTCATTGGACTCAAAACGTTAGCTCTTTTCTCTCCCTACAGATGCTGCTAGACCTGCTGAGATTTTCCAGCATTTTCTCTTTCGTTTCAGATTTCAGCATCCACAGTAATGTGCTTTAATCCATCAAATGATTCATCTTTCAAAGGAGAGTTTGATTTAGTTTTTTCTAGAACTCACCTTCATAAGAATGTGCAACACGGCATAGTCCTCCTTCCCTTAATCTGTGGTGTCTCAGTCTTTTTGTTTCTATTGCTTCACTTTTGGCTCAGTTGGCTGTGTAATGTTCTTGTCAGATGGCCTTATTTATTGCAAGAACACTTGTAGTTAAAGCTATAAATGATTTCTTAACATTAACTGTGGGTTTACTATATACTAGACAACAGATGAAACAACAGTAAAATCATGCACAAGCAGCCTCTCTCTTCGATTTCCTCTTGCCAGTCTGAGGTCAGCTGACTTTACGTTCACTTATATGCTAGTGAGACTCCTAGTGGTCATTTGGTGAATTGCAATACAACCATGATATCACTTCAGGCTGGACAGCTGGTTTGTGATGCAGAGCGAGGCCAACAGCATGGGTTCGATTCCCGTACTGGCTGAGGGGATTCATGAAGGCCCAGCCTTCTCAACCTTGCTCCCCGCCTGAGGAGTGGTGATCCTCAAGTCAAATCACCACCAACCAACTCTCCACCCCCCCCCCCCCCCCCCCCCCCCCACCCCCCCCCCCCCCAAAAGGGGAAAACAGCCTATGGTCATCTGGGACAATGGTGACTTTACTTTATTACTTGTTTGGCAGCACGGTAGCATTGTGGATAGCACAATCGCTTCACAGCTCCAGGGTCCCAGGTTCGATTCCGGCTTGGGTCACTGTCTGTGCGGAGTCTGCACATCCTCCCCGTGTGTGCGTGGGTTTCCTCCGGGTGCTCCGGTTTCCTCCCACAGTCACAAAGATGTGCAGGTTAGGTGGATTGGCCATGATAAATTGCCCTTCGTGTCCAAAATTGCCCTTAGTGTTGGGTGAGGTTACTGGGTTATGGGGATAGGGTGGAGGTGTTAACCTTGGTCAGGGTGCTCTTTCCAGGAGCCGGTGCAGACTCGATGGGCCGAATGGCCTCCTTCTGCACTGTAAATTCTATGTTTCACATTCAACTTCTTCAGAGCGCCGTTTTGACCGATTTACATCTGCTAGTCGAATCCATTGCTAACTGAAACACTTCACTCAGGACAGTCTTCCTCTGAAGCACATTGACTTCTTTGAAGATCAGCATTCAATAATTTGCTTTTCAAGTTCAAAATCCACACTCTGCAATTTTTATTTCAATGTGAACTGTCCTGGCCACGTCCAAAACTGGCTCTCAAATTCTCTCGCATACTATTGATACGCAATTGCTTTGTAGATAGGGTTTTGAATGCAAAATGATTGGTGCTTGCTATTTTGCCACTGGCATAATCATTAATACCCTCCCCATCCCCCCACATCCCCACCCACCTCACCAGTTAGAGCATCAAAAATATCTTCTCATTCTAACATAGTCTAGTAGTTGTCATGCCCTTTCCCTCTCCGTGTGGGCTAGATTAAATCCGATCGTCTTCCCTTCAGCCTGACTGGCCATTTTGGCATCATTGATGTCATTTTGTCAGGCGTAACGGTGATGTATATTTTTAACGTGCATCTTTTAATGCTTTTGAAAATCCTTGTCACCTGTGTTACATATGGTTCTGAATAAAACAGAAGAACTACCACTGTTCCTGGCTTCCTTTTACCCTTGGTTTCAGCACATGTAAATTAGCCAGGACATGTTTGCATTATTCAGCTTACAAAACTAATGGTAAAGGTAATGCTTAATTTATTACTTCATATGATAGTGTATTAAACACTACACCCAGGTCCTTCTTTACATAAGATATATCATGGATGTATCACAATTCTGAATATCAGGAAATATATTCATGAGATTGGAGTAGGCTTGCCACTGCTTATTTTGACATCACAAATATACGGCGGGATTCTCCGTCTCGCCAGCCGGCCAATGGGGTTTCCCATTGTGGGAAGTCCCACACCATTCGGAAACGGAGAATCCTGCCAGTGGAGAATCCAGCTCATGTTTTCTTGGGCGGGATGATGGCATAGTGGTTAGCAATGTTGCCTCATGGCAACAAGACCTGGGTTAGATTCCAGCCCCGGGTCATTTTCCGTGTGGAGTTTGCACATTTCCAGGTGTTTGTGTGGGTCTTACCCCCACAGATGTGCATGGTAGGGGGATTGGCCATGCTAAATTGCCCCTTAAGTGGAATTTTCTTTAAAAAACAAATATGTTTTGTTTTTGCGCCTACTACCCTCGATCACATATATTGTATTTGTCCTGTATCCTACACAGTCACTAATCCTGCACCTCGCGCTTCATCTGAATCTTCAGATCTTTTCCATCAGCTTTATGGTTGCACAACTGCTTTAAGGGATCTTTGTTTTAATACTTGGGATGTGGGCACGTCTGTGGCTAGGCCAGAATTTGTTGCCTAGCCCGAATTGCCCGTGGCTAGTTTGGACGTTTCAGATGGTATTTCAACAGTTAACCATATTGCTGTGGATCTGGAGTCACATGTAGGTCAGGCCAGGTAATGATGGAGATTTCCTTCCCTAAAGGACATTAGTGAACCAGATGGGTTTTTATGACAATCGACAATGGTTTCATGGTTTTTATTGAGTTCAAATTTCACCATCTGCCATGGTGGGTCGCCAGAGCATTACCCTGATTCTTTTAGATTATTAGTCTAGTGGCAATACCACTACACCATCGTCTCCTCTAAGAAGGAAATATTTGATGTTATTGAATTGATGGGTCATGTTGTAGCATTGCTCTATCTCCTACTGATATGGTAATTGAATTCATATAAGAATGACAAACCAGACACTGTCAAATGTCTAATCTAATACATGTTCACTTGTAGTATGTCCTTAGTGTATTGACCATTAGAATTCTCTAAGTTACATCTACAAATGCTTTAAACAAAGCTTTGTTAATGAAATGCATCAGTCACTGGCAACAACTGAGCATTGTTCACAGAGTCATCTCTCAGCTCTGTAATTAAAAGAGGCG
Source organism: Scyliorhinus canicula (assembly GCF_902713615.1). Lineage (NCBI taxonomy): Eukaryota > Metazoa > Chordata > Chondrichthyes > Carcharhiniformes > Scyliorhinidae > Scyliorhinus > Scyliorhinus canicula. The sequence goes on from NC_052163.1 coordinate 107,428,744, forward strand.
CATTATCAAACAAATCTACAACATAAACCGTAACACGTAATTCTTCACTAAATGTTCTAAGTCTTTGAAGCACCACCTAAATTAGAACATTTAAGATTGTTTTAAAATAATAGCACATCCAATGGCAAAACAGGACCAGCACTCGAGCAACACTTGCACAAAGGATAGATAGTGCAAGGTTTCTTTTTAATTTTAGCTCCAGCTTAGAGGTAACAATTCTTTCACAAAGTAACACAACCTCCTCATATATTTATTAAAGTCTTTGCTTTGCCTCCTGGACTGACTGAGTTCTAAATAGTTAAGAACTGAAGTCAATCTCAGCAAGGTGGCGATGCACTGATAGTGCTCAGCTTTGTGAGGCCAATCTATTTGTGTAATTATTCAGACACAGATTCAGGTACAGATTCTACAAATATTCGCCACCCCTGCACTTATCCTCCATCCGGTGGGGGGGGGGGCTAGCAGCCATGCTGCGTAAAACCTCCAGCTTTACCTGCGTATATGGCCACAGAATGGCCGGGTCCGTGGCCGTACATGTGCACGGCAGCTGCGGCCTCCGGTGGCCACGTACGGACCAGGCCTGTCAAAAACGGCCCCCCTGTAACTAGCCTCGCCACCCCCGGATCACCCCCCACCAGGCCCCCAGCTCCGACAAAGTCCCCCACCCCCCTACCCACCAGTGGAATGGCTCCCCCCCCGGACTCTGGCGGCGCTGGACTCAGTCCGCAGTCGCCACTCAAAGTCCCCGAACAGTGTGAGCACAAGTGCCCCACTCCATTAGGGACTTGGCCCATCGGGGGCGGAGCATTGGGGGGGGAAGGGCTTGACGTCCTGAGGGCCTGACGTCCTGAGGCCATCCATATGGCTTGCGGCATACTCCCTAAGGATGCCATTTTTGATGGGGCGGAGCATCACAAAACGGCACTGCCCCTGATTCCCACGTACACGGGGAGTCTCCGGCCAATCGCCAAACCCGATTTTGGAGTCGGCGATCGGAGAATCCCGCCCCCCTATTTCTCATCTACGTTTATCAGCAATACATTTCCAAATGCCTGCCTGTGACAAGATGAACTCTAGATGAACTGGCAGGCAGGCTCCGACTGCCAAGCTTTATACAACCAGTGGGGGGGGGGGGAGTCATGGGCGGAGCCAAGGGTGGAGCCCAGTACAAACTTCCGTACATTCCCAGTACACCTCCCCCTAGGGGCAGAGCCGCGCAACTGCTCGTGTGCCGAGCTTACAGAGGCATGGTACAACATGTGTGATAACAGTGTGAATTATGCTATTATGATTCACCACATTCACCCCCTGTAAAAAAAATCAAGTCCGGCGGGGGTGATGGTTTACAGATTGAGCCTGTCCGGTGGTCGAGTTGTCCGTTGTGATCGGCGGAGCACCGGAGTTGCAGTCTCTTCTGGTGGCTGGATGATCACGGTCAGTTGGGGTACGATGCAGACTCCGGGGTTGATTCTGTCCGAGCTTCGTACCCGTCTGGTTCGACTGGGGAGTGGGGGCGCTGGGAGCTTGCGGGTGCGGGTCCGCGGAACATGTGTAGCGACCCGGTAGGCGCGGGGGCGTGGGGCGCTGCGAGTTGGGTGGGATGTAGTGTGAGGGGTACCTCGGCGGCGGTAGTGCTGGGGTTTGATCCTGCAAGTGCTAGGTCCCGGAGGGATACGGTGTCCTGACGGCCGTCAGGGAACTCTATGAAGGCGTATTGGGGGTTTGAGTGTAGTAGGAGCACTTTTTCCACAAGCGGGTCAGCTTTGTGTGCCCTGACGTGCTTCCTGAGGAGCACTGGGCCCGGTGTCCTCAACCATGCCGGGAGCGAAACTCCCGTGGTAGTACCCCAGGAAAAGATAAAGAGCCGCTCGTGAGGGGTCTGATTGGTGGCAGTGCACAAGAGGGACCTAATAGCGTGGAGCGTGTCTGGGAGGACTTCTTACCAATGGGCGATCGGGAGATTCCTGGACCGGAGGGTCAGTAGGACGGTCTTCCAGACCGTCGCATTCTCCCTCTCCACCTGCCCGTTCCCCCTGGGGTTATAGCTGGTAGTCCTGCTCGAGGCGATGCCCTTGTTGAGCAGGTACTGACGCAGCTCGTCGCTCTTGAAGGACGAACCCCGGTCGCTGTGCACGTGGCTGGGGAAACCAAACAGGGTGAAGATGCTATGCAGGGCCCTAATGACTGTGTGGGAGGTCATGTCGGGGCATGGGATAGCAAAAGGGAATCGGGAGAACTTGTCAATGACATTTAGGAAGTACACATTCCGGTTAGTCGAGGGGAGTGGCCCTTTGAAATCGATAGCGAAGCGTTCAAAGGGCCTAGAAGCCTTGATCAGGTGTGCCCTGTCTGGTCTGTAGAAGTGCGGTTTGCACTCCGCGCAGATCGGCCAATCCCTGGTGACGGCTTTTACCTCCTCAGTGGAGAAAGGCAGATTTTGGGCTTTAATGTAGTGGGCGAGCCGGGTGACCCCCGGGTGGCAGAGGTCATTGTGGATGGCTTTTAAGTGGTCCCTCTGCGTGCTGGCGCACGTGCCACGGGACAAGGCATCTGGGGGCTCATTGAGCTTTCCCGGTCGATACATAATATCGTATTTGTTGGTGGAGAGCTCGATCCTCCACCTCAGAATTTTATCATTTTTAATTTTGCCTCTTTGCGAGTTATCAAACATGAAGGCAACCGATCTTTGGTCGGTGATGAGGGTGAACTTTCTACCTGCGAGGTAGTGCCTCCAGTGACGAATAGCCTCCACAATGGCTTGTGCTTCCAGTTCGACCGAGGAGTGTTGAAGTTCCGAAGCGGAGAGGGTTCGGGAGAAAAATGCGACTGGTCTCCCTGCCTGATTTAATGTGGCTGCAAGAGCTACCCCTGAGGCATCGCTCTCAACCTGGAAAGGGACGGATTCATCTACCGCTCGCATGGCCGCTTTGGCGATGTCCTCCTTGATGCAGTTGAAGGCCTGACGGGCCTCAGCTGACAGGGGAAAAAGTGTGGCCTTAAAGAGTGGGCGGGCTTTGCCTGCATATTGAGGGACCCACTGGGCATAATATGAAAAGAACCCCAGGCACTGTTTGAGGGCCTTGGGACAATGAGGGAGAGGGAGTTCTAAGAGGGGGCGCATACGGTCCGGGTCGGGGCCCAGGACTCCCTTTTCCACAACATAGCCGAGGATGGCTAGTCTGGTTGTGCGGAAAACGCATTTCTCCTTGTTGTACGTGAGATTAAGCTTCTGGGCCGTCTGGAGAAATCGATTTAGGTTGGCATCATGGTCCTGCTGGTCATAGCCGTAGATGGTGACGTTATCCAAGTACGGAAACGTGGCCCGCAGCCCGTACTGGTCCACCATTCGGCCCATTGCTCATTGGAACACCGAGACCCCATTTGTGACGCCAAAGGAAACCCGGAGGAAGTGGAAGAGGCGGCCATCGGCCTCGAATGCCGTGAATTAGCGGTCCTCCGGGCGGATTGGGAGTTGGTGGTATGTAGACTTCAGAGCCACCGTGGAGAAAATCCGATACTGGGCTATCTGATTCACCATGTCTGCAATCCTGGGGAGGGGGTACGCGTCGAGGAGCGTAAACCGATTAATAGTCTGACTATAGTCTACGACCATGCGGAATTTTTCCCCGGTCTTGACGACCACCACCTGAGCTCCCCAGGGACTGTTACTGGCCTCTATGATCCCCTCGCGTAGGAGTTCCAGACCTCGGTTCGAATGAACACCCTGTCCTGTAGGCTGTACCGCCTGCTGCAAGTGGCTACGGGTTTACAGTCCGGAGTGAGATTGGCAAAGAGAGGAGGGGGGGGGATTCGCAGCGTGGCTAGGCTGCAGATAGTGAGTGAGTGGGGGTAGAGGTCCGCCGAAGCTGAGGGTGAGACTCTTGAGATTGCACTGAAAATCGAGTCCCAGTAAGAGTGGGGCATAGAGTTCGGGCAGGATGTATAGTTGAAAATTAGAGTAACTAGCGCCATGGATCTTTAGAGTCGTGACGGTGCGCCCTTGGATGTAGACAGAGTGGGAACCCGAAGCGAGGGAGATAGTTTGCTGTGCAGGGAAAATAGGGAGCGAACAGCGTCTTACCAGATCTGGGTGTACGAAGCTCTCGGTGCTCCCGGAGTCGAAAAGGCACGATACGGTGTACTGTACCCATTGATTTGGGCCATTGTCATAGAGTTGTGGAGATGTTTTGGGCGCGATTGGTCCAGTGTGACTGCGTTGAGTTGCGGGTAGTCGGCGGCTCGGTCAGCTGCGCTGGGATGGTCCCGCGATGAGTGCCCACTGAGGTCGCAACCTTCAATCAAATTTTCTGAGTTTGGAGAGGATGGAGCCCAAGATGGCCGCCCCCGTGGATCGCACGTGGCAGGCGGCGAGGAAGATGGCGTCCAAGATGGTGGCCCCCATGAGTTGCACGTGGTCGGCCGCGTGGTGGGGTCCGCCAAGATGACGGCCCCCATGGATCGCACGTGGCAGGCGGGTGCGGAGTCGGGGTATAGGCCGCAACGTTCCGGGCCCTGCGGGCCTGCGAGTGCGGAGAGCGGTTGCTTTGTGCTGTGGGAGGGTTAGGGGCTGGGGCCTTCCTTGCCAGACACACTCTGGCGTAGTGTCCTTTTCACCCGCAGCTGCTGCAGGTCGCGTTGCGGGCCGGGCAGTGCTGCCGCGGGTGCTGGGACTGGCCACAAAAGTGGCAGGCTGGGGCAGCATGGTGGCTGGGTGGCCGTGCGGCGCAGGCCTGCGGCAGTCGCTGGTCGGGGGCCCATGACGGGTCGCGGAGTCCGCAGGAAACGAAGTGCGGCTACGAAACGACCATTCATAGTTGTAGCGAGTTCAACAGTATCTTCTAAATTTTGAGGCCCTTTCTCCAGCAGTCGCTGGCGCACATAATTCGATCTAAGGCCTGCAACAAAGACATCGCGGACAGCAAGTTCTCTATGTTCAGCAGCATTTACTGCCTGGTAATTACAGTCCCGGGATAAGGCTTTTATGTCTCTTAGAAATTCTTCTAGCGATTCTGTGGGGCGCTGGCGGCGAGTAGTAAAAACGTGGTGCGCGTAGACCTCATTGACGGGCCTCACGTACATTTTGCCGAGTAGGGCCAGGGCCTCTGTATATGAGCCGGTATACGATGTAGATATACGATGGCTCACCCTTGCGTGCAGTAGGCTGAGTTTCTGCTCCTCTGTCGTTTCTGTGGTGCTTGCTTCAGCCAGGTAGGCCTTAAAACATCGGAGCCAATGTGAAAAGATTTCTTTCGCCTCTGCATCCTGTGGGTCGAGTTCCAGTCGATCAGGCTTGAGGGCTGATTCCATAGTCGTTCCTTACTGTTTCTTAAGACGATTAAATCGATGAGACCATCAATTCACGCGACACATGGTTAGAAGTGAACCGTGGTTTTAATCGTCTTACAACAGAGCCTGCCTGTGACGAGATTAACTCTAGATGAACTGGCAGGCAGGTTCCGACTGCCAAGCTTTATACAACCAGTGGGGGGGGAGGAGTCATGGGCGGAGCCAAGGGTGGAGCCCAGTACAAACTTCTGTACATTCCCAGTACACCTCCCCCTAGGGGGAGAGCCGCGCAACTGCTCATGTGCCGAGCTTACAGAGGCATGGTACAACATGTGTGATAACAGTGTGAATTATGCTATTATGATTCACCACACAAACGATCACTAGCAAGTCAACTAAGGTGTGCTATTCTGACCGGGATGGGAGTAATGAGCAGCTTGACCTGTCCCACTGCTCTGCAGGTTGCATCATCATTTTAAAAATTTGTTTCACTCACCAAAATGGCCAATAGTTTACCTTCGCTGCCATTAGATCCAGAATAAATTTACTTTAACCAGGCTGCTTTCCATCAATTCCGAATGATCGATTTATGTGAAAACAAGTTGCAAGAACCAGATGACACAATTGTACTCTGGAAGTATAACTATTTATCCCTTTTTAAAATGTGCATACACATAGACACTCAGACATGCACTCCACTCGGCACTGGCAAAAGCCACACAACTGTCAGCAAACTATGGCGATGGACACTTTCCATAAACCCGCTCTCTCCCTCAACAGCCACAATGCTGGTTTCACAATCTTTAAAAGCACAAGTGAACCACACCATCGGGAATTCGGCCCATTGGAGGCGGAGAATCAGGGAGGCCCCGGAGAATACCGGGTCAGGCCCGTTAATGATATGCCAATGGTGTTTACTGTACATGCCTTCTGGGAACATCGCTCAGGGAACTTCAGATGCAGGTGGCATCGCCATCTCCACTCTCTCAGAAGAGACTCTCCAAGCCGTGCTTGACACCTCCATGGAAGCATACCGACGAATCAGTCTCCGTCTCAACCTCAAGAAGACGCAAGTCCTTTACCAACTCACCCCGTGGAACATTTCCCATACCTGGAGAGCCACTTCTCATCTAAGACTAATATCAGTGCAGAGATCGCAACATTAAATACAATCTGCAAGCGGCTCCTTCAGACGCCTAAGGGCGGGAGTCTTTGATGACCATGACATCCACGCTGACACCAAGATGCTCGTGTAAAGGCAGTCATCCTCTTGGCTCTTCTATATGGCTCAAAAATTGGACTGCATACAGATGCCACCTCAAAGCCCTGGAGTGGTACCATTGACACTCTCTGAGACGGATTCTCTGCATCAACTGGGAGGTCAGCTGTACTAACAACAACGTCTTTGAAGGAGCGAAGAGCACCAGCATCGAGACCATAATCATCCGAAACCAACTGCGCTGAGCCGGCTATGTGTTTGGGATGTCAGAGCCCCACTACCAAAGCATACCTTCTTCACACAGCTCCAGGAACAAGAGGAGAACAAAGGAAGTACTTCAAAGATACCCTGAAGGCGTACCTCAAGAAACGCAATATAGACGTCAATGCCTGGGAGACCCTAGCTTAGAAAAGACCTATTTGGCGGAACCTCCTGATTGAAGGGACACAATTCTTCAAGGATACCCGACGGCAAGAGATGACCCGGAAAAGGAGCTTGAGAAAGGAATAACAGTGATCTGGAGTCCAAGGGTCAATCCACCTCCTGGAACACCTGCCAGGTATGTAGTTGAAGATGTGGCTGTAGAATCGGACTCATCAGCCGTGCAATGACCCATAGAATCCATGACCAGTCACGCAGAGTTTCTGAGGTGGACACTCGTACTCATTAGTGAGTGACCACTGAAGAAGAGATATTGTAAATTTTGATTGTTAGCGTAATATTGCATTTCATTGCAGGAACCTCTCATGTAAAGGGGGAGGAAAGTCATGTATATTCATGGTTCGTTCCTGGTGGGAACAAGGTCACTTTAAGAGTCCAATCATGTGACATATTGATAATGCCATCGCCCATTTGCACAGGCAGCTTACCCTAACAGCCTGGAGAGTAAGCACCTTTCCAATTAAGCTCTTCTTTGTTTGAATCTTTGTGGTGCAAGCCTGCCCTTTAAAAATACCACAGGTACAGATTGCCACCACTTTTCAGCACCGTAATGCACCATGAACTGGTGAACACGTGCAGCATTCACAAATCAGAATCAGCCCCTGGAGCTCATAAATCACATTGAATGCTTTGTTATTAAACTGCGCCTGTTTCGTATGTATCTCCATCCTTGACAATCTAAGAGGTTAACTGACAAAACTGCAAAAAGGAAAGCTTATATGAAGGAATAAATGGAAGAACAGCATTTATAATAAAATTTCAACAATGTGTGGAAGCATTTTTAATATGGCAAGACACTTAAAGGGTTTGAACGACTGTATAAACTGCTCAGTCTCAGTTTATTATGCCATTTTAAGCCAGTCAAGTGTGTTACAGCCTTGTAAAATGTTCCCAGCCATTTGTTATTCCCTGTGTAAAATGACATAAGTTTTAACTTATTGATTGCACAAAATACTGCAAATGGCATTGCCTATTGTTGAAGCCACTGTAGCAGCATTTTATTCAAGTCTGTATAGCAAGGATACATGTTAGGGACAGAAGAGAATGATTGGAATCTGATAGTGCAGGGCTATTTTAGTACTATTATAACTATTATAACTGTTTAACAGTGAGTCACACAATGGTAAGAACCTTATGGAGATGATGGAGGTGTCAGCTGCCAGAAGGAGAGACAGCAAGAGCCCCTCACCGTTTCTTTTAGGGAAGGCCTGTTACAGCTTCTTCCACTCAGGCACTTGACCGACCAGCAGTGGGTCTTCCCTTGGGATCAAGGATCTGGGGTAAATGGGCAGCACGGTGGCGCAGTGGGTTAGCCCTGCTGTGTCACGGCGCCGAGGTCCCAGGTTCAATGCCGGCTCTGGGTCACTGTCCGTGTGGAGTTTGCACATTCTCCCCGTGTTTGTGTGGGTCTCACCCCCACAACCCAAAGATGTGCAAACTAGGTGGATTGGCCACGCTAAATTGCCCCTTAATTGGAAAAAATGAATTGGATACTCTAAATTTATTTTTTAAAAAGGATCATGGGTAAGAAACCTCACTTGACAAGACTGGCTGGCCATGAAGAGGAAGTGGGAAGAGGAGCTAGGAGGGGAGCTGGAAACTGAACTGTGGGAAAAAGCCTTGTAAAGGGTAAATGCATCCTCGTCCTGTGCTAGACTTAGCTTGATTCAGTTCAAGGTAGACTACAGGGCCCACATGATGGTAGCCCGGTTGAGTAGGTTCTTCGAGGAGGTGGAGGACAGATGTGGGCGGTGTGGTGGTAGCCCGGCCAACCATGTTTGTATGTTTTGGGCATGTCCGAAACTGAGGGAATTCTGGCAGGGATCTGCAGATATCATGTCGGAAGTCCTGGAAGGTAGGGTAACCCCGAGTCCAGAATTAGCAATATTGAGGTGTCGGAAGATCGGGGGGGAAAGGAGGGGAGGGAGGCCGATATTCTGGACTTCTCATCCCTGGTGGCCCGGAGACAGATCTTGCTGAGGTGGAAGGATTCGGAGGCCCAAAATCAGGAGTGTGGGTCAGCGATATGGTAGGGTTTCTCAATCTGGAGAAAATCAAGTTCACTCTGAGAGGATCAATACAGGGATTCACCCGGAGTTGGCAGTCGTTCATCGATTTCTTTAACAAAAACTGAACGTCAGCAGTAAGGGGGAAAGGGAAAAAGGTGGGGTGGGGGGGGGGGTGGGGTGGGGGGGGGGGGGGTGGGGGGGTGGGGTGGGGGGGTGGGGGGTGGGGGGTGGGGGGGAGAAAAATAGGAGGCATGGTAATGTTAGATAAGGACTGGGATTTTAGTATACGGGTAATTGGGGATAGGGCGGGAGAAGTGGGATCCGTGGTCTATTGTTTGTTGTTATTTTAGGGGGTATTTTGTGCGTAGACTCGCGCGGTTGTTTTAGAAATGTCAATATGTTACATTGTGAAAATTGCAAATGCTTCAATAAATTATTTTCTAAAAAAAAATAGTGGCTGGCCGATCAGAGGTCAGCAACTTTATTGAACAGCAATGCCACATAGGAGGCTGTGGCTGCTGTCGGTAATGAACCTACCTGAGGTCAAGCTGCTGGACTCCAGGCCACTGGTGAGTGATAGTGGGAGGCAAGGGTTTCGTGGTGTGGGGATCTCAGGGGGAAAGGGGGTAGGTGGAGAGGAGGCAATGGTTTGGGCAGTGGCGGGGGGGGGGGGGGGATGCGGTTCCAAGGGGATCCTTCCTGATGCCAATGTTGATTCAGCACTGAGTGCCTTTGAATGAGTGGCTCCCTTGGGAGCCCACAAGCAACTCCACATGAGTTTGTATGCCTTGTTCCCTCCATGGTGAGCCCCTGCCTGCTGCTGGGTTAATGGCAATGGGATGAAGCTCTTAAGTGGGTATCAATTGACAGCGTAAAGGCATCAATTGGCCAGAGGGTGAAGGTGGGAAGGGTGGGGAGGGTGGGGACCCCACCCACCGCCCTCCAACCTGATTAAATGCCACCCTTACACGCTCCCCCCTCCTCCAACTTCCCCCTCCCCCCACAACACCAAAAGAGGGAGGCAGTAGCATTTTGGTATTGCCACTGTTTGAGCAATCCAAAGACTCAGGGTTATGCTCTGGGGACCCGGGTTCGAATCCCACCACGAAAGCTGGTGAAATTTGACTTCAACAAAAATGATGACCTGAAACCATCGCCGATTGTCAGAAAAACCCATCTGGTTCAGTAATGTCCTTTAGGGATGGAAATCTGTCATCCCGACCTGGTGTTGCCTACACGTGCCTCCAGACCCGCCGCAATGTGGTTGACTCTGAGAGTCCCCTCTGAAATCCACTCCGTTCAAGGGCAAAGAGAGGCAATAAATGCTGCCCCAGCCAATGATGCCCAGATCCCAAGAATGAGCAGAAAGAAAAAAAAAATCACCAAACTCACCACAGGGAAGGGCACAAAAATCTGCCCAATATGTACTTTGTTTTTATTGCATGCTCCAAAACGGTTGATTTATGTAACGTTGATTACTTTGTGTGCCATTTTTAAAGGATTTTTTTTGCCATCCAATGTTGCACAGAGATGGAGTGGTTGATGAGATTATTTGGGCTATGGGTCAACTAGGGCCTGCTATATTACTTGTTAGTTACATGTCGTTACTCTTTTCTTTATATTTCCAGAATGGTCTGATGGTGTGATTCTCAAGAAACCACCAATCTTTAACTCAAAGCAAAATAGGTTTGATGAATAGCGAATTGAATAATGGTGAGTTCGTTCACTCTTGCAGAACTATAAATAGTGAATAACTAGTGAATATGGGGCTGGTTTAGCACAGTGGGCTAGATAGCTGTCTTGCAATGCAGAACAATGCCAGCAGCGCAGGTTCAATTCCCGTTCCGGCCTCCCCAGACAGGCGCCAAAATGTGGAGACTAGGGGCTTTTCACAGTAACTTCAATGAAGCCTACTTGTGACAATAAGCGATTGTTATTATTAAGTAATTCAGAATAAAGTATTAACTATATTTATCTACACGTGCTAACTATGCTATTATCTATCTCTCTAACGCACTGCTGTCTAGTCACTCCTGGTTCGAAGAGACCCAAGATCCTTTGAGTTTGCATATTTTTACATGAATCTAGTGCTGCCATCTAGTGGTTGTGTTACACTATGATGTTGTCATTAACCCTTTATATACCTCTAAATGTACATGTCACTACAGGGTCAATGTGTTTGGATTCATTGTGTGCTATCGGGACCCTATTGTCATTCTGTGGACCTGACGAGCCCCAAAATGGAACGATAGCAGCGGGGAGGAATAAGGACCAGGCATGAGTATAAAGCCAAGAATTAGAATAAGAGAGTAGCAGGTCAGAGGGGGAGGGAAGGAGGGAGGCAGGCCAGGCTAAAAACAGAATGCGACTAACTCTGCTTCTGACTGCCTGGGGGCCATGGGGTTCGGGAAGGTCTGGTCACATTGCCAGAACTCCTGGGATAGGTGGGTAACTTCCAACCCACATGTGCAACACACTGAGCAAACCCTCACACAGGTCGTGTGAAGGGGCTGATGCCAATAAATCCTTTCAGTAGATAGTACAAAATATGATTTATCAGATGTCTGGCACACAGCTATATACAGTGAGGGAACCTGCTGCAGCTAATCAATGTATTGCCTTGGCAACATACATTGCCAATAAAATACATGCTGTAATATAATTATAGGTATAATCCATTAAATGAAAGGTGCGAGTTTCAGAATAGAAAATTGGGTAATGTACTGAATTAAAGCCTCCAGAGAGATTTCTTTTCTTGGAGTTCATCCCAAAAGGGTATAGGACAGAAATCAAATATATTTGGCCTTTCTCCATCAGGGCCTTAATGTTTATTTTGTTGATGGAGATATAAATAAAGCAGCTGGTAATGATACTATTTTTCGATATAGTGCCACGTCTGATCTGACACACGTCGCTTACGCACAGAGAACTCACAGAAAAGTGCTGGAGCACAATCCTTTGCCAGCTTTCCAAAGTCGAGGATTTTGCAAACAGATTTGACAGCACACAGGAATAAAGGACAAACAATGCTGATGTGAAGTGTTCTAATGAACTTCATGCTCCAGCAATGTCACAATTCAGGCGCCTCACACCAGGCAGCTACCAGAAGCAAACCTCAATTCCTACACAAATTTAGACATAATGTGTTGAAGGCTGAGCTGTAAGGATGGCGGGCGGACCATCTGCTGTTTTATTGTAAACCTGCCAATGAATGGTATGCATTACTTCTCATAACAATTGATAAGACGGAAAATATCAATCATAGTATCGTTTTTTTGCAACACGGATTAATTTACAAAATTGAAATGTTTACAGAAGTAAATATTCAGGCAAGGCACTAAACTGAAGAGCACACAATTGAATCAAACAAAGCAGCCAGCCAAGTCGTCCTGTGATGGATTTTACTGATCTTAGGCCAATCTACTTCTTAGGAATACGATTGCCGGCTGGAGGACAATTTACATGAGCACTAGTTTATAGGGCGGGATTTTCCAGGCCCCTCCCCCCCCCCCCACCCCCTACCCCCTAAACCCCCCCCCCCCCCACCCTGAGGGGTGTTTTCTGGTAGCGGAGGCAGTTCGCCCTTGACTACTGCCGGTGGGGTCTTTCGGTCCTGCTGATGTCTACGCCGTTTTGCATGACTCGCCCGTCCCAGCGGCGGCGAACCCGCTGCAGTGGGGGCTGCCTTCGCTGGGACCAGAAGGTCCCGCCTGTAGAGTTTAAAATGTCCTTGAGCACCGCAGCAAGATGATCAAACCCTTTATTGCACGAAATGTCCTTATTATTCTAATAATCCCTTTTGAAAACCAACGCTCGCTTTGAAATTCGGTCAGATAAAAATGCTAACAAAGCTGACAATCTTTTAAACAGGAGATGCCCACATGGGGTATTGATGAGAATATTACCAGACCTTGTCTGGGATTGAATCATTCAAGCAATTCAATCCACAATGGACATTAGACACATTCTTTGTGCACTTAGTTTGAAGTACTTTCAACTTGACTCACCTAATGATCAAAATCGATGGCCAGACAATTACACATATCATTCCTGTAGTATCCCGCACGGAGCACATGGGACAGGGTTGATTATAGTTCCCGTGTAGCTCAAGGGGTATCCACTCCCCCGTTAACTATGAGCAAGGACTGTTGTATATAAGGTCAGCCTGACTAGTACAGGCCTCCAGAAAGAAAGGACCAGTGAAGTTTAACTGTATATCCGTTTCTGTTGAGAATAAACCAGTACTTTATTTTTACTCGATTGACGCCGTTGCCTTTACTAAACTTCCATTGGTGTTGCTTCCACAGTACTTCAATGGGAACCCCATTTAATGTGTAGAAATGCGGGTGAGATGGTGGCATTTCTGAGCTGTTTCGCAGCTCCTGAACCTGTTTTTGAGATGACATCCTGATGTCTTATCGATGGTACAGCTTCCCTATTGCAAGTGCTTTCAAAGTTATGTGGAAAACTGAGAGATAAGAATATTTATTTTGCCACCACCATGATTGGAAAACATTAGGGCAATAATCTACTAGTAAACTAACACACAGATTATTTTATCAGTACAGCATATTTCAAGCCAACTTCCTAACTTTGCAAAAATGCCCGACAGCATATAGAGTGAAATTGCTTGTACCCTGGGCATAATTTCGGAGGATCTCAAAAAGCTGTAGCTCCTCCTGAGATTAAATTATTTGACACATTTAAGCAAATGTATGGAATATTTTTGTGTTATTCTTGCAACCTAGGACAGGATTTAATGCTCCCCATCCAGTGGGCTTTATGGCGGGTTGGGGGAGGGGGGGGGGGGGGGGGCGCAGGAAATCCAGTGGAAGTTGTGTCCGCCACCTTCCCCTTCCCTTGCCGCAATTTGGCGGACATCAGGCAACCTGCCTATCATTGGCAAATTGATGCCCTTAAGTGGGTAGCTTATGACCCCTTAAGAGTCTCACCTCACTACTGTCAAGATTCAACTGGGGTGGTGGGGGTGGCCCACACCAAGCTGCCACCTCGACTCTCCTTAAAGGGACATCTGGCAACAGCAGAGAGTTTCATCCAAGGTGCAACACCCCCTCCACGCCACCCCACCTCCTGCAGGTTTCATTCCACTGCGGCCTTATTTCTACCCCTGTCCCAAACCTCCTATGGCCCTCCTTGCAGGGGTCTTCCAGCTTGGATCCAGTAAAACCCAAACTCAATTGCCAGGCTGAATCTAGTGCCACATACCTCCTCTTGGCCTTGCTGCAGTACCAGCAGTGGCCATTGGTCCCGGTGTCACTCTTGGTACTGGAGATCTGCTGACCTCTGATTGGCTGGCAGATCTATGAGGTGGGACCTTTGCTTCCGAGTCTCTCCTCAACTCAATTAACAACAGTGTGGATAGGAGTGGAGAAGCAGAGACCATGAGGCCCTTTCTAAATGTATCCTATCATACATCTTTTTGTGATATCATCGTGCAAAGGTACTCTTGCAGACACTGAATCAGTCCACGTCCAAATGCAGTGAGACCTGGGCAATATCCAGGCTGGGGCTGACAAGTGGCAAGTAATATCCACACCATGCAAGTACCAAGCAATGACCACCTCCAAGAAGAAAGAATCTAGCCATCACCCCTTGACATTCAACGCTATTACCATTGCTGAATCTCCCACTATCAATATCTAGGGAGTTACCATTAACCAGAATTGGAATTGGACTAGTCATATAAATACTGTGGCTACAAGAGCAGGTCAGAAGCTCGGAATCCTGCAGTGAGTAACTCACTTCCTGACTCCCCAAAGCCTGTCCACCATCCACAAGACACAGGTCAGGAATGTGATGGAATACTCTCCACCTGCCAGGCTGAATGCAGCTCTAACAACATTCAAGAAACCGGACACTATCCAGGATAAAGCAGCCCACTTGGTTGACATCCCTTTCACAAACATTCACTCCCTCCGCCACCAACGATCAGTGGCAGTCGTGTGTACCATTTACAGGAAGCACTGCAGAAACTCACCAAGGCAGCACCTTCCAAACCCATGATCACTACCATCTAAAAGGACAGCAGACACATGGGAACACCATCACTTGGAAGTACCCCTCCGAGCCACTCACCATCCTGACTTGGAAATATATCGCCGTTCCTTCGCTGTCGCTGAGTCAAAACCCTGGATCTCCCTCTGTAACAGCACTGTGGGTGTACCCACACCACATGGACTGCAGTGGTTCAAGAAGGCAGCTCACCACTATCTTCTCAAGGGCAATTAGGGATGGACAGAAAATGCTGGCATAGCCAGCAACGTCCACATCCCTTGAATTAAATAAAATCCTTAGTTCATTATCCACATCCCTTGAATTAAATAAAATCCTTAGTTCATTATCTTAAAAATGTTATTAATCTTTTGCAGATAAAAGAATAATTCCTTTATTAAAACAGTGGGCCAAGGAATATCACATGAAAGCATTCGAAATCCCTTTGTCATTATTGCAAAAAGTAATTTCTAGGCTTTGAAGTGTAAATGTTTATAGAACATTAGTTAATTGTAGGTCATTTCTCTAAAATTCTCCCCAGAATTTAATCTGTTTTATGTAAGGGCTGTGTTCATGCTTTCTGACTTATTAGGTTATTTATGTGAAATAATAATGCCTACTTTAAAAATGTGGAGAGAAATGACTTGTCAGAGCATTAACTGTTTGGAAATGAACTTTTCTGATCAGAAAATGGATACTTAATGAAAAGTAAGCATTAATTTTAAACCCCTGAGGGAACACACTGAATTGCTGCCACATTAATGTTGGTTAGAAATTTCCTCGGAGCGGCCCAGTATTGCTGCTGTGACTTTGCCGGACGGCTGGGAGAAACCTTGTTTACCCATGATGGATTATAATTATCAGAAGAGGCCGGAGCCCTTTTTAATGGAAAAGCAAAGGCTGAATGTGACTTAACAGAGATCCTTAAAATTGCCAAGGGAGACAAGAGGAGGGGGTTCCATGGCGGGGAGGACGACTCAAAATCTAGCGGGCATAGCTATAAAATATTCACCAACGATTCTGAGAAGAAATTTAGGATAACGTCAATGGTTAAAATGGGAAATGGGGAATATGGAGGAGTTGCGGCCAAAAGCATGGATGTATCACCAAAAAGTGTGAGGTGATACACTTTGGAAGGAGTACTGTGACCAGGAAGTATTCAATGAATGGCAAGACACTGGGAAGTTCCGAGGAACAAAGGGACATTGGCATGTTTGTCCATAGATCTCTGAAGGCAGAAGGGCAGGTTAATAGGGTGGTGAAAACGACAGGTGAGACACAAGCCTTTATCAATCGACGCATAAATTGCAAAAGCAGGGAGGTCACGTTGAAGTTGTATCGAACTTTGGTGAGGCCACAGCTGGGGTACTGTGTGAAATTCTAGTTGCCACATTATAAGGATGTGATTATGGGGGTGCAGAGGTGATTCACCAGGATGTTGCCTGGGATGGAACATTTAAATTGGGAATAGAGGTTGGATAGGCTTGGGTTGTTTTCTCTGGATCAGAGAAGATTGAGGGGTGACCTGATCGAGGTGTACAAGATTATGGGGGGCATGGACAGGGAAGATAGGGAGAAGCTGTTCCCCTTATTTGAAGGGTCAGTTACGAGGGAACACAAGTTCCAGGTGAGGGGCAGGGGCTTTTGGGGGGATTGGAGGAAAAACCTTTTTACCCAGCGAGTGGTGATGGTCTGGAATACACTGCCTGGGAGGGTGGTAGGGGTGGGTTGCCTCACATCCTTTAAAAAGTACCTGGATGAGCACTTGGCATGTCATTACTTTCAAGGCTATGGGTCAAGTGCTGGCAAATGGGATTAGGAAGGCAGGTCAGGTGTGATTTTCATGCGTCGGTGCAGACTCGATGGGCCGAAGGGCCTTTTCTGCGCTGTATTATTCTGTGATTCTGTATTTAAGGAGGAGCTGGATTGTATGACGGAGAATGGAATAGAAGGAAACATTGGTGAGGTGAGGTAAGCTGGGAGGAACATAGGTACTGACATGGTGCACTTGGGCTGAATGGAATGTTTCTGTGCTGTACATTCAAAGTCATTCTACACAAATGCAGCTTCTCCTGCACTATGGATGACGTGAGAGCAACTCCAAAGCAATTCTAGCCATTAATTTAGCCACTTCTTGTTCCTGCGTTGCGAGGACCCACTGCCAATGATATTTTCTGCTTCATACTGAAACAGTTACAATTGTACAGAGTGTATAATTTACCTCATTAGGGGCACCTGTTCCCTGTTCCTGGTTGACCTTTGACACATTCTGATCTCTTGATGTGCCACTATATCTGCACCCTTCTAAGCCTTGATCACCCCCCCATTTACATTCCCTTTGTCTTTCTGTCCCCATTTTTGTCAATCTCCACCTATCGCTGACCCTCTAACCAGCCCCCCCCCCACCCCCCACAACAACAGGATAAATCGGATCCGATTGCCAGTTCTTTCCAGCTTTGACAAAAACTCATCGGAACGTTAGCTTGCTTCTCACTAGAAAATAGTATTTTCTGTTTTTGTTTCAGATTCCAGCATCCGCCGTACCTTGCTTTTATCTGAGAGCAACGTACCTTCGCTGTTCGTGATCAACAGTTGGGAAGTGTTACTGGAGTTAGAGGAAAGTGATTGCCACTAAGCAGAAGTTCTATATTTTCCCTTTAACTCATAATATAGGGACCAGATCAATAGGTGGTTTTCTTCGTCCTGTTTCATTTAGTATCAGATGATGGCATCCCTGCACATAATAAGAACCAGTAATTCCTGTCTAAAATGTTCGAATTGCAAAATCCTGTTTTGACACAGTGAGCTTATTTGCTTTCTCTGTTTTGCTATGGAAACACAGAATGAGGCCCAGACTTCATCTGTACAAGCCGATTTAAAAAAAATACAATTAACAGTTAGCACGGACAGTAAAATTCAGACTTTCATGGACACTCCCTCCTGTTCCATTTGTGCCTTATGATATTATGCAGCTGCACTTCAACATCCAAACTATTGTGAAGTCACATCGTTGCCATTTAGATATCCAATATTGTTTGAGTGACCTTCTAAATGGGGTCATTGTGTCATATTTGCAGATTATGGCAGGTATGGATTTTACAGCAGTGCATTAATATTGCAATAATTATAAATATTCACTGCTGATTAACTGCAAGCTGCAATCAATTATTATATCTAGAGTGTCTTTTAGCCCTTTCCCCTCTCAAATAAAATTATCATATCAGCTGGATTGCCTTTCCCCACTGGCCCATTTTTACAAATAAAGCAATGTCATGTGTATGGCTCAGGGCATTTTCAATGACATTGGGAGCAGCTTGCAATTTTCTTGGAGCTTTTCCAAATTTCTCAGTCAAGTTCTATAGCGTTAAATATTATCGCTTGCAGCTTTGTCATTCTGAGCTTGCTGTCTTGCATAATGGGTGGGATCTGACGGCCACGTTGCACATGAAAGCAGCACGCCACGGTACAGCGTGACCGATAGAAGCCGGGAGTCCCCACTCCTGGGACCTCACTTTAATGTGTAGATTCCTGAGTTAAATGCAGCTTTGGGATCTATCTCCATCACCCCAGACCTCGAGCAAGCGCCGTTTAGTACTGGTCTTCACAAACAGGGACCAAACGGAACAGCACTTATGGGGGTCTCCCAGGGGACTGGAGGCCTCCAGCGCATGCTCCTTGGGAAGGGTGGACCCTGTGCTGGTGCCATCTGGGCACCCTGGCAGTGCCAGCTTAGCACCTTGGCAGTGCCATCTGGGTGTCAGCCAGGCACTGCCAACGTGGAATTTTCTGCTCGGTGACGATCGGGCCGGGGATGCCCTGAGCGTTGGAGGATCCCACGAATCCACCCACTGTGGGTTGGGGCTTGGAAGGGGGTTGGGAATGGCTTCGAGGGCTCCAGAGATTGGGACACCACATTTTTAAAATGGCGTCCTGATCTCTCGCTACACTGAGGAGTTCCGGTGAGTGGAGCTCCACAGTGCACAACATGAAGCTATGTGCGACATGGTGCCATTTTCTACCTTTGTGTTTCTCGGAGCTGAGAGCACTGGGAAATGTGTGGCTAAACACGATCGCTATGAGATTGAGATTTTGTTCCCATTTAGGTAAATCGTGCCCAATAGATTCTTTCTTTTGGAAAAATTGGAAGTAAAATATTTTGAGGTATTCCAATGAGAGTGGAAGGTCCATACAATCTCCACAGCACGGTAGCACAGTGGTTAGCACCGTTGCTTTACAGCGGCAGGGTCCCGGGTTCGATTCCCGCTTGGGTCACTGTCTGTGCGGAGTCTGCACGTCCTCTCCGTGTCTGCGTGAGTTTCCTCCGGGTGCTCCAGTTTCCTCCCACAAGTCCCGAAAGACGGGCTTGTTAGGTGAATTGGACATTCTGAATTCTCCCTCTGTGTACCGGAGTGTGGCGACCAGGGGCTTTTCACAGTAACTTCATTGCAGTGTTAATGTAAGCCTACTTGTGACACTAATAAAGATTATTATCCTTCTTGCTGGCTATCATATGTGAGGAGAGTAAACAGTGAGGCACAAGAGCTGTGGGCCTTGAGGCACAGTGGGTCGGTCCCTACCTCTGAGCCAGAAGCTCCGGGCTTGAGTCCCACCACAGGACCTGATGGGCAGGAAAGGTATGTTCATAATGCGGCCAAACAGGTTGAGTGTGTCAACCTGCAAATCTTTCCAAAGCACACCAATGGCTGGTGGCAAGAGCGGGAGATACAGAGCTATGTAAACAGACATAAATCTGCCTTAGTGCACCACTAGGTGAGGAAAGAGAATTGGAATTGGACAAGCGCTGTCCAAACAACATGGCTGCCATCATTATGAAGCAACCAATTGTGTGCTCCTGATGAGGGATATGTCTTGTTATGCTCTTGACGTAGCATAAGCTGCTTCCTTGACGTGCACTCTGACAAAGGAAGGTTCAGACGTGGAGATAGCTTCAACACGTTTATTGAACTATTAACAATTCTCCTACTCGGATTCGACTCTACTGTTAATCCTTCTATAGCTACTCAGACTGACGAACCAGTTTGCTACAATCCACGTGGTGGGTGTGATGTTCAATCAACCCTGTGTCTGTACTCACTGAGTGTCTCCACTGGAAAGAGGAAGATCATGTGTGCTGTGTCCTTTATATATGGGTTGGTGTAATGCCCTCCTGTGGTAGTGTCACCTCTGTGTGTATCGTGAATGCCCATTGGTCGTGTCCTATCTTACTGACCTATTGGTTGAATGTCTGTGTGCCATTTCTCTGGTGCTCTAGCTAGTCTACGTGTACTTACATTAACCCCTTGTGTATCTACAGCGATGCATATCACCACAGGATAAATATATTTGAAAAATGATCTATTTTTACATTGTAAATACCAAGCAATCCTAGCTGAGTAAAAGTGCTGTATCAGAGGCCTGATTCTGAATTATCTTCAGCCAAATCTGTTGAATATGACTCAGAAAGACTGGAGTTACACTACGGTGATTTTCTTTAAATTATCCGAACAACTCATCGCTGTAAAAGGTGATCCTCGCTTCATCAAAACAGCATTGGCATTACAACTGGAAAAGCCTGCCAAAATATTTGTTACTCTTGTGCTTTTGTGAATAATTCATTGGAGAGATTATTCTTTCACAGACATGTAACAACTGCCATTATCATCAAACAAGACAGCCAGAATCTAGTTTGCCTTTGACCCTCTGCGGAAGGAAGAAGGCTGTTCATTTGTCTGCTTGGGCCAGTTCCAGAAGCGAAAGGACAGCTCTTTCCAAACACAGATGAACAAATGGCCTCCCATCTAATTCGAAACAAAACCCAAGCTGTTACAATCACTATCCGTTCCCCGACTCAAATGACAAAGTCAAAACTTGGCGCTGCTCCAACTTTCCATTTGGCAGCTGAATTAAGGTCAAATCTTCATAATCAATGTGTGCTGGATGGAAAGTTGAGGCAGGAGTTCTAAACATCTTTCGAACATCTGCTGCTGTGTTGTTCACTGGGCTTTGAACCCACAGTAGCTGTTACTCCAGGCTTGTTCAGCGACGTCTCCATCCTTGGCATGCAATCCCCATCTCTTTGTTGTGGGGGTGGGTGCTGGGGGGAGGAAGAGGAGGAATCCCTGAATGCCAAAATAAGCTCTCAACGCACCGGAAGTAGATGGTTGAGTCCTGAAAATACCGCTAAGATAAAATAATCAAGAAAAGGGCAAACACAAGGCTGGGGTTGCTGTCCCACGTTGGCTCCCACCCTCTAGAGAGAGCTGAGTGAGGAGATCAGGTTGAATCTGACCAGAGACTATAGACTAAGAAAGGGACACTGCTTTCAGCATAAGGTTCAAGATTCAAGGTACAGTTTGGGATTGGATTAGAAATGGGCCGAAGTGTCAGAAGTAGCAGATGCTTGTTTAAGGCGCTATCTTGGTGTGCAGGAGGTTGCTGTAATATGTAGACCAGGGATTGTTGTTGAAATCCTTCATGATTGTATTCATTTAGGAGGGAGAAATGGTCCTGGGGAGGAAGCTGAGGAATTTAAAATAAGTTAGACAAAATACAGGTAAGTCGAATAATACCAGATAAAATAGCCAAATGTACAAGTGTAAATACTGCCGATAGAAAGAAAATAAGTATTTCATGAATGATGTTGAAATAGATGAGGATGAAGTTGAAAGCGATCTTGGCAATTGAGTGAACTTTGTGTTCAGCATGTCCAATTTCTACAGAGCAGCAATCAACAAAGCAAATAGACTGAAGGACCACATAGTCAAATCAGTGGAGCAGATATTAGTGGAAACCAAGGTTCAACTGCACAATATTCGGGTCAGCCAGAGTCTTGTGTATTGCATCCAGTTCTAGTTACTGATACAATGAAGACACTCTGGCTGTGGACCTGGCTTCAGATAAGAACCACAATTTCAGTAGCGGAGAGGAGAGCAACTGACCAGCTAACTCTCTGACCATACACAGAGAGCAGCTCAGAAAGGTAAGAAAGTTTAAATCCTGAGCAGGGATCTGAGACCTTCAATTTCAGCAGCAGAGAGGGGAGCAGCTGACCAGTAAATAAACAAAGAGAAACTTGGGAAGGTAAGGAAGATCTCGTTCACTCTCTCACTGAAACTGACAAGAGTTCAGACTGGGAAAAAAAACGAAACGTGACATCACAGGAAGGTTGTGATTTGATTGGCTGATAAATTAAATTTCCAAACCCACTTTATTACAGTTTATAAATTGCTTTCAGACAGAGGTAATAAGGAGAGATGATAAATAAAACAGTTTATAAAATTATAAACTATAGGCATTATAAAGATAAAAATTAAGTTATATCATATTGCAAAGGCCAGTGGCAGGCTGGAAGATTGGGGAAGTTTCAAACATAAACAAAGGGATGCTAAAAAAGTAGGCTGCCACATCCACATTCAAAAACCAAATTAAAAACAAATTATATAAAATAGAGATGGCGAGTCAGGTGATTTGTTGTTCCTGCATGATGTGGGAGCTGGTGGACTCCATTGTGGTTCCCAATGACCACATCTGTAGTAAATGTTGGTTGCCTGAGGAACTCCGGCTCATAATTGGTGAGGTGGAGCCTGAGCTTCAGACACTTTGTCACATCCGGGAGGGGAAGAGGTACCTGGACATTGTGTTCCAGGAGGCAGTCACACTCCTGAGAATAACCAACTTAAATTTGGCCAGTCGTTAGGGACAGGAAGGTGTGGCTGCAAGTGAGGAAGGTAGAGGGATCCAGGAGGTAGGGTTGCAGGAGCCTCAGCCTTTATCCCTGTCCAACAGGTTTGAGAATCATGCTCCTTGTGTGGATGGGAATGGAGACTGCAGGGAGGATGAGCAAACTGATCACAGCACCGTGGTACAGGGAGTTATTCAAGTGGGGGGGGGGGAGAGAAAAGGAATGTAGTCGTAATTGGGGATAGTATAGTTATGGGCATTGACACTGCTCTCTGTGACCAGGATCGATAATCCCGAAGGTTGTGTTGCCTACCTGGTGCTTGGGTACAGCATATCTCATCTGGGCTGCAGAGGAACTTGGAGTGGGAAGGTAAAGATCCAGTTGTCATGGTCCACATTGGTACCAACGGCATAGGTAGAACAAGCACAGAGGTTCTGCTAAGTGGGTATGAGCAGCTAGGAGCTAAATTAAAAAGCAGAACCACGAGCTAATTGGCACAGGTTAAGAGGTATATGCATGGTTCAAAGATTGGTGTGGGAGAAATGGACTTGAATTCATGGGACATTGGCTCCAGTACTGGGGAAGAGGGGACCTGTTCCAAAGGGTTGGTCTTCATCTGAATCATGCTGGGACCAGAGTCCTCGTAAATCGCATAACTGGGGCAGTAGATGGGGCTTTAAACTAAATGTGGGGGGGGGTTCAGTTGTAGGGAAAACTAGAAAACCCAATTGAAAGGATGAGGTAAGAGTGCAGGTTACCAACGTACCAGAAAATTCAAACATATAAAGGGACAGATAGGTGAATGTCTTTATGCACCAAGGCATTATAGAAGAGTAGGGAAATCTAACATTAAAACAAATTTAAAAGCTTTGTATCCAAATACAAGGAGAATTTGTAACAAACTTAATGAGCTAACGGCGCAAATAGAAAAAAAAGGTTATGACCTGGAGGGGATTACTGAAATGTGGTTCCAGGGAGACCAGGTCTGGGTATTGAATATCCAAGGGTTACGCAGTATTTTGGAAAGATAGGGTGAAAGGAAAAGGAGGTGGCGTAGCCCTGCTGGTGAAGAAAGGGATCAGTGCTGTAATGAGAAATGACATATGCACTGGAGATCAAGATGTGGAATCAGTCTGGGGAAAAAGAAGAAATAACAAAGGGAAGTAGTCCTTGGTAGGAGTAATCCATAGGTTCCCAAATAGTAGTTCTACAGTGGGGCACAGTATAAACTCGGAAATACTGGAAGCTGGCAAGAAAGGGACGGCAATAATAATGGGTGATTTTAATATGCACATAGACTGGAAGAATCAAATTGGTTAGGGGGGCCTGGGGGCAGAGTTCGTTGAATGCATTAGAGATTGTTTCCTGGAACAGTATGTTGGGGAACCAACCTTGGAGGAGGCTACTCTCGATTTGCTATTCTGTAATGAGGAGGGATTAATTAATTACCTCATAGTTAAGGATCCACTGGGGAGTAGTGACCATAGTCTGGTGGAATTCAAGATTCAGTTTGGGGGCGAAAAAGTGGAGTCCCACACTAGTGTTCTGGAATTAAACAAAGGAAATGATTTAGGATTAAGGACAGATTTGGCCCATATAGACTGGGCAGGAAGGCTAAAAGGGAGGACAGCTGATGAGCAGTGGCAGTTGTTAAAGGAAATACAACTAAAACATATCCCATTGAGGAAGAAAGATGGGTAGAGGGGTAAAAAAAACACCCATGGCTAAACAAGGAGGTCAAGGACATTATAAAGACAACAACTAAGTTACATCATATTGCAAAAGCCATTGGCAGGCTGGAAGATTGGTAAAGTTTCAAACATAAACAAAGGGATGCTAAAATAGTAATAAAAAGAGCTAAGGTAAATTACGAAAGAAAGTTTGCACAGAATATAAAAAGGATAGCAAAAGCTTCCACAGGTACTTAAAAGGGAAAAGAGTTGGCTCCTGGGAAGATGAAACCGGTGAGTTAATAGTGGGGAATACAGAAATGGCATAGATGCTAAATCAATACTTTGCCTCAGTTTTCATAGTGGAGAACACTAGTACCATTCTGATAGGAACAGGCAATTCAGAGGTAATAGAAAGGGCAGAACTTGGAACAATCAGCATCAATATGAAAACGGTACTCAACAAACTCTTGGGATTGAGGGCAGACAAGTCCCTAAGGCCTGATGGCCTACATCAGAGGGCCTTAAATGGAGTTGCAGCAGAGATAGTGGATCCATTGGTTATAATATTCCAAAATTCCCTGGACACGGGATAGGTTGAAATGGATTGGAAAAATGATAACGTAACACCCTTATATTCAAAAAGGGAGGGAGGCAGAATATGGGAAATTACAGACCAGTTAGTTTAACATCTGTTGTTGGAAAATTGTTCGAAACAATTATCAAGGATGTAATATCAGGACATTTGGAAAGCCAAAGCGCTATCCATCAGAATCAGCATGGTTTTATGAAGGGCAAATCATGTTTGACTAATTTGCTTGAGTTCTTTGAAGATATAACAAGCAGAAGTGGATAATGGGAATCCTGTAGATGTAGTATATCTGGACTTC
Source organism: Scyliorhinus canicula (assembly GCF_902713615.1). Classification (NCBI taxonomy): domain Eukaryota; kingdom Metazoa; phylum Chordata; class Chondrichthyes; order Carcharhiniformes; family Scyliorhinidae; genus Scyliorhinus; species Scyliorhinus canicula. The sequence goes on from NC_052163.1 coordinate 107,453,952, forward strand.
CGGAAGGCATTTGACAAGGTGCTGCACAAAAGGTTCATTCACAAGGTTAGATCACAGGGGATTAGGGGTAATTTATTAGCTTGTATAGAAGACTGGCTGAGGACAGGGGAAAGAGAGTCAGGATAAATGGGTATTTTTCTGGATGGCAAAATGTAACTAGTGGGTACCATAGGGTTCAGTCCTTGGTCCCAGCTATTTACAATCTATATTAATGACTTGGATACAAAGAAAGAGGGTTCTATAGCCAAATTTGCAGATGACACAAAAATAGTGGGAAGGTAAGATGCAATGAGGAAATAAGTACCTTACAAATGGATATAGATAGGCTAGGAGAGTGGGCCAAAATGTGGCAAATGGAGTTTAACGTGAATAAGTGTGAGGTCATGCATTTTAGGTCGAAAAAATGGAAAGGCGACTTATCTAAATGGGGAGAGACTTCAGGGTGCTACGATGCAGAGGGATCTGGGTGTCCTCTTACATGAGTCACAGAAAACAAGCATGCAGGTGCAACAGCCAACAAGCAAAGCAAATGGAATGTTGGCATTTATAGCAAAAGGAATTGAGTATAAAGGTAAGGACGTGTTGTTGCGACTAAACAAGGCATTGGTAAGACTGTACTTGGAGTATTGTGCACAGTCTTGGTCCCCTTATTTGAGGAAAGGTGTAGTGGCATTGGAGGCAGTTCAGGGGAGGTTCACTAGATTGACTCCAGAGGGGTATGTCGTATGAGGAGAGATTGAACAGTTTAAGCCTATACTGTCTAGAGTTTAGAAGAATGAGAGGAGATTAGATCAAGGTATACAAGATACTAAAAGGTATGGAAAAGTATAAGTGGAGAAGATGCTTCCTCTTGTGGGACATTCTAAAATGAGAGATCTTAATCTTAGAATAAGAGGCAACAAATTTAAAACAGATTTGAGGAGAAACTACTTCTCCCAAAGAGCTGTGAATCTGTGGAATTTGCTACCCCAGAGTGCGGTGGATGCTGGGACAGTGAGTAAATTTAAGGAGGAGTTAGACAGATATTTAATTGGTAATGGGTTGAAGGATTATGGAGAATGGGCAGGACAGTGCAGTTGAGGCCAAGATGGGATCAGCCATGATTACATTGAAGGTGTTAGGCTCGGAAGGCTAAATTGCCTACTCCTGGGTCATGTGTTCAAGGGAGGACATGCTCTGGCTGATTTTGTAATCCAGCTCTTGGTCTATAGCATTGTAGAAAATGAGGAACATATCAACCATGATAGAATGGCGGAGCAGACTTGAAGGGCTGCATGGCCTAATTCTGCTCCTATATCTTATGAACAAGGCTAATTCTATAGTGCCAGAGGACAAAGTTATGAACAAACATTAGTGACACCTGAATCTTTACATTTTGAATAGAGATTACTGAGATGTGTCATTATAAAAGTATGTATAGTTTCGGGTATTCAGCCCATAAACATGTTCTACTGTTTAATTAGAGCTTAGTTGATCTGTACCTCAACTCCACTTGTCCACTGTAACTCCCTTGCTATCCTTATCTATCAAGGATCCATCCATCGTGATCTTGAAAGCTGCAGTTGGCCCAGCTGTCACAGATCTCCAATACTTTGAGAGAAACTTTGTAATGCAATATTAAGTCCCAATAAAGATATTTAGCTTTGTATAGTACTTTCCGTGTAACAATATGACCCAAGGTACTTTAGAGAGAGCTTGATGACAGTAATAGTGCCGCAATAGTTAGCCCTGCGATGCACACATAATCACACAATATTGGCAGAGAGTATGTTGGCACAAAACAGAATAGAATAATTTCAAATCATTAAAATACTTTCTACTTGATGGTAAAAAAGATGCCCTGCAATCTAGTATCAGGATTCACGTGAACATATACAAAACACTAGGCTGGATTCTTTGATCCCCCAGCTGCGTGTTTTTTGGCAGCGCACCATTCGCTGACAGCTGGATTCTGTACTCCCGCTGCTTGTCAATGGGATTCCCCATTGGAGCCAGCACATTCCGCTGGGAAATTCCGGTGGGGGTGCAGTGCCAGTGGGAAAAGAGAATGGCAACGACCGGAGAATCCCGACCGCTGACTCAGTTTCAAATGGAAAATAAGGTCCAATTCTGGGCAATACGTTTTATGAAGGCGGTAAACACACCGGCGAGAGTGCAGAAAAGATTTCCGAGAATGGTAAATCTGGGGATGAGAGGCTTCAGTTACGAGGATTGATTTAGCTCGGGCTGTTCTCCGTGCAGAAGAGAATGTTTGGAGGAGATTAGATGTTCATAGTCCTGAGAGGTCTGGACAGAAAAGATCGGGAGACACTGTTCCCATTAGCTGAGGGATCAAGACTCAGAGAGCACTGACGCAAAAGTGTCTGACAAAAGAGCCAGAGGCGAAATAAGAAAAATCTTTTTTACACAGCGAATGGTTCAGGCATGGGATGCGTTGCCTGAGAGTGTGGCGGAGACAGAGTCAACTGTGGCTTTCAAAAGAGCATCGGATAATTACCTAAAGAGAAAACATTTGCAGGACTACGAGATTAAGACAATGAAGTGGGAGTAACTGAGCAGCTCTTACAGAGCGAGAGCATGGACACAATGGGCTGAGTGGCCTCCTTTTATGCTGCAACCATTTTGCGATCCTATGCCGGGCATAAAGCATTCTTCTTGTTGATGATGTCACCTGGATTGGATTACTGCATTTAAAGCCTTCACTTGGGCCCATTATTCTCAAAATAAATCTTTTTTTTACATCGTACTCCCCAAGTCCCAGCTCCAGGGCAGTCTTGTGCCAGTGTCAGTGGGAGGAGCTGCAGGAGCCACCATAATGGCTTGCAAAACTCTCCCTGCCATTACTTTGAACAAATGGTTCACTTGAGTTCGAAATATTGAAATCCTATCGTTCAAACACTTCAATAGTTTAATTATGCGAGGCATACGCACGTCAGCCAATACTGCAGCCTGATTTATAATCATTAGATGAGGGTTTTACTGAATTAAAGCTGCATCATCCCACAATGGTCCTTAATCACTTCCAGAGTGTTGCTTAAAATTTCTCCCCTCTTTTTTAAAAAAAACACTCTTGATAAACAAGTCACTTCCAATTAATGCAATGTTTGTGTCCGTCAAGTGTCACAAGCCTTACATTTTCTCACTCGTGCATGTTTGTATCACACTTTAAAATATGAGCAAAAACACTATTAATTGACTCTTGGCATCAGTGATTGGCCTCAGGATCTAGCTCAGAGCAATTAGTGTCTAACTGACCTCAAAATGAATCTAAAAAAACTATTAGGCCCATGCCTGTGAAGCACTAGTTATACACAGCCGTACTTTAGCAGAAGAAGAATACATTGTGGGTTACATGGTGAAACAATTTTGTCCTTTGCAGAAAAGCAAATAATCTGAGCTTCCAAGAGGAACTTTCTGGAAGACCTCTTAATCATCATAATAATAATCTTTATTGTCACACGTAGGCTTACATTAACACAGCAATGAAGTAACTGTGAAAATCCCCTAACATTCCGTTGCCTGTTTGGGTACACAGAGGGAGGATTTACAAGGTCCAAATTACCTAACAGCACGTCTTTTGGGACTAATGGGAGGAAGCCGGAGCACCCGGAGGAAACCCGGGCTGACACGGGGAGACAGTGACCCAGCCTGGAATCGAATCTGGGACCCTGCAACTGTGAAACCACAGTTCTAACCACTGTGCTACCGTCTGGTATAAAATGATGTAGTTTATTGTTTATGTTGGGTAGCCGTGTGGTTGGAATCCCGATCAGGGGCTTTGGTTTGGCCCCAGCTGTGCTTCATCTCGCATTCTTATTTTCACTGCCACCTTGAAAAACACGAAAATTAGTATTGGTTGGGAGTGGCCATCACTACTGGATTGCCACCACGTTCCTAGTTCCACACCTTAGTCTGGAGCTCCACATTTCTCACCCTGACCTTTGACCCTGGCTCCTGCAAATTGTGGAGCAGAGCTGTCTCTCAGTTCTTTCAGTGTAATGTGGGGCACTGGGGGGAGTCAAGTCACCCTCCCCCCCCCTTTTTTACGCCACTAGATTCCGCATACAAGTATGTTTATATGTGCCAGCCACTTTGTGAAGCTAGGAGAGAACGTAAGTGTGTAAAGGTATGTGAGTGGTCGGTGGGATGGGGTTTGGGGGATTGAACTGGACGGAGGCAATGTGGGATGGCATTTGAGGACGTTGAGGGTGAGCGGAAACTGGATGTGTGGGGGTAGTCAGTTGGTTAGAGGGAGCTAGTGTGGGGGTGGTCAGTGAGGTAGTTGGGTGGTCAGGGGAGGGGAGTTAATCAGGGGTTCAGCAGGGAGTCTGTAGGATCAGTACTATTGTGACCCACAAGTTAGAACTAGTTGTAATCCTTCAAACCTTTCCTGGGTAACTATTCTGATAAAGTAAACAGAACCATCCAAAGTCTCCAACTTTGGGCGGGATTCTCCGAGCCCATGCCGGGTCGGAGAATCGGCGGGGACGAGGGAAATCCCTGCCATGCCTTTCCGACGCCAGGACCTGAATTTCCGGCGACCGGAGTATCAGCGGCAATCGCGCCAATCGCGCCCATGCGGTCGCCGCGGTGCCAGTCGGGCACTGTTTTCAGTTGCCCCCGCAGCGATTCGCCACAGGCGACCGGTCGAACGAGTCCAGCCGGCGTAGTTCCAATGTGGTAGGGGACCCTGGGCCGTGGTGGACGTCCTGGTAGGGGGGGACAGGGGCATCTGACTCCAGTAGGGGGCCTCCATGGGGTCCAGGCCCGTGACCGGCGGCTTCCGATTGGCTGGCACCCACGATCTGGGGGGGCATACCTCCTTCCGCGCGGTCCCGCTGTAGGTCTCCGACATGTTGCTCCACGACGGCGTGGAGACGGCAACCACCCGCATGCGCCGACGTGGAGGCAGCAACCATGCACATGCGCTGGCGCGGAGAGGGCCGTTGCGCGGATGCGTGGACAGTGCAGGCCGTGCAGGGCCGTCTTTCGGCGCCAGAGCAGCCGGGCAGTATTCAGGCGCCATGTTAGCCCCCTGAAGACCACTGAATTGCTGGGCCAGGAGGCCCATTGACGCCAGCGTAAAACACTCCTGTGTGTACGCCTGCATCAACTCTTGGCCAGGGTTTTGGAGAATCCTGGCCTTTAAATCTGAATTTTCGAAGGTTGCCAATACAGGATAATTGCCCAAGGAAAATTGAAACCCATCGAGTCTGCACGGCCCTTGGAAAGAGCACCCTATTTACACCGATACCTCCACCCTATCCCTGTAACTCAGTAACCCCACCTAACCTTTTTGGGACATAAAGGGTAATTTAGCGTGGCCAATCTGCCTAACCTGCACATCTTTGGACTGTGGGAGGAAACCAGAACACCTGAAGGAAACTCACGCACACACGGGGAGAATGTGCAGACTCCACACAGACAGTGACCCAAGCCGGGAATCGAACCTGGGACCCTGGATCTGTGAAGCAACAGTACTAACCACTGTGCTACCATGCTGTGCTGCCCATACCTCCAGACTACAAGCACCTAGGCCTTCATGTCCGAGGAGCTAATTGGTGGCATTATGCAACGTGTAAGTAATGCTAACTAAAGCACATTGAACCTGTTCACATAAGTTTTGTGTTGAGAGAATTTTCCTGGCCCCATCCAAATGGAGTAGAAGGCAGAGGTGTGGGGCAGGGGGGGTGGGGTGCAGTGGCGGGTGGGGAGGGTATGGGTCCTGGAAAATGGCCACCTCTCCCTATTGGGCTGCTGAGGTCCTGGGGTATCTGGGGCCCTGATTGGGCCAGCAGCATCAAGAACCCAACCAATGTCCTCAGGTTGGGAGCACAATGTTGGCCAATTAGGCGGCCACCTCTGGGAATATCACAATGTAGGTCTTGTTGCCGGCCAATGCGGGCCCTCATTCGGTCCCAGCATTGGGGTCCTGAAGCCCATGGGAAAATCCTACCCATGCTGTCAGAGTTTGTGTCAGGTTTTCCTTTGCTGCTTTAACAATCAGTTCTCTGAATTATAAGACATGTGATCATTGCGGATAGGATTTCACTGTCTTGTGAGGCTTGACTCCCCAATGCTGAACCGCTAGATGTGAAATGTAGTCAAGATATTGGGCCTGGATTTCCATTGGCTGAGTGGGAAACCATGTCACATTTTAAGGATGGAGGCGGTGCTATGTTGTGGGCTGTGTGCAAGGTGCACCAATAATAGGGTGTGGGAATCTGCAAGCTGTCCGACAATGAGGTGACTCCAGATACCTCAATGGGGTCAGGAGCAAAGTTCACAGGTGCCTGCTCTTCTGTAATTCTGCCGGAAGGCATCTTCATGCATGTCTGGGCCGAACGTACAGAATGAGGAAGGCTCTTCCCCTAGCCATGATTAAGCTTTTATGATAATGGCTCATTTCAAACAGCTGCCAGATTAGTCATAAAAAGAAGGATGTTAGCTGGGCATCTGGGAATGATTTCCCAGAACCTGTAACACCAGCCTTGTGTCTTGGTGGAATCCACTGCCCTCAGATATAGTAACATCAGGAAGGCTATGAATACATTGCTGGCATCAGCGGGTCACATGACAGCATCCTACCCTGACTCGCCACAGCAGGGCAAAGTTAATGCCTCTTTATCATCAGAAGCAGCAACTTGAGCCCAGGAGCTACTGAAGGACAGACATGAGTGGGAGCCGTGTTGTAACTTTCAGGCACAGGGCTGGTTTCCAGGGGGCTCAGAGTTTCCCGGATTGGGTGCCGCTGGACTAGTGCCTATGGCATAGGTGGAACCATCGGACATGAGGGTGCTGTTTTTCGGGCTAACAGCACATGCCGGAACCCTACTTTGGGACAACAGAGAGCTGCTGAAAGAATGTCAGATGCAGGTCAGGCTAGCTGGCAGTAGTAAAAAATCATAGAAGAATCATAGAATCCCTACAGTGCAGAAGTAGGCCATTCAGCCTATCGAATCCTTCGAAAGAGCATTCAATCTAGGCCCACACTCCAACCTATCCCCGTGACCCCATCCAACCTTTGGACACTAAGGAACAATTTAACATGGTCAATCCATCGAACCTGCACATCTTTGGACTGTGGGAGGAAACCAGAGCAGCCGGAGGAAGCCCACACAGGCACGGGGAGAATGTGCATACTCCGCACAGACAGTGACACGAGGTCGGAATCGAACCAGGGTCCCTGGTGCTGTGAGGCAGCGGTGCTAACCACTGTTCCACAGTGCCATCCAGAGATGCAGCTCATTGCCTCAAATGGGGGAGATTGCCTGCTACCCGTGCTGTGTCAAGGTCAGATTTTAGTCTAAAACATGAAAAACAGCTCGAGTGAAGTCAGAGCAGCTGCTGTTGTGAGGGAACTATGCTGGAAATGGCCCTGCGGTTTTCCACTCCTTCCATGTTTAACTGCATAATTTCCATGCGTTCAACATGTCACTCATGCAGGTTGTGGACTCCTCTACACTTACTGCCATGTCTTGGAAGTTTCACATTCCCTAAACTGTCTGCCCAAAAAACAATCTCAATGTTCATGTATTTGGAAGGTGAATGGCAGGATGATGTGAAATGCCAACCTCAATGTCCTCCACTTAGAACATAGAACATAGAACAGTACAGCACAGAACAGGCCCTTCGGCCCTCGATGTTGTGCCGAGCAATGATCACCCTACTCAAACCCACGTATCCACCCTATACCCGTAACCCAACAATCCCCCCATTAACTTTACACTACGGGCAATTTAGCATGGCCAATCCACCTAACCAGCACATCTTTGGACTGTGGGAGGAAACCGGAGCACCCGGAGGAAACCCACGCAGACACGGGGAGGACGTGTAGACTCCACACAGTCAGTGACCCAGCCGGGAATCGAACCTGGGACCCTGGAGCTGTGAAGCATTTATGCTAACCACCATGCTACCGCGCTGCCCCTAACTTGTAGCAAGTTACTCTTGCCCTTGATTCCTGATATTGTGTTCATCTGCAGACAAATTTTTCCAGCCAGGTTTCCTGTCACTGGTTTTCACCTTTGCAGGAAGTTGCTAAATACGGTTTACATTCAACATTTACCACGGGGACCACTAAAAACACAATTCTAGTTAATTCACCATAAAGCTTCATGGTATTGATTCACTGTCTTGTTAATTTACCTATACATACGTAAGTTTGGTATAAAATTGACACTGTTCCTCCTGAGTTTCGAGTCATGGGGAAGGAAAAGTGAATCACGCGAATAAAAATTTTTACAAATTAACTGTAAGGATTAGCCAGAGGTGGGTAATGACTTGCATTTCAGCAACCATTCCTTTCTACTTAGATATTACGTAGAATTACATAGAATCTACAGCATAGACACAGGCCATCGGGCCCATCTGGTCTATGATGGTGTTTAAGCGGCATACATTCCCATTCTAATTATCTCTTTGCACCCCGTCCTCATATCTCTCTATTCCCTTATTCCTCATTGTATACATCAACTTTCCCCTTTAAAGTGTCGATGCAATTTACACATTCATACCAATCTCAGAGAAAATAGACAAAAAAGAAAATTATGTCTAAATTGAGTATTGCTGAAAAAATACATTTGATGGAGCATTTCATCTTGCATTCATCAGGGCCATCGCAAGAAAACCTGATTAATGCAGGACAAAAAGCTTCGACAAAATGTATTTTTTCAGCAATATTCAAGTTCCGTCCTATCAAATGACAATTTGTTCCTAAGTTCTTTATTCAATCTATTTGTAACTTAGCTTATATTTAAAGACAAAACCAACCAATCCTGTATGATTGGCCATCTTCATGGAATAGAATTTGGAAAACTCTTACTTGCTACCATTTACTAACAGACAGTGCGATTCCGTAAATCTTGTCAAAAGCCATCATGTGTATTAAACATTGTTGTAATGAAAATCACAGTTTTTTCCTGCTCCTTCGCCTTCCTCAGACAATGAAGGATTAGGAAACCCCTTTGGTAGAATACATTATTTTTAAATACCCTGCTCTTAATAATGATAAAGAAGCACAGCATTTGAAACTCTTTCTAATGCACATTTATTTGCAGAGAATATATGTTCATATCAACAGATTCTAATTTTAAGTGCAGTTATTTAGTTTATTTTTTATTTTTCGCTCCATGTAATCAATTGCAAAAAGTCTGTATGCAGGTACAAAATGTAAGAAGGAAGGGAAATGGAATGTTAGCATTTATTGCAAAAGGACTGGAGTATAAAAGTAGGGAAGTATTGTTGCAATTGTATAGAATGTTGGTGAAACCACATCAGGAGTATTGGGCGCAATTCTCCGCACTCCCGACGGTGCGGAGAATAGCGTGGCTCGTAAAATTTTATGGCCACGCTGGTCCGACGCCCTCCCACTATTCTCCCCCCCCCCCCACGCCCGACTCCCGATACGAATCGCTGCCGCCGTTTTTTTGCGGCCGGCAGCGATTCACAGCTGATGGATGGGCTGAGTTCCCAGCCCTTTACAGCTGTTTTTACGAACGGCAAACACACCTGGTCTGGCCGTTCGTAAAAACGGCCGTAAACTGTCGATTTTTAAAACCATGGCACCGATTGGCACGGCAGTACCACGGCCGTGCCAAGGGTGCCATGGGCCCGCGATCGGTGGGCACCGATCGCAGGCAGCAGGCCCGATGCCCGCACACTCTTTGTCCTTCCGCCGCCCCGCAGTATCCATTCGCGGGGCAGCTGAGGGGCATCCCGGCCCGCGCATGCGCGGGTTTCGCGCAAATGCGCGATGACGTCATCCGCGCATGCGCGGGTTGGAGTCTTCCAATCCGCGCATGCGCGGCTGACGTCATATGACGCGTCAGCCGGCGCTAACTCTGGCAAGCGGGCTTAACGAAATTCGTTAAGCCCGCGATGCCGGAGTTTACGGCGTCGGGATGCTAGCCCCAACCGGGGACCAGAATCGGTTCCCGGTCGGGAAGGGGGGGGGCTGGCGTCAAACCCGCCCGGATTTGACGCCAGCCTTACGATTTCTCCCCATATGGGAGAATCGCGCCCAAGTGTCCAGCTTTGGTCTTCTTATTTGATGAAGGATGTGGCGGTATTGGAAGCAGTTCAGAAGAGGTTCACCAGATTGATTCCGGGGATGAAGGGTTGACATATGAGGAGAGATTAAACAGTTTGGGTTTATACTCGCTAGAGTTTAGAAGGCTGAGAGGGAATCTGATCAAGGTATATAAAATACTAAAAGGGATTGATAAAGTAAATGTAGACCACATGTTCCCCCTTGTGGGGCAATCTAGAACAAGATGTCACAGATACGGATTGAGAGGCGGTAGATTTAAAACTGAGATGAGGGGGCACTACTTCTCGCAGAGGGTGGTGAATTTGTGGAACTCGCCGCTCCATAGTGCGATGGAGTCCAAATCATTAAATGGTTTCAAGAGGGAGATAGATATACTTCTGATTTTTAAAATGGTTAAAGGGATATGGGAAACAGGTAGGGAAGTGGCTTTGAGACCAGCATGATCTGATTGAATGTAGGAGCAGGCTCGGGCTGAATTGCCTACTTCTGTTCCTAATTCCTGTGTTCTTATATATGGTATGATTTTCATTAATATACAATTAGACAGGTGAAAGCAGGGGTTCCCAAACTGTTGGTTGTGACCCCCAGTGGGGTCATAAGATGAGGGTTTTGAGGTTGTGAGGTTTGAGACTGCAATGGTAGCTGTGGAACAGACACCCTGTCCTGGGACCAGCCCTGAGACCCATGATGGGCGCACACGATAAACAGTTAAAATATTTCTGTTTTTTGTATTGCTTCGAGCAAATGTGAATTTCAGGAAGTGTTTGGTAAACGCCCACAACAATGACAAAAGTTATCATTTTGTCTTTTTGTGCACTGTTATTTTCTCGATCTTCTCCAATTCTGGAACCAAAGGGGGTTTGCCAAACATTTCTTTAATGCTCATTTAATGGTCTGGTTTTTGTCGGCCTTTGGTGTTAGTTCACTGTCAGTTGCCCATTTTGTGTAGATTTCTCAGCTTCAATGTGCATTTTTAAAAAGGAAATATGAAGATTTGTGACTTGGGGAAATCAACTGTGAATATTCCAGCACATAGATCAGTCGATACCTGTATCGTTACAATCAAAATAATCAGAGGCATTGCAAACTAGACAGTTTCTTTTGAAGATTGAAGAGGTAGCGAACAAAAATGGAGTAAAAATGAAATCTCAATCCAGTGAACTGTTGAAATGGTAACGGGAAATTCCACTATAATTCAGTCTGTTTGTATTCAGTTGCATTTTCCCTGTACAGTAGATCTGCACACTAATTCAATTTCCCCAAATCACGATTCGCAGTCTTGTTTGACAGAGGTGGCATCTGAATCGGTGCAGTAAACAAAGTAATCCACCAGGGGTTTAGGCAGAATGGGAGGATCGCTCCCACTGCTGTATTGATTTGCCTTCATCTGTTTGAACAATGAAAGGCTGTGTTGCCCTGTTGCTCCTGATGTGCCCAATGCCTCTGTGTGGATCAGTGATCCAGCTGCAGTTACTTCAGAGACCTGACCTCAACCCTATTACTATGGCGATAACAACATAACTGAGGAAGTCACATTCTGTTTGGTCTCTGCATGGCAAAGAGGATGTTGCTATAGGCCTCAGGATTGTAATGACGCTGACTTTGATTGGTTGAGACCAAATCATGGCACTTTAGAAAATAAGGTAGTAATGTGATTTGCTGCTTCGTAAACACTGTAGGTCCCTCTGAATAGCAGGATGACACGGACTAAGGAATAGAGACCTAAGGGTTTTATAAGTATTTTGCTGTAAAAACAATTAGGTTCATTGCTGTTACTTTTAAAAAATAAGTCCGAATTTGATGTTTGTTTATGCTATTTTTCTACAGCTTGGTTTAATTTATAATATTCATTTCAGATTCCAGACATTAAATAAATTTGGAGGTACTTTTGACTATGATCTATAGAGGTGAAGAGATGACATTGTTCTGCCTGCCCATTATATACCTCCCCTTGTTTTCAATGCCAGTGAAGTTAATAGTAATAAAGATCTTAAAGAGATGTGAAATGGGCAGATAATCCTGCGCCATATTATAGCTCGAGGTGAAAATGACCCCCATTTGTGCCTTATGAACAAAGTTCAACCACTTTTCTTGACACTCCTCCTATAGATTCAGTGCACACTGTGGGCAGGATTTTCCATTCCCCCCCCCCCCCCGTTCCCCCCCCCTGTTCTCCCCCCCCCCCCCCGCCAGTCCCTTGGTCGGTTTCCAGCGGTGGAGGTAGTACAGTTCCGGCTACCCGTGGTATATACTGGACCTGCCAAAGTTAATGGCCATTTGCGTTGCTCACCAGCCATGTTGCCGGCGAACCCGCCGCATGGGGTCACCTTTGGTGGCACTGGAATATCCCACTGGCGGGAAATGCCGAAAAATCCCACCCTATGAGCGAAAAATCCCACCCTATGAGTCGTTTTGCACTGAGTGCTGCATTTGGGTGCATTTGAGTGCTCTAGCGAGAGTTTGGTGACTGAGGGATATTAAAGGTTTATTTTAAATTTTTATCTAAAGTCTAGTCTTTCTTTTATTTAGTTAATTAACTGAAAAGTTGCTGTTTGGTTGAGAAGAAGGTGAATTTTCAATCAGCTTTAAACAAAGGTTCTACTTGTAACTACTTGCAGCTGGAGCTTGTTAATTAGTTAATTGGATTAGGCCAGTTTTCAGAGGCTAGAGACACAGTATCAATCTGAGCTAGTTACAGTGCAGACTTCGTTTGCACTGAGTGCTGAATTTGGGTGCATTTGAGTGCTATAGTGAGAGTTTGGTGACTGAGGGAGTGCTTAATTTGGGTGCATTTGAGTGCTATAGTGAGAGTTTGGTAACTGAGGGAGTTAGGTGAGGAGGGAGTAAGGTGCTCCTTTTCATTTCATTTCCTACATTTCCTCAAAGAGCGTGAAGGGAGCCGAGAGTTTACCAAGAGTACAGCTGATTGGGAGCAGAGTCGGAGGGCGGAGTTCCGTTTGATCCACAGTACAGCTGTATTCTGTAACGTAAGAGGGGATGGAGGCTAGGGCAGTTGCATGCTCCTCCTGTAGGATGTGGGTGGTGAGGGATACCACCGGTGTCCCCGCTGACTATACCTGCAGGAAGTGCACCCAACACCAGCTCCTCATAGACCGTGTTAGGGAACTGGAGCTGGAGCTGGATGAACTTCGGATCATCCAGGAGGCTTTGGGGGTAATAGAGAAGAGTTACAGGGAGGTAGCCACACCCAAGGTGCAGGACAAGAGTAGCTGGGTTGCAGTCAGGGGAAAAAACAAATGGGCAGACAGTGCAGGGATCCCTCATGGCCATTCCCCTTCAAAACAAGTATACCATTTTGGATGCTGTTGGGGGAGATGACTTACCGGGGGAAGGCCCTAGCGGCCAGGTCTCTGGCACTGAGTCTGGCTCTGGGACTCAGAAGGGAAGGGGGGAGAATAGAAAAGCAATAGTGATAGGAGACTCAATGGTTAGGGGAATAGATAGGAGATTCTGTGGTCGCGAGCGAGACTCCCGGAAGGTATGTTGCCTCCTGGGTGCCAGGGCCAGGGATGTCTCAGATCGTGTCTTCAGGATTCTTAAGGGGGAGGGTGAGCAGCCAGAAGTCATGGTGCACATTGGTACCAACACATAGGTAGGAAAAGGGGTCTGGATGTAATAAACAAGTTTAGGGAGTTAGGCTGGAAGTTAAAAGCCAGGACAGACAGAGTTGTCATCTCTGGTTTGTTGCCGGTGCCACGTGATAGCGAGGCTAGGAATAGGGAGAGAGTGCAATTGAACACGTGGCTGCAGGAATGGTGTAGGAGGGAGGGCTTCAGGTATTTGGATAATTGGAGCGCATTCTGGGGAAGGTGGGACCTGTACAAGCAGGACGGGTTGCATCCGAACCAGAGGGGCACCAAAATCCTGGGAGGGAGGTTTTCTAGCACTCTTCGGGAGGGTTTAAACTAATTTGGCAAGGGAATGGGAACCGGACTTGTAGTCCAGCATTAAGGTAGCCGTGTTCAGGAAGTCAAAGCATGTAGTGAGGCAGACAAAGGAGAGTACTTGCAGGCATGGAGATGGGTTGAAGTGTGTACACTTCAACGTAAGAAGCATCAGGAATAAGATAGGCGAACCTAAGGCATGGATCGGTACTTGGGACTACGATGTGGTGGCCATTACGGAAACTTGGATAGAAGAGGGGCAGAAATGGTTGTTGGAGGTTCCTGGTTATAGATGTTTCAATAAGATGAGGGAGGGTGGTAAAAGAGGTGGGGGGGTGTTGCATTATTAATTAGAGATAGTATAATAGCTGCAGAAAGGCAGTTCGAGGACGATGTGCCTACTGAGGTAGTATGGGTTGAACTCAGAAATAGGAAAGGAGCAGTCACCTTGTTGGGAGTTTTCTCTAGGCCCCCCCAATAGCAGCAGAGATGTGGAGGAACAGATTGGGAAACAGATTTTGGAAAGTTGCAGTCACTTCCCAAATATTGAGTGGAAACTCTTTAGATCAAATAGTTTGGATGGGGTGGTGTTTGTACAGTGTGTCCAGGAAATTTTTCTGACACAGTATGTAGATTGTCCGACCAGAGAGGAGGCCATATTGGATTTGGTACTTGGTAATGAACCAGGGCAAGTGATAGATTTGTTAGTGGAGGAGCATTTTGGAGATAGTGACCACAAATCTGTGACTTTCACTTTCGTAATGGAGAGGGATAGGTGCGTGCAACAGGGCAAGGTTTACAATTGGGGGAAGGGTAAATACGAAGCAGTCAGACAAGAACTGAAGTGCATAAGTTGGGAACATAGGCTGCCAGGGAAGGACACAAGTGAAATGTGGAACTTGTTCAAGGAACAGGTACTACGTGTCCTTGATACGTATGTCCCTGTCAGGCAGGGAAGAGATGGTCGAGTGAGGGAACCATGGTTGACAAGAGAGGTTTAATGTCTTGTTAAGAGGAAGAAGGATACTTATGTAAGGCTGAGGAAATAAGATTCAGACAGGGTGCTTGAGGGATACAAGATAGCCAGGAGGGAACTGAAGAAAGGGATTAGGAGAGCTAAGAGAGGGCATGAAAAATCTTTGGCGGGTAGAATCAAGGAAAACCCCAAGGCCTTTTACACATGTGAGAAATATGAGAATGACTAGAGTGAGGATGGGTCCGATCAAGACAGTAGCAGGAGATTGTGTATTGAGTTAGAAGAGATAAGAGTGGTCTTGAACGAGTACTTGTCTTCAGTATTTACGAATGAGAGGGGCCATATTGCTGGAGAGGACAGTGTGAAACAGACTGGTAAGCTCGAGGAGATACTTGTTAGGAAGGAAGATGTGTTGGGCATTTTGAAAAACTTGAGGATAGACAAGTCCCTCGGGCCTGACGGGATATATCCAAGGATTCTATGGGAAGCAAGAGATGAAATTGCAGAGCCGTTGGCAATGATCTTTTCGTCCTCACTGTCAACAGGGGTAGTAGCAGGGGATTGGAGAATGGCGAATATCGTGCCCCTGTTCAAAAAAGGGAATAGGGATAACCCTGGGAATTACAGGTCAGTTAGTCTTACTTCGGTGGTTGGAAAAGTAATGGAAAGGGTACTGAGGGATAGGATTTCTGAGCATCTGGAAAGACACTGCTTGATTAGGGATAGTCAGCATGGATTTGTGAGGGGTCGGTCTTGCCTCACAAGTCTTATTGAATTCTTTGAGGAGGTGACCAAGCATGTGGATGAAGGTAAAGCAGTGGATGTGGTGTACATGGATTTTAGTAAGGCATTTGATAAGGTTCCCCATGGTAGGCTTATGCAGAAAGTAAGGAGGCATGGGATAGTGGGAAATTTGGCCAGTTGGATAACCAACTAGCTAACCAATAGAAGTCAGAGAGTGGTGGTGGATGGCAAATATTCAGCCTGGAGCCCAGTTATCAGTGGCGTACCGCAGGGATCAGTTCTGGGTCCTCTGCTGTTTGTGATTTTCATTAATGACTTGGATGAGGTAGTTGAAGAGTGGGTCAGTATATTTGCAGACAATACGAAGATTGGTTGAGTTGTGGATAGTGAGGAGGGCTGTTGTCGGCTGCAAAGGGACATAGAAAGGATGCAGAGCTGGGCTGAGAAGTGGCAGATGGAGTTTAACCCTGAAAAGTGTGGGGTTGTCCATTTTGGAAGGACAAATATGAATGCGGAATACAGGGTTAACGGTAGGGTTCTTGGCAATGTGGAGGAGTAGAGAGATCATGGGGTCTATGTTCATAGATCTTTGAAAGTTGCCACTCAAGTGGATAGAGCTGTGAAGAAGGCCTATGGTTTGCTAGCGTTCATTAGCAGAGGGATTGAATTTAAGAGCCGTGAGGTGATGATGCAGCTGTACAAAACGTTGGTAAGGCCACATTTGGAGTACTGTGTGCAGTTCTGGTCGCCTCATTTTAGGAAGGAGGTGGAAGCTTTGGAAAAGGTGCAAAGGAGATTTACCAGGATGTTGCCTGGAACGGAAGTAGGTCTTACGAGGAAAGGTTGAGGGTGCTCGGCCTTTTCTCATTAGAACGGAGAAGGATGAGGGGCGACTTGATAGAGGTTTATAAGATGATCAGAGGAATAGATAGAGTAGACAGTCAGAGACTTTTTCCCCGGGTGGAACACACCATTACAAGGGGACATAAATTTAAGGTGACTGGTGGAAGATATAGGGAGGATGTCAGAGGTAGGTTCTTTACCCAGAGAATAGTGGGGTCATGGAATGCACTGCCTGTGGAAGTAGTTGAGTCGGAAACATTAGAGACCTTCAAGCGGCTATTGGATAGGGACATGGATTACGGTAGAATGATGGGGTGTAGATTAATTTGTTCTTAATCTAGGACAAAAGTTCGGCACAACATCGTGGGCCAAAGGGCCTGTTCTGTGCTGTATTTTTCTATGTTCTATGCTCTAAATTAGTGGAGACCACTGGAGCGGCCAAGTTGATGGTGCAGGGGTTGGGGGAGGGGGGAGGGGGGAAGCGAAGAATCACTTGGGAAACCGTGTTTGACTCCTGCAGTTGGAAAAGTCTCCAACATTAAGTAAGCGGCAGGAAGGGGCCGATACAAGGAACTCATCTACTACTGGCAGGGAGGTCACCAGGATTTAGAAGTACCTCAGCAATTAAGTAAGATATGAATCTCGCTGAGCCTATAAAAATCTCACCAGCCAGTTAGGTTTGCCAGTGTTCTACTGGGGCTGTTGCTGCTTGTTCACAGGCACCAGGGTCTTTTCACAGTCATGTCATTGCAGTGTTAATGTAAGCCTACTTGGGGCAATAAAGGATATTATTATTATTACTCAATGCCCAGTCGAGGAACCCGGCATTGAGTAGGCTGAATGCCTACTCCCATGCTCTGCACTTACCTCTTGCCAGTGACAATCCCTGGTACGTTATCAACAACAACTGCACCTCAGATGCTGAAATGATGCTTGAAGAGGGAGTAACTTCCAGCGTTTGATGCTGAGGCTCACTCCTCCAGTTAGCCCCTTATCTTAGCAACTGCACATGCTCCCGAGGCTTCATCATCTTTCAAAGGTTCAGGACAATGTGACCCTGACGTGTAACTATTTACTCTCATGTTGAAGTCCCTGGTCAAAATGAGAGGAATAGCAATGCTGGTCTTCATGATGGAGGGCAGTTGTCCAAGAGGGTACTCGCTTCAATTTGTCATCCTCCTCATGGAATCTGGTGGCTATGAGGACCTCACATGCATGTGTGCCTTGTCTGACCCATGACGATGCCTCTTCCCCTGCAGCCTCCACTTCCTCAAACTGCGTACCTTCCTTCCATGTCCTCCTAATCGGAGGGAAGGTGAAACTCCTCCATGTCGGCATCTGGCAAGTCCTCCCCCCTTTACAGCACCAGCTTGTGCAGAACGCAGCAAGCCACAATGATCCATGAGACTTTCTGGGTAGTGTATTAGAGTGCTCTTCTAGATCTATCCAGGCATCGGAAATCAAATGTTTAAGATGCCTATAGTCTGCTCCATCAATGCACGGGTAGTGGCATGCGCCTTGTCCTCTCTGCAGGATTCTATGACCGCTGTACGGGTGTCATCAGCCATTTCCTTTGCGGGTACAATTTGTCACGGAGGAGCCAGCCCTGGCTCCTCAGAGATGTCCGGAATATGTAATCTATTCAAGATGTATGAGTTGTATACGCTTCCTGAGTATCTGGCGTGAACCTGCAGGATACATTTCTCATGGTCAAAGACAAGTTACATGTTGAGCGAGTGGTAGCCTTTCCTGTTGTGCTATTGGACTGCCGGATGTGGGAGCTTTTATATCCACGTGAGTATAGTCAACAGAACGCCACACCTACCTGTGTGAATCCGGGAATCTTGATAAAGCCCAGCATTCTGCCGTCCTGAGTTGCTCGATCTCCTATCAAAAATGAAGTAATTGTGGGTCTTGGCAAAAAGGGCTTCTGTGACCTCATGTATGCATTTGTGCGTGGATGCCTGAGATCCCACAGAGGGCCCCAGTGAACCTTTGGAAGGAACCATTGGTGTTGACGTTCAGAGCTGTTACTTTCACAGCTACTGGCAATGGATGCCATCCCAGTCCCTGTGGCACCAATTCCTGGAGAATGTGGCAAGTGTGAGTCACCAGCTCCCTGGACACTGTCTCTTCCTCATCTGCAGATAAGACATGTTTGATTTTTACACCCTCCGCCTAGCGAGCCACCTCTGCATGATGTCAATGTGAGCCTATTCCTCTGTGTCTGGTGGGGATCCTGCTGCCTCTCAATTTTGCTTCTCCCTTAGGCGAGCCAGATGCCTCCATCGCAATCTTCCTCTTCTCTCCTGCCTGTAAGCGCTAATGCTGGCGGTGATAAATCCAGCTTCCGTCTTCTTGATGGTCTCCCATCTGCAGTATTAATGAGAAACAGACAAGAGTCAGCAATAGGTCCTCTGTCTGTCAATGTCTCGTTAGTGATTGCGGGTTCAAGGGCTTTCTTCCAGTGTTGGCAACTATTTGCCCCAGAAATGCTAGCCAGCACAGAGTGTGTCTCAAGGTGTTTTTCACAGTGCATGTATCTGCCCTCCAATCAGCCCTCAGAGCCCTCACGAGCAGAGCTGGCCCTCATTTTAATTTTGGACTGCGCCATTGCTGCAGGTGGGAAGATAGTGGTGCTGAGCTCTCACTGCCAGATCAGCTTAGACCCTTCCTGCGTGAGTGTTCAAACCCCTCCCATCACCCCAGAGGAGCTTAATGCCCAGTTTCCCCTCCCTCACAGACCTCTGAATCCACCCCCTGTATTTCTTGATCCCATCTTGATTGTGGTGCATATCTGTTAGTTAGCCCCTTAGCATTTTGAGGTGGGTGTGATTCTGCCCCATCACCCCTCCCCATCTTGAAGCCACTTGCACAGTTCAATATATATGCTTCTCCTCCCCAAATCACACACACACACACACCTTTGGGTATACCCACAATGCCCTTTCCCCATCTGTCGGCTGAAGATGCCTCCCCTGACTAAGTGTGCCATCTGCAGCCCAGTATTAGGCCAGAAACCCCACGGATTGAGGCGCATGATGTTACGACAATGCCCTACGCACAACATGTTGGGCATGACTGGGAGTGGCCTGACATGCCACCTCTCCCTGGACTAACACAGGGACAGTCTTTGTCCCTTTTACTCATTTCCTGTGCTTTTTAGTTGGGTGTCATCTCAATTCTGGGGCTGGTTTAGCTCACTGAGCTAAATCGTTGGCTTTTAAAGCAGACCAAGCAGGCCAGCAGCACAGTTCGATTCCCATACCAGCCTCCCCGGACAGGCGCCGGAATGTGGCGACTAGGGGCTTTTCACAGTAACTTCATTGAGGCCTACTCGTGACAATAAGCGATTTTCATTTCATTTTTTTTTCATTTCAATTCTGTGGTCTTGTCTCCATGAAAAAGAATATGGGTTTGACAAGGTGGCAAATTGGTTAGCACTGCTGCCTCACAGCTCCAGGCTCCCGGGTTCAGTTACGGCCTCGGGTGACTGTGTGGACTTTGCACTTTCTCTCCATTTCTCTGTGGGTTTCCTCCGGGTGCTCTGGTTTCCTACCGCAGTCCAAGGATGTGCAGGTTAGATGGATTAGCTCCTTAGTGTCCAAATTGCCCCTTCGTGTCCAAAAGGTTAGGTGGGGTTACGGGGATAGGCTGGAGGCATGGGCTTAAGTAAGGTGCTATTTCCAAGGGACGGTGCAGACTCGATGGGCTGAATGGCCTCCTTCTGCATTGTAAATTCTATGATTCTATGAAGTACTATTCCAGATACTGTTCCAGATATTTGAGCGCAGATTCCAGCCAATTCAGTTCATTACTGAGTAATTACAGCACTGTACTTCAAATGAGACATTCAAAAATATTCGGTCGCTCCTCATCGACGAGATGTAAAATTCTTAAAACATTATTCTAGGATGGGCAGGAATATTCTTCTGGCTGATATTTATCTCTCGCCCAACACCACAAAAACAGCTGATCTTGTCAAGTGTCAGCTGCGTTGAAGAGTCATGGAATCATACAGCACAGAAAGAGGCCCTTCTGCCCATCATTTCTATGCCGGCCATCAAGCACCTCTCTATTCTAATCCTATTTTTCAGCACTTGGTCCGTAGCCTTGTATGCTATGGTTCAGTCGGGAGTGCTCTCACCTCTAAACCTTAAGGTTCCAGGCTGAAGTCCCACTCCACGGGTTGACCACGTTGGCCGAGATCCCGCCGACAGTGCACCCCCACTGCGGGTTTCCCAGCAGCGTGGGGTGGATTCAATAAGAAATCCCATTGACAATATTGGAACCAGAAGATCCCACCACCGGCCAATAACGGGCCGCCTCTATCACCATGAAACATGCCGCGGGGATACCAGAGAATCCCACCCGGTGTGTTTTGCTGTGGCGGCAGAGGAGAACCACCATTGGTTGGGGGCGGGATCTTATGGTCCCGCCGTTGTCAATGGGGTTTCCAATTGTTGACACCCTCTGCCACCAGGGAATCCAAGGCGAGGAGTCACCATTGGCAGGGCCGGAAGATCCCGCCCGTGGAAAAGATTGGAAAATCCTGCCCCAAGACTCAGTATCCAATGCTATACTGAGGGAGCAGTGTTGTACTGCTGGAGTTAGCATCTTTCAGATGAGGCATTATACTGAGCCCCCATCTGCCTGCTTATTTGAATGCAGAAGATCCCATGGCTCTATTTCAAAGAAGAGCAGGGATTTGTGCCCTGGTCAATAATTATCCCTTAATAAGCATCTCAAAAATACAGATGATCTGGTCGTTATCACCTCGCTGTATGTGGGAGTTTGCCTAGTGCAAATTAACTGGAGCAGTTTCTAAAGGATAACAGTGACTACATTGGAAGTATTTCATTACCTTAAACGCTTTGAGACGTTACAGTGGTCATGAAAAGCACTTTAAAGATGCAAGTCTTTTTTTAATTATCCTATTGGTCTTTGTGACTCCGAGTCTGCAAATTTGCTTTTGCATTTGCCAACATTGCTCGGGTAACGACATTTCAAAAGTCGTTCATGGCTGTGAAGAGCTTTGGGATGTCCTGAGGCTTTATACAAATGAAAGTTCTTTCTTGACTCATGTCATACAGCAGTTAACGTTTCTCTCTGCCTCTACTCCATTAATGTAGTTACTGATGCTATCTGGCTCTATTACCATGAGGACTGCTTTCCATCTACTTTGTTCAAAAAAAAAAACCTGTTCAGTAGAACCAACTTGTGGCTTCATCCTTCGTGGGTTATGAATTGTGATCACTTACAAAATGAAATCCCTCATCACAACTGCCAACCGGCATTTATACTCATCCCACAGGAAATAACTTTGTCGGTGGATATCGATGAGTAATTTACAGTTACAATTTGTACCGTTGCAGAATTCTGCAGAACGTCTTCTTGGTTTCACGACCTTGGCGTGAAAAGGAAGGTTGACAGTTGTACTATTTGACGTTCCTCCCTCTGAAATATCAATTTCAATGATCTGTGAACCAATTTGCAGATTCCTCAATTAGTGACCATTTGAAACCAAATGATCTTTGTAATGTTGTACTTCGAGTGAGGATTGAAATTAATATTTGATGAAACCCTGCACCACCGCTGCATACATCACATATTCTCCAATTGTGGGGACGCTCCATTTCAATTGACACAAAATCATGTTCAATGTGTCTACGCCAGTGGTGTCGGGTCTCAATAAAAAGGTTGTCGGTAGATGGTCAGTAATGTGTCTTTGTGGACACGTCAGACATTTGTTTTCAGTTGTTAATTTTAAATCTGAAATAGATTTTTGTTAAGCAAAGATATTAAGGGCTACAGGGCAAAGACAGGTGTATAGAGTTAGGTCACAGATCAGCCTTGATCTCATTAAATGGCGGGCCAGGCGCAAGGGGCTGAATGGCCTACTCCTGTTCCTATGTTGTATTAAATTTACATAAAAGTACCCAGCTGTACAATTCTAGATTACATTTGCCAGGTTATGGCTGGAGAAAGCAGTCTGAGCTTTAAGATGGACATGCTAAATAGCCTCAATGGTGAGATTGGACTAAGTTGTATTTTATTTATATAATTTGTCACCCTGCCCTGATGTTACAATGTCACTTAAAACTCAATTTATTAACAGAGAAAGTCTGAAGAACCGCCTTCTCGGTATGTGATGCACAGTGTAGCATTAATATCCCCAGGAGCCAGCAATCTAAATCCCTTCAAGGTCTCTCCTGTATCTCTCCAAAGACACCTTCATCCCGCAGACAGGGGAGTCGGGGCGTCCTCTTCCTTTGATCTCCTTCCATTAACTGCTGCCTGACAGGTTGCAGCAATCTAATGATTTTAAGGAACCCGTGTTCTTTTGAAGTGGGCGTTCTTGCTACTTGTTTTGGTGTTTCTTTCCCTGAGAGAATATCTCAGCCTCCCATTATCACTGCCTTCTGTTCTCACTAACCTATACGTGTTGCAAATGCAGTTCCTGTTTGAAGGGGGGCTTCAGCGATGATACCTCTTAAAACTGAACCGTTAGCATGCCACTAGAGTAGTTTTACATAAATTGTTTTATTAAGGATTGAGATGAATTATAGGACTGGGTAATCATTATTAACCATTAAACATGTATTTTTAGGACATAACAGTAATAAGTAATCAAATGGAATTTAGGATAGCTAACTTGACCAAAAGGACATTAATTCTGACATCTTGGGTGGGATTCTCCCCTACCCGGCGGAGCGTAGTCCCGGCGCCGAGGAGTGGCTTGAACCACTCCGGCGTCGGGCCGTCCCAAAAGTGCAGAATCCTCCACACCTTCGGGGTTAGGCCGGCGCTGGAGTGGTTTGCGCCGCGCCGGCCGGCGGGGAAGGGGCTTGGCGCCATGCCAACCGGCGCCGAAGGGCCTCTGCTGGCTGGCATGAGTTGGCGCATGCGCGGGAGCACGAGCGTGTGCTGGCGTCACCCCAGCGCATGCGCAGAGGGGCTCCACTCCGTACTGGCAATGGCGGACCACTACAGCCACCGGTGTGGAAGAATAGAGTGCCCCCACGGGACAGGCCCGCCCGCGGATCGGTGGAACACGATTCCGGGCCAGGCGCCGTGGGGGCACCTCCCGGGGCCAGATCCCCCCCCCCCCCCCGCCCTTGCAGCCGGGTCCCACGGCAAATACCTGGTGTAACATACGCTGGTGGAACCCGCTGAAAATGGGCGGCCACTTGTCCCATCGCGGGCCGGAGAATCGCCGGGGGGAGTGGGGGTCGCTGCCAGCGGCCGCCGACCGGTGCGGCACGATTCCTGCCCCCACCAAATCCCCGGCGCCGGAGAATTCGGCAGCCAGCGGGGGCGGGATTCACGCCACCCCCCGGTGATTCTCCGACCTGGCAGGGGGTCGGAGAATCCCGCCCCTTGTCTTTGTGAAACAATTCAGGCTGCTGGTTCTGTTGTTCTGTTTCTCACAAACTGTCAGCAAGCTGCTGGGATTGTATGCAGCTGTCAGGATGAGGATTAATCATGCGCTGTTTGCAATTCTATTGGGTGAAGTTTAAACACTGCGTGCAATTATATTGGATAAGTTTAAAAGTAGCAGCTTCAGGGATTGGATCGCATTCAACTGGGGTGGGCTATTGATTGTTGAACGTTGTATAATTACTGTGTTCGGGTCTTTGTTCGGCAGAACAGGTCTTGGCCGATATCCAGTCTGTTCTCCGTATACATGTAACCAGCTTGATTAAATAAGCCATCTTTGTCCAGGTTATGGTGTTTTTGTTCCTCTCTGTACTGAGCTGAGCCACAGGGAATAACCCCACGTGGAAGCTGACTCAATACACAGGTCTTGAAACCGCTCCTACATCACTGTTGAAACAAAATGAACCAGAATAAAGTGCTCACCTCCGCATATCATTCAATTTAACAGGATGGAAGGGTGATTGAAAGTAAATGTGTGATTTTGATTTCATCACTTTCAGATTTTGACTTAATCAGCTAATTCATGTGTGATTCCAAGTAAAACCGGAAAGAGTATGAAAGGGTTAATGGAAGTTAATCTCTGAGTTCAATCGAGGGGGCTACTCCCCAATTGGTCACTATTGGTCTCTGTCTGGTGCTCATCAAATTGCTTTTTCTACCTCAAATGTATAATTTCGCTATTTTACTTCTTGATACCACACAATCCTCCCACAATTACAATGGTTTATATTCTTTAATTGGGATTATTCTGATATTAATGCAGTGAAATGGTTCAGTGTATAATTAGTTGTATGATTCCTTAGCTAATTGCAAGTATCAACACTGCAATGACTCCCCACCACCTTTCGCTTAACAATGACACCCACATCCCATAAATGAAATAAAAAATAATCGAGCTATTAAACATGAATTTAAGGAAAAAGTGCTTTGATTTTGGTCATTCACAATATTTTCATGTATTGCCTGCTGAAGGTTCCAGCATAACTAGGCCTGAATTGTGACAGGCCACAATAATTTATTGGTTGCCTTGATGGGGGGGGGGGGGGGGGGGGGGGGCACGGTAGCACAGTGATTAGCACTGTTGCTTCACAGTGCCAGGTAACCCAATTCGATTCCTGCCTTGGGTCACTGTCCGTGCGGAGTCTGCACGTTCTCCCCGTGTCTGCGTGGGCTTCCTCTGGGCTCTCCAGTTTCCTCCCACAAGTCCCGAAAGATGTGCTTGTTAGGTGAATTGGACATTCTGAATTCTCCCTCAGTGTACCCAAACATGTGTTGCGGTGTGGCGATGAGGGGATTTTCACAGTAACTTCATTTCAGTGTTAATGTCAGCCTATTTGTGACACAAATAAAGATTATTAGTATTATTACTAAATTTAACATCAGTGCAAAGCAATTATAGAGTTTTCCTGAATTATTATTCAAAGAGATGTTCAAGCTATTTGATAGCAACATAGAAGCACACTTTATTCAGCTTTGTACAGCGGCCAGCGCCATTTTAGACTGCACCTGGATGATTTGCAGAATAAACATAGAACATACAGTGCAGAAGGAGGCCATTTGGCCCATCGAGTCTGCACCGACCCATTTAAGCCCTCACTTCCACCCTATCCCTGTAACCCACTAACCCCTCCTAACCATTTTGGTCACTAAGGGCAATTTATCATGGCCAATCCACCTAACCTGCATATCTTTGGACTGTGGGAGGAAACCGGAGCACCCGGAGGAAACCCACACGGACACAGGGAGAATGTGCAGACTCCTGTGCTGTGAAGCAAAGTGCTAGCCACTTGTGCTACCGTGCTGCCCTAATATACACTTTCTAGAACAACCCACTCAGAAGATCAATAAAGCATTCAGACAATGCCTTGACACAGGTACCAGCTCTTCATTTGCTCCTGTACCAAGATTAAAATGATCCTTCTACTCATGCAAGTAGTATTTGCTCCTCTAGGCCTAGCATTGCCAACCCTCCAGGGTTGGCCTGGAGTCTCCAGGAGCTGAATATCAATCTCCAGGACACTGCTGTGTGCAATCCTGGCGAGAAATCATCATTAAAAAGGTTGTTTTTCTTCTGTCATTTTCTTTAAGCATTTCTCTTTACTGGCTATCAAAATATTCAAAATGGGGGGGCGGGGTGGGGGGGGGGGGGGGGGGGGGGGGGGCGGAGGAATGGCTATTTGGCTGACAGACAAGCATCATTTCATTGGGTAATGAGTCTTTTTGATTTCCAGTTGGTTAGGAAGTCAGTCCATCACAAGGATGGGTGTGTTGGCCGACTTACGTTTGGTGTGTGTGTGAAGGTCATGTGATGAAACCTCCATGAATACATTTAATCACAGTTGGCAACCCTATATGGACCCAAACAAGGATGGTGATCATTTTAACTTTTGGTTATGAAATAAACCACATGAGACTGCGACTGAAGTCAATAGAAATGGAACTGGTGGCTCATCTCAAAGGTCTGTTTTATATTATCGGCCCACGTTAGAATTATATTCAATGCATTTAATGTGGCTTTGGCATAATGTTTAAAACATTTCTTGTTCATGGGATGTGAGCATCACTGCCTATCCCTAATTGCCCTGAAGAAAATGATGGTGAGTCACCTTCTTGAACTCCTGCAGTCCATGGATGTAGAGGCACCCATAATGCTATTAGGAATGGAGATCCAGAATTATGATGCAGAAACAGTGAAGGAATGGTGGCATAGTTCCAAGTCAGGAAGCGAACTTGAAGATGGTGGTGTTCCCTGGCATCTGCTGCCCTTGTCCTTCTAGCTGGTAGATGCTGCGGGTTTGGGAGGTATGGCTGAAGGAGGCCTGGTGAGTTGCTGCAGATCATCTTGTAAATGCTACACACTCATGCTACTGTGCATCGGTGATGGAGGTAGTGAATGTTTGTGGACGGGGTGCCAATCAATAGGGCTGCTTTGTCCTGGTTTGCACCGAGCTTCTTGAGTGTTGTTGGAGCTGCACGCATTCAGACATGGGGAGCATATTCCATCACACTCCTGACTCGTGCTTTGTAGATGTAGAAAGTAGAGGCTTTGGAGAGTCAGGAGATGAGTTACTCGCTGCAAAATTCCCAGCCTCTGACTTACTCTTGTAGCTATAGTATTTATTGGCTGCTGCAGTTCAGTTTCTGGCCAATGGTAACCCAAGGATATTGATAGTGGGGAATTTAATGATGGTAATGTCAGGGGTGATGGTTAGATGCTCTCTTGTTGGAGGTAGTCATTGCTTGGCATCTGTGCTACTTGCCACTTATCAGCACCCACCTGAATGTTGTCCATGTCTTACTGCAAATGAACATGGACCGTTTCAGCTCCTGAGAAGTTTCAAATGGTGCTGAATATTGTGTAATCATCAGCAAATATCCTCACTTCTGACCTTCTGTTGAAGGGAAAGTCATTAATGAAGTAACTGAAGAAGATTGGGCCTAGGACACTACCCTGAGGAACACCTGCAAAACAACATCCTGGGACTGAAATGATTGATATCCAGCGAGCATAACCATCTTCCTTTATGTTAAGTTTGTCTCCAACCAGTGGAGTGTTTTCCCCCGAGGGCAGCACGGTAGCATGGTGGTTAGCATAAATGCTTCACAGCTCCAGGGTCCCAGGTTCGATTCCCGGCTGGGTCACTGTCTGTGCGGAGTCTGCACGTCCTCCCCATGTGTGCGTGGGTTTCCTCCGGGTGCTCCGGTTTCCTCCCACAGTCCAAAGATGTGCGGGTTAGGTGGATTGGCCATGCTAAATTGCCCGTAGTGTCCTAATAGTAAGGTTAAGGGGGGGGGGGGGAGTTGTTGGATTACGGGTATAGGGTGGATACGTGGGTTTGAGTAGGGTGATCATTGCTCGGCACAACATCGAGGGCCGAAGGGCCTGTTCTGTGCTGTACTGTTCTATTCTATTCTATTCTATTGAGTTCAGTCTTGCTTGGACATTTTGTCGCCACACTCAGTCAAATGCTACCTTGATGTCAAGAGCAGTCACCCTAACTGTACCTCTTGAGTTCAGCTCAGGTGCCCATGTTTGGACCAAGGCTATAATGTGTTCAGCAGCTGAGTGACCCTGGCAGCACCAAAACTGAGTGTCAGTGAGCAGATTATTGTTGTGTAAGTGTCACTTGATTACACTGCTGACGACACCTTCCATCATTTGTGTGTAGGGTGCGTTAAATGGTAATCAACAGGAGGTTTCCTTGCCCTCCCTAACAGCACTGTGAGTGTACTACAACACATAGACTACAGCAGTTCAAGACGGCAGCTCACCACCACCTACTCAAGGGCAATTAGGGATGGCCAATAAATGCTGATCCAGGCAGCAAAGCCCACACCCCATAAATGAATTAAAAAAGTGTTTGACTTGATGCCGTGAGACTCTATGGAGCCTGGAATCCGGTTGACTTTATACCACAATGCCGTCATCTCTGCTGGATCTCTCCTGATGGTGGGACAGGACATACCCAGAGATGGTGGTGTCCGTGTCTAAGACATTGTTTGCAAGCTTTGATTTGGCAACTATGACCATGTCAGGCTGTTGCTTGACTAGTCTGTGGGACAGCCCAGTTTTGGCGTGATCCTCCAGATGTTAGTAAGGAGGACTTTCCAGGTTCAACAGAGCTGGGTTTGCTGTTATCATGTCCAGTTCCTAGGTCAATGTCAGGTGGTCAGTCCACTTCGTTTTAGGTTCTTTCACAATTTTATTTAACTGAATGGCTTGCTAGGGCATTTAAGAGTCAACCAGATTGTTGGGGATCTGGAGTCACGTGAGAATGTCAGATTTCATCCCATGAAGGACGTAAGTGAACCAGATGGGTTTTTGCAACAATTGATTCTGAGACTAGCTTTTAATTCCAGATTTAACAATGAATTGAACCCATGCCCTCAGAGTATTATCCTGGGTTTCTGGATTGCTAGTCCAGTGATATGATCACTATACCACTGCCTTCCCTGAAAAAAAAGCACAGAGCTAGTTGTGTGAAAGATAGACGGTGTCCTCTGTACATTGAAAAACTGAATAACATTCAATGGTTAAAGGAATTGTGCAATGAACAGATTTATCTGGGAATTGAATTTATTTGATAAATTTCCTTTAAGTGGAGACAAACGTGTACACTAAAAGCCAATAAGTGATTGAACCTTGTCAGAAGTGGTCCGTACAGCAGTTTGCTGTTCTAGGCTGTTTTGAAGCAGAACCACATACTGCACAGCAAGAAGCAAGCTACAATGCCATAAATCTTTCCTGATGTCAGAGCCGGCACAGAAGTCACTGAGAAGGATTTTGACTGTGAGGGGAATTTGGGAGGTGGCTGGCCATGCACTCACTTCACCCACCTAAAATCCTAGGCCTGGTGCCGGAGCCATTTTGAAGCCTGAGGGTGGGTGAGGATTGGAGGGGGGGGTCTCATTTCCACAATTCCGGTGAGTGATGTTCTCGGCAGAGAGGGAGAAAATGGTGCGGGGGAGGCAGGGGGTGTCATAATATCCACTCATGTATATAATGAGATGCAGACAGGCAGTGATTGACACATAGGATGACCAGTAAGCATACAACACAGTACAGCCAATCACCAGACAGGACACTACCGCTATAAAGCCAGAGGGCACTAGGTTTCCCGCTCTCTCGGGATCCAGCTACTGAGACAGTCAGAGTCCACGAGCTAGCAAGTGCAAACACCATGCTAAGTCTAGTCAGGCTACTACAAGGTCACCAGTCACATAAGTGTCGACCCACAGCTGAATATGTATAGCAGTTCTATAGTTGAATAAAACAGCGTTGGATCTTCTCCAGTGTTAGACGTCTGTTTCTAACTTCCCGAGCGCAGTCCACATCGAACCAACCTACCTAACACATCAGGGGGAGCAGCCTTTTTTATTTTGTTTCTTGGGATGTGGCCATCTCTGGCAAGGCCAGCGTTTATTACACGTTCCTAATTGCCCTTGAACATGTCATGGTGAAACATTTACACGTGAGCAGCTTGCTGGGCCGTTTCAAAGGGTTGTTAAGAGTCGTCCACATTGCTGTCAGAGGGTAAGCTTGGCAGATGTCATCCCCTCAACAATATCAGGTGGATGATTATGATAATTGGGTGTTGTTTATTGATCATTAAGACTAGCTTTTTATTTCAGATTTATTAATTAGTTGAATTCTTCTAGCTGTCATGAAGAGATTTGAACTCATGTCTTCAGAGTGTTAGTCCAGGCCACGGGATAACTGGTCAAGTAAGTATACCACTATTGTCGCCCAGCAATGGACTCCTCAGATAATGAAGCAGTCCATGTCCAAATGCAGCAAGATCTGGCAAATATCCAGGCTGGGCTGACAAGCGGCAAGTTACATTCAAGGCACACAAGTACCAGGCAATGACTTTCTCCTACAAGAGACGATCGAACCAACGCCCCGTGACATTCAATGGAATTACCTTCATTGAATCCCCCCCAATCAACATCATGGGGGTTACCATTCATCAGAAACTGAACTGGACTAGCCATATTAATGCGGTGGCTACCAGGGCAGGTCACATGCTAGGAACCCGATGGTGAGTAATTCACCTGCTGACCCCCCTCCCACCCAAAGCCTGTCCACGATCTACAAGGCACAAGTCTGGAGTGGAATGGAATTCTCTCCACTTGCCTGGATGAGTGCAGCTCCAACATCATTCAAGAAGCTCAACACCATCGAGGACAAAGCAGCCCCGCTTGATTACTCCCCCTTCTACACATATTCGAATCCTCCACCACCGACGAACAGTGGCAGCCGTGTGTACCATCTACAAGATGCACTGCATTAATTCACCAAGGTTCCTCAGATAACACCTTCCAAACGCATGACCACTACCATCTAGAAGGATAAGAGCAGCAGATACCTCGGAATCCCACCACCTGGAGGTTCCTCTCCAAGTCACTCACCATCCTGATTTGGAAACATATCGCCCTTTCCTTCACTGTCGCTGGGTCAAAATCCTGGAAATCCCTCCCTGACAGCGCTGCGGGTGAACCTACACCTCTGGAACTGCAGCAATTCAAGAAGGCAGCTCAACACCACCTTCTGAAGGGCAACTAGGGATGGGCAATAAATGGTGGTCTATCCAGCGACGTCCACATCCCATAAATGAATAATTTTTTTAAATGGAACCAGGAGGGGAGTTAACTATTTAGAACTCGCCCTTGCAACATCACTCCCCCCACCCCACCCCACCACACAACACCCTCAGAAAGGTATCTTCCTTGTGTTTTGAACTTTAAAGCAATCAAATTTGTTTTTTTTAAACTTTTTTTTAAATTTAGAGTACCCAATTCATTTTTCCAATTAAGGGGCAATTTAGCGTAACCAATCCAGCTACCCTGCACGTCTTTGGGTTGTGGGGGTGAAACACACGCAAACACGGGGAGAATGTGCAAACTCCACACAGACAGTGATCCAGAGCAGTGTGCCCTAGGCCCTGTGAGGCAGCAGTGTGAACCACTGTGCCACTGTGTTGCCCTCAACCACATTTGTTTGATTAGAATCATTGTTGGCAATTATATGAAGCCAATATTGTCAGAAGCATTTCAGAGTGGATCACAGGGGCGGAATTCTCCGACCCCCCGCATGGTTGGAGAATATCCCGGGGCAGGTGTAAATCCCACCCCCGCCGTTGCCGGAATTCTCCGCCACCCGGGAATTTGCGGGGGCGGGAATCACAGTGCGCCGATCGATGTGCCCCCCGCGGCGATTCTCCGTCCCGCGATGGGCCGAAGTCCCGCCGCTGACAGGCCAATCCTGCCGACGTGGTTTCAACCACCTCTGGTGGCGGCGGGATTGGCGGCGCGAGCGGGCCCCCGGGGTCCTGGGAGTGGCGTGTGGCGATCGGACCCCAGGGGATGCCCCACGGTGGCCTGGCCCATGATCGTGCCCACCGATCGGGCCTGTGCCGTGGGGGCACTCTTTTTCTTCTGCGGCCGCCATGGCCTCCACCATGACGGAGGCAGAAGAGAACCCCCTTACCGCGCATGCGCTGGTGGTGACATCAGTGGCCGCTGACGCACTGGCGCATGCGCGAACCGGCGAAGGCCTTTCGGCCAGCCCCGACGCTGGCCGGCAGGCATCAAAGGCTGTTGGCGCTGGTTTTGCCGCCAGTCGGCCTGGCGCCAACCACTCTGGCGCGGGCCTAGTCCCTAAAGGTGCGGAGAATTCCGACGCCGGAGTGGTTGGCGCCACTCCGTTACGCCGGGACCCCCCGCCCGCGCCGGGTAGGGGAGAATCCCGGCCCAGATTATTTTCCTGTTGTGCAATTGGCTTTATCATTTGTACATTTTTTTATTTTTCTACTGTCCACCAGCAGTCTAGGTAAGCAGTAATACCTGTCATACCAAGATATGACAGTTTTATTGCCATAAATGTCACTTAATGTGTTTTCTCAGATGGTTGATGGTTTTCTTTTATAGTTTATGTTTTCAGCAGTGTGTGTGCTCCCTTTCGACTCACTTTCTTATTGTCTTTCAATGGATTTGTCCTCTGAGGGTAGTGATGTTGAACTGTTGCACCACCAGCATGATTGGTTGATCATTCTGCTCAACAGGGGCTCGCCTGATGTCTGCCCGGTATTTGATTGGTCATGGCTCAGTCAATTATTGACGCTGAAATTGTTCATTAATATTTGGGCCAAATCATCATTTGACCACATAGTTTGACAATAATTGATATTATTAATCATTGATTGCGCCACCAGTTTTCAGCCCTGCATTATCTCTGCAACCGTCTCCAATAGATAAATAATAACATTGTCATCAATTTGGGAACAACTAAAACCAATCGACTTCAGCACGGTAGCATTGTGGATAGCACAATGGCTTCACAGCTCCAGGGTCCCAGGTTCGATTCCGGCTTGGGTCACTGTCTGTGCGGAGTCTGCACATCCTCCCCGTGTGTGCGTGGATTTCCTCCGGGTGCTCCGGTTTCCTCTCACAGTCCAAAGATGTGCAGGTTAGGTGGATTGGCCATGATAAATTGCCCTTAATGTCCAAAATTGCCCTTAGTGTTGGGTGGGGTTACTGGGTTATGGGGATAGGGTGGAGGTGTTGACCTTGGATAGGGTGCTCTTTCCAAGAGCCGGTGCAGACTCGATGGGCCAAATCGCCTCCTTCTGCACTGTAAATTCTATGATAAATCTATGATAAATCTAAGATAAATCTATGATTAATCTATAATCTCCAAGTGAGCTGAAATTAGCTCATAAAATTACAGAAATGCAACTGATGACCTGCATTGGTTTGGTGA
This sequence comes from Scyliorhinus canicula, assembly GCF_902713615.1. Lineage (NCBI taxonomy): Eukaryota > Metazoa > Chordata > Chondrichthyes > Carcharhiniformes > Scyliorhinidae > Scyliorhinus > Scyliorhinus canicula. The sequence goes on from NC_052163.1 coordinate 107,487,173, forward strand.
AGGATTTATTGCCATCCCCACTGGTCCATGTTTGTCTAGTTCTAAAGAAAATATCTTTGACCTTTGTCGTCTTGGCGGAATACAAATATACAAAATTTAGTGCTTCACTCCCACCACAATTACATACAAAACAAGTTGTATTTTCCAGCATTTCAGTCTTGTAGGCTGGAAAATCCTAGATGTAGTCATCCCAATGTAATTAATCTACCAGCTGTTTCTGGGCAGCGTGCTACATTTTTTATCCCAGTTATATTCACCACCATAGAGATATCACTGAAACTTCAACCATTATGGCCGCTGCAAATTTTGAGCAGACCATACACTGGTTTTGATGTGGAATCCAATTGTCCTTCTATTTGGGCACATGGCTGCTTCCAATCCACCTAACCTGCACCTCTTTGGACTGTGGGAGGAAATCGGAGCACCCAGAGGAAACCCACGCCAGCATGGGGAGAAAGTGCAAGCTCCACACAGACAGCAACCCAAGGCTGGAATCAAAACCTGGGTCCCTGGCGCTGTGAGGCAGCAGTGCTAATCACTGTGCCACTGTGCCTCATTCCAATCAAAGATGTTTTATGATCAGTTGCCATAAAAATAGCAGCCATTAAAATCAATACAAGCATCACTCATCCATCTCAAAAGACATTTTACTTACTCACAGGAAAGCATAAAACCTACTCTAACCATTAGTATTTCTGTGAAAATCCACATCGGCTAGTACAAACTAAACTGTGCAATATGCATGAAGGATGCTCCCAGCATACTCCTGTATTCCTGAAACAATGTATATATCACTGAAACAATATGGATTAGTCAATGGATTAATAAACAAATATAATAGTCCCTTAGCTAAAAATGGTATTAGGTTATAAATTCAGTGGTCGTGAATTGGCGCCAGTTTTGTACTCTTTCTAGTTTTCTTTCTTATTGATTTCCATTATTTTCCAATAACAATTGGAATATTTCCATTTCTACCTTTGGTCTGTCAGAACTAATATACTTTATTCAACAAAAAAAATAATTCTCAGGATGCGGACAGCTCAATCCAACATTTATTTCCAGTTGCCTTGAGAAGGTGGTGGTGGAGTTTCTCCTGGAACCATCGCAGTCCATATGGTGAATGTGCTCCCACAGTCCTGTCAGGTGGTGAGTTCCAAGATATAAACCTGATGGCGATGAAGGAATGGTGATACATTTCCAAATCTGGATGCCGTGTGACTTGGAAAGGAGCCTCTGGGTGGTGATGTTCCTATGCCCTTGTCCTTCCAAGTGATGGAAACCTTCCTTGGTTTGGCAGGCGCTGTTGACATTGGCTTTTCTCCCTCAATTAGACATTAGGATTGTATGAATTGTTCCACAGCTAAGAGGGTAAGCGAGCAAACAACCTTTGTTCCCAAACCTCCAATTCTGCTCTTCATATGGATTTAAAGGTAGCATCACCAATGTTGGTGGGCCATATTTCTGGAGGTTCTACCACTTGACATCCCACTTCTGTCCTCAGGATTGCCTGCTCAGTCATCCCCACCTCGAATATTTTCACACCTATTTGAGGTGAGGAGCTATTTCTGGATTGAGGGAACTGAAAAATAAAACATGGTTACCCCCAGACGGGATTCTCCGTCCTGCCACACCCATTTTCCGGTGCGGCCCCGGCAGTCGGCCAATGGGGTTTCCCATTGTGGGCACCCTCACGCCGTCGGGAAATCTGTGGGTGTGAGTGCGCTGCCAGCAAAGCTGAGCATCTCGCTGACGGAGAATCCTAGCGGCCTGATCATTTTGCTCACAGGTTGCTCACAGCACTGTCCAGGAAATGGAGGCTCCAGGACAATCCGGCATGGTGACCTGCTGCCTAGGTTGGCTCTCCCTCTGTCTATCTTCCCTTCCCCGTGGTAAGGAACTGCCATCTCCTTGGCACTTCTCCCTGTAGCATTGCTAAAATGCCGAGGGTTTTTGTAGGTAAGCTGACTTGCATATTGATACATCAACACACTGTTCAGCTGTACCACCATGATATTACATTAATTCTATTAACAGTCTGTCTCGGGCTCATAAATTCACATTCACCCAACAGTGACCTCCGAGTGTACACAGGCTCTGTTTTTAATTTAAGCAAGCATTTATTACTTAAATAACATTAAAACATGATCAAAGGGAAGTAATTAGCAGAATTCATTTAGGAAGGATCTGATGTTTAATTTTCTATTGAGGGAAAGGTATTCTGTCTGAACAAATTAGAACTTTGTAAATTAGTTCTGTGTGTTTACTCGGATCATGTCACTGAAACTGTGCTTCTGTTTGGTGTTAGCTTGTATGGACTACATTTAAAAGCCGTTAGCAATGTGCCTTATTGATGGTCCCTGAGGGCCTTGTAGGCAAAAGCTCTGTCTGGTGAATATACATAGATCAGAAGATTGCTGTTTCAAATCCTGAATTGTGCTGAGTTAGCTGGTCTCAACCAGGGCACCATGTAAGATGCGGAAATTGACTTCAACACCCAACATTCCATCGCCGATTTATTATCCAGTGACCACTGGGGGGGAAATCGATGTGTGTGGATGCTGGATGAAGACAGGATTATCTTAGCAGTGATGCACCACCTCGCTGCCAATGTTCAGTGACAGAGAACACACAGGAATAATTGGAGTGCGATACCAAAGGGCTGTTGCAATCTCCTCCAGTAATAGTCAAACGCTTTCAAGGCAGGAGAACAGAGAGAAAAATTAGGAAGGGCAAAATATCCTATTGGCATGCATGGGACCGAATTGAATCCTCTGAAGATAATCTGGAGAAGACAGCAAAATCTTCGACACTTCATCCTCCATTTCGGGAATGTTCAGCCAGTAATAACATTGTGTGTATAATGCATCCACCCAAATATATTAGGGTCGATATCAGCAACCGTTCAACGCCATTTCCATCATTTTCACATGAAAAGCACAAGCGAATAGTGTTCAATGGGCTGAGTTGGTGGTTTAAGTTTTAAACCGCTGCCTTAACCAGTCCAATTGATGACAACCTATTCAAAGACTGGGGAGCGTGTGGAGACTTAAGAATTCAGAAAAAACAAATTCTTAAAATGAGGGAAGATAATGTGATGGAAAGCATATGATATCCTAGATTTTATAAATAAAAGTACCAAGTATCGCGCTGAGTTAATGCAAATCATTGATTATAGAGGGCTGGATGCTCCGTTTCTGGGGCTATGTCCCCACACCGGCGTGGGAACGGTGATGTTTTACACCAGACAGACAGCCGAAAAACACCACCCGGTTCCCCATTTTGCTGGGGGCTAGCAGCTCGGAGCGTAAAACACCCGGCTCTAGTTGCCTATACGGGCCGGAGAATTGCCAGGTCCATGGTCGAGCATGCACAAGGCTGCGGCCTACCGCACCGTGTTACATGGCAGCGGCCGCTCGCGGACCCAGCCCGCGAAATAGTCCCCCCTTCGGCCGGATCACCTGCCCTGGACCCCCCCCCCCTCCCCCCCCACAGTGCCCCCAGCCCCTGATAATATCCTCCCTGCCTATGGATTGGCCCTCCCCCGACTGTGGCGGTGCTGGACTGCGTCCGCAGTCGCCGCGCTGAGTCCCCCACAGGTGAGACCATGAGAGACAACGCAGTCGGGAACTTGGAAGGTCGGGGGTGGAGCATCGGGGGGCGGGCATCAGGCAATGTCCTGAGGCCGTCGATACATGGTACGGCGTAGTACGCCGCTTTGGACGGAAACTTGGATTCTCCGGCCTGTCGCCGAACGCGATTTTGCCGTTAGCGACCGGAGAATCCAGCCATGGTGATATTTGAAACTGGGCCTGTTTCGAGTACCCCAGTTTGGAAGCATCATCTCAGTGATGGTTAGGAGGCATAAGAGATTCACAAAGGTAATACTTGAGTTGCTCTACTGAGGAGGCAACACTAAAGAAACTGGGACTCTTCTATTACAGCAATGAAGAGTGGAGTTGGTCAAGGCGTGCAAAATTATTTGGTTAAAGATAAATAGGAAAGGATTGTATCACCTAGTCTGTGACTAGCAGACATAAATTTAAGACAGCTACTGAAAAAAGGAAAATGAGAGATTAGGACAGTGCAGAATGTTGTTGGAATACTAAATTCCCGACTGGAAACTGTGCTGGAAGGGAAATCCCTAACATTTAAAAGGGTAATAAATGCAGGAGAATGGGACCAGATGAATGACTCTTCGAGAGAGCTAGTAGAGGTTTGATGGGACAAATGGCCTCCTGCTTTGCTGTGACATTTAGCATTCCATCTCTATTACCAAACAAAACTTGGTGGCACGGGAAATGCTTTTGGAGGCCACCCACGTTATGCAAATGAAATCAGATGAGGAACGCGATTTGAAACAAAGTCCCGTGTCGAGCACCAGCATCGCTGAGAACGGCCCCGTTATTGATCAGGACTCTGCTTCATTTCTGGGTCATGGCGAGGAACACCCCATCGAGGCCACACTCAGCCCCATTTCATGCACTCATGAGCTCCGCTCGATGTTGCCCCGATCTCAAGACCCCATGCCTCGGCCTCCAGACCCTCCCTACACACCTATAAAGGGGGTCATCATGCCTTCCATACCTCAGCTTATAAGGGCAGGGCATCCCGGGGCCCAATCCCCAATGAGAGCAAAATGCCAACCAGGCAGCACCAGCCTGGCACTCTGGCAGTACCCGCTGCCAGTGTGACCTGGGCACCCTGGTACTGCCTGGGCTACCAGATGGCACTTCCAGGGTGCCCAGGGATGCCAGGGTACCACCCTTCCCAGAGCACGACCACTTGAGGGCCCCATATTCCCTGGGAAACCCCCTACCCCCCCCCAAGTGCCGGTATGCCTGGTCCCCGTTTGCGGAGGCCAGTGCTAAACAGTGACCAGCTAGGGTCTCCTCGGCAAGGGAATTCGTTCCCAGGTGCTGGTTAGAGCCACACTTTGTGGGCAGGAACCAGATCGTAAGGCCATTCCAGATCCCGTTCTATCTCGCAAGGCGTAGTGAGCCAGGTAAATCTCCCGTTAGATTTTGCCTGAGGTCAGGAAGACAGGCACGAGAGGAGCAAATTCATGCCCAGCCAAAACTCTGTCAGAGCAGCGTCTGAGAGGAAAATCTGCCCCCAGGGTGGAGTTTGGGTGCAATTGGTGACACGAGCACAAATGCAATCAAATCTGTGTTACTTTTGAGAAGTATTTTTTTTCTTTGCCAAATGCAAAATCTGCCACCAACCAGCACAGGGGGCAGTGTTTTAAAGAACATAATTTTGTTTTGTCTTACTTTGAAACTTTTCCTTCATGTACTTCCTCAGTGCAGTTTGATTAATTCAGTTGCAAATGGGCTTCTTGCAAAAAAGCATTTTTCACTTCAGTGCTCATCAAGTACCTCTGCAAGCAATCCAATTTTAAGTAACTGAAAATAAGCTTTGAAAAAACATACGGAACCATTTGTCAGTATGATTGGGGTATCGTGGTTGGTTGCGTAGTGAACTAAGAAAAACATTCAAAGTCGTTTTAAAATTGCCCATCAGTGTTCTTCTGCCCTCAAGAACCAATTAACTTTATAATCCCCTTGAAGTTGTCCCACCTAATCCACTGAAAGCGCTGATTAAAAATGCTATTACCTGATCAGGCTCATCTATTATTTCCCTCACCGACCTTTACATGTTTATTTTATTTTTGGGTATTTTGAAGAAAATGGTTGGAGTTCTGGCTGCTTCACAACAGTTCACAAATTCCCCTCGTGTTTCACTTAAAATCCACAGTGAATTTCTGGGTGGGTGGGCAAACCACTCAAAATGTGGTAGACATCAGAGGGACCAGAAGATCCCATTGCCAGCCAATGGCGAAGCACTCCAGAAGAGAGCATCCCAGCCAATTATTTCTCAATTATGAGGCTGGATTCTCCACTGTCGAGATTCCCCGTTTTGCCGGCAGCGCACCCAAGCCTGGAGATTTCCCGACGGCGTAGGGCTGCCCACAATGGGATACCCTATTGGCCCATGATTTTTGAAGTAATTTCAGTTGATGAATCTCATTCCGGTGTTAATTCAGTTCCTTCGCATCCAGTCCCTGCAATTGATAAAAAATAAGATAAAAATGTAAACGGACTTCAAAATTATTCAATTGTCAAGGTCAAACCATTTTGACTAGATCCAGCTGTACAATTCCAGTACAGTCGTGCATATTGTGTGAAAGTCAAAACTGCTCTATAATGCCTCGGTGCAGATGCCCATTGAGAACATTTTAATTGCTTTATAATGCAGCACAGTAGCAAATAATGTATGCAAATGTTATCTTGTCTATAATCTTTGTCTGTAATGATGTACATTATATTGAAAGGTTTTTGTTGATTTCTTTTGTGGTTGATGTCAGAGGAACAAGGACTCTTATGCCAATATTGAAGGAAGTTATTGAAATGAATGTGTGGTATTTAAATTTTGTGGCAAAATGCCTACATTTGATCATTTGTTCTTCAATTTTCCATATTCTCTCACACCTCTTCATTTCCATTTATTTATTTTCAGCAGGGAGCTTGTGAGAACACCAGGCTACTGATCCCTCACAACATCTGTGTCTCTCCTTCACTCCTTATGGAAGACCCAGCCATGGTGCTGTGACTTCTGGCCAGGGTGAAAGGCTTTTTTGGCAACTAGGCCGAACTGTACACCGGGGATGAACCAGCTGACCTGACCTGGCAAGGAGAAATACGTGCCACACGCACGATTCAAACATACAGGGCTCAGTTCTGGCACACTGCGGACATGTACAGAAGGACCCTCTCCAGAATGAAAGAGTTTGTCGCCTCTTTACCTCTGTTGATGCGCTCCATTGCTGAAAATGCACTGGACAAAAAATAGATCAAGTTGTTTGAATTTGGTTTGAAGGCAGATTCAGAAACTGTAATCAATTTCCCTTTCATGTCCTGTTCTTGAGCTGTAACATCACAAAGCTCCTAAACTCAACCTGTGTTAGCACTTTCACCGTTGCACATGATCAGATTGATGGTACTCAGTCAGTGAGCATGTCTGCTTTTTTAGATTTAGATTTACGTGCATCTCTTTGCTTGGTCATCACATTGATGTACCATCAATTCGACTCAAGATACATTTAGGATCCGAACTGTGGCTTTAATCAGCTAGTTGTTAGCCCAGTGGTCGACTACAGAGAATGGTCGGCCGCTGGGAACTCTGGGTACTTATACCCCGCCTACTTGCCTCTCGACCAATTGGAGAGCAGTCACATGACTAGTCCCAACCAATCGGACGAGAGGCACATGACCAGCCAGAGCCAATGGGAAGCCAGTGCTCTGCACCAATGGCAGTGCTCATATCCATACCACCACACACATACTATGTACAATCTACCTGACAATGTGGAAAATTGCCCAGTTATGGCCTGTCCACAAAAACAGGACAAATCCAATCTGGCCAGTTGCTGATCTATCAATCTACTCTCCATCATCAGCAAAATGATGGAAGGGATTGTCGACAGTGCTATAAAGTGGCACTTGTTTGCGTTTTGAAGTGCAGTTATTACTAAGTATCCTACCATACTTGCTTGAGTCATGCGAGCTCTGCCATGAGGCAATGCCTGGGAGCTGAAGTTGATTTTTGAAAAGCTGGACAAGAAGGTACAGCTACTGGAAGAGCAACTTGCTAAAAGCTGCTGAGAACAATATCACAGATAAGGAAAAGCTAGCACAAGCTAAAGGCTGCAAATCAAATATTCAGCTAGAAGTAAATGTTAATTTTCCACTCCCAGCTCCTGTCAAAATGAAAGGAGATATGTGGTAGAACTGGCAATTTTTCCAGTTGCAGTGGCAAATCTACAACATTGCGACAGGTTTGTTGTAGAGCCAGATATGAAAAATGAAATGAAAATGAATGAAAATGAAAATCGCTTATTGTCACGAGTAGGCTTCAATGAAGTTACTGTGAAAAGCCACATTCCGGCGCCTGTCCGGGGAGGCTGGTACGGGAATCGAACCGTGCTGCTGGCCTGCTTGGTCTGCTTTAAAAGCCAGCGATTTAGCCTGGTGAGCTAAACCAGCCCCTGTATATAAGTAGCAACTCTGCTAACACTGCTGGGGAGAGACTTTTACAAAATGTATCACACCATAAAACTATCTGAAGAACAGATTAAAAGGACTGCAGCAAGGCATGCTTTAAACCCCAAATAGACATAGAACATAGAACAGTACAGCACAGAACAGGCCCTTGATGTTGTGCCGAGCAATGATCACCCTACTCAAACCCACGTATCCACCCTATACCCGTAACCCAACAACCCCCCCTTAACCTTACTTTTAGGACACTACGGGCAATTTAGCATGGCCAATCCACCTAACCCGCACATCTTTGGATTGTGGGAGGAAACCGGAGCACCCGGAGGAAACCCACACACACACAGGGAGGACGTGCAGACTCCGCACAGACAGTGACCCAGCCGGGAACCGAACCTGGTGAATCAGGTGAATTTGGGCAATTAAAAGATGATCTTATTAAAGATGGACTTATCTTAGGTATAATAGATCTGACAGTGAGAGCTGGGAGAAACTTACTCTCAAGTAAGTGATAAATATGTTCAGAAACACAGAGGTGGTAAAACATCAGCTTGAGCACATGTATGGTAGAACAGACCAGGAGTTACATTATGCTGAGCGATGTTCCTGTCTACATATACAAACATCAAGAGAACCCGTTCCTTCACTGCAGTCAACCGATCAGGTAGATAGGATCTCAGCAACTGCACAGAGTTCAGAACGACCATCAATCCTGGAGGTCCACAGGTCCCCAACAATGGAAATGGAACAAGTGACACAGGAAGGACACTCTCTGGAGAGGGAACATCGCCCAGGCTAACATCCAGTGGCAATGCACACGCAAACCATTAAGAGACCTGCACTATGTATGGAAAACATGTGACGAGGCTGATGAGAATAATGAACAATTTGTTAATGCATTTGAATTTTAATTGCAGTGTTCAGTACCATTTACAACTCCTCAAATACTGAAGCAGTTCATGCCCATATGCAACATTTCCCCCCGGAAAACATTCAGGTTAATAAGCGTCAAGTAACATTTGTACATTACAGATGCCAAGCAATGCCCATCTAAGAAAGAATCGACCCAGACTCCCTTGACTTTCCATGGCAGTGCTATCACTGAATTCCCCACCATAGACATCCTAGACGTCACAATTGACTTGAAACTGAACTGGACCAGCCATAGAAGAGGCTCGGAATTCTGCAGCAAATAATTCACCACTTGAAGCCTGTCCACCACTGACAATGCACAAGTCAGGAATGTAATAGAATACACTCCACTTGTCTGAAAGCGTAGCTCAATCAGACAACAGTGTGGAAGGTTGACACAAGACAAAGCAGCTCAAATGATTGGTATCCTAATTTTTGTCCCCCATTACCAGCACACGGTGTCAGCAGTATGCACAAGATATACTGCAGCAACTCTCTGAAGTTCCTTCTCCAGCACCTTTCAAACTCACAACCTCTACCATCTTGAACAAGAAGGGCAGCAGAAGCCTGGAAACACGACCACCTCCAAGCCACTCACCATACTGATTTGGAACCAATGCACTGTTCCTTCACTGTCAGTGGATCAAAATCTTGGAACTCCCTCCCTAACAGCACTGTGGGAGTACCTCCATGACATGGACTGCAGCGGTTCAAGAAGGCGACTAACCACCAATTAGGATGGGCAATAGACACTGGCCTCCAGAGTGATAGTTACATCCCATTAACAACTTTTTAAAATCTATTGCGTAGCATGAAGATGACCACATTTTATGTATATCTTGTCTTATCTAACCCATTACACAATGCTCGCAGCATATACCATATTGAATAATTTCATTAATATTTAAGTATATAAGATATCAGATACCAAAAGTCTGTGCAGGGTTTATTGGTGCCTCTCATGCACTCCCAAGGGGAGACTGGTGAAACCAGCTAGAAAATAGCAAGGACTTAGCTGTGCCAGGGCATTTTCACAATTTTCAAGCGCGTCTCATTAAGGGTGAATGTCCACCCTACTCCATACAAGGCAAATGATATCGGTGGGTTAGTGTTGTGGAGCAGGATGGTAGAGTGTGTTTGGGGATATCCATCAATGAGAGAATGGTGGTCTTAATAATATACTTTTAAGAAAGAGTCGTTAGGGGAACAATTGGACACACTTCTAGCACAACTGATGGCACCACGCATGGGCGATTATAATCTGAATGATATCTAGGCTCAGTGGTATCTCTCCTGCCTTTAAGCCAAGAGGCCCTGGGTTCAAGTTCCACTCCAGGACTTATGAAGTAACACAACCATTGATGCAGGCAAGCCAGTGTGTATTGCTTCCAGCCACCAGCCCGGATAAATTGGGAAGGTTAGCAGCAGGAAGGGCATCTGACTGTAAAGCTAGCCACCAAATCTTCTGGTGACCCCATGCAAGATGAGGAAAAAGCTAAAAGAGGAAAAAAGTTATAAATATCCATACAATAGTTGCTTGACTATATATCATGAGATTAGACTATGGGTGGGATTTTAGCCTCTCCGCGACGTGTTTTGCAGACCCGCTCTCCTTTGGCTGTGTGGTAGTCACCACGAGTAGTATATAACAGGTATTACAGCACTGCCCGTATATTAGAAGTACAAGGGTAAATCCCTGCCTGCTAGCTCTGCCCATTCTGGTTCCAGCTACAGGAGGGACAACATCTTGCTCAATAAAGCCTCGATTGTTCCACTATTCTCGTCTTTGTGGTAATTGATAGTGCATCAATTTATTGAGCAAGATTTTTTTAAACGATGGATCTCTGCATCAAGCCTGATCGCCTGCAGCTGAGCCCTCAAGCAGCCAACGCTACGTCCACCTTTGACCACTGGCTAGCCTGTTTCGAAAGCTACCTCAGAACAGCTGCCGAAGAACCCTCGGACTCGCAGAAGCTCCAAGTCCTCCATTCACGGGTGAGCCCAGACATTTTCCCCCTCATCCGGGATGCGTCCACCTACTCCGAAGCGATGGAGCTCCTGAAGGGGCATTACGTTCGACCAGTAAACCAAGTATACACCAGGCACGTCCTGGCCACGAGATAGCAACTCCCCGGGGAGTCTCTCGACGTTTTCTGGCATGCCCTGCACATCCTTGGTAGGAACTGTGACTGCCAGGCAGTTTCGGCAGTCCAACACACAGAACCTTTAATTAGAGACGCTTACGTCACGGACATGAGGTCTGCATACGTCCGCCAGCGGCTACTGGAAGGGGGTACACTCGACCTTGCGGGAACTAGGCAGCTCGCTAATTCATTAGAAGTGGCCTCCCGTAACGTTCAGTCCTACACCCCCAACCGCGTGGCACCCTTGTGGGCACGTGGGCCCCACCAGCTGCCAACTCCAGCTCACCGCAAGCCTGTGCCGTGCGGCAGCCAGCCAACTCTGGGGGGCCCAAGTGTTATTTCTGCGGGCACCCCCCACGTGCGACCCAGGGGTGCCGCCATCTTCCCCTTCGCAAGCCACGTGCGGCCCGTGGGCGCCTCCATCTTCCTTACCGCAAGCCACGTGCGCCCCGTGGGCGCCGCCATCTTCACCGCCATTTTGGACGGCGCCTCAGGACCCCTGCGCATCTGGCCGTTCATCGCCTGCCGCTACCTCCGCCACCGCTGACCAGCCCGGGTCCTCCCAGCATCTGCCGCAGCTCGCCTCTATCACCCTGGATCAGTCCCCGCCCCGCAACCTCGCGACCGCGACGACGACGGTGAAGATCGATGGGCACGAGACGACCTGCCTTTTTGACTCCGAGAGCACAGAGAGCTTCATCCACCCCGCGATGGTAAGGCGCTGCTCCCTCCCGGTGCACCCCGTCACCCAGAAAATCTCCCTGGCCTCCGGATTCCATTCTGTGGAAATCCGGGGGTACTGGATTGCGACCCTCACCGTCCAAGGAGTAGAGTTCAGCAACTTCCAGGTCTACGTCCTCCCCCACCTCTGCGCTGCCCTATTAATCGGCCTGGATTTTCAGTGCCATCTCCAAAGCCGAACTTTAAAATTCGGCGGACCCCGACCCCCCCCCCCCCCCCCCCCCCCCCCCCCCACCATCAGCGGCCTCACGACCCTTAAGGTCGATCCACCTTCCTTGTTTGCGAACCTCATCCCGGATTGCAAACCCATCACCAGGAGCAGACAGTACAGTGCCTGGGACAGGACCTTCATCAGGTCGGAGGTCCAACGGCTTCTTCTGCAGGAAGGGGTCATTGAGGCCAGTATCAGCCCCTGGAGAGCTCAAGTGATGGTAGTGAAGACTGGGGAGAAGCACAGGATGGTCATTGACTACAGTCAGATCATCAATCAGTACACGCAGCTCGACACGTACCTCCTCCCACGCATATCTGACATGGTCAATCAGACTGCGCAGTGTTGAGTCTTTTCCACACTGGACTTGAAGTCTGCCTACCACCAGCTCCCCATCTGCCTGGAGGACCTCCAATTCACTGCATTGAAGCAGATGGCTGCCTCTATCACTTCCTTAGGGTTTCCTTCGGCGTCACTAATGGGGTCTCGGTCTTCCAGCGAGAGATGGACTGAATGGTTGACCGGTACGGACTGCGGGCCACCTTCCCGTACCTAGATAATGTCACCATCTGCGGCCATGATCAGCAGGACCACGACGCAAACCTCCAAAAATTCCTCCAGACCGCCAAACTTCTTAATCTCACATACAATAAGGAGAAATGTGTTTTCCGCACCAACCGCTTAGCCATCCTTGGCTATGTCGTGGAAAATGAAGTCCGAGGGCCCGACTCCGACCGCATGTGCCCCCTCCAGGATCACCCTCTCCCCCACTGCCCCAAGGCCCTGAAACAATGCCTGGGGTTTTTCTCCTATCATGCTCAGTTGGTCCCTAATTATGCGGACAAGGCCCGCCCAATCATTCAGTCCACAGTTTTCCCCCTGGTGGCTGAGGCCCGCCAGGCCTTCAACCGCATCAAGGCAGACATCACCAAGGCCACGATGCACACGGTCGATGGGTCACTCCCTTTTCAGGTGGAAAGCGTTGCATCGGACATAGCTCTGGCCGCCACCCTCAACCAGGCGGGCAGGCATGGCCTTCTTTTCCCGCACCCTCCATGCCTTCGAAATTCTACACTCCTCTGTCGAAAAGAAGCCCAAGCCATTGTGGAAGCTGTGCGACATTGGAGGCATTACCTGGCCGGCAGGAGATTCACTCTCCTCACTGACCAACGGTTGGTTGCCTTTATGTTTGATAATACACAGCGGGGAAAGATCAAAAATGACAAGATCTTGAGGTGGAGGATCGAGCACTCCACCTATAATTACGAGATTTTGTATCGCCCGGGGAAGCTCAATGAGCCCCCGATGCCCTATCCCGCGGTACATGTGCCAGCGCACAAGTGGGCCGACTCCGGGCTCTCCACTATGACCTCTGCCACCCGGGGGTCACCCAGTTCTTCCATTTCATCAAGGCCCGCAACCTGTCCTACTCCATTGAGGAGGTCAGGACCATCACCAGAGACTGCCAAGTCTGCGCAGAGTGCAAGCCGCACTTCTACCGACCAGATTGAGCGCACCTGGTGAAGGCCTCCTGCCCCTTTGAACGCCTCAGCGTGGATTTCAAAGGGCCCCTCCCCTCCACCGACCGCAACACGTATTTCCTGAACGTGATTGATGAGTACTCCCGGTTCTCTTTCACCATCCCATGCCCCAATATGACTTCTACCACAGTAATCAAAGCCCTGCACAGCATCTTCACTCTGTTCTGTTTCCCCACCTATATCCACAGTGATGGGGGAATCCTCTTTCATGAGCAATGAGCTGCGTCAGTTGCTGCTCAGCAAGGGCATTGCCTCGAGCAGGACGACCAGGTACAACCCCCGGGGAAACGGACAATGGAGAGGGAGAACGGGACGGTCTGGAAGGCCATCCAACTAGCCCTGCGGTCTAAAAATCTCCCAGTCTCCCGCTGGCAGGAGGTCCTCCCCGACGTGCTCCACTCCATCTGTTCGCTCCTCTGCACCGCGACTAATGAGACCCCTCACGAACGTGTGTTTGCCTTCCGCAGGAAGTCCACCTCCGGGATCTCGCTCCCAACATGGCTGACAGTTCCTGGACCCGTCCTTCTCCGGAAGCATTTGCGGACCCATAAGTCGGACCCCTTGGTCGAAAAAGTCCACCCAAGGGACGAGAGAATCCCACCACCAGCAAACAACCGGGGAGTCCCGCCCAGTTTATCCTCTCACAGAATGAGCACACACACTTGGCATGTGACTCCCACTTCCAGCAGCAGGACTCACCTTAAGAATACACAATACTGTTTGGGCTGATTCATCAACAGCTGGAGCAACAGAAATAAATATCAGGCACTCCTAAGGCAGATCCCAAATGTGGTGGACAGGCAATGGAAACATAGAAAATAGGAGCAGGTGCGGATCATTCGGCACCTCGAGCCTGCTCCGCAACAATTTAATGTGATTATGTCTGATTCTCTATCTCAGCGCCATACTCCTGAGCTCTCTCCTTAACCCTTGACGCCTTTATAGTCTAGAAATATGTCTGTTAGAACCGGCACGAGACCGATATGGATCGACAAACTAGCTTCCCGGTGAGCCTGGTGGAAAATGAGCTTCTCCGCTAAGGGGCGGGGGCCCAACAACGGAGTAAATGGATTCTAGCTTAAATGCCGGCCCAGAGAGAACCAAGCAAGGATAGTCCCATCCCAGCTGGGACCTGTGTATATAGTTTATTTATCATTTAGACTCCTCTGTGGCCACTAAACTATGGGCGCGATTCTCCGCAAATGCGGAGAGTCGTGAAGGCTGCCGTGAAACCGGCCGTGTTTCACGGCAGCCTCCGCGCCCCCTCCCAGGATCCGATTCTGCTCCCCGGTTGGGGCTAGCAGCGGGGCCCCGTGAACCTCGGCATCGCAGGCTTAGCGAACTTCGCTAAGCCCGCGCGCCAAGGGCAACGGTGGCTGACGCGCACGATGACGTCAGCCACGCCTGCGTGGATTGGACGGCTCCAACCCGCGCATGCGCGGATGATGTCATCACGCATCCGTTATGCCCCTCAGCCGCCCCGCGGACTGATCCAGCGGGGCGGAGGAGGAACAAAGAGTGCGCGGGGTTTGGACCCGCTGCCCGCGATCGGTGCCCACCGATCGCGGGTCCATGCCACCCTTGGCACGGCCGTGGTGCGGCCATGCCAATCGGTGCCATGGTTCCCCAGAACGGCACTTTGCGGCCGTTTTCACGACCTGTGATAGCAGGTGTGTTGGAGTTCGTGAAAACAGCCGTAAAGGCCTGGGAAATCGGCCCATTGGATAGGGGAGAATCACTGCGATTCGTGTCGGGGGGCGGCCGTGGGGGGGGGGGGGGGGGGGGGGGGGGGGTGGGGGGGGGGGGCGGAGAATAGCGGGAGGTCGGGAAAAATGTCGGGAAGGCCCTCCCGCTATTCTCCGACCCGTCATGGGGGGCAGAGAATCGCGCCCTATTTATTTCCATTTTTAATATATTCAGTGACTTGGCCTCCACAGCCTTCTGTGGTACATAATTTAATAGATTCACCACCCTCTGCGTGAAGAAATTACTCCTCATCTCAGTTCTAAATGACCTACCCCTGTGTTTTTCAAACTTTTTGCCCGGTATCCATTTTTGCCAACCGGCCAGCCTTCAGGACCCACACCGGCTGAACTTTGCGACACACGCCTTCCGATCTTTGCAATCCATTATCTTCACTTACCTTCAATGTGACAGGTGAGCCTGCTTGGTCCTCTTAATGTCACTTGCTTTGGTATTCAATGCTGCATTTCTCATAATGACTTCCGCTGATGATTTAAGATCTCACTGCATCCATTCAAAAAATTAAAGAGGGCCTCAAACTAGCCATGTTTAGTCCTCAAATGTCGTTGACGTTTTGAGGGTTTAAAACTTTCATTTGCCAGTGCTTCCCTGCCTATAACACACATGAATCCTGATTTGCAGTGGAACAATTAATAACCCACACCTCAATTAATCATCTTTGTTCCTGTTTTCAGCTTCTTCTTCAGGGGTTGTTCACTAGAGGTCCAGGAGTTCTCACCAGAACTGCTGGCAGCTGAAAAATGGAGGAATCTCTCTCGCACCCAGAACACGTGTCGCCAGTGCACGGGGCATGTGACCTTCTCTCTGCCGCCGCTCTCGGTGGGAGGACGCCTCGTTTTCTGAAAAAAGCTGGCCCTGAACATTGCCCTGACGTCAGAAGGAGGCTGTCCACCCCGCTGAGCTCCGGGCCTGCGCACTGCTTGATCCGGCACGCATGCGCGGGATGGCCGGAAATCTCTAAAGTCTGTTGCTGCCGGCCTTTTTAAAGGTCGTTTGCGGCAGTTGGGCGTTCCTTCCGCGATCAGTAACGCCGTGACCAAGCATCGCGACCATCTCAAAACCTGCCCACAACCCACCCCCGGGTCGTGACCCTGAGTTTGAAAATCCCTGACCTATTCCATATCCTGAGATTGTGACCCATTGTTCTGGACCCCCCTCCATTGCCCACCCAGGAGGAGTATGGGAAGGGGAAAGATTTGTGTTATCTCCAACCATGAGCTATGAATTTAGGCCGCTAAGAAAACAATAATAGATGGCTCCTTTTTAAAATTAATTCAGGGGATGTGAACTGTGGCTTCACATCGCCAGAGTCCCAGGTTCGATTCCCGGCTTGGGTCACTGTCTGTGTGGAGTCTGCACGTTCTCCCCGTGTCTGTGTGGGTTTCCTCCGGGAGTTCCGGTTTCCTCCCACAAAGTCCCGAAAGATGTGCTGTTAGGTAATTTAGATATTCTGAATTCTCCCTCCGTGTACCCGAACAGGGGTACTGTGGCGACTGGGGGCTTTTCACAGTAACATCATTGTAGTGTTAATGTATGCCTAATTGTGACAATAAAGATTATTATTATCCATAAGGGACCCTTGAACTGAAGGCATTTAAGAGTCAACCACATTGCTGTGGATCTGGATTCACACGTGGACCAGACCAGGTTATGGTGGCCGATTTCCTTCCCTAAAGAGCATTACTGCACCAGATATGTTTTTACAACAATTGACAATGGTCTTCATTAGACTTTTAATTCCAGATTTTTGTTGAATTCAAATTTTACCATTTGCCATGGTGGGATTTGAACTCAGGTCTCCAGAGCATTACCATGGGTCTCTGGATCACTGGTCGAGTGACAATAGCACTATGCCACCACTTCCCCAAATAACTCCCCTCCAACGTGAATACCTGATGAGCTTCACGGTTCTCAGAGGTGAAGTGATGCGCTGGGAGGAATAAGTCTGGGGATGCTGTTGAGAATTGCTTCCAATTCTAGGTATCACACAATAGGGAGGATGTGAAGGCCCTGGCAAAGATGCAGAGGAGATTTACCAAGATCGAGGGGCGAGATTCTCCGCAAATCGTAAAGGCTGCCGTGGGACAGGCCGTGGTACTGCCATGCCAATCGGGCCCCCAGATGCCCCAAACTGGCATCTGGCGCCCGTTTCATGACGGCAGCGAGCAGGCGTGTTTGCTGCCGTGTTGAAATGGGCGTGAAGGCCCGGCCGCTCGGCCCATCGGCCTTGGAGAATAGCCGCTCGCTGTAAAAAACGGCGAGCGGCGTTTCGTGGCGTGGGTCGGGCGTGGGGGGGGGGGGGGGGAGAATAGCGGGAGGGCGTGAACAATGTCGGGACGCCCTCCCACTATTCTCCCACCCGGCGTGGGGGGCGCAGAATCGCGCCCCTCGAGAGATTTCAATCATGTTGTGAGACTAGGCTGGATTCACTTTCCTTCCTGCAGTGAAGGCTAAGGGAATAACTCTTCAAAAGTATGTTGGTTTTGATAGAATAAATAAGGAAAAGTGGTTTCCACTGGCAGGAGGGTCAGAGGTCACGAATTTAGGGTAATTCGCAAAAATAACACAGACGGGAGATGAGGAAAATTTATTTTGTACAGCAAGTTATGATTGCCTGAAACACTTTCAATTGTAACTTTCAAAAGGGGATGGGATAAATACTTGTTAGAGCAAGGGAATGAGAATAATTGGCTAGTTCTTTGAAAGAACTGCCATGGGTCTGGCAGGCCAATGACATCCTTCTGTGCTGTAATATTTTAGGATTCTATAACATATAGGTAGTCAATTACATGTGACTTATTAAATAATGAAGATTTTTACATTATTAATAATACAGAAATGTAAGATTCTGGGCAGAATTTTCCAGACATTCTTGCTGGTGGGAACATTGACAATGGCGGGCCTGGAAGATCCCACCGCCGGCCCTACACTGCCGCAAAACACGCCATAGGGCGGAGTGGGGAGGCACTGTCCTGTAACTTGGGGTGCTTAGAAGCATTCTTTCTACGTGACCTTACCTTTTCCTTACACACATCCGATAGTTGAATGTGAGGTTGCAGTGGTTGTCCCCTGTCTCCTGGCCTGTCATACACGTTGCAGATCCCCCTCCCCTTCCGCCCCTGGTGTCTTTTCCTTCCCTGTGGTGCAACACAAAGAGGTGACCATTCCACTTCTACCGGAGGCCAGAAGGTGAAAGAAGGTGAGATTTAGGGGTCATGGGTGGGGGCATGGAGGTAGTGATGGAGGGACATTGAACGACAGAGGCACCCATTCAAAGAGATGGGACCAGAAATGATGTGAGAACTATACAAGAAGGAGAGACAAATAAGAGATGTAGAGCAGACAAGGTTGATTTTTGGGAAATTTTGATAGTGAGTGAAGAATTGGGTTGCTTTTGTAAAGAATTTCACTTGCATTCATAACTTGAACAGGAAAATTGGGCAGGATTCTCCGACCCCCCAGCCGTTGGAGCAGTGCCAAGCCCTTCCGCGCCGGTTGGCACGGTGCCAAGCCCTTCCGCGCCGGTCTAGCCCCTGAAGGTGCAGAGGATTCTGCACCTTCCATGCGGCCCGACGCCGGAGCGGTTCATGCCACTCCTCCGTGCCAGTACGGCCCTGCCCGCCGGTTAGGGGAGAATCCCGCCCATTGTTCCTAAACTGACCTCTTTGAGATAAATATATAAGATACATGGTTCATTCGAGGCTGCTGTACTCGAAGAATCAACCATGGATTACTATTAAATAAATTTGCAGGGATTACATGAAAACTCTTCAGTATCGACACCACAATCCACGACTGAGCTTGCTGGTTGCCAGGACGATTCCCTCCAGCTGCAATATAAAATGAGAATGAAGCTGTCGCCCAAATTCCACAATGAGTATTGTGAGAGCACCATTTGTGGGAATGGTTTCTAGGCAGTAATCTCATTTTAGGGTTCAGATGATGGTTATAAGCTCCTCCAGCTCCACATCACAGTCTATGATGTCATCTGAACCTCTTGATTCGATTAGTGTCTGGTTATTGCTCCCAAGTATCCATTACTCTCCATTTAATCCTGCTCCTGTCTCAGCCTTGACAGAAAGTGCAAGGTGAAACACGTTCTTATTAAGTGAATAACCTGTTCACAAATAAAATACAAACTTTTTATTAGGAGCATCAAGGTAACAAGATTTAACATTGCCATTTTTCATATGTTTTTCTGTCACTGCAACCTCTCTTGTGCATAGATCTCACTGACAATGGCTCAGATGTTCTGATGGGCTACAGGAGCAGTATACCTTGGGCATGTACACACCCAAATTTAAATGGCACCATCAACACGCCCCAATAATTACTGAAAGTGAGTGGAATTGATCTTACACAGAGTCGACACACAGTTTTTTACTCGTTCAGGGAATGTGGCCTTTGCTGGCTCAGCCAGGATTTATTACTCATCCCTATTTTCCGTTGGGAAGGTGGCGGTGAGCTGCTTTATGAACTGCTGTGGTCCATGTGGTGAAGGTGCACCCACAGTGCTGTTAGGGAGGGAGCTCCAGGATTTTGACACAGTGACAGTGAAGAAACAGCAAGGCATTTCCAAGTCAGGATGGTGAGTGGTTTGGAGGGGAAACTCTGGGAGGTGTGTGTTCCCATATATCCCCTGCCTTTGTCCTTCTATGTGGTAGAAATTGTGGGTTTGGAAGGTGCGACGAAGGAGCCTTAGTGAGTTCCTGGGGCATGACAGCGATGATAGCAAATCCTGCTGCCCGGGTATCCTGTGCCTAGTTCAGACTGAAGTTTATATATCTGCTGCCCAGGTGCATAGAGTATCCGTCATGACGAGGATACACCTGTTTACAGATGTCTGAGAGATCCCAGGCAGAACCCCGCTTGGCCCCTGGAAAGACACCGAGGCATAAAAGTTGAGGGCCACTGTCACCTTGACAGCCACCGGGAGGGGGCATCTTTGGAGGCACAGGCGGTCCAGCGTCTCCTTAAAGGACAGGCCTGATGCAGCGTCTCCTTCGCACCTCCTCCTTGGCCTGTTGGACGGCCAGCACTGGAGCCTCACCAGCTGGCCCCTGCTCTTCTGGGGCAGGTTCCTCTTGTGCAGGGTCCTCCTTGAGCAGGCCTTGTGTTTCCAACCTCTGTGCATCCACAATGGTAGCTGCAGCCAGAGAGATAGCGAACATTGCTGGCTGTACTCCGAAATTCATTATCTGCAGGAGGGGAGTAGAGAAAACATGTTAGTTAGATGATTATTCCCTTGTCCATCCAAATGCAACCGGCTACACGGTGACCCTGAATTGAACTTCAGCTTCCGCTCCACATGTCTCCACCCCCCCCCCCCCCACCCCCACTTCCCCAAGCCTACGCCCACCCCTTAGCCGTTCCCCCCCAATATGTTGCCTTCCATACTGCACCCCTGTCCCAACAGTGAGTGGCACAACAGTGAGCCTTTATCCTCAACACCTATCCCTGTCAACAGGGATAGTGGTGGCTGCTGCAACCCACGTCAGCAATAGGCTCTGCGGACCCTGACCTGTTTCCTCCAGTTGGGTCAACTGTGGCTGTCCTCATTGGGTGGGGGCCATGGTTATCCCGCCAGAAGGGTGGCACCTGATTTTTCAGTGGAGAGAGTCACCGTGTGCCACCAATTACCGCCATGCATAGAGGCTTGTGTGTGGGCAGGTCCCGCAGATGGGTGTGAGGCAGCGAAGTGCGTGTCTGCTGGGAGGGTAGCTGCAGTGTGATGTGGGTCCTGGGTGTGACACACAGGTTGTGACAGCGGACAGGCAAGGCTTGGAGACAGCTGGTGGTCCTGGCTGAGTGGGCTAGCTGATACTGTTACTGGTGAGGCCTCTGCCCTGAGAGAGGCAGTCTGCCAAAGGCCACAGTGCATGTGTCCTGTGTTTGGGACAAGTTCTGCTATTCTCTGCTGCCCCTGCGGTGAGGGAGCGCTGCTGCTGAGTGCAGTGAGGAGTGGCAGTACCTAGTGTGACACTGATTGAGCTTGGCCATACCAGTGAAGACGGCGTCGGAGGCCGCTCCTCGCCTCCTATTCCCCCCCACCCCCCAAGGGGGGGGCTAGGAGCGGCATTTCGTGAAACCCGGCCGCCGGACCTTGACGCTGGCTTGAAGGCGGTGTGCCGATAATGAAGCGATAATAAAACCGCGCATGCGCGGTTGCCGTCTACTCCTCCGCTGCCCCGCAAGATGTGGCGGCTTGATCTTGCGGCTTGGCGGAGAGGAAAGAGTGCGTCTCTTAGAGACGCCGGCCCGACGATCGGTGGGCACCTATCGCGGGCTAGTCCCCTCCCGAGCACGGCCGTGGTGCTCGATCCCCTCTCAGCCCCCCACAGGCCCCAAACTTACCTTTCGCGCTATGTTCACGCCGGCAGCGACCAGGTGTGGTTGCCGCCGGCGTGAACAGGTCGGGAACGGCAGGCCGCTCGGCCCATGCGGGCCGGAGAATCGCCGTCGCCGTTTTCCGATTCTCCGAGCAGCGTGTCGCAAAACGCGACACGCCATTTTGGGGGGGGGGTGGTGGGAGAATCGCGGGGGGTGCCAGAGCGGCACTCCCGCGAATCTCTCACCCGGCGTGGGGAGCGGAGAATCGCGCCCGTGGTTTATTTCTGTACGGCAGGGTGTTAGGGGAGTTGTAGGTAACGGGGCCGTGGGGGCTTGTGGGGGGTTGTTGGGGGTGGTCAAGCAGGGAGCCGGAGGGAGGGGGTGGGTTTAGTGTGAGCAAGTGTGGGTCCAGTCATGTAGCCACCTTTGGGTTAGACTAAGATTTTTCCATCTACCATTTCTTGGATAACTACTGCATTCAGGTAAGTCCCATGGAACTGCCTCAGGTTTCCGACTCCAGCTCAGTTTCAGAGACATTCATGGAGGGTCCCAGGGAGCATGGGAATTGCCCTTCAGAAGTTCAAACTTCCAGAACAATTCCGATGGAGATCCACTCATCAGGACCTCTGCCGGATTCCAACACGCATCAAGTCTTAAACGATCCGAAGGCTGGAAAATCAGGGCCATAGAATCCATGAACGCTCAAGGGAGGTCACGTCCATCATCTATCAGGATGTAAGTAGCTATCTCTCAATCGCCACATGTGAATTCATGTGAAGTGCCGAGGAGACCTTGGAAGACACTTTGTTCACTTTATTATTCAACAACAAAATATTTTTAAAAGTCCTTTGAGTATTTCCACATCTGTGGAAGATTAGAGAAATCAAGGGTGTAATTTTCCGCAAAGATTTCAAAGTGTGGTAGTGAGCGGGAATTTGCGCAAGATTCCCGGCACTTGGCCCAGGAAGCTGGCAATGCTATTCAACGTTAATTAGTCCACTTACGAGGCCCCACAGGCTTCTCGCCGCAAATGAAGGCTCGCCAGCCGATTCGCCAGGAACGCAATCGCCAGCCCCCCCTCCCCCACTAACAGGAAGGTTGAGCAGCACTTAAACAGCACTTGCACAGCCAGCCCCACTCAGCTCGCAGCCATGGTGCCGAGAAGACCGGCCCCAAGATTCGGGGATGCAGACCTGGGGAAGCCCCTCGATGAGGTTGAGGCCAGGAGGGATGCCCTGTTCCCCCGAGTGTACCGGAAGGTGAGCCACAGGTCCGCCTGGGTCGAGCTGGCGGCGGGCATGAGCTCGGGGAGTGTGACCAGGAGGACTGGGCTCCAGTGTCCAAGAAGGTCAATCACCTTCACCGGATAGCACGCATGAGTTGCTGCCCGGTGTAGCCCTGCCCGTCCCCCAAAATCTTTCCGTCCCACACGAGCATCCACCCCTCCAATCCTCCATGCAGCCCCCAGGCCTCCCTTAACCCCTCCCCCCCCATCACTGTGAACCACACATTTGGCTAACGATGCCCTCTCTTTGTCGCCGCACGAGAAGCCTTTCCACAATCGCCGGCAGAGGGCCCGGGCTGGCTGTGGTGTGCTGGACATACGACCCCTCACCACCTTCGAGGAACAGGCCCTGGAGGTGAAGGGGGTGGCTGATGAAAGAGCAGTCACCAACATGGAGGCTGGTGGAAGCCGCAAAGGTGAAGGTCTGCTGTGCTCCACCCTGCGGACCTGTCACACATGAGTTGTTATTGCTTTACTGACTGACCCATCTCTCCCGCAGGTCCTCCAGCCGATGATACCCGGCCATCCCAGGTGGCACCCTCTCCTGCCTCCCAGGAGAACAATTTGGACGAGAGCGCTGAAGATGCCACAATCAACGCGTCACAGCTGTCATCCCCAATCTCCACCAGCGCAGAGACAGGAACCCAGTGCAAAATATTAGTGGTCAGGCTTCTGGGGCAAAATCTGGTGAGCACCACACAGCTGCTGATCTATATCAGGTGGAGGCAGGAACCCCCAGGCGAGACAGCAATCGTGGTCTGCTGGATTCCAGGTCCCAGCTGGGTCGCAGTCTGATGTTGAACCTCTGATACAGGGTTACCTGTAGCTGATGGAGAAATTAGGGTGCGGCTGGGACATTCATAGAGAGCTGTCAGCGATACTGCAGTAGTTCCATAGCCCATTGGAGGAGTCCCAGAGGATACGACCGCAGGAGATATCGCCGGCAATGCGTGACACTGAGGCCAACACAGCTAGGGTGGCAATGGCGTTGGAGAGCCTGGTGCACAACAACGGCAGCATGAGTGAAGGTGTCCAGATTAGGGCGCAGGTGGTGACGGCTATGTATGAACAGAATGTCTGACTCGCTGGGGGATGTTGCCCGGTACAAGGCTGACATTGATGAGGTTCTGCGAGACATGTCCCGCTCTCAGCTGGGAATGGCTGAGTCACTGCGGAACTTGTCCCAATCACTGAGCAGCATTGCCGAGGGCATTGGCATCTTGGTGCAGATATTGGTGAGCCACGAGGGCTGGCAGAGCCAGATGATGCCGGGTCAGCCAGGGCTCGAACCAGCTGCCCCTCTGTTATGGAGTGAACCCCAAGCCCGATGGGCACTGAGTGGTAGGGGAGGGCGCTGGGTGCCAACACGGGCCCATCCCATGGAGTGGGGATGGTGGCTACCATTTCGCCTGAGTTCCACCTCTGATGAAGCCGCGTCTCAAGGTCAGCACACAGGACGGGGTGGCACGGCTGTCTGGCCCCGATCCCCGGAGGAGGCACGCAAGGGGCATCAAAGGCCACGGGACGTGTTAAGCAGCTCGCTGCCTCCACCTCAGATGTGCATCCTGGGGACACACCTAGACATAGCGATAGAGCTAGGAAGGTTAAGCACATTGAGGATCACTGACGGCAACAGGGGAGCGGGGAGAGGGCAAGGGGGGAGGTTGATAGGGGGTGAGGTGGAGGTGGGGAGAGTGGGGCAGCACCAACAGGAGAATGGGGCATTGCGGGACACATGTAACACATTACAAACCCTTCACCACAAGCAGTATGATGCCTTTGTCAATTTCTTCCGCCATGCGGCCCGACCTCCGAACCCTTGGCCCATCTCTGCAGACATTCCCCCCCCCCCCCCCCCGCCCCATAGCAATCACCCACCCTCCAGCCATGGACATGTCCCCGGAGCTACGTCCCATCCCCTGGGTGTTTGGATGTTGGCTGCTGCGTGTGTGCTGTTGCCTCCCGCAGTGTTCAAGCACAGTGTCCAGGCATCAAGGAGGCTAGGCAATGACTTCCACATGCTACATGGTGTGGTGGTATGATTTGCATAGCTGTCTGCCATTGGTGCAGAACACCGGCTTACCATTGGCCCTGGTCGGTCATGTGCCTCTCGACCGATTGGTTGAGACCAGTCATGTGACGGCTCTCCGATTGGTCGAGAGGCTGAGTTAACCACGCCTCCATACCGAGGTATAAATAGTCAGAACGCCCGGCGGTCGTCCATTTATTGTAGTCGACCGCAGGGCTAAGTTCTAGCTTATTAAAGTCTAACTTTTGTACAGCAACTCGTCTCGCGTTCAATTGATGGCTCATCACATGGCCCACCCCACCCCAGGGGATTCCACTTGGGGTTGTATGAAACGCTCAGTTAACCATCATTGCCAATTCCCTATTAGCATTCAGTCGCACGGTCAGAAGCCTCGGCAGTCGGTGGAGGTTATGGATGATCGGTGGGGCAGTTGGGCAGGGGCTAGGGGTGCCCCCAGAATGGGTACACAAGATGCAGGGATTGACATCCTGGTGCCAAGGGGGTGGAACTGCAATGCCTCAGAAAATCCAGCCAGTGCGGTGAACAAAAAAAAACAGGCTCATAATCCTACCTTCTTGCTGTTTACTTGGAATCACCTTAAATATTTTTGACAAAAATAGTAACAACTGCCATTTTGGAAAAGTAGATTAGTTCCATATGTATTTTTTCCGCAAATGCCCAGGTGTGAGCATGGTAGAGAAATATATCAATAAATAGAATAATTTATATTTTTAACCGAATGGTGACAGTGGCCATTACTTGACTATTCCAATGTGAGGAAATCATTAAAAATCTAAAATGTTCACCCAATATATGTGGTTGGCCCAAAGAGTTTTGCAACGCAGTGAAGGTATCAAGGAACAGACAAGGGAAAGGAAGATTTATGAAAATTGAAGTTAAGTAACCAATCCAGAACTGAACTCCCTTCACTGTTGACAGCTGATACAATTCTCTGCAAAATAATTCACATTTGTATGTGCAAGTTTCCTAAAGTTACGCTAAAATGTGCAGGTTAGCTCGATTGGCCATGCCAAAATTGCCCCTTAGTGTCCAAAGATGTGCAGGCTCGGTGGGGTTATCGGGATAGGGTGGGGAGTGGGCCTAGGTAGGGCGCTCTTTCAGAGGGTCAGTGCAGACTGGATGGGCTGAATGGCCTCCTGCCACACTGTGGGGATTCTATATGAAAGGGAAAGATGAACAACATGTTGGAGAAAAAAAACCTTTTGTTTATTGTTATAAACAATGATACTTAATACAATCATAGCTTAACTTCACTCTAAAGAATGTACAGTGTTTGTTCTCAATGGTCCTATGGGATCCTATGAGATTGAGTATGATTATCTCCAGTGCTCTATTTCAGGGGACAAATTAGGAAGAGAATAGATTGCATTTATATAGCAACTAATCAGAGGCGGGATTCTCCGATCCCCCGCTGGGTGCGAATCCCGCCGCGACGCCGGCTGCCGTATTTTCTGGCGCTGTTTTTCGGGCGGGGTTCACGCCACGCCGGTCGGGGGCCGTTGGCAGCGACCCCCCGCCGATTCTCTGGGCCCCGATGGGGCGAGCGGCCGTCAGTTTTTGCCCAATCTCGCCGGTGTGGGTTTCGCATGGACCCACACAGCGGAACCTGGCAGGTAAGTCGGCGTGGGCGGTCCTCGGGGGGGGCGTGGGGGGGATCTGACCCTGGGAGGGGCCCCCACGGTGGCCTGGCCCGCGATCGTGGCCCACCAAGCTGCAGGCGGGCCTGTGCCATGCGGGCACTCCTTCCTTCTGCGGCGGCCCCTGTAGGGCTCCGCTATGGCGCGGAGAAGAGAACCCCCGCGCATGCGCCAAACAGGCCGGGGGTTCCGCGCACACGCCAAGGTGAGAAATTCTCACCTGTCATGGGGGCTAGGTGGACGCCGGAGGGGTTGCCGCCAGTTTTCCCGCCGGTACGGGGACATAGTCCCCTGAAAGGAGGCCTCAGATCTCTCGACTCTTCTTGTAGACTGACTTACATTGATCCACTATTGTTGTTGTAACTGAGGCAAGCACACAGCTGTTCTTCACATGGCAAGGTCCCACCAATCGCAATGAGCTACTTGCTTTTCAGCTAGTGTCACGGGATCAAGTATACCCAGCTGAGACACCAGGATAGGCAGGTGAGGTCTCAGTTTCATAGCTCTGCCAAGGGATGGGACGATTGACAACATGGCTTTGGAATATCAGTCCTCATTGTTTGTTCAAATCTCAGAGTGATGCTTAGAGCTCAAACCATTCAATCAAAGGTAGGGCTGCTGTCAAATAAGCTGAGCTGACACCGCTAAATAGTTCTTCTTCTATTGACGAAAGGTTCGAGCTCCATTTTGTACAAACTTTCAATTATGGATTGGATATGGTGGTATCACTTCGAAATTCTAAACAATATGCATTACAACTGTTTATTTGATGTACCCTGAGTCAACCAGCAATTATAATGGCTTCAAATGCAGAAAACATTTTTGGTTATAGTATGTAAATGTTCTGAAGAGTATTTTATGACACACTCTTTCATGTATAGAAGCTCCACTATCATCAGCCAGACCTTGGAAGCTGCCACTGCACAGTGAAAAATTACAGGCCTGCTGTTTGTGTTTTTTTCTGTCTATTGACATCAATAGATATCGGCTAAAGTGTGAAACCCTGGACCATTGCTGGGGTCTCTCAAGTGCGGACCCTTTTAATTAGTGTATCCAATAAAATTCCAGCTTCCTAATTGGAGAGGGGCTATTCTTTTAATTGTGATTGAAGACTGTTAAAGTGTATCGCTCAGTATGAATGAAAGCTCTTCGAGCCAAAGTAAATACATAAATAAAGGAAAGACCACTCATGCTGTGCAGTAAGATTGGGCTATGGGATGGTGGGTTTCATCCCACCCTAGTCAAAGGGGTGGGGGGGGGGGGGGGGGGGGTGGGGGGTGGAATGTTGTGTGTATAAGGCAAAACACAGATTGAGAAACGGGCGAAGAAAGAAGTTAAGGGTAGAATTATTCTGGTGACTTGCACTGTGTTGCGGCCATTATTGGATGTGTATCAGCTCTGTTCTCTGTGCATAATAAGTTTAATCTAAAATGAGTTAAAGCCTGTGTTACCTGCATTTATGTGGGTCTTCACAATATGGTATATCTTAAAGTGCCGAGATTAAGCAATGGCCGGAAGGGAGAGAATCCTGCCTGCTAAAATAAGGCTCTCTGATTTGATTCAGATGACAGAACTGGGCTTATTATTAAAACAATATTCTGTCAGATCATGAAGACTGTTTGGAAGAGTAAATTTGCCTCAACCAAATGTACCCAGAAATATATATTTTCATAACTTCGCTGATAACGCATTTTTTCCATGTCCACAGCAACTACCATCATCAAGTAGAACAAATAAAAGGGAGGAACAGACATATGAAAAGGGAAGGTGGATCTCACTGGCACGCAAAGGAATGCATTGGAGGGTACAACACAGCTTCTAGAAGATAAAAGCCTGCAGAAAGGCTCCAGGACCCCTTTTAAAGAATTCCACTTGCAGTGGAGAAAGATAAAAGAACATTCTAAACACATGGAACTGGGATTGACCCTTAAATCTGATTTGAGGCTGCAAACTCTCTGAGGGTTCAACGCACACTAAAATGTATTTTTTATTAAGAAAGCACTTTCAAATATGACTTTAAGCAAGTGCTGATTGCTTTCATTTGTCAAATGTTTGAGAAACTAGAATAGAATCACTGCCCATAGATTTAAGAGAATCGGTTCAATTAAATCTAACCTCCAGACTTCAAAAACTCACAATGGGTATTCTTGTGTTTTCTTATCATTACAGAGAAAGGTCAATTGAATAAAAATGTCAGTAATCTCTAAGACAGATCATATTTTTACCATGATCCCTGCATCAATCTCAATTTTGTTTTTACAGCACTGTGTAAGATGTTCTTATGGACGGGAGTGAGTAAACTCCCAATAACCCTGCCTTCGACAGGAATAAAACTGAATGGGAAGGGATCTTTCAGGCCAGCTCATAATTATTTTCTTTTGTATCCGATCGCTGGTGATCTCTGTCCAGAATGAGACCAGATTCATTGAAACATTTCAAAAAGTACCTGGTTAGTGGAAAAGATTTTCTCCTTTAATTTCAGACAACGATTCCCTCAGCTGGGTGTTCAATAACATACTTCGAACCTCGCTTCTTGAAACAGCTTAACTGACAGAAATCATTATTAGAGCGAGGTATGCATCTTTCTACATCGTCGGGCAA
This sequence comes from Scyliorhinus canicula, assembly GCF_902713615.1. Taxonomy (NCBI): domain Eukaryota; kingdom Metazoa; phylum Chordata; class Chondrichthyes; order Carcharhiniformes; family Scyliorhinidae; genus Scyliorhinus; species Scyliorhinus canicula. The sequence continues at coordinate 107,516,443 of NC_052163.1, forward strand.
AAATAACGGTGCTTTTCCAGAGCACAGTTAAAGATAGAAGAATGACAAGAGTTACAGCTTTTGACAAAAGTACTAATTGCCGAAAAGTATATATTGCCGACTGCGCTATTATTTTGTGTTGTATGGATTAAAATGATTTAATTTGTACCAGTGAAATGTTATTATTTGCCCAATTGTAGACTGTTCAAGAACATGCAAAGTTTTGTTTTATTATTCAAAAATTACTCTTTTGCTACCGCCTTTAAGAAAGAGACGAGGAGAATTAATTTTTTTCAGAGCGTCACGAGTCTTTGAAAATTTCCTTTCCCAAGAGTGGTGGAGGCAGGGTGATTCAATATTTTTAAGGCGAGGTCGACAGATCCTTGACTAGCGAGGGAGTCAGAGGTTACTGGGGGTCGGCAGGAATGTGGAGTTGAGACTAAGATCAGGTCAGGCGTGATCTTATTGAATGGTGGAGCAGGCTCAAGGGGCCGAATGGCCTACTTCTGTCCTGATCGCTTTGTCTGAAGAAGAGGTTTCCACAAAACCTCAGTAGCGCTTTGACCTGCTGGTGTAATTTAATGTGCTTAGCATATTTTTGCTCATTTTCTCCATCAGAAGCATTTATAAACAGCAGACTTGCAACTTGTGTAAAATTATCTTTGAAATGGTGTTTTACTTATTCAGCGACTGAGGTTTCTGCATGAAGTTACACATTATTTGTTTCCCTTTCAGTCGCAAATTGTCCTAAAAGTCAGGGCTTAAGCAAAAATGAACAATTAGCAGCGGAAGCAGAAACATATTGGTGCCCTTTGCATTCAAACTCATAAAATTGATATATGCTACTGAGAGGGTTAAATTTGAATGAAATTGAACAGCGCTTGCAGGCAAATAACCTCCCGTCCTGCTTGATTGAACTTCTTTTTGTGATTGAGTTTGAATAGTACCATTTAATATCATCTGGAATAGTATATTGGAAGATGGTCAATTATATGACATGTTTGATGGTTCCAGCAGTGGTTTATTTCTCTCATGAGCCGCTGCTGGAAATACTCACTGATTCCACTATAAAGTGTGGCATGAAATGAATAAATGACTTGGGAGGAGTGGTTTATTGAAAACTAAACCGCCTCATGAATATTTGAATTCCAGAACCCATTCACATTTCAAACTAATGGCTCGTGTGGTCTGGTGTCACGCCATGGCTCATTCCTCAGTAACTCACTGCACTGTCTGAACATTGCGAAAAAAAATAATGTTCTGCCTTTAAGAGCATCCTACCTGAAGGACGCTGCCCTCCCGTTCTTGTGAATAAACAAAAACAGCCATTAGCGCTTATGCACAGCAGGAGGGCGACCATTTGAATATTTTTAATTAATGTTTCAACTGATCGTTAAACAGGGACTGTTCCCTTTTACACAAATGTATTGTTGCCTCTACATGACTAATTGTAATAGGGGTGGAGTTGATGTGTGTGAGCGGGAGGGGTTATGAGAGAAAAAAAGATGCAAGCTTTGACTTTTCAGGCACTTTGAGTGTCCATGAAATGGTCAGTAAAGCAGAAAGAGCTCACCAATAATGATTTGATCAATCAAGATAGAGTCAATCTGCCCATAGGACATAGCTGAGATAACAAATCACCCTCACTCTGAAAGGATAGTACCGCAGAGTTCACTGTTCTACACATCTTTCATCTTTATAGCTACAGTGACCTGCATCAAAGCAATCCATCACAGAAAGCTTTTACAGTGAAAACGTCTGCGTGGTGCTAAAATAGTTTCAATCAATTTGCATAAGATATAAAGAAATGTATTAAAAATGTGTCCCATGCATATCTCAGGTGCTAAGGTATTTTTAGCCGTAGGGAGATCTGTTTTCGAAAATCCAAGTGATAGATTACAGAAAGGTGGCTTAGGGTTTGGAACATTTTTAATCCACAAATCATTCTGTATGGATTGTTCTTAATGATGTGCAATGGAGGAACGTCAAAGAGGAGATGCATTAGTATTTAACACTGTATTTTGTAGTAAGCATATGTAATGATGTAATGGGAAAGTTAGAGATTCTTTCCATGTGATTGGCTGAGTAGTTACCACAGCAACCAAGTCATCATTGGTCAGTTCAGGTCTCAGTTCAATAATACACCAATATGGAGCAATTGAAGAATTTTCAGCTTAACAGATCAGCCCTTGTGATTTATATCCAGAATGACAATGTGGGGTGGCACATAATTTTTCTGAAGGAACATTTGGTCAACCAAACAGTAAAACACATTTAAAGATCACCTAATCTTTGATGAACCAACAGTCCAGGAAAGCTCCATTAAAACTCACTGTGATTTGTTAATGATTTACAATTTATGTGGTTAATTTTACATTATTTTCATATGAGATGGTGAGCAGTCAACTGTTTTAGAATAAAGCGATTAAGGGTTATGGTGTTCGGGCCGGAAAGCGGAGCTGAGTCCACAAAAGATCAGCCATGATCTCATTGAATGGTGGAGCAGGCTCGAGGGGCCAGATGGTCTATTCCTGCTCCTAGTTCTTATGTTCTTATGTTTTAGAGCAATGCCTTTTAACATTTGGCATTGAGTTTGCGTCCAACCATCACAGGTGGGGTGAAGTTCTTGACTAGCAGCTGTTAAAGACTCTTAAGTAATAAGACTTTGGGCTGGGCCAACTCAATTCTCGGTAGACATGTGTGGAGAGTTCACAGAGAAAACAAACACTATGCTACAAACAGTACAAAATACAATTTTGGCAATTACAGGCAGAACGTGTCATGATAACAGGAAAAGGAGGGGTGCGATCTAACAGAAAGAAATGAGTTCATTTTGGGCAGGTATGAGACCCCACTCCCTAAAACATTCTGTTTTCTGTTTCGGGCCTCAACGGGGAACACCCCACCAAGGCCGCACTCAGTCACATTTCCTGCACTGCGGAGCTCAGCTCGTCAGTACAGGGAGAGATCGGAGCACCATTTTAAATGGCGCCCCAATCTCTCGAACTCCCAGTGCAACCCATTAACCTTCACCGGTGCTCCATGTCACCTGTTGGGGATCATCGATTCCCCCACACCCCACCTCATACAGGCAGGGCACCCCCAGGCCCGGTCCACGGTGCAGGCAAAATGCCACATGGGCACCTTGGCACTATTATCCTGGCATGCTGCCAGTGCCCCCTGAGCACCCTGACAGTGCCAGGATGGCATCCGGGTGGCACTTCCAAGGTGATCAGCTGGCAGTGCCAAGGTGCCTGGGTGGCACCTGCAGTGCCAGGATACCACCCTGCCCAGATACCAACCACCCGGGGCCCCCTGATCACCTGGGAGACCCCCTCAAATGCCGTTTGTAGGACCAGTGATAAATGGCGCCTGACTAGGGTCTTCTCGGCAAGCCTGGTAAATCAGGACATTGGTTAGATCTGGCATTGGTAGAGTTAAGTGAGCTTTTAAGCTCACATAACTATGCAAGTCTTGATCCTGACCGTCGTTAGATCTCGTGAGGCATGAAAACAGTTGGGAATTCCGGAAGAAGCCGGATCTACCAGCCGTGCCCCGTCCTGATTCCAGCGGGATGCAGCGGTAAATCACGCCCAAGAACTAAAAGTTTGCCTGCCGATATTTTCATGGCCAACTTTCCTGACCGGAACACAGCTGTTAGAAACTATCAAGGTCTCGAATCATATTATAGCTTTTGCTAGGTATGGTGTGACACACATTTGTCTTTTGGAATATTTTCTTTACAATATTAAATGTTACTTCCCGAAAAGGATCAAAAACAATTCAGACAAAGTTGAAAATCATCCTCCTGTAGCGAAACAAGAAGTATCTGTAAAACCTGCAGATAACCGACCCTGACATTGAACCTTAAGTGAGCAGATATAGATATGTTAGCCTTCGATTTATAAGCTGTTATTAATTAAGATTGATATAAACATATGGTTATAAAGTCAACATTTTCACAAGTCAAAAGGATTATATTCTTATCAAAGAACAAAGTAGAATATATGATTTTTAGTTGTATTTGTTTTTCTGATTTGACCAAATGTGGTTGCGGACTTAAAGGTATTGGGTTGGATTCTCTGTTTCAGTGGCCAAGTGCCGGCTCAAACGGAGAATTAGCGGGACATCTATCAAAACAATTGGGGTTGAACCCTCACTGATCCCGGGACCGGTGGGGGGCTAGCAGCTGCACCGGGTGAAAATCCCGGCTCCCGCGTCGAAAGCAGCCGGAGAATGGCCTGGTCCCTGGTCGTGCATGTGCTCGGCTGATGACTTGCAGCGGTCGTGCCGTACAACATGGCCATGCGAGGACCTGACCCGCCATCCGCAACCGCATGGGCCATCGCCTGGCCACCCCCCCACCAGTCCCCCTAGACCTCGCAGAAGCCCCCTCCTGCCAGCGGCCCGGTCCCGGCCACGTGTGATGGCGCTGGACACAGTCCACAGCCTCCACGCTGGGTTCCCGACCTCTGAGACCGTGTCCCGCGCCGTCGGGAATTCGGCCCTTCGGGGAAGGAGCATTGTGGGAGGGCCTACTGATGACGCGCCAACAGTGTTGCAACGGCGCACAACATGATGACTCCATTTCAGAGGGAGCATGGTGGACCGGCGCCAAACAGGCGCCGACCCCGATTTAGGCATCAGAGTATATTCTCCGCCCGATCGCCGATTACGATATCCGCATCAGGCAACGGAGAATCCAGCCCATTAGCTTTAAACTAATATCATTGTGTCAGCTTGGTTCATTTATATGATGGTTATTGGCCGCTGGCAGGGGGGGGGCTTCTGCGAGGTCTAGGGGGACTGGTGGGGGGGGGGGGGGGGTGGCCAGGCGATGGCCCGTGCGGTCACGGATGGCAGGTCAGGTCCTCACATGGTCGGCACCATGTTGTACGGCACGACCGCTGCAAGTCATCATATAGGGACTGGTTTAGCTCACCAGGCTAAATCGCTGCCTTACCAAGCAGGCCAGCAGCACGGTTCGATTCCCGTGCCAGCCTCCCTGGACAGGCACCGGAATGTGGCGACTAGGGGCTTTTCACAGTAACTTCATTGAAGCCTACTCGTGACAATAAGCGATTTTCATTTTCATTTCATTTCATTTAGCAGCTGTCTTTCTTCGGAATCAGAAGACTCAAGCCCCACTCCAGGGCTTGAGCCAAACTCTGGGCTGAAATATCAGTGTAATGTTGAAGAATACTGTAAGGCCTGAGCCCTGATTTAGATGATGATTAAGGCCCATGTTTAATGGCACAGTTCAGAAGTTAAGGCTTCCATGGCAATGTTTGAAGAAACCAATATTCCACCAATAATTTACATTTCTATTATTATTGTCTGTGGCACACATGTTATGTACAAATTGCCCAGAAAAACTGTGACTGTACTAGATTGTATTAACGTTCTTTTGATGTTCCTGAGACCCAGGATGAGGCACAACATTATTGTTGTTATTGTTATGCAAATTATGACTTTAATCAAGCATCTTTTGTGAGGTTGAATTTATGACCGAGCCATTGCTGCATTTCTTAGTTCTTGCATGAAGCTGTGGTATGTTACCGAAGTAGTTAAATTATCCTTGTTCGTCATTGGTCCGTGCAGATGTCTAGTGGGAACTCTTCTGGAGAAGGTACATTGTTAGGAAGAAAGCTTTGAAATGTATCTTGATCCAGGAATGATTGATGATGTCACTGGGTGTAAAGTGGAACACGTCCCATTTTCCCTCACACTGTTCTTCCTTAATGAGCACAATACCCCCTCCCCAATCAATATAAAATCACTTTTAGAATGTGAACAGATAAATGTAACAGGCTGGGTGATTCACACAGCTGTCAACTGTTCTAGTCGGGTGTTGTTGTACATGTTCAATGCTTGTTCACCTTAAAATAGACAGAAAAGTATCATGCCAGAAATATTTCTGTCTGGAGGAAAGATTTGGCTCTCAAATAAGTTTTGCAATGCGTTAACATTTTTTGATTTGTATTAGATCTTTGAATATATTGGACAGGATCCTACGTTGGCTGATGCTGAAAGCGCAAAACATGATTGGGCGGAGAATAGGTTCCAATGCCAAAATTACGGCATAATGTGGAGATGCCAGCATTGGACTGGGGTGAGCACAGTAAGAAGTCTTACAACACCAGGTTAAAGTCCAACAGGTTTGTTTCAACCTGTTCATTCACCTGAGGAAGGAGCTGCGCTCCGAAAGCTCATGTTTGAAACAAACCTTTTGGACTTTAACCTGGTGTTGTAAGACTTCTTACTAAAATTGCGGCAGGCAACGATTTGACATCAAATCACAATTCTCCGTCACCTCGACAGCGGCGTCAATGAGGTCCGGAACGCACGTACAGTAAACACCGTTTGCACGTCATTAGCGGGCCCGACCTGATGTTCTCCGGGGCCTCCGCACTTCACCTGCTTTGATGCTAACCACAATGTTTCTAAGCCCTCTGGCTATGATTGACAGTTCATCACCACATCAAAATCAGCTAATTGCTTTCACTTCCACTTTTTCTCAGTAGTTGTGGGGGGGGGGGGGGGGGGCTTCTGATGGCCTTTGGGGGGAACCTCAGTTATGCATTGACCACCTTGACCCACCGCAAGGTCCACCCCATCACTGCTTCGCTTGAGAAAACCTGCACCAAATCTGGTGGAAGGATTTCCTGTTGAGGGGGTCGGTGCATAATGAGAGGAGGGGGTTTGGGGTGGGTGATTGGAGACTTGGGATTCCAGCCCGATAATCTGATGCACCCTGCCACCGGCACGTGGCAGGTAGCTCATTGCCACTGCCGGTGGGGGACAGGAACATTGGAACGGGTTTGGCGCCTAGCGCCGATCATGTTTTTCAGCCGATGCTCCATTCTCCTGACCTTGATGCAATGCATCCCAGGGTACTAAAAGAGATGGCTAGGGAAATTGCAAATGCACTCATGATAATTTACCAAAATTCACTAGACTCTGGGCTGGTCCCGGCAGATTGGAAATGAGCAAACGGGACACCACTGTTTAAAAAAGGAGGTCGGCAGAAAGTGGGTAATTAGAGGCCAGTTAGCTTAACTTTGGTAGTAGGGAAGATGCTGGAATCTATCATCAAGGAAGAAATAGCGAGGTATCTGGATGGAAATTGGCCCATTGGACAGATGCAGCATTTGTTCATAAAGGGCAGGTCATGCCTAACTAATTAAGTGGACTTTTTTGAGGACATTACCAGTGCAGTGGACAACGAGGAGCCAATAGATGTGGTATATCTGGATTTCCAGAGAGCTTTTGATAAGGTGCCACACAAAAGGTTTCTGCGTAAGATAAAGATGCATGGCATTAAGGGTAAAGTAGCAGCATGGATAGAGGATTGGTTAATTCAAAGAAAGCAAAAAGTGAGGATCAATGGGTGTTTCTCTGGTTGGCAATTAGTAGCTAGTGGTATCCCTCAGAGATCAGTGTTGGGCCCACAATTGTTCACAATTTACAGAGATGATTTGAAGTTGGGGACCAAGTGCAATGTGTCCAAGTTTGCAGACGACACTAAAATGAGTGGTAAAGTAAAAAGTGCAGAGGATACTGGAAGTCTGCAGAGGGATTTGGATAGTTGAAGTGAATGGGCTCAGGTCTGGTAGATGGAATACAATGTTTTTTTTTATAAATTTAGATTACCCAATTATTTTTTCCAATTAAGGGGCAATTTAGTGTGGCCAATTCACCTACTCTGCACATTTTTGGGTTGTGGGGGCGAAACCCACACAGACACGGGGAGAATGTGCAAACGCCACATGGACAGTGACCCAGAGCCGGGATCGAACCTGGGACCTCAGCGCCGTGAGGCGGTTGTGCTAACCACTAGGCCACCGTGCTGCCCTGATGGAATACAATGTTGACAAATGTGAAGTTATCCATTTTTGTCAGAATAACAGCAAAAGGGATTATTATTTAATTGATAAAATATTAAAGCATGCCGCTGTGCAGAGAGACCTGGGTGTCGTAGTGCATGAGTCGCAAAAAGTTGGTTTACAGGTGCAACAGGTGATTCAGAAAGCGAATGGAGTTTTTTCCTTCATTGCTAGAGGGATAAAGTTTCAGACTAGGGAGGTTATGCTGCAACGTTATAAGGTGTTAGTGAGGCCACACCTGGAGTATTGTCTTCAGCTTTGGTCTCCTTACCTGAGAAAGGATGTACTTGCGCTGGAGGGCTTGCAGCGCAGATTCACTAGGTTAATCTGAGAGTTGAGAGGGTTGGATAACGAGGAGAGGTTGAGTAGACTGGGACTGTACCCGTTGGAATTTAAAAGGATGTGGTGGGGGATCTTATAGAAACATATAAAATTATGAAAGGAATGGATAGGATAGATGCGGTGAGGTTGTTTCTACTGGAGGGCAAAATCTGAACTAGGAGGCATAGCTTCAAAATAAGGGGAAGTAGATTTAGGACTGAGGTTAGGAGGAACTTCTTGACCCAAAGGGTTGTGAATCTATGGAATTCCCTGCCCAGTGAAGCAGTTAAGGCTCCTTCATTAAATGTTTTCAAGATAAAGATAGATCGTTTTTTGAAGAATAAAGGGATTAAGGGTTATGGTGTTCGGGCGGGAAAGTGGAGCTGAGTCCACAAAAGATCAGCCATGATCTCATTGAATGCAGAGCAGGCTCGAAGGGCCAGATAGCCTACTCCTGCTCCTGCTCCTAGTTCTTATGTTCTTATTTTCTACACCGGATCGGGAAACCTGCTACTGGCATCGGGTAATCGAGAATCTAACCCTCTGTATTAGCGCAATAAGATCAAGAATTCACTGCTAAACCCAGTGAAAACTCCTAATCCAAAGGTAAACGAGGAAAAAGCAAAAAACACAAATTCCAGTGGAACTGTGTGATCTCCAGGAGGAAGATAGACACAGCAGCAACTATATTCAGCATGTGAGCATAGCACAAAAACTCCGAGGGTGGGGTGTCAACAGGCTGAGGATGAAGTGAGAGGGTCTAAGAAGATGATGAGAATCATTGCTGGAGATAAGAATTTTCTGAAGATTGTGAAAGAAACAGAATGTTGGGGAGATTATTCAATAGTGCGAATAGAATGCTATCATTGGATGAACTAAGGAGATGTATGTACAGCAGACCAAAGACAGAAGGATGACAGGTACAAGTTGCAACATAGCGCTAGAAGAACTTGTGGAGGCAGATGAAGTAATGGCAAAGCAAGATTTATTAGTAGCAATGAGGTGAAGGAATAATTCAATGTACTTTAGTTCCTGCGGAACAGGAATGGCCTATCTACTAATCATCAGAGGCTGTTCCTTCCGTAAAAAAATTCTAATTTTGTTGGAGCCTTTCCCATGCTTCCAAGTAATCTTTAAATCATCAATTAGTAACCACTTGGATCACAAGCCTGTCTGCTAATAGATTGGCTATGCTTTACAGGGATGCCAAGGACATTAATATGAAATTTCACCAACGTTTACCAGTAATAAATTGATTCTGATGGTTTTCACATTGAGCTGGCAGTGCAGCACTTGGTGAGCTGTTTCTAACCCAATGGCATCGCCTCTTGCTCAAAACCTAGCCTTCTAAGAGTTGTATCTACTTGGGCCACCAAGCAAATACATCAGTCAAAATCTTTAACAGGTTTTGAGGCCAAATTCCAATGGAACTGACTGAAGGAAACATTTTTAGCCCTTTTTTCAGCGGGGAACGAACATGTTTTTTGGTAGAATTAATTCACATTGCTTTGAGCTTTTCTTTGCTCAGGTGGACCATATTGGATTAAATGGGCAATCTGGGGTTCGGGGTTTCTCATTCCTATGGAAAATTGGCTGTGAAAAATGGGAGCAGAAATTAACGATACAATCTTTTGGCATACCTCTGATATTTTAGTGGTGTATTAACCTGCTTATTCTAAATAGATTAACTCCTCCGTTGTATTGACAGTCAGAAAAATTTCACATGAAGAAAATAAGCAATATCACAAATAATGATTTCTATGCTATTAGGAGTAATGGAAATGTCGCTACAGGCCCAGAGGACCATATGCTGCTCTCCCCTTTGAGAGCTGACTGGTGGTGATTTAACCTTGGGCGAGGGGCAAGGTTCAGAAGGCGGGGCCTTCACGATAACCTCAGCCGGTATGGGAAGTGGGCGCATCACGAACCAGCCGCCCAACCAACCCACCGTCAGTGACACTTCAATGAACAAGTCGTTTCTGATGTGTGTGTGTGAAAACATTCTGAAGCTGCACCATTTTGATTTAAGGAGTGAGTATCTGTGAACTGCTGGAGATCAATGAAATTATTTGTTTCAGGCATTAATTTCAATAGCCTATTTCATGTGAGTGTAGATACACCTTAAATGCATGTATTTCTAGAAGCCTGCATTGTCCCCATTCCGCTCTGTGCAAACCTGATCTGCTGCTGGTATAATTCAGGGTAATTTTTAAGTGTATAATTCTGCAATCTATATGTACAAGACAGAACAGCTTCCTGAAGTAGCCTGGTTACACTGTTATTACCTTAACAGATATGGTTTTGTTGCTCAGGTAAATCTAATTAACTTTAATATCATTTTCTTCAGCCTGTTTGTCTACTAAAGGTAGAATAAAGCAATTTAGTTCAAGAGGAAATGTATCGTTGAAATAAGAACAAAAATTGACCCTTAAAATCTCGCTGTGCCGCATCAGATACAATTTCAGGTGAGTGACTTTCTTTTAAGTTTATAGCATGGCAGATGAGGTATAATCAACAAAGCCTAGAAACATTTCAAAACAGATTAATCCTCATCTTGTCTTTTTATATTAGATGTTTTAATAAAATAATGAGTGAAGTTCTCCACTTCGCCATGCCACAAACGCGAACCGCTATCAGGCAGAAAATCGGGCGTCTGGCCAAAATCGAGGACCCCACCTGGCACCGATTTGGCCACCATGTTCCCGTCGCTCACTGGTGGTGATAAGGAGGTTTTCACCCCGTGCCTGTGGAGGCATGCAAAACCGGCATTTGCATGCATTTAAATGTGATTAGTGCATTTGACCCAGTATGCTCTGGGCCTCCGCCATGCTCGTATAATTCGTGTGAATTACTACAGGTATTTACAAATGAGGACTGGGCACCATGGCTGCTGAGGCGGAAAGAGAAGGTAAGCAAAGTTTGAAAAAGTGTTAAAAATTGTACCGCTTGCTGGGAGATGGCTGTTAGGGCCGAGGAGTGACAGGGAGTGACTTGGTGACAGCTGTGTGGATTCGGGGTATCCCCCTCGGGATCAGGGTGGCCTGGCTCAGGCTGCCATTGCTGTGGTATTTGTTTGAGGTACTTAATCTACGGGGTGTGACCGCCTCCTGAAACAAAGGATCCATTTGGTACAAGTTACAGGCCCCTGGCTGCTCACTCTGCTGACTGCTCACTGTGTCCTGCAAATATACAGCGTCTCTGGTTATTTGGGAGCCCACCCAGGCCACCCCTGTGGAAACCCTCAGACCCCAGCTGATGGGTGTGGCCAAGCTCAATCAGTGGCAGACCAGGTGCTGCCACTGCTCAGCGCACTCAGCAGAAGCGTTGTCCCGCTGCAGGGGAAGCAAGGGAAGAGCAGAGTTAGCCCCAAACAAAGGATGCATGCACCGTGGCCTTTGGCACCAGCCCTGGCACACTGCCCCTCTCCCGACAGAGGCCTCAACAATTACATTGACAGCTAGCCCACTCGGCAGGATTACCAGCTGTCTCCAAGCCCTGCCTGCCCTTGCTGCCTGCCCCCGGACAGGTTATTATAATCTGTGTGTCACACCCAGGACCCACAACACACTGCAGCTGAGCTCCCAACAGACGCACACTCATTCCCATCTGTAGGATCTGTCCACAAGCCTCTAAGCGTGAAGGCGATTGGTGGCACACGGTGACCCTCTCCGCTGCAAAATCAGGTGTCACCCTGCTGGCAGGATAACACCATGGCCCACCTAGTGTGGACATCCACAGTAGACCCCATTGGGGAAACAGAACAGGGACCGCAAAGCCTATCGCTGACGTGGGTTGCGGCAGCCACCAGTATCCCTGTTGACATGGACAAGTGGTGAGAATATAGGCTCCCCGGTGCCGTTCACTGATGGGGACAGGGGTGCAGTGTGGAAGGCAACATATTGGGGGGAATGACTGAGGGTGATGGTGTGGGGGACATGTACACTGGCGTTAATGGGTCTCCTGGTCCAGTAATTCACCGCTGTTCAGGGAGCTAGCACGGCACAGGAGAGCTACGCGCTGTTCTGGCGCGGGTCCGCGCGGCCCCCGTGCAACATGGTGGAGCCCTACGGGGGTCCGGCGCGGAGGAACATAGAGTAGTAATTTACAGGACCCCGACCAATATTTCCAAAGTGGGGCATAGTGTAAACCATAAAATAACGAGGGCTTGTGAGAAGGGCATAATGGTAATCGTGGGTGATTTTAATATGCATATTGACTGAATTCATCAATTTGGCAAAGGAAGTCTCGAGGAATATTTCACAGAGTGTATAAGGGTTTATTCCTTAGAGCAATAATTTGTGAAGCCAACCATGGGCAGGCTATTTTAGATTTTGTATTATGTAACGACGAAGGTTTGATAAATAGTCTCGATGTTAAGGATCCTCTTGGAAGGAGTGATCTCGGCATCTAGAATTTCAAATTCAGAGTGAGCGAGAAAAGACAGAGTGTCATACTAGAGTTTTAGCGTTGGACAGAGGTAATTATACAGGCCTGAGGAAAGAGTTGGCCCAAGTAGAAGGGGGGGGGGGGGCAGATAATTGAGGATAGTTTGGGAACAATGGCGGATGTTCAGGGAGATATTAAATAACCACACAATCAAAGTACATTCCTGAGAGGAAATGGAATTGTGAAAGGGAGAAAAACGTTCCATGGCCAAAGAAGGAAGTCAAGGAAGGCATAAGCAAAACCTAGGGCACACCATAATGAAAAAGCTAGTGGTAAGCTGGAGGATTGGGAGAACTTTATGTTCAACAAAAGACTACCAAAAATAAAATCAAAAGAGCTAAGATGAAGAATGAAAGCAAACTAGCAGAAAACATAAACACTGATACCAAAACCTTCTGCAAGTATAAAAAGAGGGAGTTAATAGCGAAAGTATCCTTTAGAGGACGATACTGGTGAGGTAATAATGGGGAACGCAGATGGCGGAGACACTGAACCAATATTTTGCCTCTGTCTTCACAGTAGAATACAATAAAGATTTCCCAAAAACTACAGTTGATGCAGAGGAACTTGGTGTAATAACCATCATTAGGGAGACGGTATTTAATAAACTGATGGGACTAAAGGCAGATAAATCTCCAGGACCTGATGGCCTGCACCCTAGGATATTATTGGAGGTGGCAGCAGAAATAATGGATGCATTGGTTATGATATTTCAGAATTCCCCGGATTGGAAGCATGCTAATGTGACGCCCCATTCACAAAGGGAGAGAGCCAAAAAGTAGGAACCTATAGACCGATTAGCTGAACCTCTGTGGTGGGGTAGTTGCTGGAATCAATCATTAAGGTGGAGATGATTGAACATTTGGAAAGACAAAGCTCAATCCACCATTGTTAGCATGGTTTTATGAAGGGTAAGTCATGCTTGACAAACTTGCTTGAGTTCTTTGAGAACATAACCTGTGGATGTGGTATATCTAGACTTCCAGAAAGCATTTCCTAAGGTGCTGCTTAAAAGTCTGATCCAGAAGGTGAGATCGCAGGGGGTAGAGTACTAGATTCGATAGAGGATTGGCTGAGTGACAGAAAGCAGAGGGTCGGGATAAATGGGTCCTTCTCTGGCTGGCGAACTACAACTAGTGGGGTGCCGCAGGGGTCAGTCCTCGGACCTCAACTGTTCCCCATCTATATAAATGGTCTGCAAGCAGGGACAGAGTGTAACATAGCAAAATTTGTGGATTATAGTAAAATAGGTGGGAAAGCAGATAGTGAACAGCAGGTAAAGATTTTACAGATGGATAAATAGACTAGGAGATTGGGCCAGCGTTTGGCAGGTGGAGTTTAACGTGTGAGGTTATCCATTTTGGTCAAAAAATTAGAAAGGCAAATTATTTATCTAAATGGAAAGCAGATTCAATATGCGTCTGGGGAGCGGGATCTGGGTGTCTTTGCTCATGGTTCACAGAAAGTAGGTATGCAGGTACAACACGTGATTAAAAAGGCAAAAGGAATGTTAGCGTTTATTACAAAAGGCCTGAAGTATAAATGTAGAGAAATGTTGTTGCAATTGTACCGGGTGTTGGTGAGATCATATCTGCAGTATTGTGTCCAGTTTTTGTCTCCTTATTTGAGGAGGGATGTTGTAGCATTGGAGGCAGCTCAGTGGAGGTTCACCTGATTAATTCCAGGGATGAAAGGGTTGATGTATGAGGAGAGATTAAACAGTTTAGACTTATGCTCGTTGGAGTTTAGAAGGATGAGAAAGGATCTGATTGAGGTATATAGAATACTAAATAGGATCGATGAACTAAATGTAGACTTTGGGTGGGATTCTCCATCCCGCCGCACCTGTTTTCCGGTGCGATGTGCCCTTTCCGGCAGTGGGATCCTCCATCTTGCCAGGCGGCCAAAGGGATTTCCCATTGTGAGCACCCGCGCTGCCGGGCAATCCAGCGGGCGTGAGTGCGCTGCCAGCGAAGCGGAGGATCCCAAATGTTCCCCTTGTGGGGAAATCTAGAACGAGTGGTTCACGGACATAGGTTGAGAGGTGGTAGATTTGGAACTGAGATGAGGAGGAACTACTTCTCGCAGAGGGTGGTGAATTTGTGGAATTCGCGGCCCCATAGTGCAGTGGAATCTGAGTCATTAAATGTTTTAAAGAAAGAGATAGATATATTTTTTATTAAAAAAACGAGTTAAAGGGATATGGCCAACAGTATGGGAGGTGGATTTGACACCGGGAAAAGATCAACCATGATTTGATTGAATGGCGGAGCAGGTTCGAAGGGCTGAATTGCCTACTTCTGCTCCTAATTCCGATGTTCCTATGGAAGGGCTTCCACTCCCTGAATGTGTAGCTGGTGTGCAACCATCAGCTGCACATAATACACGTCTGCGCCCGATACCCAGGAAGCTTGCATGACGCATACATAAGTGACACAAGCATCAGTTCCCGGCACTGTCGATGCTCTCCCTCAGGTGAGAGGTTGGCTCGTGGACATCCAAGGTCACCCGCTGAGGTCTTGGCTAATGACACCTGTTCGGAGGCCCCAGGCTGACTCAGGTAACCAGTATAAGGCTGCCCATGTAGCAACCAGGAGCATCATTGAGCAGTGCATCGGCATCCTAAAGATGTACTTCTGATGCCTGCACCACTCCGGTAGGGCTCTCCAAAAAGGCCCCAGGAGGGTCACTAACATCATGCTGGCCTGCTGCATCCTTTACAACATTGCGCAGCAGAGGGGGGACATGCTGGAGGAGGAAGAAGAATGCCAGGCTTCATCTAACAAGGAGGATAAAGAGAATGACCAAGAAGAACTGAGCATGGAGCCTGGGCTGGCACGGCTGGCCACCCAATGTGTGCTACAGGGCCACTGCACAGAGGACAACCAGTGGGATTGTGATTTTAAGAGTGAGAGACAGGAGCGATGCCAGGGGAAGAGAGGTGGTGGCTCACATGAGCTGCCCCAAGGAAGTCATTCACATTCGTGCGATGCTGCGTGCCAGTCCACCTGGTCAGGCTCACACCGCTGACCGCTTCGGCCACCTCCGCCCAGGCCCGGTTGACATCCATGGGTGGCAGCCTACTGCCCATCCTGCAGAAGAGGGTGCCCACCTTTCTTTCACCGCATTCAACGTGCTATCGAGGCCCACATCGGTAAAGCGTGGTGCTGCTCCTCTCTGGGCCATCTTCTTAGTTGGAATGAGAGTGTGTGGGGAGTTGTGCTTATAAGCAGCTCCAGCTTGTCAAGCTCTCCAGCACCAATTCTAACCCCAGTGAATCTGACGCTGGTGGGAATGGGAATTGCTATAGATTCACCCATTAGCACTGTGTTCCTCAAACGTTTTTTTCTGGGGACCCATTTTTACCAACCAGCCAACCTTCGCGACCCACGCCAACCGACCTTCGCGACCCACGCCGGCTGACCTTCGCGACCCATGCCGGCCGATCTGCGCGACCCACCATTTTCTCTTCCCTTGTTTGCTGCTGACAAAAATGGAGGAAATGGTTTTGGGTCCCTTTGGCCCTTGTATATGCACCTCCAATGGAGCCTGTTGGATGAAGGTCAAGCCTTCCGGTGTCAGAAAGTATGGAGTCTCCAACTGTCCAAAGTTCTGAATTTTTTTCCTGTAAAATGTTGTCAAATAAACACCCTTTGAACTTGTAAAAAAAAAATTAGTAAAATAAATGAAAAGAATTAATAAAACCTCCCCGAACTTCTAAAAAAAAAGAAATGAAAAAAATGAATAAACCACCCCGAACTTGTAAAAAAAAAATGAATAAAATAAATGAAAAAAATAAAAATGAAATGAATAAAATAAATGAATAAAAACCACTACAGAACTTGTTAAACAAAAAGCTGCAACCGTTTAAAAAAATTCGGCCACATTGCGCATGCCGTACGATGATTGGCACGCATGCGCAATGCGGCCGAATTTTTTTTTTTAACATGTTCACGGCCACTTGCAGCCGGTGTTATGAAAAGCCGGCTGCTGCACGGGGAATTGCGTGTTCGGGAGTGCCGCGGACAAAGGCTCCACGACCCTCCCGACACCCGCCCACGACCCACCCGTGGGTCATGCCCCCGACTTTGAAGAACGCTGCATTAGCACATCCTGAATTGCTCTACAAATAGCACCCCAAAAGGGACGACAAACTTCACGCAATTCAGTTCAGGCATCAACATTTAGGGCGCGAGTGAACAGCCTCGTCACGCCCGACTCAGTGGCAGGACGAGGCCGTTAAACCTCACAAGTTCCACTTGCTAGATTTATGACTTCGGGCTACCTTGTGAGGTCTCATGAGAGCTCGAGACGCATCGCAATCTAGATCTCACCCTCACTGGATGGGACCCAGATTTGCATATTTAGGTTAACAGTTAGCTTTACTTGAATATATCTGCATTGGGAGAATCCCAAGGCATGGGATTGAACGCCCGTACCTCAGACACTTCACCATGGTACCATTTAGCACTGGTTCACACCAATGTGGACCAGGTGTAGCAGCACTTGGGCAGGTTTCCCAGGTGATGGAAGGCTCGCAGATGGTTGGGTTCTGGGCAGAGTGGTACCCTGACACCCCTGATGCCATTGGGGCACTTGGCACTGTCAGCCTGGCACCTTGGAACTGCCACCCAGGTACTCTGGAACCCTGACCGTGACTCCCTGGCACTGCCAGGGTTCCCAGGTAGCACTGCCAGGATTTCAGGCTGGCAGTGCCATTTGCCCAGGTGCTAGGTTGCCTGTGCTGTGAATTGAGCCCGAGGTGCCCTGCCCCGAGGTGTTGGGGGGGGGGGGGACTCGAGAATCTAACCTGTACGGTGAGGTGTTGGGGGTTCCGGAGGCCACAGTGGGGGGGGGGGTCGTGAGATCAGGGCGAGATTCAAAAGTGGCTCAGCATCTCAGTGCAGGAAGTGAGGTAACTGCGGTCTAAGCAGGGTGCTTAGGGGCACCCCCAAAAAGCAAAGTCCCGTTTGATAGCGGGGTCATTCTTGTTGCTGCAAGCTGGGAGAAACACCCAGCTCGCTATTCGTTCCCCAAACGGAATTTTTTTTTTTTTTTTGTTAAATCGCCCCCTTAGTCTCCCAAACGGAGAATTTCACCCAATGTCTCACCACATTCAACAAAAATCTATCTTTTGTTCAACCTTCTGTGTCTTGAATATTTGGCCTGCAAAACGTTCAATCGTATTTTCACATTTTTGATCACGTGGAATTATTGCATTTATTTAATTTCTCTCCTTCCATTTTTTTTCCTCCTTCCCAGAGCTGCTGAACCTCATGTAAATGAGAGGTGCACTTTCTTCTTTGCCTCTAAGATGTTTGCAGGTCCACAGGGCGTAATATAGGGGACCCGTGTTCATCGGCCGAGACTGGAGTGACAGTATTTCCCTGGCAAGCGAACTACTAAAACTCACAACACATATTGACTGGCAGGTTCAAGCATCAGTCCCCACTGGCACATAAGCCTGCGACAGTGCAGATGTGAAGCAGTGGTGAGTAAATGCTGCTCTAAACTATGGAGGCATGAAATTGCATATGGATCCCTTTAGAAGGTGGGTGGTGTTCACTTTGGCGTGTACCTGACTACTGAAAGCAGAATGACATGCGGATTTGCAGGGATCCAAGCTTGCATGTTCAACTGATCTTACTTTCCTCTCATCGCTGTGTTGAATGTAATTTCTGATTTTGTACATTGTTACAAATAGCGACCAGTTTCAAAACAGCTGTATGTAATCCTGATTTCCTCCCCCCTCTGATTTTCATCTCTGCAAAATCTTTCTATCCAACCCAGAGGGGGATCTTATTATGGAAGTTGAAAGGAAAAAAATTGATTATGAACCGTTCCCCCTCCCCACCACCACCACTACCACGCCAAATCAGCAGTGAAGAAAAACGTGTTGCACTCAACTGATGCTAATGTCATGGGCATCTGACCAGAGAGCAATGTCAGACTATGGTAAATCAGCAGCAAAGCCGGAGGCCACCAACAGATCCAGCACAATCTGCTGTGCTATGCAGAGCCTATTTTGAGAACTTTAAGGCTGGCCTAAAAGCATCGATGGGTTGTATGGTGATCAATAAAGTTATATTACTGAAAGATGGTTCTGTGCACCTGCAATGATTATCGGAGTGCAACGACTGTACTGCGGTTTGATTAATAATCAATTACATTGAATAATATGTTGAAAATATGCATAGATGATTACAGTAATTAATGGAATATTAGTTGGACTGACTTTTATCATTCAGAACTTTGTTGAATTTTGCTGATATCCTTTATTTAAAGCAGCAATTAAAACCTCATTGGTGTCACCATTTTTCTGTATCTGATACATTCTGGGAATTTTGAGGGGTGAGATCTTGAAACAGTTAAGTGTACAGCAGTGTGTGTGTGTGTGTATGGTACTCTCCCATAGCATTACCCACAAAATGTCAGGACAAAGTGAATCAGAGGGTATTAATGATGTTGTAGGTTTGGATGTAGAGATCAGCAGTTTCTGAAAGTAATGACCCTCCATCCCATGGTCGATGTGTTTTTGTTAAATTTGTTTACAGGGTGTGGGCATCGCTGACTCAGCCAGGATATATTGCCCACCCCAGCATTTATTGCCCTTTGGATTTGGATTTGTTTGTTATCACGTGTACCAAGGTACAGTGTCTGAGCGTGCAGCTCAGACAGATCATTTGTACATGAGAAGAAAATACATAGGGCAAACGTAAAATGCACAATGTACATAAAATACACAATGTACATACATGGACACACGCATCGGGTGAAGCGTACAGGAATGTAGTACTACTCAGTAGAGAAGATGTGTGAAGAGATCAGATCAGTCCTTAAGAGAGTCGTTTAGGAGTCTACTAACAGCGGGAAGGAAGCTGTTTTTGAATCTGTTTGTGCGTGTTCTCAGACTTCTGTATCTCCTGCCCAATGGAAGAAGCTGGAAGAGTGAATAAACCGGGTGGGAGAGGTCTTTGATTATGCCGCCCACTTTCCCAAGGCAGCGGGACGTGTAGACAGAGTCAATGGATGGGAGGTGGGTTTGTGTTATGGACTGGGTTCTCTGTAGTTTCTTACAGTCTTGGGCTGAGCAGTTGCCACACCAGGCTGTGATGCAGCTTCTCTTCCCAGTCCCATTTTTTAATAGATCATAGAATTTGCAGTGCAGAAGGAGGCCATTCGGCCCATTGAGTCTGCACCAGCTCTTGGAAAGAGCACCCTACCCAAGGTCAACACCTCCACCCGATCCCCATAACCCATTAACCCCAACCAATACTAAGGGCAATTTTGGACACTAAGGGCAATTTATCATGGCCAATCCACCTAACCTGCACATCTTTGGACTGTGGGAGGAAACCGGAGCACCCGGAGGAAACCCACGCACACACGGGGAGGATGTGCAGACTCCGCACAGACAGTGACCCAAGCCGGAATCGAACCTGGGACCCTGGCGCTGTGAAGCAATTGTGCTATCCACAATGCTACCGTGCTCCAGAGATTCCCAAGATTAGATCTTTAAATCCCATCCCCAATCAATTTCCTTATCTCCCTGCTGCCCTTTGTCAATACCACTCGAAGATGCCAGTTTCCTTCTGGGCCGGCTTTTACCTGAAGAAATTAACGAGCCTCATTGTTGGACCTCCGCCCCTCAGCGGTGAAGCTCGTATTCCACGAGCCCCATGGGGAGATCAATCAGGAACCTTGAATTCTGCAGGCCCTTCTCTCATAGAGGGTGGAGGAGGCTGTTGTTGAGCTTCTGGTGATTGCGGGGCTGGGTCAGGGTATGCGTAACGTGTTAATGAGCTGGGGGGCGCCCTGGTGACCACTCCCTGACAAGACTGTCGTCCAGAACCATGGATGCTTGTGCCCCCATGTCGGACCCTGAATCTTCCACCTCGTGCATCTCAGTGTCAGTGCCCCAAGGGGGTGTTGCCTTTTGGCCCTTGGGTGACGATTTGGAGGGATGATGGGCAGTTCATCCGGTGGGGCTGGTCCTGATGCTGGCTCCCTGCTTCTAAAGGGGTCCATATGCTTTCACACGACCCGAACCCATGTTTTCACCGTGTATGATACCTGTCCAGTCTTTTTCACTACGATCCCGGATATCCACAAGACACTGTCTGTGAAGCTCTGGGTGTATACCATGTCCCCTGGCCAAAAATGCCTGTCCTACGTTCGTCTGCCGTGGTGTTGTTTCTGGTAAAACAGTCTCCTCTCCACTATCCTGCCACTATCAGAGAATGTCAGACTAAGATGATTCCTCAGCCTTCGGCCCATCAGTAGTTCTGCCGGTGCCACTTTGGTTGTTAATTTGTGGTGTGGTACGGTAGCTGAATAGGAACCACGCCAACCTCATCTCCACGGATCCCATGTTCTGTTCCTCATGCCCCTCTTGAACATCCGCACCAACCATTGTGCCAAGCCTTTGGAAGAGGGTTGGTATGAGGCTGTCCCAATATGCTTTACTCCGTTTGACTTCATGGAGTGCAAGAACTCCTCACTGGTAAAACCGTTGTCCGTGACTAGGGATGCCATGGTTACTAAATGGGAGGCGCAACTTCTTGATGCTAGCCCTCTAAGTGGTGGGCGCATTTGATGGATGTCTAACCATTTGGAATAGGCGTTCACTATCAGCAGGAACATCGAACCTTCCGGCGAAGTCAGCAGGCAAGTATACCCAAAGTCAGCCCAGCCACTCCTAGGGGTGGAGGGATGCTATTGGTGGGAGCTTTTGATCTTCCTGACATGTGGTGTATTGCTATGCCAACTCTTCGATGTTGCCATCGAGACCTGGCCACCATACGTAGCCACTGATGAGCATCTTCATCTTTGACATTCCCTGACCATTGTGCAGGACCTGGAGTATAGACTTTCTGCCTTGGTTCAGAATCAGAATGTGAGCTCCCCTAAGGAGAATGCCATCTTCCATGCTAGCTCTTGATGCTTAGTCTCCAAAACCAGCAGCTCCACAGGCAGTCTTCCCTGCCAACCCCGTGCAGGACGATATGGTAACTTAGCTAAGATGGGTTCCTTCGGCATCCATTCGTGACTCTGTGCAACTATGTGCAGGTTAGGTGGATTGGCTATTATGCTAAATTGCTCCTAGGTGGGGTTACATGTTTAGGATGCAGGATTGGGCTTAGATAGGGTGCTCTTTTAGAGGGTCAGTGCAGACTCGATGGGCTGAATGGCCTCCTTCTGCACTGTAGGGATTCTATGATTCTACGTGCAGTGGTGTCTGGCAGGGAGTCCATAAAACTCAGGGCCGATACAACTGTGTTGGTCACTGGCAGAGATGGGGGGCATGCCAGCAATGGGAATCGACTCAAAGCATCCATGTGTGTCTCGGCGATACTCAAACGCATACCTGTGCACCACCAATAGGAGTGCCCAATGCTGTATCTGGGCTGATGCTACCGGCGGAATTGCCCTGTCCATTTTGAACAACCCAAGAAATGGCTTGTGGTCATTATGATCTTAAAACGTCGCCCATAAACGACCGCAGTTCGGTCGTGTTCTCTGTTGTGGGGACTTGTTCGATGGCCCGTACCTTCTCCTCCATTGGGTGAAAGCCATACTTGTAGACCTGGTACCCTAGTTATCATAAGACCATAAGATATAGGAGCAGAACTAAGCCACTCGGTCTATCACGTCTGCTCTCCCATTCAATTATGGATATGTTTCACATCCCCATTCTCCCTTATTAATCAAGAGCCTATCTATCTCGGTCTTAAAAACACTCAGTGATTTGGCCTCCACAGCCTTCTACGGCAAAGAGTTCCACAGATTCACCACCCTCTGGCTGAAGAAATTCCTCCTCATCCCTGTTTTAAAGGATCGTCTCTTCAGTCTGAGGATGTGCCCCCTGGTTCTAGTTTTTCCTACTAGTGGAAACATCCTCTCCACGTCTACTCTATCCAGGCCTCGCAGTATCCAATAATCAATGAGATTCCCCCCTTACCCTTCTAAACTCCAACGAGTACAGACCCAGAGTCCGCAATCGTTCCTCATCTGACATGCTCTTCATTCCAGGGATCATTCTTGTTAACCTTCTCTGCACCCTTTCCAAGGCCAGAACATTCTTCCTTAGATACGGGGCCCAAAACTGCTCACAATACTCCAAATGGGGTCTGACCAGACCCTTATACAGCCTTAGAGGTACATCCCTGCTCTTGTATTCTAGCCGTCTCGACATGAATGCTAACATTGCATTTGCCTTCCTAACTGCCGACTGAACCTGCATATTCATCTTAAGAGAATCTTGAACAAGGCCTCCTAAGTCCCTTTGTGCTTCTGATTTCCTAAGAATTTCCCCATTTACAAAATAGTCTATACCTCCATTCTTCCTTCCAAAGAGCATAACCTCACACTCTTCCACATTGTATTCCATCTGCCACTTCTTTGCCCACTCTCCTAGCTTGTCCAAGACCTTCTGCAGCCCCCTTGCTTCCTCAATACTACCTGTCCCTCTACATATCTTTGTATCATCTGCAAACTTAGCAACAGTGCCCTCAGTTCCTTCTTCCAGATTGTTACAGTATATTGTGAAAAGTTGTGGTCCCAATACCAACCCCTGAGGCTCACCACTAGTCACTGGCTGCCATCCTGAAAAAGACCCCTTTATCCCCACTCTCTGCCTTCGACCAGTCAGCCAGGTCTCTATCCATGCCAGTATCTTACCCTGAGCACCATGGGTCCTTAACTTATTCAACAGCCTCCTATAAGTACTTTGCCTGCAAACAATGGTAGTGTAAAGTGAATGTTACCCCAACTGGGGTCCCTGTGATCCCAACAAAATGATTAAAGTGATGTTTTTAGTCATTATTGGAAACATTTGTTCCCTGTTGATCTTCCAGTCAACACTTCTACCCTCTTACAGAATGAGCGTATTACATACAGTGCAACAGGGTCTAGCTCAGTTGACTGCACAGCTAGTTTGTAATGCAAAGTTATGCCAACAGCGTGGATTCAATTCCCATACAGGCTGAGATTATTCATGAAGGCTCCACCTTCTCAACCTTACCCCTTGTCAGTGCAACAACTTCAAATAATTTCTATTTCTTATTGAAATTAATAATATCTGAAGTTTGTTAGTTCTGTGAATCAGCGCTACAATTGCACAGTCCGGCATTTTCTTGAGGACACAGTTGCATACTGTATCACCTTGACAAGTTAATTCTATCTAAATCATATGCAAACAGGATATTTGATACAGCATCGGGTCATCTTCTTTAAAAGCTTGTGCTTTCTGTTTTTTGGACTCTGTCTCTTTCAGAAATGTGGTAATCTATAACTAATACTGTGAGTGGGCACATGTTTAAAGGTGATCATTTAAAAATAAATCTTATGTGGGCTTCCAGGATAATCTATTCTTGTCTCAGAACACACACTGAATTCTCATGTGCAGGAGCAAAGAGTTAGACCTCCTGCATTTTCAAGGCAATAGTTGCTCAGTTGTCTCTACTCACCCGGCTTTAAGGAATTAAGTAATTTAACAACAATTGATTTTCCCAAATAGTGAGCAGTCATCCTTTCCAGAATGAGAGCTGTTATTTTCTGTTTCTGAAGCACAGGGCGGCAAGCTGCTGAAAGGTTATTACAAAAGGGGAACCCATAATGGATGAAAGTCAGATATTGAGTGACAGACTCTGCACACTTTCTCTGATAGATGCACTCTCATACATGAGAACCCAAGGTCAGTTTGTGCCTAAAGCGGCAGCCCTTCCGCCACCACTGTCAGCTGCTTCACTCTTCTGACTTTTAAAGCACTTTGGAATGAGCCTTTAGGGTGATTTGACTACATTCATTATGCCAATACACTTCATAGTATACAGTGAATGGATAATACAACTAACTCAGTTATATATCAAATTAGCACCTGGATCGTGAAAATGGTTTTGTCTTAGGTTTTATTAATTTGGTGGATGCGCATCAAAATGTTAAAAAATCTATTTCTAATTTCCTTCCGCTGAAGGGCGTAACCTTCCATAAATTGGACAGACTGAAAGTTGTCAACATTATTAGTTGACGTTAGTTTATAACAACCGATTGTTACTCAATCTAACATTCCATTACAGAACGGGTTAGAATCTTCTACTCAAGGCAAATGAGTGTGCGTGAGAGCTGTATCCCCAATTCTCAATTGGGTACCTCACGCTCCACAGATTCACCCGCAGCTGGGAACCTGGATTGATTGAGTACTTGTGTGGCACAGTTATACCACTTTACTGTAGTTTGAATGGTACACAATCACATCCTGTGCACTTGTAAAGCAATGCTCCGCACATCCACTTTTTTCAGTGTATGCTTGCTAGGAGCCACGTATATTCATACGCAGAGACCTGTCGTCGGCAAGCAAAACGAACATATTTAGGCATTGTGCATCCTTTTACATTAAAGAAAATCATGGGAGGACAAAATTTCATTGGTAGATTCTCCATGGCAGCACCTCAACCAATCAAGCAGCATTATTTTCTCACGCAGCATGAATTGTTGCTCCCTTTGAAATTTTCTATTCTTGCATCTGTCCTGATTGCAAAATGAAAAGCTTCAACAGCATGTCTTTTTTTTCAGCCGCACTCAAGTTCTGCATCATCAAATGACTAATTGTTGACATTGTTCAAGAAGCTTACCTTGGTCTCAGGGACAGACTTTCAAGGTAGAAACTGTTTTGCAAATACTTTTATAGTAATATCGATTTAAATAGTTAACAGTTAATGATCTTTTGTCATGTCATGAGACATGTTAGGTGAACATGACTTTGTGGCTATACTCTCGTACATAACTCCTGCAAAGTTTCTATTCCGTATGATCCCTGAAAAATCTGCTATTCCTATTTTATTAATATGTCGATAAGAAAGATGTACAGAGGGCAGCACGGTGGTCTAGTGGTTAGCACAACCGCCTCACGGCGCTGAGGTCCCAGGTTCGATCCCGGCTCTGGGTCACTGTACGTGTGGAGTTTGCACATTCTCCCCGTGTCTGCGTGGGTTTCGCCCCCACAACCCAAAAATGTGCAGAGTAGGTGGATTGGCCATGCTAAAAAGCCCCTTGATTGGAAAAAATAATTGGGTAATCTAAATTTATTTTTAAAAAAAAAAGATGTACGGAGTTCCACAATGAAGACCGCTGCACCAGTGTCCATTTTCATCATCACCGGGTGCCCATTGACCTGTAGCATGACCAAGTTGGTGCAATCTCTGGAGCCATGACTCAGTTCAGTTGCATCAAGCAGTCCTCCTCATCCGGGGTGTTCACCTGCAAAGCCCTGGTTTGTGGTGATCTGTGTGGTTGTCGTGGACAGTGTTCTCTGCTGTCATGTGACAGAAATGGGTGTTTAAAAATGGGTGTGTATATAAATATCTGTAGTGAGAGTACCTTTAAGAAATAGGTGTTTATTACTGCAGTGATGTCAGAGAGTGGGTGGAGCTGGGCTGTCTGTCAGCTTTTTACTTTCAATTTAGTTTGCTACAAGGTGTGTTTTAGTTTCATTTTCAGTGTTGGAGCTGAAGCCAGACAGAGCAGGTATACTGTTGATCTGTATGCCATCAATAGACTGTCTCTTGATCATTTGGTGAATTCAGAATTATAAATGTTCTCAGTAGTGAATGTAAATCTAATGTGCTTCTGTTGAAAGGTGTTTCTTCTGTCTTCTGGATGCTGTTTGGGAAGTTATCAAGGATTACTTAGTGTTGTATTCTTTGGGGGTTGTATTTGAATTAAAGGTTGCTAAGATGTTCACTGTATGTTTTAAAAGGTTAACTTGAGTTCATAGAATAAACATTGTTTTGCTTTTAAAAATACTTTCCATTTCTGCTGTACCACACCTGTAGAGTGGGCTGTGTGCTCCCTACACCACAATCTATTAAACGTTGTGGGTCAGGTGAACTCCATGATACACTTTGGTGTTCTCTAAACCCTGGCCCATAACACTGCGCTGAATCTGGTGTCCCTGACTGTCAGGAGTTATCCGCCCAAGCAATTGGCAATGCGGCGGCACTCCCTTGTATTCTCAGGGGAGGTATCCCACCGGTCAGTAGCAACGTCCAAGATTCAAATCCTGTTGCGGAATTGCCTCTGAGGCTTCCCCTTTGGAGGAAGTCTTGCAAGACAGTCCCGTAATGCAAAAGTATTTTGAAAAGGAGGACGGGATAAACTACGGATACCATAGTCCATGGACCCCTGCAGTTCCTGCACAACTTTCTCCGCATGCTCTCAAGATAATGACAACTCAATGGCCCGTCTCAAAACTAGGGTAGGTTCTGCCAATAGCTTCCTCTGCCCGGCCATATTGTTGATATCACACATGAGCTGGTCCTGCAACATCTCCGAGAGGGATGGCCCGAACTCGCAGTCTTCATCCAGATATCTTACATGGGTCAAGATGTCTGTGACTGGTTCACCAGGGGACTGCACTGCCGTATTAAAAGGCTACCATTGCATAATTATGGAGGGCTTGGGGTCATAGTGTTCCAAAACCATTGTGGCCAGCTTATCAAAGGATTTGGAGTTCAGTGCAGCCGAATAAGTCAGGATCTTTATGATCCCAAATGTCAGGGCCCCACAGGCAGTCAGGAGGAAGATCTTGTGACGGTCTTCCCCCAAAATCCCGTTTGCCTGGAAAAAAATACCTCATGCACTCCACATACTGGTTGCAATCTTCCAGACCTGCGTCAAAGGCTTGTAATTTTCTGAATGACGGCTTCTTAAATCGTTACGGCGTTACATCCTAAACAGCAACTTCTGGCAGTCAGGCAGTTCTACGAGTGAGTCTGCTGTTTTTTAAAATTCCTCATCGCCAGTTTAGTAACTTGAGGAAGCAGGCGAACATTAATTTATGTGAGCTATTTACTAAGTTCTGCGCAGAGCAGCATCTGGCTCTCAGTACAATCCTTGCTGAGAGGAAGAGTCTACCTAGGCCCCGCTTTGGGCCAGCTTTTATATCAGTACATAACACCCAGGCGGGTGGCCTCCACCCCTATCGGGGAAGCTCGTACTCCACGAGCACTGCGGGAAAATTAATGGTGGCTTCCAGGTCGTCCTCGTGGGGGTTATGACAATTTGCATCTTCATCAGAGGTTAATTGATGATACAAGTTTCTAAACACTCACTTTTGCTAACCAGAAGTAATCTTACATCATGAACCTTACATCATGCCCCGCTCCTCCACGAGCTGTTATTTGGCTGGGCTTCTTCAAACTGCCATGGGAAAGTTTTGAGTCTTGGCCAAATAGCTGAAATGTGATGATTTTTTGTTTGTGCGGAAATAGACGCGAATGAAAAGAAAATTGAGGGGTGGGTGTGTTAAGGACAGCTGATCCACTTCCTCACATATTATACCTGGCCTGATGTTATAGGATCATCACAGTTGCAATACACTTCAGTATGTGTTTTATGTAGGTCTTCATCCAGGGTTTCCCAGACACGTGTCTCTCCCCCTCATACGTTTCCAGCCACGGAACCCTTTTGACCTCCTGACTGAATTCCTGAGAAACCTTTCTATTATGTTCAGGAGTTAAACCACAAAATATTAATTGTTTTAGTGCAATAGGTACAATCATTCAAAAACAGAATTAATAAAAGTATTTTCTATTTCTTAGAAAGATAGTTATTTTAATTAAAAAGTTATTTAATTCAACAAAATACTTAAGTCTTGCCTTTTTGCCATTGTTAATGGGAGGAGTGATGCTGCTGCTTTTTCTCACAAATTCATTTAATATTAAGAGTGCTGCAGGAGAGCTGGATTCTCATGGCAGACATCAGACACACACACCCTCAAATCCAACTCTCTCTCACACACACTCACCTCTCACACACACCCACCCCTCTCTCACACACACTCACCCCTCTCTCACACACACTCACCCCTCTCTCACACACAGACTCACCCCTCTCTCACATACACTCACCCCTCTCTCACACACAGACTCACCTCTCTTTCTCACACACAGACTCACCCCTCTCTCTCTCACACACACTCACCCCTCTCTCACACACAGACTCACCCCTCTCTCTCACACACACTCACCCCTCTCTCTCACACACACTCACCCCTCTCTCTCTCTCACACACTCGCCTCTCTCTCTCACACACAGTGATCTCTCACACACACCCTCACTCCCACCTCTCTCTCACACACACCATCACTCCCACCTCCCTCTCACACACACTCATCTCTCTCCCACCTCTCTCTCACACACACCCTGAGCTCTCTCTCTCTCTCTCTCTCACACAATCAGCTCTCTCTCACACACACAGATACCCTCACTCCCACCTCCATCTCTCACACGCTCAGCTCTCTCTGGGCGGGATTCTACAACCCTCCACACCGGAATTGTGCTTGGCACGGAGGTGGAGAATTACCCAAAATAGACTCACACAGTGGCACACGATCAACGCAGCGCCGGTTGGGGTCTGGGGAAAGGGCCCCCCGCGGCGATTCTCCGCGCTCGACAGGCCGCCGTGCGCATGCAACTGCAGAGTCCCGCCGGCAGCCGGACCTGTGGGGCGCACGCCTTGGCTCTGCTAGCCCCCTTGAAGATGGGAATCACCCGGAGTGATTCTCTCCCGTTTTCCGGTGGGTATAGGGACTTGGGGCGGGATTCTCTGACCCCCCACCGGGTCGTAGAATCGCCGGGGGGGGGGGGGGGGGGGGCGTCAATGCCTCCCCCACTGTCCGCCGAATCCGCCGGCACTGGAGATTCAGCGGGGGTGGGAATCACGCCGCGCCGGTCGGCGGCCGCTCGCAGCGGCCCTCCAGGCGATTCTCCGGCCCGCGATGGGCCGAAGTCCCGCTGGTTCTTTGCCAGTCCTGCCGGCGTGGATCAGACTAGGTCCCTTACCGGCGGGACCTTGCGGCGTGGGCGGGCTCCTGGGGGGGGGCTCGGGGCGATCTGGCCCCGGGGCGCGCCCCCACGGTGGCCTGGTCCGTGGTCAGGGCCCACAGGTGCGGGCCTGTGCCACGGGGCACTCTTTTCCTACGTTTCAACCATGTCAGCCTCCACGATGGCCAACGCGTAGGTGACGCCCCCCTGCACAAGGATGACGCCAGCAGCCGCTGACGCCCCCTCGCATGCGTGGACTCTCGCCGGCCGGCGGAGTCCCTTCGGCCCCGGCTGGCGTGGCGCCAAAGGCATAAACCACTCCGGCGGGCGCAAACCACTCCCGCGCCGGCCTAGCCCCTGAAGGTGCAGAGGATTCCGCACCTCTGGGGCGGCCCGATGCCGGAGTGGTTCACGCCACTCCGTCCCGCCGGGACCCCCCCCCCCCCCCCCCCCCCCGCCGGGTACGGGAGAATCCCACCCTTAGTCTCCAGAAGGGATAACCCCGCCCTCTCACACACCCTGACTCCCACCTCTCTCTCACACACACACTCACCTCTCCCCCTCACACACACCCTCACTCACACCTCTCCCTCTCTCATACACTGTGCTCTGCCTCACACACACACACTCACTCCCACCTCTCTCTCACACACACTCACCTCTCCCCCTCACACACCCTCACTCCCACCTCTCTCTCTCACACACACTGAGCTCTCTCTCACACACACACCCTCACTGCCACCTCTCTCTCCTTCACACTCACCTATCTCCACTCACCTCTCTTCTCATACACACCCTCACTTCCACCTCTCTCTCGCACACACCCTCACTTCCACCTCCCTCACACACACATACTCACCTCTCTCACACACACACCCTCATTCCCACCTCTCTAACACACACTCACTTCTCTCTCTCTCTCACTCTCACACACTCACCTCTCTCTAGCACACTCCCTCACTCCGACATACCTCTTATATACACACACTCACCTCTCTCACACACACCTTCACTCCCACCTCTCTAACACACACTCACTTCTCTCTCACTCTCACACACACTCACCTCTCTATATCTCACACACCCTCACTCCCACCTCTCTCTCTCACACACACTGAGCTCTCTCTCACACACACACCCTCACTCCCACCTCTCTCTCCTTCACACTCACCTATCTCCACTCACCTCTCTTCTCATACACACCCTCACTTCCACCTCTCTCTCGCACACACCCTCACTTCCACCTCCCTCACACACACATACTCACCTCTCTCACACACACACCCTCATTCCCACCTCTCTAACACACACTCACTTCTCTCTCTCTCTCACTCTCACACACTCACCTCTCTCTAGCACACTCCCTCACTCCGACATACCTCTTATATACACACACTCACCTCTCTCACACACACCTTCACTCCCACCTCTCTAACACACACTCACTTCTCTCTCACTCTCACACACACTCACCTCTCTATATCTCACACACCCTCACTCCCACCTCTCTCTCTCACACACACTGAGCTCTCTCTCACACACACACCCTCACTCCCACCTCTCTCTCCTTCACACTCACCTATCTCCACTCACCTCTCTTCTCATACACACCCTCACTTCCACCTCTCTCTCGCACACACCCTCACTTCCACCTCCCTCACACACACACATACTCACCTCTCTCACACACACACCCTCATTCCCACCTCTCTAACACACACTCACTTCTCTCTCTCTCTCACTCTCACACACTCACCTCTCTCTAGCACACTCCCTCACTCCGACATACCTCTTATATACACACACTCACCTCTCTCACACACACCTTCACTCCCACCTCTCTAACACACACTCACTTCTCTCTCACTCTCACACACACTCACCTCTCTATATCTCACACACACTCACTCACACCTCTCTCTTTCACACATACACACACTCACCTCTCTCTCTTACACAAAAACATACTCCCACCTCTCTCACACAAACACACATATACGCAGTCACACTCTCACATCTCTCTCACACACACTCTCACCTCTCTCCCACACAAAATCACACACACACTCTTACCTCTCTCTCACATGCCCTCTCACACTCTCACGCACACACTTACTCTTGCCTCTTTCTCTGCTTCCTGCCTTTCACGCAAACCCACATCAACACTCACATTCTCACCTCTGTCTCATGCGCACACCCACTGTTTCTCTCTCTCTGTCCTTCACACACACACAGACACACTTGCCTCCCCCTCTCTCACACACACTCACATTCTCATATCTCTCTCAGCTCTGTGGCTACTTCTCCTCCTGCTCCCTGGCAGCTGCCTACCTCACTCCTCTGCCCCCTCCGCCGTTCACTCTCTCTTGACTGGGACTTTGAATAGTTCCTTTGCCACTAATTCCAACACACAAGGCAGCCTATCAGCAGCCAATTCAGTGTGAAAACCACACCAATTGGACAAGCTGGAAGGACAGCTTTTTTTTTCAAACGTACAATGGTCGGACCTACGTGGAACCCCTGGATGTCCCGTACAAAGTCCCAATGTTCTGCAGAACCCAGTTTGGGAAACGCTGTTACCCCATCAACTCTAACCTGGGGAAGCACTTTCAAGGCCAGCCAAAATGGGCTCAAATCTGATTGTTATTCAAATTCCATAATGTCAAAGGACTATTACAAGAGACAATGTCAAGGACGATTTCACTGGAACGGGAAGTGAAACATGTTCCAATCTTGAAAGCCCTCACAATCTCACTAGAAACATTTGTTACTTCAGTGAACAACTGAAGTTAAGCATAAACTATATAATGACCAAGATTGGGGGGAGCGGAGGAGGATAACAGCTAAACCTAAGAGAAAAGAAAGGCGAACCACAGGAAAAGGGGAGGGGTGGAAGGGGGCAGAATGCGGGGGGAGGGGGGGGGGGTGAGGGGGGGAAGAGGGAGGAGACTGGGAACAATAAAGGGGAACCAGAGAGGTCGGGGGGGGGGGGGGGGCAAGGGAATGGCAGCCGGAAGGAGGGCACGGGAAACGCTAACAAACTTAACATCTACACAAACAGATGCCTACTTATGTGTTAAAAATAATATTGCCAATTGTACAGATTTGCTGTTGTTGAGCTGGTGCATAATACCCTACCAATTAATTTATTTAAATTTTTTTTGTGTGTGTGTGTCCCCATCTTTTCTATGTATATATATATTTTTTTTCTTTAATTCTGTGTACATAATGGGAAATATACTTTGTTCAAAAACTCAATAAAAAACATTTATAAAAAAAGATAATAACCAAGATCAGAGGTTCTTCACCAATCACAGTCCTTGATCCAGTTCCATGTTTGAAATCACGTTTGTATCCTTGATGATCTTCTTTGACCGAAAGGCTTTCACCTTTTATTCAGCTGCCACTTCTTCGTACAATCTCTTTTCCGAGTGCATTATTAAATGAACCCAAACATATCCAAAAAGAGAAAGACTAGCTGGGAAGCTGAAATCAAGTTGGAAGTTGCTGAAAACACAAAGAGGTTCAGTCAAAACCTGTGGAAGGGCAGAGGGGTTAACATTTCAGATATGAACACATTGTCATCCTATTCCTGAAATATTAATTTATCTGTTAACGATGCTGATGAATGTTTTCGTTAATCGTACCCAGATATCCTTTTACATTTTCATTTGATACCCCTTGGTGCAGCTACTCAATCCATGGATGAAGACATCATCTCAAAGAAATTCGGCATTACCCTGCTCAGAGAATCATAGAATTGACAGTGCAGAAGGAGGCCACTCGGCCCATTGAGTCTGTACCGGCCTTCGGAAAGAGCACCCTACCTAAGCCCACACCTCCACCCTATCCCCATAACCCAGTAACCCCACTTTTCTTTTTGGATGCTAAGGGCAATTTATCATGGCCAATCCACCTAACTCGCACATCTTTGGACTGTGGGTGGAAACCGGAGTACCCGGGGTAAACCCACGCAGACACGGGGAGAACGTGCAGACTCTGCATAGACAGCGACCCAAGCCGGGAATCGAACTTGGGACCCTGGAGCTGTGAAGCGACAGTGCTAACCACTGTGTTACCGTGCCACCACTTCAAATTTGAAGCGGATTTCTCCATTCTCTATCCAGCAAGGAAGTCAATGTTATTTTCTGAACACCGGAAATTTTCAAGGTAACCTATTTGAATTGACTATTACCATCAATACATTGGAAAATAGAAGGAGAAAATCTTCAGGGTTGTAAAGCTCAAAACTTACATATTTTACAGGAACAGCAAAGGCGGAGAAGTCAGGTCAGATACTGAGGCCCCAATGTCAATTGAGAAAGGTTCTGAGTGGCCGGGGGAGAAGGCTATCCAATATTGTGTGGAAAACCCAGATATATGGTCAGTGTCTCCGTCAGTGGGCTTTTTTATCACAGCTATTTCTTTCCCATCCAATCAATAGCAGTGAGCATAATCAGGCTTTCCAAATAATAATAATCTTTTTATTGTCACAAGTATGATGTTACTGTGAAAACCCCCCAGTCGCCACATTCCACCGCCTGCTCGGGTAAGCTGGTACAGGAATTGAACCCGTGCTGCTGGCCTTGTTCTGCATTATAAACCAGCTGTCTAGCCCACTGAGCTTAACCAGCCTTTTGCAATTTGAAGGGTTGGAGTTGACAAGAACGAATAGGAAGTTTCTCAATCTACCTGAGAAGCTCAAAGGCTGTGCTCCAGTTGATTGATATCTTCATTGAAGCTCTGCAGGGGAGTGGGGGAAAGGGTGGGGTTGTGAGGAGTGGCACTGTGGCACAGTGGTTAGCACTGCTGCCTCACAGCTCCAGGGACCTGGGCTCAAGTCTGATAGATCATAGATCATAGATCATAGAATTTACAGTGCAGAAGGAGGCCATTCTTGGGTTACTGCCTGTGTGGAGTTTGCACACTCTCCCTGTGTCAGCTTGGGTTTCCTCCGGGTGCTCCGGTTTCCTCCCACAGTCCAAAGATGTGCAGGTTAGATGGATTGGCCACAATCAATTGCCCATTAGTGTCAAAAGATATACGGGTAAGGTAGGGTTGCAGGGATAGGGCATGGTGTGGACTCGATGGGCTGAATGGCCTCGTTCTGCACTGTAGGGATTCTATAAGAGCCAAAGGATGTAATGTTCCTTAGCAATGGGAGAAAGGAACAAATGGAAGAAGCAAAGAAGGAAAACAGCAGCAGGATCCTAATGTCATGCTCCTGGATGCAGTGCAGGAAGCAGTTTATTGACTTAATCAGGTCAGGAAAGTTGATTATGGTTACATTCATCTCTACCCTGCTATGCAGGTTGTCTCTGCTGCCTACTCGAGCATACTCCATTAGATCACTCTTCACACCCACCCTCCTCTGTCTACGCACTTCCTCACACTCCATCTATCCATCCATCCAGCACTGTCACACATCTTCACCCAAATGCAATCTCATGCTTCCCACCCTTCACAAATAAAATCCATCCACTGGCCATTGTACTCACTCATAAGTCCTGTTCCTTCCCTCGTTACAGAAGAAGAGAGCAGATAACACCAGGCCAAGGGAGAAAAGTGGAGGGTGCCCTCCAGCCATTTCACAACTAATAACTGCGGATTAGAGGACACTGGAAAGACAGTGTAATTTAGTACCTATTAACACATTCACATGTCTATAGAATTCATAGAATGCCTACAGTGCAGAAGGAAGCCATCTGGCCATTGAGTCTGCATCAACTCTCTGAAAGAGCACCCTGCATTGGCCCAGTCCCCATCCTATCCCTGTAATCACACCTAACCTGCACATCTGTGGACACTAAGGGGTAGGTTAGCATGGCCAATCCATCCATTTTTGGACTGTGGGATGAAACCGCAACACCCGGAGGAAACCCACGCAGAGATGGGGAGAAGGTGCACACTCCACACAGGCAATCACCCAAGACTGTAATTGAACCCGGATCCCTACCACTGTGAGACAGCAGTGCTAACCACTGTGCCATTGCGCCACCCTCCCCTTATGGCAATCAATCATATTAACTATGTTTCAAAGCTGAGTAAAATATGATCATCTTTATAACGAAAACTTGCACCATTCTTACTTGCAAAAACAAATGAATGTATTTTATTTCCCATTAGACCTTCACACATGCAACTGAAGTTACTGCATGTCACAAATAATGATTTCTCGAAGGGGCTAAATCCTGCTGAGACTGACTCAACTCAGGTACAGATAGAACAGTGTTTGGCAGGGGTCACACACACTCACACATGCCCGGTACCAGCTAAGATACTCCTACAGCATGTGAGAGTGTGTCTGCTCAGCTGGTCACAGATGCAACACCCTTGGGAGCGTCATTGAAAAAGACCGTCAGCAGAAAATGTTCACAGCGCTGACAGGCCGTCCAAGCATGTTCACCATGACTGCACAGAGAATAGAGAGATCCACCTCAAATATGACCAGGTTGATGTTGAAGTCCTTTGAGATGATGTCTTCGTCCATGGATGGAGTAGCTGCACTGAGGGGTATCAAACACACTGATAAAATTAATTGATGCACGCTTTGATCATAGCTGTGCAGACTGTGGATGCTGCCATGTCTACCACCATTTAGGATGACCGATACCTTAGCCTTCCCTTTTCACCACTCCACTGATAAGCACAAAAGTGATCTCCAGGATAATGTTAGCAGTGTAATGCACGTGGGCCATGAGAGGTGTGATGGCAATAGGGGACACGTAAGCAGCGACTCAACTCAAAGCACTCCCACATTTACCCATTGCCCCTCTCCGCCTCCCATCAGGCATGCTACCTCTTGCCCTAATGGCCAAGTCTGACTCTGCAAAGATGCAGGCAGGGTAGTGTTTGGCTGGGGCCATACACTTTCCAAACCTAATGAAATGGCAGCCAAAGGTCCATCAGCCTACTTATACTCTGCGGAAACCACAACTTACATCATGTAGGAATTTGGTCATCGTCATAGAGCTATATAGCCCTTTGGCCCTTTGTGATTGCACCGACCATCAAGCACCTCTCTATTCTAATCCCATTTTCCAGCATTTGTTCCTTACCCTTGTACACTGTGGCATTTCAAGTGCTCAAGAGAAAAAGTGTAGCAAAAGTGTGGCTTTATAAGGGTATGAAAATAGGTGTACAAGAAACTGTTGTGTTAAGTTTCTGTCCTCTACTTAGGCCACATTTTTCACCAGTTTTCCACCTTATCCATTCCTGGCTGTTGGATGGCAAGCTGCTTTGAACTTGCTTGATGATAAATGGTGAGACATGCATTGATGAGGCTCGATGGAGGGTGTTTGGTTGTTTGCAGGATCACTTTGTGTCTGGCTTTGGAGGGTGCCGGGAGGCTGAAGAATGGTCTGTGCTTGTGAGATCAAACCACTGGGTCATCCCAAGTGAATCTTCCATTAATTAAAACACTGGCGAGTTTTAGGAAGTGTAGAAAATCTGTGGACCGGGCACTAAAAGTCAAAAGTCTGCGTGATCATCGCTTTGAATGAATGTTTAACGCATGTAGCTGCAGAGCTGGGCTGAGAGGTGGCAAATGGAGTTTAATGTAGAGAAGTGTGAGGTGATTCACTTTGGAAAGAAAAACAGCAATGCGGAATATTTGGCTAATGGTAAAATTCTTGGCAGTGTGGATGAGCAGAGGGATCTCGGTGTCCATGTACATAGATCCCTGAAAGTTGCCACCCAGGTTGATAGGGTTGTGAAGAAGGCCTATGGTGTGTTGGACTTTATTGGTAGAGGGATTGAGTACCGGAGCCATGAGGTCATGTTGCAGCTGTACAAAACTCTGGTACGGCTGCATTTGGAGTATTGCGTACAGTTCTGGTCACCTCATTATAGGAAGGACGTGGAAGCTTTGGAACGGGTGCAGAGGAGATTTACCAGGATGTTGCCTGGTATGGAGGGAAGATCTTATGAGGAAAGGCTGATGGACTTGAGGTTGTTCTCGTTAGAGAGAAGAAGGTTAAGAGGTGACTTAATAGAGGCATACAAAATGATCAGAGGGTCAGATAGGGTGGACAGTGAGAGCCTTCTCCCGCGGATGGAGGTGGCTAGCACGAGGGGACATAGCCTTAAATTGAGGGGTAATAGATATAGGATAGATGTCAGAGGTAGGTTTTTTACGCAAAGAGTGGTGAGGCCGTGGAATGCCCTACCTGCAACAGTAGTGAACTCGCCAACATTGAGGGCATTTAAAAGTTTATTGGATAAGCATATGGATGATAATGGCATAGTGTAGGTTAGATGGCCTTTAGTTTTTGACTTCCCATGTCGGTGCAACATCGTGGGCCGAAGGGCCTGTACTGCGCTGTATCGTTCTATGTTCTATGTTAATTGCCCACCCACCTCTATTGAAGGGTTGCATGTCCATACCCTAACTCGCTAGAGTGACGTTCAGAGGTCGGCAAGTTGGAGGCTGTTCCCTGATCTGATCATGCCCCCCCCCCCCCACCCCCACCCCACCCCCCTCACCCCATTTGAACACCTCCCCAGATTCTCACCAATTTCAAACCCACCTCCTCCATGTTAAAATTCCCACTGGGGGTCAAGCAGACAGCAACTTCAATGCGCAATGACTGCACCTGAAGTGGAAACAAGCCTTTCACTATTTTCAAAATGTGGGACCAGGATCTTTGACCTCTCTGAATTAAGATCTCAGCAGTGAAAGTATAAAGCTTGTGTTCCTCTGAATGCTGTACGTAAAGCCGAATCCATACATGCTCTAACTGCAATGCTGTGTGTAATGATGATGAGTCTTTCACTTATTGTCAACGCAAGAAGCAGCTACTTAGCACAGTGTCACTGCCTTGAGTCGGTCAATAAATGAGAGCACTTGTCGGTAATTTGTCATGTGAAGTATGTAACAAAACAGAAAAAGCTTGAGACATGCAGCAGGTCAGAAGGTATTTGTGTCGAGAACAGACAAGTCGATGATTCTGACTGGGCTCATCTTCAGAAATCCGTGAGTATTCCTGGGCATTAGATTGAGGATATTTGTGGAACTATTCTGGCATGTCAAGGCTATGACACCGGGAGTCATACTGACAAAGTTGCAAAACTTTATTAAAAGGTGGGCCTTACAACATTGAACTTTCAAAATGTTTTATTATTTGAATTGTGACCGTCAATTACTGTTTCTAGTGCTTGTTGTTTTGGATTAATCAGAAACAAACAATATTTATATTTTGTTTCAATCACCAATAATAATTATAAGGCGGCATGGTAGCATAGTGGTTAGCACGGTTGCTTCACAGCGCCAGGGTCCCAGGTTTAATTCCCACTTGGGTCACTCTGTGCGGAGTCTGCACGTTCTCCCCATGTCTGCGTGGGTTTCCTCCAGGTGCTCTGGTTTCCTCCCACAAGTCCCGAATGACGTGCTTGTTAGGTGAATTGGACATTCTGAATTCTCCCTCAGTGTACACGAACAGGCGCCGTAATGTGGCCATTAGGGGACTTTCACAGTAACTTCATTGCAGTGTTAATGTAAGTCTACTTGTGACAAATAATAAAGATTATTATTATTAAGCAAAATATTACCAATAGTCATGTCCACCTAATCTGAGTTTTCCCAGTGTCCTGCCTAACCTTCATCCTTCAACCCATACTACTAAATCAGAATAACATGTTATCTCATTCCTGTTCGCTGGACCTTACTACATACATAATTGGCTATCATGTTTGCCTCAGTAATAGCAATGGTCACACCTCCAAAAGTATTTTATTGGCCGTGAAGAGCTCTAGGATGTCTTGAAGACATGGGGACTTGTTGAGTAGCTGTAAGTTTGTTCTTTCCTTCATTCTCACATGACTTGCCTGAACCATTTGTGCAACGATATTCACAACGGAACCCTGTGTTAAAGGATAAACAGGAATCTGTTGTTAAATCTAACGCTCTGTGACATAAACTGGAAGCACAAGGAAGCAGAATAGAGAACGCTGACGACTAAACTGACAGCTACAAGAATGTCAAATTTTCCTTCATATGGCACATTTCGCACATTCCAGGAGAGGAGAAGTTTAATCAAAGGTGGAGAAGAATACAGATTTTCATACTATTAATTCTCAAATCATTAAACTTAAATATAGAAGTTCATAGAATTTACAGTGCAGAAGGAGGCCATTCGGCCCATCAAGTCTGAACCAGCTCTTGGAAAGAGCACCCTACCCAAGGTCAACACCTCCACCCTACCCCCATAACCCAGTAACCCCACCCAACACTAAGGGCAATTTGGACCCTAAGGGCAATTTATCATGGCCAATCCTCCTAATCTGCACATTTTTGGACTGTGGGAGGAAACCGGAGCACCCGGAGGAAACCCACGCAGACACGGGGAGAACGTGCAGACTCTACACAGACAGTGACCCAAGCCGGGATTCGAACCTGGGACCCTGGAGCTGTGCTATCCACCATGCTACCGTGTAAATTACGTGGATCGCCGTTGTCACATTTAACTCATTCCTGTTCATTGCTGACCAATTACTATTACTGCTACACTCATTTCCTTGACAAAAAATGGTGTGCGAAGAATTTTGGAGTGAATATTTGTCTTGTATGGCGGCACAAAATGGGTGATACCAGATTTGTTGTCTGCAAGGTCTGATATTTAATTACATTGACTGCAGTGGAACTGAATAACAGGCACTGTGCAATGAATGGCCAATCCCACATCGCCCATTTGGTACCAGCACCATAGCCAAATAGCTACACTGATGTGTCTGGAGTTGGAGGAATCTGCAGGTGTTTGTTTCAATCGGAAATCACTATAGCTCTCTTTCTTCCCCAATAATAAGAGTTGGGAACAAGCTGTGCCCCTCCATTTTGCTCCCTTCGAGTTCAACAAAAAGTAACGATGGTCTTAGCATCTGCTGGAGTAGATATATCGACCAATGATGCAAGCTGATAAAGCTGAACATCTCTTACAGGATGGACAGGAGGGCAAGACAATGGGTGATAGTCGAGACTGTGTTTATACGTATTGAGGCTTCATACAAATTATGTATTCCTCCAATTTGAGCAATATGTTCAAATAATGAAATAACAATCAACTCGCATATTGTGCTTGTAAAACAAGTGCACTCTGTATACTGTACAATGACCGACAATTCCATCATGTTAGCCTTATTACTGCATGTATCGTATTAAGCAATGTGCAGTACAATTGATTGCCGAATACATATAGTACTTTGCAAAATAAATGAAGTCACCATCATTTTCTTTCTTTAACAGGAGTAAAGCATTGTGTTGTTCAAGCAAAATCAATATTCAAAGATTGAAGGAAGCCACGTTTTGATTCCTTCTACAATGATTTTATGCATGTTTACTTCCACTAGCATGTTTCTTTGATTTTCTCTTAACTATGGTAGACTTCTCCTATCAGGACAAATTGATCTGTAGTTAGATCCCTACAGTAAACCTGCTAATATTGAATCAAGGGATAGCTTCTTATTTCTCTATCCAATCTATTCTTCAAAGTTGATGATGCAACCTGTGTTGGAGTCGCTCGGTCGGTGCATGATGCACATAACACATA
The DNA here is from genome assembly GCF_902713615.1 of Scyliorhinus canicula. NCBI lineage: Eukaryota > Metazoa > Chordata > Chondrichthyes > Carcharhiniformes > Scyliorhinidae > Scyliorhinus > Scyliorhinus canicula. Next base: position 107,557,441 of record NC_052163.1, read on the forward strand.
GGGAGTATATGTCATAAGGGTCCACCCTGTTTATTCCCTTATTTCCCCTTTTTTTTGCTGTTGCAATTTTGATCCATGGATGATTTATGGAATGTGTCTTTAAGGCAGCCTGTGTCTTTAATTAAAGCAGTACAAAGCAGTCCTATACCTTTATTTCAAGCAGGGGATTTCAGCAGTAGGAGGGACCATTGTGTTAGTCTGTGCTGGTTCTAATCAGAACTGTGGACTGTCTGGCCCCAATGACAGAGATTGACCGGGGCTTAACTTTAGGGCAGCACGGTAGCATGGTGGTTAGCATAAATGCTTCACAGCTCCAGGGTCCCAGGTTCGATTCCCGGCTGGGTCAATGTCTGTGCGGAGTCTGCACGTCCTCCCCGTGTGTGCGTGGGTTTCCTCCGGGTGCTCCGGTTTCCTCCCAAAGTCCAAAGGTGTGCGGGTTAGGTGGATTGGCTATGCTAAATCGCCCTTAGTGTCCTAAAAAAATAAGGTTAATGGGGGGGGGGGGGGTGTTGTTGGGTTACTGGTATAGGGTGGATACGTTGACTTGAGTAGGGTGATCATTGCTCGGCACAACATCGAGGGCCGAAGGGCCTGTTCTGTGCTGTACTGTTCTATATCTATATCTTAACTGATTTGGCTGGTGGCCAATGAATTGGCCCAAAAGGCTGTGTTCTGCCTGGTAACAAGTGGTGATTGGATCTGATCCCACTGGAATGTTTTCAGAGTTACAAGGGTTCCAGTTTCCTTTCAGTTTTGATTTTTGGAGCCTGGATAAAGTGGCCTAACTAACTCTCTCCAAAAAAAATCGAACTAATCCTCTCCAGAAGGAAACACTGGGGGTTGACTCTCTCTGCAGCAAGTCTGGATGCCGTTCTCTTGAATCTTCAGAGGCCTGAAGTCAAACCATGGTTTGATGTGAAATAGTGTCTGTCCAGGAAGGTAGAGGCATGAATGTGAACCTCGAGCTGAGGGCCCAGTTTGATAATAAGTAAAGTCCCTCTCCAGAAAGACTGTTGCCTGTGAGTACTGCATTTTCAAACCTGAATGAATGACTCTGCAAAGAAAACCATTACCAGCTGCAAATCATAAACTTTAATCTGCAAGTGTGTTAAAGACCCACCATTTAAAGCAAAGACTCTTATACTCTAACCTTCATCCTTATTATTTTTACCCCTTCCCCATCTGTGTTTGTCTGCCTTGTGTGTGTAGGTAGAGGGTGGGACAGTTAAGGGGGGCGGTCGGTAGGTAGAACATAGAACATTACAGCGCAGTATAGGCCCTTCGGCCCTCGATGTTGCGCCGAACTGCGAAACCACTCTAAAGCCCATCTACACTATTCTCTTATCATCCATATGTCTATCCAATGACCATTTGAATGTCCTTAGTGTTCGCGAGTCCACTACTGTTGCAGGCAGGGCATTCCATGCCTTTACTACTCTCTGAGTAAAGAACCTGCCTCTGACATCTGTCCTGAATCTATCTCCCCTCAATTTAAAGCTATGTCCCCTTGTGCTAGACATCACCGTCCGAGGAAAAAGACTCTCACTGTCCACTCTATCTAATCCACTGATCATCTTGTATGCCTCAATTAAGTCACCTCTTAGCCTTCTTCTCTCTAACAAAAACAGCCTCAAGTCCCTCAGCCTTCCCTCATACGATCTTCCCTCCATACCAGGCAACATTCTGGTAAATCTCCTCTGCACCCTTTACAATGCTTCCACATCCTTCCTCTAATGCGGCGACCATAATTGCATGCAATACTCCAAATGCGGCCGCACCAAAGTTTTGTACAGCTGCAACATGACCTCATGGCTCCAAAACTCAATCCCTCTACCAATAAAAACTAAAACACCGTAGGCCTTCTTAACAACCCTCTCAACTTGGGTGGCAACTTTCAGGGATCTATGTACATGGACACCGAGATCTCTCTGCTACTCTCATCCACACTACCAAGAATCTTACCATTAGCCCAGAACTCTGTCTTCCTGTTATTCCTTCCAGAATGAATCACCTCACACTTTTCTGCATTAAACTCCATTTGCCACCTCTCAGCCCAGCTCTGCAGCTTATCTATGTCCCTCTGTAACTTGTAACATCCTTCCGCACTGTCCACAACTCCACCGACTTTAGTGTCATCTGCAAATTTACTCACCCATCCTTCTACGCCCTCCTCCAGGTCATTTATAAAAATGACATGTTTTATCCAACTGTACTGACTGCATATTTTATGATAGCTAATAAACTTACAAACTTGATGACTGTAACTATTGGGTAAGGAATTGTTGTAAGAATTATTGGTTAATTCACTTGTGTTGTGACTCAGGGGCACATGGGGCTGGAACAGACCATGCTCTCCCAGGGTGATGTAACAATGTAAAATGTGCTGGGAGTGCATTCTTCCTTTTTTATTTCCAAAGGGTTCTTCCATGATTCACCTTCCAGGCAAAGCCAGGGTTGCAATTTGCAATTCTTTCTGATACAGCCACGTCAAGGAAGTTTCTTTCACATTTTTTGTGCTTTTTAAAAATGTGGCCACTACCTGTCAAACTGATATAAGTCCTTTGAAAGAGTCACATGTGCCGTGGCTAAAGAGGAACCAGTGGATGTACGCTATTTAAATTTCCAGAAGGCATTTGATAAATTTGATCAAGGTTATTGTGTAAAATAAAAGCTCAAGGTTTAGGGGGTAACGTATTAACATGGATAGAAGATTGACTGACTAACAGGAAGCAGAAGGTAACCATAAATGAGTCTTTTTCTGGTTGGCAAGATGTAATGAGTGGTATTCCACAGGGACCACTGCTGATTTGGACGAGGAATCAAGCCTATTGTTGCTAAATTTGCTGATGATTGGATGGCAGTGATCAAAGTTATCATTGCTAAATTTGCTGATGATACAAAAATAGGTAGGAAAGTAAACTGCGAAGAGGACATAAGAAGGCTACAAAGATTAGGTGAGTGGGCAAAGATCTGGAAAATGTAGTGTATTATGGGCAAATGTGAAATTGTCTATTTGGCAGGATGAATAAAAAAGGAGCATATCATCTAAGTGGTGGGAATTTTCAGAGCTCCTGAGGTGCAGAGGGATCTGGGAGTCCTTGTGCATGAATTGCAAAAGGCTAGTATGCAGGTACAGCAAGTAATTAGGAAAGCTAATAGGTTCTTATTATCAATTGCAAAGGCAATTGAACACAAAAGTAGGGAGGTTAGGCTTCAGTTGTCCAGGACTCTGTTTAGACCACATCTGGAATAGTGTGTATAATATTGTCTTTGTATTTAAGGAAGGATATAAATGCATTAGAAGTAGTTCAGAAAAGGTTTAGCAGATAATACCAGGAATGGGTAGGTTGCCTTATGAAGAAAGGTTGAACAGGCTAGGCCTGTATCCGCTGGAGTTTAGAAGAGTGAGAGGCAACTTGAGTGAAACATATAAGGTCCTGGGGGTATTGACAGGTGGGTGTGGAAAGGATGTTTCCTCTGTGGGAGAATCTAGAACTAGGGGTCACTTCTTAAAAATAAGGGGCTGCCCATTTAAGACAGAGAAGAGAAGAATTATTTTTTCTCAAAGGGTAGTGAGTTTTCGGAACTCTCTTCCTCAAAAGGCAGTGGAAGCAGAGTCTTTGAATGTTTTGAGGACAGGGATAGATAGATTCTTAATAAACAAGTGGGTGAAAGGTTATTGAAGGTAGGTGAGAAGTTATTATCAGTTCAGCTCCTAGGTTCATTTCCAGGGAGTGGCCATTGACCTGAAGATTGATTTTAATTGGGTCAACCGAGGGACGGTGATATAGTTCAACTGCATCATTTTGTCCTGTTCAGGCTGGTGGATTTGTAAGGCCTGGGCCTGAGGTGGCTTTGGCTTCTGACCTAGGTGGCACATGTACTGATGATTCTGGCTGCCTTGCCTTGGGTGTGTCCTTCAGCCACAGGTACAGCAGCCTTACGATTGTTCTCTGAAGTCTTCTGGAGAAGCTTTCTTAATATTTTTGGGATTACTCAGCCATCCATTCATATTCTTGAGTGCAGTGACTGAGTGGCGAACAGGTGGTGGGTGAGGCACGTGAGGGCTCTTGAGGGGAAAACTAGTCTTTCTGTACAGGGGTTGCCACACACTGAGCACACTACCGTCCATTGATCCTTGCACTACCTGGGCTCTTTTCTCAGCATTCTCCAGGGACAACGCCAATTCTATGGTGTAGGGTGCTGCCAGTAGCCTTCTCTGTCGCGACATTGTTTATCCCGCATATTAATCGGTCCCATAGCATCTCAGGAAGGGGTGACCCATACTCAGTGTTCCGCCAGTTTCCTGAGCCTGATCAGGAATTCCATCATGGATTCTCCAGGGGTCCTTACAGCTATGTTAAATATGTAACGCTGAAGAATTATTGATGGCCTTGGGTCATAGTGGTTTTTCACTAACTCGACCAGTTCATTAAAGGCTTTTGAGTCCAGGGCTGCCGAGTACAATAAACACTTAATGATGCCAAATTTCGGGGCCCCACAAGTAGTCAGAAGGATTTCCTTGTGTCGGTTGCCACCTTCTATATTAGTAGCACAAAAAGAATTGCGCATTCTTTCGCATACTGGGGCCAGTTCTTTACGCCCACATCATATGGCTCGGGTTTTCTGAATTGAGGTATTTCCTGGGTATCCCTGCATTTGTTCTTTACTGCATTTCAAGGAAAGCTGTCCGGAATCTCGTAATTGATGCCAGTCGTCTATGAAGTAATCCAAGAAACACAAAGAAGGTTAACAGGTTTATTTGAACTCAAAAGGCACAAAACAGATTTCCCAGTCCGGGACAATCAGAACTCCCAGTTCGGTTCTGGGAGCAGAATTTAAAGAGCTCACTAACTGGTCCCAGCTGGGCAGACCTCCACCCTCTAACTCAGGAATCCGCAATCTACAAGCCCTACAGAGAGATCGACTAGTTATCCCTATGGTCCTCATGAGGGTTATCACAAAAAGTTTGAGCAGTTTGAGAGACGTCAAGAAAATCCAAGATTCAAAATATTAAGGACTGCAGTGTACTAGCCAGAACTCTTGTTACAGTCACAGGAGGCAAACCTTTTCTCACTCCGATACCCCAATGATCGGACAATATTTGGTTGAAAGGCGTTCAGTTGAAGCGAGGCAAGTGACTGTGAATGATATATGCGCCAAGGGTCGAAGATGTGCTGACATTTCTGAACAAATAAACACGTGCATTGATCTTCCTCTATATCATCAGCAGTGCAGCCTCCACTGCTTCCAAGGATCACAGATTCCAACTAGGATGTGAATGATCACTGGTGTCTATTGGAAAGAAATCCACACTCAGTACCAGCCAGGCTTGTGAGCCAGTTGCTGAAGTGTGTTTAGCAGTGGCTCGATTGTCTGAGTGACTTATGGACTGTAGGACCATTAACCGTCCTCTACATCACACAGCAAAGGATTTATTTCCAAAGTTATAACGTGAGAATTCTAGTGATGGCCTGTGAACTGGCCATTCACTTCAGAGATGAAATGCGAAATTTTGATTCCCCAATCCAAAGTAAATTGAACTTGTCCAGTCATGGAATTTTACAGTATGGGAGGAAGACATCTGAGCCCAGATTTTCTCCACAATGTAGAGACTCTCCATTGTGCATAAAATAGTGGAAGTGGCCAAAAATGGTGGCAGTCGCCCCTGAACTTGGCAATGCCCATTTTCATGGGGGCGCGATTCTTTTTGCACATGCACAGTTTACAGAAGCTACTGACCATTTAAATTAGCGGCTACCTGCACTCAAGTTGGATTTTATTTGCCTCGGTGTATGCAATGCAAAGTATGCAGGTTAGACCTGGTAAGAGCAGGTCTTAAATTTGTATTTTTGTGTAGATAGCCAGGGTAGCCCTTTGGAGAAGTAAGACACTCCTTTAGATCTGGTCTCCGGACACCTTCGGGGGAGATAGGGTGCCTTTTAGAAATTTAGAAGTTTTTTGAAGCCGTTCATGGGATGTGGGTATCACTGCTGGGTCAGCATTTATTGCCCATCCCGGAGGGTATTTAAGAGTCAACGACTGTGGATCTGCAGTCACATCTAGGCCAGACCAGGTAAGGACAATAGATTTCCTTCCCTAAAGGACATTAGTGAACCAGATGGGCTTTTGCTACAATCGACAATGGTTTTATGGTCATCATTAGACTTATAATTCTAGATTTTTATTGACATAGGTGGCATGGATTGGCATGAATCAAGCATGGGCTGAGTTTGGGGGAGTGAAGGCAATGAAGGCTGGAGGGATGCTTCCTGTTTTATTCTTTATCTTTAAACTTTGGACTCTATGCCGATCTCCAAGGCAGCCCTTCCAACCAGCCCCGCCTCCGCACACAGTGGCCTCCCTAATTCTTCAGGCATTGCCCGCCCTGATGACTAACTCAGTCCACCCCACTGGACTGAAATTCCAATGTTCAGGCAGGCATTTTTAAACGTTGTGTTTGTGGAGCCGGGAATTCTCCCATATCCGTGTACCTGACACGGGAGAATAAATCCAGGTCTTATTCAGCAGACCTGTCAATATTCATTACAGAGTTGGTACCATTCCACTGCCCTTCACCTGAAGAAGGAGCCGTGCTCCGAAAGCTCGTGTTTGAAACAAACCTGTTGGACTTTAACCTGGTGTTGTAAGACTTCTTACTGTACTGCCCTTGTGGACATGGCAAGTGTTTAACTTTTTCTAATATTTATGCTCAAAAGCTAGTATTCACTCTACTTCTGATGGGCCGTTCCATTTCTTTCTGACCCTCTGTGTAACAAAAGGTGTCTTAACATCTCCCTTCATTTTAAATTTATACCTTCCCGCTCCTGTCTCAATGAAAGACAAGATAATAAATTACATTGATATAGAACCTTTTGAAAACCTCATATACCTCAAAGGGTTTTGCCGGCAATCACATCCTTTTGAAATCTGGGGCGGTATTCTCCCCTACCCGGCGGGGCGGGGGGGTCCCGGCGTAACGGAGTGGCGTCTACCATTCCGGCGTCGGGCCTCCCCAAAGGTCCGCACCTTTAGGGGCTAGGCCTGCGCTGGTGTGGCTCCCGCTCTGCCAACTGGCGGCAACGGCCTTTGGCGCTATGCCGACCAGCGTCGGAGCTGGCCGAAAGGCTTTCGCCAGTCGGCCGCTGACGTCACCACCGGTGCATGCGTGGTGGAGGGGGTCTCTTCCACCTCCGCCATGTGGAGGCGGGGTAGTTTCAATCTGAAATTGCATTGATAAGTGGTGGAGAGAACCTCACCATCAGCAAACGGCGCGTTGTCGAGAAACACACGGCTGTGGGACGGGAAATAGTGAAGGAAACCTTGACAAATTAACGCAATGTGTAATCTCCTGGCAGGATATTTAGAAGGCGGGATTCTCCCATTTGAAAGCAGAGTGTTGACGCCGTCGTAAAAACTGGAGAGTTTAACGACGGCATCATCGGACCGCTATGTTAATGCGCGGTATCACCTTCTCCGCGCCGGCTCTGATGCAACATGGCGGAGGGCCACAGGGGCCGGCACGCTGAAAAAGAGGCTCCCACCATGAGAGGCTGGCCCACCGATCAGTAGGCCTCGATCGCGGGCCAGGCCACGGTGGAGGCCCCCCCCCTCCCCCCCCCACCTGTCCGCCTCAGACAGGATGGATGCCGAGGTCCTGCCAGTAAGACCAGATGTGAGCGGCGCCGGCGGGAGCCGGGCTTTTTTGGGCGGCCACTAGGGTCATCCCAGGCAGAGAATCGCCGGCGGGGCCACGCCGACCACGCCAGCGCCAATGGCGCCGATTCTCTGGTCAGCAGAGAATCGGCGGACCGCCATCGGGCCGGAGTCGCGCGATTTGCGCCCTCCCGGCAATTCTCCGACCCAGCGTGGGCTGAGAGAATCCTGCCCAGGATCTTTCAATAGACAATGGGCAGGATTTTACTGCCGGGTTGGGGACCCAACATTGGAACCGTATAAGGGTCCTGAGCCCGAACCTGTTGGCATCCAGCCTGGCGGAGTTACTTTCCCACAGGCAGCCTTGTCATTTGCCTCCTGCTGGATGGGTTGTCCTATCAAGGACAACGGTTGGGGTCTTGTTGCTGCGTCGCTCAATCACAGGTCTGGCGACTCGGCAGCCTCACAATGAGAGGTGTGCACTACTGAGGCAGGTCTGAAAACATGAGGCTGCTTCAAAATAGAGCCGCCTTTTGGAGTGGGTAAAAATAATAAAATATATAATTAAATGCATCATTCAGTAACACAGGGTCATCCTTTCCTTTCTGCAGCCTTGTCAATGAGGCCTCGAATGACCATCAACTGGTGCATTCTCCATGGCAGCACCTCTACCAATCAAAGTCACTTGCCGCCCAATCAGCATTCTCTTCTCATGCAGTACAAATTGTTGTTTTCCCCTTATACTGGCATTGCAAGCAGACCTGATGAGTGCCAGATGAAAAGCTTCGACATGTCTCTTATATCTGAAATGTCTACAGGACATTTTAGGCATAATTGGGGAAGGTTGATACAAGATGGACATGAAATAAACTTCTGGTGTACATAATGTCATAGGAGTTGTAGGAGTGTCAAGTGCACATTGTATTCAAAATGAATTGAAAGATCCTATGAAATTATCTGTCACATATGATGTGACAGTGTGTTATTTGGACAATTGTCCTTGTATTTCACACTGACCAATAAAGCCCATCAGTCTGAAAGGATGTTGATTTTAGGTGGAATTTGCTTACATGACTGCATGGGAGGGAGTGAGAATGTTTCAGGATGGAGCTATCTCTGAGTTTGGGGAAGGCATATGCTTTCATTTTCCTCTACATCCATCACGCTCTTCTGATGCAATACTCTGGCCTCCTCGAAGCAAATCACGGGCCTGCAATTTGCAGCACCTATACTTAATAAAGTTAATAAGACATTAAAAATTGACACTTAGCCTTGAAGTTTATCTTCAGAGCGATAGAATTGCAAAGCAGAGAAGTTGGGCAGGGTATTTTGTGCAACTCACAGCACGTTTCACGGTGTTGGGGGCGGCCTGTCATTAGTTGGCAGTGGGATCTCCTGGTCCTGCTGTTGTCAATGGGCTTTCCCCTTGAAAGCATTACTTGCTGTTGTGAAAATGCCACATGGCTGTGCGATTGGCGAGTCTGGACAATCCCATTGGTGTGGACGGCTGGAAAGTTCTGGCTGTTATGCTAAATCTGTGTAGGATGAAGTGGGGGAGGACCTTACAGAGATATTTCCCGATACAGAGTATCCCGTTTACGCAAGAATCGGGGGCGCCGACGTTTTTTGCGATGATTCACCCCCTCAAAAATTGAGTACTCGGGGAGTACGCCACACAATGTATGGACGGCCTTAGGACGTCACGTGAGGCCCTCCCTCAATGCTCCGCCCCCGATTGGCTGAGACCCCGACGGCGTGTGACACGTGTGCTCACACCGTTCGGGGGCCTTGAGCGGCGGCTGCGGACTGAGTCCGGCAGCGCCACAGTCGGGGTGGAGGAAGCCATTCTGCTGGCAGGGAGGCTTCGGCAGGGGCTGGGGGGACTGTGGGGGGTGGTCCGGGTGAGACTGGTTTTTGGCAGGCCGAGTCCACGCGCGGCTGGCGCCATGTTGCACGGTGCGGCCCCTGCAGGAAGCCGCCGTGCACATGCAGGAACTCGGACCTGGCCACTCTTCAGCCGTATCCGCAGTTAAAGCCGTGGGCTTTCCGTTGCGTGGCTGCCATTCCCCCACCAAACTGAGGATCGGTGGGGTGGCGGCACCAACATTCTGGTCGAATTCTGGAGAATCCAGCCGCGCCGAAATTTTTCAGTAGGCTTTGGAACCTCACTAGGGTCAGACCGGGTGTGGGTCAGAACTGTCACGCAGCTGCGATTTTCTCCAAATAATGGCTGAGGGCGGGGTCCCCTTCCAATTGTGGATAGCAGGCTCTCAAAGCAAGAGGACCAATAGGAGTCTCCCCCAACACTGAAGGAGCAGAAGCTGGCCTTTCACAATAAGTAAGATGGAAGTGCTCTTTCTATCCAAATTTTTCAAATTTGAAACAGAAAGTACGCGACACTACCATGGTGGAACGGCTAACGAGCAAATTCAAGTTGGCCGCTAACCAATCCACTGGCTACCTATCATTCGCGGGAGTGGTGGGGGGGGGGGGGGGGGGTGGGGGGTGGGGGTAGTGCTGGGGTTGGGGAGGGGGGCGACCTCACATCTCCAGGAATATGGTGAGGACAGATGGAGCTTGGGAACTGGTACACAGGTTGGCAGCTTGAATTTCCACTTCTCCGACCCAGTACCTACCCAATCAGGGCCTAAACATTCACTGCCCAGATTCCATGATATAATAAAGATATAGAGATAGTGGAGAAGGTGCAAAAATGATTTACCGGAATGACACCAGACTGTGAGGTTATACCCATCAGAAAAGACCGCACATTGGAAGAATGCTTTTTCTTTCGAGACAAGAAGACTGAGGGATGATCTGCCTGAAAAAATTATGAAAAGTTTCGGCAGGATAGATATACGAAGCTGCTTCCATTATACGTGATATCAGAACTAGGGATCATGAATATACGATGGTCACTAATAAATCCGATCAGGAGTTCAGGAAAAATGTCTTTCCTCAGAAGGCAGTTAGAATGTGGGATACACAACCGTAAGGTACAGTTGGTTGCAAATGACATGGTGGAATGGTATTGGTATATTTAAAAGGAATCTTGATAAACATAAGGGAGAAGGGAATCGAAGGATGTGTTGATGGTGTTAGATAAAAAAAGGTGGAATCCGGCACATACCAAGCATAAACATTGTGGGTCAAACTACCTATTGCTGTGCTGTAAATACTTTTGATATTTTGTGAAAGTTATATATGGCAGACACAGAACCAATCTGCAGGTTATCCTGTGGGTCTCAAGCTGTGCAGCAGGTAGTTAGTTTGTGTTATACAATGAGTTTAACTGTGAAGTTATGCGAAGATCGCAGCCTGCCAAGGCACTCAATTGGACCTCACACTGTGAGATTTAGGGCAGTACGAGAGTTTGGTATGAGCCACTAATAATATATAGCAGGTTGGGAGGCAACACTTGCTACATGCATATCTGGGCCTCCTCTTTGGTACTGTTTTACCAAGGCAGCTTCTTCTGCACCTGTTGCTAGGTTCTAAGGTACCGTACATTGCATTGCCCTTGGCAGCCTCCTCCTGTGGGCATTCTGCCTGCTGGAATTCCACCATTTACCTCATGCAGTAACATATACACCATGCCACACTTGGGTTTGGGGAGTTATCAAGACCTGTCTTTTAATTAGCAGATGTCACCAGGAGGAATGTGTATTATCTAACTGCAGGTTTTCACTGACAGGCCTACTGTAATTTTGGTACCGTCAAACCTTTAGACTTTCCATTGTGAGGGCCCTCAATGTGAGTCAACCATCGCCAGATACTTCCCCACTGACAGGAAAAACTCCACTGACTACTCGTTGGCATCTTCCTATATTCATAAGAAATTTGTTTTTCTATTTTTGATTTTGCAGAATTTTCCAATTGTAATTTGCAGTGATTTGGAAGTAATCGCATTGCATCAGTAGCCATCTTCTTCGTCAGGTGCTTTGCTTTATAGCGTTGATGATCATGGCACTCCAACATTCATGGTCCTTGGTAGCAGCCAACATCTTGGTTTTGTTCTCGAACCTTGGGCGAGATTCTCCCATATGGGGAGAAATCGTAAGGCTGGCGTCAAATCCAGGCGGGTTTGACGCCAGCCCCCCCCTTCCCGACCGGGAACCGATTCTGGTCCCCGGTCGGGGCTAGCATCCCGACGCCGTAAACTCCGGCACCGCAGGCTTAACGAATTTCGTTAAGCCCGCTTGCCAGAGTTAGCGCCAGCTGACGCGTCATATGACGTCAGCCGCGCATGCGCGGATTGGAAGACTCCAACCCGCGCATACGCGGATGACGTCATCGCGCATTTGCGCGAAACCCGCGCATGCGCGGGCCGGGATGTCCCTCAGCCGCCCCGCGAATGGATACTGCGGGGCGGCGGAAGGAGAAAGAGTGCGCGGGCATCGGGCCCGCTGCCCACGATCGGTGGGCACCGATCGCGGGCCCATGGCACCCTTGGCACGGCCATGGTACTGCCGTGCCAATCGGTGCCATGGTTTTAAAAATCGAGAGTTTACGGCCGTATTTACGAACGGCCAGACCAGGTGTGTTTGCTGTTCGTAAAAACAGCCGTAAAGGGCTGGGAACTCGGCCCATCGATCAGCTGAGAATCGCTGCCGGCCGTAAAAAAACGGCGGCAGCGATTCGTATCGGGAGTCGGGCGTGGGGGGGGGGAGAATAGCGGGAGGGCGTCGGAACAGCGTGGCCGTAAAATGTTACGAGCCACGCTATTCTCCGCACCGTCGGGAGTGCGGAGAATCTCGCCCCTTGTATCTGTTCTGCTTTGAAATGTGTTATGCATTCGTGCCCGATCACCATTTTAGATCTCTCCCACCAACTAGCAAATCGGGGCTTAAGAGTATGTAAACTAATCATGCGTAGCATAAATATATCATGCTCCAATTTCTTTGTAATATTTTTTAACTTATAAGGGAGGTCTTGTGACGCAACGGCTAGTGTCCCTACCTCTGGACCAGAAGCTCCAAGTTCAAGTTCTAATAATAATAATAATCTTTATTAGTGTCACAAGTAGGCTTATATTAACACTGCAATGAAGTTACGATGGCCACGGAAGGTTTGTTCATAACGGGGCCATAAAAGATTGATTATCAACTTATAAATCCTTTCAAAAAGTCTGATGCCAGGCAGAGATTCCTGGTCGGACAGTCATACTGCAGAAGATAATGGCAAATGTTGCCAAGCATAATCATGGACCAATCTAATAGGAGTCCATTGTCGCCAATGCCCTTTTAGGGCATCATACCTGAAGGAGGGAGGTCAAATAATGCAGGGGAGCCTTCCAAATTCATAAATAGTTTCATTAAACTACTTTAAGTTGGGAAACAGAGGGCAGGCAACACATCTGAGCAGAACACTATCCTAGCATAGTCTCGCAGGAATACAGCTCTTATTGCTAAGAGTTCCCAGCCAAAGACTTATAATCATTTACTCAGACCTATCAGCTGCCTGTGTGACATTCTGTTTTAAAATCTTTCTTGCACTTTTGGTATTCTCTAGCGAGAAGCTAATCACAGCAGCAATTCAAATGTTACATGAAATTATTTTTAAATAAAAATGAAAATTCCAAAGACCCATATTCAGCTCGACCAACGTTTTCTGTTTCATTCTCCACAAATGCTACCAGACTTGCAGAGATTTTCTATCACTCTCTGTTTTTATTTCTGATTTCCAGCATCCGTAGTATTTTGCTTTTAACGTACTCGCTCCTGAAAAGTTTCTGTGGTCAATTTGTTCTCATCAGATATCCTCATACTAGTGTGAATTTTAAGTTGAGTCGTGAAATCTTCATGTTACAGACTATGAAGTCAGCTATTTGCAGAAGAAATGTAAATTATGAGGAGATATTCTTTAATGCAATAAGCCAAAGACATTAAGATGACGTCAGCTTCAGGGAAGAGTGATCTTAAATTTTTCAGTTCAATGTAATCACAGGACAACTCCAGGATGGATTGCTGAAGATCACAAGAGTGGATGGTGCAAGCAGAGATTTCACACAAATTGTAAAGCGCCCGGTGTCAGCACCAGAGAGAAAAAATATTTGAAAAAAAGAACACTCCAAAGAGGTGACCAAGAAAATAATTGCTGGTGTTTAATGGCCACTGGGAGGGAATTAGCTTTACTGTGGGGCCTCACGGTAGCATGGTGGTTAGCATCAATGCTTCACAGCTCCAGGGTTCCAGGTTCCAGGTTCGATTCCCGGCTGGGTCACTGTCTGTGTGGAGTCTGCACGTCCTCCCCGTGTGTGCGTGGGTTTCCTCCGGGTGCTCCGGTTTCCTCCCACAGTCCAAAGATGTGCGGGTTAGGTGGATTGGCCATGCTAAATTGCCCGTAGTGTAGGGTTAGTTGAGTTACGGGTATACGGGTTACGTGGGTTTAAGTGGGGTGATCATTGCTCGGCACAACATCGAGGGCCGAAGGGCCTGTTCTGTGCTGTACTGTTCTATGTTCTATGTTCTGTGGAACTCGGCCAGCAAATTCAAAAGATGAAGAAATAACCCAAGCATTGAAAATTTCCAGAACTTTCTGGTCAAATCACACTGCTCCACTATTTGCTTCATGCGGACATCATCTCACCCTTAATCTGCCCAGGAACTTTGGAACTTGCTGGATTTTCCCATTCAACCCACCTTAGAAATGTAGGGCTCATAATAGTGTAAGTAACTTTAACAACCTAATATTCATTAACTGCAAATCAAGCTCTCCAGCCCAGAAAGTAAACAATGCAAACTGTTGATTGGCATTCCTACATGTTGTATTGTTGCAAGGGATTTTTAAAATGTTCATTTCTCACTCTTCCTTTCTATTTTTCTCTCAATTTCTTTTTCTGTACCTGATTTGCCTCAAATCTACTTCTCTTTCTCAGTCCTCTGTTGTTTCTTTCTCTCATCATAAAATATAACTAGTTAAGGAGACTCACTGGGCGGGATTCTCCGAGCCTCCGCGCCAAAATCACGATCAGCGCAGGGGCGGAGAATAGGCATTGACAGCGAAATCCGGTGCGACGCCACTCCTGCGATTCGCACACGTGCAGTCCTAGCGGCGCAGGTAGGGGGCCATTGACAGAGGCCGCCGTGGCGATTCTCCAGGGACAACTGGTCGAGTTCCTGATGCCGTTCCTGTCGGGAACGGCTGGTGGCAGCTGTGGGCTCAGTCCGCGGCCGCCCTGGTGGGGACGGGCGGATCATTCACTGGGTGGGGAGTTCATGGACGGCCAGGGGGGTGATTGGGCGGCACCGATCCGCGGGCGTGCATGAACTCGGGGGGCCTACATTTTTGGTGCCGCTCCTTGTCCGAGCCCGCCGTCGCGCACGGCGCGGCCACCACCGTGCACATGCGCAGACTCCCGACCGGAAGTGCAGGGCACCGTATCCGCACCCAGAGTTGCGAGAAGCACTCCGGGGCCCTGTGAGCCCCCTGCAGGTTGGAGAATCACTCTGTACTTTCTTAAGGAAAGCTCAGTGGGCTAGACAGCTGGTTTGTGATGCAGAACAAGGCCAGCAGCGTGGGTTCAATTCCCGTGCCAGTTTACCCAAACAGGTGCCGGAATGTGGCGACTAGGGGCTTTCCACAGTAACTTCATACTTGTGACAATGAAAGGTTATTATTATTATAATCCATTGTCCTCATTGTGCCATTATCTACTCACATCTCCAGCAATTATTTTGAGCTGAAGGGTGTTGGAGAAAGGTTAACTTTAGTTTAGTTTACATTCCTCGAGATATGCTACTTTAGCAAGATTTGGTCTGTTATCCAAACACAATTGATCCCAGTCACACAATTTAAACGAATACATAGGAACAACTGTATTGTACAAAAATGCTATCAACACAATGACCATCCAGGTTAGCTCCTCCCTAAGGAGAGGTAATGAATCGTCTCGTCATTATCTCGAAACTGAGGAGGGGCCCCAGTCCTTTTTGCCTTTCAGATGTTTTGATAAAATCCATCCAAATTTGATGAATGGAAATTCTCAAATAAGAGTTTCTTTCTTACCTTTGCAAAGAAAAATTTGTAAAAGCACATGATAAGTCCAAGAATCCAAGGCAGAAGTTCTGATGCAGGATGTTAGTTTTCTAACTCATAAAATGCACCAATAAACATTGCCACTGCCATCAACACTCAAACAGCAAGAACAAATTGTCATCTGAGGAGAGACTAAGTCAGTTTGGATTATATTCATTGGAGTTTAGAAGAGTGAGAGAGTATTTCATAGAAACTTATGAAAGTCAAACAGGATTATCATTATAATCTTTATTATTTTATTAATATTTATTAGACAGGACATATTCAGAAAGAATGCTCGCAATGGTGGGGCTCTCCAAAACTCGGGGTCATAGTTTGAGAATAAGGGATAAACTTTTCAGGTGAGGAAAGTGGTGAATCTGTGGAACTCACTACCACAAAAAGTAGTTGAGGTGAAAATGTTGTGTAATTTCAAGAAGGAATTAGATGCTCTTGGGGATTAAGGGATCAAGGGATATGAGGGGAAGGTGGGATCAGAGTATTGAACTTGATGACCAGCCATGATCATAATTAATGAAGAGCAGGTTTGAATGGCCGAATGGCCTCCTCCTACTTCTATTTTCTATGTAAATGTAAGAAAAAGATCCATGACACAGCTGAGCCTGCTAAAAGTCTATCTTGGGAAGGTTCAAAATATTCTTCAGAAGGTCTCCCAAGTTAATTAAATCTCAGGATCATGATAGTTACATGGATCCTTATTGGGTTCAGGGTTCACTGCACCCGAGTCTGGCTCTGCCCACAATACCAGAAATGCAACCAGATCAAAATCGCATGATTTCCAATTGCATGGGTTTAGGAAGACTCTACAAATTGCACTCATTTTTGGAGGTGCATGTTTAACGTGCCTTTTCTGATCAGAATGTATTTAATTGACAAGAAACTGACCAGCTCACCTCGGTGAAACTATCAAATGTTTTAGCAAAGTTTTGAAGTCATTTTCAATAATTTTCTATCAGCATACAAATGGAGAACTGGATGCCATTCTTCAAAATGCCTAATTTTGGCAATAAACCCGTTTTCAGCTGAATGCATAAAACAGCATCAAGTTGCCACTTTTAAATGCATCGAGAATTATTTATAAATGAAAATAGAAATTATTTTCTATTAAGCAGCTCAATTGCACGATTGATGGAAGATTTTACACTTGTGATTATGCAAATGAATTTTAGAGGATATTTGAAACATAACCTAACAACACAAATTCAGATGTATTTTGACACAATTTCCCGATTGCGTTCGAGGTGAAAACTTTATTCCTTTGTCATGAACTTAAAGCTTTTCAGTCTTGCAAAATTAGGTTGATTCATTCACGATAAAGATGAATTCCGACTTTGGGCGCCCAACAGCTAAATAACAGTAGCTAAATAATCCCACTGTCATCTTTACTTCTTGTATTGTTATGGGCCAGGGTTTAGAGAACCCCAAAGTGTATCATGGAGTTCACCTGACCCACAACTTTTAATAGACATAGAATTAGACATAGAATTTACAGTGCAGAAGGAGGCCATTCGGCCCATCGAGTCTGCACCGGCTCCCGGAAAGAGCACACTACCCAAGGTCAACACCTCCACCCTATCCCCATAGCCCAGTAACTTTGGACACTAAGGGCAATTTATCATGGCCAATCCACCTAACGTGCACATCTTTGGACTGTGGGAGGAAACCGGAGCACCCGAAGGAAACCCACGCACACACGGGAGGATATGCAGACTCCGCACAGACAGTGACCCAAGCCGGAATCGAACCTGGGACCCTGGAGCTGTGAAGCGATTGTTCTATCCACAATGGTACCGTGCTGCCCATAAATTGTGGTTATGGGGAGCACACGGGCCTACTTTATAGGTGTGATGCAACAGAAATCTACAGTACATTTAAATTAAAACAATGTTTATTTATAAAACCAGTTAACACTTTATAAACCCACAGTAAACATCTTAACAACTATCAACACCAATAAACCCCCAAAGAATACAGTATTCTCTAAGTAACTCTTAATCTTTCCTTGCAACATCCATAAGCCAAAAAGAACCCTTTTTACAGAAAGTCATCAGGTTTAACTTCACTACTGAGAACAGTTACGACTTTGAAATCATCAAATGAACATTAATAAGCTTGCAGCGATTCATACGCATCTTGCTGTGACTGCAGCTTCTCCAAATCTAAAACAAAACTAAACACACGCTGTAGCTGCAAGCCCAAAGCTTGTCTATAAAAACAGACAGACAGCCCAGCTCCACCCACTCTGACATCACTAATAAACAACTATTTCTTAAAGGTACATCCACTACAGCTATTTTATTATGCCCCATTTCTTAAAGGTATTCTCACATAACAGTATAAAATATGAAAGCAAAGTGATGCTTTATGAAACATATGAAAGAAGAGGATTCCCGTTTGCCTTTAAAAGCCATTGTCAGTCAGTGTTTTCTGTTCATTTGAGTGTGGTAAGAGGTAACATTGTGTACTGCATTTTCAAATGATTGTTACTTTCTTCACAAAGAGGCCATTAATTAATGCAGCAAAAATAGCCCTGTAACTGGATAAAAGGAAATCACTGGAAGTCACTTAAATACTTGAAGGGTAATGCAGCACAAATTTATTTTTTTGTTATGTTTTAAATGAAATATTTACAGGAACTTTTAAAAGGTTTTTTTAAAAACACAGGATGCTTGTTTCAAAATGGGTAGTGGATGGCGATGTGAGAATGGGAGTAGCTACAATTGAAGTGCTCAATAGAGTGTTTTCTCTTCATCATTGAAGAATAAAGATCTTGATTTGTCTTTCCTCGAATCCCTGTTTGAGAGTTAACCACAATGGGCAGGCAATAGTGGAGAATGTTCAGTGTCTATAGTCAGGCTCATACATGACACCGGGCCTTTTCATTGTCTCTTTTTGCACATGTATATTTGTATATAGTTCTAAATGCTGCATGGTGCTCAGATCATATGGTCACTTGCACTCTCCATTCTCTCTTAAGGTGCCCCATATGGAGAATGCTGAACCTCCTCTGAATGCTGAAAGTGACAATTGCTTGCCAATCCTAAAAGCCATTTTGTGAAGTGGCCAAGCATCCACAGGAATTGTGCTAATGGTGAATATTTCCTGTGACTTTCAGGGAAAGGAAATCTTCTTGCTTGCTTGAAATAACTTTGAACTGAACTTTGGATTGGGTCCGAAACATTAGCTCACTTGTTCACCACATTAGCACTTCTGTTATTTTCAAAAAAAGACGATTCTCGAACAGTAGAGACTCCAGCGTGGTACAGGTGGATAGTAGCAATGGACGGTTAGACAATCTTTTTTTTACACCTGTTAGGTATTTACTTCATTACTGTTGTTGGGATTTGCAAAGCATTGAGGAAGAGCAGAGCTCTCACAAACACTGAATGGAAAAATTAGATAGTCGCAGTTCTGTGCTCAACAGATTCCTTTTTAGAAGTTTACCGTGTCATTGAAATGATCCTAAATCAAGCCTGTATGAAGATGTTCTGCTACTTGTATATTTTTTCTCACTGATGTGATAGAACTGCATCTGAAACCGAAGTACTGTGCAAAGGTACAAAATTATGAAATAGATTTGTACCACTAAGATGAATTTATTAAAAATTTGGATTTGATTTGCTTTCATTTGCAATAAAAATTTGAACAACTGTGAGGAAAATAAGATGCTCCTTTTCCACTTTACAGGCACTGCAACAACTACTTGCTGGTCAATCATGGTGAGAGCCAAGTGGAAAGCAGGAAGACATTGACTGTCCATAAATCACAATGGTAACACCAGAACCCCGATCTGACATTTCACACTCTATATAATCTAACAGACTAGTGCTACCAAAATGGATTCATGTAGTTCTAAACATGAGGCTTGTTTTTCACAAGCAGAGAGGTCTTGCACAAGCTGAGCTGGCTTCATTTTAACTATCAAAGAGAATAATAGTGAACATGTTTGCGCCAGTTTTGAAACAGCTTTGAGTTTTGATAACTTGGCTGCAAAGCTGAGGTTCTGCCAGCAGAAAGAGCAAAGTCTTTCTCTCGCGAAATACCTTTTCTCACAATCCAGTACAAATGGGTTTTTAGCAATCACATCTTGTTGCTTTGTTTGAACAATAACTCTGTGTGACAGAAAGCTTTACACCCAATGCTAAGGGGAGCACAGAAAGATGAAGAAACTGTATTAATATAAAAGCAATGGTGAACCAATTTCTACCTGAGGTTTGTGGACATGTCATCACTAATAGCTCAGTGTGCTCGTACTCTAAAGCATGATGGGAAATACATCAAAAATTCTGGAAGCTGAAAAAGGGGATCAATACCAGCCTGAGGATAACGAAGAGCCAAAAGTGTGATACAGGTTTTAGTCCTACCGTTACTACGTTGTGTCTTAACAGCAAATCGGTGAGAATCAGGAAAACGCTGGAACAGAAATGTGGGATATTACTGTCATCTCAACGGCTGCAAAACTGCTATGGCAATGAGCCAATCAATAGAACTGTTTCACCATGTGCAATTGCATCAGTTGGATAGCTATTGACTCGAATCAAGATCTATATCTGTATTGAAATGACTTGCTTGGATTAACACCCAGCTAAAAGCCTGATCAAGGCAGTTTGCGACCAATCCTTTAGCATAATTACTGGCACGATATACTTCCTGCACTGAGTGCTAGGCCCGAGCAGAGCCATCACACTAATAGCAAATATTTTAGGTTTTATTGTTGGTTTTCAATGTGTAATTAGTTCAAATGTAAATAAAAAAGTGCTTAATTAAGAATTTTAAAAAGGACACACACAACATTCAGGAACTGTACCGGTTTACAGTAGCATCATAAAATCGATTCGTGCAATCTAAATTATCTTTTATAATGGACGTCTGTGCAAAAGCATATTTAAATATATGTTTTTTTTTGTTTAAAAGCCATCGGTATCTGAGCTGTACAACAATCTTCATCCATTAATGGAAATGATAGATGGACATGATACATTATTCAGAGAGATAGCGTCCTTTTATTGTTGACTACTCTTCTACTTCATGTAGTCATCATCCCCTTCAACAAAC
This sequence comes from Scyliorhinus canicula, assembly GCF_902713615.1. Classification (NCBI taxonomy): domain Eukaryota; kingdom Metazoa; phylum Chordata; class Chondrichthyes; order Carcharhiniformes; family Scyliorhinidae; genus Scyliorhinus; species Scyliorhinus canicula. The sequence continues at coordinate 107,578,189 of NC_052163.1, forward strand.
TTTAGCCATATGCCTATCATTCCATTGAAACATCAGCCTTTATGCACAATTTACACAGTAAAATATCACATCAAGCATGATTATTACCTTCTTTGCCTTCCGCTGACTTTACCTCAAAATACATTGACATCTAGATGTCTTATCTTTGGTTATTGGTTTTCTGGGACTTTATAACAAAACAATCAACAATGTTTCCAAACATTCAATTTATCAAACAGTGAGTATTTTTCTTGTTGTCTTAGTACCTGCGTCAGAAATTTGATGTACATTGAATTAATAAAATCAAACAATGTGTTACAGAATTGTGGTCCTTTAAAAAGTTCATGCTCTGGACAATTCTTGACGTCAAGTATTCTTTTCACAGGACAACACTAATTCTGCCTCACATTGGAAAAACGTGTGTCAGAAGAGAATACTTAAAATTTACACCTTGGTTGAAAGTGATTAGGAACCGGCATCATCGAGTTTCCCTTTGCCCAAACTCAAGGAGGGAAGTTTATCCGTGAACCAAACTCAAGGTTTATCTGCAATGTGCTACACATGGCAGTTCAATGAGAAGAAATTCCTTTCAATCACTCACATTCTTGCTGAGATGAACAATTTTTTTTTAAAATAATCATTTTACAGGACACGAATGCCACTGGCTGGGCCAGCATTTATTGCCCATTCCTAACTGCCCTCCATTTCAGAGTCATATGTGGACCAGACCAAGTAAAGGTGGCAGATTCCATTCGTCAACCACGTGGCTTTTTACAACAATCAACATTGGTTTCATGGTCATCATTAGACTTTTAATTTATATTGAATTCCAATTTCACCATCCGCCACAGCAGGGTTTGAACCCAGGCCCCCAGATCTTGCTGGATTACTAGCCCTGTGACAGTACTACTGCCTATCCAATTTGTTGCAGTTTGTTTTCCTGGGAAGGTTGGGAATGTACCTTTGTTGTAGTCACGTCTTAAAAATACATTCTCAAGATTTAAGCATCTCCAGCAAGTACAGCATTTATTTCCAATTTCTAGTTGCCCTTGTCTGGTTTCTGGTGGGCCTTCTTTTTGAACCACTATAACCCACGTGGCGAAGGAGTTCTCGCAATGTCGTTAAGCAGCGTCTTCCAGGATTTTGATTTAATCCCAGGATTGGTGATATACATCCAAGTCAGGGTGCTGTGCAATTTAAGAGGAGAATGTGGAATTGATAGTGTTCACATATACCTGTTGCCCTGATCTTTCTAGGGGTAGAGGTTGTGAGTTTGGAAGGTGCTGTTGAAGATGCCTTGGTAGTGGAGTTTGCACGTTCTCCCCATGTCTGCGTGGGTTTCGCTCCCACAACCCAAAAATGTGCAGAGTAGGTGGATTGGCAACGCTAAATTGCCGCCTTAATTGGAAAAAATAATTGGATAATCTAAATTTTTTTAAAAAGAAGATGCCTTGGTAAATTGGTGCAACTAAGGCAATCTGATTTAAGGCATTAATGCACCATCTTCCAGATTCGTTGCCAATGACCACTATTAATGTATAGACCAGTTAAAATTGATACTACGGAAATATTGTATGAAGAATGCATTGTGTGTGGTGTGTTTTTTATATATCTTAATCTTAATTTCTGAAGATTGCTGACATTCAATTTGTGAGAGCAAATATATTTTCTAATTAGTTTGCAATTTTTATTCATGCTATTTTATCATTATTCTGTTTTCGGATTTTTGTTCAATAGATAAAATGCATTGCAGATATTGCGTCATTCAGAGAGTATAGTCAGGAGGAAAGAACAAACTTTCACATATACACAATGCCTTTTATATCCTTGGGATCTTCAAACCTCTTTACAGCCAATGGGTGGCTTGTCAGTTCTGCTTCATTTTTGATGAATTCTCTGCCCCAGACAGTTCCTGGATGTTTAGCTGCTGAGTATATCTAAGGCTGAGATCAACAGATCTTTGGACTCAAAGGGGATGATTGGATATGGGGATTGGGTGAGGAAGTGCAGTTGAGGTCGAAGGTCGACCATGATTTCATTGAATGACATGACTCTAGGGCCCGTGTAGCCCATGCCTTCTTCTATTTTTTATGCTCATAAGACCCACTAGCACAGGCCCAATGCCATCCCACAGTCAGAACCATGAAAAGGTAAGGACAGAGACGGAATTCATGATTTCTTTAATAGAAGTGACATCACACATGCAAAGACCAGAGAAGGTGTTATTTGGTTTAGTTTTGAGCATGTGCCGAGCTATCAAGAAATCATGATCAGGTCGCCATCTGTATTGACATTATGCCATTCACAGTTGGCTAGTAAAAAGCCTTGGCTAATGGCTACCATATGAGTTTTCTCAATGTAAAGAATAATAATGTGGCCTACTGTCCAGCACATGGTGAGAGGATATATCTGTGCAGCTAAAATATAATGGAGAATTCATCTATGTAATGGGACTCCAGTGATAGGTTTGTATCTGATTTTCTGGTACAGTAAAATGATACATATGTCAGTTATTTAAAATCCTAATTCAAATCCCTTAAATTTAAAGTTAGAACCTCATTAGAGAGCCATGGATTATGATAGTCTTGCGCGCATAACTATTACCACTGCAATATCAGTAGGTGACTCAATCTAGGTCGGTGATTTAGAGAGTTGCTTTGAAAGTAAGTACAATGAAGATGTGTTGACAGATTTGATTAAGTAACTACTTTTAAGCCAACCATAAATATCATCAGCATTGAACTAATACTATGTCAGGACCTTCGAACTTTGGGGAGAAAACAGGGTAGAAGTTGAGTGCAGGTTTTCTCAGTCCTTCATTGTGACTTCAGTGCAAGAGACACCAAACCCTGGAGAAGAAAAGCAATTTGCTGTATTTCCGCAGAAAGTCAAAACCAACATTTTTATTCAGGCATCTCTTGTTCCAAAAAAAACACTTGTTGCCCCCATAAATGTTACTTCCATTTCTACTTTGGCAACCACATCCATCTGTAGGTAGGAATGGCGTGGGTTTTGTGAGAAACATGGACTTTTGTAATCCCAACATTCACTGAGCTGAAGCAATACAAACTATGACGTCACTTGCCACTCTTGTTTCTTCAGGGATGTCATGGGTTGCTGGTCTATTTAATGAAAGTTTTCAAATTGTTTATTGTTTTAGGAGCTTTATAACCATTTTATAGAGTGGGATTAACAATTGTTCTCTTTATATTTGATATGATGTAGTAATCACGTTTTATACTTAATATTCTTTTCTTCAATCAAGTATGCCTAATAAAGATCTAAATACAATTCCTTAAATCAGGAAAGTTTGTGAAATGTTGCAAAATCCAGTGTATAATCTATTGATATATAATATGTATATTGGATGCATCTACTACAGGTTGAACATCCCTTATCTGAAATGCTTGGGGCCGGTGTGTATCGGATTTTGGAATTGTTCAGATGTCGGAATATAATGTGCATCTGTGGCACACGTTGGGACCTGCGCATCGCTCAGGAACCTTCCCAGAGCCTTGTGGGATTTCCCACTCGTGATGTCACGGCGAAAAAAAGTGCGGATTTTGGAATTTTTCAGTTTTCAGAATTTCAGATGCTCAACCTCTACTGCAAAAAGATTTTTTTTAGAAAAGGAACATGACTGTCCCAGGATAATATTCAGATGTGGTTCAGACAATTCTATTCAGAAACATTCCATATTTGATAAATCTTCTCTAATTCAAATATTGCAATACCAGCTAGCCAAGTTCCGCACACATGAGTATGGCCTCAACCATTGGATTCATGTTGCATTACATTCACTCCCCACCATCTAGCCTGGGCTTGCAAAATCCTACCAACTCTCCTGGCTTGAGACAATTCACACCACTTTAACCTGGGGTTACCCCTCCCTCTGGATCTGTAAAAACTTAATTACCTGCAAATGCTCGCATTCAAAGTATCGTCTTGCATCTTTGACTTTGTCTATATATATATATGTTTCTGGAACCTACCTCTTCATTCACCTGAGGAAGGAGCAGTGCTCCAAAAGCTAGTAATTTGAAACAAACCTGTTGGACTTTAACCTGGTGTTGTAAGACTTCTTACTGAACAATATACTTGTAAGAATTTGAGAAAAGATAGGAGTTATGTACATAACGCCACTAAAACAGTAAATCTGCTTCTCCCTCAGATGCTGCCCGACATGCTGAGTTTTTCCAGCATATTTTGCTATTATGGGAGACAGGGGTCTCGTAGAAATATTAAAATCTTCTGACATTATCCATTGAATTGTTTATTACCTTTTGGTTATAAAAGTTCAGTCAATAATTGATACTTCATGTAGACTATAAAAGATAAACTCATGTTTAAATCACTAATTGGCTAGGAAGCTCTATAGGTTTTCTATCATTTACGAGTACTTATGACCAATTGAGTTTGCCTGTTAGGTGAAGAAAAATCAGCCATGATGGCACAATTCCGAAACATGTCAATTGTTTTCGAACTTTTTGAAGTTTTCGCTGCAATATTTATTTTCGAATAAATCATCTTTGATGCATAATTATACTTGCGATGTAATCAAATCTGTAAAATGATAGAAAATGGACCCGGGCTTATGTAACTTATATAAGTTATGGTGTATCTTTAAACAACATTTAGGGCTTATATTTGACAATAAACTACACAACATGCCATTTATTTGTATCTGTCTTTTTTAAATGTCAAATTAAGGGGAAATTTAGCATGGCCAATCCACATACCCTGCAAATCATTGGATTGTGGGATTGTGACCCACGCAAATATGGGCAGAATGTGCAAACGCCACACGGACCATGACCCAGGATTTGTATCTGTCTTACAACAAAGATTGGCAAAATGGCTATTTTTTTTTACAACCCTTTTATTTTCTCTGTCTCAAACACGTTTGTTACTTGCATGTGCAATAAGCTGCTGAGAAATTTGCTTAGCCAGTGTACAGGAAATGCTGCCATTCCCTGGAGGGCCCCTGGATATAACTGGAGAATTCACCCAGAAAAGCGAGCGTCGGTTTCTCGTGACTTTGTTAGGAAACTTTAAAGGTGAAAAAAAAGTCACTGTACGAAGCTTTGAAGGAAGAGAGCCATAACTCTGCCCTACTTCTTGCTTCTTTGAATTTTTCTTGTATTAGTTAAGTGCTGACAAACTGCTGGTTCTCCCTATTATTTTTACGAGCTGCAAAGTGGATTACATCTCTGCAATCAGTTCGTACACAGCACTCTGTAGAAAATGCAAATCAAACAAATGAGGATACCTATGTAGCAGAAAGTAATGTGTGTGAAACAAACACCTTCAGATTTGCTTTGCCACTAACGTAATGAAAGAAAAGTTTTTCGTATACATTTACAGACATTAGTTTTTCTACATGTTGATGTGAGTTAAAAGTGCTGGCATTGCATTGTACTTTCCAAGGAAATAAGAATGCATTTTACAGCTCAAAGCTGATACTGCGTAACCAAAATCACTTCTTGGCTTCACGGCAGTTGATTAATCATAACACCAAAAGTGCTGTTGATACTTGTGAGAACTATGAACTCAAAGACTTTTAGTTGGTTTCTCCGGTTCACCAACCGTGTGAATCACATCAACTGGAGAATTCTGACAATTGTCACCCATTTTCACAAGCTAAAGTGGAGAGCAATTATCTCCATTCTATTGGCCATGAATATTAATTAGCAAATAGTTTTGAAAATGTTTCCTTACATTTGATGACAAAGCTAATTTCCATTTAGTTTTTATTCAAAATGGTGACACTAGAACGGGCTGTTTCATAAAATCGCTAAGATACAGATTTGAACCTTACATAGAACATACAGTGCAGAAGGAGGCCATTCGGCCCATCGAGTCTGCACCGACCCACTTAAGCCCTCACTTGCACCTTATCCCCGTAACCCAATAACCCCTCCTAACCTTTTTGGACACTAAGGGCAATTTAGCATGGCCAATCCACCTAACCTGCACGTATTTGGACTGTGGGAGGAAACCGGAGCACCCAGAGGAAACCCAAGCAGACACGGGGAGAATGTGCAGACTCCGCAGTGACCCAGCGGGGAATCGAACCTGGACACTGGCGCTGTAAAGCCACAGTGCTATCCACTTGTGCTACCGTGCTGCCCTTGTGTGAGGGCTTACTTTGTCTCATGCAGCTGATCAGTGAGGCGGACGGAGTGGAAGCCAGACCCCAGAAAGAAATAAACATTAGAGACCAAACCATTGCATGGGCTTCTCTTCAAATCTACTTAGCAGCTAGTTACAAAACTCCATTGATAAAGCTGAGGAATAAGCCTATCTGTTTTCTGAGACAAGTAACATTTGGTTACAAGCAAACCTAAATAGATAAATATATATATAGTTATTCTTTAAATGGATCAAAGAGAAGTATGTGGTGTAACATGTAAACCAAAGCGAAGATAGACAGAAAACATTTGGAAAGAGGCAATTATTTTTGCTTTAGTTTTCTTGTGATGCATCAGAAGTGAAAACATTTCAAATCCATGCATTAAACAAACATTAAAAAAAAGCTCAGGGTACCAGAAGTTAGTTGAAATAATAATAATAATCTTTATTAGTGTCACAAGTAGGCTTACACTGCAATGAAGTTACTGTGAAAAGCCCCTCGCAGCCACACTCCAGCACCTGTTCAGTACACTGAGGGAGAATTTAGAATGTCCAATTCACCTAACAAGCACGTCTTTCGGGACTTGTGGGAGGAACCCGGAGCACCCGGAGGAAACTCACACAGACACGGGGAGAACGTGCAGACTCCGCACAGACAGTGGCCCAAGCGAGAATCGAACCTGGGACACTGACGCTGTGAAGCAACATTGCTAACCACTGTGCTACCGTGCACAATTGCTAAAATCAGAATGGCTGTGACTGACTCATCAATCCCTCACCCATTTTTGTGACTTTTTCATCTTATTTTGTGCTGTACCTGAAAGAGCTGGATAACAATTCAGAACCTGTATTTATGTTATTTTAAAAAATCTTCATTTAGTTTCATTTGAAGCTACAGTGGGACATTAAGCGTACTGTTGGCAATGGCCATATCATGGCTGCTACGTGTATGCAGTGTAGGCGTGGCATCATATGCATATAGCTACTGGCATTCAGATTGGCACACCGAGCTTTAAGTGTTCGCAGCATTTACACTGGCTGAAAATGTATCGATGCAGCACAAAGTCAGATTCACCTGCAATGTGGGAGTAGGAGATTTGCCACTCCGCACAGGAAAGAAAAGTCAATAATCAACACCACCTTGGCAGTGCGTTTTAATTTGCAACTTATATGAATTCAAATGAAATATGAATTTACAGCTACAGGGCAGGGAAGATGTGCTGAGGCAAAAAAACAACTGGCACATTTTCATTTCAGTAGTCCAGGCTTGCATCTCGTGAAGTCGGCAGAAGACTCAATCCAAAGACGGAAATCTGAGCGTCATCATCTGATAACGTTGGTTAAAACCTAGATGTGCATGTTCAGCCAATGCATATTCTTGACAGGATCCGCTGCATTGTGTGCTTTGACATGGAAAATGAGTCTGAATTCAGCAGTTGAACAGAAATAATCGCAGACCTGGATTCTTCACTGATTAGCTCACCCCTGGCTAGAATTAAAACGCTCTGACCTATAGCCAATCTGCATTTGCATTGCTTGCCAGGTCGATTGGGTATTGATTCCGATTCCCTATCAGTGGTCAGTTGGGCTAATCAGACTTGCAGGGCCTCCACTCAGTGCTCTATGCAAAGAAAAGCCTAGCTGATCTTTGGGTACTTTCACCTTTTCCCCCCCAGTGTTCATAGACACCGCTGCAGGCAAAATCAATACTACATAGAGACAGGAGGGGAATATTTTTAGCTCCTAATTGGGAATGCGCTTTGACAAGGCCCAGGGAGTGTGAGAGAAAGGGCTTTGTTCGAATACAATAATTTGCTGTTGTTATAGACCCATAAAATATACGAAGAAATATGCTTGAAAAAATTGCCACGTTTGCCTCAGTTGCCTGTTAAGGCTGCCGTTAACATATACCAGTTATTAACCATAAAATGTGAATTATGTTTTATGAAATTGTGAGATTGACTTAAATTATAGGAGCGAAAAAAAAATCAATTTTTTTCATTAGCGCAGTATTTAGTATGTCATATATAGGTTTTATTTTAATATTTCACTGGGCCAAATTAGAATCGTACAAAATATCCAACGTAACAAACAATCTTATTAACATTTGTACAAGTGATGCCCATGTTCTATGTAGAATATGAGTATTCTAAGCTCACTGGATTTTCCTTTACCTTCCCTCACTGGCCCTGTCAAAGTTGTATGTCAAACACGTAATTTTTTGATGTTTATAGATAAGAAAAAAAATCAATGAAGATGCATTAAAAACCCAACCGTTACTTAAATTGAATGTGATATCCAGATTTGCAAAACAAAATATGACAGGAGAAGCAAGGTGCATTCGGCAAAAGATTAACAAGCTGTTAAAAAAGATTGATGTGTTAGCTTCTTGTGAGGGATGTAGGCATGAAACCGCACTACACCTATAGTCGCAGCACTGCTAAAATTTAGGGTGACTATTTGTATTATTGATTATTCATTGATTACTCGTGTAGTGCTAATATCATACATGTGTAAAAAATATAAAAGAATAAATAGTTTTCAGTTTGACACTTTACACAGCAAACACTTCATTTCATGTCAATTACACTCCCTGAATATTGTATCCTGTCAGATGGTGACCTTCAACTACAGGAGGAAGAGGGTGTGAAAAGGTCAGTGGGGTCTTTATAATTGTTTGTGAGCCTCCCTGCTGAACCTCTCAAAAACCACTTGATGCTGTGCTCGGCCTCTATGCGTGATGGCCGCAAATTTAACATGAGGCAAAGAGCCCGAGTGACTAAACTGTGTATCTTAGGAGGCTGGTGACCAACGTTATGGAGGACCATAATGCTTTGCAACCAAGGGGCACCTCCTTCAAGGTATTTTTTTAATGGACTAGAGTTTGGAGACAACTGATCAACTGATCAACTGAAACAACCAAAGAGAATCTTAAGACACGGTTGTGGTGTGTCCTATAGGCCAAGAGGGCATTGGGAGTGATATTCCTGACTTTGGTATCCAAAGATAGAGAAAACAAAACAAAAATGCAAAGTTTTCATTACCTATGTGGCTTTTGGCATACAGAGTATATGTCCTGAAAATATTCTTTATTCTAGAGGAGTATCTAAGTTTGTGCTAAGAACATTAGAGGGTAGCCATTCAGGGGTACATTATTCTCTATTTTCTTTTGATGCCCTCTTCCAATATGTCTTTTGACATTTTCTTTCATTTTTCAAATGCCTCATGCCAACTTCAAATCGCAAGGACGGTGCCCTCTGTGGGCCATCATGTGCCCATTAAGAAGAGGATTCCCTTAATGTGAGAGCCTGCTGGGAGGGCACCAGGTTTCACGAGGCATTCTCCCCACAAGTCATTCCAATGCAAGACAATATGTCCACTGAGGCTGGGTGGCCCTTAATTGGCTCCTTAAGTGTCTCAATTGGCCTCGTGGCCGACATCCAAACCACCACTGCTGCAAAACGGCATGGTGATGGGAAGACATTTGGGCTCCCCTCCAAAAACTCTCCCTCTCCATTTTGCCAGTCCTCACACTTTCCAGCACGCCCCCAAAGGGGCGATATAATTCCTGACAAGTCATTTCAGGTCCTCACAGGGGTGATTTTAATCATAGAATTTCCACAAAGCAGAAGGCAGCCATTCAGCCCACCGAGCTTGCACCAACCCTCTGAAAGAGCACCCGACCTAGGCCCAATCCCTCGCCCTATTCCCGTAACCCCACCTAACCTTTGGATATTAAGGGGCAACTTTGCATGGGCAATCCACTTAACCTGCACGTCTTTGGACTGTGGGAAAAATCCGGAGCACCCAGAGGAAAGCCCCTCAGACACGAGGAGAACAGATAAACTCTCAAGCTCGGAATCAAACCCAGGTCCCTGGCGCTGTGAGGCAGTAGCGCTAACCACCGTGCCACCCAACAGAATTTCTAATCAATTATTCTTTGATCTTAACTTCATAAAAACATGTATCAATGTGTACTCATAATTGTTTGTTGTAAATATATTGGGTGGGATTCTCCATCCTGAGGTGTCCGGAATGCATACTCCGATGGGATGGAGAATCAGGACCGGCACTGGGCGCGATGCTGGCGGCATGAATGAGGGAATGAGGTCCATGATGCATGCCAGCAGGGGGGAGGGGGAAAAAAATGCAAATAAGTCATAATGATCTATTTTCACCTATTTAGCAAGCCAGGCGCCCTATGCTCCGGTCTCCCGTGATTCACCGATCACTGCGTCCAAGTATCACATAGCCACATAGCCACGGATCACTTGTGGTCTCTACCAACGTGGCCCTGACATGGCGGACCTCATGGTCCACCGCGAGGTCCAGCAGGCCAGGGTCATGTTAGTAGAGACCATCTGAGAGCCCACCCACTCCCCCCCCCCAACAATAGTGCCTCCCCATGCCTCCTCCACCAGTCACCCCTCCTCCCACAGTGACCCCCCGTGCCAGAAAAGAGACCTCTGTCTGGAAGCTGGAGAGCAGTCCAGATGAGGGCATGAGAGGTATTAGAACTGTAACACTTAACTTGCCGCTCCACATGTCCACTCCTCGAAGGAGAGCATCTGTGACCCGCATCTGGTTCCCACAGAAACATCGGCTGCAAACCATTCATAGCTTTCTAGCAGTGGTCTGTGATTGATAGCTTCTACAAACCACCTGCAGCTTTGATCCATTCACCTCCTTTCACGGTTCAGTGGCCTAAGTGGTGAAATCCAAATGTTTGGTCTGCCAGGGGATCACGCTATCAGGTCGAATGCTCAATATGGCAGCCCAATAGCGGGATTCCCTGGGAATCCCTCCTATTCCACGCCATGCATGAATTTGCATGACAAGGAATACTGAATTGCTTACCGGTTTGGACTCCCAGGGGGATCGTAAACCGATTGCAATTCGGCTCCGGAGGGAGAACATAATAGTCTCCCAAAATCCAGCCCATTTCATTATAATTTCCCGTTTCCTGAAACAACTGTTTCAAAAACAATGTTTTTAATTTCACGCAGAATCCAAACTAAACTCATGATGATATTATTTGTTTCTCTCAATGCTTCTTGGGTGACTGTGTGGAGTTTGCACTTTCTCCCCGTGTCTGCGTGGGTTTCCTCCAGGTGCTCCAGTTTCCTCCCACAGTCCAAAGATGTGCAGGTTAGGTGGAGTTATGGCGAATGGGTGGGAGAGTGGGCCTAGGTGCTCTTTCAAAAGGGTCGAAGCAGACTCAATGGGCCAAATGACCTCCTTCTGCACTGCAGGAATTCAATTCCTCTATGTTTCTATCTCATACAATTAGCAAATTTGCTCAAATTGAATGCAGACCCATTCATACTCTTTTGAATCCTCTCTTGGTTGCTGTATGACGTTCAAATTTTGCAGGTTTTATGGGCCAATAGGCCAAGAATTCTTCTGTTGATGATTTACCACAGGTTGCACTGGTTAGGGGGATCCATTCAACAATGTATTCTCCCATTGCTCTCAGATAGTCATAGGAACATAGGAATTAGGAACAGAAATAGTGAATAGGCAATTCAGCCCTTAGAGGCTGCCCCACCATTAAATCAGATCATGGCTGATCTCTTCATGGTCTCAAAGCCACCTCCCCACCTGTTCCCCTTATCCCTTTAACCCATTTTTAAAATCAGAAATATATTTATCTCCTTCTTCAAAACATTTAATAACTCCAATTCCACCGTACTATGGGGCCAGCAAGTTCCATAAATTCACCACCCTCTGTGAGAAGTAGTTCCTCCTCATCTCAGTTATAAATCTACCGCCTCTTGACCTATATCTGTGACCTCTCGGTCTAGATTTCCCCACAGGGGGAACATTTACTCCCAGTTTACCAAATCAATCCCTTTTAGTATTTATATATCTCGATCAGATCCCCTCTCATCCTTCTAAACTCCAGCGAGTATAAACTCAAACTGTTTAATCTCTCCTCCTACATCAACCCTTTCATCCCCGGAATCAATCTGGTGAACCTCCTCTGAACTGCCTCCAATGCCACCACATCCTTCCTCAAATAAGGAGGCAAAAACTGGACACAATACTCCAGGTATGATCTCACCAACACCCTATAAGGTGGCACGGTGGCCCAGTGGTTAGCACTGCTGCCTCACAGCGTCAGGGACCCAGGTTTAATTCTGACCTTGGATAACTGTGTGGCGTTTGAACATACTCCCCATGTCTGTGTGGGTTTCCGCCGAGTACTCTGGTGTCCTCCCAGAGTCCAAAAATATGCAGATTAGGTGGAGCGGCCATGATAAATTGCCCCTTAGTATCCAAAAATTAGGTGGGGTTATGGGGATAGAGTGGGCCTAGATAGGGTGCTCTTTCAGATGGTCGGTGCAAACTCAATGGGCCAAATGGCTTCCTTCTGCACCGTAGAGATTCTATGATTCTAGACAATTGCAACAACACTTCTCTACTTTTATACTCCAAGCCTTCTGCAATAAATGCTAGCATTCCATTTGTCTTTTAATTTCTGCAATTCATAAACAAAGACACTCTCTGCCCAGATGCATTTTGAATCTGCTTTCCATTTAGATAACAACTTGCCTTTCTATTTTTTGGGGCCAAAATGGATAACCGCACACTTATCTAAATTAAACTCCACCTGTCAAATTTTGACCCAATCTCCTGGCCTATCTATATCCGTCTGTAAAATTTTATCTCCTCTTTGTTGCCTGTTTTTCCACCTATTTTTGTATCACCTGCAAATGTTGCTATGTTATATTCTGTCTCTGCTTACAGATCATTTGTATACATTGTAAACAGTTGAGGTCCGAAGACTGACCCTTGCGGCACCCCACTAGTTACAGTTCGTCAGCCAGAGAAAGATTCATTTATCCCAACCCTTTGCTTTCTGTCAGTCAGCCAATCCTCAACCCAACCTAAATACTCTACCTGCAATCTCACCTTCTAGGTCAGTCTTTTATGCACCACCTTGTCAAATGCCTTCTGGAAGTCTATATATACCACATCCATAGGTTCACATTATCCACCTTCCTGGTTACGTACTCAAAGAACTCAAGCAAGTTTGCCAAGTGAGACTTACCCTTCATAAAACCATACTGACAATGGTGGATTGAGCTTTGACTTGCCAAATGTTGACTTGCCAAATGTCTCCTCCTTAATGATCGATTCCGGCAACTTCCCCACCACAGATGTCAAGCTAACCGCTCTATAGTTTCCTACTTTTTGCCTCTTTCCCTTTTTTGAATAGGGGCGACACATTAGCGTGCTGCCAATTCACCGGGACCCTCCCAGAATGAGGGAGTTCTGAAGTATCATAATCTATGGATCCACTATCTCTGCTGCCACCTCCCATAATAACCTAGGGTGCAGGCCATTAGGTCCCAGAGACTTATCTGCTTTTAGTCTCATCAGTTTATTGAATACTGTCTCCCTAGTGGTGGTTATTGCACCAAGTTCCTCTGCATTAACTGTAGTTTTTGGAATTTTTAAATTACCTTCTACCATGAAGACGGAGGCAAAATATTGGTTCAGTGCCCCGGCCATTTCTGTGTTCCCCATTATTACCTCACCAGTATTGTCCTCTTAAGGGCCAACATTTACTTTGGCATAAGAGAATAGGACCTCAAATAAGCTGTTCAAGTTGGAAGATAGAGATAAAGGAGGAGATGGAAGAGACAGAAATGAAAATCACTAAGATTACGAGCAGTAAGCGATAGCAACAACAATGCTTATAAAGATGTAAAATGGGGATTATCTGGGCTATAAACGTGGCCAAATCAACAACATTTACAGACAGGCAGGAGAGCAAGAAATTGGGTACAGCCCTGAAGAATCCATACATCTGATATGTGTTTACGCCTACTGAAAGATTTAAAACTGTGATATAATTGAAAGTTTATTGAAGGATAATTATTCAGAAATAACACTGTCCAACATCATTCTAATCTACATTTATATATGATATCGGGCATCTCTTGTGACTTTGATAGTTGGACCTCAACATTGTTTTAATTTCTAACAATTTGTTGTGATTTAATTTTATCTTGCATCTGACAAAATATAACCCAGTGGTTCAGAGCTACATTGCAGATTTATGTAAAATATTCTTCTGTGTTTATACACTTTGCTTCATCCATCAGACCCAGATTAGCTCAAAACTTTTCTCATATAAGTAATTCGTTTTCGCCCTTCACTGAAAAAGAAAATTAACATACTCGTGGTGGTGCAACACTGGGATTAATCTGCCTGTAATACTCTGGATAGGTTAAGAAATATTAGGCAAATTGTAACTTTATGTGGATATCGAAGGTATTACTAACTCATTAGTAGAACAAAGTTAACAATAATCACCTATTTGTTTTATGTAGGTCATTCTTTTCTGAGGCAGTGATTATTACTGTTCAATTGATGCTCAAATATGTTTAAAGGATTGAAAGGGCAGTCTACAATACAGCTCAAGGTGATACTCACCTCTGGCCTATCTGCTGGGCTACTGCCCACTGTCCATCCATCAAACAGCCACTTGACAACAGTCTCTACAACCATATTTCAGACAGTGAACATTATCTATTGATTTATTGACAACAGCATGCCTGGGCCAAGAGCTGCGACTCAGGGAGCCTATCTGCTCTCTGCCAGCTTTCAGTCAGGCATTTAGCTCTGTCCTGTTATCTCAGTCATGTGGAAATGGCTGCAGCAACATTCCTATTCAAAACTGCAAAGCAGACTGAGATAGGAAATGTTCCACTGTTTCAAATGAAAAACCTCATTTTGTTGAAAGAAACATTTCCAGCACTTTGAATCCCATGTAAACTCTTACTGATACAAAAAAAAAGAAAAAAAAATGGCCTTGGTAGGATTTTACAACATTTCCACCACAGATTAGATCCTAGTTATGAAGACCGGAAGTTGTTTTATTACCCTGCCTTTCCTTCAAATGGCATTGTTACATTAGAAATATGGATTATTTGCTTGCGATGTTGCACATTTGGTCTTTCCTTCTAGCCAATGATCTCTTTACCAATTATACTAATAATCTCATATCTTCACCAAGCAACCAACATTCTTCTCATTGCACATTCTCAGTCTTATCCCTATACTGCTGTGTGGGATGTTGAGTACAGGTCTGACACCTCCCCTAGGGGGTCAAAAGAAAAATAATGGGTCCGTTAAAGAGAAACTTTAAATAACAGAAAGGAATAAACACCCCCTTAATCATAGCACAACCGAAAAAACATACTTCACAGGTTTACTTTATACTGTCCTTTATGTTAACATTAAATTTTCCCCAAAACAGTCCAAAGTGATTCTTAACTCCCCAGGGTTTGTTCTAGAACTTTTCACTTCTCAGCCTGCGAACTTGCAATCTTAGAACTGGCTTTCACATTTTCGTTTCTTGGAGAATATTCCTCTAGCCTAAGCTGGGTGACTCTTCCAGCCTCATTTTAATTCCCACAATTTGGTCTTTGCAATCCGAGCATGGACTACCACCCACAGGGTAGATACGTTTTTGGCCTCCAGCTGCTCACTCTCTTCTGGATCCAGGCAGACTCAAAATGATCTCTGATATTCTAGGAACTTTAGAATGGTTTCATCTGCATTTTTCCCCATGGCAAGACGAATCACATGGACTCGTGTCTAGCTAAAAATGGTAATTAGTTATCCATGAGAACACAACTCTTTCAGCTTGGAACTAATCGGACAGTCTAAAGCACAACTGTTTGCAACACAACTTTCTCAACACTTTTCTGGAACTTTGGAGACCCTCAGTCTCCACTATTAACAGATTCATATTATTATTAATAACAATGGCAGATTGCAGCCATTGGCTCCAAGCAAAAAACTTGCACCTTCTTTCCAGTAAAACAATCTAAGCCTTCCGTTAATATCTAGATAAACAAATCACCTAGGTTTATTGTCAGGCAGACTTCAGAACGGGTCGCACAATCCCAACATCCCCACCCGTCACCTTTCATTTCAGCTTAAATTTAAAGACAGTCCCAAAAAAGAACAACGTTTTAAACCTCATAATTGCGACACAGCAACTTATGGTCACAGGAATGTGATCAGGCAAAATAATTTCAACAAGCCAAAGACATTTACACAGGTGACCAAATGGAGAGGTTTATAGCAGGAGACTTTTCAAAGTGTGTGTGGGAGGGCGGGTGGGGGGGGGGGGGGGGGGGGGGGGGGGGGTGGAGGAGGTCAAATCCAATAAGTTACCAAAAATTGTTCATTATTTACAACTGAGTTTATACAATCTTTAATAGTAACTTTAATAAGACAATGCTCATATGTGGTTAACCTCGTCCCTTGACACGAAGCAATGCATCAAAAGTTGGCAACCAAATAAAAACAAATTCACAAATTCAGGCTGCAAAATTCAACTCAGAGGTGGAAAAGATTCACAAATAAAACAGGGAAAAATAAAAGGCTGAGGAAGTGTCCTGTCAATTTCTCTCTGAATCATGGAATCCTGCAGCAGAGTCTAGAACGACATAAACCCAGAGAGCATCTTCGTTGTTCCTTTATCTTACACTTGATTAAAAACCTCTCACATCTTCCCACTGATCTTTAAAATACTGGCTTCTTAGGAAAATATGTTAACTGATGTTTGCAGATTTCCATAAAAATCAGGATGAGCAGGAGCCAGATTGTAGAGGGGTGCAGACAAATACACAGCTTCCTCCCCTGTTCTTTTGCGCACACTACTTTGTCGTTGAATCATCTCAACTGTCTCCGTGCCTATTCCTGAAAATAAATACATTTCTTAAAAATGCATTTCTCCTTTCTTCTTGACTGAAGACAATAGCTGAAAATCAATACCGGCCTTCCACTCACCATCACGTCACATACACCAAGCCATCTATCAGGCCTCACTTACAGAAATGCGTTAACTAATATACAACCATATAAGTAAAGTGACAAAGATTTGAACATCCAGCACCAGTTGACACTGAAACTCCAATTGGGATCCAGTTCTCTGTTTTCTCAGTCATGCGGAAAGTGAATAGTTATCGATGAAAGAAAATGGGATAAAATGTAGAAATATATGAACCCTCAAAAGAATTTCGAATATTTTAATTCCACTGATCTCCAATACAATCTTTTCCCAAAAAAAACAGGATTTGTTTTTATTTGTTTCAATATTCTGATCTTCTCAGCTTGTTTCTCCAGTGAGTAATCATTAATGAACTTCCATTAAGTTGTGGCTGCATTAAACTTGCAGTTATTCTCTTGTGCCGACTGATTATCTATAAGGAGGCTTTGGCATGAAGAATGGTTTCTTATCACCAGAGGCAAATATTTCTGACTGGAGGAGGAGGCTGAGGTTAAGTTGATATTTTTTTTAAAAACCCATTTAGGGGATGTAGGCATCGTTGGCAAGGCCAGCATTTATTGCTCTCAATGGTGACCCCACTTCTTCAACAAGGAGGCAGTAGCATAGTGGTAGTGTCACTGGACTAATAATCCAGGATTTGGGTTCAAATCCCACCATGGCAGGTGGTGGAATTCAAATTCAGTGACAGATCTGGAATTAAAAGTCTAATGATGACCGTGATATCTTGGCCCCTTTAAGGGGGCGACCTCCACTGATCACGTGACCAGCTCAGGGCCAATCGCGCAGGAGCGTGTGAACTACGGCCAATGGGCAGTTTGCGTGGAGCCCTGGGAGCCGCCATGGAGCTGAAGAGTAAAGATCTGTTGTATAGTGTTCTGTGCCTGTCATCTATCTGCCTTTGCCTTTCATCAATAAAACTCTTCTGTTTACTACAGGGAGCTTCCAGTGTATGTCCACATTGGTTGATGGCAGAAATCTTTTTCGATCGCAGCACACAGGCATCATGAATCGAGGGGGGAAGGAGGGAATAATTGAGAAATCAGAGAAGCTCCAGCAAGAGTCAGACTTATTTAAATCATGAGTGGAAATGCCTATCATTGGGAAACTAGGCGCAGTTCAACAAGGGGTTGAGTCATGGAGTCAGTACATCGAACAACTCTGTCTCTTTACCGTGCACAAGATCACAAGCGATGGCGAGCAGAAGGTGATACTTCTGACAGTTTGTGGGCCCGAGACCTACAATTTGATTAGGAATCACGGGCGGGATTCTCCCCTACCCGGTGGGGCGGGGGGTCCCGGCGGGATGGAGTGGCGTGAACCACTCTGGCGTTGGGCCGCCCCAAAGGTGCGGAAGTCTCCACACCTTTAGGGGCCAAGCCCTAACCTTGAGGGGCTAGGCCCGCGCCGTAGTGTTTGACGTCCCGCCGGCCGGCGGGAACGGCCTTTGGCGCCACGCCAGCCGGGGCCGAAGGGACTTCGCCGGCCGGCGGAAGTCCGCGCATGCAAGCGTCAGCGGCTGCTGACGTCATCCCCGCGCATGCGCAGGGAGGGGGTCACTTCCACCTCTACCATCATGAAGACTATGGTAAAGGTGGAAGGAAAAGAGTGCCCCCACGGCACAGGCCCGCCCGCCGATCGGTGGGCTCTGATCGCGGGCCAGGCCACCGTGCGGGCACCCCCCGGGGCCTGATCGCCCCGCGCCCCCCCCCCCCAGGGTCCCGGAGCCCGCCCGCGCCGCCTGGTCCCGCCGGTAAGCTAGGTGGTTTGATTCACGCCGGCGAGACCGGCATGACAGCGGCGGGACTTCGGCCCATCGCGGGCAGGAGAATCGCCGGAGGGGGGGGGGGGGCCGCCGACAGGCGTGCCGCGATTCCCACCCCCGCCGAATCTCTGATGCCGGAGACCTTGGGAGATGGCGGGGCGGGATTCACGCCGGCCCCCGGCGATTCTCTGACCCGGCGGGGGGGTCGGAGAATCCCGCCCCTCATGTTCCCGGAGGCACCTGATTCGAAAACCTTTGATCAGATAGTGGAATTGGTTAAAGAAAATTACAACCCAAGACACTCAGTTATCTTCCAACGTTATGGGCGGGGGCAGGGATCATGCCACGCCGGTCGGGGCCATTGGCAGCAGCCCCCTCCCTGCAATTCATCGGGCCCCGACGGGCCGAGCGTAGGTTTCTGGCCAGTCCCGCCGGCGTGGATTGGACATGGTCCCACATGGTGGGACCTGGCTGGTAGACTGACTGGTGCGGTCCTTGGGGGGCCGTGGGGGGATCCGGCCCTAGGGGAGGCCCGCACGGTGGCCTAGCCCACGATCGGGGCCCCCCAATCTGTGGACAGGCCTGTACCATGGGGGCCCCTGTCAGGCTCTGCCATGGCTGGCGCGGAGAAGACACCCCACTTGCGCATGCGCCGGCCGGCCGGCGCATGCGCAAAACCATGCCGGTAGCATGTGCTAACTCGCGCAGTCCCTTTGGCACCGGCTGGCACGGCACCAACCCCTCCGGCGCCAGCCTAGTCCCTGGAATTGCGGAGAATTCCGCAACTTCTGGTTGGCCTGATACCGGAGTGGTTCGCGCCGTTCTTGGCGCCGGCGCTGGGCCAATTCACCGATTGCGGTGCATCCCGCCCTATAAGTTAAACTCTCCAATAAGAGACTATGAAGAGTCTGTCTCAGCCTTCATAGCCAGGCTTCAACAGCTCGCTGAGCACTGTGTGTTTGTAACTGCACTCAGTGACATGTTGCGTGACTGGCTGGTTTGTGGGATCCATCACCGCAATATCCAGAAGAAGCTTCTGACAAAGACCACAACTACATTGGAAAGAGCGATCAAGAAAGCTCAGGTGTTGGGGCTCGCTGAAAAAATGCCACTGAGCTTCAAAGCGTGGCTGAAGGGGCGGTTAACCAGGCATGGGGCGGTAGGATCGCAAGGTCTGCGGCGGGATCAACATGCACAGGTCAAAGCCAGACACAGTCCTTGGGACAGGATTGGAACCCAAGAAGAGGGAGCGAATCGAGGTGTCAAACCGAATTCGAGGTGGACTGCTATCATTGTGAGGGGACCGTCCCAAGGACCCGCCATGATTGGGAGTTTGTGTGCTTCCGTTGCAACCAAAGGGGGCACAATCAAGCACATTGCCACGAAGGCAAAGCACGCCATTAGAAAAAACAGCAGCAGCTGTTCACAGTACCCTGAATATAATGGATAAGAGTCATAGAAGAGAATTTGATGCATCGGTTAAATGCAGTCCAACTGAATAAAACAGCTCCAATTGAAATTGTCCGAAGGTTGAATGGTAAACCTTAAAAATAGAAGTCAACACCAGGCTTCAGTAACCGTATTAGGTGAACAGACCTTCCAATATCTGTGTGTAGGAACACAGTCTAAAGTTTAAAGAATACTACAGCTTAACTTTTGACATACACCGGAGCGATTTTGAAAATCCTCAGAACAGCCAATACCCCAGTGGCCTACAGAGGGCAGGAGGCCAATCTGCTTTTGGTTGTTGTGCAAGGATATAGACACAATATGTTGGGAAGAGACTGGATGCAGAAGATTAGGCTTAACTGTCAGCATGGTAGCACAGTTCACAGCTCCAGGGTCCCAGGTTCGATTCCCGGCTTGGGTCACTGTCTGTGGAGTCTGCACGTTCTCCCTGTAAGCAAGGGTTTCCTCCCACAAGTCCCGAAAGATGTGCTGTTAGGTAATTTGGACATTCTGAATTGTCCCTTCGTGTACTGAACAGGCGCTGGAGTGTGGCGACGAGGGGCTTTTCACAGTAACTTCATTGCAGTGTGAATGTAAGCCTACTTGGGACAATAAAGATTATTTAAATTTTATTTTAAAAGATCTTCAAAATATCATCGGCGTCCTCCAAGATGCCTTGAGGAGGTATGAAAACGTCTTCCAAGAAGAATTGGGCCGAATTAGGTGAAAAAGCCAAGATACATTTCAATCTAGATTCAACACCCAAGTTCTTTAGGGCCAGACCAATGCCATACACACTGTTCCGTACGCACTGTATCAGCAAGTTGAAGTAGAGCTAAAGGGCGGGATTCGTCAGTCGCGTCCGCCCGCACGAGACCATTGGACCTTTACATAGCCGCATCCCATCATTGGCAATCTTGTGGCAGGCATGGCCGAAGAATCCAACCCACAGAGATTGGAATAGCTGGGTACCATCAAGCCGGTCCAGTTTTCAGGGTGGGCGGTGTTGATAGTCCCTGTCCTTAAATCTGATTGGTCGATAAGGATTTGCAGGGACTATAAGATGACCATAAACCAGGCTGCGCAGGTCGATCGGTTTCCAATTCCCCGAATTGAAGACACCAGGCCAAGTTGGTGGGGGGCCTCGCCTATTCAAAATTGGACCTCAGTCACACCTACCTGTGGGAGGAAACTAGAGTTAGGTGAGGAGTCCCAGAAATTTGCTACGATCAATATCTACAAAGGCCTCTTCCGGAAACAAGATTACATTTCGGCATCGCTTCAGACTGTGTGTGGTCTTCCAGAGCACGATGGAAAATCTGCTTCAGGGGATTCCCAACATGATGGTTTACCTTAGTGATGGGCTGGTCACCAGCACTATACCAGACGAACATGTGGCCAGCCTAGAGGAAGTATTAAAGAAGCTTTGTGATGCTGGGGTCCATGTAAAATGCAAAAAATGTACCTTTCTGACATACCTAGGATTTTGCATCGATGAGAGTGTACGGAGGTCAGGCCATACGAGCTGTCGCTGATCCCGAAAATGTCAGGGAGCTTAGGTCCTTTCTTGGTATGGTCAATTACAATGGAAGATGTATTTCAAATCTAACCACAACATTGGCACCATTGCACCTACTTTTAAGGAAGAATCAGCGATGCAATGGAGCCTCAGAAAGATGCCTCGCGAGTCATGAAGGAAGTACTGCAACCTTCAAACCTCTTGGTGCATTTTGATCCGGGGAAACCAGTAATGCTGACACGTGACACGTCCCCTTATGGTACAGGGACTGTTTTATCCCACAAAATGGGAGAGGGTACAGAATGCTCTATCGCCTTTGCCTCAAGGATCCTTTCTGAAGCAGAACAAAACTGCAGCCATACTGAGGAGGGTTATATTTGGGATGAAAAAATTTGTATGGTCAATGGTTCAAAATAGTGAGTGATCACAAGCCATTTCTAAGATTGTTAACAAGACCATACTGTCCATAGCCTTAGCGAGGGTGCAGCGTTTGGATCTGCTATTGGCGGTTAATGCGGATGTTTTATGTCATCTGCCGCCACCTAAGAGCATTCAGCCCCCACCAATACCCCATGCAATCATTCTAGCCCTGAACGTCCTAGACACCCTGGAAATGTAAAAAAATCATAGAATTTACAGTGCAGAAGGAGGCCATTCGGCCCATCAAGTCTGCACCGGCTCTTGGAAAGAGCACCCTACTCAAGGTCAACACCTCCACCCTATCCCCATAACCCCACCCAATACAAAAGGCAATTTTGGACTAAGGGCAATTTATCATGGACAATCCACCTAACCTGCACATCGTTGGACTGTGGGAGGAAACTGGAGCACCCGGAGGAAACCCACGCACACATGGGGAGAATGTCCGAGGCACACATCCACAGCTGGACTCACAGAAACCCTATCCTTTCAAAGGTCAAACGAATAAAACAATATGTCTGGCAATTCGTGAAATCTGAACTGCTGAAGCCCTACTTCACCTGTCAAGACAAGTTGACATTGAAGACGGTGTGATTCTCTGCGGTTCACCTGTGGTCATGCCGCCTCAGGCTCGGGGGCCCGTCCTTCAAGAGTTACGCAGCACCCACCCAGGGCAAACAAAGATGAAGATTTTGGTGCTCAGCTACATCTGGTGGCTAGGAATAGACAAGGCCATTGAAGAGCTTATACAACCCTTGCCAAATGCAACAATCTTTGTCGCCTTTCCCCACACTTCACCCTTGGAAATAGCCAGGTTACCCGTGGACCAGTGTCCTCATGGAAAATGAAGGCCTGCTTTTGGGCAAGATGTTTTTGGTGCTAGTAGATGCCCAGTCGAAGTTGTTATCAGCCCAGGAGGCGGGCAGCACTACCTCAGCGGCCACAGTAGTCTTTGCGCTGTGTGTTTGCCATTCATGGGCTTCCTGAGGCAATCGTTTCAGACAATGGCGATGATTTCCAGCAGTTTGTGAGAGAAAACTGCATCTGATATATGAGGATAGCCCCCTATCATCCAGCATCAAACAGCCTGGCTGAGAGCACCTTTCAAACTTTCAAGAACGTCATGAAAAAGTAGTCAGATAAGCCACTTCATCAAAGGTTGGCTAATTTTTTGCTGTTGTACAACTCACCCCATTCAGCCACAGAAGTCACACCAGCTGTGTTGCTCATGGGCTGTCGGTTGAGAACAAAATTGGACCTTGGCCCATAACTTCAGACTCGCAGCGGGAAGCCATGGGTCGCCGATTTTAATGGAGAAATCTCCACACTTACCTGGGCTTGGATGATGCGATGAACTTGCCTTTCCCTTCGCCAGCCTCTGGCCTTTTAAAGGTATGTAAACTGTTGATTCTTTTAAAGTAATTTTTTATTTTATTTCAATGATTAACGTTGATTATTTATAAGGAACATAGGCTTGGTTATTGGTTTTAAATCTGTGAAACTATTTAAATCTGCACTATATTTTTATATAATGTAATGTGTGGCATGCTTAAAAATGTTAATTTAGATTTTGGTCATAAGATTTTAAAAGCACCCAGGACTTTTTGCTGTCACTGTCCTTGAAACAGCTGATTTTTTTGATTTGTGAATATAGAATCACCGCAGTGCAGACGAAAGCCATTCGGCCCCTCGAGTCTGGACTGTCACTTAATGTTTCAGTAAAACATTTATTGAAGCTTGTAAAGTTTCATGTAAAACAGTTATTAACAAAAATAACTTTATACATACAAAACTTTGAAACCAGTTAACATGTAACTTGACGTTTAACTTTATCAGCCAAACAATGGCATAAAACCTACCCAACATTTATAAATTTCTTGCAATAAAATATATTTTCTCACTCAAACACAAAGGTTCCGTCTATTTGTAAAGGGGAGGGAGGGAAGAGAGGGGAAGGGGAGGGAGGGGGAGGAGGGAAGATGGGAGGGGCGAAAGAGGGGGAAGTGGAGGGTTTTGGTACATCAATTGTTAATGTGACAAGCTCAATGTCCGAAAGCAGCAGCTGCTGAAGTGCAGTGTCCTGGAACTCATCTCCTCTGACATCATTTTCGGATATCTTTTGGCAGTACACTCTTCAGGGTGGGAAATTGCTTTGCTGTAATTCCTGTCAGACAGATAGTTCACATTAGCTTATAGGAGGCTTGCATATATCAACAAAGACATTGGGCGGGATTCTCCCGCACTTGGCGTGATGGCCCCACACCGGCTCCAAGAGCGGCGCGAACCAATCCGTCATCAGGCCACCCGGAAGTTGCGGAATCCTCCGCACCTCCGGGGCCTAGGCCGGCGCCAGAGGGGTTGGCGACGCGCCACCGGCGCCACAGGGCCGCCAAGACCGGCGTGCGTTGGCTCATGCGCAGATCCGCCGGCATGTTCTGGCGCATGTGCAGAACCGCCGACGTGTTTCCTGCACACGCGCAGGGGGTTTCTTCTCCACGCTCCCCAGGTAGGGGGCTGAGGCCTATCACCTGGGGCTTGTTATGAGCAAAGGTTATAATGAGGCCCAGATTAGGGCCTGATGACATGAGTTCCCCCAGCTAGAATTGCACTGGTAGTGAGATGCTGCGTTATGGAGACGCTTGTAAATAAGTCGATATTACATTTACTGAAGTGATCAAGAAGGGAAGAGAAAATGGAAAACAGAGAAATGTAGGGATGGAATTATGGAGCTCAAAGGTCCTGGCAGCTGAATGCTTGGCCACCAATTCTGGAGCATTAAAATTGGGATGCTCAACTCGGTCAGAATTAGAGAAGCGCAGATTTCTGTGGAGAAGCCATGGAGGGATTTGAAAATAAGAATGAGAATTTAAAACTTGAGAAGCTGCTTAGCCAGGACCTAATGGAGGTCAGTGAGCGCACATGTGATGGATGAACAGAATATGGGAGGGATTCTCCGACCCCCCGCCAGGTCGGAGAATCGCCGGGGGCCAGCGTCAATCCCGTCCCCGCCGTGTCCCGAATTCTCCGGCACCGGAGATTCGGCGAGGACGGGAATCGCTCCGCGCTGGTCGGCGTGCTCCCCCCGGTGATTCTCCGGCCCCGGAGCGACCCGTGGGCAATGGGGAACAGGTCCCCGGGCAGTGTGAACCATGGAGCTGAAGCATAAAGACCTGTTGTACAGTGTTCTGTGTCTGTTATTTATCTGCCTTATGGGCCGAAGTCCCGCCGCTGTCATCCCTCTCCCGCCGGCGTAGATAAAACCACCTACCTTACTGGCGGGAGCAGGTGGCGCGAGCGGGCTCCGGGGTCCTGGGGGGGGCGCGGGCTATCTGGCCCCGGGGGGTGCCCCACGGTGGCTTGGCCCGCAATCGGGGCCCACCGATCGGCGAATGGGCCTGTGCCGTAGGGGCACTCTTTTCCTTCCGCCTTCGCCATGGTCTTCACCATGGTGGAGGCGGAAGTGACCCCTCCCCTGCGCATGCGCAGTGATGACGTCAGCAGCTGCTGACGCTCCGACGCGTGCGCAGACTTCCACCGGCCAACGAAGTCCCTTTGGCCCCGGCTGGCGTGGCGCCAAAGGCCTTCCACGCCAGCTGGCGGAGCGCAAACCACTCCGGCGCAGGCCTAGCCCCTCAATGTTAGGGCTTGGCCCCTAAAGGTGCGGAGACTTCTGCACCTTTGGGGCGGCCCGACGGCGGAGTGGTTCACGCCACTCCATCACGCCTGGACCCCTGCCCCGCCGGGTAGGGGAGAATCCCGGCCATGGTGTGTGTTAGGACAAAGGCAGCAGAAGTTTGGATGACCTCATGTTTACGGAGGATAGAACACGGGAGGTCAGCCAGGAATGTATTGGAATAGTCAAGTCTAGAGGAATCAAGGCTTGGATGAGAGTTTAAGCAATAGATGAGTCGAGGCAAGAACAGAGCATATTGAGATGGAAATAGTGATGGTGCCGGTATCATAAGTTCATCTCAGGGGCTTTTGGGGGTTGCCTTTACTCCCAAAGTGCACTGCTTGAGTCTGTAGATTTCAAAACCATTACTCTTTATTTACAGCAAATATCCCTCCCCCTCTGGTGTACCATGGCTGCAGCGTACAGCATCTACAGGATGCACTGTCACAATATCATTGGGAAGTGGTGGGGGTGGATTGATGGGAGGACACTGTGAAATGAAATGAAAATGAAAATCGCTTATTGTCACAAGTAGGCTTCAATGAAGTTACTGTGAAAAGCCCCTAGTCGCCACATTCCGGCACCTGTTCAGTGAGGCTGGTACGGGAATTGAACCGTGCTGTTGGCCTGCCTTGGTCTGCTTTCAAAGCCAGCGATTTAGCCCTGTGCTAAACAGCCCCTCTGCTAAACAGAACCTAATCCCTGCACACAAATTATGTCGCTGAGTTGTTCAGGGATGATGACGAGGACAGACATACTAGAGGAGATCCTGTAGCCCGGCGTTGGAAGAGAATCTGAAAAAAACAGTACCGTTTTTCGCTGCAGAGTTCTGTTTCCAATAATCTCAATCAGATGTCGGGTACACCTGGGTTTTAAATAAAAGCAGACACAGGACGTTGAGTTCAAAATTACAATGGCTTAACATTTCAATTTATTGAATGATAAAACTTTAACACTTTGTGAACGCTGTAAAAATCTATCACTTTAACCCTAATTGTCAGAAGTATTTTGACCTTTGCTACTAGGTTGCAGGTGCACAATCTCAACCAAGAAATTACAGAAAGACCTTGCCTTGGTTAAAAGACTTGCTACATTACACCTCATCTGTACCTTCCTACATTTTTATTTTCTGATAGAAAGCTACAGAAATCAATATCATTATGGAGTTAAGTACCTGACTAAAATCTAAAAACTTCATCCTTAACCCAAGCATTCCTTCCCAGAAGTAAAAGATCTAACTGAAGTTTAACATAATACCTTGTGTCACCAAAATAACCTTCCCCCTGGAAAACTAAGCCCCCAGCTAAAGTTCCAAAACATAACCTGTGCCATCTATTTCAAGGAAGTCATTATATTTTCCCGTAAGTATTTAATTGATGTCCTTAATATTTTTCTTTCAAAAACTTAGTTAGGTTAATGACAATATTGTGTTTATCACTATATTGTATGAATAATAGCAGTTTATATGTTCTAAGCTTTATAGATGAAGGCTGAAACAAATTCATAATCAGTGTGATTAAAATTCAGCTATTTCGTGCAAATTAATTAATTTGATCATTTTGTGTTTGGGGTTTTTATTCATAAATAAATTAAGAGGTAAATATAAGTGAAGAACTCTTGAGATCAATAGTCTCTGGCTTTTAAACGCTAAAGAAAATCTGTTGGAGTTTCTGCCAGACATTGGACAGGTGAGTGTTGGAGTCACATTTAAAGTGGTCCTTGCACCTCATTGACCCAGGTAAGTGAAATACTGACCTCACAATCTCTGACAGGCTCAAACCCTGGAAGGCATCATCAGACATGAATGACCCTGTGAAATCTCAGGACCCTCTATGCTCACAGATTGCACAATGTTCAGCACCATTCACAAGTCCTCAGATCCTGATGCAGTCCGTATCCATATGCAGCAAGACCTTGACAACCTTCAGGCTTGGGCTGATAAATGGCAAGTAACATTCTCACCACACCAGCACCGGCAATGACCATCTCCAACAAGAACAAATCTAAATGTAATAAGAGACCCACGTGAAAGACCCATTGATCTCACCATGGGGCTCATGGAATACAAGCTCCCCCAATCAGGGAGGAGGCCTCCCAGTGGGGACCCGTGAGCCAGGCACTTCAAAGTCGGCCAGGATTGGAACCGGGATGATCGATAGTCCCAGCTGGGGTTTATGTGCTGTGTGTCACGTTATGGCCTTCCCTTTTCTTTGACTAAATAAACCTTTGTTGTTAAACCTTTTCGGGACAGCTGAGAATATTAGACTAGCCATCTCCCCTTGATATCCAAAGCCCCTGGATAGCATTAAATGCTAACTGTCTATCAACTGGGTGTTAATTGTATTTGGGCGGTGGGCATTAATTGGCGATTCACCTATAGAGGCTGTAATGTGAGAGTACCTTTAAGAAATGGGTGTTTATAAATGGGTGTGTATATAAATATCTGTAGTGAGAGTACCTTTAAGAAATGGGTGTTTGCTACTGAGGTGATGTCAGAGAGTGGGTGGAGCTGGGCTGTCTGTCAGCTTTTTACTTTCATTTTTGAGCAGGCTGTAGGGTGTGTTTTAGTTTCGTTTTAGTGTTGGAGCTGCAGTCACAGCCAGAAGGTGTATGAATCTCTCTCTCTGTAATCTAAAGACTGTAAACCGATCCTGGTGATTTAAACTAATAACAGTAGTGACATTAATCTGATGTGCTTCTGGTAAAAGGTGTTTAAATCATATGGGTGTTAAAAAGGAAAGCTTAAAGGTTTACTTAATGTTGTATTTGAATTAATGGTTGCTAAGATGTTCACTGTATGTTTTAAAAAGTTTAACTTGAGTTCATAGAATCAACATTGTTTTGTTTTAAAAAATACTTTTCCATTTCTGCTGTACCATATCTGTAGAGTGGGCCGTGTGCTCCCCATACCACAATCTATTAAAAGTTGTGGGTCAGGTGAACTCCATGATACACTTTGGGGTTCTCTAATCCCTGGCCCATAACAAGGCAGTTTGATTTGTTAATTAGATCCAATTTTTAAAAACTTAAGTGTAGAATCCTGCGGTAGAGACGCAGGCACACACGGGATGAACCAAGGTTTATTATGGTGTACACGATAGTTACAAAAACAACTCCTCTCCCCAAACGATCACCCTCCTCGACCTACACCCAGGTTGGGGTTTTTATACTGAGAGGTTTTCCCCTTGTTAAACACGCCAGCCAAGCCCTCCTTTTGATCCGGGCATAGTTCTGCTTGGCAGCGGCAAGATAAAAAAGCAATCGGCTACCCCGACCCGTCAGGCAAGAATGGCCTCCAAGCTGTAAAGGGAAGCACCACACATTGGGAGAAGTGGTTTTTCTGGATCGAAGTGCGTTAGTAGCCTCTCGCAGGTCAACCACCGCTTGACCTGTTGAAACGCCTTCTGGTGCCACATTGTGCAATCTGTGAGCATAAAGGGTCCTGAGATTTCAACAATTGGTGGAGCGGGCTGAGCAGTGTGATTAAGTTGGGGATGGAATTCCCATAGTAATCTATGAGCCCTAAGGAAGAGCGGAGCTCAGTTGGTCTTGAGGGATGGGAGCTTGCCGGGTGGACCGCACTTTGTCTTCCACCGGGTGAAAGCTGTGCCTGTCTACCCGGAACCCCAAATAGGTGACCTCGGGAACCATAAAATGCACTTCTCTCTGCGAAGGCGGTTACTGGCCTGTTCAAACTGCTGGAGGACTTCGGCCACGTTCTCCAAATGCTCTTTGTCTGAGGCTCCGGTGATGAGTACGTTATCCAGGTACGCGGCCACCCTGGGTAGGCCATGCAGAATGTTTTTCATTACACGCTGGAAAATCGCATCGGCCGATGAAAGCCCGAATGGCAGCCCTCTGTGGATGTTGACTGTGACGAACCTCAGAGAACCTGAATCTAGGAGCAACTGTAGATACGCAGGGATCATGTTGTGTTTTGTGAATATCGTTCCCCCGCTGAGTTTGCTGTACAGGTCCTCGATGCAAGGGACTGAGTAATGGTCGAGGTGAGAAACCCGGTTCACTGCTACCTAGTAGTCCCCGCAGAGACGCACGGAGCCATCGAGTTTTAACACCAGGAACACTGGCGCAGCCCATTCAGCGAAGTGGATGGGCGGATGATGCCCAAGTGATCCAGCTACGCGTTGACCTCATCAACTTGGCTCATCCCCAGTTATTGTGATATACTGAAAAAATACAGTAACTGCTTGACGTACTGGATCCAGCCATCGGTACCAGCATCGAACTGTTCAAGTTTTCCAATGTGTGGCATCTCTCCGTTCGGAGTGGAGGCCTCTCTGGTCCTGGATGAAATGAGTTGACAGTATAATGCACGATGGCTGGTGCAGCTCCACCTCACCCTTGTCGCCAGTGTAGAATTCAACGGAAGAGATGTTGGAATGCACAAGAGGATAGGAATGAACAAAGGTTAATTACCGTATACACAATCATTCCAAAAGCAACAATCCCTCACCCCGAATGGTCATCCTCCTTGACCTGCACCTACTTTGGGGTTTTTATGCTGAGAGGTTCCCCCCTTGATATGGGGAAACTCCCCCTCCCAGTGGTGTTCATACTTTGAGGTAAGCGTTGGGGGGGGGGGGGGGGGGGGGGGGGGGGGGGGGGGGGGGGGGGGGGTGGGGGGGGGGGGGCGCGAATCATACAGAGCATAGCCCTTGGCTCCCAAAAGAGTCGTAACATTAATAATAGTAATTAGAGACAGAAAGAAGGATTGTTGAGGTGGATGATGTGAGATGTGTATCTCTGTAAATAAAAAGCTTATACTTATGTCAAGACTGGGCTCCAGTATTAAATCCTTCACTCCCACCATCTCTAATGTTGAAGGAGTTTAGTTAGACAACGGTGCCTCCTCCAACTCAGCAGAAACCAGGCAATTAAAATAGGTAAAACTCAATCCACTCAGTCATTACTTAAACATGCTTGGGGTTTTGTTGGGTGCATGAAGCTTCTGTCTGAGTCAGGCAGGTGTCTCATATATTTATGCAAGTTGGGGTCCTACCACATTATTTGGACTCCCCACTGCCGTACCTGCCGAGGGGTAAAGCTGGCCATTGACAGTGAGTAGTCACCCGACGAACGAGATCCTTTTAGACTATTTTTAAACTTACCTTTGTGGGGGCAGGAGGATTGAGAGTTCGCCTCTGAGACTCAAAAGGAAAGGCCTTCCCTACCTAGGCCGCCTCATGAAATACAACCGCCTCTGGGACACCTGTTCCCATAAGGCCATACGACACAGGAACAGAATTAGGCCACTTAGCCCATCGAGTCTGCTCCTCCATTCAATCATGGCTGATATTTTTCTCATCCCCATTCTCCTGCCTTCTCCCCATAACCCCTGATCCCCTTATTAATCAAGAACCTATCTATCTCTGTCTTAAAGACACTCCGTGATTTGGTCTCCACAGCCTTCTGCGACAAAGAGTTCCACAGATGCACCGCCTTCTCGCTGAAGAAATTGCTCCTCATCTCTGCTTTGAAGGATCGTCCCTTTAGTCTGAGAAGACAGCATCCTCTCATTCCCACTTACAATGAATTAGAATTCCCACCCCCTGTGTTCAGATACTGCTTAAAACAAATACTCCGGTGTACTTCCTGTCTACCAGCAAATTGCCTCATGTAGTTGGTGCCTTGCAAAACTAATATACAAGTGAACTCAAGTGTGCCGTCCAGCATTTAGGATTCCACTGAGCCCCATTTTACTTTACTGAGCAATTAACCCTTAAGCTGTGCAGAGGTTCCGCAAATAAAGAACACATTGAACAGATGTGAATTTCAACACACTTGTTAGAGCTAGTTGCTGAAAATAAGAAGCAAATGTGAACTTCAAACAAAACTTTGCGCCACTCCGATGTTTGTGTTGCATAGAGAGATTTCCAAAAATTTGCTGTACCAGAGCTGATAAGACTCTTCGGGCGAGATTCTCCGCACTCCCGACGGTGCGGAGAATAGCGTGGCTCGTAAAATTCCCGCTATTCTCCCCCCCCCCCCCCCCCCCCCCCCCCCCCCCCCCCCCCCCACGCCCGACTCCCGATACGAATCGCTGCCGCTGTTTTTTTACGGCCGGCAGCGATTCTCAGCTGATCGATGGGCCGAGTTCCCAGCCCTTTACGGCTGTTTTTACGAACGGCAAACACACCTGGTCTGGCCGTTCGTAAAAACGGCCGTAAACTCTCGATTTTTAAAACCATGGCACCGATTGGCACGGCGGTACCACGGCCGTGCCAAGGGTGCCATGGGCCCGCGATTGGTGGGTACCGATCGCGGGCAGCGGGTCCGATACCCGCACACTCTTTGTCCTTCCGCCGCCCCGCAGTATCCATTCGCGGGGCGGCTGAGGGGCATCCCGGCCCGCGCATGCGCGGGTTTCGCACAAATGCGCGATGACGTCATCCCCGTATGCGCGGGTTGGAGTCTTCCAATCCGCGCATGCGCGGCTGACGTCATATGACGCGTCAGCCGGCGCTAACTCTGGCAAGCGGGCTTAACGAAATTCGTTAAGCCTGCGATGCCGGAGTTTACGGCGTCGGGATGCTAGCCCCGACCGGGGACCAGAATCGGTTCCCGGTCGGGAAGGGGGGGGCTGGCGTGAAACCCGCCCGGATTTGACGCCAGCCTTACGATTTCTCCACATATGGGAGAATCGCGCCCTTCTTTTCTGATGGATGCCGAATCGCCGAGTTGGAAAAAAAGGCAAGCTTTCTCAGAGTGGATAGAAGACAACAAAAAAATTGTGAAAAAGGAACAGAGTGAACAAAAAGGGAGAAAATAAATAATAAGAACAGACAATAAGTAGGCAAAACAAAAGGAATATCCACAAAACTTCTAAATTCCTTGCATATTTGTTCACCAAAGATATTAGAAGACCACATTGTGCCCTCAAACTAACCCATGTTCAGAAAATATATGGCAACTTTAATTGAGATAAATGTCATTACATATATTGAGTAGTTACGTAAGAACATAAGAACTCGGAGCAGGAGTAGGCCATCTGGCCCCTCGAGCCTGCTCCGCCATTCAATGAGATCATGGCTGATCTTTTGTGGACTCAGCTCCACTTTCCGGCCCGAACAACATAACCCTTAATCTCTTTATTCTTCAAAAAATTACCTATCTTTATCTTAAAAACATTTAACGAAGGAGCCTCAACTGCTTCACTGGGCAAGGAATTCCATAGATTCAGAACTCTTTGGGTGAAGAAGTTCCTCCTAAACTCAGTCCTAAATCTACTTCCCCTTACCTTGAGGCTATCCCCCTGGTCCTGCTTTTACCCACCAGCGGAAACAACCTGCCCGCGTCTATCCTATCTATTCCCTTCATAATTTTATATGTTTCTATAAGATCCCCCCTCATCCTTCTAAATTCCAATGAGTACAGTCCCAGCCTACTCAACCTCTCCTTGTAATCCAACCCCATTTTTTTCAAGTATATACTGTTGAAATAATTGGAAACATTTGGAAGTTGAGAAAAGAGATACAACCACTTATTCAGGATTCTCCACTGAATTTATATGATTGCATTAGAATTATGTTGCATTAGTTTTATTCAAAACTTGAATTGAACGACTATTTAAAGAAAAGCTAAATATAGAGGTGTTATTTCATGCTAGGTTCTTGTCATAATGTCTTTCCAGTTTTCCAATGAAAACCATCAAAAGAAAATAATATTTTACGTGACACCTTGCTGGAGCAAGAGAGTGTTATTAAGGAAAAATAAATTCCTTGTTCATTGTACAGCCTGAAGCACCGGTCCATGACTCCTGTACAAAATTACGAGCACAAAACAAGAGGATTTTTAGGACGATTGGAATTGTCGTCCTGCCCTCCAAGAGTCGATGGGAACATTTCACGCGCCAATGAGAATTAATTGGCCACAGGCGGTGCTTCCATAGAATGCGCTTTCAGAGAACCAGTGCAGACTCAGTGAGCCCAATGACCTCTTCTGCACTGGAAAGATTATATGAATCTGACCCACACTTGGGAGGATGCCCCGTCTGAGAGAGATGCCGGTCAATTTGTATGGCTGACAGCTCTCTGGTCCCTGCAGCGCCAGAAGCTGCAGTGGACAGGACTGGAACTGCATTCAGTCCCTGGAGCCTAAGGCCAGGATTCCAGGAAAAGGTCAATTTCGAGGATCTCAGGGTGAAGAGGATAGGGGAGGTGCAAAGTCTCAGGCAAGCGACCACTCGGAAGACACGTCTGGAGAAAAATTTGGTTTAATTCACGTTACTATACCCTCCTCCAACTCCCCGCAGGGTCTCTCTCACCCGGCCCATACCTGGGCTGGGGTATTTATATCCCAGCAGTCCTAGGGAAGGGGGGTTAGCACCCCTCCACACCTCATCTGGGCAGATCGCATTCAGGTGAGGCCACAGGGACTCTGATGTTGCAGATCCCTGGGCCCCCTGTAGGCTTATAGCAGGTGGTCTGGGGGGCTTGGGGGGATTGGGGTGTTGCGGGAGACGCCTATGGGGAGGGGGAAAAGATGTCCAGTGGGTACTGCACCTTAAGGAGAACATGGCTGAAATTAAAAGGGTCCTTCTGATGGAGGTGCACCTCATCTTCTCACCCATGTCCTGTACCCAATTATTATGGCTTCTCCCATAGCTGGGGATTCCTTCTACTGGCCTACAAATTGAACCTGGGTGGGAAATAGCACTTTAGTGGTCAATAATTGGTCACTTATGGGCCTTAAATGAGGCAAGGGCTGGAGGCCTGTCCAAAGCCTCTCCCACCCCAGCATAAAATCGCTGAGAGGTCGGGATGCTTGAACCCAGCGGGAAGCCCATCCCTGCAATTTCACACTCACCTCCCACCCACAAAGCTGCCGGCAGGGGAGCATTAAAATCCAGGCCAAATGTGAACGGCGTCCACAGGCCCAACATCTATTTTAAGAGTGCAATTTGAAGACGCCGGAGTGGTTGGCGCCACTCCACTACGCCAGGAACCCCCCCGCCCCGCCGGGTAGGGGAGAATCCCGCCCAATAGCAGTGATCCATGAGCATTACGCTGTAGATATCAATTCTCCCATAAGCATTGATGTCAATATGATCGCCTCAGTGCTGAACCAAGTAATCTTTAGATGCTGCGTGAAGATGATAAAAAAAACAGAGCCATATTTCGGGGAGAAGTGCTTCCATCATTTTTGAACCAGTTGTCCAATGTTAAGTATTCAATCTCCCTGACCTTCTCCCCACTTTCCATCCAAACAGTCCTTCATATCTGGGTCCTGACGGCTCCCTCATACCTGCCACTTCTAGAATACCTTGTACTAAACAATAATGTATGTCGACATTATGGGTTCCAGTAACTAGTGACCAAGGACTTAGAACAACAATAGTCTATTCACTACTCTGAGTATCTCTGACATGAAAAATGAAATGAAAATCGCTTATTGTCACGAGTAGACTTCAATGAAGTTACTGTGAAAAGCTGTACTCTGCCCTTGCTCTGGGTAAAACTTTTGCATTTCTGTCACGTGACCCTTTAAATTGCAGTGTCATCACTTTATCATGTGACCACTTGGTCCACACTGAAGACTGGATCCTTGTTACTGAACAACAAAATGTTTGAACACAAAGGCCGGGATTCTCAGTTTCGGAGAATATGGGGGGGATCCGTTTCAGAGATGGCGGGACTGAATCGCGGGTATTCTATGGTCATGATGAGGGTGCCAGTCCTGCAACAATGCAGGACATGCTGATGAGCCAGCACAGTGCCACGTGGAACTTGTGCGATTCCAACGCATGCCGAAGTGTGATTCACCAGGGTCAGGATTGGCACTTGCGAGCCTGACAAGCTGCAGCCACATATAAGCACTCTACTCCCCACACATACACATTCCAGCCAAGAAGATGGCACTCCAACGAACGGTTCCGAGGTTCGCCAGTGCAGAGCTGGAGACAGTGTTGGATGCCATGGGGGAGAGGTGGGGCACCCTGTTCCCCGGGGTGGGAAGGAGGCTGGCACACGCAAATGTCAACAGGGTCTGGGCGCAGGTGGCAGAGGCCGTGAGTGTCATGGGGACCCACTGCCACTACCGGGCAACAGTGCAGCAAGAAGCTGCACAACCTCCTCAGGACGACCCGGGTGAATCACCACTTCAGAGCCCCTGGCACCACCCCCACCCCACACACCCTCACACCCCTTACCCACCCCACCCCCCACCCCCATGAGGCCCCCACCAGGCGGATCAGTAGGCAGTGCTGGGTGAGGATGGGCAACCTCCCAGGCCAGCCAGGGTGAATCACCACCACCATCATGTCCCTGTCACCCATCCCCGTTCAACGCACTGATAGCCACCCCCTCCCCCCCTCTCCGAGGGCGATCGTACCCCTTCCGCCAACAGGCTGCTCGCCTCCCACCCTGCACTACATGCCAACACCCATACTGCCAGCCATGGCCGGGTGCCCTGCACACACAGGCCACTGGCCGCAGAGCCACCTTGGTGCCCGCATCCAAGTGTCTCACACTGTGCATTATCTGTCTCCCCAGGAGAAGGTGGGCCACAACTGCAGGGGGTGGGAGAAAACCGGTGGGGGTGGGGGTTTGTGGGGTGGGGGGGGGGGGGGGGGGGGGAGAGGTACGCCAAAGTTACGGCCGCTCACTGTCGCAGAGCAGAGGATGATGGACAGGGCAGCATTGTCACAGGCAGCCATGTACCAGGGCACATGGACACTTCTAAAATTAACAGCAAGGAATGTCATATTGTATCAATAAATAAGAAAGTTACGACAATCAATGTTATGGTGCGCCTTTCGTGCTCTGAGGGCATTAACTCTTTAAAGTAAAGTGGTTAACATCTGCTTTCATAGGACAGAAATAAATTTAACAGCAGTCTAAGCCTTTGGCCTGGATTCTCCGCCACCTGCCGCTGGTAAGGGAGATTCCCGATGCAGCCGGGATAAAAACGGGATTGATGTCATGCTCCAAACCCCACTGGCGGCTGGATCGGGGTTCATGCCCGCGGGCTAGCGGGAGGATGCAAATGGGTCCTAATGTCCCTATTTATATCCACTTAGCGGGCCGGGCACCAGAATCTCCGGCCCATGTGATTCTCCAGTGCTCTAAATAGGGAGACCGCCACCCAGAGATCCCCTAAATAAAGGCACTACACAGATTCCCCAGAAAAGAGACCCATGTCTGGAAGCTAGAGAGAAGACTAGACAGAGGCAAGTGAAAACAATTACAGCCGTAACACTCACCCCAGAGGGAGAGCAAAGAATTACACCAAGTGACAGGTAACAAATTACCCCAGTGGAGGGGCATCAAATGACCTCTAAAAAAACTGGAACTTATCGAAAATAAAGAGGAATCAGCAAAAGACTTAAAGCTCCAGTGAAGACATTAAAACAACAAAATGAAATGGCTGACAGCAAACTTGATGAAAAAAGAAGAAAGTTGCAAAGAATTACAAAATGTAGTTAAGAAGAAGGGGAAACATTATGGAATACAATGGAAACTAAGCTGAATTCCATGAAAATGCAACTCGAGAACAAGGACAGGTGCAGTGAAGAATTGAATCAGGAGACGATGAGGCCGAAGAAGGTTATCGCAGAAACTGAGGACTTGTAGAACTGAGATATACCAATGGAGCTGTCAAGTCTCAACAAGCAATCTGAGGAAACTATTCAGAGCCTTCAGAAGGAAGCTTGACAATGAAAAATTTACTGTAAAAACATTTGAATTGACAACAGAATCCACAATTCAGATACAGAAATAAACTCAGATTATGTGCCAGAACAAGGTTTGCTGAAATAGTAACAGTGATGAAAAATCATATGCACCAGTAGGATAAAATGGTCCATGAGAAATTGGCTAAATTGAAACGCTAGAAAGAAAAAAACCAATATCAACGTATCTAAACAAAAAAGCCTTGGGAATTAAGCCTTTGTCGTCCAAGGTGAGCTCTCAATTTTAATATAAGTGCCTAAGAAAGTAATTTAGGAAAAGAAAGTTTTGCGAAGCAAACTAAAACAATGGATGATATTTGAAAGATGAATTAAAGTAGAGAAAGGCATGAAGTTACCTACAGATTACAATATCCTGTTAGCAGAGAAGAAACTTTACCACACGACCCAAGTACCAGAAACACTGAGTACTGCTGCCATTATTTCACACAAGATATATCAAGATGTGGAACACTGCCAAGACTTAAGACAATCTTATTTCCTAAACCAAAGATAGGAAGTAAAAATTGTATTGTGATAGGAAGATAAAATTGTATTGTAAAATTATGTTGGAAGGCAGGAAAGTTTTTTGGAAAAAAGGGGGGATGTGATTGATATGTGCCTTGTAAGGGTTCTTTCTGATAATTCCCTTATTTCCCCTTTCTTTTATTTTTGCCATTGGCATTGTTGATCCATGGATGATTGATGGACATATATCATTTTGTCAAGCAGCAGAGGAATGAGGAGTTCACAAGTTACAGGAGAGAACACTCTGCTAGTCTCTGCTTGTTTGAACAGGAGCTTCAAACTTGTTGCCACCAGAGAGAGCGAAATGGGGTGGGACTCAGTTTGATTGATTGGCTGGTGGCCAATGAATTGGCCCAAAGACCGTACTCTGCCTGGTAACAGGTGGTGATTGGATTTCATCCAAGTAGAATGATTTTCAGAGTCCCAAGGAGCTCAGTTTGACTACTGGCAGCACAGGGACAAGATCCTACTCTCTCTCCTCTGTGTTTTCTCTAGAAAGGCTGTGAGTTCTGAATTCCTGAAGCTGCAGAGAACCTGAATCAATGAATCTACAGGAAAACCATTCCAGGCTGCAGACAAAGAAAATAACCTTCTCTCCCTTTCTCCAGAAAGGCTATGAGTACTGTATTTCAGAAACTACAGAGCCCTGAATGAATGAATGA
The DNA here is from genome assembly GCF_902713615.1 of Scyliorhinus canicula. Classification (NCBI taxonomy): domain Eukaryota; kingdom Metazoa; phylum Chordata; class Chondrichthyes; order Carcharhiniformes; family Scyliorhinidae; genus Scyliorhinus; species Scyliorhinus canicula. Next base: position 107,616,815 of record NC_052163.1, read on the forward strand.
ATCTACAGTAAAACCTTGAACTGAAAGAAAATTTTGGAGAGGATTAAGGTGCTGGAAACGACCATCTGAAACAAAGATTATTTTTCCCTCTTACTTATGATTTGCACCACTCTTGCCCCCCTGTGTCTGATTTCTTGTGTGTGTGTGCAGTGGAGGGGGGGGGGGGAGTGCAAGTTAAAGTGGGGAATTAGGAATTAAATAATAGTTCACAAGATGTATGTTAACCAGGGGCTGGTTTAGCACAGTGGGCTAAGACAGCTGGCTTGTAATGCAGAACAAGACCAACAGCACGGGTTCAATTCCCATTCCAGCCTCCCCGACCAGGTGCTGGAATGTGGCGACAAGGGGCTTTTCACAGTAACTTCATTGAAGCCTACTTGTGACAATAAGTGATTATTATTTGCTGCACATTTCATTACAGTTCTTGGTTGAATAAAAAGTAATTATGTTTACACTTACAAATCAATCTGGTGACTGTAATTACTGGGCAGCCAAGGGTTAAAGATGTTGGGTATTTTTCTATGAATTATTGGTTAATTCACTTGCATTGTGACTGTGGGTGAAGTGGGGTTGGAATTGACCGCGTTCATGGTGCCGTGGTCAATTTGGGGTTCTGGTCTGGGATCTTTCGAATGATAGACGGCCAATGTTTGGTTACAGTATAAATTAAACAAAGACGTCAGGTTTGGAATAATGTAACAGGATGGCTTTGGACACCGCTAAGGGTTTTCTCCAAGTGGATGACTTGTCTCTGGTTTATTTAAAAGAGCTTTGAAAAGACAAGCTAGTCGAATTGTCAGGGGAATTAAAAATAGAGGTATCAACTCGAGTTAGGAAGGTGGAAATAATTGACGCGATTGCTTGACATTTAAATTTCAAAGAGATGCTGGGAACACACGAGAGCCCGCAGAGTAGTGGGCCATCAGGAACATTTTCTGGTAGGGGAAATTGAGCTGGAGAGAATTTAATTGCAGTTTAAGCATGAAAGGGAATTAAAAAAGAATAGAAAAAGAAATGGAGATGCAGCAAAAAGAAATGGGGACGAGGCAAAAAGAAAAAGAAATGGAGATGAAAATGAGGAGTTTAGAATTAGAGGGAGAGAAAAAAGCAAAAGAGAGAGAATTCAAGAATCAGGCACTGGAAGTTAGATGAGAGCTGCCAGAAATTAGAGTGTTTAACCTCAGAACGGAACCCAGTGGATATATGTTTAAATTTATGCAGGCCCATTCAAAACTCCAAAAGGAGGTAGAAACCTTTTTTAAGGCTTTTGAGCTTTTGTGACAGGGCGGGCTCAGGAAGTTTAGGCTTCCCATTCAGAGTGTGTGTCTAAGAATTATTGCAAGGTTAAAAAAAAGGATATTCTGGATGCATATAGGCAAAAGTTTCGGAATTTAAGGAGGCAGCCGGACAGATCATATACCGAATTACAAAGGGTTAAGCTGAGCAATTTTGATAGATGGGTATGAACATTGGGAATTGCAACTACCTATGAGGCTCTGAAAGATATCAGTTTCTTAAAGGAATTTAAGAATTTCCTACCTTCTATAGTAAGAACATTTGTTGAAGAGCAGAGGGTGAAGACTTTTGGGCAAGCAGTAATTTTGGCTGATGATTATGAGCTAATCCATAAATTTATACCTTTTGTTTCATCACCCCCATAATGTTGAAAAGGATAAGAAGTGGGAGAATGAAAGAAAGGAAGATAGCCAAAGTGAAGAATGGATCGCTAGGAATGCCCTGAGATCTCCTCCTTAGATCAGGAACGAAGGAACTGAGGGTAGAGGTGAGACTCTGAAGCCTAGTTGTCACCATTGTAACATGTTCATTTAGCATGTTGGAAGTTGCAAGGAAACCCCATGGAACTGGTGGGAGTTCATCAGGAGGATTTCGAAAAGGGAACAAAAGTGGACAATACAGAGCAGACTATAGCTTTAACTCGACTTAGGAGACCCGAGGGAAACACTGCTGTGGGAGCCGGTGTGAGAAATGAGGTAGATGAGAGGTATGCTGGGATTCTGTCCAAGGGGAAGATCACCCCATTTTCCTCAACTAATGTAGCCAAATCTATAACTATTTTAATGGACACAGGGGGCTACTCAAACTATCTTACTGGAGAAGTATTTGATTTTCTCTCCAGAGAGCTCTATGAAAGCTAAATTATCAGTGAATGTGATAGATGGAGATTATGGGCTGGATTCTCTGATCGGCGACGGCAAAATTGCGTTCGGCGATCGGCCGGAGAATCCCCGTTTACACCGGAATCTGGGGCGGCGCCATTTTTGCGATGCTCCACCCCCTTAAAAACAGCATACTCGGGGAGTACGCCACATGCCGTATAGACAGCCTCAGAACGTCACCTGAGGCCCTCCCCCGATGCTCCGCCCCCGATGGACCAAGACCCGACGGCGTGTGCTCATACCGTTCGGAGGACCTCGCATGGCGGCTGCGGACTGAGTCCAGCGCTGTCACAGTCGGGGGGGGGGGAGAATCCGATCCGCTGGCAGGGAGGGCTTCGGCGGGGGCTGGGGCCTGGTGGGGAGTGGTCCATGGGTTGCGAGGCTCGTTACCGGGGGGGGGGGGGGGGGGGGGGCAGTTTTTGGCAGGCCGGGTCCGCGTGCGGCCGCCAGAGGCCGCTGCCTTGCGCATGCGTAGCCATGAACCCGAATATTCTCCAGCCATATCGGTAGGTAAAGCCTGGGGCTTTATGCTGTGCGGTTGCTAACTACCGACGGACGGAGGATCGGTGCGGGTGTGACACCGACTTTCTGGTTGTAAGACCAGACCAATCCTGCAGACATAGTTGCAGGACCGGAGAATCTAGCCCTATATCTCAGTTCTATTGAACAATGTACAATTGGAGTGTGATTTAGTGTGAGGTCCAGTTGTTGTCAGAGTGGTTAAGAAATCCCCAGTGTAGGGAGTAGATTTACTTTTGAGGAACAATTTGGCAGGAGTGAAGACTGTAGCTTCACCCATGATTACAGAGAGTCCGAGGGAAGTACTGCAGATAGCACATGAGATACCAACTGTAGGGCATGTGGGAATTAGGAAAACCCACTGGGTATCAAATGACTGAAAGAAAGACATGTTGAAAGACATTGAACACATATCAAATGACAATGGGATTGTTGGCCAGGGGTTTGACATTGTGGGCGGAATCCTCCAACCCCCCGGGAATCGGTGGGGGCTGGAATCGTGCCACGCCGGTCGGCGAGCCCCCCCGTGCCAGTCGGCAGGCCCCCCGCGGCGATTCTCCAGCCCACGATGGGCTGAAGTCCCACCGCTGACAGGCCAATCCCGCCGGCGGGAATCAAAACACCTCTGGTGCTGGCGGGATTGGCGGCGCGGGCGGGCTCCGGGGTCCTCGGGGGGGGGCCGCGGGGCAATCTCACCCTGGGGGGGGGGTGCCCCCACGGTGGCCTGGCCCGCAATCGGGGCCCACACCATGGCGGGTGCGGAAGAGACCCCCTCCCCTGCGCATGCGCCGGCATGATGTCAGCAGCCGCTGACGCACCGGCGCATGCGCAGACTTCCGCCGGCCAGCGAAGGCCTTTCGGACCCAGCTGATGTGGCGCCCAAGGCCGTTCGCGCTGGTCGGCGGAGCGGCAACCACTCCTGCGCCGGCCTAGCCCCTCAATGTGAGGGCTTGGCCCCTAAAGGTGCGAAGAATTCCGCACCTTTGGGGAGGCCCGACGCCGGAGTGGTTGATGCCACTCCAATACGCCAGGACCCCCCGCCCCGCCGGGTAGGGGAGAATCCCGGCCTGTATTTGTTATTGTTGATTATTTGTTGGTGGGTATAAATTTGGATGAAAATATGAAAAAGGAGGATAATAAAAATATTTTTTTTAAAATTAAATGACAATGGTTGTGAATCTTGTTCTGCTGATATTGATGAAATTAACTCACAGAAACTTGTCAAAGGTAAAATCTAGTAGAGAAACAGATTCTGAGAATTCCAAGACATAAAGTGACGCTAAGAAAGATGAGTTTGAATCTAATAGTAGTAACAGTGATGACGAGTTGGACGAGATTTCTGAATCTATTCTGAAGCCTGTTCTGATTATGAAGTAATGATAAACAACAGCTATTGAATAGACCTATCTATTCTTGAACAAATAGCAAGTAATTCTTCCTAAGCTAGGAAAGAAGATAGCAAATCAGGAGACAAATGTGAATGGACTTTCCTAAAGGTAATTTGTTAGTCTCTTGCAGTAAACCCATTTCCATCAACTTCAGGTGCAAATATTTCCCAGAGCATGCCTGTTTTGAAGGAAAACATACATAATAGAGGCATCTGCTGTTCAGATTGAGGACAGCAAGGACTGTGAAGTGACACCAAGCAAACAGCTGATTGACCTACATCCTTTTAAAGGTCCACAGTGCCTCTTCAAGGTAAAGGAAGCAAATAGCAAAGGAGATGAAATAATCTGTAATCAATTCCTTTTGGAAATTAAGAGGAAAGTGGATGCAGAACCATGTAATTATTCTGCCACCATAACTGTTAACAAAAACTAGAAGGTTCATGGAGCTGACAATATACCATCCTCTGATTCTGAAAGTAAAGAAGAATAGTTGAGATCTGGAAAGCGCAATTTGTTTCAGTCCGTATTACTAAATAGAGGTAAAGGTTGTAGGTAAGAGGTCTCCGATGAGAGGGCAATAGCTGTAAAAGAAAGAATTTTGCCGTATTAGACTCCGATGAGGGGGCAATAGCTGTAAAAGAAAGAATTTTGCATACAGGCTGACCAACTCTGCAAAGATTGAACCCTCACCTTTACTTGTTGCTGAAAGCAACCACGTGAAGGAAAAGAGAGAATGTAAAGCTGGAAGTTTTGAAGAGTGTTTATTGATTAAAAATGAACCAAATATTTCTCTCAGTATTAACAATACTGCTTGTAATTTAGCTGCAGAAAATCCTAGGAATTTCGATAAATGTTTATTGCACGATCAAGAAAGACTGGCTACATTACAGAGTCAGAAAGCGATAGAAATGAAGACGAAACTCATTCAGGGAGACCTCACTAGCCCAGGGTATCATAACAGCCTGCATGCATTATAATGTAAGATACTCAGCAGAGTAAGGGTTAATGTGGGACTGCAGAATGGTGCCACCCACAGTACGATGTAAGTCGTCACCTGGCCTGAAAACAGTCTAGAACAGGGGTGGGCAAACTTTTCCGTGCAAGGGCCACATTCATAAATTCACAATTTTAAAGGGCCGCATAGTATATTAAGTAAAATAATTACTTCACCCGGTTATGATTCTGGGCGCCTCTTATAGAACATAGAACATAGAACAGTACAGCACAGAACAGGCCCTTCGGCCCTCGATGTTGTGCCGAGCAATGATCACCCTACTCAAGTCAACGTATCCACCCTATAACAGTAAGTAACCCAACAGCCCCCCCCCCCCCCCATTAACCTTAAAAAAAAAAAAAAATTTTAAATAAAAATTAAAAAAAAAAAAATTTTATGACTTGGTGGGCCGCATAAAGACCTTTGGTGGGCCGCATGCGGCCCGCGGGCCATAGTTTGCCCACCCCTGGTCTAGAAGAACACTCTGTAAGCAGCAAGCCTGCATGGTGGAACACCAACATCATCCATGACAATACCTTGGAACTGTGAATAGTTAAAGCCTAACAATAGACGTATTTATGTTTACGCACACAAGCCTCAAGATCTCATCAATGAGACACCACCTCTGCAGCACAAATAAAACATTTATGACAAAGGTGCTTTCTAAATATGGATCATTGTTGGAGTTGTAAATGGTTTGAGCTATTTTAGTATAATAATGCACAGTGCAATTCAGGAGAGGACTGATCAGAGCAGCAGTGAACTTAACAATAGCAATTAATATCATTTTCTAGTGTTGCTCCTCTGACCTCTCATTCCTGTATCTATAAATGGTCTTCATCACGTCGAAATGTTTCAAAGCATTTTATACTGCTATGTGTTCTTGCTGTTTTTTTGGATGTTAATAATGTTCAGATGTTAATAATCACACTTTAAGCTTGTAAGGATCAGAAACTCTTTGGGCGTGGTTTTCCAGTCACACCTACCCCGAGGCTCGGAATTCCCATTTTAAGATCAATAGGCCTTTAGATGAAATTTCAAACTTTCCTTCCCACCCGCGGTGATTCTTGTGAGGGACGGGACTGGAAAATTTACCTTTCTATGTTTAATTTGGCCCTGGTTCAAAAGAAAAACCGGAACGAACTGGTTATGTATGCATCATTTCATTCTCTAGTGCAGCTGTGAAATGTTGTCCTCTGGAATACTTACTCCTAACGCATTAGTTCCTGGCTATTTATAGATATTTACAGATAATACAGCAATATATAAAAAATACATTTGAGGAAAGACAATTATTTTATAGGCAAATGTTGCCTCAAACCAAACAAATCCTCCCCACATGCTCCTCCTCCAAACTGCATTAAGTTTGAGATCCATTGCTTCATCTCAATGACAATTAATTTCTCACTCAAATCTCAGGGCAATGTGCTTATCTTCCTCAATCTTTCCTCAACACTGCAATTTTCAGCCTTTTAAACCCCATATTTGGTGATGTCTGGTGACCGTTTCTTCATTTAGCTTACCTTACATTGTGCTCTTGCCAACCTTGGGGTTCTATAATATTGCTTCATTCTGACCTCTCTCTCTCTCAAAAAGAAATCCCTCAAATATCTCGGGCTTTTGAAACCATTATTTCACCGTGCAGCCTAAAGAAGGTATCCTGCATACCTTTTTAATTTGGAGTTTGTCATTTTACCATAATGTCTGCCCTCTTGACAAAATGTTGACCTGTTTTTTCAGAATTATATTTACATGGGAGCTAGAAATTAGAATAATACACAATTGATACACAATAATAAAAAAAGCATGCTTCCCATTAAAGTTAAATTTTTGTTTATTTCAGAGATTATAATCATACTTCTTTGCGATCATTAGTCGAAAAATAAATCGAATTTGTGAAGTGAAGTTATTTTTCAGCATTGAACTCACAAGATGCATATTAGGCTTTTGTTTGTTTGTTGGAAGTGTGTTTATTTGACCTCTGACCTGGCTATTTAGTCAGTGATACTTGTGGTATTTAAATCATATCCAGGCAGGATCTCCTTGAAACTCACCTTGCTCATCAATATGAGTCGCCCAGTCCTCTTTTGAGCTTTGCTACTGATAGTTGTCTGGATTATCTCAAACTCTCGTCATCTGCATTTAAAAAGGATTCTTTTGCATAGATTTTTAAACATAGTCACGGTTCCTTGCCTTATTTCTTCAGCACATTTCATTGAATCAAACGCGAGCTGGGTCAGTTGTTCTACGTGGCTGGAACAAATGATTCAAACATTTACTTTGTTTGCATGTTTGACGACTTCCATCAAACAAATTTCTCACTGGAAAGGAAGGTGCTTTCCTGAATCCATTCTCCATCTTGATATTAGTGGTCACATCCGCTTCATATCCTGGTGTCATGAACATTGCCCCAGCTATTTCTATCTACACTTGTGTGTTGTATCAGTTGGATTGCCTGGTGTTCCACTGAGTTGCAACTAATAGTGCTGCAGCACCATGTCAAATTCTAGCAGGATCACACATTAATATCAATTTAAGCAAATTGCTCCTTACGACTTTTATGGACTGGCCTCCATATTCTAGCAGTGAAATAATTCTATTTAATAATCCCTCACATTTTGTAGCACTTCAATTGGCTTGGAAAGTTTTTTTTGGTGTGATTGAAGATAGTAAGAATTCTGCCACGTTCTGGACTGATGTAGATTAAAAGGATTAATCAATATACAAGCTGGAATATATATGTAATTGAAATGCTGCTTTGTTGTCTTTACTGGCATTTAAATCACACAATGCCCGAGTCCGAAAACTAAACGCCATTTTAACGAAGGTAAATCCAATCCAAACAGGTTTTTGATCTATAGAGTTGTAAAGGTTTTGAAAAGTCTCGATCTTGCCATTAAGCAGATGACATTGAAAGGGGTCTGATTTTAGCAATCTTGACCCCAGTGTCAACAACGTGAAATAGTTTAAAACTTTTGATCTCTCATAAAATTCCAGGTAACAATCCTGATTAAGTCATGTCATTAGATAACAGACTATAAAACGGGATACTATCAACAAAATAATTAATTTACTATGTCAGAGATTCGAATGGGGATGCTACAAATTAGTTGAAAATATTCTATTTTTAGAGTAAGGAACCAATTTGCAAACAATGGTGGTGTTTAACTTTTGGTAGCATTTTTATTGTGCATTTGCTGTTGGGTACAATTTCTGAAGCAGAAGAGTAGGTCTGTGAAGAGCAATCAATATCATAGGTTCCATAGTCATGATGTAGCTGCTCGTCATATTTGTGGGTAGAAAGAGCAGGATATTGTATTTATAAAAATACGCTGATTCTCTCTGTCAAATTATATTTTGTGGTGTTGTGTACATGCATGCAATTTCTTGCAACAAGAAATGTATGCAATGTTGGTGATGTAGATTTTTTTTCTTGAATAACCACAGCATTGATTTAGGAACGTGCTCTTTACATGTACTGTTGCTGCAAATGTTGGGCAGATATCGATCAGTCTGTCTTGCTGTTATGGTTTCAGCTATGAGGGGGGAAAGAAAGAGAGGAAAGAGCACTATTTGAAATATGCATTTTAAAAAATTTATACTCCAATATTTCCGACTGTCATTTTTGATCGTATTCATTTGGAACCTCCCCACATTCTGGCGGAGGTGAAGCAATCATTGAATGTTCACGTTAACCGTATTTTTGTTTCTTTTCAGCAAAAATCTTAAAGAATTTTCTCCATTTTGTTATATGTGATTTGGACCTGTTAATACTCAAACAAAAACGCAAGATATTGAGATAATTAGAAACATTAATTAATGTCAGTTAGAGAGCAATGGTTCCACCTTAAATACAGACTGGAGGGAAGAGTTAAGTTACAGATGCAGAATTTTTGTTATGCTCAGTCTTTCTTTTAAAGAGATTGATTAGTGGGCCATGAGAAGCAATGTGATAGAACAGAGAAAAGAGAGAACAGAGAACATACAGTGCCGGCAGAGGCCATTCAGCCCATCGTGTTTGCACCGACCCACTTAAGCCCTCACTTCCACCCTATCCCCGTAACCCAATAACCCCTCCTAACCTAGCTGGACACCAAGGGCAATTTAGCATGGTCAATCCACCTAACCTGCACGTCTTTCGACTGTGGGAAGAAACCGGAGCACCCGGAGGAAACCCACGCAGATACGGAGAGAACATGCAGACTCCGCACAGACAGTATCTCAGCGGGGAATCCAAACCTGAGACCCTGGCGCTGTGAAGCCACAGTGCTAGCCACTGTGCTACCGTGCTGCCCACTGTGCAACCGTGCTGATATTTTGTATATGCACCCTATTATTTCAACGATGCAAACCCACGTTCATTTGCTTCCCGGATACCAAGGCCCTGTCATATGCTTGTTGGATTGTCTGCTTGCTTTCCTGCAACTAATAACACTGCATTTGTTGATCCACTGTTTCAGGAACTGTGCTTGTTACCCCAGGTGCCTGTCAATCCCAGTGTCATTTTTTATGTAACCATGATCATTGTATCCCTCCATTTTGCTAATCCCACAGAGTTTCCAATTGGAAGATGAGGCTACATTGTGAAACCTCTGAGCATTGCAGTAACTCTGCAAACAGTCCTAAAACAATAGGTTCTATTTTGATTTTATTCGTTACATGTTTCTGGACATGCCTTAAAAAAATACAAGGTATAATCTTTTGCTGCAGTCAAGTAAGAGGCAGATATGTAAATATATTAAAAACTCCAAACATCATCCAGCAGGAAAAGAGTTAAAAAGTGGTTCAATAAAAGCTGAAAACATACATGCAAGCTTGGAGTCTGCTACTCACGTGAACATTTTACAACCTAACTGTGCTGAGATATTGGAAATATTTGAAATAAACAATAAAGAGAAAATTCTCATATGGAAGACGTTCAAATGCTGAAGGGAAGTCGTGTGATTTACGTCCATTAATAACTGTGGCGCTCTGAAGATTTATAAATCATAAATTGGGATAGATTTGAAATGATTCTGGCTTGAAACAGACAACCTCAAGGACAGTCATTGCTCCATCTTCAATCTGCGTAACCTGATAATTAGAAGAAAAAAAGTCAATAACAATTACACATAACAGCCACTTGCCAGAATTGACACAAATTATTTTAATTTTATGTTGTTATTGATGATCACGTATTACGTGAGCCCCCCTTATCATTTCTGCTTCCACTGATTGTGATTTTTTTCAAATTTTTTATATAAACTTCAGTGCCTCTCCACTTATCTCACACGCAAAATCTGACTGAGGACAAAGATCTATAGAAGAAACGGCTCACCCTTCTTTGATCCCTTTTTGCACCATCAAACAGCCGTGCTTGCCTTGAATATCATGCACCTGAACACATTATCTCACCTGCCTCTCTCTCTGCTGATTAATTCATTGAGTACTGCAATATTGTATCAAACTCAAAGTACATCACAAAAAAGATGTGTCCTCCTGAGAACGCTTCAAATAAAATAAAGATACATTGCTGCTCTGGACAATTCTTGAGCTCTCGCTTAGACACTTCAAGCACCCAAAATGTTCTAAAGTTATTTTCCGGGTATTGAAAGATAATTAGCAGTTGAAAGCTTTCGTACCTGTGATTATGTTGTGCAGATGCCTCCCTTTTGCTGTCACATAAAACATTCAGTGTCACCCATCTCATCCCTGCCTGTGCATTTTTGTTTTCAAGTTGTATAAGTACATATCTGCAGCCCGTTCTTTAGTTCCTCTCAGTTCCTGGGGGACGGACTCTCGTAATTTCTATAATTTGAGGTGTAGCAGATGCACAGGTAATCATCCCAAACATTGTTCCGGGCTAAACAGAACATAACGAACAAAATATTACTCATATAGTAAAATGTATGCATAACATCCTTAACAATGAAAGCATCAGAAATGCACACAGTTTATTTACAGTAGAATGGATTTTCTTACAACTGCCAACCTGATTGTTACAGTAAGTTGGCCAAAGATTCTGGGAATTAAAATTAACAACAGGTTATTTATGTCAATAGAGCTGAGAAATCTTGTCACATTACTGGATAAATATTTTTCTGGAGACATTTTTTTTAAAAAAGAGGTGGATCTAAGGTGGATCTATTCCACATTGCAGGAGCCCACTCTGCAGCGCGATACATGCTGCTCCGAAGGTTTAAGTGTTGTCGCGTGCGATGTTGCGCTGCACCACTTCCAGCAGCCATTTTCATGGGACAAGCTATAAAAAGGATCCAGTCCATTCCTATTTAAACATTGCAGTTTTTCCACATTCCTCTCAGTTCTGCACAGACAAAGTAAATCTGCTCGATGAAATGGCTGAGAACCAATAATATAGAATTAGTTTGATTTTCAATGCGTTCTAATTACAGTCTTTCATCTATCAGGATCCAAGTGACTAGTTTTCATTGGAATCCTGACGGCTGGATTCACTCATGAGGACGAACAGATAAAAAGTAAATTACTGCGGATTTGAAGTGAAACGAGAAAATGTCAGAAACCCACAGAGCACCAGGCAGCAACTGTGGAGAAAGCAACAAGCTTCTGCCACTGGCAGATTCATAGCTGATGAATGTTAGGGGGTGGGATTTTCCAGGCCTTTGCGCCGGAGGGGCCTTCCAATTCCATGAAAACCGAAGATCCTGCCAGCAGCCAGTGGCAAGCTGTCTCGCCCACCAATAACAGCCGGAAAATACAGCTCATTATACATTCAAAAGTAAAGGGCAGCACGGTAGCATTGTGGATAGCACAATTGCTTCACAGCTCCAGGGTCCCAGGTTCGATTCCGGCTTGGGTCACTGTCTGTGCGGAGTCTGCACATCCTCCCCGTGTGTGCGTGGGTTTCCTCCGGGTGCTCCACAGTCCAAAGATGTGCAGGTTAGGTGGATTGGCCATGATAAATTGCCCTTAGTGTCCAAAATTGCCCCTAGTGTTGGGTGGGGTTGCTGGGTTATGGAGATAGGGTTGAGGCGTTGACCTTTGGTAGGGTGCTCTTTCCAGGGCCCGGTGCAGACCCGATGGGCCGAGTGGCCTCCTTCCGCAATGTAAATTCTATGAATTCTATTCCCAACATTGTGAAAGTTATTTTAAAAATATGAAGTACTAAGTTTGAAAACATGATAATCTATCATTAAGATACACATGAGAGGGAGGTAGTAGCGTAGTGGTATTGTCACTAGTATTCCAGAGACCCAGAGTAATGCTCTGGGGAACAGGATTCAAATCACACCACGGCAGATGGCGAAGTTTGAATTAAATACAAATCTGGAATTAAAAGTCTAATGATGACCAAGAAACCATTATCGATGGTCGTAAAAACCTATGTTGTTCTGTAATGTCCTTTAGGGAAGGAAATCTGCCATCCTTACTTGGTCGGGGGTACATGTGACTCAATGTTCACCTGCAATCGGCAGGGCGGGCCGTAACGGTGCCAAGAGTGGCGTGAACAACTCCGGTGTCGAGCTGCCTGGAAGGTGCGGCATCCTCCGCATTTCCGGGGGCTAGGCCAGCGCTGGAGTGGTTGCCGCTGTGCCAACCGGCACTGAAGGGCCTCCGCCGGCCGGCGCGAGTTGACGCATGCGCAGGAGCACCTGCGTGTTCTGGCACATGTGCAGAACCGTTGGCGTGATTCCTGCGCATGTACAGGGGGTTTCTTCTCCGCGCCGGCCATCACGGAGCCTTCCACAGGCCGGCGCGGAGAAGAAAGAGTGCCCCCACGGCACAGGCCCGCCTGCAGATCGGTGGGCCCCGATCACGGGCCAGGCCACCGTGGCCCCCCCCCCCCCACTCCGGGACCAGATCCCCCCCCCCCCCCCGTGCTCCCCTGAGGACTCTGCAGTCCACCCCCCAAACCAGGTCCTGCCGGGATGGAGAATCGGCGGGGAGGGGGGGGCGCTGCCAACAGCCCCCGACTGACGCAGCGTGATCTCCGCCCCCGCCAAAAAAACAGTTCGGCACCGCCGTCGGAGCGGCGGGGCGGGATTCACGCCGCTGCCTGGCAATTCTCCGACCTGGCGTGGGGTCGGAGAATCCCGCCCCAGATTTCCAATGTGGTTGACTCTTAAATGCCCTCAGGAATGGGCAATAAAAACACGACCCACATCCCACGAAGGTAAAAAAAGGGAGTTTTGGGACTGGATCTTTGAGCAAATTGCATAAGATGAGTTTTGCATGGTATAATAACTAATTCAAATGAAGAGATGTTTTGCATCTTAAAGCAATATGTTTACAAGCACCAAAATACATTGTTGAAATGAATGTGTATTGACCAAATACTTCGAAGAATAATCGTTTTTTATCACTAATGACTAATTATGGCAAATACCCCCTCTAGCTTAACGACCCTGGAATGGTATATGTATTTTTGAAAGAAATTAAAGCGACTTATTGAGATGAAATAGAAACATTCCAATGGTAGGTGACTTTTTTTCAAATATCAACACCATTCCCTTTACTCCTTCATCCATATGCATACAGTGAAAAGAAGTGTCCTAAAAATTGAACCCTGGAAGATCTATTTATGTCTAACAATTCTGTGAAGCTGTCCTTAACTCTCATTTCCAATTCCCTCCCTTCTAACCAATTTTAATCCATTTTGTTGCTCTTTCCATAATTCAGTACTCCTTAATGGGAACATAGGAACATAGGAATTAGGAGCAGAAGGAGGTACATTAGCCCTTCGAGCCTGCTCGGCCATTCAATCAGATTAGGGTTAGGGTTAGGCTGATCTCTTCCTGGTCTCAACCCATCTCCCTACGTGTTTCCCTTGTCCCTTTAACCCATTTGTTTGTATCAGAAATATATCTGTCTCCTTCTTGAAACCATTTAATGACTCAGATTCCACCGCACTATGAGGCATTGAGTTCCACAAATTCACCACCCTCTGCGAGAAGTAGTTCCTCCTCGTCTCAGTTCTAAATCTGCCACCTCTCAACCTATATCTGTGACCTCTTGTTCTAAATTGTCCTACAAGGAGGATCATTTGGTCTACTTTCACTTTATCAATCCCTTTTACTATTTTATATACCTCGATCAGCTCCCCTCTCATCCTTCTAAACTCCACCGAGTATGAGCTCAAACTGTTTAATCGCTCCTCATACATCAACCCTTTCATCCTCGGAATCAATCTGGTGAATCTTCTGCAAACTACTTCCAATGCCACCACATCAAATAAGGAGGGCAAAACTGGACACAATGCTCCAGATGCGGTGTCACCAATACCCTATACAATTGCAACAACACTTCTCTACTTTTACACTCCAGCCCTTTTGCAATAAACGCTAACATTCCAGTTGCCTTTTTAATTACATGCTGTACCTGCATAACGACTTTCTGCAATTCATGAACAAAGACCCTAATCCCTCTCCCCAGACGCATTTTGAATCTGCTTTCCATTTAGATAATAATTTTCCTTTCTGTTTTTTGGCCAAAATAGATAACCTCACACTTATCTACATTAAACTCCATCTTCCAAATTGTGGACCAATCTCCTTGTCTATCTGTGTCCATCTGTAAAATCTTTATCTCCTCTGCACAGTCTGCTTTCCCATCTATTTTAGTATCATCCGCAAATTTTGCTATGTTACACTCTGTCCCTGCTTGCAGACCATTTATATAGATGGGGAACAGTTGAGGTCTCAGGACTGACCCCTGCGGCACCCCACTAGTTACAGTTCACCAGCCAGAGAAGGACCCATTTATCCCGACCCTCTACTTTCCATCACTCAGCCAATCCTCAATCCAATCCTGTACTCTACCCTCAATCCCCTGCGATCTCATCTTCTGCATCGGTCTTTCATGCAGCATCTTGTCAAACGCAATCTTTCTAGTAGCGCTCTTGTCAACGGCTCCCTGAACATCTACATACTCAGCATTCTTCCCATTCACGATCTCAGTCACCGGAAGAAACTCATCACATTTGTGAAGTATTATCACCCTTTGTGAAATCGGTGTAACCTTCTTCAAATTATTTTCTTCCCTCTCGATGTCAAATAGGAAAGGAAGAAGAATTTTAATTCATATAGCACTTTTCATCTTCTCAGTATATTTCACAGCACTTCATAGCCAGTAAATATTTTTGAAGTATAGCAAGATAGGAAAACACACCTGCAAATTTGGATTGGATTGGATTGGATCTGTTTATTGTCACGTGTACCGAGGTACAGTGAAAAGTATTTTTCTGCAAGCAGCTCAACAGATCATTCAGTACATGGATCCTTGATTATGCTGCCCGCTTTCCCCTGGCAGCGGGAGGTGTAGATGGAGTCCATGGATGGGAGGCAGGTTCGTGTGATGGACTGGGCGGTATTCACGACTCTCTGAAGTTCCTTGCGGACCTGGGCCGAGCAGTTGCCATACCAGGCTGTGATGCAGCCCGATAGGATGCTTTCTATATTGCATCTGTAAAAGTTGGTAAGGGTTAATGTGGACATGCCAAATTTCCTTAGTTTCTTGAGGAAGTATAGGCGCTGTTGTGCTTTCTTGGTGATAGCGTCGACGTGAGTGGACCAGGACAGATTTTTGGTGATGTGCACCCCATGGAATTTGAAACTGCTAACCATCTCCACCTCGGCCCCGTTGATGCTGACAGGGGTGGGTACAGTACTTTGCTTCCTGAAGTTGATGACTAGCTCTTTAGTTTTGCTGGCATTGAGGGAGAGATTGCTGTCGTTACACCACTCCACTAGGTTCTCTATCTCCCTCCTGTATTCGGACTCGTCGTTATTCGAGATCCGGCCCACTATGGTCGTATCGTCAGCAAAATTTGTTCCCAACAAGCCCCACAAACAAGAATGGGATAAACGGCCAGATAATCTATTTTAGTAATATTGTCGAGGGAGGAATGTTGGCCAGGGTATCAGGAGAAATCCCTCTACTCAAGGTATTTTCTGTCCACCTGAGGGGGCTGATGGGTATAACATTGTAACATTGTAATTGAAAGACGGTACCTTGGACAGTGCAGCACCCCCACAGTGCTGTAATGAATAGTCAGCCTAGATTGTGTGTCTTTAACGCTGAGTGAGACAATTTTGTGGTACCAGCCCCTTTTAAACTTGACAAATGAGCTAAGGGACACCATACAGGCAACCAATTGAGACCTTATGGTCAGAATAGGACAGCTGCCAGCAAGGTATTTCTTATTGAGATATCTGTGGGTGGGAGTTTGAGGAGAGGAGCAGCCAGATTGTTTTGGGGGCATTCCTGTTCCCCTGGGGCCCACAAAGCGACACTTAACTTTGGAAAGCCTCCTGGATTCCATCTGCCATGCGACTGGTTAGGTGCAGGCACAACCAGTTCCCACATAAAATGGCAATCAGCATCCAATTTATATGAGAGGACCCAAATACCCACATTAAAATGGGCAATTCACCTAAAGTGATTGGATGTTGGATGCTTTGGACATCCGATAATAAGTCCTTTGGTAAAAATAGACTTGGCATATGGCCGCTGGTAATGGGTCACTCATACTGCCAATCTCTTGTTGTGACCATCACCACCCCATTAGCATTGGCTGTAGATATTGAAATGTGACACCGATATTTCCTGAGATGCCAATATATTCAACGGGCATGTAGTCACATTGATTCATGGAAACAGTTGGCAAATTTGGGGGACTCTGGCTACAACAGGACTGCTCCTATTAAAGAGTTTTTAAAATTAAATGAAAACATGACTACTGGAAATCCGAAATGATGGCAGAAAATACAATATTCTGACCAAGTGTTCCCCTTGATGTATTATCCAAGTTTTCTGTCTCAGATGCTGAGGGACTTGTGGATGTCCACCATTTTATCACTTTTTATACAGTTGTTTCTCTGTTTTTGTTATCACGATGAGGGAGACTATACCAAAGTCAATCATTTAAATTTTGCTCTTGGCTTGCTTCAGCTTATGTATAGATGACATCCACTCAGTATCAGGATTTAAGAGTTTAGTGTGCCTTCTGTTCAATCTTATCGAATATGATGACGCAATATATTGAAGCTGCACAATTCGCTTGATCAATTATTTGCCGATATCTGTGCAGAAGGAATAAGGATCTTTTGTCTGTGCAGATGCCGTGTAGACTGTACTGCAACATACCCTTTATTTTAAAGCAAATATCTGTTGAAAATTGCCAAGTGTGGTTCAGCTAATAGCAACAACCTATATATAGGTTGCAGCAAAGTACCTCTTGAGCTGCAGTACCATGCTCTTTGCCTCTTCCCTTTGAGTGATCAATACTATTTCAGATCTATGTGGAACGTTATGAAAAAAAACATGAAGCAAATGCACCTCAGTGCTGGTTTTAACACCGATTACTGTCTGTTGCAGTACTCCAAACATCTTAATGCTTCTCCCTTAAAAATGTAACTTCCAGTCAATTTTTAATATTGAGTAGTAGAAGTTAAAACCAAAAGGAATGCACCAAAGCACAGAATATTTTCTCCATTACATAATACACACGCTGGGCACCAAAGGCTAATTTATAATAATTAAAACCAACACATTGAAATTCAGGTATATCCAACTATTCCTGCGCTGCTGGCTATTTGAATGTGCTGTGCCTCAGGACTTTCATCACACTGCTGTTATATCGCCCTCCAGACATGTAATGTGAAAATAATATCATGACCTTCAAAAGAACATAGCACTGGGCGATAGGAAGTTCCGCATCCATTTGGGAGTAAGATGGTAGTGCTAAGATTGACATCCATATTATGTACACATTAACAAGTAGATCGCAGATGCATGCATAAACTGACTGAATTTCCTTCATGCGATTTATACCTTCAAAACTCACAGACTTGTTACAGTCTTGTAACTTACTGTATCTTCTCCAAATTCTCTTACTTAATTTTTTTTAAGTCCGTCCATGGGACGTGGGTGTCGCAAGCTGTGCCAGTATTTATTGCCATTCCCTAATTGCCCTTGACAGGCAGTTAACAGTCAGTCACATTGCACATGTAGGCCAGACCAGGTAAGGATGGCAGATTTCCTTCCCTAAAGGACTTCATGAGGGGTTTTTACAACAGTGTTTTCATGGTCATCACGCGACATTTAATTCCAGATTTTTAAAAATTGAATTCAAATTCCACATCTGCGGTGGTGGGATTTGAACCTGGCACCCTAGCGTCCTCTGGATCTCCGGATCACTAGTCCAGTGTCAATATCACTACGCCAACACCTCCCCATTGTTAAATCACGCATCATTTTACATGGTTTAGCACAGGGCTAAATAGCTGGCTTTTAAAGCAGACCAAGGCAGGCCAGCAGCACGGTTCAATTCCCGTACCTGCCTCCCCGAACAGGCGCTGGAATGTGGCGACTAGGGGCTTTTCACAGTAACTTCATTTGAAGCCTACTTGTGACAATAAACGATTTTCATTTCATGCTAATGCTCCAACGGGGCTTCAAATGGAAAGATCATTTAGATCCGAAACGTCAACTTTGTTTCTCTCTCCACAGATGCTGCCATACCTGCTGAGTTTATCCAACACTTTCTGTTTGTACCTCAGTTTTCCAGCACCTGCAATATTTTATTTTCATTGAAATGATACATCATGTGTGGTAACCACTATGCTACCGTGCTGCCCATCTTGTAGATTAGTTTTCGCTTCACTCTATTTATCTCCTTTTCGACCAACAAATGTTTGTCGCACTTGGCCTTCATCAGTGCAAACACCAGGAGCAGGATTGTCTGACCCCGCGCCAGGTCGGAGAATCGTCGATCATGCCGATTTTTCACGCGCCGCTGGTCCAACATCGTTCCCCCCATTCTCCCACCTGGTGTCCCGTTGATTCTGCGGCCCGGATGGGCCGATGTTCCGACTGCGTGACCCCAGGTCACGCCTGCGCCATCATACCTGCAAATAAAAATCGTCAGTCAGTCATGCTGGCTGAAGGTACGGGAGAGGAGGTGAGCGGCCAGCGTATTGCTCTCGTGACACTCTCGGGATGGTCATGGACGGGGCTGCGGCCGAGGGGGGGGGGGACCCTCCATGTTCTGGGGGGGGGGGGGGCTGGGCCTCTATGCTGGAGGAGGCGGGTGCTCCATGTTGTGGAGGGGGGGAGGCTGGGCCTCTATGCTGGAGGAGGCGGGTCCTCCATGTTCTGGGGGGGGGGCTGGGCCTCTATGCTGGAGGAGGCGGGTGCTCCATGTTGTGGGGGATCTGGGCCGCTATGCTGGGGGGAGGCTGGGCCTCTATGTTCGGGAGGGCGGGTTGGGCCTCAATGCTGTGGGGGCGGGGGTTCTATGCTCGTGGGGGCGGGGGCTGAGCCTCTATGCTTGGGAGTGCAGTGCCTCTATGTTCGGGGGGGGCTGGGCCTCTAAGCTGAGGGGGCAGGGCCTCAATGCTCGGGGGGGGTGGGGGCTGAGCCTTTATGTTGGGTGTGCAGGGCCTCTATGCTCGGGGGGGGGGGGCTGGGCCTCCATGTTCGGGAAAGGGGGACGGGGGGGGGGGGGACGGGGGGGGCGTGTGGACGACATGCCAGTCGCCATGCCAGTGCAGGGCGTTGCCAGAGCCACTGTCGCCAGAACAGCGGCCAGGCTGATGGGCACCGGTCCCGGGCGCTGTCCGCCCGCACGGCCCTGGGCTTTGCCCATGTGGGGGCACCCCACAAGGGGCAGACCTTCCAGCAGCCGGCATCCATCTGTGGCAAGGGGCGGGTCCGCACCCTGTCATCCCCCAGTGAGGGCATAGCCATCTAACGATGGCTCTATTACGAGGGACGTGCAATACTGGGCAGAGGACGGAGGGTGTGGCCAGGGGTCTGGGTGCATACGTGGCTGTGGTGCAATCAGCAAACCGTGGCAGACATGTACCATTCAGAGAGGGTCGGCCGCCTCGTTGTTGTCTACTGCATCCTCCACAATATTGCCCAGCAGAGGGGCAATGTGCTAGAGGAGGAGGAGGAGGGGGCAGAGGGGGAGGCCGCGGGAGGGGATGCCTCTCCAGATGAGGTAGATGGGGAAGAGGGTGGCAGCAGACGCGACATGGGGGCGGGTTATGGCTGGGAGGCTGCACGACGCCATCGGCTTGGCAGCACGCACGTGAGGCATTAATAGCTGCACGTTTCACCAACTAGGGGGGTAGGGGCTCTCTGAGCAGGGGCACTGGCACCACCATACCGCCCACTTCACCACACAGCACCCTCACCTCCCACACCACCCGGCTACCTTACCTGCCACACACCACATGCACAGCACCCTCCAACTGCAGAACAACGGGCTGGTCTCACATGATTTCCTGTGGAAGCGGGTGTGTTCAATGCCATGAAGGATGATGACAACCCGCTCTGCGATGAGCTGTAAGCTCCATATTGTTAGCCAATGTCTGACTCATGGCCACAGCTACACCCTCCACATGGGTGGTCCCTGTACGCGTAACGCACAGTCCCATGGACATGTTGGGCAGCTGTCGGCGGGGTGCCGTGTACGGCGGGAGGAATCTTTACACCCACCTGGGCTCACCGTTCCACCGACCTTCGAACACAGTGCCAATCAGTTAAGCTCACTACCCCGCGGCCACCGGACATAGGACAGAGGCATCTTGCATTGCTGTAACAGTGAGTTTAATTGTAACGGTAACATACAAATGCCCTAGCCCCTATCACTATACTGTGACCTGCACCCGTGCAACTTACTAGCTGTCAAACCTCTTGGCCATACGGGCCCTACCACTACGTCTAGATGTTTCCCCAGACGGTACAGCAGGAGTGGAGGCGGACTGCTGAGACTCTGGCTCCCCGTTGGCGTGCGTTTCCTGGGGTGGCCCAGCCTGGATGGGCCAGGCTGCCCGGCGGGCGTGCTGGATGGCATAGTACCACCCTGTTCTGCCCACTGCCCACCAGATCTGCCAGGAATGGGACGGGGGGGGGGAGTCCGAGGATCCGCGATGTTCCGGGACCTCCCTTGCAGGAGTCACCAGGACGGGCCCCGGAACCTCCTCCTCCCTCGGGGTGCCCGGTGGCCCCCAGGTCTCTCCATAGGATGGGGGGTGCGAGTGGAGACAAGCCCTGAGGCACCCCCGATACCTGGCGCTGCCAGTGCTGGAGGCCCGTTGCGGTATCAACCAGGGTCTGAATGTTAGCAGTGATGGAGCTCAGGGGGTGGGCCATTCCTGTCTGGGATGCGCCACCTCCCTCTGGGCTTGTGCAACGCCATCCAGCATCTGGGCAAGGCCGCCAATGTTCTCAGAGATGGCCTGCTGAGACTGAGCCATCACCTGGGCAATGCCGCTGCTGCTTTCAGCGATGGTCTGCTGAGACCGGGCCAGACTGTGGAGTATGGCTGAGATGTCCAGTTGGATCTGGCGCATGGCTGCCTGTGAGAGGGCAGCCCTGTCCTGGGCCACGAATGGCGCATGCACATGAAGCCCCACACCTTGCATAACCTGACTCATGGCCAAAACCGTTGCACCCATTGCCTCCACCGCGGACGCCACCCGTGCGGCCTGGTGGCAGCCATGACTGGCACCACTCTGTGGCGCTAACAATTGCACACAAAGACTCGAATCGGTACAAGAGAGGCTTTATTACAGTGAGATGCTATTCCTTCGGCTGCAGCTGTAGAATGGCATCTCAGGGAAACTTATGAATATTTATACTGCTCCCTGTGGGCGGAGCTAGCCAGCAGGGGCTTACCGGAAAACCTGTAATACACGTACTGTTGTACATCCCCTAATGCAAGCACACACATATATACAGTGGTAGATCACCACATTCACCCCCTGTAAAACATGAGTCCGGCGGGGTTGACGTGAAACTATAATACATAAACGTGATCTATCTACAGAGGGGGGGTGGGGGGGGGGGAAGAAGTACCAAGTGTCCATTGGGCAACCCGGTGCCCGTCACAGGTTGAGTCGGACCGGCGGTTGGAATTTCCGTTGTGAGCGACGCGGCAGTGATGGCGACGTTTCCACAGGCGGTGTCGGCGTCGACGGCGTAGGTGCTGGTGGTGTTGGAGCTGGCGGTGTTGGTGCTGGCCAGTGGCTGGATGACTCCGGGAGCGAGCCGAAATCTTCCATGTCCTCCAGTGTGGGCAGGGGAATGAGGGATGGACCAGGTGGGTCTGAAGTCGGGGGCGCCGGGGAAATGGAGGTTGGCGCGTGGGTAGGGAGGAGTGTGGGCAAGGGATCGGCA
Organism: Scyliorhinus canicula; assembly: GCF_902713615.1. NCBI lineage: Eukaryota > Metazoa > Chordata > Chondrichthyes > Carcharhiniformes > Scyliorhinidae > Scyliorhinus > Scyliorhinus canicula. The sequence continues at coordinate 107,639,038 of NC_052163.1, forward strand.
CCCAAGGGAGCCAGGTCCCTGAGCGAGACTGTATCCTGGCGGCCATCGGGGGAACTCCACGTAGGCATATTGAGGGTTCACGTGGAGCAGGCGTACCTTGTCCACCAGAGGGTCTGCCTTGTGGAGTCTGACATGCCTACGAAGAAGGACCGGCCCTGGAACTGCGAGCCAAGTCGGGAGTGACACCCCAGATGTAGACGTCCTAGGGAAGGCAAAAATACGTTCATGGGGTGTGTTGTTAGTTGTGATTCACAGCAGTGACCAAATGGAATGGAGCGCGTCAGGGAGGACCTGCTGCCAGCGAGCGGCTGGGAGGTTCCTGGACCGTAGGGCCAGTTGGACGGCCCTCCATACCGTCCCATTCTCCCTGTCTACCCGCCTGTTTCCCCGGGGGTTGTAGCTGGTCGTCGTGCTGGAGGCGATACCCCTGCTGAGCAGGAACTGACGCAGCTCATCGCTCATGAATGAGGATCCCCTGTCACTGTGGATGTAGTCGGGGAAACCGAACAGAGCGAATATGGAATCGAGGGCCTTGATGACGGTGGCAGACGTCATACCCGGGCATGGGACGGCGAAGGGGGACATAGAGAATTCATCGACCACACTAAGGATGTAGGTGTTGCGGTCGGTGGAGGGGAGGGGCCCTTTGAAATCCACGCTGAGGCGTTCAAAGGGGCGGGATGCTCTCACCAGGCGCGCGCGGTCTGGCCGGTAGAAGTGCGGCTTGCACTCAGCACAGACCTGGCAGTCTCTGGTGACTGTCCGTACTTCCTCGATGGAGTAGGGCAGATTGCGGGCTTTGACCAGGTGGTACAACCGAGTGACTCCCGGATGGCAAAGGCTCTCGTGCAAGGCACGGAGCTGGTTCACTTGTGCGCTGGGACATGTACCTCGGGAGAGGGCGTCTGGGGGCTCGTTGTGCTTGCTGGGGCGATACAAGATCTCATAATTATAGGTGGAGAGCTCGATTCTCCACCGCAAGATTTTACCGTTTTTGATCTTGCCCCGCTGCGTGTTGTTAAACATGAAGGCTACCGACCATTGGTCAGTGAGGAGAGTGAATCTCCTGCTGGCCAGGTAATGCCTCCAGTGCCGCACCACTTCAACAATTGCCTGGGCCTCCTTTTCAACAGAGGATTGACGGATTTCAGAGGCATGGAGGGTGCGGGAAAAGAATGCCACAGGTCTGCCAGCCTAGTTTAGAGTGGCGGCAAGGGCGACATCTGAAGCGTTGCTCTCTACTTGGAAGGGCAGTGTCTCGTCTACTGCGTGCATCCCGGCCTTGGCTATGTCTGAGCGAATACGAACGAAGGCCTGTTTGCCTCGGCTGTGAGGGGAAATTGTGTGGACTGGATCAGTGGGCGGGCCTTTTCCGCGTATTGTGTGACCCACTGGGCGTAGTAAGAAAAGAACCCCAGGCATCGTTTGAGAGCCTTGGGGTAATGGGGGAGGAGGAGCTCCATGAGGGGGCGCATGCGGTCAGGATCAGGCCCCAGTAGTCCGTTTTGGACTACGTAGCCAAGGATGGCTAAGCGGTCTGTGCTGAACACGCACTTCTCCTTGTTACAAGTGAGGTTGAGGAGAGATGCGGTGTGGAGAAATTTTGCAAGGTTGGCGTTATGGTCCTGCTGGTCATGGCCGCAGATGGTGACATTGTCTAAGTACGGAAACGTGGCCCGTAGTCCGTACCGGTCAACCATTCGGTCTATTTCTCGCTGAAATACCGAGACCCCGTTAGTGACGCCGAAGGGAACCATAAGAAATTGATACAGTCGACCGTCCGCCTCGAAGGCAGTGTAGGGACGGTCCGATTTACAGATGGGGAGCTGGTGGTAGGCGGATTTCAGGTCAATTGTTGAGAAGACCCGGTACTGTGCAATCTGATTGACCATATCAGATATGCGAGGGAGGGGGTACGCACCGAGCTGCGTGTACCGGTTGATGGTCTGGCTGTAGTCCACGACCATCCTGTGTTTCTCCCCAGTTATAACCACCACCACTTGGGCTCTCCAGGGGCTGTTGCTGGCCTCGATGATACCCTCCCGAAGCAGCCACTGGACTTCGGACCTGATGAAGGTCTTGTCCTGGGTGCTGTACCGTCTGCTTCTGGTGGCGACGGGCTTGCAATCTGCAGTCAGATTGGCAAAGAGGGAGGGAAGGTCAACCTTGAGGGTCATGAGGCCAAAAACGGTGAGGGGAGGTAGGGGTCCGCCGAATTTGAGGGTGAGCCTCTGGAGGTTACATTGGAAGTCTAGGCCCAGTAAAAGTGTCGCACAGATGTTGGGGAGAACGTACAGACGGAAACGGTTGAATTCAATGCCCTGTGCGGTGAGTTTGACCAGACAGAAGCCCCGGATCGGGACAGAGTAGGATCCGGAGGCCAGGGAGATCCGCTGGTTGGCAGGATGGACCGCGAGGGAGCGGGGGCGGTGAAAGATGGCGGCGCTCACTGATCGCATGTGGCCCCGGGAGCTGCGGACGGCAGGGCCCATTGCGCGATCGGCTGAGGCGAGGGGGAGAGTTCGAGAGTGATAGCGGCAACTGCGCGGGCCTGATGGATGAAACTGTCCGTGCTCCTGGAGTCGATGAGGCAGGAGGTCTCGTGGCCGTTGATAAGCACCGTTGTAGAAGCAGTGGCCAGGTTGCGAGGACGGGATTGGTGGATCGTCATGGAGGCGAGTAGCGGGCGATCAACCGAAGAGTCCCACGAGTCCGATGAGTAGCGGCAGCGACCCGGGTCCCGTGATCCAGTTCCGAGGGGAGGACAAAATGGTGGCGTCTGGAGTACCTGCGGGGAAGTAGATGGCGGCGCCCATGCAGTGCATGTTGCGGGGGTGGGGCAAGATGGTGGCGAACATGGAGCGCACATTGTTGGGGCGGGGCACGATGGCGGCGACCATGTAAGACACATGGAGTCAGAGGATGAAGATGGCGGTGCCCATGGTGCGCACATGGCAGGGGCGGCGAAAGATGGCGGCACCCACTGATCGCACGTGGAGTCGGGGAAGGAAGATGGCGGCGCCCACTGATCGCACGTGGCCCCGGGAGTAGTGGACGTCAGGGCCCATTGCGCAATCGGCTGAGGTGAGGGGGAGAGTTTGGGCGCGATAGCGGCAACTGCACGGGCCTGACACACCGCTGCAAAGTGGCCTTTCTTGCCACAGGATTTGCAGGTTGTGGTGCGGGCCGGGCAGCGCTGGAGGGGGTGCTTCTGCTGACCGCAGAAGTAGCAGCGGGGTCCCCCAGGGTGTGCGGTGCGGCGAGCAGCGCAGGCATACTGCGCGGGAGCGGCCCCAGTCGGGGGGGTCGGCTGCGGGGTCCATGAGGGGTAGGATGGGTGGGCCGCGCGGTAGGATGAGTGGGCGGGGTAGAATTGCACATTACGGGAAGTGGCCGTCATTGAGAGCGCTAAAGTCTTTGTTGCCGCAAGGTCGCGAGCGGACCATTCCAGCAGTCGTTGCCGGATGGGGTCCGATGCAATGCCCGTCACAAAGGCATCCCGCATGAGGAGATTCGAATGTTCCGTGGGCGAGACGGCCTGGCAGTCGCAGTCCCGTACGAGAGGGATAAGGGCCCGCCAGAAGTCCTCAATCGACTCACCCGGTTGCTGAACGTGAGTGGCGAGTACATGTCTCGCAAACAGAGTGTTCCTCGACTGGGCGTAATTCTCTTTGAGAAGTTCCATGGCCCGGGCGTAGTTAGGCGCGTCCTAAATCAGCGGGAACACGGTGGAGCTCAACCTTGAGTATAGGAGTTGTACCTTCTGAGCCTCCGATGGTGTAGGGTCCGCTGAGGTTATGTAGGCCTCGAAAACAGCCAGCCAGTGGATAAAGTCTTTCCTAGCGCGCGGAGACTGTGGATCCAGCTGCAGGCGATCGGGCTTCATTCTGATGTCCATGATGTTGGAAAATCCCACTGTAATAAATTGTGGCGCTAACAATTGCGCACAAAGACTCGATTCGGTACAAGAGAGGCTTTATTACAGTGAGATGTTATTCCTTCGGCTGCAGCTGTAGAATGGCATCTCAGGGAAACTTAAGAATATTTATACTGCTCCCTGTGGGCGGAGCTAGCCGGCAGGGGCTTACCGGAAAACCTGTAATACACGTACTGTTGTACATCCCCTAATGCAAGCACACACATATATACAATGGTAGATATCCACACAATCCCTGCTCCTGGACGCGGATGGACTCCTCCACCTGCGTCTGCAGTTGCTGGAGGCTGGGCTGCCCTACAGCCGTCCGACCCTCGGCTGCTCCTACCTCCACCTGCTGTACTGGTTGGGATATGCAGTGCGTACCAGTCTGTGTCCCAGTAGCCTCATCACTGAAATGCCCAACCCAGGTGCGAGTCTCTGCGATGGTGGGGGTGTGTGGGTGAGCGCAGTGACTTCAAGTCTGGGTCGTCATCGGTCCCAGAGTCTGGTGGTTCCTGCATCGAGCCCACGGCCGGTGTTCTTTCTTTTGCCCCCATCTGAGGGACACTGTCCGGTCTGTCCGCCATCTGTGTGTCAGTATCCTGGCTCGACGTCCTCTGTGCATCACTGTCCTGACTGTCCTGCACATCAGTGCCCATCGTCCCCATTTCGGGGTTGTCGAAGTCCTGGGTATCCGTCCTCTGTCCATCACTATCCTGGGTCTCAGTCCTCTGTGCGTCCAACGTCTGTGTCACAGTGACAGAGGAATGCCTTTGTTGCCGTCTGCCCTCCCCGCCGTGGCGTCCGTCCCTGGGGGCATCTGGAGCTGGCACTTGTGGGGTGTGAGCAGCGCCAGACGATCCGGGGACGATCGGCGGCAGGTCCTGCAACAGACAATGCAGCATGTATCATCACACACGCGGACTGGGCTGAAGGGGTGGAGTGGGGTGGGGGGGATTGGGGTGGGGGGGGGGATTGGGGTGAGGGTGTGTGCTGGGGGGAGGGGGTGAGGGTGTGTGCTGGGGGGATTGGGGTGAGGGTGTGTGCTGGGGGGAGGGGGTGAGGGTGTGTGCTGGGGAGGGGGGGAGGGTGTGTGCTGGGGAGAGGGGCGAGGGTGTGTGCTTGGGGGATTGGGGTGAGGGTGTGTGCTGGGGGGGAGGGGGTGTGTGCTGGGGGGATTGGGGTGAGGGTGTTGCTGGGGGAGGGTGTGTGCTGGGGGGAGAGGGGTGAGGGTGTGTGCTGGGGGGATTGGGGTGAGGGTGTGTGCTGGGGGAGAGGCGGTGAGGGTGTGCTGGGGAGGGGGGTGATGGTGTGTGCTGGGGAGGGGGGTGAGGGTGTGTGCTGGGGGGATTGGGGTGACGGTGTGTGCTGGGGAAGGGGGTGAGGGTGTGTGCTGGGGGAGGGGGTGAGGGTGTGTGCTGGGGATTGGGGTGAGGGTGTGTGCTGGGGGGATTGGGATGAGGGTGTGTGCTGGAGGGACAGGGTGAGGGTATGTGCTGGGGAGGGGGGTGAGGGTGTGTGCTGGGGCGAGGGGGTGAGGGTGTGTGCTGGGGGGAAGGGGGTGAGGGTGTGTGCTGGGGGGAGGGGGGTGAGGGGTGGGCTGGGGAGGGGGTGAAGGTGTGTGCTGGGGAGAGGGGTGAGGGTGTGTGCTGGGGGGATTGGGGTGAGGGTGTGTGCTGGGGGAGAGGCGGTGAGGGTGTGCTGGGGAGGGGGGTGAGGGTGTGTGCTGGGGAGGGGGGTGAGGGTGTGTGCTGGGGGATTGGGGTGACGGTGTGTGCTGGGGAAGGGGGTGAGGGTGTGTGCTGGGGGAGGGGGTGAGGGTGTGTGCTGGGGGATTGGGGTGAGGGTGTGTGCTGGGGGGATTGGGATGAGGGTGTGTGCTGGAGGGACAGGGTGAGGGTATGTGCTGGGGAGGGGGGTGAGGGTGTGTGCTGGGGCGAGGGGGTGAGGGTGTGTGCTGGGGGGAAAGGGGTGAGGGTGTGTGCTGGGGGGAGGGGGGTGAGGGGTGGGCTGGGGAGGGGGTGAGGGTGTGTGCTGGGGGAAGGGGGTGACGGTGTGTGCTGGGGAGGGGGTGAGGGTGTGTGCTGGGGGAAGGGGAGAGGGTGTGTGCTGGGGGGAAGGGGTGAGGGTGTGTGCTGGGGGGATTGGGATGAGGGTGTGTGCTGGGGGAGGGGGTGAGGGTGTGTGCTGTGGGGAGGTGGGTGAGGGTGTGTGCTGGAGTGATTGGGGTGAGGGTGTGTGCTGGGGAGGAGTGGGGTGAGGGTGTGTGCTGGGGAGGGGGTGAGGGTGTTGTTTCTCGTTCTGGGTGAGTGTGCTTAACACTCAATTTGGCTCTGTTTCGTTACTTAGCTCTGGAGTCGCCAGGTATCATTAAGATACCACCACAAGTTTCAAGGTTAAGTTCAAATCAATAAAACCATACACCAATTAGTAAGTTCAAACAACAGAGTTTATTATAATGCAATTATAGTACTACCCATGCACACGCTAAGAGGATTAAACTATTCCTACCACTAAATAAACCAATACTTATCTCAAGGAAACTGCTGGATCGGGGACAAGGCCTCTTGCTCTGCTCTGGTCTGCAGACTTCAGGTTGGTACGGGTTAAAAAGGGGTCAGGAGTGTCTATCTCTGGTAGCGATCGTTGTGCGACACTTACTTGCTGGCGGCTGCTGTCCCAAACCTCTCTCTCGTTCAAGGTGTTCTTGGCAAAGCTGGTCGATCTGCTGGTCCAGAGAGGAGGGCTGGTCAAGGAGGAGAGGAGGGCTGGACAAGAAGAGCGAACTAAGTGTGGGACCTGTCTTTTATAGGTCCCAGGGCTCCGTGCCCCTTTGGGCGGACCCTTTTCCTGCTGGGAATCGATTGGGTCTCTTCCCAATCGATATGTTTGAATCCCCCCAATACTGAGGCTGTTCCTTGGCTACTGGGCGGGCTTTCAGGTGCTTTGTTTTCGGACCCCGCTGGTGCCGGGGTGTCTGGTATCCTATAGAATGTTGCAATCACTTCCCCATTTGTGTCCATTGTCCCTGGGATCGTTCTATTACTATGTTAACTATCCCGGAGATTGCCTCATTAGTATGCGGAATGTTCGTTTCGGTGCTGTCTGCTCTCGTAGCAGACAGAATCCACATTTGCTTGGTGCAGCCTGCTGGTGCTGCAAACATTGTCCATTTTTAAACCTGCAAGCTTTGCGTTCCTCCATTTTGTATTTAGGGAATGGCCAACCCCGGTGGCTACACTGTGTGCTGGGGGCGGGGGGGTGAGGGTGTGTGCTGGGGGGAGGGGGGTGAGGGTGTGTGCTGGGGGGGAGGGGGGTGAGGGTGTGTGCTGGGGGGGAGGGGATGAGGGTGTGTGCTGGGGGGAGGGGGGTGAGGGTGTGTGCAGGGGGGGAGGGGGGTGAGGGAGTGTGCTGGGGGGGAGGGGATGAGGGTGTGTGCTGGGGGGGAGGGGGCGAGGGTGTGTGCTGGGGGAGAGGGGGGGGTGAGGGTGTGTGCTGGAGGAGGGGGTGAGGGTGTGAGCTGGAGGGATTGGGGTGAGGCTGTGTGCTGAGGGGAGGGGGTGAGGGTGTGTGGTGGGGGAGGGGGTGAGGGTGTGTGCTGGGAGGGGATTGGGGTGAGGGTGTGTGCTGGGGGGAGGGGGTGAGGGTGTGTGCTGGGGGATTGGGGTAAGTGTGTGTGCTGGGGGAGGGGTTAGGGTGTGTGCTGGAGGGATTGGGGTGAGGGTGTGTGCTGAGGGGAGGGGGTGAGGGTGTGTGGTGGGGGAGGGGGTGAGGGTGTGTGCTGGGAGGGGATTGGGGTGAGGGTGTGTGCTGGGGGGAGGGGGGTGAGGGTGTGTGCTGGGGAGGGGGGTGAGGGTGTGTGCTGGGGAAGGGGGGTGAGGGTGTGTTCTGGGGGGATTGGGGTGAGGGTGTGTGCTGGGGGAGGGGGTGAGGGTGTGTGCTGGAGGGATTGGGGTGAGGGTGTGTGCTGAGGGGAGGGGGTGAGGGTGTGTGGTGGGGAGGGGGTGAGGGTGTGTGCTGGGAGGGGATTGGGGTGAGGGTGTGTGCTGGGGAGGGAGTGAGGGTGTGTGCTGGGGGAGGGGGGTGAGGGTGTGTGCTGGGGGAGGGGGGTGAGGGTGTGTGCTGGCGGGAGAGGGGTGAGGGTGTGTGCTGGGGGGATTGGGGTGAGGGTGTGTGCTGGGGAGGGGGTGAGGGTGTGTGCTGGGGGGGTGAGGGTGTGTGCTGGGGGGATTGGGGTGAGGGTGTGTGCTGGGGGGGATTGGGCTGAGGGTGTGTGCTGGGGGGATTGGGGTGAGGGTGTGTGCTTGGGGGATTGGGGTGAGGGTGTGTGCTGGGGGGGATTGGGCTGAGGGTGTGTGCTGGGGGGATTGGGGTGAGGGTGTGTGCTTGGGGGATTGGGGTGAGGGTGTGTGCTGGGGGGATTGGGGTGAGGGTGTGTGCTGGGGGGATTGGGGTGAGGGTGTGTGCTGGGGGGATTGGGGTGAGGGTGTGTGCTGGGGGGAGGGGGTGTGGGTGTGTGCTGGGGGAGGGGGTTAAGGGTGTGTGCTTGGGGGGAGGGGGTGAGGGTGTGTGCTGGGGGGGTGAGGGTGTGTGCTCGGGGGATTGGGGTGAGGGTGTGTGCTGGGGGGGAGGGGGTGTGGGTGTGTGCTGGGGGAGGGGGTTGAGGGTGTGTGCTGGGTGATGTACCATCAATTGAACGCGAGATGAGTTGCTGAACAAAAGTATGGCCTTAATATACTAGATGTTAGCCCTGCGGTCGATTACAGTAGAAGGACGACCGCCGGGAGTACAGGGTATTTATACCTCGCCCTGGAGGTGGGGTTAACTCAGCCTCTCGACCAATTGGGGAGCCGTCACATGACTGGTCTCAACCAACCGGTCGAGAGGCACATGACCGACCAGGGCCAATGGTAAGCCGGTGTTCTGCACCAATGGCAGGCAGCTATGCTAATCATACCACCACATTCACCCCTTGTGGAGAAATAAGCCCGGGGGGGTCAGCGAGAGCTGGGGGGGGGGGGTGAGAACTAGTGGTATGAGTAGTAAGGAGAAAGAAAATGTATCCTTGGCTTCCCACTGGCCCAGACATTTAGCAACAGTACATAGTGTCCATACAAGGTCCATGGTGGTGTTGAAAGTTAAATGGACTCGATCAGCCTTTTCGTTGCCCGTGACATCCTGGCAGACCGCCGCAGGGGAGTTGGTGACGTTGGTTCAGCTGATGGTGGTGGTTCAGCTGATGTCCTGGACTCCGGGAGTGATGGTCCTTGAACTGTCTCCGTACCCCGGGCTGGTGGTGTGCCCTGACGCAGCTCGTCGCTAATGAAGGACGCACCCCGGTCGCTGTGCACGTAGCTGGGGAAACCAAACAGGGTGAAGATACTATGCAGGGCCCTAATGACTGTGTGGGAGGTCATGTCGGGGCACGGAATAGCAAATGGGAAGCGGGAGAACTCATCTATGACGTTTAAGAAGTAAATGTTCCTGTTAGTTGAGGGGAGTGGCCCTTTGAAATCGATCGTGAGGCGTTCAAAGGGCCTAGATATCTTGACCAGGTGGGCCCTGTCTGGTCTAAAAAAGTGCGGTTTGCACTCCACACAGATCGGGCAGTCTCTGGTGACGGCTTTTACCTCCTCGTTGGAGAAAGGCAGATTTCGGGCTTTGATGTAGAGGGCGAGCCGGGTGACCCCCGGGTGGCAGAGGTTGTTGTGGAGGATTTTCAGGCGATCGATCTGTGCACTGGCGCACGTCCCGCGGGATAGGGCATCTGGGGGCTCGTTGAGCTTTCCCGGTCGATACTTAATATCGTAGCTATAGGTGGAGAGTTCGATCCTCCACCGCAGGATTTTATCGTTTTTAATCTTGCCCCTTTGCGAGTTGTCAAACATGAAGGCAACCGATCTTTCGTCGGTGATGAGGGTGAACCTCCTACCTGCGAGGTAGTGCCTCCAGTGACGAACAGCCTCCACAATGGCTTGTGCTTCTTTTTCGACTGCCGAGCGTCGGAGTTCCAAAGCGGAGAGGGTTCGGGAGAAAAATGCGACTGGTCTCCCTGCCTGATTTAAAGTGGCTGCAAGGACTAGCTCTGAGGCATCGCTCTCAACCTGAAAGCGGGTGGATTCATCCACCGCCCGCATGGCCGCTTTGGCGATGTCCTCCTTGATGCAGTTGAAGGCCTGGCGCGCCTCAGCTGACTGGGGAAATAGTGTGGCCTTAAAGCTTTGTCCACATATTGAGGGACCCACTGGGCGTAATACGAAAAGAATCCCAAGCACCGTTTGAGGGCCTTGGGACAATGAGGGAGAGGGTGTTCTAAGAGGCGCATACGGTCCGGGTCGGGACCCAGGACTCCATTTTCCACAACATAGCCGAGGATGGCTAGTCTGGTCGTGCGGAAAACGCATTTCTCCTTGTTATGGGTGAGGTTTAGTCTCTGAGCCGTCTGGAGAAAACAGTAGAGGTTGGCGTCGTGGTCCTGCTGGTCATAGCCGCAGATGGTAATGTTATCCAAGTACGGGAACGTGGCCCGCAGCCCGTACTGGTCCACCATTCGGTCCATTGCTCGTTGGAACACCGAGACCCCACTTGTGATGCCAAAGGGAACCCGGAGGAAGTGGAAGATGCGGCCATCGGCCTCGAATGCCATGTAGTGCCGGTCCTCCTGGCGGATTGGGAGCTGGTGGTCACTGTGGAAAAATCCGATACTGGCCGATCTGGTGGGCCAGATCATGTCTGCAATCCTGGGGAGGGGTGTACGCGTCGAGGAGCGTAAACCTATTAATGGTCTGACTATAGTTTACGACTATGCGGAATTTTTCCCCGGTCTTGACGACCACCACTTGAGCTCTCCAGGGGCTGTTGCTGGCCTCTATGATCCCCTCACTGAGGAGCCTTCGGACCTCCGACCGGATGAACACCCTATCCTGCAGGCTGTACCGCCTGCTACGAGTGGCTACGGGTTTAGAGTCCGGGGTGAGGTTGGCAAAGAGAAGAGGGGGGGAGATTCGCAACGTGGCTAGGCTGCAGATAGTGAGTGGGGGTAGGGGTCCGCCGAAACTGGAAATGAAGGCCCAATAGGAGTGGGGTGCAGAGTTCGGGCAGGACGTGGAGCTGGAATTTGGCATAGCTAACGCCTTGGATTGTGAGCGTCGCGGCAGTGCGCCCTTGGATCTGGACAGAGTGGGAGTCCGAAGTGAGGGAGATAGTTTGCCGCGCGAGGAAAACGGGGAGCGAACAGCGTCTTACCAGATCTGGGTGTATGAAGCTCTCAGTGCTCCCGGAGTCGAAAAGGCACGGCGTGCTGTACCCGTTAATTTGGACCGTAGCCATCGAGTTTCGCAGATGCTTCGGACGCGATTGGTCCAGAGTGACTGCGTTGAGTTGCGGGTAGTCGGCGGCTCGATCAGCTGTGCTGGTGTGGCCCCGTGATGGCTGCCTTCTGAGTTCGTAGTCGTCGAGGTGAGTTTCAGAGTTTGAAGGGGATGGATCCCAAGATGGCCGCCCCCATGAGTCGCACATGGCCGGCCGCATGGAGGAGAATTGCCAAGATGGCTGTCCCCATGAGTCGCACATGGCCGGCCGCATGGAGGAGGATTGCCAAGATGGCCGCCCCCATGAGTCGCACATGTCGGGTGGGGACGGAGTCGGCATACAGGCTGCAGCATCTTGGGGCATGTGGGCCTGTGAATTCAGGGAACGAGTGCTTTGAGCCATGGGAGGGTCAGAGGCTGGGGCTTTCTTCGCCAGACACATTCTGGCATAGTGTCCTTTTCGCCCGCAGCTGCTGCAGGTCGCGTTGCGGACCGGGCAGTGCTGCCGCGAGTGCTGATTCTGGCCGCAAAAGTGGCAGGCTGGGGCAGCATTGTGGCTGGGTGGCCGCTTGGCGCAGGCCAGGGGGAGTCCCTGGTCGGGGGCCCATAATGGTGTCGCGGGGTCTGCGGGGAACGAGGTGAGGCTGCAGAAGGAGACCTCCATAGTGGTAGCAAGTTCAACAGTCGCTTTGAAATTTAGGGCCCCTTTTTCCAGCAGTCATTGGCGCACGTAATTTGACCTAAGGCCCGCAACAAAGGTATCGCGTACAGCACATTCTCTATGTTCTGCCGCGGTAACCACCTGGTAATTACAGTCACTAGATAAAGTTTTAAGCTCTCTCAGGAATTCTGCGAGCGATCGCGTAGGGCGCTGGCGGCGGGTAGTAAACACGTGTTGCGCGTAGACTTCATTTACAGGCCTTACATACATTTTGTCGAGTAGCGCTAGGGCTTCAGTATACGAACCGGCGCAGTTTAGTTGAGTAGAGATTCTGTGGCTCACCCTCGCGTGCAGTAGGCTCAGTTTCTGCTCCTCTGTTGTTTTGGCTGTGCTGCCAGGTAGGCTTTAAATCACCGCAGCCAATGAGAAAAAAAATTATTTTGCCTCTGCATCCTGCGGGTCGAGTTCCAGTCGCTCAGGCTTGAGGGCTGATTCCATGATTGATCCTGACTGTTTCTTAAGTAGATTAAATTGATGGAACCATCAATTCACTAGACACGTGCTTTAAGATATGAACAGTGGTTTTAATCTACTTACAACAGAGCCAGCCTGTTCCGCGTTGAACTCTCGATGAACTGAACGACTGGCTCTGAGCATTGGTATTTATACAGCAGTCTAGGGGGAGGAGTCGTGGGCGGAGCCAAGGGTGGAGCCCTGTACAAACTCCTAAGCATTCCCAGTGCTACTCCCCCTAGTGGCCGGGCAACGCAACTGCGCTTACAAATGCATGGTCTCACGTATACACAATGTGAATTACTGAGTTACATTCACCACAATGGGGAGCAGGCAGGAGAATGGGGATGAGAAAATATCAGCCATGATTGAATGGCGGAGCAGATTCGATGGGCCAAATAGCCTAATTCTGCTCCTATGACTTCTGGTCTTAGTACAGTCTCCAACTGTCAGTACACATTCTCTTACTGTCAGTACACAATCACTCCCTGACAGCACGCAGTATCACCCTGTAGTATACAGTCTCTCACTGACAGTAAACCGTGTCACCCTGTCAATACACAATCTCTCCAACTGTCAGTGCACAGTATCACCCTGTCAGTACACAGTATCTCCCTGTCAGTACACAGTCTCTCCCTGTCAGTACACAGTCTCTCCCTGTCAGTACACAGTCTCTCCCTGTCAGTACACAGTCTCTCCCTGTCAGTACACAGTCTCTCCCTGTCAGTACACAGTCTCACCATGTCAGTACACAGTCTCTCCCTGTCAGTACACAGTATCACCCTGTCAGTACACAGTATCTCCCTGTGAGTACACAGTCTCACCCTGTCAGTACACAGTATTACCCTGTCAGTACACAGTCTCTCCCTGTCAGTACACAGTCTCTCCCTGTCAGTACACAGTATCAGCCTGTCAGTATACAGTCTATCCCTGACCGTACACAGTCTCTCCCTGTCAGTACACAGTATTACCCTGTCAGTACACAGTCTCTCCCTGTCAGTACACAGTCTCTCCCTGTCAGTACACAGTATCAGCCTGTCAGTATACAGTCTATCCCTGACCGTACACAGTCTCTCCCTGTCAGTACACAGTATCTCCCTGTGAGTACACAGTCTCTCCCTGTCAGTACACAGTATTACCCTGTCAGTACACAGTCTCTCCCTGTCAGTACACAGTCTCTCCCTGTCAGTACACAGTATCAGCCTGTCAGTATACAGTCTATCCCTGACCGTACACAGTGTCACCCTGTCAGTACACAGTGTCACCCTGTCGTTAGACAGTATTCAACTGGCAGTATACATTCTCTTCCTATCAGTACACAATCTCTCCCTGTCAGTACATAGTATCACCTTGTCAGTACACAGTCTCACCCTGTCAGTACACAGTCTCACCTTGTCAGTACACAGTCTCACCCTGTCAGTACAGAGTCTCTCCCTGTCAGTGCAGTCTCTCCCTGTCAGTACACAGTCTCACCCTGTCAGTACACAGTCTCACACTGTCAGTGAACAGTCTCACCCTGTCAGTGCACAGTCTCTCCCTGTCAGTGCACAGTATCACCCTGTCAGTGCACAGTCTCTCCCTGTCAGTGAACAGTCTCACCCTGTCAGTACACAGTCTCTCCCTGTCAGTACACAGTCTCACCCTGTCAGTACACAGTCTCACACTGTCAGTGAACAGTCTCACCCTGTCAGTGCACAGTCTCTCCCTGTCAGTGCACAGTATCACCCTGTCAGTACACAGTATCACCCTGTCAGTACACAGTCTCTCCCTGTCAGTACACAGTATCACCCTGTCAGTACACAGTCTCTCCCTGTCAGTACACAGTATCACCCTGTCAGTACATGGTCTCTCCCTGTCAGTACACAGTCCCTACCGGTCAGTACACAGTATCACCCTGTCAGTACACAGTCCCTACCGGTCAGTACACAGTGGGCCTCTCGGTAGCATGGTGGTTAGCATCAATGCTTCACAGCTCCAGGGTCCCAGGTTCGATTCCCGGCTGGGTCACTGTCTGTGTGGAGTCTGCACATCCTCCCCGTGTGTGCGTGGGTTTCCCCCGGGTGCTCCGGTTTCCTCCCACAGTCCAAAGATGTGCAGGTTAGGTGGATTGGCCATGATAAATTGCCCGTAGTGTAAGGTTAATGGGGGGATTGTTGGGTTACGGGTATACGGGTTACGTGGGTTTAAGTAGGGTGATCATTGCTCGGCACAACATCGAGGGCCGAAGGGCCTGTTCTGTGCTGTACTGTTCTATGTTCTACAGTATCACCCTGTCAGTACACTGTCTCTCCTTGTCAGTACAAAATGTCACCCTGTCAATACACAGTCTTACCCTGTCAGTGCACAGTCTCTCCCTGACAGTACACAGTCTCACCCTGTCAGTACATAGTCTCTCCCTGACAGTACACAGTCTCACCATGTCAGTGCACAGTCTCTCCCTGACAGTACACAGTCTCACCCTGTCAGTACAGAGTCTCTCCCTGACAGTACACAGTCTCACCCTGACAGTGCACAGTCTCACCCTGTCAGTACAGAGTCTCTCCCTGACAGTACACAGTCTCACCATGTCAGTACACAGTATCTCCCTGTCAGTACACAGTCTCTCCCTGTCAGTACACAGTCTCTCCCTGTCAGTACACAGTCTCTCCCTGTCAGTACACAGTATCACCCTGTCAGTACACAGTATCTCCCTGTGAGTACACAGTCTCTCCCTGTCAGTACACAGTCTCTCCCTGTCAGTACACAGTATCACCCTGTCAGTACACAGTATCTCCCTGTCAGTACACAGTCTCTCCCTGTCAGTACACAGTCTCTCCCTGTCAGTACACAGTATCACCCTGTCAGTACACAGTATCACCCTGTCAGTACACAGTCTCTCCCTGTCAGTACACAGTCTCTCCCTGTCAGTACACAGTATCACCCTGTCAGTACACAGTATCTCCCTGTGAGTACACAGTATCACCCTGTCAGTACACAGTATCTCCCTGTCAGTACACAGTCTCTCCCTGTCAGTACACAGTCTCTCCCTGTCAGTACACAGTATCACCCTGTCAGTACACAGTATCACCCTGTCAGTACACAGTCTCTCCCTGTGAGTACACAGTCTCTCCCTGTCAGTACACAGTATCACCCTGTCAGTACACAGTATCTCCCTGTCAGTACACAGTCTCTCCCTGTCAGTACACAGTCTCTCCCTGTCAGTACACAGTATCACCCTGTCAGTACACAGTATCACCCTGTCAGTACACAGTCTCTCCCTGTCAGTACACAGTCTCTCCCTGTCAGTACACAGTATCACCCTGTCAGTACACAGTATCTCCCTGTGAGTACACAGTATCACCCTGTCAGTACACAGTATCTCCCTGTCAGTACACAGTCTCTCCCTGTCAGTACACAGTCTCTCCCTGTCAGTACACAGTATCACCCTGTCAGTACACAGTATCACCCTGTCAGTACACAGTATCTCCCTGTGAGTACACAGTCTCTCCCTGTCAGTACACAGTATCACCCTGTCAGTACACAGTCTCTCCCTGTCAGTACACAGTATCAGCCTGTCAGTATACAGTCTATCCCTGACCGTACACAGTCTCTCCCTGTCAGTACACAGTGTCACCCTGTCGTTAGACAGTATTCAACTGGCAGTACACATTCTCTTCCTATCAGTACACAATCTCTCCCTGTCAGTACATAGTATCACCTTGTCAGTACACAGTCTCACCCTGTCAGTACACAGTCTCACCCTGTCAGTACACAGTCTCACCCTGTCAGTACACAGTCTCTCCAACTGTCAGTACACAGTATCAGCCTGTCAGTACACAGTCTCACCCTGTCAGTACACAGTCTCTCCAACTGTCAGTACACAGTATCACCCTGTCAGTACAGAGTCTCTCCCTGTCAGTGCAGTCTCTCCCTGTCAGTACACAGTCTCTCCCTGTCAGTACACAGTCTCACCCTGTCAGTACACAGTCTCACCCTGTCAGTACACAGTCTCACACTGTCAGTGAACAGTCTCACCCTGTCAGTGCACAGTCTCTCCCTGTCAGTGCACAGTATCACCCTGTCAGTACACAGTATCACCCTGTCAGTACACAGTCTCTCCCTGTCAGTACACAGTATCACCCTGTCAGTACATGGTCTCTCCCTGTCAGTACACAGTCCCTACCGGTCAGTACACAGTATCACCCTGTCAGTACACAGTCCCTACCGGTCAGTACACAGTGGGCCTCACGGTAGCATGGTGGTTAGCATCAATGCTTCACAGCTCCAGGGTCCCAGGTTCGATTCCCGGCTGGGTCACTGTCTGTGTGGAGTCTGCACGTCCTCCCCGTGTGTGCGTGGGTTTCCCCCGGGTGCTCCGGTTTCCTCCCACAGTCCAAAGATGTGCAGGTTAGGTGGATTGGCCATGATAAATTGCCCGTAGTGTAAGGTTAATGGGGGGATTGTTGGGTTACGGGTATACGGGTTACGTGGGTTTAAGTAGGGTGATCATTGCTCGGCACAACATCGAGGGCCGAAGGGACTGTTCTGTGCTGTACTGTTCTATGTTCTACAGTATCACCCTGTCAGTACACTGTCTCTCCTTGTCAGTACAAAATGTCACCCTGTCAATACACAGTCTTACCCTGTCAGTGCACAGTCTCTCCCTGACAGTACACAGTCTCACCCTGTCAGTACATAGTCTCTCCTTGTCAGCACATTGTATCACCCTGTCCGTACACAGTCTCTCCCTGTCAGTACAGAGTCTCTCCCTGACAGTACACAGCCTCACCCTGTCAGTGCACAGTCTCTCCCTGACAGTACACAGTCTCACCATGTCAGTGCACAGTCTCTCCCTGACAGTACACAGTCTCACCCTGTCAGTACAGAGTCTCTCCCTGACAGTACACAGTCTCACCATGTCAGTACACAGTATCTCCCTGTCAGTACACAGTATCTCCCTGTCAGTACACAGTATCTCCCTGTCAGTACACAGTCTCTCCCTGTCAGTACACAGTCTCTCCCTGTCAGTACACAGTCTCACCCTGTCAGTACACAGTATCTCCCTGTCAGTACACAGTCTCTCCCTGTCAGTACAGAGTCTCTCCCTGACAGTACACAGTATCACCCTGTCAGTACACAGTCTCTCCCTGACAGTACACAGTCTCACCATGTCAGTGCACAGTCTCTCCCTGACAGTACACAGTCTCACCATGTCAGTGCACAGTCTCTCCCTGACAGTGCACAGTCTCACCCTGTCAGTGCATAGTCTCTCCCTGTCAGTACACAGACTCACCCTATCAGTACACAGTATCACCCTGTCTCTCCTTGTCAGTACACAGACTCACCCTATCAGTACACAGTCTCGCGCCGGGCTGGATATTGCCGCAACCGCGTCACGACGCCCCGATGCCGGCGCGCGACTCTCCGAAGTGTTTAGAATCGGCCCCATTTGCGCCAGCGCATTTGTCAAGGCCTCTCCCCCCCTCCCCCAGGCCTACGTTCTGGCGTGGCCGGCCTCTGAACACCGACAGCATGTTGAGTCGGGGCCGGCGCGCTAAAGAAGTCCCCCTGCGAATGCGTTGGTTGGCGCGGTTCAACTGCGCATGCGCGGGTTCGTGCCACGAAAGGAGGCTGGAGTGGCGTGAACTGTTCCAGCTCCGTGCTGGCCCCCTATGGGGGACAGAATCAGCCATACCCGGGCCCGGGTCGCGCCATCGGCGCGAACACTTGGGCTCCATGTTGGAGAATCGCCCCCACAATCTCCGGACCATTGAGAGCCAAGGGAGTAAACCCTGACAATAAACTCTGGAGTGAAGCCCAAAGATAGACGGATAGCACCTGTCTGGAAACCCCTGCAACCAAACTGAATGCCAAACATAGTGATTTGCATTCATTTTGACTGCTCCGTGGAGGTTGTGAGTTGGGCGCTGACATCGGGCAGCCCAGGGCCTCGGTAAACCTTTCCCAAGCCTGCGTTCTGGAGACAGCACTGTAGAGCTTCAACACAGCACGGGGAGAGACAGCAGTTAGAAGGGATAAGCCCAACTTTATTGGGCTGTCTTCAAAGGTGGGTGGAACCATCACATCCCATTGGTCAGCCACAACCCACTTCACGCCAGGCAGTCACTGATAGTTAAGGTGCTGACCCACAACAGTCCATCTCCTTCAAGGGTGCTTGGAGCTCAGAATCTCCACTCCAAATATGGATGGAATCCATCACACCAGGCAAACAAACCAAACAAATGATAAAGAAGACGATACCAACTCTTTGATCGGCCATGTCAGAACCACATGAGTGGGATTGACATACAATTTGAGAACATGCATAAGGCAGCTGTGATTGATGTGGAACTTGATAAGCTGAATTTTGACGTAGTTTCCTGACAAGAGAGAAAGTTCACTGAGAACGGTCCTCGGAAGGGAAAACATCGGGGGCGCGATTCTCCAAAATGAAGACTATGTGTTCACGCCGTCGTGAACGGCGTCACGTTTCACGATGGTGCGAAACGGGCGTTGGGACGACCGTTTCTGGCCCCCACGGGGGGGCCAGCTCGGCGCTGAAGCGGTTCACGCAGCCTCCCTTCCCAGCGTCAAATGGGCGCCGTGCAACCCGTGCGTGCACAGTTGGGCCGCGCCAACTGCGCATGCGTGAGGGACTTTTTCAGCGCGCCGGTCCCTACGCAACATAGCGTGGGGGTTCAGGGGCCAGCCGCGCAAAAAACGTAGGTCCGGTGGGGGAGAGGCCGGCCCGCCGATCGGTGGGCCCCGATCATGGGCCAGACCCCATCGGAGGCCCCCGGGACGGAGCCCCCCTTTCCCCCCCCCCCCCCCCACTATTCACTAGTCACTAGTCACGACGCCCCGATGCCGGCGCGCGACTCTCCGAAGTGTTTCGAATTGGCGCCATTTCGCCAGCGCATTTGTCGCGGCGCCGGCCGCAGGCCGTTGGAATCAGCGGGTCCGCCGATTCTCGGGCCCGAATGGGCCGAGCGAGAGTCCCGCCGGCGCTGTTCACCCCTAGTCACTGCCGGCGGGCACTCTGCGCGAACAGTCTCTCCCTGTCAGTACACAGACTCACCTGAGGAAGGAGCAGTGCTCCAAAAGCTAGTGATTCGAAACAAACCTGTTTGACTTTAACCTGGTGTTGTAAGACTTCTTATTGTGCTCACCCCAGTCCAACGCCGGCATCTCCACATCTATGTCTGGAGGCTGATGTGTTGGACGGGCATGGGAAGAGGCAGACAGAAACACCAAGTTCAGCTGGCCAAGAAGAGAGTAAAGAGAAACCAGAGGCCAGTGAATCTGACCCTTCTCAGCCAACTGACTTCCTCTGCAGAAAATTAGTCGAGATTTTGAACCCAGAGTAGCGATCCTGAGCCACACCAGGTAATGCATAACACTGAGTTGACTACAGTGCAAACCATTGGGTTTGGAGACCCAGGAGGCTTCCACTATCAGGAAAGGAGGCCAAGTAAGACCACACTCCAGGTATGGTCTTACTTGTGATGTAGGTAACTAAGGTACATGAAAATTTAATACAAAGATATCTCGGCAACTTTCAGGTTGTCGCTTGACACGTCTTTCTCAGAACTTTGAGATCAAGCTGCCTTCAAAGAGTTTCGCGAAAACCTTCAGTCATTTAACAGTTTATGATTGGATTTGTGCATTTGAAAAAATTGCTCTGAAGTCGCTTTGAGTTGATAAATCTCTTTGAAGTCACTCTATTTTATATGAGACACCAGAAAGAACAGAAATTCAGCAATGATCGTCGTCTGAGTATTGTCACATGATGTGATGGATAATGGGATGTTGTGTGGGGATGCCATCTCGAGATATTGCTGCAGCACTTGTCATCTGGTGCATATTGATAACATGCGATCCTTCTAGTTCCTTGGGTGATTTTCCCTGGCTTTTTGTTTTCAGAATTAAGCTCTCTGATATATTTGTATGAAAAGATGAATTGTTCAACAAATTTTCTCAAAGCCTCAAAGTGAATCCTGAAAGCTGGAAATGTTATTTATCAAATGGGCAGGATTTTCCAGCCATTCCCAGCAGCGGGATCTTCCACGGTGACCCTCCCAACCCCTTGCCGTGGGTTCCCCAGTGACGAAGGGTGAAAACAATGGGAAATGCCATTGACAGCAGAGGGATTGGAGGATTCCACACCGGCCATTGTAAAACCAGCGTGAGGGGGAAACGGGAGTGGAAAATCTCACCATCTGAATAGTTTCAATCTGATCTTCAGCATGACGTGACTCTCCACATTTACAAATAAAATGAAGTCTAATTTTTATCCACACTCTTGGAGAATTGCATGAAAGGTGAGTTAGCTGGGGAGTTTAATCAGCTATGGTTTGCGCCCAGCAAAAGCACATCCTGCACATTTGTGCATGGCTCCCTGGGGGTTGCCATGACTCTTACATCCTCAGTAACTCCCAGATATCTGGGATCTTCGAGGGACGAGAAAATCTGCAGAGTTGGTTGCCGGGGACTAAGGGCGGCCCACTTAAACAGAGCCCAATGACTCCGGTACATCACTCTCCGACTCCAGCCCAGGAACATTACACTGCTGCTCATGCCGACACACGCTCCCTCATAGAGCAGACTCTGGGACCAAAGGACTGTTGAATATAAGATTCAGAGACCTGGACCGCTCAGGTGGCTCTCTGCAATATGCAGCGGAGCGGGTTTGCCGCATTATTCCAGGTCGCTGTGCCTGTCACAATCTGGCGATGCAGGGAGGTGCGGCCTTGTCAGAGGGAAAACTGGAGGAGGAGGAGACCTCCTCGGAAGATGAAGATGAGGAGACCTCCTCGGAAGATGAAGATGAGGACACCTCCTCGGAAGGTGAAGATGAGGAGACCTCCTCGGAAGGTGATAATGAGGAGCTGCAGGAAGCCCAGGGAGAAGCTGAGAGACAACATGAAGGGCAGCACGGTAGCATTGTAGATAGCACAATTGCTTCACAGCTCCAGGGTCCCAGGTTCGATTCCTGGCTTGGGTCACTGTCTGTGCGGAGTCTGCACATCCTCCCCGTGTGTGCGTGGGTTTCCTCCAGGTGCTCCAGTTTCCTCCCACAGTCCAAAGATGTGAAGGTTAGGTGGATTGGCCATAATAAATTGTCCTTAGTGTCCAAAATTGCCCTCAGTGTTGGGTGGGGTTACTGGGTTATGGGGATAGGGTGGAGGTGTTGACCTCGGGTAGGGTGCTCTTTCCTAGAGCTGGTGCAGACTCGATGGGCCGAGTGGCCTCCTTCAGCACTGTAAATTGTATGAAAATTCTATGATGAGCACCGTAATGTCATGGAGGAGGGGGAAGATGAGGCTTTCATCTTGAAAGATGGGCAGCACGGTAGCATGGTGGTTAGCATAAATGCTTCACAGCTCCAGGGTCCCAGGTTCGATTCCCGGCTGGGTCACTGTCTGTGCGGAGTCTGCACGTCCTCCCCGTGTGTGCGTGGGTTTCCTCCGGGTGCTCCGGTTTCCTCCCACAGTCCAAAGATGTGCGGGTTAGGTGGATTGGCCATGCTAAATTGCCCGTAGTGTCCTAAAAAGTAAGGTTACGGGGGGGGGGGGGGGGGGGGGGGGGGGGGGGTTGTTGGGTTCCGGGTATAGGGTGGATACGTGGGTTTGAGTAGGGTGATCATGGCTCGGCACAACATCGAGGGCCGAAGGGCCTGTTCTGTGCTGTACTGTTCTATGTTCTATGAGAGACTCTCGAAGATTGGCTAGATGTTCCGCTGACTCCCTTTGCATCTTCACAAGTGAGCTGGCAGCTGCTTCCAGATGCTCATCTCCTGACTGGGACTGAGCAGGTGGCTGATTTCCAGCAGTCCTCTGAGTGTGAGCCTGGACTGTCCCTCGCTCCGGCTGCTGATTGAACGTGTCTCTGAGCTGTTCAGAAAGCAATCCCGAGTCTAAACGAACTAACATGCAAGTTCAGCAGGTAATTGGGAAGGCAAGTGAATATTTGCCTTTAGTTCAAAGGGAATGGAGTATAAAAACCAGGAAGTCTTGCTAAAACAATACAAGCCACTAGTTAGACCACACCTGGAATACTGTGAACAGTTTTGGTGCCCTTATCTAAGGAAAGATATTCTGGCATTGGAGGCAGTCGAGAGAACGTTCACTAGGTTGATCCCAAATATAGAGGGATTTTTTTTTATGAGGAAAGCTTGAGGAAATTGGGTCTATACTCATAGGAGTTTCGAAGAATGAGAGGCAACCTTATAGAGACATGTATGATTCTCAGGGTGGCACAGTAGTTGGCACTGATGCCTCAGAGCGTCAGGGACCCAGGTTCAATTCCAGCTTTGGGTGACTGTCCATGCGGAGTTTGCACATTCTCCCCGTGTCTGCGTGGGTTTCCTCCAGGTGCTCCGGTTTCCTACCACAGTCCAAAGATGTGCAGGTTAGGTGGATTGACCATGCTAAATTACCTCTTGGTAACTGGGGATGTATCGGTTGGGTAGAGTTGCGGGGATGGTGCGGGGGATTGGGCCTGGATAGCTTGGTCTTTTAGAGGGTCAGTGCAGACTCGATGGGCTGAATGGCCTCCTTCTGCACTGTAGGAATTCTATGGCTCTATGGCAAGACAGATGCTGAGAGGCTATTTCCTCTTATTGGAGCGTCTAGGACCAGAGGGCATAATCTCAGAGTAAGGGGTCGTCCATTTAAGACAGTGTTCCGGAAAAATTTCTTCTCTGAGAGGGTAATGGAATTCTTTACCACAGAGCATTGGAGAGGCTGGGTCAGTAAGTGTGGTGAAGGCTGAGATAGACAGATTTTCAATCAAAAAGGGTTGTGGGGAAAAGGTGGAAAGATGGAGTTGAGGATTATCACATCAGATCAATCTTGGTCTCATTGAATGGCGGAGCCGACTCGATGGGCTGAATGGCCTACTTCTGCTCCTACGTCTTATGGCCCACCAAGCTGTCTGTATCTGCACTGGGGGAGGGTGTGGGTGAGTGTTCTTCCTGAGCTCCTCATCCTCAGCTAAGCTCCAGGGACTTGGCTGCTGGCCTGGTTAGCGGGCTGCGGTCTGCTTCTATCTGTGAAAGATTCAGTGGATGAGCTGAAGCTGATTCAGAGTTCATAGCCCTCAGTGTGAATTGTATGATTGGGTGAAGTGGAGTTTTGATCTGTGCTAGATGGCTGTGGGAGGCCAAGCTCTGCGTCGCCACAGGAGCGATCTCGGTACTTGCTGGTGAGCTCTGCAGCGCCCTCCCTGAAGACGTGATCAGAGGGGTTTGAGCAGAGGGGGTGGGTGAATGCAAGTCCCCTGTGTGAGGTTGTTCATCTTCTTCTGGTGTTACGTGCCAGTTTGCTTGGTGAGACTGCCACCACTAACAGTCTTTGCCATTTCATCCCATGCCTTGATTAACATGGCAGGCTTTACTCTCCATCCCACCCTAGGGAAGAGGGTGGCTCTCCTCTCCTCTACGGTGTCCAGCATTCGAACGACCTCCGACTCCAGGTACCTTGGTGCCGGTTTTTTGTGCCGCCACCTTCTTGCCTGGATTGATAGGTTGTGCTGAGTGGAGCACCTAAAAGCTGCTTCAGCTCGTCAGGCTCTGAATTCGGACTCTAGCGAATCAGGCCGCAGCGGGACTTAGATCTCATTGCTATCGAGCTGATACCCCGGCTCGGTTCTGATAGGGACCTATCTTCGGGTGTCCCAACCACCCACAATAGGCTCCTTTTAACATGGGAATTTTCATCCCTGGATCCATGTCATTATTCCATAATTTTGAAACATTCTGAAATACTTGCAGAGCCTCTAGTTTCTCCAATTTTGATAATTAATGTTACACCTTTACAGGAAATAATTCCCAGCAGATGTCTTATGGAGCTACCTCTGTGAGACGATGATGTGAAGCCATTGAGTGATGAGGGATGAAGGGTATTGCGTCAATAAGTTACCTGATGAGTTAGACATGGAACGAGCAACACGTCAGTGGGCCCATTTCCACCTTGCTGCCTTCTCAGCTTGAGTATGGGTAATGCCACCACTCCCATTCCAGCTTTTTGTAACCTCCACGGGCCGGGCCGATTAGACTCTCCTTATGGGGGCAGCATGGTAGCATTGTGGATAGCACAATTGCTTCACAGCTCCAGGATCCCAGGTTCAATTCCCGGCTTGGGTCACTGTCTGTGCGGAGTCTGCACATCCTCCATGTGTGTGTGTAGGTTTCCTCCGGGTGCTCCGGTTTCCTCCCACAGTCCAAAGATGTGCAGGTTAGGTGGATTGGCCATGATAAATTGCCCTTAGTGTCCAAAATTGCCCTCAGTGTTGGGTGGGGTTACTGGGTTATGGAGAAAAGGGTGGAGGTATGGGCTTGGGTAGGGTGCTCTTTCCAAGAGCCGGTGCAGACTCGACAGGCTGAATGTCCTCCTTCTGCACTGTAAATTCTATGATAATTCTATGTCTCATGGAGTGAGAACTTCCCCTTATCAGCGGGAGATGAAATGAGTTTTTCAACCTGGTCTGAGTGTGAGCCAGGCGTGGTAGGTAGTTCCTGTTGGGACCTGTGTACATCGTCTTTTCATACTTCTGTAAATAAACCTTTCGTTCCCAATGCTTCCCGCGTGGCTGATTCTGTGAATTTACCACAGCTGTATCAACCTTTCAGGCCTTTATGGGCCAATCCTCCACCAGAGTTAATTTATCCATTGAGGAGAGTCATATAAAGCAGTGGAGTTTAAACACGGGCTGCTCTCTCTGCAATTCCTTGTTCATGTTCCTTTCAATTGATTGGTGTGCCCTGCGACCTCAAAATTAGCCGCACCGCCTGTGTCACAGTTGACCACTCCAGCGTGATGTCATGGTCAGCCCTTCATTGATAACACAGGATGTAAAATGCACTGCGAATGAATGGTAAAAACCATCAACATTTATTTTCACGACGAATGAAATTGAAATTGGACTTTTATTTATTTTATTGATCTGCTCACACAGTGTCATATATGAAGGTGAGATATTAGAGCGGATTGACTTTCAACTGCAAGCACGGTGGATAGGGCTTTGTACTGATGACAGCGTTTTGCTCTCTCCGAAATATAACGCCCAACAATGTATGTCAGGAACAAAATTGAGTTATTCTGGGCCGAATGCAAATAATTGTCAGGAATTTCAGCAGAATCGTGAATGTCGTTGCAATAATCGCAGTTTTAAAATTAAACATTTGCAACAAATGATAAGGGGCGAATATTTATTAAAACATGATGATAGGTATTTCGGCAAATCATGCCAACCGATTTAAGAACTGAAATGTATCTATTTAAATGCTATGTTAGGTTCTGTTCTTAACACAATTGTAGCTTAGTGACCCTCGTTCTTACAGCTAGGTTTCATGCATGGTGCTAACCTAGCCATCAAATCTCAGAGCTGTCAATAACCTATCAGGCTGCACCTATCATTTACTTGGGGAGAAGTTGGGGGTTTTAAGTGCTGTGATAAATAACTGGTATCCTAAACCTGAAATCAACAGGGGAACAATCAATGAGACCTTCCCCAGGGTCGCACATTACAACAGTGGAACAGAGGGCACAGGTGGAGCTCGTGCAGGGCACTTGCAGGTCAGTTCCTTAATAAGATTAATTCACCGAGTTCATTGTATCGCTTTTAATTGCAAACCTCATTTGACAACAAAATTACAACAGGTGATTAAAGAGATTGTAATTTTTTTTGGCCTGACGTCAGTGAAATAATCCATCCTGCAATAATAAAATAAAGTAACGTTTTCCTTAAGACAATGACTCTTGACCTTTGGCTCACAAGGATCTTAATGACCCTGGACCACACGGGGATTAATAAGATGTAAACCTATCCTCACTTCATGTGAACAACTCTTTAAGTCCACTTTCTTCATTTCTTCAGCTTCCACTTGTGTTTGGGGTACATCATGTGGTTAAGATGTAACTGTATGGCGATGCAATGCACTTTTTTTGCAATAAAGTTTTTATTTTTTTTAAATGTGCTAGACTCACTTGATCCAGCTTGTTACTCAAAGCTTCTGCAATAATGACACGCTTCAAATTCTCCGACTTCATTTAGCAATACTTCCAAGCATTGCGGAAAAATGTTTGATTCTTTTACTGAAAACTGGGTCAATAGAATCAGTCGAACATGTTACTGGCCATAACTTTTACATTGTTTTTTATCCTGACCTACTCCCTCCTCCCCCGGCATCAGAAAGTCTCTCACTAAAATGATTCAAAGAGCAAAGTTCATGCGGCAAGAAAATTTGCTTTCAGTCGTGAGAGAGTCATGGAGGCCTACAGTACAGAAAAGGCCCTTCGACCCTTCGCTTCTGAGCCTGTCAAAATCAACCAGCTAATTATTCTAATCCCATTTTCCAGCACTTGGCCTGTAGCCTTGTATGACTTGGCATTGCAAGTGCGCATCTAAATACTTCCTAAATGTTATGAGGGTCTCTGCCTCCACCACCCGAACCTCCCTAGTCCACTCCAGAGTAAAGTTGCCGAGCAACGCAAATGACCATTGACTGCACCTTTCATTAGGGCAGCACGGTATCACAGTGGTTAGCACAGTGGCTTCACAGCACCAGGGTCCCAGATTTAATTCCCTGCTGGGTCACTGTCTGTGTGGAGTCTGCATGTTCTCCCTGTGTCTGCGTGGGTTTCCTCCGGGTGCTCCGGTTTCCTCCCACAGTCCAAAGACGTGCAGGTTAATTGGATTGGCCATGCTAAATTGCCCTTTGTGTCAAAAAACCGTTAGGAGGGGTTATTGGGTTACGGGGATAGGGTGGAAGTGGGGGCCTAAAGTAGGTCGGTGCAGACTCTATGGGCCGAATGGCCTCCTTCTGCACTGCATGTTCTATGACTTCAACAAGACTGGAAGCTTCTACCGATGGCCAATGGGGAGCTACCTCCGCCATCGGAAAACCCGCCACGAGGGGCCGGCAGAAAATACCGGCCACGATCTTTGACCTCATGTGTGGTTATCTGGTTACATTTGTGCGTGACTCTGTTCAACTAAGAACAGATATTTCCAAACAGACAAGAAACTAACAATCAAGCAGTTTTACCGATATGCCGAATCAGATGCCATAGCTTAGTCAACTGAGTAAATCACATTTTGTTCTGGAATCATATTTTTCACATACAGAATACTTTGTGTTTGGATAGTTCCTTTATGAATGTATTCATTTAATACGGAGCCAGAATATGATGCCTTCTAAAACTACAGCTTGGTTGCTAATCTTATAATAAAGGCCTGTTTCCCCTGTGTGTTTAGTTTTCTTTCAGAACAATTCTTATTCTTTTAATTGCTACTATTCTGTCACAAATTACTGTATATTGCCCAAAGGGATTTTCAGCAATATATTAAAATTTATATTTTGTTAGCATTTCTCCCTCATGTTGAACAAAGTAAAACAAGAAAATCATGACTGGATTCTCCGTTCTGGAGCCTAAGCACTCCCGCCAGTGGGAATCGGGAGTCATCTCCTCTCGCACTTGGAGTATCTCCCATCAGACCCTCCCCATTAGAATCCCCATCAGTCACCCATCAGAGACCCCCATCGGAGACTCCCATTAGTCACCCGCCTGAAAGCTGGAGAGTAGTCTTGTGATACAGAGAAAGAACATTGCGTTTTCACTGAAAAGTGTTTAAAGTAGCAGCTGTTAGAAGGTGAGAGGCTTCCTCGAAAGCCAGGTACACTTGAAAGGACTTCAAATCCCATGACAGCCTTTGAAATGCAAAACTCCCATTCAATTTCAGAGAGTAATATATTTCACTAGCCAATGATTGGCAGTTTTATTAGTCCAGAGACAGGTGTTTGAATTATTTATCTATCTTTCCCTTCATGCTTTAATGCATTTCAAGTACCCTGCTTTGATGCAAACCACAATGTCATAAGCACTTGTGCTATGATTTACAGCTCCTCGCCACATCAAAAGGAGATAAAAGTGATCGAGGGATCACTGGGGGCGCCAAATCTATTTTTTGGGGGACGCTCCATTCTTCGCCTGAGCGGGAATTCCGATCCTGCGTTAGGCAATGGAGAATTCATCCCCATGTGAAAAGTTGGCTTGTTGCAAAAAGCCTATTTTTTTCCACTGAATCTAATTTCTTATCATCCATGACCTCATGAACTTTGCTTTTTTTTTAAACTTTCTTACTGCCTTCAGTTAAGGTTTTCTTGTCATCTTTAATTTCATTTTTCCTTGGTTTCATTTTCCATTTTTATCACTCTTTTGTCTTGGTGCTTTGATGTTTTGTTTTTATTTTACTTATTTCATTTTTGGTTTGGAGTCATTTCTTTGTAAAAGTGGCAGTTTTAATCTGCTATAACATAAGGGCTGGATTTGATGGTCCCACACCCGCTGGGCATGTTTCCAACAGTAACGGGAACATTTAAAATGTGACAGGTGGCTCGTGCATCACCTACCACCCCACCCCTGGTCTTTCCCCTGCTGAGCACCAAGACTGGCAGCCCTTCTTTCATTTTTGATAAGATAATTAACATGTAATTTAGCAGATTAACAAGCCAATTGACCCAAATCGTTCGCTGTCCATTGTTACGACACCCTGGGTTAGTGTGCGGTCAATTCCAGCCTCACATGCCCTGGAGTCACAACACAAGTGAATCAATTAATAATTCTAATCAAAATACATGTCTTTGCCCCTTGGCTGACCAATAATCATAGTCAACAGGTTTGTAAATGTGAACACAATGACTCTTTATTTATAACAAGAGCAGTAATATAATATGCAGCAAATACAACTGGTTAATGACAAGCTAATACTTAATACCCACTTTAACTTACCCCCACCCTCGACACACACAAGACAAACACAGAGGGGTGGAAAGGGGTAAAAATCATAAGTGGAGGGAAAAAATAGTCTTTGTTCCAGATATGGTTTTCGCACACTTTTCTTCACAGCAGGCTTGCAGATTAAAGGCTTTGGTATGCAGCCAATAATGATTTTCTTTGTAGATTCATTCATTCAGGTACCCTGTAGTTTAAAAATGCCGTACTCTCAGCTTTTTCTGGAGTGTCTCTTGCTTCACAATAAACTTTGCCTGCAATTCATGGTTTGTCTTCCGGTCTCTGTCTTTCTGGAGAGAGAGTTGGTCAGTTCTGCTTTTGCCTTTCTGGAGAGAGAGTTGGTTGGTTCACATAAGCCTTTTCTGGAGAGAGTTAGCAGAGTCTGGACTTTGCTTGCAAGGCCTGTAATGGTTCTCCTGCAAATAGATACATCCAGGCTCTCTGCCAGTTCAGAAACACAGCCTTTCTGGGGAAAGAACAGAGAGGTTCTTGTCTCCTTCTTGCTGCCTGAAGCAAAACAGAAACCAAACTCAAACGTTGGACTCTGAAAAGCATTCCAGTGGAATCAGATCCAATCACTGCCTGTTACCAGGCAGAGCACAGCCTTTTGGGCCAATTTATTGGCCACCAGCCAAATCAATCAGACTGAGTCCCAGTCCGTCTCTCTGTCACTGATGCTGGCCAGTCTGCAGCTTCTAGTTTAAACCAGCACCGCCTTCTGGATTCTTCCTGATTGAATTAAAGAAGCAGTCTGCTTATACAGGCTACCTGCCTTAAAGTGAGATGTCCATGGATCAAAAATGTAACGGCAAAAATAAAAGAAAGGGGAAATAAGGGAATAAACGGGAAGGACGTTACACCATGCGCTATAATGCAGGTGGTGTGGGAAGTTGACTGGGAGTGTGTAGGCCTTTTTTTAAAATCCAGTCTGATTAAAAGGTGGGAAGGAGTGGGGGGAAGGGGAGTACATCCTTTGTGGAGTGCCCTGTTCTTAATGACCTGCATCCCCCAACCCATCCCCCTTCCCCTCATCCCCTCACCCCCTCCTTAGGCTCCACAATTCCTCCCTGTCCAAACTCTCCAGACTAACCACATTGGACACCATGGTGGTTTTCATCCTGAGTCCTACTTACAATTCCAGTGACGCCCACTACTGAGCTCTGGCACTACTGTGACTGCGAGCGCTAGCAGCCAATCAGATTGTCCGGCATCTCCCGAGGGTGGAACCTCTTTCCACTGAGGGGAAGGACTGCCACTCTCATCTACTTAAGGCTACCCACAGCATGTCAGTGCAGTGGGATGGCATTGTTAAATGTATGTCATCTAACATGCAACTTTTCTTTGGGGGGGCTGGGCCGAGCAATATTCACACCCCCACCCTCATAAAACTTAGTATAGAGATAGCAGGAGCTTTTATATAACTCCTCCTTCATCTGGTGAAGTGACCAACCAGGTAAAACCTACAGGCTCCATTGACATCTATGTCTAAGTTCTTGACATATGCCCCTTGTGCAAAAATTCATAAAATGTGCATTATCGTATTTTTTTAATTCCACGATGAATGACATGCAACTAAATTACAAATATCTGATATCCATCACTCTATTACAAGGGTGAAATCCTAAATTAGTTCAGGGGTCTGGGCCTACATTTTCATCTTTTGATTGCCATGGTTACCAATATGAATCCATAAACCGTTTAAATATCATCATAAAGTAATTTTTAAATCAAGAAAGAAGTGAGGATCAGAAAAATGAAGACGTGAAGAAGTTCCGCGGGACCATTTCCCAGCTAAGAATGATATCCTGGGCGGCACGGTGGTGCAGTGGTTAGCGCTGCTGCCTCACGGCGCTGAGCACCCAGGTTCGATCCCGACCCCGGGTCACTGCCCGTGTGGAGTTTGCACATTCTCCCTGTGTCTGTGAGGGTCTCACCCCCATAACTCAAAGATATGCAGGATAGGTGGATTGGCCATGCTAAAATTGCCCCTTAATTATAAAAAAAATAATGGGTACTCTAAATTTATTATATTAAAAAATGATATCCTGATTATTAGGAAGCACTCTGTCCTCTCATAGGATAATTGCCAACTGCAGAACGCCAAAGATTGATAGTTGAGTGCTGGCAAATCTATTTGTGGAGCCAACATTCTCCACATTACCACAAAGGAACCAGTGCTCCCTTTCGAGCCATGACTAGACATAAGCTGCAAGGACTCAAAACTCATCTGCTCTGATTGTTGGGTGCAGGGGTCACTATCAGCAATGTGTCCATGAGTGTTCAGGTCAAAATGCAAAATTTGTGTAGTCACGTCATCTGACTGTGGCCCTAGATGATGCACCTCCAACATTTATTTGTGCTGTGTCTGTAACGCTGCCAGCAAAGTCTGCACACAGCAGGAAGTGACAGAAGAATTGTTTGCCAGTCATGTGGTACTGACAGCCTGCTCATTCTTAAAGGCAGAGGTCCTCTTGCGTGGAAATTCCACTAAACGATTGCTGCATTGGAAGTTCTTGGAAACCGAACAATGGAGAAGACGTTGCTGGCCATCATGGGCAAGGGCATCGCTGAGGCTTTGGCTAATTGTGGGGCGGGAGGAAGCGATGCTGCTCGTTACTGAATACCCAATCCTCCTTTTCTCAACTCCTCCCTCAAATCACAATCGCCTCCGACTCACAAGCAACAGATGCCATAAGTATCCACTTCTTCCCACCACCTTCTCCCTGCAATACAACCCAACCTCAGTTCCTTTATCATTACAGATATCCAAGAAGGTGAAACATTCCCAATCAGTGGACGGAAGAAAATAAAGAACAATCAGGCTGAAGGGACACCGTTACTCCATCTTACGCCCGCAGCCACCAGCTCAGACCTGACACTTACCTCTCAATAAGTGGAGGCTCTGCAATCTTTTTAAACAAAGTGAAACAGCTTATCATGTGATTATCTCCAAGCTCTCCATCATTAACAAGCCCATCTCTAGTGACTTCATTGACTTCCTTTACTGTCTATCACTGCCTATCACTACATTCATCCTGTACCCCATAGGAAAGATATACTTCTCCTCTTGACTACTCAACTCTCGGCCAACTGGTCCTTTTCTCGACAGCGGTGATTCTTTGTAGATGATGCAACAGCAGGGGCGGGGGGGAAACACAATGTGGCATATCGCAAGTTACCATCATTAGCCTGCTGAGGGCAGGGTTGCAGTGAGCGCTGTAGGATGCCAAAACCAGGGAAGAAGGAAAACCATGGGAGAACTTCAAAGCTGGGAGGAATGCCTTGCCACCCAGTGTTTCTCAATTTATCCACCTCAAATCCACCACAAAATCTAGACTGTTTTATCCGGAAAATGGGAATGTTGCATTTGTGTAGTAAGCAATTGTGCTTTTTCCTGTGATTGGGGCCTCACGCTGTCTAGCTTTGCAAAACAGCCATGCCTCCTGGAACTGAGCATTATTGTTTCAACTTCCACACCTAGATGCAGAAGGAAGACTTTCATCTGTTTCCATAGCTAGTTTTTCCAGGAACAGGTCACCAGAGACTTCTAATGGCAGGAGCACTACTGCACATCAAGCAGAGCTGACCAGGAATCTCAACCACTCTTACTGCCTGTCATTGTCGTGTGTTGGAAGGATTTTGCAGGTTGATATTTAGCCTGTTGAATGTGTTAGAAACACACGTTTCTTGGCCACCAAGTCCTGGGATGGGACTCGAACCCAGAGCTTCTGGCTCGGAGGCAGGGATGCTGCCCGCTGTGCCACAAGACCTCGTAGAACTGTGCATAAGGAACCTTAATTGGTGTAGAATAGCTGACCTGCTGATTCCTAATGGCTGATGTGGAAAGAGCTTTACTCTGCACCAATTTGTGTTATACCCAAACTGAGACTACTGCGTGGAACTGATGAAGATAAACTTTAACTTGTCTATCCCTGGATCCAAATAGTAGAACATTTTTTGTTATTACGACAACTGAGATTCGTCATTTTGATGCGCGTAAAACACAATCCTACGTAAACATTTGCAAACACACCCTCAATTAAAGATTCAAATAAATAATACAGAATCGTTGATCGGAAGTAATCAATGGATTTACAAAGGGCAACAAATGTTTTCAATTCCTTTTGAAAAGCACACCCGGTAAAATATTTAATAACATTTTTAACTTCAGCCGATGGAAACTGTACGATTCCAAATCATCATGGCAGCCCACAGTTCATGCAATTTATCTTTGTTTTCCCATTTTGAAGTGTTACCGTGATTAAACAAATTACGACCAACATTTAATATGTAAAGTTACTTACCGCATTTAGTGATTAACTTACTGCCTGCATTTAATAACTGCCTTCATCATTCATTAAATTTTTAAAATATCCATATATTGAATACATTTAGTAAATCAATTAATAATCAAATTTCAGTTTAAATTTATTAACTTCTACTTCCAGCTCTGTTGTTCTAAGTTCATTTTTTTTGCCCATCAGCTCTGGAGTTCAAGTTCTCATTACATTTTTTATTATTGAGCATTAGTTGTTACATGAATATAAGCTTCAAATAGTTTTAATATGCAGCAGGATTATATGATCTTTAACCTAGCACAAATTTTATACTGTTTCATATCAAACCTAACAGCGTATATTTCTGAGTGTCCCTTTGCTTTTGAGTGTATAGTTGCTGAAATAAATACTCAGGTAGGCAAACATCAGCAGCCAGTGTGTCCAAATCTATCCAATACATATGACTAATTTCTAGCCAGTAGTCTGACGATGGGGAAATCAGGAAAGGTGATGACATTTGAATCAATGTTCCTTATGAAGTGTGCAGCTCCTTTCCCACGGAGTTTGGAACATTCCTTCTATTTCCTCTCTCCTCCTGAGCAGCTACTGCGTCAGGGGATTTATTTCCCACTGCTGCACGTGGGCCGTCTGTGTGGTATATGGCTTGGCGCTACTTCTCTTTCACTATTCCTTCTTTCAGTAATGCCATCGGCCTTCATTCAGTGCCTTCACTGATATTCCTGAACAGCCTGACTGAAATTGAAAATTCGTCAAGGTGAAAACTCCTACTCAGTAATCTGCTGTTTGGTAACCCAGGCCTTTAAAGTGGGATTTAGCAATCGCCCAAAGTGGCCCAGTGTGTAAACATGGTCCAGCCCCAAATGACTAGGATTGATTATAGCCTGTCCTGATTTACCTGATCTCTTTTGAGGCAAAATACGGTTCTATAATTGTACGCAGGACTCACTGGATTACTATGGGCAACTATCATTCCCATCCTGATTGCTATCGTGGCCTCCCTCCCAGGAAGTAGGCATTGGCGGATGTTGGTTGTCCATTCCTTGTTGAACTACAACTCAACATGACCCAGCCTCTTAAGGATTGAGAAGCAGTGAGAAAATGGCAAAGGAAATTGGGATTCATGGTTATGGCTCTTTTATTGGATCAGGAATGCTGAGATTGCTCAACAGTATTTAAATATTGACCCTCATCTAAAGGGCAGTGACAAGAACAGCACTTACCATTCTTATTTGGTAATTCTATCTTCTCAGTCACATTAAGTAAAGGAGAAATAGCACAGTGGATTGGAATGAAAGTCCTTGATCTTTGGTACATCAATATTTTCAAAGGGTCCATAGGATTACACACTGGGCCACCATATGAATGGTGCTGCCTAGTGTATGCCCTGAGGGTATACACTAGGCAGAGGTCCTGAAGGGCAGAATCCAATCAAACCAAATCATCTAGAATCATTTGTGTCTCAAGTCTGATCTTTGAGAATAAAGGGAACCGAGTTAGCGCAGTTGAATGATTTATTCAATGGTGAGAACAAACTTGAATTGAGTCAGAGCAATATTTTCAAAACAGATCAAAGACTGCAGTTTCCTTTGGGAATTTGCCCATCTTCAGAAGAAATGGAGGCCTATCCTGTCCCCTTAATAAATATGCTTCAGCCAATTTCCTCTGCCTCCATGGCTATTACATGTAAATGAAGGTGACTGCATTGACTTAGTGCAGCAACTAATTTATTTCCTTCCTGTCTCTGTTCCTGTAAAGTACATCACAGTACATGGCTTTGAGACATGCCTGTGGGAGGTGAGAGGTGTTGCAGAGTTGAAGACCACAGGAGACTTGGAACAAGTGCCAAATACATTTTTTTAAAAGTTTATCTGTTGAGGTTTTTGTAAAGTTTCTTTGGTGGTGCTCAAATGAGAAATTACCAATGAAGAGTTTGAGTTTGGATTTGGTTATTCAATCAATTCTGCAACCTCAATGGTTATTTGGTACATCATGTGTTCAGGTGGGGAGTCTTCCATGAGGAAGATAATTCATAGCTTGTAAGCCAGGATTCTATGTGCTAAGATGCCCATAGATTAATCAACATTGAGCTGGAGACCATGACAACCTTGTTTCTGTGGCAACAAAGGTTCCGGTGGGTGATGCCCAATTGTCAGAAAGATTGGAAAAGGGAGTAAGTGCAAAGGTGAGAAAGGTAGGGTTGAGGTAGGTCAGATGGTTACTTGGAATGGAGAGATGAGGCATTGCTGTTGTAGAATAGCTGGCAAGAGGCACCATGACCTTTGAACCACTTTTGTAGCCAGGGTATTTATATGGCAGATCCAGTTAAGATTTTGCGAATGGTAACCCTGGTTGATGGTGGAGTTTTGGTGTAGTTAATTCCATTGAATAGCAAGAGAATATGGCTGAATTCTCTCTTGTTGAAGATGGTCATTGCCTGGCACTTGTCTGGCATGAATGTTGCTCGCCACTTATCAATTCAGGGCTGAATGTTGTCCAAGTCTTGCTGCATGTGTGCATGGACTGCTTCATTATCTGAAGAGATATGAATGGTGCTGAACACTGTGCACTCAACAGCAAATATGCCCACTTTTGATCTAATGACGGAAGGAAGGTTATTGATGAAGCAGTTGAATTTTGTTGGACACCCTGAGGAACTCCCAAAGTAATATCCTAGACAGAGGTGATTCGAACTTCCTTTGTGCTAGATATGACCCCCATCAGTGGAGTGGATTTCCCCTAGTTTTCATTAACTTCACTATTATTATGGCTCCTTGATGCCATTCTTGATCCGATGCTACCTTGATGTCAAGAGCTGTCACTCTGACCTCACTTCCAGAATTAGCTCTTTCACCCTTGTTTGGACCAAGGTTGTAATGAGGTCAGGAGTCTAGTGGTCCTAACAGAACCCAATTGGCCATTAGTGAACAGGTTATTGCTAAGTAGGTGCCCCTTGATATAACTGCCATTGACACCTTCCACCACTTTGTTGATGATTGAGAGTAGACTGATGGGGCAGTATTTGGCCAGACTAGATTTGTCTTATTCTTGTGGACAAGATATACCAGCGCAATTCTCCACATCGTTCGCTAGATGAGTGTATTATCTGTACTGGGAGAACTTGGCTGGGGGTGAAGCAGCAAGGGTCTTCAGCATTAAAGCTTTGATGTTATTGGGCCCCATAGCCTTTGTTGAATCAATGTCTTCACCACTTTTTAATATCAAAGTGGAGTGAATTAAGTTGGCTGAAGACTGGCATTTGTGATGCTGGGGACACAGGAGGAGGGCCAGATGGGTCATTCTGATGATGGAATATTGCAAAAACTTTAGCATTGTATTTTGTAGTGGCATGCTGGACTCTGCCATAATTGAGCATGGGGATGTCTATGGAGCCACATCCTCCCCTTAAGTCTTTAATTGTCCACAATCAATTACAACTGAAAGTGGCAGGCATTCAGAACGCTAATCTGACCCATTGGTTTTGACATTACTTAGCTCCAGTCTATGGCTGCTTCCACTATTTTAGATGTTTGCCGTCTTACTTTGCAGCTTCACCAGTCAGATACATCATTGTTCAGGTATGCCAGATATTCTCCTGACATTTCTCAGTGCCACATGTTTTTTATTCTTATTTATTTAAGAGGTGTGGGTGTCATTAGTTGGGTAAACATCTATTGCTCTTCCCTTGTTGCCCTTGAGAAGGTGGCGGTGAGCTGACTTCTTGAACTGCTCCGGTCTCTGTGCTGTTAGGGATGGAGTTCCAGGATTTTGATCCCGCTACAGTGAAGGAATGGCGATATATTTCCAAGTCAGGATGTTGAGTAACTTGGAGGGGAACTTCCAGGTGGTGGTGTTCCTATGTGTCAGCTGGACTTGTCCTTCCAGAGAATAGTGATTGTGAGTTTGGAAGGTGCTGCCTAAGGAGCCTTGGTGAGTTCCTGCTGTGTGTACCACCTTGTAGATGGTACACACGGTTGCTACAGTGCGTCGGTGGTGGAGGGAGTGAGTGTTTGTGGAAGTGGTGCCAAGCAAGCGGTGCCACAGCAGCTGGTGGAATTTGAATTCAGTTAATAAATCTGGAATATAAAGCCAGTCTCAGTAACAGCGACCATGACAGCTGTCACTGATTGCTGGAAACACCCATCTTTATCACCGATGTCCCTTTTAGGGAGGGAAATCTGCCACCCTGGCCTTCAGGTGACTTCAGACCCACAGCAAAGTGTTTGAACTTATTGTTCAAGGTGTTTGAACAAAGTCTTTGGTCGTGCAAGCCACTCAGTTCAAAGGCAATTAGGGACGGGCAACAAATGCTGGCCCTGCCTGACAACGCCCACATCCTATGAAAGAAGAAAGGAAAAAATAAAATGAGGGTTGAAAATCCCTTGCTGCATTGACATTATTGTAGAAATAAAAAAAATAAATGCACGGGAGTCCAGTTGCTTTTGATAAGATTTTAATTTATGACTCTGTGGGGACAATCAGTGAATAGCAATCATGTTTCATGTAGACTATTAAAAGGTGATGCTGATGGATTTTACCGCATTTCACAATCTCTTGTGGTATATCGTCAACGTACTTTGAAAGCCACAATGCGCATTGAAGAGCAAGTAATCCAAAGCTAGTTATTCTCTGCTAGGATTTGCAGAGATGTTCACAATTCCAAATGTTACCATGAAACTTTTCGCTCTTGGTTTTCAACGTGCTATTTTATATACATGACAGATACGTGACTGACTCCAACAAATCCACAGGGCTCAGTCCTCATTAGAAATTTGGACCACACACTTCCGGTGGCGGCGATGTCCGAGTGAGCCGCACATTCGGTGGGCTCTCACTCCGGCGGGACTGAACAGCTGTTTCCCCGCGATAGCGGGACCACGGAGGCGGCAGAAAGGCTGCCGGGAACAGAAGAGGAGAGCGGGCTGCAGAAAATGAAAGTGTGGGAGGCCAGCAGGTGAGGAAGAAAGAGAGAGAGACGGAGGCAAGGAGGAAGCTGACCTGCAGGGTAAGATGGCGGACCCACGGACCTTCCTTCCTCCAGGACAAAGGGAAAAAAAAGTTTGGAGTTGCTGAGGAGGGACAGCTTGGACCCACTTCAGATGCCCAGGAGGGGGTAAAAACTTAAGGTGCTGGGCAAAGGAAAGCGGCAGCGAAGGCGCTGAGGAGCGGGCTGCGGCATATGGAACAGCGGGATTCCAGAAGGCAGAAGAAGAAGGAGAAAAAGGGACAGAGACAAGGACCTGAAGAAAATTACCTGGGACCTAAGATGGCGGACACACGGACCCCGGACTCAGCAATCCAGTTGGCGCTGGATAACATGCTCCAGGTAATGAAGTCCAGTTTTGAAGCGCTGAAGCGGGACAGCTTGGACCCAATCCAGAAAGCGGTGGATCAGCTGAACCAGAGGATGGACGCCCAGGATGTGAAAGTTAAGGAGCTGGGAGAGGCGGTGGAGGAGCAGGCGGATGCGCAAACGGTTGCAGCGGTAGAAGTGGACGGCCTGAAAGAGCGGCAGAGAAGACTGCTGGACAGAGTGGAGGAGCTGGAGAATAGAATCCGCAGGAACAATCTGAGGATGGTCGGCCTCCCGGAGGGGGCGGAGGGAGCTGATGCTGCAGCGTTTGTAGCAGACCTGCTGAAGCAGCTGATGGGAGCCGAAGCCTTTCCACGACCGTTGGAGCTGGAGGGGGCACACAGAGTGCAGGCAAGGCAGGGGCGGCCGGGCGGACCCCCCCGCCCGATGGTGATTAGGTTCCACAGGTTCGTGGACAAGGAGCGGGTGCTGCAGTGGGCAAAGAGCGCCAGGAGCAGCACGTG
Source organism: Scyliorhinus canicula (assembly GCF_902713615.1). Classification (NCBI taxonomy): domain Eukaryota; kingdom Metazoa; phylum Chordata; class Chondrichthyes; order Carcharhiniformes; family Scyliorhinidae; genus Scyliorhinus; species Scyliorhinus canicula. Next base: position 107,678,328 of record NC_052163.1, read on the forward strand.
GAACAACAGTGTTCTCCGCATTTATCAGGATCTAAGCCAGGAGGTGGCTCGGCGGCGAGCAGCCTTTAAGAATGTCAAGGAGGTGCTGTTCAAGAAGCACGTGAAGTTTGGTCTGCTGTTCCCAGCCCGGTTATGGGTCACGCACCAGGGTCAACACCACTACTTCTCCGAGCCCGAAGAAGCGATGGATTTTGTGAGGGACCTGGGGCTGGTCCCGAAAGGAGGCCCCAAGGACGCGAGTTAGGGCCCGAGGATTTCTGTGGGAAGGAACGCCGAATGTGCCTGGACCGCTGCTCAACGGTTTGCTGGGCCAAAGGGGCCAAGCGGAACATTTGAGACTCTTTCCTTTGTTCATGGACATTTATGTGCTTTTTCTCTTTTTTCTGTGGTTTTTTTCCCTTTTTATGGGGTTTTTTTTTTTTAATTTTTTTTTTTTTAATTTTTATTTTTTCCTGTTTGGGCTTTTTGTGCAGCTCGTGGAAGACACTGGAACTGGCTTGCCCCAGTGGGTGGGGAGGAGGGCGGGGAAACAAGGGGAATGGGACAGGAAGGCGCCGGAGTGTTGAGTCACCGGGCTAGCAGATTGGCTAGTCAAGGAAGTCAGATGGGGGGGGAAGTAACAGCCAGTAGATGGCGGGGGTGGGGGTATCGGGGGATGGGGTTAGGGGAGGGGGGGGTTGTTCTGCTGACGGGAGAGGGACTTGAAATAGGCACTGGAAAGGAGGTCGAGGGTGGAGGCAGCCGAAGGGCGGGCCAGGAATGGCGCGACGCACGGGTCAGGGGCCGGCCCGAGAAAGGCTATGGCTGACCGGCGGGGTGGGGGGGGTGGGATGTGCCCCCCGACCAGGCTGATCACCTGGAACGTCAAGGGACTGAATGGGCCGGTTAAGAGGGCGCGGGTGTTCGCGCACTTGCGGGCCCTGAGGGCGGACGTAATTATGTTGCAGGAGACACATCTGAAAGTGTCAGACCAGACCAGGCTAAGGAAGGGCTGGATTAGCCAGGTCTTCCACTCGGACTTGGACTCGAAGTCCAGAGGGGTGGCAATCATGATCAACAAGCGCGTGCAATTTGAGGCAGAGGGCATATCTGCAGACAGGGGGGGCAGATACCTGATGGTACGGGGCAGACTGGAGGGGAGAAGGGTGGTGCTGGTGAATATATATGCCCCGAACTGGGATGATGTGGACTTTATTAAAAGAGTGCTGGGGAAGATCCCGGACTTGGATTCTCGCAAGCTAATAATGGGAGGGGACTTTAACATGGTCCTTGACCCGACTTTGGATCGGTCGGGTCCCAGAACGGGTAGACTCTCAGCAATGGCAAGGGAGCTGAAAGGGTTTATGGGGCAAATGGGGGCAGTGGACCCCTGGAGAGAGGGACAGCCAACAGGAAGGGGCTACTCGTTTTACTCGCACGTCCATAAAGTATATTCCAGGATAGATTTCTTTGTAATAAGCAGGGACTGTATGGGGGAGGTAAAGAACACGGAATACTCAGCAATTACCATTTCAGACCATGCCCCACATTGGGTGGACCTGCAGTTCGGGGGAGCGAGTTATCAACGCCCGCAATGGAGGCTAGATGTGGGACTGCTGTCGGAGGAGGGGATCTGCGAGAGGCTTCGGAAATGTATAAAAAATTACCTGCAGGTGAATGACACTGGGGAGGTCTCAGCGGCGACCGTGTGGGAGGCGCTAAAGGCAGTAGTTCGGGGGGAGCTGATTTCAATTGGGGCCCACAAAGCCAAGGCAGACCGGGCAGAGATGGATAGATTGGTCAGGGAAATGGGCCGGATAGATGAAGAGCACGCGGAGTCCCCGGGGGAGGTTTTACTCAGGGAAAGGCGGAGGCTACAGGCGGAACTGGGGGCACTATCCACGAGCAGGGCCGTGGAACAGCTTAGGAAGGCGAGGGGAGTGGTGTACGAGTATGGGGAAAAGGCTAGCAGGCTGTTAGCGCAGCAACTCAGGAGGAGGGAGGCGGCCAGGGAAATAGGTAGAGTGAGGGACGAGGGGGGGCGCAAAGTGGAGGATCCGGCAGAATTGAATAGGGTATTCCGGGACTTCTATCGTAAGCTGTATACTTCGGAGCCGCCGGAAGAACCGGAGGGGATGAAAAGGTTTCTGGACGGGTTAACATTCCCAACAGTTGGGGGGGGGCAAGTGGAAGAGCTGGGTGCCCCGATTAGAGTAGAGGAGGTATTGGGGGGCCTAAAGGCCATGCAATCGGGGAAGTCCCCGGGGCCGGATGGATACCCAGTAGAGTTTTATAGGAAGTTCTCTGAGCTGGTGGGCCCGGTCTTGGCGAGGGTTTTCAATGAGGCAAGGGACAGAGGGACCCTGCCGCCGACAATGTCACAAGCCACCATATCTCTGATATTGAAGCGGGGTAAAGACCCGGAGGTGTGCGGGTCCTACAGGCCAATCTCCCTGATTAATGTAGACGCCAAGCTCCTGGCAAAGGTACTGGCGGGGAGAATGGAGGACTGTGTACCGGAGGTGATTGGGGAGGATCAAACTGGGTTCGTTAAAGGTCGGCAGCTGGCGGCCAATCGGAGGAGATTGCTCAACGTGATAATGATGCCCCCGGCGGGTAGAGATGTGGAGGTAGTGGTGGCAATGGACGCCGAGAAGGCCTTTGACCGGGTAGAGTGGGACTATCTATGGGAGGTGCTCGGACGGTTTGGGTTCGGGGAGGGATTGGTGGATTGGATCAAATTATTATATCAGGCCCCGAGGGCCAGCGTCAGGACTAACAGAGAAGTGTCGGAGTACTTTAGGTTGTACCGAGGGACCAGGCAGGGCTGCCCGCTCTCCCCGCTGCTGTTTGCGCTGGCCATAGAGCCGCTGGCGATGGCGCTGAGAGCCGCAGAGGGTTGGAAGGGGATGGTGAGGGGCGGGGTTGAACACAGGGTTTCTCTTTATGCAGACGACCTGCTCCTGTACGTGTCGGACCCAGTGGCCGGGATGGGAACTATACTGGGAATGCTGAGGGAGTTCGGCCAGTTCTCAGGATACAAATTAAATACGGTCAAGAGTGAAATGTTTGTGGTCCAGGCAAGGGGCCAGGAGAATAGATTGAGAGGGCTACCGTTTAGGCTGGTTGAGGAAAATTTCCGGTATTTGGGAATCCAGGTGGCACGAGACTGGGGCAGGCTGCATAAGTTAAATTTGGCCAGGGTGGTGGAGCAAATGAAGGGAGAGTTTCGGAGATGGGATGCACTCCCGCTGTCGCTGGCAGGGAGGGTGCAGACTGTAAAGATGACAATCCTCCCTCGATTTTTGTTTATTTTTCAGTGCCTCCCGATCTTTATCCCACAGTCCTTCTTCAAAAGAGTTAACGGGCTGATCATGAGCTTTGTCTGGGCGGGAAAGTCTCCGCGGGTAAAGAAGGCGATGTTGGAGAGGAACCGCAGCGAGGGAGGGCTGGCTTTGCCGAGTCTGGTCAATTATTACTGGGCGGCCAACATCGCTATGATAAGGAAGTGGATGGTGGGTACGGGGTCTATTTGGGAGCGGGTGGAGGCGGCTTCGTGCAGGAGCTCCAGTTTGGAAGCCCTGGTCACGGCTCCTCTACCGCTGCCGCCGGCCAAGTACACCACCAGCCCGGTAGTGGTGGCGACCCTGCGGATATGGGGCCAGTGGAGGAGGCATGTGGGGGAGATGGGGGCGTCTGTCTGGGCGCCAATCTGCGACAACCATCGGTTTGCCCCCGGCAGTATGGATGGGGGGTTCCGAGTATGGCGGCGAGCAGGGGCGGGAAGGGTGGGTGATATGTTCCTGGAAGGGAGCTTCGCGAGTTTGAGGAGCTTGGAGGAGAAATTTGGGGTGGTAAGGGGAAATGATTTTAGATACCTACAGTTGCGGGACTTTGTTCGTAGACAGGTCCCATCTTTCCCGCGCCTCCCGCCAATGGGGATCCTAGACAGAATAGTCTCTGGGAGGGATGAAGGGGAGGGTAGAGTCTCGGGTATTTATAAGGTGCTCATGAGGGAGGAAGGGTCCCAGACAGAGGAACTGAAACTTAAATGGGAGGAGGAGCTAGGCGGGGAAATGGAGGATGGGCTGTGGGCAGAGGCCCTGAGTAGGGTAAACTCGACCGCGACATGTGCTAGGCTCGGGCTGATCCAATTTAAGGTCGTTCACCGGGCCCATATGACGGTGGCTCGGATGAGCAAATTTTTCGGGATAGAGGACAAATGCGCTAGGTGTGCGGGAGGACCAGCGAACCATGTTCACATGTTTTGGGCATGCCCTGAGCTGAGGGGGTACTGGGAGGGATTTGCGGGGGTCATGTCCCAGGTGCTAAAAACAAGGGTGGTGATGAGCCCAGGGGTGGCAATTTTTGGGGTTTCGGAAGACCCGGGCGTCCAGGGGGAGAAAGAGGCCGATGTGCTGGCCTTTGCTTCCCTGATAGCCCGGCGACGAATACTATTGGCGTGGAGGGACTCAAAGCCCCCGAAGACGGAGTGGTGGCTAGCGGACATGTCGAGTTTCCTGGGGATGGAAAAAATCAAGTTCGCCTTGAGGGGTTCTGTGCAGGGGTTCACCCGGAGGTGGCAACCATTTATTGACTTCTTTGCGGGAGAGTGAGCGTCAGCAGGGGGGGGGGGGGGGGGGGGTTAGAGTAGAGTAGGAGGGAAAATATGGCGGGTAGTACCGATGGGAGGGGAGCGGGCTTGTGCAATATGTTACGGTGGAAGTATTGAAAGAACGTGGATGTTTGCACATTTTTGCCTTTTTTGCTTCCTTTCTGATGATGTCTGTAACTGTTTATAAAGCCAAAAACTACCTCAATAAAATTGTTTATTAAAAAAAAAAAAGAAATTTGGACCACACTTTTAATATGTAACCTGTCAATAACTGGGAACTGTTTCTGGTGTAGGGTATAAACACTTCCCATGTCTGATTCTGAGTGCTGATGCAAGAAAGTTAGAAAGCCCACTTGCTCAGAGCTGTAATACTGAAAATGATGTCCGAACACTGAGGTGAAGGTTCTGCTGATTGAAATAGGGCATGGGGGGAGATGGAAGGCGGGGAGGGGGAATGGAGGGGGGGGGGGGGGGGGGGGGATATCCCAGGATTCCCTCCACACAGAAAAGAAGACCACAGTGCTTGAAGAGAAATTATTTTACACATCAGTTAATCATCCAAAGGACCTAGCTCAAATCGGGCAAGGGTTTACATATCTGATGGGACAGACCAGTATGAGGTTACCCACAGTTACATGCTTTGGCCATAGATGCATCATGAGGTACATCAAAAAGATACTTTGTGGTCTTTTAAATGTCTGACTATGTTTGTCTACTTGGCAGCAAGGCACAAATTGGAGTTACCTGACTTTAAGTGATTAGCGCTGTGGTGTCTTACAAGGACTTCATCCAAAGAACGTAACTAAATTTGGCTGCATGGAAATATTCTCATGATTGTGATTAGTTAATGGATAGCCACTTCGAATTTCCATTTTGCGCTCTTGATAGTCCCAACCCTTGATTTTCAGTCAGACTCAGTAGGAGGACCTCATAACAGGCACAGAAAGGAATGCCACTCTCTGAGCACCAACATTTCTTGCAGATATGTACAAAAATGTAAAGCACCTCACAAGATTTGTCCGCAATTGTGGTGGAATCCATTATTTAATAGAACATAAAACATAGAAAAATATGATGTGGAGTTGCCGGCGTTGGACTGGGGTGAGCACAGTAAGAAGTCTTACAACACCAGGTTAAAGTCCAACAGGTTTGTTTCAAACACGAGCTTTCGGAGCACGGCTCCTTCTTCAGGTGAATGGAAAGGCTTGTTCCAGAAATGTTTATATAGACACAGTCAGAGATGCCCCGGAATGCGAGCACCTGCAGGCAATCAAATCATCAAAGATGCAGAGAGAGAGGTAACTCCAGGTTAAAGAGGTGTGAATTGTCCCAAGCCAGTTCAGTCGGTAGGCCTCTGCAAGTCCAGGCTTGTTGGTGGGGGCCGAATGTAATGCGACATGAATCCCACGCTTCGGGACATCCTTTCCTGCAGTGTAGTCTACCTCATACGCTGCAGGAAAGGATGTCCCGAAGCGTGGTACATTGGCGAGACCATGCAGACACTGCGACAACGAATAAACGGGCATCGTGCGACTATCAACAGGCAGGACTGTTCCCTTCCAGTTGGGGAACACTTCAGCAGTCAAGGACATTCAGCCTCTGATCTCCGGGTCAGCATTCTACAAGGAGGCCTTCAGGAGACGCGACAACGCAAAACTGCTGAGCAAAAACTTATAGCTAAGTTCCGCACGCATGACTGCGGACTCAACCGGGATCTGGGATTCATGTCGCATTACATTCGGCCCCCACCAACAAGCCTGGACTTGCAGAGGCCTACCGACTGAACTGGCTTGGGACAATTCACACCTCTTTAACCTGGAGTTACCTCTCTCTCTGCATCTTTGATGATTTGATTGCCTGCAGGTGCTCGCATTCCGGGGCATCTCTGACTGTGTCTATATAAACATTTCTGGAACAAGCCTTTCCATTCACCTGAAGAAGGAGCCGTGCTCCGAAAGCTCGTGTTTGAAACAAACCTGTTGGACTTTAACCTGGTGTTGTAAGACTTCTTACCATAGAAAAATATAGCACAGAACAGGCCCTTCGGCCCACGATGTTGTGCCGAACCTTTGTCCTAGATTAATCATAGATTATCATAGAATTTACAGTGCAGAAGGAGGCCATTCGGCCCATCGAGTCTGCACTGGCTCCCGGAAAGAGCACCCTACCCAAGGTCAACACCTCCAACCTATCCCCATAACCCAGTAACCCCACCCAACACTAAGGGCAATTTTGGACACTAAGGGCAATTTATCATGGCCAGTACACCTAACCTGCACATCTTTGGACTGTGGGAGGAAACCGGAGCACCCGGAGGAAACCCACGCACACACGGGGAGGATGTGCAGACTCCGCACAGACAGTGACCCAAGCCGGAATCGAACCTGGGACCCTGGAGCTGTGAAGCAATTGTGCTATCCACAATGCTACCGTGCTGCCCTTAAGAACAAATTAATCTACACTCCATCATTCTACCGTAATCCATGTACCTATCCAATAGCCGCTTGAAGGTCCCTAATGTTTCCCACTCAACTACTTCCACAGGCAGTGCATTCCATGCCCCCACTACTCTCTGGGTAAAGAACCTACCTCTGACATCCCCCCTATATCTTCCACCATTCACCTTAAATTTATGTCCCCTTATAATGGTTTGTTCCACCCGGGGAAAAAGTCTCTGACTGTCTACTCTATTTATTCCCCTGATCATCTTATAAACCTCGATCAAGTTGCCCCTCATCCTTCTCCGTTCTAATGAGAAAAGGCCTAGCACCCTCAACCTTTCCTCGTAAGACCTACTCTCCATTCCAGGCAACATCCTGGTAAATCTCCTTTGCACCTTTTCCAAAGCGTCCACATCCTTCCTAAAATGAGGTGACCAGAACTGCACACAGTACTCCAAATGTGGCCTTACCAAGGTTTTGTACAGCTGCATCATCACCTCACGGCTCTTAAATTCAATCTCTCTGCTAATGAACACTAGCACATCATAGCACCATAGGCCTTCTTCACAGCTCTAACCACTTGAGTGGCAACGTTCGAAGATCTATGAACATAGACCCCAAGATTTCTCTGCTCCTCCACATTGCCAAGAACCCTACCGTTAACCCTGTATTCCGCATTCAGATTTGTCCTTCCAAAATGGACACCCGTACACTTTTCAGGGTTAAACTCCATCTGCCACTTCTCAGCCCAGCTCTGCATCCTATCTATGTCTCTTTGCAGCCGACAACAGCCCTCCTCACTATCCACAACTCCACCAATCTTTGTATCGTCTGCAAATTTACTGACCCACCCTTCAACTCCCTCATCCAAGTGATTAATGAAAATCACAAACAGCAGAGGACCCAGAACTGATCCCTGCCGTACGCCACTGGTAACTGGGCTCCAGGCTCAATATTTGCCATCCACCACCACTCTCTGACTTCTATTGGTTAGCCAGTTTGTTATCCAACTTGCCAGATTTCCCACTATCCCATGCCTCCTTACTTTCTGCATAAGCCTACCATGGGGAACCTTATCAAATGCCTTACTAAAATCAATGTACACTACATCCACTGCTTTACCTTCATCCACATGCTTGGTCACCTCCTCAAAGAATTCAATAAGACTTGTAAGGCAAGACCTACCCCTCACAAATCCATGCTGACTATCCCTAATCAAGCAGTGTCTTTCCAGATGCTCAGAAATCCTATCCCTCAGTACCCTTTCCATTACTTTGCCGACCACCGAAGTAAGACTAACTGGCCTGTAATTCCCAGGGTTATCCCTATTCCCTTTTTTGAACAGGGGCACGACATTTGACACTCTCAAATCCCCTGGCACTACCCCTGTTGACAGTGAGGATGAAAAGATAATTGCCAACGGCTCTGCAATTTCATCTCTTGCTTCCCATAGAATCCTTGGATATATCCCATCAGGCCCGGGGGACTTGTCTATCCTCAAGTTTTTCAAAATGCCCAACACATCTTCCTTCCTAACAAGTATCTCCTCGAGCTTAACAGTCTGTTTCACACTGTCCTCTCCAACAATATGGCCCCTCTCATTTGTAAATACTGAAGAAAAGTACTTGTTCAAGACCTCTCCTATCTCTTCAGACTCAATACACAATCTCCCGCTACTGTCCTTGATCGGACCTTCTCTCGCTCTAGTCATTCTCATATTTCTGACATATGTGTAAAAGGCCTTAGGGTTTTCCTTGATCCTACCCGCCAAAGATTTTTCATGCCCTCTCTTAGCTCTCCTAATCCCTTTCTTCAGTTCCCTCCTAGCTATCTTGTATCCCTCCAGCGCCCTATCTGAACCTTGTTTCCTCAGCCTTACATAAGTCTCCTTCTTCCTCTTAACAAGACATTCAACCTCTCTTGTCAACCATGGTTTCCTCACTTGACTATCTCTTCCCTGCCTGACAGGGACATACATATCAAGGACACGTAGTATCCGTTCCTTGAACAAGTTCCACATTTCACTTGTGTCCCTCCCTGACAGCCTATGTTCCCAATTTATACACTTCAATTCTTGTCTGACAGCATCGTATTTACCCTTCCCCCAATTGTAAACATTGCCCTGTTGCACGCACCTATCCCTCTCCATTACTAAAGTGAAAGTCACAGAATTGTGGTCACTATCTCCAAAATGCTCCCCCACTAACAAATCTATCACTTGCCCTGGTTCATTACCAAGTACCAAATCCAATATGGCCTCCCTTCTGGTCGGAAAATCTACATACTGTGTTAGAAAAGCTTCCTGGACACACTGCACAAACACCACCCCATCCAAACTATTTGATCTAAAGAGTTTCCACTCAATGTTTGGGAAGTTGAAGTCACCCATGACTACTACCCTGTGACTTCTGCACCTTTCCAAAATCTGTTTCCCAATCTGTTCCTCCACATCTCTGCTGCTACTGGGTCCTAAAGAAAACTGCCAACAAGGTGACTGCTCCTTTCCTATTTCTGACTTCAACCCATACTACCTCAGTCGGCAGATCCTCCTCGAACTGCCAGGCGCCAGAATGTGGCGACTAGGGGCTTTTCACAGTAACTTCATTTGAAGCCTACTTGTGATAAGCGATTTTCATTTCATTTCATTTCTGCAGCTGTTATACTATCTAATTAACAATGCCACCCCCCCCCCCCACCTCTTTTACCACCCTCCCTCATCTTATTGAAACATCTATAACCAGGGACCTCCAACAACCATTTCTGCCCCTCTTCTATCCAAGTTTCCGTGATGGCCACCACATCATAGTCCCAAGTACCAATCCATGCCTTAAGTTCACCCACCTTATTCCTGATGCTTCTTGCGTTGAAGTATACACACTTCAACCCATCCACGTGTCTGCAAGTACTCTCCTTTGTCAGTGTTCCCTTCCCCACTGCCTCACTACACGCTTTGGCATCCTGAATATCGGCTACCTTAGTTGCTGGACTACAAATCCCGTTCCCATTCCCCAGCCAAATTAGTTTAAATCCTCCCGAAGAGTACTAGAAAACTTCCCTCCCAAGATATTGGTGCCCCTCTGGTTCAGATGCAACCCGTCCTGCTTGTACAGATCCCACCTTCCCCAGAATGCGCTCCAATTATCCATGTGTAATTGTGTATGGCTGTTGAACAGAACTGTGACCTATCGCTGAGCATGTGAGATGTGAGGACCATCTGCAATAAAGCACCAGTGATAGAGGTTCTTAGCTTAATCAAGGCATCTCTTGTGAAAGACAAGATTGGTGCTATTGAGATTTGCGTTTTCTTCTAAGGAGAAGTTTTTTAAAGGTAACTTCAGGATCTCTGGCACTTGGGAGTGTCAGTCATTGATACATACTACCCTCTAGCATAATCCAGCAATAAAACAGCTTCACTTTATGTTCAATTATGTCCCTCACAATAACTGCAAAAAACCTTTCTATGAAGGTAGACAGAGTTTCCACAAAATGAAGCTTGGTAATTTAGCTCTTTTCTTTTTTTTTTGTAAGGCAATCATGCAGAGGATTTTGAACAGATCCGTTTAGTTGAATCATTTTAACTTATCTCCATGTAGTGAAACAAAGTAAAGAATGTACCAGATCACCCACATCAGTGGGTCAACTTACTTGTCTGGATCAGGAGGTCTCCTAACTCCACCTTCAGCATTTCTGACTTGCTGAATCTGCCTCGGTGAAGACTTTCACAGATTTTTGTTTCTTCTCCAAATTGACTTCTTCCATATGGATCTTTGCTCACCTGCTGTCCACCCCCATGCATTTCTGCAGCTTACCTTTTGACTCCCTCCTCCCCATTGTGAAAAGCTGCTATCGAACCTGTGCTTTCTTCATGTGAAACATGCTTTGTGCTTCATCCCTCCCTGTGCTGTGAACGTTTGCTGGGATTTTCCGGGATAAGATCATGCCTCTATAATTTTCCATCATCCTGGATAGCTTGTAAATATCTGACTTTAATACACATTCTGCAAATATGGCCATAAGATCATAAGATATAGGAGCAGAATTAGGCGATTCAGCCCATCAGGTCTGCTCCGCCATTTGATCATGTCTGATATGTTGTCCCCATTCTCCTGCCTTCTCCCCATAACCCATGATCCCCTTATTAATCAAGAACCTATCTGTCTCTATCTCAAGGACACTCCACAGATAGTGGCCTCCACAGCCTTCTGCGTCAATGAGTTCCACAGATTCACCACCCGCTGGCTGAAGAAATTCCTCCTCATCTCTGTTTTAAAGAATTGTTCCTTCAGTCTGAGCCTGTGCGTTCCAGTTCTAGTTTCTGCTGCATAGTTTGTGATATTTCTTGATTAGTCTGTGGAAATTCATCTTGTTTTAAAATCCGACACTTAAAGGTAACTTTTTTCTCAAATTCGTTCTGTAGAAATTGGTCAGAGTCCTAAAACATTTTTTTGTTACCCATCACGGGATCAATGGCAAGGCCTACCTTTATTGGCCATCCTTCCTTCGAGAAGGCAGTGATGAGCCATCTTCTTGAATTGCTGCAGCCCATGTGGTGTGGGTCCAGCGCTGTTAGGGAACAAGCTCAAGTGTTTTGACGCAGTGAGAGGGAAGGCAGGGCGACATTGCTCCAAGTCAGGATGGTGTGCGACTTTAGATACAGGGGTAGTGCCTGAGGACTCGAGAACTGCAAATGTTACACCCCTCCGAGAAGGGGTGTACGGTAAGTCCAGCAACTATAGTCCAAACAGCATAACTTTAATGATGGGAAAGCTTTTAGGAACAATATTCCGGGACAAAATTAACAGCCTCATGGACAAATATGGATTAATTAAGGAAAGCCAACGTGGATTTGTCAAGGACAAATTGTGTTTAACTAATTGGCTTGTGTTTTTTGATGAAACAACAGAGAGAGGGTTGATGAGGATAATTGCAGAATCACAGAATTCTTACAGTCCAGGAGCCATTCAGCCCATCAAGTCTGCATTAGCTCTCTGAAAGGGCATTCCACAGAGTTCCATTCTCCTGCCTTACCCCCTTAACCTTTCACATTCTTTCTTTTCAGATGGCAATCCAATTCCCTTTTGAATACCTCCATCGAACCTGCCTCCATCACCGTCTCAGGAAACTCTTTCCAGACTCCAACCATCTTCTGGGTGAAAAGACTTTTCCTCACATCATGTTTACTCTTTTTGCCCTTTATTTTGAACCTGTGTCCTCCAGTTCCTGATGTACACTTGAGATTCTCACGATATTTATCCTGTCCATTCTCCTCAGGATCTTGAATATCTCTATCAAGTCTCCTCTCAGCCTACTTTTCTCCAAAAAAGCAGTCTAAACCTTTCCTGAAGTTGTTTATCGCTGAAGTCTTTTTTTGTGAATCTCCTCTGTAATCTGTCCAATGTGTTCACATCTTTCCTCATGTATGGTGCCCAGAACTGGACACAGTCCTCCAGATGAGGTTTAACCAGTGTCTTGCACAAGTTCAACATGAATCCTTATTCTTGTACTCAATGTCTCTACTAATAAAGCCTAGGGTGTTATATGCTATAATAACTGGTCTCTCAACATGACCTGCCACTTTTAACTTTTGTAGTTGATGTGTTAGACTTGGACTTCCAAAATGCTTTTGATGAAGTGCCACACAACAGTCTTGTCACTGAAGTTGAAAGCCATGGAATAAGAGGGACAGTGGCAGCATGGATATGAATTTGGCTGAGTGACGTGAAATATAGAGTGATGGTGAATGGCTGCTTTTGGACTGGAGGAAGATTGGGTTTCTCAGGGGTTGATAGGACCACTGCTTTGGTTGATCCAAATTAATGACCAAGATGGGTGTGAAATTTGCAGCTGACACAAAACATGGAAGTATTAGGAATTATCAGGCAGATAGTGATGGGCTTCAAGGCTTCATTACACTCACGGGTACCCAGTTGGATTTGTTCCCATACAGAACACTGAGGTAGAGAGTATTGTGGCAGAGGCACAATTAAGTTTGTTGCTCACAAGGCAATGCCACAGCTCTTTCACCCATCATCTCCCTTCACAAGTGACAAAGATGTGACAAAAAGTTGACAACATTGACACAGCTGATTACCGTAACATCAGACATGGAGCCACAATCTTCAAGACCATCTGTTGACTCGGAGCAAGGCCAACCTAAAACAAAGGGGTTCCCGCTGGCACCCAACAACTGCCTGCTTATTCATTCCCGTCACTGGAGAAGTACAGAGAAGGAGAACAGGGTGAGGATGTAAAATTCAAACCACAGTCATCAAGGGATTCACTCGCGTTAAAATAAATCATTAGCACATATGCACTGATCCCTCGTAAGCTATTAAATTAGTTTTACTTTATTATCATTTCATCCATTAAGTTTCTTTTTGTTGGTGCTGAATAAGATACCAGAAAATGTTTTCTTTTCATCTTGTACCACTTACAACACAAAATCCTGCCCTTGGGCCGCATTCATATTGACTTGCCAACAGCACTGAGCTCGACTGTAACTTGTAATTGGATGACTTACCATTTCCCAGAGTAGAGTGAGATTTGGGATTGTAGGAGCCGCTCTACTGATCTTCTTTAAGAATCGTCACCTTTTGCTCAATACTTGAAAATGCTTCTCCAGGACGATAGAAACAAATGATTCAGCCGCTTCACTGCTAACGTGAATATCTCTCCTACATTTGACATAGAAAACAAAAATAATCAAATAAACCAGCCAAAAGTTGACTAAAGAAAACCTAACCATAAAATGTTTGTCTGCACTAGCACGGGCTAGTAATCTGGTGGAGCATACCACTTAGCTTTTATAATTTTCTTAATTTTGACAGTGATGTAGAATCTTGCCAATTCATCTTGCTAACATTCTCCCAAACTTAACTGAGTACCAATAAGCCACACAATCTCCAGCTACTGTCCACCTGTTTTGGGTTGCTAGCTGGTTATTGGAATGTAAATCGGTGTTCTTGGAGGAGGTAATCCAAGAATCATATAATTTACAGTGCAGAATGAGGCCATTCAGCCCATCGAGTCTGCACCGGCCCTTGGAAAGAGCACCCTACCTAAAGCCACACCTCTACCCTATCCCTGTAACCCAGTAATCCCACCCAATCTTTTTCGACACTATAAGGGCAATTTAGCATGGCCAATTTACCGAACCTGCACACCTTTGGACTGTGGGAGGAAACCGGAGCACCCGGAGGAAACCCACGCAGACACGGGGAGAACGTGCAGACTCCGCACAGACAGTGACCCAAGCCGGGACGCGAACCTGGGACCCTGGAGCTGTGAAGCAACTGTGCTAACCACTGTGCTACCGTGCTGCTGGGGACATGAGGTGGTGGAAGGTCTGACAGGCTCTATTGTTCTGAGACATGACAGCCTCTTGCAGGCATGCTCTAGCTGCCACCGTCCAATTGGGAACTGAATCCATGTCCCTACTTATCTTCAAGATGGCCGGTATAATGGCAACTATCAGAACCAATGAACCATAGAATCCCTCCAGAGCAGAAAATCATTCAGCCCATCGAAGTTGCACTGACCTTGAGAACACAGAGACTGTAGTTTGACCAATAGGGTCGAGAAACTTGTGCACAGGATGCAACCACTAAATTTGCAGTCTAGACCTCATAAGGAGGAGAAGAATGCAACAACTGGACCCTGCTTCTTTTGAAACGGTGCAATGAAGGTTGCAATTAAGTTACCACTAGCTCCATTGATATTTGCAATGAAGAGCAATGCTGCTGTTGCCATAAGTGATGACGGTAGACTCCAGAGTCATGACTGTCAGTAGTTACCCTTTGCAGTCAGACGCCATAAGTGAGATGTGCCTTGAACAGCCTCATTTCAGGTGTTGAACAATAGGCTGGTTCCCATGGAATAAAAGATAATGCCTGTCGAATTGCAAATTATATACCAGCCGTAGGCCTTGTCCCAGTGACAATGAAATTCATTCCATTTGATGGTTCTTCTGAAACTTGGGGTTCGAACAGTAAAAACAACGTGAGGGCAGTGTATGGAAGAGAGTGTATGGATTGGGTATTGAAGGAGCACAGGGTATCTTACGAGCTTTACCAGAGCCTATTAATAATCCAATTACTCTTCTTAACAGCAGACCCCAATAGTTCAGGTCATATCTATTAATCAACAATGGTCATCACTTCAGGCAACAGAGGAAGTAAATGCTTTAAGTTATTGACTTTTCTTCCATGATCATTTACATTATACAGTTAAGTAAGAGTGAAAAAGTGTAAATTGTAAATGGGAACATAGTAAAACATGGGAAAGGAGCAATTCTACAGCATTAACAACATTTGCATCTCGCTGCCCACACCTCACGATATTAAGACTTTTTTTAAAAAATCGTCTTACAGATTGCATTGTTCAATTTCTCACATAAATTGTAAAAATAAAGAAAGAAATATTCAAAATTCTTGCAACGCGTAAGAATTAGCAACACTGAGAGCCGGGTTTTCCTTCGTCACCGGGAGGAGCATATTTTCCAGCATCAAAGGCTGATGGCCATTGGCTGTAGACGGGATCTTCCGGTCCTGTCGATGTCTACTGCGTTTTGTGTGGCTTTCCCGTCCCGCCACCGAGGAACCTGCTGCGGGAGGTCACCGGACGATCCCACTGGCGGGAAAGGCCGGAAAATCACGTCCTGAGTTTGTGATGTGACATTTAAAATGGTTGGGCCCAAGACACTGATTATCTTTTACAAAGAAATATTGACACTTAATAGTAGAACATCTCAGCTGAGTCAGAAGACTGCCACACCACAGGGACTTCAGTGCACAATGTCAGCTACCACTCTAGTGCAGTACGGGGGGGGGGGGGGGGGGGGGGGGGGGGGGGGGGGGCGGGGGGGGGCGGGGGGGGGGGGGGGGGGGGATGTTGCACTGTCAGAGGTGTCTCTCTCAGATTAGGCATTAAAATAAGACTTCGACTGCCCTCTAAGTGGATGTGAAAGATCCCCTGGCACTATTTGAAGAAGAATAGTGTCCTGGCCAATGTTTTTCCCATCACTGAAACACATTATCCAGCCATTATGACATTGCAATCTGTGGAGACACGTTTTGTGAAAATTGGTTGCTCCTTTTCCTGCATTACAACAGCGACATCACTTCAAAAGTACTTCACTGATTGTGAAATGCTTTGCGATATCCTGGGCTCATGAGAGGTGCAACAAATGCAACTCCTTTCTGTCTTAATTACCAAGAAAATAGTTGTGGAGCTCCGTTAATTATAATCTTTTGCAATTGTTTGTCAAGTTTTATGACGATTGTGCAGCAGAATAGAAACTGTGGAAGTAATTTCAACTCCCCAGGGTGTGAAGTAGTTATAAATTTTAAAATGAACAATCCAACCCAAACCCGCCTCTAATCCTCTCACTTCCACTTTTACAGGAGGTGGTTCAAGGGGTGGGCAGCCAATCATCTCTCAGGACGGGTGTGGGTGACAATAAATTTCAAAGAGGCTATAGGCCTCTCCAGTAAGACCATCTCTGAGAGAGTCCTTCGGGTTCCATTATTTACTCACATGCTGAGAGATCAAATGGATGCCGATCGCCTACAGCCTGCCCACCCGCAGATCAGTTGAAATGCTGAACCTCATTGTGAAAGTAGATGCAGGAATGCAATGGGAGGGGAACCTGTTGCCATCTCTTGGAACAAACAGCACTTGCGACCACCTCCAACCATGACAGCCTGGTGTCAGAAAGCCAGCTGAGCCAGGCTGCTCAAGTTCATAGACGCCATCTGCCACAAACATCTCAACAGCCCTGGTCTGAGCCAGAATGGACTTCCACCTCCTGTGCTAAAGCCACTAGGCCAGCAAATCATATCAGCACTAGTATCAGTGGGAGGCAGGAGTTGTTTGGTTAGGCTTTTCAATGAAGTGCTGCCAAAGGTCTCTCTGACTGCAACTTAGCAATCATGTCCTCCTGATTCTTTGCCATCTTCAATGTCATCCGTGCCACCGTTATCATCTTTTTCGAAGTTCTTTGTGCAGTAATGGCTCCATGTATTGTCCTCTTTGGAGAGTAGAGTTGAATAGCATGCAGAAAACTATAATCCAGGATATACCCTCTGGGCGGTATTGGACAGCGTGACCATACATGTGCATGTAAAATAAGTATTGATTGAGCCTGAAATAGTGTTCTTGAGCAAGGCTGCAGTCAACCTTTGTATCTGGTATAAACAAGAGGGTCAGAAGAGAAGTGTTCAGAGGAGAGCCCCTGTACTTAGGCAGGCAGCCTTTCACTTGCTCTGCAAGGATTCATACCGTATGAGGGGAGCAGCCAGACAGAAGACACAGACCTGCGTGGAGTGATTGCACAGCAGCCGCAGGGTAAGGAAATGGAGGGACTTCCAGTTCTCAAAGACAAGTGTTTTCTTTTGTAGGAGCCCTCACATGTGCCTTGGACATGAACAAAACCTACAATGTGTGCAAACCCCAGACTCCTTTCCTGATGTTTCCAAATGCCTAAGGAAAATATGGTGAGCTTGATTAATTGCTTGAACATAAGACTGATGTTACTGATATCCCGTGTTGCAGCCTGGAAGAAGAAGCCATATTTTAGGTTGTTGAGGGCTATGACATATTTGATTGCAACAGACAATGCTTTGCCAGCTGCAATAACAGGCTGGAGGGCTAGTTGCAGGAGATGACTCAGGTTTGCATATACCTCCCTGTAGAGGTTGTTATGACCACAGCAGATGTTATTGCTGAGCAAACCATGCCTCAGAGGGGAATTTGGCTTACGGGCTATACCCTTTATTTTTGTATTCTGAGAGTAAGAAGAAACCTCCTGATTTCAGCAGCAACACCATTGGAATTTTAAGAATTTAAATTGAACATTTTATCAACAAGAGGGAAAGAAATTTTCAGCACATGAGATTACAGTTACACTGGTAAAATTAGTTTTCATAGAATTTACAGTGCCGAAGGAGGCCATTCAGCCCATCGAGTCTGCACCGTCCCTTGGAAAGGGCATCCTACCTAAGCCCACTTGTCCACCCTATCCCCGTAACCCAGTAACCTCATCTAACCTTTTTGGACATGAAGTGCAATTTAGCATGGCCAATCCACCTAACGTGCACATCTTTGGACTGTGGGAGGAAACCAGAGCACCCGGAGGAAACCCACGCAAACACGGGGAGAACGTGCAGACTCCGCACAGACAGTGGCCCAAGCTGGGAATCGAACCTGGGACCCTGGAGCTGTGAAGCAATTGTGCTAACCACTATGCTACCGTACCATAACGTGTTTTGCAAAACATTCCTCCCAAAAGACTCCCTACTTGGTCAGACCCGCAAGTAAACATCTTCCAGGCAACACTCCCTCATAAATGTTTAACCATAAAAAAACATAATATTACCCGAGGAAACGATACTGTTGCTTTAATGAAATATACCACACATCATCTCAAACTCAGGACAGTGATTAACACTGCTGCCTCACAGCGCCTAGGCACAATTCCAGCTTTGGGTGAGTATCTGTGTGGAGTTTACACCTTCTCCCCGTGACTGCGTGGGTTTCCTTCAGGTGCTCCAGTTCTCTCCCACAGTACAAAGATGTGCAGGGGCAGGTTAGGTGGATTGGCCGTGCTAAATTGCCCCCTTAGTGTTCATAGATGTGCAGGTTAGATTGCGGGATTATGGGGAGAGGGCAGAGGAGTGGACCTAGCTAGAGTGCTCATTCAGAGGGATGAAGCAGACTTGATGGTTTCCTCCTGCACTGTCGGGATTCTATGATACGCTCTGCTGTGGAAATCCAAGAAATGTTCTGGCTTGACTGGATGGCTGCTTCAACGTGCATCTTCTTCCAGCCCAGAGCTGTTTCTCAGAGATCTGCCTCACACAGCCAACACCTACCTACACTCTCCGCAGTAACTCTAAAATACTTTCTTCCCATCCTGCATCGCAGGTTCCATTGTTTTCACACCTCTTTGAAGCTTAAATCCTTCTAAATATAAAGGGTGGGATTTTTTCTTCTCCAATGTTGCATTGGAATTGATTTTTCTATCTGCCACTGATCCATCTGCAAGAGATCTGCCTAAAATGTGCACTGTAAATCTTGTAAAATTTGTTGTATGGCATGTATGTGTGTGGGAGATATGCTGCGCAATGCTGGCAAAGGCCCTGGCAAAGAACTGTGCCTCCCAGTACATGCCTGATTCGGAGCACATAGACCCAGGCTCAGGTCTTCCTCAGAAGATGATTTTTAGGGTGGGAGGCTCAAGAACTACAACGACTTATGGACAACAGAGCAAATAAACCAAATCAGATCTCACTGAAATGTAAATGAACTATATTTTAAAAAGTGTCGTAAGATTAACAATGTCAAATTTTCACATGTGAAAACAAAACTTCTTAATCTTCCATTCCCTACCACTTCTTCAGGGTGTTCCCTTGACAGCTGCAGAAGGCATGGAGGCAGCCTACTGATCAGTTTGCCTGGTTGCCTAGGATGACCTCGGCGCCCGTCCTCTGGAGACCTGAGGCCTGGAGGGCTTCAATTTACGTTGAATGTCCTGCTGTGGGGCAACTGCTCCCTCTCCGGTCACAGAGGACAAGGCTGAAGGGTCACAGTAAAGGGGATTTGAAAGGGCCAAGCACCCTCAGAGAGTGCTGAGTGGAGGTCCCAGGGGAGTCCAAAACTCTGCCTCCTTTTGGGTGCTGAGGGTGCCAACCCTACTCCTTGAGGGGAGGGAGCAACTCTCACATAACCACTTCAAAAACTCACCTTTGGCTACGGTGATGAAGTGCATATCTGCGCACATCTCTGATAGAATCTGTTAGACCAGGGTCTCCATGGGCTGGTTTAGCTCACTGGGCTAAATCGCTGGCTTTTAAAGCAGACCAAGCAGGCCAGCAGCACGGTTCGATTCCCGTACCAGCCTCCCCGGACAGGCGCCGGAATGTGGCGACTAGGGGCTTTTCACAGTAACTTCTTTGAAGCCTACTCGTGACAATAGGCGATTTTCATGGTGTCCGCCACCCTCCCTATGGAAACGTCCATGTGTGCACAAGTGAGCACCACTTTATCAGACACACTGATAAGGGCCTCCGCCACCTCTGCCTGATGTTCCTGCACCTCTTGCTGCCTCTCCAGCATCTTGTGAAAGTTCAATTCCATAGGCCCGTCATCAGACTCAAACGTCATAGGTGCCTCTTCCCCAGCAGTCACTTGTGCAGTGACTACCAGAATGTGAGGCCCTTACTGAATTGTATCTCGTACCTCCTGATGTATGTGTCCCCGCGCTGGTGGAGAGTGCAGGTGACTGCTGTGACGCCTCTACAGGTACTCCTCCTTCCCAATATCCTCGGTGCTCTGTGAGCTGGAGGAGCCTTTGGGCAAGGCTTTATCCTCTGACTGTGCCCTCTTCCTTCTGACACCTGTAAGTGAGTGAGGAAAGAATGAATGACTGTATGAGCTGCCTTCAACATAGAGCACAGTAAGAAGTCTTACAACACCAGGTTTAAAGTTCAACAGATTTGTTTCGAATCACTATCTTTCGGAGCACTGCTCTTTCCTCAGGTGAATGAAGAGGTAGGTTACCTCTGGAAGCTAGTGATTCGAAACAAACCTGGTGGACTTTACCTGGTGTTGTCAGACTTCTTACTGAGCTCACCCCAGTCCAACGCCGGCATCTCCACATCATTTCAACATGGAGGAATGCGTGACCCTTGGGCCTCTATGACATGGATGGATTTTGACTGGATAAGAACATGCAAAATAGGAACAGAAGTAGGCCGTTCAGCCCCTCAAGCCTGCTCTGCCATCCAATAGGACCAAGGCGGATCTGACATTCCTCATGCCCACTTTCCTTCCCTTCACCCGTAACTCTTGATTCTCTTACTGATCAAGAATCGATTTATCTCAGCCTTAAATATACACAAAGACTCTGCACCCATATCTCTCTGTGGCAGAGAGTTCCAAAGACTCACAACCCTCAGAAGAAATTCCTTCTCCGTGTTAAATTGACGCACTTTATTCTGAAACTTTGCCCTCTGATCATAGACTGTCCCATGAGGGGAGCATTATTTCAGCATTTACGCTGTCAAGCTCCTTAAGAATCACGTCTCATTCTGCGGAGGCTGGAAGCCCATCTCTGCAGGGTCTGTCGGTTCCTCCCCTGCCAGCTGAGCAACCAGCTCCTCAAAGTCCATCAAGCTCCGGGTGTCAGGCCAGCCCCTCCCGTCTTCTCTCTCTCTCTCTCTCTCCTATTGTGCCAAAGCTTTTTGTGCCAGGATAGGATTGAGATTGGGTTTCATGGATCTTACTCATTCTTCCAATCTTACAAATAGCCCACTGGATTGATGCCCTTGCAGGTTATCCAGAAGGCTCTGGCGCAGCACCCTCCAGAATAGTGAAAACATGCAGTTTGGTGGATAAGGCTCACAGAGGAACATCATTAGCAGTTCTTGTTGGTGCCCATTTTACCTGAGCACCTTTTACTGAGGCCCAAGTCCCTGGACTGTTCAGTGAGTTGGATATGAGCAGTTTAGGGTTCACTTACCCTGGTGGAGCGGGTTAAATCATTCATCCATTTGCGACATTGCGTTGTCCTCTGGTTAAGGCCCTGGAAACTGACCACCCTTGAGACTTCCTCACATGCTGGGATCATCTGTCTACTCAGCCTCTGTGTAGTGGACACCCCTCTTGGCTTCCACTTCATTTAATGGGACTTCTAGTGAGGCGTCATTGAATCTGGGGGCCACAGGTCCTTGGGGTAGGTGGACCATCTCCTTGTCGAATAGTGAGCCGTTTGATATCCAGGGGTCTTCCCACCGATTTCCGCAGCTGACTTCTCACCCCTGCCAAAATACGTGGTCCAGGAAGAACATAAAACATAGAACAGTACAGCACAGAACAGGCCCTTCGGCCCTCAATGTTGTGCCGAGCCATGATCACCCTACTCAAACCCATGTATCCACCCTATACCCGTAACCCAACAACCACCCCCCTTAACCTTACTTTTTATTAGGACACTACGGGCAATTTTAGCATGGCCAATCCACCTAACCCGCACATCTTTGGACTGTGGGAGGAAACCGGAGCACCCAGAGGAAACCCACGCACACAGGGGGAGGACGTGCAGACTCCACACAGACAGTGACCCAGCCGGGAATCGAACCTGGGACCCTGGAGCTGTGAAGCATTTATGCTAACCACCATGCTACCCTGCTGCCCACTTTTTTTTTCTGTAAGCAATTCAAATGCAAAAATAAGGGAAAGTTCCACTTTTGATTTCGATATCAGAGTATATACTGGCTACGCCCATCCAATAGCTAAAAATTGGAGTGCGGCACAGTGGTTAGCACTGCTGCCTCTGAGAGCCAGGACCCGGGTTCAATTCAAACCTTGGGTGATTGTCTGTGTCGAGTTTGCATGTTCTCACCGTGTCTGCGTGCATTTCCTCTGGGTGCTCTGGTTTCCTCCCACAGCCCAAAGATGTGTCGGTTAGGTGGATTGGCCATGATAAAATTGTCCCTTCGTGTCCAAAGGTTAGGTGGGGTTATGGTGTTACAAGGATAGGGCAAGGATGTGTGCCTAGGTAGGGTGCTCTTTCAGATGGTCGGAATAGACCCGATGGACCGAATGGCCTCCTTTGCACTGCTGGGATTCTATGATTCCTCACATGCTGAGATTCTATGATTCCCGTACCAGCCTCCCCGAACAGGCACCGGAATGTGGCTACTAGGGCCTTTTCACAGTAACTTCGTTTGAAGCCTACTTGGGACAATAAGCGATTTTCATTTCTATGATTTCATAATGTCAATTCTCTCCAAGGTGAGCATGTCATCTCAATATAGGGAATTGACGATTATTATAAACCATTTCTTATTGTTAGAACATAGAACAGTACAGCACAGAACAGGCCTTCGGCCCTCAATGTTGTGCTGAGCATTGTCCGAAACCAAGATCAAGCTATCCCACTCCCTGTCATTCTGGTGTGCTCCATGTGCCTATCCAATAACCGCTTGAAAGTTCCTAAAGTGTCCGACTCCACTATCACAGCAGGCAGTCCATTCCACACCCTAACCACTCCGAGTAAAGAACTTACCTCGGATATCCCTATTTCTCCCACCCTGAATCTTATACTGTAGTTATGCCCCCTTGTAACAGCTACATCCACCCGAGGAAATAGTCTCTGAACGTCCACTCTATCTATCCCCCTCATCATCTTATAAACCTCTATTAAGTTGCCTCTCATCTTCCTCCGCTCCAAAGAGAAAAGCCCTAGCTCCCTCAACCTTTCCTCATGAGACCTATCCTGCAAACCAGGCAGCATCCTGATAAATCTCCTTTGCACCCTTTCCAATGCTTCCACATCCTTCCTATAATGAGGTGACCAGAACTGCACACAATAGTCCAAATGTGGTCTCACCAGGGTCATGTATAGTTGCAGCATAACCCTGCGGCTCTTAAACTCAAGCCCCCTGTTAATAAACGCTAACACACTATAAGCCTTCTTCACGGCTCTATCCACTTGAGTAGCAACATTCAGAGATCTGTGGACATGAACCCCAAGATACCTCTGTTCTTCCACATTCCTCAGAACCTGCTGTTGACCCTGTAATCCACATTCAAGTTTTTTCTACCAAAATAAATCATCTCGCACATATCAGGGTTAAACTCCATCTGCCATTTTTCGGCCCAGCTCTGCATCCTATCAATGTCTCTTTGCAGCCTACAACAGTCCTCCACCTCATCCACTACTCCACCAATCTTGGTGTCATCAGCAAATTTACTGACCCACCCTTCAGCCCCCTCCTCCAAGTCATTGATAAAAATCACAAATAGCAGAGGACCCAGCACTGATCCCTGTGGTACACCGCTGGTAACTGGTCTCCAGACTGAAAAATTTCCATCCGCCACCACCCTCTGTCTTCTATGTGATAGCCAGTTACTTATCCAATTGGCCAAATTTCCCTCTATCCCACACCTCCTTACTTTCTTCATGAGCCGACCATGGGGAACCTTATCAAATGCCTTACTAAAATCTATGTATATGACATCAACTGCTCTACCTTCATCTACACACTTAGTTACAGTAAAGGTCTTTCAACATAAACTCCTCGTAAAATCCTTTGGGTCAGTCAGTGCAAAATTCAGATCTCTTTTTAAAAGTTACTGGTCTGTACATGGATCATAAAACTATTAAACTATTTTATTGTTTTAAACATTTTAAACATTGGGGCAGCACAGTGGTTAGCACTGCTAACAATACAAGTGCCAGAGAGGAAACATTTTGTTGCAATTGCTTTTCCTGCCCATCCTTCAACCTCGATCTGTAGATAACAATTATGAGTCACAATCTGTGCTGATGGATTACAAAACAGATTCTTTTTTTTTGAAAGAAAATCGCTGGCGGGTCACCCTGATTAGTCAAGAACAAGCCATAGAAATGTTTTTTTTCCTGCAGTCCACATGTTGTGGCTGACATGTTCTTGCTACACAGCACCCGATGGAAACCATGCAACTCTAAAAGATCTTTCGGGACAAAAAAATAATCCAATCTTAATTTAGAAAAATATCTGCCTCTTGGTTAAGCACTTAAATGTTGTGTCCCTTCCAGGACTGAGAAACAATCTCTTGCCAAAATGTGAGGCAAGGTAATCTACATCCATGTTTACTTAATCTAACTCAATGTCAAAGCTGATTTAGGGGAGGGGTGAATTCATCCAGTGGAAAAGTGCAAATATACCATAGAACCATGGAGATCACTTTCAGTGAAGGTCAAAATGTAAGCAACCAGGACTTGCAAATATATTTCTGCTGTAATATATTTCTCAGTTGATGTCCTGGGACTGATCAAATTATCAGTGTGGCATATGTACTGAGTGTTTTTTCACTGCGGTACATGTACCAGGCATTTACACTAGCCCGAGGCAAATTGCTCCAGAGGTCAGCTCAGATATCGAATGAAGAAGAGGTCAGAGCTAGACTTTAAAACTAGAACTCAGGTAAATCATTTCCACCAAAACACTTGCTGAAAATGGAATTTAAAAATCACTGATTTGTAACAGTATGTACAAGGCTTCCATCTCGATCATCCTCAGCTACAATAAGTGTAATTGCATGGAAATGGACAGAGGGCAAGCTGTTATGGGTTTAAATTATAGTTACAACATTCATGAGAGCAGAATATTTGCTCAACGTACCTATAGGAACAGGAATCGGCTTTCCACCTCTTCAAACCAGTTTACACAAGTTGATTATGGTTGATTTGCACCTTTTACTCACTAGAGGAAACATTTTCTCTCCATTTAAGACAGCTGAACTCCATAAGATGGTTATGTTTTAAACTGTCTTCTTTAATTCAAGGTAAAGTGCAGTAGTTTGAAGAGGGGGATGGGACTTCCTCTGGGATCTGTCCGGAGATAAACCTGTGTGACCTGCTTATTTTGGAGATGGAAACTCAAATTGAAACTTATTCAAGGTCAGGTGTAAATGTCAGACCAAGGAAGTTGGGAAGAAGACCGAAAGCAAGTGTTGTTGTGCCAGGCAGGAGAAAAGGACTGCTGTTCGGGTTAACCTTTAAGGGGAGGGCTGGATGTGACAGAACCCCCCTTCAAGGAAACAAAGATTGTGGAGAGTTAAAAACCAAGGAATCACCAGAGGGTACCTTGCTACTCGAAGTCCATTCAATTATACTCCAAAGACTGGGGATTTTGTTTAAAAAAGGGCACTAGAAGATTCATCCTATTGGGGCAGGAAGAAAAGATCCTAGTAAAGCCAAGAGGAGCTTGGCACTTTAAAAACATGACTGCATTTCTGCTGAGAGTATTGTACAACATATATGTGGCATGAGTTTTCGGTTGTGTGAGGAAGTTAATGGGGAATATCTTTTCTATAGTTTAGCATATTAATGGCCTACTAAGTAGCATTTAGTCTATGTTGATTTAAATATATTTGTTACAGTAAAAGTCTTTCAACATGAACTCCTCGTAAAACCCTTTGAGTTAGTCATTGCAAAATTCAGATCTCTTTTTAAAAGTTATTGGCCTCTACATGGATCATAAAACTATTAAATTATTTTATTATTTTAAACATTGGGGCGGCACAGTGGTTAGCACTTCTAATAATACAAGTGCCAGAGACCCGGGTTCAATTCCGACCTCGGATGGCAGTCTGTGTGTCGTTTGTATATTCTTCCCGTGTGTGTAGGTTTCCTCCGGGTGCTCAGGTTTTCTCCCACAGTCCAAAGATGTGCAGGCTAGGTGGATTGGCCACGCTAAATTGCCCCTATGTGGGATTACGAGGATAGGGCAGGGGGTTGGGCCTAGGTGGGGGTGCTCTTTCAGAGGGTTGGTGCAGACCTGATGGGCCAAATGGTCTCCTTCTGCACTGGAGGAATTCTATGGATTTAAATTAGATCACCGCTCTACATCCCAGCCCTTTTGAGGTAAAGTCCAACGTTTCATTTGTTTCATAATTATTTTTTTGTCACTGTGCTCTAGCCTTTTGAGCTTCCTCTACTTGAGCAGCCAAATTGCTCTGCTCGTCCAACATTCCTGGGGGCAGTGCTGGTGAGAAAGGACAAGAGGAGTGGGAAGCACCATTAAAGATGCTCAGTTTATTTGGAAAATGTGGCAATACAGCGAGGCTAGGCATTTGTGCCATGCTACTGTTCCTATTCAGAAGGAACTGTGCTGAATCAGCTGCCAATGCGGACCAATGCATCTGGCAGTTATCATCCATCTGTGAGAAGCACAGTGAATTTGAGTGAAGAATATACCTATGTTAGACCAGAAAGAAGTAAACCCAAAGAAAGTTAAGTGTGTTGGTGAACTCTCCTGCCGCTAATAGCACCAAACACTATGGAAATGGTTGGTTGCAAGTGTCCCTTGCTGTACCTGACATAATTTAATGATATCCTTCTTGGATATTCTTACTGTTTGCAAATATTATTAATACTGTGCTTATCTTACTGTGGTGAAATGCATACCTAAGCATCCAATGTGGCAGGTGGCATGCGCATATTCGTGATGGAAATGCCACCACCCAATATATGGGTAGAGGCTTCAGTATAGGTGCCCAGCACTCATGCCTGAATCAGATGTTGAGTCCTTTACATTTGTAAATAGTCGGGCTGAGGGCTTGCTTGAGACACCCATCCTGAAATTGGGCTGAGCTGAATGCAGCAAGATCGGGCTATACGTGGTCTAAAAACTAGACATTGAAGGGGCCACTGGAGGCTGCGAACTCTCCAGCAATAGGCCTCAGGCCCCCATTCAAGGCCAGCATCCACCACTGACTCTTGGCTTTTACACTGAAAATTCCTATAATTTTGTTCCAGCTACAAGCTCATAAAACCATTCAAGAAAACTGGGCCGAGAAGTCTGTCAGAAGAATGGAGTTGGAATTTAAGAATGCAACTGCCAAGGGCCAGCCCAAGGTCACCCAGACTCCCAGGACTTGAATTAAAACAAAGGCCAAAATAAAATCTGCTATTTGGGGACACTAGCTGAGGCAGGATTGGGTGTATTTACTGCGCTATAATCTTCAGGCACAACATACGCAAACAGCATGGAATCCACCAGTACTTCAGGTATGATCAGACTGCTCAGAGTGCATTTAACGAATGTACAGAAGACGTGAATGTGCAGCCTCGGAGTTAATTGACGTGGACGGTGAAGCAGGAGATTTTGTTTTGACTGTGAGAAACACCTATTTCCAATCCCTTATTAAAGAAAAATCAATCGTGTATGTTAGATGCCGGGATTACACAACCTCCAGTAAATAAGCATAATCGCAGTGTAAATTGTGGCAGACGACCATATAGGAAGTACGGATAATGACATTCCTAGATGGCCCACAGTATTAACGTCGCTGTGTGTTAGAGTACATTAAAGGTACACCCTTCCCTTCTACTAAAGGTCTTCCTGGTGCAAGCTGCAAATCCAAATTGCTGAACTGTATAAGTCTGCATTTCAAGCACTAACATCTTCTGATCAAAAGGAAACAAATGAACATGAATTAATAACTGGTAAAACGGTCATCCTGTATCTCACTGAATATTGATCACAAATTTCCGATGTGATAATACCTTATATTCTTGTATTCAAGAGCATTCTAAATTCAACACACAATTGCGATGGCAATGTAAATGCCTTTTTAATAATCTTACATTTGCAAGCACAACTATAAAAAGCAATAAACCAAAAACTCAGGCACAGATTTGGAAGTAAATTTGCAACCTCGCACAGAGCACGTTTAAATAATGAAACCTGCTAATTCCCAATGACACTGTTGATTGATGTGCAATCTGAAATAGCTGAAAAATGCAAATCACCAAATGTTCCTTTAATGCAAAACATGGGGGCAATCAATAAAAATTAAAGAGTGTTGCCATTAAATTGGTCTCAACTCAGCTCAGCCCCCCAAGTGAAGCCCTTAGCATTAGGCAGAATTTCATCTGTGTCTAACTTGTGCTGAGTTGACAAGGCATCCGTTGGTTTTTATGCTTTGTCAAAGGGAAGAGACCGTGCTGAAATATTGAGAAATCACAGTAATCCACTTTTTCTTTCAGTTAATTCGGGAATGGGGAAAGCTTAAGATGCTGGAGCTGTCTTTGCCAGCACAAACCAATTAGTCACCTAAAACTGCGTGTATATGATCTTCCCTGAGTACCTCAGTTGATTACTCTAATTAATTTTGCATTGATTCCCATAGATTGAAGAGAAAGAAACCCCATCACTCTGTGGAGTGAGATAGATGCCCTGCCACTCAAGTGTGTACAGCACTGGAGGAGGCGAGCTCCTCAACAATATGTCTGACAGCTTCCTAATGTAGTCAGCACTCGCACTGCCTGAGACTGCTGTCTATCTGTGAATTTAACTAGTCCATAAATAATGAAATGCATAACTCCATTCACATTACAGATATCTGCAACTACTTATATTTATACTATATATTATATTTTACATATGTCTATATATCTCTATATTCATATACAGATATATACATTTTTAAATTTATTCTTTCACAGGATGTAGGAGTCACTGGCCAGACCAGCATTTAATGCCCATCCATAATTGCCCTTCAGAGATGGTAGTGAGCCACCTTTTTGAACCGCTGCAGTCCACGTAGTGTAGGTACACCCCCAGTGCTCTAAGGGTTCCAGGGTTTTGATCCAGCAGCAATGAAGGAATGGCAATACAGTTGTATGTGGGCTGGCAGGAACTTCCAAGTGGTGGTGTTCCAATGCATCAACAATCCTTGCCCTTCTATGTGGTAGAATTTGTGTGTTTGAAAGGAGCTGTCGAAGAAGCTTGTTGAGTTGTTGCAGTGCATCTTGTAGGTTGTACACACTGCTGTTACTGTGCGTTGGTGGTGGAGGGAGTGAATATTTGTGGACGGGGTGCCAAGCAACCAGCCTATTTTGTCCTGGATGGTGTCAAGCTTCTTGAGTGTTGTAAGAGCTGCACTCATCCAGGCAAGTGGAGAGTACTCCGATATTTCACTGATCTCCAACAGCCCACCAAGCTCCAAAGATCTGGGCTGTCACTGCCTCGGACTGCTTTCAAAATGTGTCAGTGAAGTATCCCGCAGAATGTGACCCTAAGCCTAATCTAGATCCATGATTCACCAGGGTGGTTGTCTCTGCATTTGTGGAAGGTGCAAGTGAATGCCTCCTCGCCTTTCTAGGTCTGACACCCCCACACCACGTCTTCATTTCCAACCGACCTTTCTTTGGCCCCTCTCCCACACCATCCCAAACGGACCCTCACCGTCAAACAGTACCCCCTGCAGCCTTACACCTTCAGCTAGAGGATCTGAGACCTGAGCAAAATCTCTGGATTAAATCCCTGGATGAGGATCCTGTACCTGGTTGAAGTGCCCCAATGAGAGTCCGATCCTTGGGCGAAGTCCCTGGATGATGGTCAATCCCTGGGCAAAGTTCCTGGATGAGGGTCAATCCCTGGGCAAAGTCCCTGGATGAGGGTCAATCCCTGGGCAAAGTCCCTGGATAATGGTCAATCCCTGGGCAAAGTCCCTGGCTGAAGGTTGATCCCTGGGCAAAGTCCCTGGATGAGGGTCAATCCCTGGGTAAAGTCCCTGGATGAGGGTCAATCCCTGGGCAAAGTCCCTGGATGAGGGTATGATTATGATTGACGTCCCCCAATATTGGTCCGATCCCTGGTAGATGTCATGTGATGAGGGTCCAATGCCTGGTCGAAGCTGCTGTGCTGGGAACAACCACCTCCCGGATGTTGCTGCATGGAGAAGATCCACTCACTCAATATTCCACCCACCCAGTGCTGCACGTGGTGCTCTGGTCACTGGAGGCCTCTATATTATTCTCCTCTCCACCAACTGCCCCAGGCATTCTTAAACAATGTCCCCTTAGGGCGGCTTGTGCACAGTGGTTAGCAGTGGGACTGTGGCGCTGTGGACCTGGGTCACTGTCCGTGTGAAGTTTGCACATTCTCCCCATGTCTGCGTGGGTTTCACCCCCACAACCCAAAGATGTGCAAGTTAGGTGGATTGGCCACGCTAAATTGCCCCTTAATTGGAGAAAAAATAATTGGATACTCAAAATTTATTTAAAAAAACAATGTCCCCTTTTACACGCCGCACTTGCCCAGACCTGAAGCAGAATTGGGCATGGGGTGGGGAAATAGTGCCAATTTCTGTCGGGTCTTCATCTGAATCGCATTACCAGGATACAAATTGGTGTACGCCGTCCTCCAGCGGGCAATACGACCCACCATGGTGGGGAATGGCCCCGCCATCATTTCATGCCAGGTTGAAACCAATTCTTGGACCTTCCACCAAAGTTTTCCCCCTCTACCTGCCGCAGGGGGCATTGGAAACTCCAGCCCATTGTCTGTAACGTATGATTCCGCAAGTATGACTGTGTCGGGCTGTTGCTTGACTAGTTTGTGGGACAGCTCTTCCAATTGTCACAATACTCTGAGCTAGTGCGTGGTCAATTCCAGCCCCGCTTGAGAGAGAGAGAGACTGTCCCTTTCACTTCCAAAGTCTTAATCACTTCTGTCAAGCTGTCTCAGAAAGCATCACGCAATGACTGAATGTTATCAGGCAGAACACTGTTCCTGGCCAACCCACAGATTGCCAGCCAACCACTCAAACCCACTTCCTCCGCAACCAATTCCAAAGATTCACTTGGCTCCATTGAGTCTGTTTCTCCTCTCCAAAATACAGAACCTAGGAACACAATGTCCTGACAAGCAGGCTGCTTCAACTGGAGTCCTCCGCTTGAAGGCACATTCTGAATATGGATCCACAGACCAAAATGAAAGAAAATGGAACAAACAAAGTAAACAGGAAGGACTCTTACACAATTTTGGCCCAAGCCTCCAGATATTAATAAGGATGACTTTGCAGCATCAACGGGGCTGGGTTTGATGCTGTCATTTCGGGTGCCTAGGTCTATGCCGGTGGTGCATCCAGTTTCATTCCTTTTTAAATCACGGCAGTTTGATACAATTGAGTGGCTTGCTAAGTCATTTCAGAGGGCAGTTAAGAGTCAAAGACATTGCTGATGGGCTGGAGTTACATGTAGGCCAGACCAGGGAAGGAATGCAGATTTCCTCCCCTAAAGGACATTAGTGAACCAGATGGGCTTTTACAATAATCGGCCATCGTCTCATGGTCACTCGAACAGAGACTAATTTTTAACTCACAATGTTTGAAATTCAATTGGCTCCCATGGTGGGATTTGATCCCAAGTGTGACAGAGAACCCTGTCACAAAAACATTTTGCACATACACACACAAACGATCATAAAGTATAAACATGCGTTTCATTACACAAATGTTCTTACATATATTATCGGACGCAGACTTTGTAAAAGGTGACCTGTGCCATTATATCCACCTTGTTTGCTTATTGTTTTCTTTCAGTTAATGGCCAAAGGAGGAATTAAGGCCTGTGTACCACTGAGTGTTGTTGGTGAGCTATGCGTCACATTCCTCCACTAGGACCCAAAGTGGGGAAAAGGAATGCGCACTTAGAGGGCTGTTAATATGCCTGTGTGGAAGTGAAAGCTGAAACTGATATTTGCATAATGGGGTTTGAAGGCGGGGGGGGGGGGGGGGGGGGGGGGGGGGGAGAATATTGTTATAATTTTAGCTATTTCTTGGAATATAGAGTAATTTGTTATAACCCCCACAAGACCCTATGAGCCTTGTGGAGGACGAACTCTGCCACTGAGAGCTAGTTAACTCAGTACCTTAAAAGCCTGCCCAGGTTGGAGTCGAGCTGCAGAATAGTCCCGACTGAGGCTGGGACAGTAACTTGTAAATATATTTTTCGAGGAAATAAACCTTGTTTTTGACTCTCCTTTCTGGTCTTCTACGTGACTACTAAATAATTCAATGTTTTTTATGTTGTTTGTAGTTTTGCATGTTTATGTTCCAACAATCTAGATTGACCCACATGTTTTGTAATGTCTTCGATCACAATTTATGTTTTCAAATGTTTAAAATGTCTAACCCAATGGACAGGACCTAATCTTATTAATATAGGTTCTCCCCTCTCGGACATTTCACTTGATGTATGGGGGAAATAAAAGATCCAATGACGGCGCAAGATTTGCTTTCCGCCTGCATTTTCCGAGCTCTGAATTGGAGGGGGTACTTTTAACACAGTGCCTGCAGTTTACACTACCCGCATTCAGGTAATAGTGTGACACCATACCCCCAAAGTATTAGTCTGGGCCTCTGGATTACTAGTCCAATGACATTACCAACTCCTCAAGTGTGGACGCAAGGGTAAATGTGGGTCGGTGAGTAGATAGGTGGATAGGTAGGTGGGTGTCTGGGTTGGTTGGTAGAGTGAGTTATTTCGGCACTTCCACATTGATATGAAGTAGTTTGAAGTGTCTATTAATGTTAGAGTACTTGCTAACGCAAGAATCAGAAATGGGTTCACCTTCCAAATGCACTGAAACACAGCGGTTTTAGAGCCCCATCATGTTAAAGGTTATTATTACAGTATAATTACAGGGCGGCGCAGTAGCACAGTGGTTAGCATAGTTGCTTCACAGCGCCACGGTCCCAGGTGCAATTCCCGGCTTGGGTCTCTGTCTGTGCGGAGTCTGCACGTTCTCCGTATGTCTGCGTGGGTTTCCTCCTGGTGCTCCAGTTTCCTCCCACAAGTCCTCAAAGACGTGCTGTTAGGTCATTTGAACATTTTGAATTCTCCCTCTGTGTACCCAACAGGCGCCGGAATGTGACAACTAGGGGTTTTCACAGTAACTTCATTGCAGTGTTAATGTCAGCCTATTGTGACAATAAAGATTATTATTATTATTATTGGGGGAACGACATTTGGCTGGAGGCAAAACACCAGTTTCCCACTGTTATATTCTTTGTTGTAGAGCAAAGAGAAAGAATCAGAGGTGGCACACGTCAAGTTCATATAAATAGAGCAAGGGGTTTATTTACAAGATGCTGCTCAAACCGGACACAATGGAGAACTCCACAAAAGCCCTCGAAATGCTCCATTGATTCCATTGCGTAAGATGTGACATTACACCAGTCAATGGTGTTACTCTGATACATAACAATCTTTGGTATAGCACAGTGAGCTAAACAGCTGGCTTGTAATGCAGAACAATGCCAGCAGTGTGGGTTCAATTCCTGTACCGGCCTCCCCAAACAGGTGCTGGAATGTGGTGACTAGGGGCTTTTCACAGTAACTTCATTGAAGCCTACTTGTGACAATAAGCTATTATTATTATTACCTTCCCTTTTTACTCCTTCAGTGTCCCTGGCATTTTTACTTAATCAAACAACTTATGAGCAAATACTCAATTCACATCAGCTGAATTGGAGGACTACCTGAAGGGCCGTGGCATTCACCAAAATCAAATCTGCCCCCTACCATCACGCTGCCAACGGCTTAGCTGAACTTTTGGTATAATCGCTCAAGCATGCAGTGAAGGTCTCGAGAAATAAAGGCTCTCTACCTAAACGTGTCAACAGCTTTCTAATGACATACAGAAACACTGAACATTCGACAACACAGATCCAATACATTATGCCATAACTAACATTGTTATGTCACGGATCACGGATACATAAGGTAGTCTCTTCGTTGGACGTCTGTCTCATTTTGGCAGAACACGATATTCAGGAACTTGGCTGTTGGGGTACCAGGAGTGTCTCACCAGGCATCTTGAGTTGACAGTACAAAATGGGATATTGTTGTGGGGTATTAGAGTAATTATTCCGCCCTGTTTATGTCTGATACACTGGTTGGTGTTACATCTGGCGAAACCAACTTAGGAGCTATCCCTGGTTGGGTGGGCGATTCTGCTGTAACAGATTCCATAATTTCGGCAGGTATAGTCCTCACGTTGGGGATGTCATTGCCCATACTATCTGTGGTGAAAACATCTGGTACAGATTCTATATTCTCACTACATGCAGACAATAATTGGTCAGCATGCCGACACCAGGTTCGTTCAGCGTCAGATTGTACAGTACATAAAATCAGACCTTTTTTCTTTAATACAATTGTTGGAGTCCATTTTTCGCCTGAGGTGTAATTTCTCACAAGAACACAATCCCCACGGTCAAAGGCTCTGCTTTTGGAATGTTGTTCTCTTCTGGCCACTTGTATCCGATGTTGTTGTCTGACTACCTCTGAAGATGAACGGGGAATCAGAAGGTCGAACTGTGCGTGTAGTTTCCTTTCGAACATGAGCGTAGCCGGTGAGCTTTGTGTTGTTGAATGTGCAATGTTTCTGTATGTCATTAGAAAGCTGTTGATACGTTTAGGTAGAGAGCCTTTATTTCTCGAGACCTTCACTGCATGCTTGAGCGATTATACCAAAAGTTCAGCTAAGCCGTTGGCCGCGTGATGGTAGGGGGCAGATTTGGTGAATACCACTGCCCTTCAGGTAGTCCTCCAATTCAGCTGATGTGAACTGAGTATTTGCTCACAAGTTGTTCAGGTCGCCCGAATCTTGTAAGTACCTTGGCAAACCTTTCTATGGTCAGTTCCATAGCTGTCAATTTCATGATGGCAACCTCCGGCCACTTCGAATGCATGACAACCATAATCAAAAGCATGGGTCCTTCGACTGGTCCTGCATAATCAACAAGGATTCTTTGCCATGGCCTGGTAGATCATTCCCATGGATGCAATGGTTGTAGTGGAGGTACATTTCTCAACGCAGCACAGGATTGGTATAACCTCACCTTCTCCTCTATTTTGGCATCCAATCTGGACCACCAGAAATAGATTCTCAGCTACTCTTTCATTCTAACTCACCGGGATGGCCCTCGTCCAGCTGGTCCAGGATTCTACTTCAGAGACATGGCGGAATGATTTCTCTAATACCCCACAACAATACTCCATTTTGTACTGTCAACTCAAAATGCCTGGTAAGATCGTGTTTAAGGTCTGGATTCATGGAATCATAGAATCACAAAATCCCTACAGTGCAGAAGGAGGCCAGTCTGTCCATGGGTCTAGACCAACACTCTGAAAGAGGATCCTACCTAGGCCCAAACTCCATACTATCACTGTATCTCCACCTAGGGCCAATTTAGCATAGCCAGTCCACCTAACCTGCACACCTTTGGATTGTGGGAGGAAACCGGTGCACCCAAAGGAAATCCATGCAGGCAGGGGGAGAATATGTAAACTCCACACAGACAGTCACTCGAGGTCAGAATTGAACCCACGTCCCTGGTGCTGTGAGGTAGCAGTGCCACCGTACTACCCATTCTTTCTGTGCTCTTGTGTTAGAGTGCATTTTTGAATCATGTCCAACACCTTCCCTGGTGTTTGGGTAATTTTCCATATGAGACAGATAGAATATGCTGTTGAAGTTTTAATCAGATTTGTGCTTATCATTTTGGTCTTGTTGATCTTGTAGTGGCAGTCCGTATTCATACGCTGTTTAGATCTACAAATTCAATGACATAATCGTGTTCCAACAAGATTAACACCCAATATTGTAATTGACTAGCAGCAAGCGAAGGGATCCACTTATGTGGGCCAACATTTGTTGTTAAGGGGATTGGTCAGTCAACAGAATAATTGACAGCCAAATAAATAATGGCGGAACCTTCAAATACCTAAAATAATGCTGTGAGCTTCTTTCTCAAGTTGAGCATTGTTGGATTCAGCACTAGTCAACTTCCTGAAACCAAGTCCTATTGGTTGCTCTTCACCTGAAGCCATTATATATGAGACAACTGCTCCAATTCTGCCATAGGGTGATGCATCGCAAGCAAGCTCCAGCTTCTGTTCTGGGTTATAATGGACCAAAAAGTCCAAATCCTGTCATTCTTTTCAACATTTTGGTATGCATCTTCACAATCTTTCATTCAGAGCTAAAATTGTTTGTTCCAAAGCAACATGTGTAAAGGCGTCAGCATCGTGACTAAGCACGTTATGAACTTTCAATAGTAATTTCATAATCCTAGAAACTACGTTAACTGAGACACATTCTGCAGACATGAAGCATCCAGGATCTCCGACATCTTCTTTGGTTCTTTGTGAAGACCATCTTGGTCGATGATGTGCCAAGATAGTGAATAGAAGATTTTTTTTAAATCGCACTTCTCTTTCTTGACCCTGAGATTATGTAGTTGCAGCTTTGAGGTTCTTTATATGCTTTACATCATTCAAACTTGTAATCAAATTGTCATCCAGGTAGCATTGTACACCTGACAAAACACTCAAGATCTGATCCATAGACCATTGCGAAGAGAGCCCGTGTTGAGGGTATCCAGAACGGAAGCCTACATACCGAAGCAGGCCTTTGTGTGTTACTATGGTCAGGAATGGTTGAGACTCAATAGCTACATTCATTTGCAGATAGGCTTGGGAGAGATCAAATTTGCCTGAGAGGCCTGCAAAAGATCTTTGATAAGTGGTTGAGGGTGCCAATCCGCACAGAATACAGGGTTGACAGTCAATTGAAGCCCCTGTATATTCATACTGAACCATCCTTCTTTAAGACTGAAACAATTGGGTTGCCTAATCGCTGGTGGTTCACTGACTCCCGTCTTCAGTAACCTCTCGAGTTCTTCTTCCACTTTAGGTTGAATAGCATAGGATACTTTCAAGCACTCAGGCATTCTATCTGCCTTTATCTTGAGTCTCACTTCGACCCCAGCCATGGCTCCTCGAATACGTGTATGTACTTTCTCAGAAGTGGTTGAAGATCATTTGTAGAATCAACAAGTTGATTCACGATGGCCAGTTTAGCTTAATCTTCCTTAACCAAGATCTCGCAAACAATGCTGGAAAGTTTCCTCGAACAATGTCAAGCGGCAATTCAACTTTCTGCTCGTTAACTTCCACAGGCATCTTGATGAAGACCTTTAGCGGCACAATCTTTTCGGAATATGTCTTCAAGACCACATCAGATGATTGCAATGGCAGATACTTCAAGTTCTGACAGCATATTGATTCAGGTATAAGTGATACTGCAGCACCCATATTCACTTCCATCTTAATAGTGTTCCCATTTCATTTTGGATAGACTCAAAATTGTTGCTGGTCACTTTGTAGTGCTAGAACGCTGAGCTTCCATTCCTTAAGCTGACTAAACACTTTGGTACTCTGTGAGTTTTCACTTGGATCACTTAACTGGTAAACCCACCCTGTGAACTTTGCAGTGCTCTTCTTGAAACACTTCTTTGTGTAGGTGAACAGCATGCCTTGGCAATGTGACCAACTTTATCATGGTTTTTGCATTTGTTCTCCTTGCTCCAACAATCTCCAGTCATATGTCTCTCTTGATTGCAGCAATGACATGGTTGGTTCTTGGTGGATCTGCTTTTCACAGACTCCACCTTATGGACTTTAGTACGAACTCCAATCAGGGAAGCTTCTCTTGGAGCAACTTCCATAGACGTTGCGATTTCTACAGAAGAATTTAGGATTAATGCACCTTCAGTCAACAGTGATGCAATAATTGTGAAATGTTTTCCCCTTCCTCCTGTGAAAGCGGAATCTTTCAGCTATTAATAGTGGACGGCGAGAGAAATATTCTTACAAAACAGCCACATCATATGACTCGTCTCCAGGTTTAGCTGGGTGTACTAAATGTAACATGAATGTTTTCCTCCCAACTGAGCTGAGAAAGGTTGCAGTGTGCAAGCCTGCTGGTGTCGGATTGGCTTCAAGGAATAACTGGAACTTTTCCTCATGAGAGTTCCATGCCTCCTCCTCCTCATCAAACGCGCCCGTGGCACCTTTTCTTCCCAACATTTTTCGATTGTGGTTCCCTGATCTGTGCTACTCAGTCTTCAGCCTGTATTCCCTGCCATTTATTTTCTGTCTGTTTACAGCAGACAACCTGTAAACAAGGGCAGCAGGGTAGCATGGTGGTTAGCATAAATGCTTCACAGCTCCAGGGT
The DNA here is from genome assembly GCF_902713615.1 of Scyliorhinus canicula. NCBI lineage: Eukaryota > Metazoa > Chordata > Chondrichthyes > Carcharhiniformes > Scyliorhinidae > Scyliorhinus > Scyliorhinus canicula. The sequence goes on from NC_052163.1 coordinate 107,716,728, forward strand.
CCCAGGTTCGATTCCCAGCTGGGTCACTGTCTGTGTGGAGTCTGCACGTCCTCCCCCTGTGTGCGTGGGTTTCCTCCGGGTGCTCCGGTTTCCTCCCACAGTCCAAAGATGTGCAGGTTAGGTGGATTGGCCATGCTAAATTGCCCGTAGTGTCCTAATAAAAGTAAGGTTAAGGGGGGGTTGTTGGGTTATGGGTATAGGGTGGATACGTGGGTTTGAGTAGGGTGATCATGGCTCGGCACAACATTGAGGGCCGAAGGGCCTGTTCTGTGCTGTACTGTTCTATGTTCTATGTTCTAACCTCGAGGAACACAGCAGACAAGTTGTTTCTGTGCCTTGCTATCGATCGCTGGGCAGTATGTTGCAGTGTTATCAGCCCCATAGGCTCACGTTCCTGCAGCCCGTTTCAGTGCCTCGTGCGTGGTCTCCGCAGCCCTCCCCTCTACAACGGTAAGTGTACTGAAAACTTTGATCCTCGGTTTGAAGTAAGCCCCCAAAAATTCGCAGCTGACCAATAGCTTTTCTTTGGCTTTGAAAACCTTTTTACTTGCACTAGCTAGCGGCTGTTGCGATTGACCAGATGATTCATCGGCGTCCCGCTACAAACTATACCCTCCAAAATTAATATATTATTTCTAATGATGTGGAGAATGTAGTGCATCATTTCCTTTCGATGACACAGGCTGAGCAGTAGACCATTCATCCCTCATGCCTGATGTGTGCATCATTTACCAACTATTATTCCACATCGCATGCGCTCACCTCACAAACATCTCTCCATCTCAGTTTCAAGAAATGTAATTGAACAAGTACCCACAGTGCTTTAGGGAGAAAGTTCCTATTGTCACTAGCCTTCTTGTCAAAACATCAGTTCACTCTTGAAAAGCTAAGCTCTGATGATCAGAGTCTGCCCTCTTGATGTACGATCCCACACCAGAGGAATTAGTTTCTCTGTTTCTATCACAAGCCATATATTCATTGAGTCATTTATGGTGCAGAAGGAGGCCATTCAGCCCATTGATTCCATGACACCTCTCCCCAGAACAATCCAATCAGCCCCGCCTCCCTGTTCAATTCCCCTGGACCTGCAGATCAATTTTCTTCAAAACATCCTTTTGAATACCTTGATTAGATAGCCCCTCAACCTTCCCAACTCAAGGGAATACAAAATAAATTTGTGCAATCTGTCCTCATAATTTAATCCTGCGGTAACATTCTGATCAATGCACACTGTACCCTTCCATGGTTAACATGTTCTAACTTAGGATATCTGTGCAGAAATGAATGCAGTGCTCCCTGTGGGGCCTGACCAAGGTTCTGTATAATTGAAGCATTACTTCCTTCCTCTTTGTATTCCAGACCCCTTGGGATAGTGGCCTATATTTTATCAGCCCCTTTGCATACTCGTTACACCTGCCCATTAGTTTCTGATGAATAGCACGTGTACATTTGTACTGGTCTCCAAGCTCCCTTTGCTGCTCCAAGATCACTAGCTTCTCAGCATTCAGTAGCTTTAATGCTTGTTTTCCTCTGTTTACTGTGTGATGAATGTAAGAAATTGTTAGATTTTATAATTGTTGCGGTAATGTTATTTAAAAATAGGTTTAAGACACATAAAGCCAGTATGTCTTCTAAATCTGTGCTTAAGGGTGCATAAAAGTGAGATAATCCATCATTTTCCTGGGGAATGTTCTGCTGATACATTTGAGAAGCATTTACTTATTTAGAGATAGGTGGCTAATGGAATTTTGTTTTGGTTTGGAGGTCCCTGGGATATAGATCATTTATGGGAGATATTGTATTTGGTCCTAGCTAACCAGATCATGGAACATAGAAACATAGAAAATCCGAGCAGGAGGAGGCCATTTGGCCCTTCAAGCCTGCTCTGCCATTTATTATGATCATGGGTGATCATCAAACTCAATAACCTGATCCCACTTTTGCCCCTTGTGGGAGGACACAAAAGAATGTATTATGCTTTGGGTACCAATGACGTAATTAAGGGGAGAAGTCAGTAGTTTCAGTTTTCTTGATTTTAATCTGCCAAGGAGTGTATTTCAGTTTGCTCCGGAAAGCATTTCTCCAAGGGTCTGCACATGAAAAAGCAAGTAAACCTGATTTCTAACTTTGTTTACAAGTGGTATTTGAACTTTATTGGTTTGTTTAATTGGAGTATATAGTGGCATGTGTAGGGAGTAAGTTAAAGTTTTTCCATTTACTTAAGAACTGTTGTAACTGTTTGCTACAAAGCAATGTCTTTGTTGCTAATATGGTTAATTCTGCATTTAAATTAATTTTTGTATTGACAGAAAAAATACTTATCAGTCAGTGTCATCACTCCTCTAGTGCAGTCGCATTTCCTCACAGTTCTACAAATTGCAAATAGTTGGGTTCCGAACTGGAACAGGTCTTTGACACAGCAATGACAAAAGTAACAGTATTATTGTGCTGTACGTGTTTCAAAATAAGCCACAATATTATGACCCGATTACTGTTGCTTGATGAAGAGTAGGGGATGATCATGCTTGAAGCTGTTAACAAACTGGAGATGAAACAAGAGCAGCAGCTAACCATGTCTAGAAGACAGCAGACCTCTGTCGCAGGAACGTGGCGTGCAATTTTCTGGCCCCTCCTGCCACTGGAATTTTCTGGTCCCACCAATGAGAATGGACTTATGAATGGCTCACCATGATTTCTGCCTCCTCCTCCGCCTACAACGAGGTCCTGAAATTCCACCCCTGGTGATGTTCTGCTGATGTGTGGTAAATGGAAATATCCAGATCTATTTTTGGCAGCGAGAGCATCGCTCCCAATTGAGCGTTGGCAATCTTATCCCATAAACTCCCCAAATTGATTATAACCTGAATGGAATTATCCTTTGAAAATGTATTTCTGTTGTTACTGATTACTGTGGTGATGGTACGCAGCTCTAATATAGTAAATAAATGTATTATGATCTCCAGAGCTTCAGAGGTTTTGTTTCTGTAACTTATTGCTCCTTGCACTGTTCTGGGCTGGCTCTATATATATCTGCAGGTGAACAGGGGCCTCTATAATGATCTGGCAAAAGTCTGGACTCAGATGCCTGACACCACTGGGAGAAGTGCTTTTCGTTCTGAAGTGCAACAGATTTGCTGTCCTTTGCTGGGCATTCACCAGCTTGGAAGTAATTCCCACAACAGGAATAAGAAATAAAATTGGTTTACTTTATTCACCACATATAGGGTGGAATTTTCCCCAAATTGCAGAGTGCTGGAGCAGGCGAGGAAAGCTGTGGGAATCTTTCCGGATGCAGACACCTTTTCACGCCAGATTTAACAGCACTGGGTGTAATTTCAGAGTGCTGGCGATGATCATGCAGCCAGCTGCAGGGGTGGTGCCTAAACACGCCGACAATGCCAGGAATCTGAAATCAGCACCCCCATCTCAAAAGATACATTTCAGCCATGAGCCATCCCACCCTCCCAAAACGGTTATGGCAACACCCCTCTTCCCCCCCCCCCCCCAGCCCCTCTAGCATTGGGGCTCCCCCATTAAGCATCGGGGGACCCACCCCTCCCACTACCCGCCACTACAAAGCTAAGATCAAAGCATCCCTCCACTGCAAAGCAGAGTTTGAAACACTACCCTCTCCTCCACACCGTTAAGATCATAACACCCCACCAACCACAACATTAAGATTTGGGCCCCCTCCCCCACCACCACCACAACGTTAAGATTCGGAGTACCCTTCCACCACAAAGCTAAGTTCGAGACACCACCCTCTCCTCCACATAGTTAAGTTTGGAACCCACCACCCCATCCTCCACAACATTAGGATCGGGGCACCCCCACCCACCACAAGGCTATGATCGGGGCACACCGCTCCTAGGATTGGGCTACTTCCCCTCACTTCACAGGCACCAGGACCCCCCACCCTACTTTAGTGCAGGCACCTCTGTCCCACCTCACATGCATCGCTCCCCCTCTCACAAAAGGGACCCCCCCCCCCCCCCCCACCCTCCTCCATCACAGGGTTTTTTGAGTTTTGGCTTTTTTTGCAGGCCCATATGACCTTTGCCTTCAGCTCCATGGACCTGACAACATAAAAAATCTAAAATACACATGTGCAACTCTCTCCCAGCTGGCGCATGCGCGGGAGGCCCAGGCTGAGTCAGATGTTGGAGATGCCAAACACAGAGCTGAAGGTGAAGGTTAGTTTTAGTTTAACGACATGAATTTTGAATAATTTTGAACCTTTTCTCACGGCACAATTGGGGGGAGTCTTAATGGCACACCAGTGGCACACAGGTTGGGAACCATTGCTCTATCTCACCCTGGTTTTCTTCCCTCCCCTTCCTTGTGCTCTGCCTTGTTCTTGCTTAGTATCTTGATGCACTATCAATTACGACGAGACAAGAGTAGAGAGTAATCGAGGCTTTATTAGGCAGAGATGTGGAGCCTCCTGCAGCTGCTGCCGAAATGGCTGCAGCTCGGAGACCCCACACATTTATACTCCGCCTACTGGGCGGAGCCAGCAGGCAGGGATCTACCCCCGTACCTGTAGTACAGGTGCCTTACCGTAATACCCTCGTATGCAGCATGCACAATACAACAGTGGTGACTACCACATATCTCCACACAACAGCTGATCTGGAAGTGATACCTCAAATGAGAGGAATGAGACATTAAACACACATTTCTGCCCTGTGAATATTTTGACGCACAACATCATTTAAGTTACCTTAAACCCACTTACGTTTCTAACTGTGTTGAATCTATAGTTAGCTTTACCATGCAGTTGTAAGAAGCATGTGCTAACAGACACCTTTCACTAAACTGACACTCTGGCACATCTAATACAACGTGCAGGTAAAAATGCAGCAGGAGCATCAATATCTTATTGATCTATGTACTGTTTTTCATACATGACAACTACTTGATAGTAGTGTGATCTGCCTGCTGCTAGCTTGTGGTAAACACTCTGCACTGTAGCCTTCTATTAATTTGCAATGTGTGTCCATTCCATTAATCTGTCAGCCATGGATCAGTGGTAAGCTCTCTCACTTAAGTTGCAAGTTCGGGGGCAGCACGGTGGCACAGTGGTTAGCATTGCTGCCTACGGCGCTGAGGACCTGGGTTCGAATCCCGGCCCTGGGTCACTGTCTGTAAGGAGTTTGCACATTCTCCCCGTGTCTGCGTGCGTTTCGCCCCCACAACCCAAAGATGTGCAGGGTAGGTGGATTGGCCACGTTAAATTGCCCCTTAATTGGAAAAAATAATTGGGTATTCTAAATTTAAAAAAAAAAGTTGCAAGTTCAGATCCCAATTCAGGACATGAGCACAAAAAACAAAGCATTCTCTCCAGCGCACTTGAGACTTTTGGACGTCCTGGGCGGGATTCTCCATTGCCCGACGCCGAGATCGGGAACGTCGATCGGTCGAGAATGGCTCCCGGCCCCGAAATCGGGGCAGGCGCCGGTTTGACTCCTGGTCGCGATACTCCGCCCCCTCCAAATCGGCATCACAAGAGCCGCAGCACGTGCTGTCGCAACCCCGTTTGAATATCATTATTGGGCCCACCCACGATGCTCCACCTCCGATTGGCCGAGGTGCTGACGGCCCGGGCCACGTGTGGTCTCAGCGGTCGTGAGCCCTGCGTGGCGGCTGCGGAGAGAGAGAGGGCATGCAGCCGGGGGGGCTTCTGCCAGGACTAGGGAAGTGGTGGGGGGTGGCCAGGAGGTGGGATGTGCGATCAGGTTGGACTGGTACGTGGTCCAACACAACCGGCTCCATCTTTTCCGGCGCGATCGGTGCACGTGTGGGAGGTGTAGGCGTACGCGTGGCTGCAGCTTGTTAGTCCTGCACGTACCCGGCGATTCTCCCACCGTTTTTTGCGCATTCCACAGGTGTTTCACGTGCCGCCCATGTTAGCCCCTCACTGGTAGTGGAATCGATGCGGGCGTGGAATCGATTTTTCCATCGTGAAATACCACAGATCCTCCGTTGGCGTCAGCACTTAGACACAGGAACGGATAATTCAGCCCGTTACCTTTTGGAAAAATGTTAAACCCTTATTGTTTGAAAGGATGAAGCCTTCAAGTGAAAATGAATGTACACAGTCTTAATTTATCTCTCAGTGGGAGTGATTTAACGGAAACATTTCTAAGTGTCATTATAGGGCGTGTTTTGCAGGATGTTTCTCGTTGGCTTTTTCAGTGAGATCCAGCCCGGTATTTACCCACACTTAGGGGATGATATAACCGAATGCGCTCTTAGTGTGCTGGCAAGGGGGAATCGCCGGGCGCTTGCCGACAACCAACCCGGCGAGTCCGTCACCAGTATCTAACAATAGTCGGTCCAGTTAACGAGGCCCCGCGGGCTTCACACCACAAATGACAGTCACACCGGCTGATTCGCCGGGACAACACTCACCAGCCAACCCCCTGGGTATCAACACTTAAACTGATCCTGCAGAGCAAACTGCACACAGCATGCAGCCAGGCCACCAAGGAGACCAGCTCCAAGATTTGGAGATGCACACCTGGCCAGACTGTTGGATGCGGTGGAGTCGAACCAGGACTCCCTGTTGTCCCAAGGGGCTTGGTGGGACAGCCATAGGGCAGCCAGTGCCCCTTGGGATGAAGTCCCAGCGGCCGTCACCGGGCACACGGGTGAGTTGGCATCGGCCTCTAGCACTGATCCCACCTGCCACTCCCACCCCCTGACGAACATACGCCTGGCACCACCCTGCCCAGCACCATGTTGCGTCCCAACCCATTAATGCCCAGCAGTGGTACCCACTCCTCACCATCCCCCATGCTCACCCGCACGCCACCCTCCCCCCCCCCCCCGCCAATGCGCTCAGTGAGTACTATTGCCAGTGAGTTCCCATCCTCATCAGTGGCAGATGAGGTAGTTGCAACTCTCAACGTTATGGACACCTTGCCAGTGAAGGCTACTCAGATGCGTTCATGACCACAGCGAGATCTGGGATTGCCGATGCTTCACCTCATGCTGTTGAATGACAGAGAAAAGAAGGCCCTTCCTGCAACTCTCCGACCTTTTGCCCAGACGTTCTCGGAACGCATCGAAGAAGACAGGGTCATGTTGTGGAGAGCTTGCCTTGTCATCCCACTGCGGGGTCAGGAATCCTTGGTGCTAGACCTTCTCGGTGGCCATCCGGGTGCCTGTAAGATGATGATGCTGGCCTGGAGTTATGTCTGGTGGCCCAGCATTGATGGGGAAATCAAGAGGGTCATGTGCTTATACTTCCTCAGGAAACTAAGGAAATTCGGCATGTCCACATTAACCCTTACCAACTTTTGCAGATGCACTATAGAAAGCATCCTATCGGGCTGCATCACAGCCTGGTATGGCAACTGCTTGGCCCAGGACCGTAAGGAACTTCAGAGAGTTGTGAATACCGCCCAGTCCATCACACGAACCTGCCTCCCATCCATGGACTCCATCTACACCTCCCGCTGCCGGGGCAAAGCGGGCAGCATAATCAAGGATCCTCCCACCCGGCTTACTCACTTTTCCAACTTCTTCCATCGGGCAGGAGATTCAGAAGTCTGAGAACACGCACGAACAGACTCAAAAACAGCTTCTTCCCCACTGTCACCAGACTCCTAAATGACCCTCTTATTGACTGACCTCATTAACACTACACCCTGTATGCTTCATCCGATGCCAGTGTTTATGTAGTTACATTGTATATCTTGTGTTGCCCTATAATGTATTCTCATGTATTTTCTTGAATTTTGTTTAATTCCCTTTTCTTCCATGTACTCAATGATCTGTTGAGTTGCTTGCAGAAAAATACTTTTCACTGTACCTCGGTACACGTGACAATAAACAAATCCAATCCAATCCAATGTGCCACAGTCCCGGGTGCCAGAAGCTTCAGAAGTTCCTCCTGGCGGACTCCCTTCATCCCTGGGAATGGCCAGGACGCCCGTGGGTGCATTTACATGCGGGTTTCGCGAGTTCTTTCATGGGGTCCATATTCCGCGTTGCAGTGGATGTCAACTCGAAGTGGCTAGAGGTGAACAAGATCGCCTCAACAATGTCCAGGGCCACAACAGAAAAACTCTGGGGCTAGGTTAGCAGACATGGGATCCTGAGGTCTTGGTAAAAGGTGATGGGACACCGTTCACTGCGAATAATTTGCCACATTTGCAAAACAAAATAGCATTCGGCATATTCGCACCGCCCCATATAATCACTCCTCCAACGGCCTGGCAGAAGGTGTGGTTCAGACCTTCAAAAGGGGCATAAGAAAAACAATCCATGGGTTCATTACCATACGATATAGATATAGATATAGAGAAATACAGCACAGAACAGGCCCTTCTGCCCCATGCGACGACGGGAATCGCCCCTGCGGAACTGTTGATGGGCCATAACTTAGAAGCCGATTGAATATCATGTTTCGGAGCCTCGGCAGGAAAATGGAGGTGCAGCAGGAGACGCGGAAGAGGCACCACGGCTTGAGGTTGCCAGGGATGAAATTTCACTCAGGGGATGCAATCTATGTGTGTAATTTTGGCGATGGGGCACTGTGGCTCGCAGTGTAGTGCTGGAGAGAATGGGTCCGGTCTCTTACTAAATCCAGGTTCAAGGGAGAGTTCAGCGAAAGCACTTGGGTCACTTGAAGAAGCGAGAACCCGCACTTCACGATGGAAATCCGGCAGTATTGCCACCTCCTCCGTGCCAGGAACCACCCCTCAGCTTGGGGACCCAGCCGTCCGGGTCACAGCATCCAATCCAGCAAGAGGAGGATGACTCCTGATCAGAGATGGACGCTGAACTATCCATACCAGCGGGCGATGTTACGTCCTGGATCGAGGTCCCGGCAATAACTCTTAGGATGCCAGCCAGGAAACTGCGGCTGGCAAACTGACACACTCTGTCCGACCCATACCGCTGCAGGTGGAAGCACAGCCGCGGGCAAAGTGGCACAGAAAGCCCCCACCATTGGCAGCTGAAGGGGGATTTTCGGACTTGAGGGGGGGGGGGAGGTTTGTTATAAGCCCCACAAGGAGCACTGAGGAACCATTGCTAATCTCCCCATAGGACCTGAGGTTCCCAGTTAGGGGACGGAGGCCACCCAGCAGGAGCTCATTACACATGAACATAAAAGCCGGCCCAAAGCAGGGCCTGGTGTGGTTAGTTCTTCCAGCAAAGGCTGTACAGGGAGTGAGATGCTGCCTTGAGCAGAATATCGTATATAATTGAATAAACCTCTGTTCACTTCCTGCTGGCTTCCTCAAGTCACTAAGATAACAATGTGAAATAATTGACAGGATTAGCCATATTAAAATATGGGGTCATGAAAAATAATTCAGAATGATTTTACCATGTGACTTTTGTTAATGTTGGCACCTCTTCCAATCACCCCATCAATGCTTGTGTTCCCCAATCTGGTTATTTTTGTCAAGTCCGATTAGTGGCGGTTTGCTCTAGTTCCTCACCACTAAAAAACAATTTTCCATTCCCTAATTCCATCTATAATAATCTGAAGAACCCCATCAATAAAGCAGGCCTTTCTATGCCTTAGTTCCTCCATCAATATTGTAATTTGAACTCTTCATGGCTGGATTGATGCACTAACCTAGATGTTCTGCTTGAGTGAAACCCTGAGGGGAAATATGGAATAACTTGATTAATACCCTGCCAGCAAGTGTGGGCTTTGTTTCTGCTTCCAGACTAATGTTAACAGTGCCAGTGAACTGCTAGCTTCAAGGATGCCATTGACTGGGAGCCATTAACATGTTGCTGCCGGATTTTGGGAGCCTGCAGCAGTTTAAAGAGGCCACCCCGTTTGAGTTTGGCCAACAGCACTAAAAGATTTTTCACCTGTCAGGTCTGTGCGTTGTGCATGAGGGGAATAAGCTGCTTAAGAAGCCTCAGAAGGACCTCTGTATGAACTAAAGCAGAGGAGGAAGGCATGAACCATGCACAAAGAGGAGCAGCTCATAGACTAGTGACGTGTGGTCAAGGCATTCAGCGCTGATACAAGTATATTCCTCCTTGAGGTACCAGGCCCTCAGAGGGCATTGACGACTATGGACCTTCATTGTGATGGTCCATGATTGGCAAAATACTGCAATGGCTTACTGTTGCCTTCTGACCTGGACACTCTCCTGCTCATCCTGGGCAGCATTTAACCTACAACTGACTCTACTACAAACAGATGAAAATTGGCTGTTGCATTTGCTCAGATGAAAGTATTTGTTGAGAGTAACTCTGGCTATAAAGTGCTTTAGAATGGCTTGAGGGCAGAGTAAGGAACAATATAAATACTGGTTATTTCTTTGCATGTTCATACAGTACTTGGGCTGTCACATGGTTAAGCCAGACGCTGGAGAAGGCGGTGGCAGCAACGTCAACAGTTTGGTGGTCGGCCCGCGTTGCAGAAGACAGTGCCAGAGGCGTCATATATCTCAGGTGCAATGTTTTTAATGATCTACATATGTCCCCAACTGCCCCTAGCTCCCAGTGGTGCTGCCCCCCTTCCCAACCCCTCCCTCCCACCTTCCCCCCCCCCCCCTCGCCTCCTATCCCCCTTCCACTCCAGTGCTCTCTCAGTAATCCGCGACAGTGCTCTAGCGCTGTGTCTCGGTGTGTCCCCAGGATGCACATCAGAAGTGGAGGCATTTTGCCGCTTACTGCATCCTGTGGCCTTCGATTCCCCAGGGGGCCTCTTCTGGAAGCCCCTGGGGCCAGAGGGCCTCTGCCCACTTGCTGGTGGAACATGCCCTGCTGTGGCCAGGGGGCTGGTGCCAACCCACCCGTGCAGCCCGGTGGCGGTTGTTGTTCTTCTTGTGGCACTGGGTGGAGGTCCTCTTGGTGACAGACCACGAGCCACTGGCACTTCCTCCCAGGCAACACTGGCTATCCTACAGCTGGTCCTCCCAGCCTCTCGGGGAAACAGCGCATTTTGTCTGGTTTCGAACGCTGCCAACAATCTGCCCAGGTCGGCATTCCCAAATCGTCGGCCTGGTCTCCTCGGTGGCATGGCTGCAAGCTGTGTGGGGTTTACTATGCAGGATCCGTTTAAGTGCTGCTCTCCCTTATTGGCGGGGAGCTGGCGGGTGAGGTCCCAGTGAATCAGGGACCATCATTTGCAGCGTGAAGCCCATGGGGCCTGGTTAAGTTTGATACCAGTGGTGCCCTTGCCGGGTCGAACGCCGGAAAGGTCACAACAGTTCATGCTCACTGCTACACTCAGAACCTTTTCCATTAAATCGCGCCCATCAACTTTGTTTCTCCCTGCTGAGTTTTTCCAACATCCTCTGTTCAGGTTTCAGCATCTGTAGTACTTTGCTTGTTACAATGAGTCTGTTTGGCTACAATCTGAATGCAGTTTCCACGGCCATTGAATCCTAAAGTCAGCCCGGAGCCTGGAGCTTTGGCCCAGAGGCAAGGACACTTTAACGCACCCAAAGCACTTCCGCCACTCACTGTATTAAGATCACTTCAAAAGAATAACCAATTGGATAAGACACTGAAGGGCTACTGGCAACTATTCTAGAATGTGAGAGATGGGAAGCAAATTGGGAAAAGCCTGGAACTGATGGACTGTGGGTATGTTGCTGGATTAGGCATTCAAAGGCCTGGATTACAGTGACGCAGGTTCAAATCCTAACACAGCAGCTGGAGAATTTAAATTCATGCAATTAACTGAAATCAGCAATAAAAAGCTGGCGTCAGTAATGGTGACCGTAGAACTACCTGCTTTCTCTAAAAATCCATCTGGTTTAATCATGCCCTTTAGGGAAGGAAATCTGCTGTCCTTACCTCCTCTGGTCTAAGTGTGATTCCACAGCCACAGTGATATGGTGGACTGCCCTCTGAAATGGCCCGCCAAGCCGCTCAGTTGTCAAGAAGGCAGCTCCTCACTGCCTTCTCAAGGGCAATAAGTGCTGGCATTTCCAATGACATTCGCACCTTGTGGATAAGTACAAAAAATAATTTGGAGACCCTGCTCACACTGAGCTCACTCTATCCACAGAAAATATGTCTGACTTTGGGTCAGAAGTTCTGTTTCGAATGTTACACATTATACACTCAAACGTCTTGCTGAAGTTGTTTGTTTGGTATGGATTGGTCATGAATACTGCATTCATGTGCTGAGTTATATTATTTTGGTATCAAGTCAATTGAAATGTGTTACTGATAAAGGACCAAGTAGTCAAATCGTGTGACAGCCCAAGTACTGTATGAACATGCAAAGAAATAACCAGTATTTATATTGTTCCTCATTCTGCCCTCAAGCCATTCTAAAGCACTTTATAGCCAGAGTTACTCTCAACAAATACTTTCATCTGAGCAAATGCAACAGCCAATTTTCATCTGTTTGCAGTAGAGTCAGTTGCAGGTTAAATGCTGCCCAGGATGAGCAGACAATCTCCCTGTTCTTCTCTGAATGGTACCAGGAGATCTTCTGCATCGACTCGAACTACTGGAGCAGGAGAAATCTCCCTGGAAGTTCTCAAGGGGCCTTAACCTAAACACACATAATAACTTTGGCAGTATTCCCAGGAACACGGTGCAAAGATCATCGATATCATTTCTTCCGGTTTTCCACCCAATTTCCAATGGAAGATCAAGAAATCTCTGGCGTAGAATCTACCCAGCGGCTCATCCAAAAGTCAATATTTCCAACACTGCAGCGCCTCCTGAGCAATGGCTGGACAATCAGCTTAGATTGGGAACGCAGGTTGTGGAGCAGAGCTCAGCTCGCTCTTCTCACTCAGAGGTTAAGATTACCACCAACTGAGGCCTGCTCACACTGAGCTCACAGCAGGGGCCCTTTTATTGAATGCCATTTAATCAATGAGCCAACTGCACGAGCACCCTCATTGACTATCTTCTATTCAGTTGAATCCATCATTTCAAAGATGAACCGAGCTGGTCTAATATCATGAAACTTTTTTGTGAGGTAAACTGTTTCGTTTTTTTTAAATGGTAATGCTTCATTTTTCCCTCCTAATTTTTAAAGGTTCTCCTCATCACAGTGGCAAGGGGGTGAGGCTGCTGAGCTCACGTGATGTAGTCACCATGGCATCTGAGATGGAGAAAGGTCATCGTCAGTGATTGAGTCAGGAAGTGGAGAAAACAGCAGGGGAGCAACAAAGTCAAATAAAACAGAAACCAAGTAACAAAGTAGCTATGGAGAAAAGATCGATTACGTGGGTGAAGAAGTAAGAGAACTAACATCAAAGAGAGAGAAAAAACATTGAGCTCGGAGAAGGAAAGGGAAACTTAAAGGTACAGGAATTGATCACAAAATGTCAGGAAGAATAAGATCAGATAGAAATAAAAATGTTGCACCCTTTTCATCCTTTATTCTCTTGTGTTTTATTTTCTATGGTAGAATTTCGTATTTCTGGATGACCCTGTTAATGTCCAGGGATCGTTCTCTAAGTGGCTTCTTGATGAACCTGCAATATGTTCGGAATCATGTGTAAAACATGCCTTACATTCATATCACATCAAATCATGTCGTAGAATACCTACAGTGCAGAAAGAGGCCATTCGGCCCATCAGGTCTGCGCCAACCCTCTGAATGAGCACCTTAAACCAGGCCCAGTCCCCAACTCTATACCCGCTACCTCATAACCCCACCTAACCATTGGACACGAAGGGCCAGATTTAGCATGACAAATCCATGTAGCCTGCACATCTTTGGACTGTGTTAGGAAACTGGAGCATCCGGAGAAAACCCACGCAGGTATGGGGAGAATGTGCAAACTCCACACAGTCACCCAATGCCGGAATCGTGCTCTGATGCGGCAGTGCTAACCATTGTGCCAACCTGCCGCCATAACTGGTCCATTGGCAGCGATCACACGATATATGACAGAGACAATGACAAGGGCGCGATCCAACGGTCACAATTGGCCCGAAAAGCAGCTCACCGCAGCACAACATGGCCAATAAAAGCTGGGAGACCCCACTCCCGGGATCTATCTGGCTCGCAACACCTCGCGAGATCGCATTGTGGGCGGGATCACTTTTTAACAAATCTGTACATTAAAGCAAGACAGCTAGTCTTACTTTAATGTGCAGATTACTGAGGTCCCAGGGACGGGATTCTCCAAAATTCCGGCCATGTGTTGACACCGACGTCAAAACCGGCACGAGCAATGCCGGCGTCAACCTGCCTCCAGGCCCAGTCATTCTCCCCTTCCGAGGGGGCTAGAACGGAGCCGGAGTGCTGTGTGCTGCGTTGGCGGCGAAAGCCGGGCCTACATGGCCGGCGAGGGTCCGCACATGCACGCCAAGGCCGTCTCCGCGCCGGCCCCCTGAGCAACATGGCAGAGCCCTACAGGGGTCCGGTGTGGAGGAATGTAGGTTCCCCCCTCCCCGGAATGAGTGCGCCCACCGAATGGTTGGCCCCGATCGCAGGTCTGGCCACCGTGGAGGCCCCCCCGGAGTCAGCTTCCCCCCCCCCCCCCCCCCCCCCACCAGGACGGCCCCCGCAGACAGAACGCCGAGGTCCCGCCGGGTAGGACCATACGCGAAAGACACCTGGCGGCACTCGGCGGAACACTACAGGCACTCAGCCCGTCGAGCGCAGAGAATCGCCGTGGGGAACGTGCCAGCATGATTGCCGCCGATTTGGCAGCCCGGCGGGGAGCAGCGTGGCTAGATTCGCGTGCCCCCCCGAAGCAATTCTCTGACCTAGCATGAGCTCGGAGAATCCTGCCCCAGAGGTATTGGGATCTATCCGCTTCACTTTGGAGACGTCGAGGAAGTGCCGTTCAGCAATGTTCCACACGGACTTCCGGTTGCGGCTATGCGGAGCTAAGCCGCACGTTCGGCAGTTCCCACCAGGAACGGACTTTTGGGCTCTTTTTAGGCCCCCAGCGGTACTTTTTCAACGGGTCCCGACGTGGGAAGGAGTCAGCAGCATTTCCCCAGCAATATATGGCCTGGACCAGGAGTGGGGCGAGCAAGAGAGCGGTGGCAGCGCCAAAGCAAAAGTGAGGGAAGAAGCACAAGGTGGCGGCGGGCGGAGACCAAGAGGCATGGAGGCAATGGGCGCAGGAGCAACAGGAAACTCTCCAGGGCTGCTCCCGGGAGCTCAAAGCGGAGCTGCTAGAGCCGTTGAAGGCTTCCATCGACAAGCTGCTGGAGACTCAGACAGCCCAGGGGGTGGCAATCCGGGAGATCCGACAACAGGCCTCTGAAAGAGAGGATGAGGCCTCAGCCCTCGCGGTAAAGGTGGAGATGCATGAGGGGCTCCATAAAAAATGGCAGGAGCGGTTCGAGGAGATGGAGAACCGTTCGAGGCAGAAGAATTTGCGGATCCTGGGCCTTCTAAAGGGCTGGAGGGGTTAGACATGGGGGCCTACGTGGACGTCCTGCTGAATTCGCTGATGGGAGCTGGGTCCTTCCATGGGCCCCTGGAGCTGGAGGGGGCCCACAGAATACTGGCAAGAAGGCCCAAGCCGAATGAGCCGCCACGAGCGGTGCTGGTGCGGTTCCACCAGTTCGCTGACCGGGAGTGTGTGCTCAGGTGGGCCAAGAAGGAGCGGAGTCGCAGGTGGGAGAACGCGGTGGTACGAATCTACCAGGACTGGAGTGCGGAGGTCGCTACGCGGAAGGCCGGGTACAACCGGATGAAGGCGGTAAGCAGATTGTCCAGCCATTTTTCCCGCACTGCGGGTTGATGGGGGCACGGTCGGAGCTGGGAAGCGCGGGCTTTTTTCCCATGTGAGAGCGGGAGGGGGAGGAGGAGAGCCTGCTGGTGGGCACTGGGGAGGAGGGGTAGCCCCACTCTGGGAGGGGTCAGAGGAGTGGTGGGAGTTGCGGGGGTCAGCAGGAGTCAGCTGGCTTATGGGAGTACTATGGAGGGAGTAACACGGCTAGGGGGGGTCCTAGCTGAGGTGGAGGGGGGGGGGGGGGCACCGGGTTGCTGCTGGAATGGCCAGAAAGGAACTGGAGTATGCAGGGGGGGTCGAGACGGGGCTTTGCCGCTGTGGGGAACGTGCCGAGCGGGGGGCGCGGGCAAGTGGCTGGCAGAGGAAGGGTTATGGCTAGTCGGCGGGGGAGTGGGGTAGGGAGCCCCCTGATCCGGCTGATAACCTGGAATGTGAGGGGACTGAATGGGCCGGTCAAACGGGCCCGCGTGTTTACGCACCTGAAGGGGCTGAAGGCGGATGTGGCCATGCTTCAGGAGACGCACCTGAAGGTGGCGGACCAGGTTAGATTGAGGAAGGGATGGGTAGTCCAAGTGTTTCATTCAGGGCTGGATGCAAAAAATCGGGGGGGGGGGTGGCGATCCTGGTGGGAAAGAGGGTGTCGTTTGAGGCGTTGAATGTGGTGGCGGACAGCGGCGGGGGTATGTGATGGTGAGCGGCAAACTGCAGGGGGAGCAGGTGGTGCTGGTCAACGTATACGCCCCAAACTGGGACGATGCGGGTTTTATGCGGCGCATGTTGGGCCGCATTCCAGATCTGGAGACGGGGGGCCTGATAATGGGGGGGCACTTCAATACAGTGCTGGATCCGCCACTGGATCGATCCAGGTCCAAGACGGGTAGGAGGCCAGCGGCGGCTAAGGTGTTGAGGGGGTTTATGGATCAGATTGGAGGGGTGGATCCATGGAGGTTTGCAAGGCCGAGGGCCAGGGAGTTTTCATACTTCTCCCATGTGCATAAGGCCTATTCCCGGATCGATTTTCTTATTATGAGCAGGGCGCTGATTCCGAGGGTGGAGGATGCCGAATATTCGGCGATAGCCATTTCGGATCATGCCCCGCACTGGGTGGACCTCGAGCTGGGGGAGGAGAGAGACCAGCGCCCGCTCTGACGCTTGGAGGTGGGGCTGCTGGCGGACGTGGAGGTGGGCGGGCGGGTTCGAGGATGTATCAAGAGGTACCTGGAGGCCAATGATAATGGGGAGGTCCAAGTGGGGATGGTCTGGGAGGCATTGAAGGCAGTGGTCAGAGGGGAGTTGATCTCCATCCGAGCCCATAGGGAGAGGAGAGAGCAGAGAGAGAGGGAGAGGTTGGTGGGGGAGATGGTGAGGGTGGACAGGAGATACGCAGAGGCTCCAGAGGAGGGATTGCTGAAGGAGCGGCGTAGTCTTCAGGCCAAGTTCGACCTGCTGACCACCAGAAAGGCGGAAGCTCAGTGGAGGAAGGCACAGGGAGCGGTGTATGAATATGGGGAGAAGGCGAGTAGGATGCAGGCACATCAGCTCCGTAAGTGGAATGTGGCCAGGGAGATTGGTGGAGTTAATGATAGAGGAGGGAATGTGGTGCGAAGGGGGGTAGGCATCAATGGGGAATCAATGAGGAATTGTATCGGTCTGAACCCCCAGCGGAGGGGGGGGGGGGGGGGGGGGGGAATGGAGCACTTCTTGGACCGGCTGAGATTCCTGAGGGTGGAGGAGGGGCAGATGGAGGAACTGGGGGAGCTGATTGAGCTGGCGGAGCTGGTCAAAGGGATAGGGAGCATGCAGTCGGGGAAGGCGCCGGGGCCGGATGGGTTCCCGGTCGAATTCTGTAAAATGTATGCAGACCTGCTGGGTCCCCGGTTGGTTAGGACCTTTAATGAGGCAAGGGGGGGGGGGCTTTGCCCCCGACTATGTCCCGGGCGCTGATTTCCTTGATCCTTAAGTGGGACAAGGACCCCCTGCAGTGTGGGTCATACAGGCCGATCTCGCTGTTAAATGTAGACGCCAAGCTGTTGCCGAAGATCTTGGCCACAAGGATAGAGGACTGTGTGCCGTGGGTCATCCACGAGGATCAGACGGGGTACGTGAAGGGGAGGCAGCTGAACACCAATATACGGAGGCTCTCGAATGTTATAATGATGCCGGTGGTAGCGGGGGAAGCGGAGATAGTGGTGGCGCTAGACGCGGAGAAGGCCTTTGATAAGGTTGAGTGGAGGTACATGTGGGAGGTGCTGGAGAGGTTTGGGTTTGGGGAGGGGTTTGTCAGATGGGTGAGGCTGTTATATGAGGCCCTGATGGCGAGCGTGGCCACGAATAGGAGGAGATCGGAGTACTTCCGGTTATATCGAGGGACGAGACAGGGGTGTCCCTTGTCCCCCTGCTCTTTGCGTTGGCAATTGAACCACTGGCCATGGCGTTGAGGGAGTCAAGGAACTGGAGGGGACTGGTGCGGGATGGGGAGGAGCACCGAGTGTCGCTTTATGCAGATGACTTATTGTTATATGTGGCAGACCCGGTGGGGGGAATGCCGGAGGTGATGAAGAATCTCAGGGAAATTGGGGACTTCTCAGGGTACAAGCTCAACCTGGGGAAGAGTGAGCTGTTCATCGTGCACCCGGGGGACCAGGAAGAGGGGACTGGTGAGCTCCCACTAAAAAGGGCGGAGAGGAGCTTTAGGCACCTGGGAGTCCAGGTGGCCAGGAGCTGGGGGCCCTACACAAACTTCTTTTTAAAAATTTAGATTACCCAATTATTTTTTCCAATTAAGGGGCAATTTAGCGTGGCCAATCCACCTACTCTGCGCATTTTTGGGTTGTGGGGGCGAAACCCACGCAGACACGGGGAGAATGTGCAAACTCCACACATACAGTGACCCAGAGCCGGGATCAAACCTGGGACCTCAGCGCTGTGAGGCGGTTGTGCTAACCACTAGGCCACCGTGCTGCCCGTGGCCCTACACAAACTTAACCTTACAAGGCTGGTGGAGCAAATGGAGGAGGAGTTTAAAAGATGGGACATGTTGCCGCTGTCGCTGGCGGGCAGGGTGCAGTCAGTCAAGATGACGGTGCTCCCGAGGGTTTTGTTCCTGTTCCAGTGCCTCCCCATCCTTATCCCGAAGGCCTTTTTTAGGAGGGTCAACAGGAGCATTACGGGGTTTGTGTGGGCGCACGGGACCCCGAGGGTGAGAAGGGTGTTTTTGGAGCGGGGCAGGGATGGGGGGGGGGCTGGTGCTTCCCAACTTCTGTGGGTACTAGTGTGCTGCCAATGCAGCGATGGTGCGTAAGTGGGTAATGGACGGGGAAGGGGCAGCATGGAAGAGGATGGAGATGGCATCCTGTGTGGGCACGAGCCTGGAGGCGCTGGTAATGGCGCCACTGCCGCTCCCTCCAACGAGGTATACCACGAGCCCGGTGGTGGCGGCTACCCTCAGAATTTGGGGGCAATGGAGACGGCACAGGGGGGAGGTAGGGGTCTCGATGGGGTCCCCGATACGGGGGAACCACCGGTTTGTTCCAGGGAGAATGGATGGCGGGTTCTTGAGTTGGCACTGCGCATGCCCAGCGCTGGGGGAATTTTGGAAGGGGGTAGCAAGCACGATGTGGAAGGTGGTAGGATCCAGGGTCAATCCAGGCTGGGGGCTCGCAATATTCGGCATTGCAGAGGAGCCGGGAGTGCAGGAGGCGAAAGAGGCCGGCATCCTGGCCTTTGTGTTCCTAGTAGCCCGGCGGAGGATTCTGTGGGTTGGGTTGAAGGGATGTGTTTAGGTGTTCTTTGTTTATGACGGGCTTTAATCCATTTCTTCTGAATAAAAATTATTTTTTTTAAAAAAGCAATGGTCCACACAAGCGGGACCAGATGGAACAGCACTCATAGGCGTCTTCCAGGGAATTGGAGGCCCCCCAGGCGCATGCCCTTTGGGCAGGATAGTTCCCTTATACTGCTGGTGCCACCTGGGTACCCTGGCACTGGCAACCTGGTGATGCCAGCCTGGCACTGCCATGGTGCCCAGGTGACACTGGCAGCTGGAAGCAGCACTGCCAAGGCACCAGGATGGCACTGCCAAGGTACCAAGCTGGCATTATTTTGTGCAAGTGCGATCTGTCGGGGATGCCCTGCACTGGTATTGGGGGGTGGAGTGGTCTGGGGACCCTCCCATAATGCACTGGGGCTTGGGGGGGGTCGGGGGTTTGCCTTGGGTGCTCCAGAGATTGGGAAGCCATTTAAAAATGGCGCGCTGATTTCTCGGTACACTGAGGGGAGTTCCAGTGAGCGGAGCTTCTTGATGTAGAAGAAGGGGCAATGTGAGGCGTTGGCCGCATGTTTGCCATTGAGGCCTCTTATTTAATGCAAGTGCCGTTGTATAGCCATGTGTTTCTAGGTGCTGTGAGCACCAGGAAACATGCGGCTAAATGCGCTTGCTCTGGGACTTTGTTCCATTTAATTGAATCATGCCCCAAATATTTAGCTGCAGACAAAAATAATTGCTAACAAAAAGCAGTGAAAATTTAAGTTTACCTGAGACTGTTTAAAATTTAAGTTTACCATTCCTATTGTGTTTTAGACCGGAGACAGTGCGCTCATTGAGATAGATTTTGTGCTACTATCGTAGCACCCACTGCTGAACCCTCAGGTTGTCAGTGGGGTTCCGTGGTGGTCGGCTGAACCTGATCACGTGGCAGACAGACAATTAGCGCGGCTTACTGTTGAATCACGTGACAGGGTGGCTCTGATGTCGGAAATGCCGCATCACCTGATAACCACGAAAGTGCTGGCTCCTTATTTCAAAGGACGCCAGCCCTATGTTAGAGTAGGAAATCACCTTGCAGACTTTTTAAGAAAGCTCTTCGATTTTAAATCTCTAGCATCCAATTGCTATAATACAAATCAATGCTCCAGGGTCGAGGGAGAAGATTCCTCCACCATCGCACAAGGCCAATTGGTGTCATCAATGAGGTCTGAGATGTCACAGTTCTGCCAACGCATCGCTCAATACTTTAGCGAAGGCTCGCCGCCTGGCCTTCTGTTGCTGCTGTTTGATGGCCTGCGCTGGTTGATGTGCAGCTTGGCGCTCATCAGCATTGTGTACCCCTCTAGCGCCCAAGGATGGAAAAGGACACGGTGGATAATCCCCATGCTGCCACTACCTCTCCCATTCCTTGCAGGCAGCCTCCGACTTTCCTCCCCTGTGGGAGTCAGGTCTGCCATGTCACTTTAAGACTTGAACCTCAGTTGTGTCCTGCCCGTTTAAATTTTGGACCCAGTATTTTGGGGTTCTGAATTTCCTGCCAGAGGCTCTGCCTCTTAGACTGCCAGCTTAGTAAGTTTGTAGACAGGGAAAACGCCTCCGGGATCAATCCAGTGCCCTGTGTCTTAGCCTGATGGAAGTCAGAAGGTCTTGCAAAGAGAGTCAAGCAATCCACAGCTATTACGCTTCCCTCCCCCCCCCCCCCCCCCACTTTTGCCACCTTCAACGCAATGCCCATATAAAGGTAGGTGGGACAGCGCCAAACACAGCAGCCCGCCAACCATTTTCAAGAGACTAGTTAAGGACCACTGAGCTTGTTGGCTAGCCAACTGACGCAAATATTATGCTGACCGCACTGTTATGTGGCCTCTCACAGGGTTGTGAAACTATGGAACTCTCTTCCTCAAAAGGTGACGAAAGCAATGTCTCCGAATATTCTAAGGTAGAGGTAGATAGATTCTTGATAAGCAAGGGGGTGATAGATTGTCGGGGGTAGGCAGGAGAGTGGAGCTGAGGTAGCAATCAGATCGGCAATGGAATGACAGAGCTGGTTTGAAGGGCCTGCTCATAATTCATACGTTCATGTGTACATGAATTTCCGGTTTTCAAATCAAAGCAGGTTGGGAGATAATGGTTAGCGGTGTAATCTGTTTTTCTTTGATGAACGTTAAGGAGTATATTGTAATTACAGCATTTGCTTTGCAGTTGTAAGAAAAGATTATAATATGCATTTTACGACATTGTCACAAAATGATTGTAATTTCTTCCTCATACAAATGACCCCATGATAAGATGTGGTTGTGAGATATAAGGGGCAATGGAGGATCCATTAAGCGTGTACAGTTAAAATTCCAGCACGTGTTGTAAAGAAATAAGATTGAGAATTCAGGCACTGTGGACATCACCATTGCCCCCCACAAAGCACAGTGGGCTGACTATCTTTTGACATTTTGCAATGGTGTAAAATTTGTAGATAACGATTAAGACATCTGTGCACCCATTCACTATCACTCATTTAACACTATAGCACAAAGATAGCATCTGCCCTGAGGAAAGAACATTAATCCTTCATTTCTGAACTGGAAAGTGTGTATCTTCCCACAGACGCCGATCTAGCCATGCTGGATTATTAGTAAGACCTTAAGAATTTGCTGTTGCAAATGCTTTTTAAGAATCTGATGGTGGGTTCTTTAGTAAGTTGAAGTCAGCGGTAGTGGAACAAGGATTTATTGAACTATGGACAATACTCTGCCCAAGGCAGTAACTCTCTCCAAATCCAGTCCCTGTTGGACAACCAACAAACATGGTAACGTGCAAATAGGAGGCTGCAGAGTTCCAGAAAATTAATTAATTTCATTTTGTTCCTTGTAGGTCAAGAACATCAGACGAGCTGTTCCATCAAGACTCCACAAGGAAATTTTGCACCATCCCAAAATTGTTCTTCCCTCCCCCAGTACAATGTGTGCCCAACTCCCCCATTATCCACTTATCTGATTTCCAAAATCATTGCTTCCCATCCCTGAGACACCCTCCTGTGGCTCAAAAGCTGCCCCAGCCACCAGATTTTGGCAGCAGACTTACTGAACTCATTTCTTTCTGCATTTTCCGCCCTGTCTGCATGACTCAAGCTGGGTGTCAAATCCAGTCTTAGGTCATTATGGCTAAAAAAAAGTAACAGATAAAATATTTTCTCACATGTGGTGGTCTTAAAATCTTTTGTAACATTCCGGTGTGTTTAGGTCCGTGACTTTATGAAAATGTCAGCAATTTTCAACTTCCACGGATTGCAGTAGAATAGTAAAATGAATTTGTAACAGCAGGTTTGCATATTTTAAAAAATAAAATAACCGTTCATTTATGCAGAAATGCCCAAATCACATAAGCAAGAATTTAGATTTGGCCAGGCCTCATGTCATGTCATTACGTTAGTGAAAACTATGAATTCTCCTCCGAATATTATCTGTTGCTAGTCTAATTCAACTGCCTACTTGGGTTTTGAGTGAGTTAAAATCTCATCTATTGGCTGGGATTTGCTCCCCGCCACCGCCCCCCCACCGCCCCCCCACTCGGTGAGTTGTTCCCCAAACAGATGTGGCGAGTCATTGATCTTCCAGTTCCGTCAAAGTCCGGGGGGGCAGTGTCTCTTGTCTATTTTGGGGTTGGTTCTGTTTTCATGGGGGGGGGGGGGGGGGGGGGGGGGGGGGGGGGGGGGTCTTCATCGTGGATCCCACCCCTTGCATCTTTTTCTCCCCCAAAGTGTTTGAAAATTTGGCAGGAAAGCTGGCAAGGCAGCTGGCAGGCTGCCCCCTCCGCTTTTCATTTTGAAACAAATAACATAAAATTCCACTCATTGTCTGCATAAAATCAAAGATTCGGGTTGGCTGATCAGCAGTCCATATCCGTTCATTGGTTGGCGTCGTCTTCTTCTCAGAAGGTTCTCAGCCATGGATCTGCAACTCTGTCTGGCTTGTGCTGCCCTTACACATTCCACATAAGCTAATTGTATCCAGTCCATTATATCCATCATCCATTTTCTTCTCTGGTTCCCCCTCTTACATTTGCCCACCAATAACTGTCTATGGTCTGCCATCTGTTTATATGAGGTGACTGAAGTATTGAATCTTTTTCCTCTTTGATATTATGCACCAATTGCATCTTTTCTTCAGTCATTTCCAGCATTTCCCCATTAAACTTGCTGTCTCTAAAGGTTATGCAGAACATCCACACATCAAATCATCGAATCATAGAACTTATAGTGCAGAAGGAGGCCATTCGGCCCTTTGAGTCTACACCGGCCCTTTGAAAGTGCACCCTACTTAAACCCACACCTCCACCCTATCCCCGTGACCCCACCTAACCTTCTTGACACTAAGGGCAATTTAGCATGGCCAATCCACCTAACCTGCACATCGTTGGACTGTGAGAGGAAACCTGAGTACCGGGAAGAAACCCAGGGAGAAAGTGCAAACTCCACACAGTCACCCGAGGCCGGAATCGAACCCCGGTCCCTGGCGCTGTGAGGCAGCAGTGCCACCGTGTTGCCCAGTCATAAGACATTGTCCAGAGGAGAGACAAGGCAATGATTGAAAAATAAAGTTTCCTGTCATCGACTATAGTATTTTACATTACTGACTGTAAAAATGATGAATCAACAAAACAAAGTGATGACCTTTTCAATACCCAGTACTGTCTGCAGGTTTCTCAAATCAATTGCTCACAGTGGAACCCACGATAGATAAAAGCTATAGCGACTGAATTTTAAGCAGGTTGCTGCTCGACAATAGTTATCCTTCGGATTCTACAGAACCCGTCATTATTTTAGCGCCATAGTCAATGGGTTGAAAATCCCTCAATTTTGTAAATGTTGCACTTTTCCATAATGGGTACTGACTTCAGGACATTAAGCCCATAATTGCTCATTGTATGCGAGAGTGGGGGCATCAATTTAGAGTATTTTTATTTGAATGACTGCTTTTTAAAAAGCTAATGCCTATATGGTAATCCTGACATTGTTTACAATACAGTTTACAATTCAATAGCAATTTTTATAGATCTGTTGTTGTCAGGCATTACTCATTTAGGTTGGGATAAGGGTCTTGCAGTGATTCTGCCACTGACTTGCTTCAAATATTCCCACATCTTTGGATAAAGGGACATACAATCCTGGTCTATTTACAACTGGACATAGCAAGCTGCAACATGGTGAGAAATGTAACAGTAGAAATATAACTTCTGTATCCAGGTATTAATTACATCTTGATTGTATGCACTCCTGAAATGTGCATGCAAAAATAATCGCTCAAATTGGTAACTCCTGTAACTTCGTTTTGTGTTTCTTTTTAATGCCAGTAATCCTAAAGTGATAACTTTTCCTCGCAGCTTTGGTTCAAAGATTTACAACCCATTTCTCAGGTGAAAGAGCGTAAGAGAGACTTTTGTCATTGGCAGCTGAGAGAGGGGTCAATCTGAGATCAGAATAGCAGAGAGCTTTCAGGTCACTGGGAAATCAAAGCCATTGATCCGAGAGCAAAGGTCACTGCATACCATCTGTGATGTCATCAGGTAGGACCCACCAACAGCCACTAATCATTTAAAACGCATTCTAATATACAATGTATTGCTTCAAACCATAGCAGCAGGCACAGTCAAACACTACTGCATTCATCAATTGGTAAGTCCGTCTGTGACTCAAGTAACCTTGTTGTCCTGATCCCTCCCTTTAATTCCTTTGAAACCCCAAATCTGACCTTTAGTCTGTTTTTAAAGTTTAAATATACTACTTAACGATGTTGAATCAGGATGCCACTCTCGGTAGGATTGCATGCTGAGCTGATATTGAATTTTCTTACATTGTTTCCGAGAGGTTAACATGCTAAGAGTTTTAGTGTTGTTTCGGCAAGATTTTACACCACCACCAGGCTGCTTTCAGCTCTCCAGTGATAAATCTGTGTTGTCACAAGATGCCCGTGAAACAGGGGTCAGAGGGCATTATTTCAAAAGACGTGCACTACCGCATCGTACACGTTTTGATACCTTCTTTGTGCCAATTTCACGTCACCACATGGAAGGATGTAAAGGATGCACAAAGAGGATTTTCTTTTCAGTTTGACCACACATATGTTGTGGATGGGAGTGGATGTTTAAAACATTTATGTGCAATTTCTTGGAGTCAGCGGAGTGCGACTCCACAACCTCCCAGTTGTTCAATGGCCTCCCTCCCGGACATTCTTATTGCAGCAAATTCATTAACACTGGCTGATATTATGTAATGTGTATCTTTTTGTTTCCACATTTCTGCGAAAAATAATGGGCTCCTTTCTCCCTTATCAACCCATGAAGCATTAATTGTCTGTAGGATGCAGATCATTGCATTTTAAGCAAACTAAGGATGTAATAGTTTGCTTTGTAAACGGGGCTGGCTTCTCCGGTTCCTCCATGTGTTTCATGGCAGCGCGCTCTTCGCTGGCAGAGGGATTCGCTCTTCCTGCCACTTGTCAATGGGTTTTCTCATTGACGCCACCCGACGCCGCTGGGAAACCCGTGGACACAGGTGTGCTCGCATCAGGGACCGGAGAATCCTAACGAGCGGAGAATTCTGGCCCTGATCTCACAAGAGCGGGTGAATTGTCCGCCGGCAGGACTCTCCGTTCGGCTGGCAGCGCACCCGCGCCCACGGGTTTCCCGGATGCGTGGGGTAGCCACAATGGGAAATCTCATTGGCCGGTGTCGGAAACGGAAAATCCCGCTGCCGGGGATGGTACGCTGCCGAGGACATGCGGCTGGGGAGGCGGAGAATTCACCCCATGGTTTAAAAGCAATAAACATGAACATTTGATAAATTAGTTTGGATTAAAAGGAAAACAATTGTTGCTTCAGTGTGCAGTTGCTCTCCCGTGTGTTCCAATCGCATTGGCCATTTCCTAATTATGAACGCGCATCTTGCTTTGAAAAAAATGGGGTAGAGTTTGAATACAATAGCACTTAATTTTAATGATACTCTAATAAACATCAATTAGAATTCAATGGTTACTTTTCACGTGTGATATGTTTGAAGTTGATGAATCAGTTCAATTTGAAGATGAAAGTATTTCTTGCATATTCTATACTAATGTATTGATGCAGAAGAGGTCTCTTGTCTTTTTTTACACTTGTTGTACAACTGCTGTAATGGGATCCCTGATAGTTGCAGTAGATTGACCAGGGTAGGTGAGGCAGACGATATTTCAGGCACCTTTTCTAATCCCTCCCTCACACCATGAAGGAGACCAGTGCAATCCTCTAAAGCTACTCAGGTGCCAAAGTCCACCACCACCTCAATCCAGTGAAAGATGACCCTAACAAAGCCACCTGTGTAGAGTTGCGGCTGCAGCTTCCAATGTATCCTCACTTGCTGCGTCATTACTCCCCCCATTGGCCAAGGACTTAAAAGCTGTAAGAGGATGAATTGGTGGTTGATGGTATGATTTGTGCATGAAATAAATTATAGTGAGGGAGAGTTCCCCAGATCAGCCTAACTCTCATTCACATCATTCACATCTGAGTCCAGTGGTCGGTTGCAATGACAGGAGATGATTCTAGATGGAGCGGATGACCATGTTACTTTAAGTGCCTGCCCATAGGACAGCATGGTAGCACAGTTGTTAGCATTTTTGCAGCACAGTGGTTAGCATTGTTGCTTCACAGCGCCAGGGTCCCAGGTTCGATTCCCTGGGTCACTGTCTGTGCAGTGTGCACGTTCTCCCCATGT
Source organism: Scyliorhinus canicula (assembly GCF_902713615.1). NCBI lineage: Eukaryota > Metazoa > Chordata > Chondrichthyes > Carcharhiniformes > Scyliorhinidae > Scyliorhinus > Scyliorhinus canicula. Next base: position 107,743,897 of record NC_052163.1, read on the forward strand.
CTGCATGGGTTTCCTCCGGGTGTCTCTAATTTCCTCCCTCAAGTCCTGAAAGACATGCTGTTTGATCATTTAGACATTCTGAATTCTCCCTCTGTGTATTTGAACAGGCACCGGAATGTGGCGACTAGGGGCTTTTCACAGTAACTTCATTGCAGTGATAATGTCAGCCTACTTGTGACAGCGATTATTATTATACTTTTAACGCTCCACACTGTTTTGCCGAGTCGCCTTTGAGGCCTTTGAATTCTTGTTGCACTCTTTCGCCACTCTGCTGAGTAAGTCTTTGCATACAAGGAAAGGCAAATCTTAACAGTTCGATGGGGAGGCACATCAGCTACCTTCACCTGGTTTGGCCCATCTGTCGACATAGCTAGGTTGTGGCTGCTGTCACATGCAAGCAGCTACTTGGAGACGAGAGCTTGGGGCCAGTGAGGACCAACAAAAGATGTTCTACTCTAAAAACTGCGACAGGGCTACCCCTTTGCGGAGGTCGTACCCCACCCTCACCCCTATGCCACACACACCCCATACACTTCAACCTCCTTATAATCTATTTCAGAAACATACATGGGGAAACAGGTATGTTTCTATTATCTGACCCTTTTACTCTGCAATAATATCCAGCAGGACAATTGCAGGTAGCATTTTAATCTTACCATAACCTTATCAATGCAATGCTCCGAAGTAGGGAGGTCAACCTCTGAATAAGGACAGAGATTAGGAGAAATTCCTTCACTCAAAGGTGTATGAATCTGTGGAATGTTCTACGCTGGCAATCTGTGGGTGCTCAGTCATTGAGTATCTTCAAGGCAGAGGTTGATAGATTTTTGTATACTTAAGGGATTAAGGGATATGGGGGTCATTTGAAGAAGGTAGAGTTTAGGTGGAAGTTGAGCAATAATCTTATTGAATGATGGAGCAGGTTAAAAAGACCAAATGTTGTCCAGTTCCTATTTCTTAAGTTCTTAATTTTATGCTTTAATTTAAACAAAATCTGCTTTTGCAAACTTCCATATAACAATATATTTGTATTACATAGCCCGGAAGTACTGCATGAAAGATTAACCCCTTTATAATAAATCCTTTTGTCTCATTGTCCACTGTGTTCATGGAAGAGTGAATCATTTAAATAAACCCTTCAAACAATAATGCCAGGCATAACTGGGCTTAACTTTTCCTACACAACACTTTCATTCTCAAACAAAATTGATAGTATAATTTAGGACATAATGTTGTCTGAAAGCAGAGGCAAAGAGTGAATTTGAAAGTGGCAAAGTTTATTTTCGCCCAATTTGCAGCCTGAAATGGTCCCCAGAAGTCAGAGGCTGAAATTTTGGCCCTCAGCTGAATAATTCCAGTGATATGCAGGCACATGCCAGATTTCATAAGTTCACAAGATATAGGAGCAGAATTAGGCCATTTGGCCCATCGAGTCTGCTCTGCCATTCGATCTTGGCTGTTCCCATCCTGGCCTCAACTCCACCGTCCAGCCCGTTCTCCATAACCTTTCAACCCATTACCAATTAAAAATTTGTGGAACTCCTCCTTAAATTTACTCACTACCCCAGCATCGCACTGTGGGGTAGCAAACTCCACAGATTCACAACCCTTTGGGAGAAATAGTTTCTCCTCAACTCTGTTTTAAATTTGCTACCTCTTATCCTAAGACTATAACCTATCTTTAGCGAGAGCTGGCTGGTTCCCTCTGCAATTTGAGCTGACTGTGACAGACAACTGATCCTCTTGGTTCCAGATTAAGCTAAATTTAGAAGAAAATAATCTTGCCGCTCTGTTGGTGGCCTCCTGAAGGACGGCTGGTTGAGTTGCAGAGGACCTTGTAAACCTTACACAGGCAAAGATTCAAACTCTGCTTTAAGGCAGGTGCCATAGTACCCTCTGACGCCATATGGCATTGGACATGTTTTAGGCTCCATTGCTGCATGAGACAAGTGCTGCAAAATTGGACCTTGTTGGCCTCTTTTCGTGCTCCATAAACTGGTGAAACAGGGTCCAATATTTCAGCCAGCAATTCCAAAAAGACAAATGGCTTGAAAGAATGTTAAAGAAAGCTGGAGATACATTGTAAGATGACTACAGCACAGTATTAACTGAATATTTGTAGCTGACTATCCTGTTGCATGACACTCCATGCATCCATTGCAAAATTAAGTTGTTACATGGGTTCTCTGGCTGGTTAGTCAACATGCGAAAATGACTAATGTTATGTACAAGAGTTATTAAATTCAAGCCAAGTTATTAAATTCAAGCCAATTTTGTGAATACTCTAGTTGCATTAATGTAAAAGACATTATCATGTTAAACTGACTTGGGTTGTGACATAAAGGGCAATGATTAAGTGAATAGATGTCAAACAATGGACAGAATTATATGCCGTCCTCAGAGGGGGTTTGGAGGTGGGGAGGGCACTTATTTGGGTGAGAGGGTGTTTAAACTGGAGTTTAGAAGAGCGAAGGGTAACTTGATTGAAGTACTAAGACCCTGAATGGTCGGGACAAGGTGGAAGTGGAAATTATATTTCTGCTTGTGGGTGAGTCCAGAACTAGGGGCCACAGTTTTAAAATTAGGGGTCGCCCCTAAGACAGAGATGAGGAGACTTGTTTTCTGGCAAATTGTTGTGCGAATTTGGAACTCCCTGCCTCAGAAGATGGTGAAGGCAGGACCACTGAATATCTTTAAGGCGGAGGTAGACAGGTTCATGTTAGGCAAAGGAAACCTTTAATAAATTAAAGGTTATTGGGGGGGGGGTAAGATGGAATGTGGAATTATAAACACAAACAGATCAGCTATGATATTGTTGAATGGCAGAGCAGGCTTGGGGGCCGAATGGCCTACATGTGCTCCTATTTTGTTGGTTTGTCAATTGAGGCCCTAAAGTAGACCAATTAACTGCTGGTCTTCAATCAGCGCTGGACGGATTAGTTGCTCTGTGGGAAGCCTGAAAAATCAAATTCTAACCCTTATGGGTCAGGGATGGGGAGGAGTGGAGTGGGGCGGTGGGGGGGGGGGGGGGGTGCTCTTTCAAAGGCCTCAGTGTCTGATCAAGGGTACAGGCATTGGGAAGGACGGGTGTGGCCGCTGAGGGCCATGACCTCTCACCCCACCTCCCACTCAACCATAACATCACTCATCTGTGGCCCAATCCTAGCCCTAACCTGGTGAACATTGATGGCAGCTGTCACTGCTCCCCCTGTGCCACTGCCTGCAATGGGCAGATGTCGGCACCTGTGGCTGGCAGCTGTCTGAGGGCAGGGTTTCTGTTGTTCTTCATTGAAGTGCCTGAGGGCCTTCCCCAAAGGAGGGGATGCTCGGCCCTCGCTGGCTTTCCAGCTGGGAGGCAGGTCTGCATTAAATACCACCCAATATGCTTGACTACTAAATTCACAACCATAAATGTCATTATACACCTTATTCTCAAAAAATAAGTCTTTATTATTATTTCTGAACAGTAGAAATGCAATAAAATTATGTCACATTAATTTTTTTATGGGATGTGGGCATTGCTGATAAGTCAAGCATTTATTGTTCATTCCTAATTGAATTGAGTGGCTGTCTCGGCCATTTAAAAGTCAGCAATATTGCAGTGGTTTAGAGTCACATGTAGGCCAGACCAGGTAAGTAGTGGCAGATTTCCTTCCCTACCAGGGATGAGTGAACCTGCTGGGGGTATTATTTACAAAAATGGTATGGACAATATTAGACTTTTAATTGAAGATTTTTCATATTGGATTTGCCATCTGCTATGGTGGGATTATGAACCTTGGCCCCCAGATCATTACCCTGTCTCTCTGGATTATTAATCCAGTAACAATACAACCAAGCCACCACCTCCCCTTCGCTAACAGCCCGGATGAGCAGCAATATCAAACTGAGTTATCATCAGGCCCTGTTAGTTAATAACATATTCTGTCGATTCCCCTTGCTTATCGGGTGTATTCACTTGTAGTAGGAGCTCGTGGTGATTTGCTTGGAATTGTCTGTTATGCAAATACCTCCCAGATCACCATTTCAGGAAAGGTTTTGCAACATGTGACTTGTTTCATACTGTCATCAACTTTATATTTGTTATAATTAAGTAGATATTTGAAAGGAAATATTTGATATATAAAGCTCAGATGGAGCTCTTATCTCTGAGTTTTAAAAACCATTCCAGGGTGCGAGCTGCTACCCGAAGCAGACATTTCTGACTAAAGAATAGTTTGCATTTATACACTGCCAGTAATGTGATAAACCATCCCAATTAAGGCACTTCACAGGAGCATTTTTTGAGGATTAAGGAGTGAATTCCAGGGCCTAGGTAGCTGAAGGCACAGTCGTGAATGGTGGAGCAGTTAATAATATATTTGATCTATTCCCCTTGCTGATCGGGAGTATTCACTTGTAATAGGAGCTCACAGTGAATTGCTTGGAACTGTCTGTTGTGCCATACTTGCTGCCCGCCCTGATGACCAAGGCAGGCACAAAAGGTCAAAGGCCCTCCTTTTGTGCTTGAACACTCTGTGGTGACTCTAATATCAGAAATTTTCCAGAGGCTAGAATTAGAGGAGTACAAATATTGTGGGGCTGGTAGAGCAACACAGTGGTTAGCCCTGCTGCCTCATGGGGCCAGGGACTCAGGTTCAATCCCCGGCCCCGGATCAAGGTCCATGTGGAGTTTGCACATTCTCCCCGTGTTTGCGTGGGTCTGAACCCTCACAACCCAAAGACGTGCAGGGTAGGTGGACTGGCCATGCTAAATTGTCCCTTAATTGGAAAAAAAGAATTGGGCACTTTAAATTTTTTTTAAATACATTGTGGGGCTGATGGAGATTACAGAAATAGGAAAGGGTAAAGCCAATGACAAATTTGAAACTAATGATGAAAGTTTTAAATTCGCGGTGCTGGGTAATTGGCACCTGGTGTGAGTAAGAAGAAGAGCAACTGAGTTCCGGATGGACTCAAAGGCGTGGAGGGTGGAATGTAGGAGGCTAGTCGGGAGTGTTGGAATAGTCCAACGTTAAACGTTAGGGGCAGCAGGGTAGCATGGTGGTTAGCATAAATGCTTCACAGCTCCAGGGTCCCAGGTTCGATTCCCGGCTGGGTCACTGTCTGTGTGGAGTCTGCACGTCCTCCCCCTGTGTGCGTGGGTTTCCTCCGGGTGCTCCGGTTTCCTCCCACAGTCCAAAGATGTGCGGGTTAGGTGGATTGGCCATGCTAAATTGCCCGTAGTGTCCTAATAAAAAAAAAAAGTGGGGTTGTTGGGTTACGGGTATGGGATGGATATGTGGGTTTGAGTATGGTGATCGTGGCTCGGCACAACATTGAGGGCCGAGGGGCCTGTTCTGTGCTGTACTGTTCTATGTTCTATGTAACAAAGGCATGGCTGAGGGTTTCAGCAGTAGATGAGCTGATGCAGTACAGAGTCAGGCAATGTTTTGAAGGTAGGAGTAGGCAGTCTTGCCGCACAGCTTGTGCAGAGATGAGGCCGCAAGTTCATCTCAGAGTGAACTATGACACCCATATTGCAAACAGTCTGATTCAGCCTGAGACATTTGCAAGGGAAAGGAATAAAGTGTGTAGCAAGGGAATGGAATTTGTAGGGGGGGGGGTCTAATGTTCTTACACAGGCCATTTGTAGGTCAGCCCCTTTAAGTTACCTCGTTTGCATTACCACACAAAAATTTTTTTAAAGGTCCCCACATTTAAATGAATCAGCTAAGCACTACAGAAAATAGAGGAGTGTGTTGGTGAGGATGGAAGTTAACATTTTGATCATTTAAACCCAAAGGAGAGAGGTGATGTGGTAAAGCTGGGAGCCATCTGCAAACATTTGAAAACTTATACAGTAATTTAGGATTGTATCGCTGATGGGCAGCATATAGATGAGAAATGGGAGGAGACCAAGGGTAGGCTCATGGGGATTGCTAGAATAATAGCACAGAAGCAGGAAGAGAAGCCATTGAGGGTGATTTCCTGGCTATGATTGGAGAGATAATAATGGACAATTTGAAACTGCGCTGGAGAAGAACGGTGTGGTCACCGTATCAAAGGCTGTGGACACATCAAAAAGGATGAGGAGGGAAAGCTTACATAGTCATACAGGATGTCTTTTGTGACTTTGATAAGAACCATTTTGGTACCTTGGCATGTGTTGAAACCTGGTGGAATTTGGGAAGGATGGGCACAGATTTGGAAGTTCACAACACATTCAACAACTTTGGAGAGAAAGGGTTTGAGATTGGGGCCAAGCTTACAAGTACAGTGGGGTCAAGGATTGCTTTTTGAGGAGTGGGGTAATGGTGGCAGATTTGCAGGAGAGAGGATGATTGGATGACCTAGGCGGAAGAGAGAGAACAGCTTGCAAGCTTTCATGGAAGTTCTACCAGAAACTCTGGAGTCGTTAGGGAGGCTAGAGGGAAGCACTATATAAATGTAAATTTCTTTCTACAAAAGAATGGCTTGTCACCTAATCATATATGTAGCTCAGCCAAAATGGCCACCTATATGTCAGGGAGTAGTTAAAATGAAGTGAATCTAAAGGCCTTTGCAGAGTTTATACTACCTCATTTGTAACTAGTCTAAAAGCATGTTGCACTTTAATTGCACCCTGGTGAAGAGTGACGCAACTTTATAGTGATCTAATGAAAAGCTGTTAATAGCCTGAAGTATTATCAGACTATTTCCTCACCTCTGTGGGGCATTTTTAATAGTTGTACTTACAATTATTATGCTGTCAGAGGTAACTGAAGCTCTCATGTTTGCCAACCTTGGGACCACTTAGATCATTCTTGGCTTGATCTATGTAATTTTATCAAGAACATGCAGCAGGGATAAGCCAAGAGTCTCTTGATTATAGATGGAATAAATACTAGTCGTCTTGTAAGCACCAACTACTCTAACCAAAAGGAGTAAACTGAAATAAGCAAAATACTGCGGATGCTGGAATCTGAAACAAGACCAGAGGATGCTGGAAAACCTCAGCATGTCTGGCATCATCTGTAAGGAGAGAAAAGAGTGTTAATGGGCGCGATTCAACCGAAACATTTCTATATCCGATTTTGGGCACATTTAGTGGGATGTTTCTCGGTGCCTGTTGCACCGAGAAAGACATCATTATTCAGCGACACTTTGCCATTTTTATTGGCCCCGGTGAGGAACGTCTCATTGAGGCCACCTTATGTCACCAGTGCAAGAATACTACTCGCGGATTGGGGCAGATCTCTCGATCCCCCTCCCACCTGCGGCCTCCGGACCCTTCCCCACTTCATCCAACTTAGGCTTTGCAGGGTTCTCAAGCCCCCCCCCCCCACCTCTCACCACCATCTCTTATGGATCCTGGCTCTTTTGGCCGAATGGCTCATTTAAATACACATGTCTGGATCTCGCTCAGCTGGAGCATGATTCAGATTGTGAGACACCATTAAATCTCGCAAGACATTTTGAGCGTCGCGAATCCCACGACAGGTCTCTCTCGGGATTCAACGGCCTCATCCCGACAGCAATTTAGGGCAACAACGCAGTTGAATCGCATCCAAAAAAGTACATCCTGGCACTTCCCCATGGCACAGGTTGACGCTGCCAGGTTGGCACTGTGCCAACCTGACAGTGTCAACCGGTGCCAAGAAGCAGTGTCGGGGGACAGTGCCAGAGCACTGACCCAGCATGCCCCCCCTCCCCCCTCCCCCTCCCCCCTCCCCCCTCCCCCTTCCCCCTCCCCCCTCCCTCCCCCCTCCCCCTCCCCTCCCCCCCCCTCCCTTAGTGCTATCCACTGCTCCACATGCCGCCGGCTATACATACTTTTCTGTCCCCACTTGACTGAATCTCATTTTTCAAAACTTTTGGAAACCTTGCTGATGTGACATGAGGTTAGCGAGGTTTGAATATTCAGTGAGGGGGAATCAAGCGGCGGAGGGGGGGTTTGGGTAATTACATTCAAATGTATTCATAAACATTAAAATGTGGTTCTCACCTTTTGTGAGCACGAACCTCGTGACATCATCGGCGACCTACGTGAAAAATCGGGAAACATGATCGCACCAGGGACAATCACATTTGCCGATTCTATTTGGATTTTCCGCCTGCGTGCCAATCCCGCGGATCGCTAATGTGGGCTCAAAATTGGCCCTAAATGTTGGTAACTAATTGAGATGACGGGGATCTTGTCTGCTAGCTGAAGAGCTCTTGGGGGAGGGTGGGAGGGGATGGGATGTCTACCCTGAGGTCCTAAATCCCAGGCAAGGCCTGTTGCTGGTCAGTTCAGTGCCCGATGGGCATTTCTTTCCAACGAGTCTTCCCCCAACGGAGACCATGCGGGGTTGCCGGCCAGCAGGCGGGCGAGAGCCAAGTCACCAACATTAAAATTCCGCCCTTTGCGTCAACATCTTAAGCTGCAGAGACATATTTTGAAATTAACCAAGTTAATCCATTTTCCAAATCATTTATGGTGCCAAGTAAGGCTTTTTGCAGACGTCTGTTGTTGGAACTCGTGACTTAAAATACATAGAACTAGGTAATTAGTCTTGTAATGGCCATCATCCAAATTAATGTATGGAGGGCTATAATCGGAAACCTATGTGTTAGAGTCTGCTGGATTTAAATGGGTTGGCACTTGCCACAAACAGCAAGCCAAAGGGTCCCTATTTAGGAGCCAAAGCCTCCTATATAGCTGTAAAATTCTATGAACAGATTCCAAGAACGTGCCAAATCCAGGGTGCAAAGCCAGCAGAGGTTAGTGAGGGAGCCGCTCCAGCCAATTGTCTCATCTGAGTTTGCAACTTTAGAATTATGATCAATTTGACTAAGAAGAAAATCGAAGAGGCTTGAAGATCAAACTAAAGGGAGAAATTAGAAATGTTCAGATGATTGTAATAATTACCCTTGATTGCTTCAGTCAAAATCATTTGAACACAACATTTTCTCATTTGTAAAAAGTTTTTTTTAAACCAAAATATTAGACAAATAATTTGTAAAATTGACAAGGCTGTAATAAATTATTAAGCAAATATAGAGGTAAAGATTGCATGCAGAAAACATATTTTTCATACTTTAATCATAATTAATCACTTTTTAGTCACACTTTCACATACCTTTCTGTTTAATAGTTCCCTTGAGAGTCTTTGCTCTCAATGAGGTGTAAAAATCCCAGCCACAAAAATAGCATGCAGCTCTAATCGATAGTCCCTCACTGCAGCATCGATTAACAACAATATTGTTCATTTATTAATTATGAAGTCAGATTTCATGCATTCACTTTATACCTAGTATAAGGTGAAAATGCCTGATTTATCTCCTATTATGAATGAACAGCTCCAATATAACTAAGGATGGTCAACTGGCAGTGTAGCACTAGGCTGCAAATCTGATAGATTTAAGTAAAGCAAAGAGCATTTATTTTCTATTGCTTACGGTCATCAGTTGGTTTAACTGAAGTCTCACATTCACAGGCTCTCTTCTGTGATATGTTTAGGCCCACTGGGCCGGGCTGTAGATTTTTCATTGTGTATCAGTGATGTGACATGGGTCAGGTTCCAAATTCGCTGTGAATTCTGAGATATATTTTAGCAAATTATTCGGAACATAGGAGCCTACCTCAGTGTCTTTTTCCTGCATGATTTTAAAATTCCTTTTTGGGATGTTGGCGTCACTGGCTAGGTCAGCATTTATTGTTCGCCCCTAATTGCCCTTGAGAAGATGGTGAGCACCTTACTTGAACCACAGTAGTCCCTGTGATCTGGGTACATCCACAGTGTTGTTAGGGAGGGAGTTCTAATATTTTGACCCAACAACATTGAAGGAACAGGTATATATTTCCAAGTCAGGATAGTGAGTGACTTGGAGGGGAGCTTCCAGGTGGTGGTGTTCCCATGTGTATACCACCCTTGTCCTTCTAGATGGTAGTGGTTGTGGTTTGGAAGGTGCTGCCTAAGGAAACTTGGTGAGCTCCTGCAGAGTATCTTGTCGATGGTACACACGGCTGCCAAGGTTTGTTGGTGGTGGGAGGAATGTTTGTGGAAGGGGTGCCAATCAAGTGGGTTATTTTGTTCTGGACGGAATCGAGCTTCTTGAGTGCTGTTAGAGCTGCACCCATCATAGAATTTACAGTGCAGAAAGAGGCCATTTAGCCCATCGAGTCTGCACCGGCTCTTGGAAAGAGCACCCTACTCAAGGTCAACAACTCCACCCTATCCCCATAACCCAGTAACCCCACCCAACACTAAGGGCAATTTTTGACTCTAAGGGCAATTTATCATGGCCAATCCACCTAACCTGCACATCTTTGGACTGTGGGAGGAAACCGGAGCACCCGAAGGAAACCCAAGCACACACGGGGAGATTGTGCAGACTCCGCACAGACAGTGACCCAAGCCGGAATAGAACCTGGAACCCTGGAGCTGTGAAGCGATTGTGCTATCCACAATGCTACCGTGCTGCCCACAATACAAGTGAAGCATTAAGCAATTGTGTCCTTCTAACATTCCTGAGACCCATGCTAATCAAACTAACTGGCCATTAAGAGTTAACCCTTAACAATGTCAACTGCCCAGTCTCAAAGTCAAGGAAAGGAATGAAAACTCAGTTTTCAGGGCTCAATACTTGGTTGCATGGGATCAAGAGGCACTGGGCTTGATTCAGCGCTGGCACCCCAACCCTGCCAGGCAGGATCCATTATCTCCTCCAGACGGACATTACCATCCAGTTAACCCGGCCCATTAAGGTTGTGCCAGCATCTCACCCTCCTGTCAGTACTCTCAGTGTTAGGGAGGCTAAGGGAGGGGAGAACCAGGTGGGAGACTAAAGGCAAGCCTAACTGGGCAAGGGCACAGGCCAGGGCTAGTCCTGTAATGGACATGGGAGGCTACATGAGCTGTGTGTAAGGTCACCGCAGGATAAAATCTGGGACTGGCTGTTTCCAGGTCCGGTAGGTCAATGGGTCAGGAGAGGTAATGATGTTACCCGGCTGCGATACCAACCTGACTCTCTCTCGACCCTCGCAGGGGTCCAATCAATATAGGTATGGAGCCAGAGGAGCCGGCCATTCTACTATTACAGCTCTAGAGGAGCAAAGGCTCCAGCAGCAATGTGTGGCGGCATCCAGGGCCTGCGGAATGAGGCCAGGGGGCCACGGGGCAGGCTCTGGCCCGAAGGCCACACCAGCCGTACAGGGGGTACAAAGACACAGAAGGAGACCAAAGGTATACAGGACTCAAGTGTCCTTCTTGGAGCTGTTGGACAACATGTACAGTAGAAGACACCGCCTCAGCAGGGAGACTGTGCGGTACCTGTGCAACATCCTTGCCAACTTGGCACCACATTGCGACAGAAGTCACTCGCTCCCTGTAGCGGTAAAGGTCACATCGACCCACAACTTTTACACTACAGGGTAATTCTTAGTCTCCACTGGTCACCTGTGTGGCATATCACAGGCATCTGCCCATAAGTGCATCTGTGAGATCACTGATGCAATCTACTCTAGGGCTTTGGACATGATATATTTCGACCTGGACTAGGTCCGGCAGGATGAGAGGGCTACGAGCTTTGACAACATAGTTGGTTTGCCACATGTTAGGGGGCAATCAAGTGCACCCAAGGTGCTCTTTGCACTCCTTGATACCAGGGAGTCCCATTCATAAACAGGAAGGGGTTCCACTCCCTCAATGTGCAGCTGGTGCGTAACCACCAGATGTAATTCATACACGTGTGTGCACATTTTCCAGGGAGCGTGCATGATCGTTAAATTCTCAGCCAATCACAGATCCCTGGCATTTTTTAGGGTTGCCCCAGGCTGCAGGGTTAGCTTGTGGGAGACAAGGGATAGCCCCTGAGGCCTTGGCTATGATTCCGATGTGGAGGCTGTCATAATATCCGCTCATGTATATCATGAGATGCAGACAGGCAGTGATTGACACACAGGATAACCAGTGAACACACACGACACAGAACAACCAATCACCAGACAGGACACCACCACTGTAAAGCCCACAGGACATTAAGGCTCTCTGTCTCTCACAGGACACGGCTAGGGAGATAGTCGCAGTGCACAGGCCAATGAACATCATCACCATGTGGTAGAGAGCTAGTCTGGTCAAGCCAGTAGGAGGTTATCAGTTAGGTTAATAGAGTGTCAACCCACAGCAGATTATGTACAGCAATCAACAGGTTCAATAAACAGTGTTGGACCATCTCCTGTGTCGGAAGCCTGTTTCTCGTTTTACTGCATCTAGTTGCAGTCGATGTTAGACCAACACAGATAACACATCAGAGGCCAGAGACCACAGCAAGGGGTAGTACAATGCTTCTCACAGTGCATCGGCTTCCTAAAGATGTGGTTCCGCAGCCTTGATAGGTCCAGTAGGGGCCTCCAATACAAACCCCGCAGGGTCTCCCAGATTGTGCTGGCCTGCTGTGCGCCACATAAACCTGCTGTGGAGTGGGGCAACGACCTTCCTGGGGAAGACCTTGAGGAGGGGCATATGTCCCTGGGTGAGGAGGACATTAAGGAGGGAGTCAAGGAAGAGCCCGCTGAGGATACGAAGGATGGAGACCGCAGGGGGGTGAGGGTGCATATGGGAAGGAGGGCTGGAGACGCCCTCATTGCTTCCTGCTTGCTGAAGGAGCATTAGCTTGTTATCCAACAGTGTGCCTCCCCCACCACTCACAGGATATCCTGAGCCCTCTGCAACCAGGGGATGAAGGTTTCAAGATCGTAATCATCAGGGTCCTGAGGCTGGCAAGTGCCTGCTGATCAGTAAATGCAGGAGGGTGATGGCGACTCGCCGTCTGGGTGTGTTTCCAGGATGCACATCAAAGGTGAAGGCAGCCTGCTGCCTTCCATACCCTGTTTCCTGAGATGTACTTGGCAGTTGCCTCTGGAGGCTGGGACATGGAGGGCCATGGCCTGCTTTCGGGTGGCATTGGTGTTGTCGTGCCACCCTGTTGTGCCCACTGTGCTGGAGCTGGGCCGGTCTCAGGAAGGGGGGAGGGGCGTTCAGATTGGCTGGTCACTCCCAGGTCCCGGGATGTGCTCCAGTGGATCTTCCTCCCTCCAGGTGTTTGTGCGCCCCCGGGTTACTCCATGTGATGGAGGGGCAGCGAGAGTGAGCTCCAGAGGCCTCAACGCATGTGGCACTGCCAGTCCTGGACACCCGCCATTGTCTGCACCACGCAGTTAAATCCCTCAGCCATGGACCTCAGGGATTGAGCCATGCTTTGGACTTCTCCCATCGTGGATCAGACTTCTTGGCCCAGGCTTTCCACTGCGGACACCACCCTTGCAGTGTTGGCTTGGGTGCCACGCATTGCCGGCACCATCTCCTGTGACAAAACCTTTGGGGCTCCTCCATTCGGCCTTGCAGTCACAGAAGTTTCGTTGACAACCCCTTGTGGTATGCCTTTGCATCGCTAACAGCTGTGGGATGATGTGTCCAGAGGCACAGCACCAGCTGAGTCCTGGAATCCAGCAGTCCGATCCCTGGGATGTTCCTGCCTCCACCTGATGTGCAGCAGAAGCTGTGTGGTACTCACAAGATAGTGACCCAGAAGCTTGCCTGCTAAGGCCACCCACCAAGGTGTGAGTCTGTTATGGTGGGTGATGTGGGCGATAGCTGTGATGCTTCATCTATATCCTGCTCCAAGGCCTACTCCGAAGCGTGTTGAGGGTGGGTGGTGGGACACTGTTGGATGGTGGGCAAGCTCTTCAGTTGATATTCTTGCAAGGCAAGGGACATGGTTTAGGTACGTGGTCTGATCAAGGGTTTGGACCACAAAGAACTCAATTGAGACTGGTGATCTGGATGAAGGTGCCATGGCTCCTCACTTTTGTCTCACAGGCCCACCTCGCTCAGAGCTCCCCCTACATTGAAGTGCTCAGAAGACACCCTGGCTGGGTGAATGAGACACTTTGCGCCTCAGGCGAGGCATTTTTCATGTGGGGAAAAACAATTCCTGAAATTTGTTCTCTGGATCTCACCACCGGAACAAATGGGAATCGGATCAATTTTATCACCAGAAATTATACTTTGTCATTTTTTTCAGAAAATTTGGGGCTGTGTTTTTAGACTTATTAGGACAATTCTGAGGGCATTAAAGCTAGGCTTGGAATGTGACTTGTCTATTCAGGTTCAAAAGAGATGCAGTAGCAAACATTTACATTTCTTGGGAAATATTTGCTTGGCGAAGCCGAACAGTATCTCCGGCAGCAGCGCACCCCTCCCCAATGAACTCAATGCATTCTATGCTCGGTTTAAGCAGGTAACCAACAGTCCGCTGTCGTGTGCCCCAGCAACCCATAACTCACCCATGCCCACCATCACAGCTTCCGAAGTCAGATCGGCCTTCCTGAAAGTGAACCCTCGGAAGGCAACGGGCCCAGGCAGGATCCCTGGTCGTGCACTCAGAGCCTGCGCGGACCAGCTGGCAGAGGTGTTCGCGGACATCTTTAACCTGTTCCTACTCCACTCCGAGGTCCCCACCTGCTTCAAGAAGACCACCATCATACCGGTGCCAAAGAAGAACCAGGCAATGAGCCTCAATGGCTGCCATCCGGTGGCCCTGACTTCAGTCGTAATGAAGTGCTTCGAAAGGTTGATCATGAAGTGCATCACCCCCATACTCCCAGAACGCATTGATCCACTGCAATTCGCATATCATCGCAACCGGTTCACAGCAGACGCTATTTCTCTGGCCCTACACAAGGACTCCGACATCAGACTCCTATTTATTGACCACAGCTCCACCTTCAACACCATGATCCCAGGCAAGCTCATATCAAAGCTCCAAAACCTAGGATTGCCCCCCCCCCCCCCCCCCCCCCCCCCCACCACCACTCTGCAACTGGGTCCTCGATTTTCTGACCAACAAACCACAATCAGTAAGAATGAACAACACCTCCTCCACAATAGTCCTCAATACCAGGGCCCCACAAGGCTGCGTACTTAGCCCCCTAGTCTACTCCCTGTACACACATGACTGCGTGGCAAAATTTGGTTCCAACTCCATCTACAAGTTTGCTGACGATACAACCATAGTGGGCCAGATCTCGAATAACGACGAGTCAGAATACAGGATGGAGATAGAGAACCTAGTGGAGTGGTGTAACAACAATCTCTCCCTCAATGCCAGCAAAACTAAAGAGCTGGTCATTGTCTTCAGGAAGCAAAGTACTGTGCATACCCCTGTCAGCATCAACGGGGCCGAGGTGGAGATGGTTAGCAGTTTCAAATTCCTAGGGGTGCATATCTCCAAAAATCTGTTCTGGTCCACCCACGTCACGCTACCACCAAGAAAGCACAACAGCGCCTATACTTCCTCAGGAAACTAAGGAAATTCAGCATGTCCACATTAACCCTTACCAACTTTTACAGATGCACTATAGAAAGCATCCTATCGAACTGCATCACAGCCTGGTATGGCAACTGCTCGGCCCAGGACCGCAAGGAACTTCAGAGAGTCATGAACAGTCCATCACACAAACCTGCCTCCCATCCACTGACTGCATCTACACCTCCAGCTGCCTGGGTAAAGCGGGCAGCATAATCAAAGACCCCACCCACCCAGCTTACTGACTCTTCCAACTTCTTCCATCGGGCAGGAGATACAGAAGTCTGAGAACATGCCTGAACAGACTCAAAAACAGCTTCTTCCCCGCTGTTACCAGACTCCTAAACGACCCTCTTATAGACTGACCTCATTCACACTACACCCTGTATGCTTCATCCGATGCCGGTGTTATGTAGTTACATTGTATACCTTATGTTGCCCTATTATGTATTTACTTTTATTCCCTTTTCTTCCCATGTACTTAATGATCTGTTGAGTTGCTCACAGAAAAATACCTTTCACGGTACCTCGGTACACGTGACAATAAACAAATCCAATCCAATCCAATTTAAGGAGATATTTCAGAATACGCGGAATAGATATATTCAAATTATTCCAAGGGACAGAGCCACAATCCATGATTAACTAGAGAGATTAAAGATGGTGGACGTGATTTAATGACCTCGTCGCGCCCAACGTGATGTAGCAGCAAGACCATTGAATCTTGCGAGAGGCCTTTCCTGAGATTCACAATGCTCGAGACGTCTCGCGAGATTTAACAGAACTTCGTGAAACATCGCGATCTGGAATTTGCCTTCGTTGGCTGAGAATCAGATCAGCATTTAAGTATGCGCTGGATTCTCCTGGGGTCCTGGAACACTGGCCGCATCTGGGAGATCTCGCCTGGGGTGCCATTAAGTATTGGTCCTCACAAATGTGGACCAGTCAGATTGGCACCTGGGGGGAGGGGGAGTTAAGTGCTGGTGCCAAGGGAGAATCCGCGAGTGGTTCATGACAGGAAAATCGGGGCAAACCCCCCCCCCCCCCCCACCCCACCGATTCCGGTACCGGTGAGGGCCTAACACCGGCGCTGCGTGAACCACTCACAGATCACGGGGAACATGGGCAAAGCATGGCCAGGTCCTGGGCTGCACATGCGCAGGGCTGACGGCCTGCACCGGTCGTTCCTAAAAACATGGCGCCGGCCATGCTAGACCCCTAACCTGCCCACCCCATAGCCCAACTCCTGGCCACAGCTCACCAGTCTCCCCAGCCCCAGCATAACCCCCCCCCCCCCCCCCCCCCACACACACGCACACACACACACCCCGGCCAGGGGCACAGATCCCGGACGAGTGAGGATTTTGTATTTTAAAACAAAACATTGTTATCAATAGCGTATTGAACTCTTTAACTTCACACCCAAAAGAACAGCTTACAATTATGCCTTAAACACTACTAAACTTCCCATTAAACAACAAGAAAATAAACATACAGCTCTCAATACCTCTTCATATCTGCGTGGCTTAGCGTAATGTTTGCTTCACAGAACAGATTTGGGTTCCGGATAGAACCCCGGCAGTCTCTGGTTGAATGTCTTCAAAAAGCTGGCTCACCTGGTGTGTTACAGATTCTTCCCTGTCCTCAGACAAAACTGACCTGTTTTAAATATTATTACTCTTATTATAACTAACCTACAGGGAGAGAATTATGGACTCAAGTGTCTAACAGATCAGACTTCAATTCCTCTCCAAAGCTTTCTCAAAATTTCTCTGAATTCCTTAGCTCCACCCATCAATGACATCATATCCCAAACTGAAAAACAAATTAACTGTCTATGCTAAAAGCACACTGACTCCACAGGGACTTTCCCCAGTCAAACCACAGCGCATTAGCCCAGACTAAAAAACACATTCCTCTGGTCAATTTCACCTCTGGCTCCAAAATCTCCCAGACTCTGCAAACCAAAACATGTTTTAAATGCAAGATCACTGCAGTCAAACACCCTATAACCCCAGATTTCTAACCCTTAAATTGCCCCAAAATTTAGAATCCAATATTCCTAAAATTCTCCATTCCTCAGAAAGGGAACCAATGGATGTGCTGTACTTAGAGTTCCAGAAAGCATTTGATAAGGTGCCACATCAAAGGCTATTGTGGAAAATAAAAACTCATGTTATGGGAGTAACATATTGGCATGGATAGAGGACTGGCAGGCTTACAGGTTGCAGAGAACAAGCATAAATGGGTCTTCTCCAAACTTACTGCAGCTCCTTGATCATATGTTCATATGTATCATCCAGGACAAAGCACTCCACTTGATTGACACCCCGTCCACCAGCTTAAACATCCATTCCCTGCGCCACTGTGAAATGTGGCAGCCATTGTAACATATTCAAGATGCACTGCAGCAACCCATGAATGCTTCTTCAACAGCACCTTCCAAACATGGAACTCTAAGGCCAAGAAGGACAAAGGCAACAGATGCATGGGAGTATCACTACCTACAATTTCCCCTCCGAATCCCAAATCATTCAAATATATTGCCATCCTTCATCATCATTGGGTCAGAAACCTGGAACTTCCTCCCCAACATGATGGGTTTACCAATATCAAAATGCAGCCATTCAATTAAACGTTTCCCAACTCCATTCTCCAGGGTGGCTAGGGATAAACAATAAATGCTCGTCTTGCTCACAGCCAATAAGCAAATAGAGATTTAGCTGGTAGCTTTAGCTGTGCATGCTGGTGTAAAGCAAGAGGAAGGAACTTTATTTCAGGGTCATGGAGCCCAACTAAGGCATGCCCAAGGTCAATTCCCCACCAGCACCACATCTTTCAACCCTCCCCAGGACTCTTGAAGCCTTCCCCCCCAGCCAGCTCACACCCCTCACTGAGACCCCCTAACCGTGGACTTACCTGAGCTCTTTAGCATGGTGGGACTGACTGTGTGGTCCCAGCAGCTGCCATCTATCCCAGCCACACTGCTGGGATTACAGATCTGTCAGCCATCCAACTGGCCAGCAGCTCTCGACAGCAGGATTTCTACCAGAGAACGGGCTGGCATTCTCATCGTAAAGCAGTTGATGCTGCTCCTGTGGGGTAGCCAGCAGGATTGTGGGCAGGCTTTCCTGCTCCCCCAACTCTTCAGCCAGGGATAGTAAACAGTGCTGTGACTTTAACAGAAGAAAACCCATCACCACACTTTCAGAGCGTCTAAGTGATAAATGCTGGTCTTGCAAACAATCTCCATATCCCAGGAATCATAGATCGTAGAATTTACAGTGCAGAAGGATCGAGTCTGCACCGGCTCTTGGAAAGAGCACCCTACCCAAGGTCAACACCTCCACCCTATCCCCATAACCCAGTAACCCCACCCAACACTAAGAGCAATTTTGGACACTAAGGGCAATTTATCATGGCCATTCCACCTAACCTGCATATCTTTGGACTGTGGGAGGAAACCGGAGCACCCGGAGGAAACCCACGCACACACGGAGAGGATGTGCAGACTCCGCACAGACAGTGACCCAAGCCAGAATCGAACCTGGGACCCTGGAGCTGTGAAGCGATTGTGCTATCCACAATGCTACCGTGCTGCCCATAAGTCCAAATAAAATTGTACCAGTAGAAGTGCGTAGAGGAGGCAAAGTTGAATTTGATTTATTGTCAGACGGAGGCATGATGGAGGTTTCCACTATAAATAAAACTGTCAAGGCCACAGCCAACCACAACGCAGAATGGCCAAAGACTGGTTGATAGTGAAACTCAAGGGCAGAATGTGAGTTTGAATGACAGTGAAAGCTGCAATTCAAGCTCATGACCCTCTGACTGGGAGTGCATGTCCCAATTAGTTATATAGCCTTTCCTTTTCAGAATTTGAGTGACAGTCCTGGAACACTTTTCTATGGAACTGTTTGAGGACGGTGATACAGTTCTGTTCTACACCAAAATGAACACAAAAGCAGTGTTCAATGTATACTTCAGCTTGTTTCATTGTGTTCACCAGGATGCACAAGAACATTAGAAAGACTCAACATTGTGCCTTCCAGCATGAGCTACACACAGGCACACACACTTGCGCTTCAATTTATTCGCATTCCAGATTTGATCCTTATGCATTTATTTTGTGTTGCTCACAGGGCCTGCTTTCCCAGTCTTTACTTGTTTGTATCCTTCTCCCCCTTCCCTCCCTAAATAAACCAAGACCCTTTAGATGTGCAATTGTTGTCCAGGTTTACAGCACCAAACATTTCCACAGTTCATAGAGGAGCATGTTTAGAAAGTGCATTGCAAAGAAGAAACTTTGGGGTTATTTGAATTTAATTAACAAGAGGAATAACAGCAAATGCATAAATGGACTTACCTTCTAGTTAAGAATATGTTTTCATATAGTCTACTGATTTTTTTAGTCCTTTTTGCACAATAATTTGACTTAAGCAACATTAATGACACAGCAAAGTGGGATTCAGTGCTAAAATATTGAATTATTGGGTAACTTGGATGAAGCAACTATGAATTGAGGACTAGGCTTTCGGTATATTTGATACTGATTAAGTAGGAAAAACTATGGACTACTTTTAGAAATCGTGTCAGAGCAAAGATTCATGGGAGCATACCTGCAGGAGGAATGATATATTCGTCACAGCTACATTGATTTAGAAATGCATCAGTTTAAATCTACTTTTGAAATTGGATTTATAGGAATATAAAGTATATTTCGGTACCACCAAATTGTTATCTGAGTTTGTTTCAATGAAATTGTTAGCAGTCTGCCAAAGGTTTTTTCAGCCAAAACGAAACATATCATTCAATTCTACCAAGATGCTGCCAGCGAAGATATCGGTGGGATATTCCACCATTTCCCGCAGGCAGGATCTTCCGGTCTTGCCAGCAGCGATACCCCCCCCCCCCCCCCCCCCCCCCCCCCCCCTCACCCCACTGATCAGGTAGGCAGTCTCCACATCATATAAAAATGAAGCCCGGGTTTAAAATGAACTTGGGTCTCATGCGGGCGATATCACAAGTGCTTCCCAATTAACCTGCCCTCATAAAGATGATTCACATCTCACAATATCTAATGTGGGATATGCAATATAAAAATTTCATGTTGCAAAGTAACACGATTAAGCAAGTTGGTCTTTGGCAATTAAAACTTACTTGAAGGTTTCAGTGTTCCTCTGATGCCAGGCCTTAACTTGAAATGTTTGCTCCGATAGGAGTCAGTTGGATGGGTGGGGAGGTGGCTAGCTCAACTGTCTAGACTGTTAGGCTGGAATTTTCCAGCGCTCCCCGCCACAGCTGGCTAGCCATTGAAATCTCCGTCCGTGTCGGTGGGACCGGAACATTCTGCTAGCATGAAGGGCTGGAAAAGTCTGGCCCCAGTTTAAGAATCAGATTAAATGTTCCATCCAGTTCCAGCTGGGGTAAACTTGGAGCTTGCCTACTTTCCCTATCCAAAGTAAAAATCATGGAATTTGCTGTGGCCGATTGCGAATAATTGTCAAGGATCGGCCTTCGGGCAGAGAATTCAAGAGGAGTAAGAAGGAAGCAGTTGCTGCTAGCTGTTATAAATTATTGTAGCACCTTTTCCTCCACTCTATTACCAGGGGCGCCCAGTCACCAAGTAAACCTAAAGTGTATGATATTTACCGACATATCCCTTCTTTAGAATGCGCCTTGTATGTAACATTGTGTCATCAAACATACATAAAGGTGTATTACAATTGGAGAACCTCACAATACCCCAATGGCCTGACGGTGCTCAATATACGAATTGATTGGCCTGCTTGCCTTGATGATTTGCTTCAGGACTCACTGCAGCATGTCGCTACTGCAATGCTGTTCAAATCTGAAAGTTCAACCTTTAACCCTGCAGACTCCTGAGCTTACTTTTCCTCACTGCATTTCTGGCAGTGAATGCTGTCATTCAACAGAACATTACCAGGAGACTTTGTTGCTCCAAGTTCCAAGAATCATAGAATCCATACAGTACAGGAGGAGACCATTTGGTCCATCAAGGCTGCACTGACCCTCCGCAAGAGCACCCTAGCAAAGCCCACTCCCCAGCCCTATCCCCAAAACCCCGCTTACCCTGCAAATCTTTGGACTATGGGAGGAGTCCGGAGCACTCAGAGGGGGGGGTGAACACGCAAACGCTACACAGACAGTCACACAAGGCTGGAATTGAACCTGGGTCCTTGGGGCTGGGAGACAGCAGTGCCAACCACTGTGCCACCATGCTGCTGATAAACTTAAAATCAAATTGTGGCTGTCCTCCTATTTTTCCCAGTCTCTTTTGCCTCCTGTGTCAATTAGGAAGCTAAGATTTTCCAGTAGATCCCTCACCAATGACAATTCTGGTAGGATGCTGTTGTAAGAGCTTTATCTGCTTTGTGTTTCCTTATTTAAATTCCTGTCCTGGCTGCCTTTAATCTACAATCTTCTTGCTAACTGCTGCAAAATGAAACACCCCTGGTCTCATAGACTTTCCCAAGACTTCCCTTTTAGATTCTGTGGCAGAGCCCGTGATGTCAGTTTGATAGACTTGGCAAACAGCCAATCGGTATATCTGAAATTCTGAACTAGCTCCTGTTGTTGCTTGCATTTGGTGGAGCCATTCAGAATTTTATCCATTTTATCCTCAGGTCTGAAGAGAGATTCAGCCTGGATGCTGATGGAAGCCACTCTCTCTCTCTGCTCTCTCTCTGCCAGGTGTTTTTAAAAAATACCTTGTCAGATCTGTGCAGGCACACCTCTTTAAAAGACAGACAGCAGTCAGAACTGTGAAGGGAAACTTCTGGAATAAAAAAATTCCAGCAGTTTCTCAACCAGGCCTGTGAATATTTAATCCTCTGTCTGAATGGCTGGGAAGAACACAATCTGAGCACCTTTTTTATAATACAGCCAATATTTCTGTACAGAGATCAGACAAATGTAAGACACTGTGAAATCGTCAGGTTTAAAGATCAAGTAATATCTCAGGGTGAAGGGGACTCCATCCGGTGGTCGGAGGTCAGAATTACACTGACTTCAGGAAGCAAAGTACTGTGCACACCCCTGTCTGCATCAACAGGGCCGAGGTGGAGATGGTTGACACCTTCAAATTCCTAGGGGTGCACATCACCAAAATGCTGTCCTGGTCCACCCATGTCGACGCTCCCACCAAGAAAGCACAGCAGCGCCTATACTTCCTCAGGAAACGAAGGAAATTCGGCATGTTCACACTGACTCTTTCCAACTTTTACAGATGCACCTTAGAAAGCATCCTATCTTGCTGCATCACAGCCTGATATGGCAACTGCTCGGTCCAAGACCACAGGAAACTTCAGAGAGTCTTGAACACAGCCCAGCCCATCACACAAACCGGCTACCCATCCATTGATTCTATCTACACCTCCGCTGCTTTGGGAAAGCGGGCAGCATAATCAAATTCCCCTCCAGCCCAATTTACTCACTCTTCCAACTTCTTCCATCGGGCAGGAGATATAAAAGTCTGAGACACTCACAAACAGGTTCAAAAACAGCTTCTTCATCACTGTTACCAGACTCCTAAATGACTCTCTTATAGACTACCTGATTAATACTACATTCCTGTATGCTTTGCCCATTGCTGGTGTCTATGTATTTATATTGTGTACCTTGTGTTGCCTTTGTATGTATTTTCTTTTCTTTTCATGTACTAAATGATCGATTTGAGCTGCTCGCATAAAAGTACTTTTCACTGCACCTCGGTACACGTGACGATATCCAATCCAATCATGGGCTTCCCGCCCTGAATGCTGGCTAACCAGCTGATACACCGGGAACGCGTTCGCCAGCCCCTCGCTAACAACGTCGAGCAACACTTAAGCTGCACTTGTTCAGCCAATCCCAGCCAGATCACAACAATGGCACCGAGAAGGCCAGCCCCAAGATTTGGGGATGCTGACCTCGGGAGGCTCCTGAACATGGTGGAGGCCGGAAGGGATGTCCTGTATCCCCGAGGGTCCCGGAGGGTGAGCCACAAGGTAGCCAATGCTGCCTGGGACAAGGTGACAGCAGCAGTGGAGAGCCTGGTGCACACCGTCGGCACCATGGGTGAAGGTTTCCAAGGCATCGCGCAGTCGGTGGCGGCCATGGCTGAGGGTCTCGGCAGTGTGTCTGCCTCACTGGGGGATTTCACCCAGTACAAGGCCGAAATTGACAGGGTTCTGCGCGACATGTCCCGCTCTCAGATGGGAAGGCCGAGGCGTTGCAGAGCTTGTCCCAGTAGCAGATGGGCATGGCTGAGGCACTTCAGAGCATGGCCCAGTCACTGGGGGATGTGGTCCACTCACTGAGGAACATCAGCGAAGGTGCGACACGATGATGCGGACCATGGGGACCCACCAGGGCAGGCAGAGCCAGATGATGCAGAGGCGGATGGGGTCAAAACAGCTGCCCCAGAACCCCAGGGTCCTACGGGCACCGACCAGGAGGAGGTTTTGCAGAGTGTCAACTCCGGCCCGTTCCTTGGGGCGGCAATAGTGATCACCAGCGGAGGTTCATCATACTAATTCCTGGGATGGCAGGACTGACATGTGAAGAAAGACTGGATCAACTGGGCTTGTGCTCACTGGAGTTCAGAAAAATGAGAGGGATCTCATTGAAACATACAAAATCATGATGGGACTGGACCGGCTAGATGCAGGAAGAATGATCTCGATGTAGGGAACATCCAGAACTAGGGGTCACAGCCTAAGAATAAGAGGTTAACCATTCAGGATTGAGATGAGGATGAATTTCTTCTCTTGGAGAGTTGTAAACTTGTGGCATACTACCAAAAAGCTGTTTGGGCTAGTTTATTGGATATATTCACGAGGGAGCTCAATGTGGCCCTTGCGGCTAAAGGGATCTAGAGGTATCATAGATCATAGAATTTACAGTGCAGAAGGAGGCCACTCGGCCCATCGAGTCTGCACCGGCTCTTGGAAAGAGCACCCTACCAGAGGTCAACACCTCAACCTATCCCCATAACCCAGTAACCCCACCCAACACTGACGGCAATTTTGGACACTAAGGGCAATTTATCATGGCCAATCTACCTAACCTACACATCTTTGGACTGTGGGAGGAAACCGGAGCACCCGGAGGAAACCCACGCACACACGGGGAGGATGTGCAGACTCCGCACAGGCAGTGACCCAAGGCGGAATCAAACCTGGGACCCTGGAGCTGTGAAGCAAATATGCTATCCACAATGCTACCGTGCTGCCCTTCATTTCTATTTACCACTGACCAGAATGTGAGCAATTTCTCTCAGTAGAATGCAACTTCAACACCGCTGGAGGAAGAATTTCCTTTCATATAGCATAAAACACCTCCAGTACATCTTCCCATGGAGAGAAGGGGAGTGGGATACTGAATTTGCATGATAAGCCATGATCATAGTGAATAGTGGTGCAGGCTCGAAGGGCCGAATGGCCTGCTCCTTTTCTATGTTTCTATGTAAAGTGAGCCCCACGCCCCAGAAAAGAGACACCTGTCCGGAAGCTAGAGCGCACGCCAGACAGGGGCAGTCAAACAAATTACAGCTGTAACACTTACTTGGAAACGTCACGTGTCTATTCCAGGAAGGAGAACAGCCGTGACCTGTGTTTCAACCCTTCAGATCCATTAGCTGCAGCCTTTCATTCATTTCTAGTAGTGGGCTGTGATTGACAGCTTCCACAAAACAACTGCAGCCTTTATTCATTCTTCTCCCTTCCTGAATGAGTGACTCTAAGTGCTGCAACTCCAGTGTTTACAAATATCACTCACACAAAGAGTGGTAACTACGTTGCAATCACACACTTGAGTGATTGCAATAAACTTTATGATTAGAATGCACTTACCTCTCTTTGATGTGGCTACTGTCCAGAGCTGTACCAGAGTGTTGATCTAGTGTGTTAATGTGCTCGTCTCTGAAATAAGGCTTGAACACACAGCTTTCTGAATCGAGACATGGGTGACACTATTACATGAGGCAGACAGGTGCTGAAGGACACTGATCCAGTTCAGGTATTAGAAAAAGTAGCAGAGGATACAATTTTACTACTTTGCAATGATCTGGCGCTGACAGCTGGAGTGGGATTCTCCGTTCCCTGAAGCCAACTTCGTAATCAGCGATTGGGCGGAGAATCCCTTTTGACACCAAGATCGGGGTGGCGCCTGTTTGATACAGGTTTCGTTTGCTCTGGCCCCTCCAAAATGGATTCATCACAGCGCGTGCCGCACACCATTGGGACGACCTCACCGCGTCGCCTGAAGGCCCTCCCCGATGCTCGTCCCCCGATGTGTCCAGCGCGCCACAGTTGGGGGTGAGCAGTGCTGCCGGCTAGGGGGGAGGGCTTCTGTGAGGGCTAGGGGGACTGGTGAGGGGTGGCCAGGGGGGCACTATCTGGCAGGTCGGGTCAACGCACCGAGCCAAGCTGTTCCAGTACAGCTACAACACTGGCATCTACCCAGCAATGTGAAAAAGTTGTGCAGGTGTGTCCTGTAAAACACAGGACAAATCCAACCCAGCCAATTACTGCCCCATCAGTCTACTCTTGATCATCAGCAAAATGATGGAAGGGGTCATCGACAGTGCTATCAAGTGGCACTTACTCAGCAATAACCTGCTCGTGGGTGCGCAGTTTGGGTTCCGCCAGTTTTTCTCAGCTGCTGACCTCATTACAGCCTAAGATCTGAATTTCAGAGGTAAATTTAGAGTGACTGTCCTTGACATCAGGGCAATATTTGACTGAGAGTGGCATCAAGGCGCCCTCGCAAAACTGGTGTCAATGGGAATCAGGGGGAAAGCTCCCCGCTGGTTGGAGTCATACCTGGCACAAAGGAAGATGGTTGTGGTGGTTGGAAGTCGATCATCTCAGCTCCAGGACATCACTGCAGGGGGCTCCTCAAAGGAGTATCCCAGGGCCAACCATCTTCAGCTGCTTCATCTATGATCTTCCTTCTATCATAAAGTCAGAAGTGGTGATGTTTTCAGATGACTGCACGATGTTCATCAACATTCTTGCCTCCTCAGATACTGAAGCAGTTCATGTCCAAATGCAGCAAGACCTGGACAATATACAGGGTTCCTCTGAAACTGGCGAGTAACATTCATGCCACACAACTGCCAGGCAATGACCATCTCTTACAAGAGAGGATCTCACCATTACCCCGTGATATTCAATGGCATTATCATTGCTGAATCCTTACTATCAACATGCTGGGGGTTGCAAGTGACCAGAAACTAACTGGACTAGCCATATAAATACTGTGGCTACAACAGCAGGTCAGGGGCCAGGAATTCTCTGTTGAGTAACTCATCTTTGACTCCCTAAAGTTTGTCCACCACCTACAAAGCACAAGTCAGGAGTGTGATGGAATACACTCTACTTGGTGGATGAGTACAGCTCCAACAACACTCAAGAAGCTTGACACTGTCATGTGAGAGTAGCTTTAAGAAAGTAGTGTTTATAAATAGGTATGTATAAAAATATCTGTACTGAGAGTACCTTTAAGAAATGGGTGTTTACTACTGCAGTGATAGCAGAGAGTGGGTGGAGCTGGGCTGACTGTCAGCTTTTCACTTTCGCTTTAGGTCTCTTACCTGAGGGTGGGTTTGGTTTCATTTTAGTTTTGGAGAAGCTGCAAACACAGCAGGATGTGTCTGAATCTCTGCAAGCTTATGAATGTCCATTTGCTGATTTCAACATGGTAACTGTTCTCAGTAGTGAATTTAAACCAGAGTTTCTTCTGTTAAAAGTTTTTATTTTAAGTCTTCTGGATGTTAAAAGGAAAGCTCAGGGATTACTTTGTATTGTATTCTTTGGGGGTTGTATTTGAATTGATGGTTGCTAAGATGTTCACTGTATGTTTTAAAAAGGTTAACTTGAGTTCATAGAAAAAAACATTGTTTTGCTTTAAGAAATGCTTTTCCATTTCTGCTGTACCACACCTGTAGAGTGGGCCGTGTGCTCCCCATACCACAATCTATTAAAAGTTGTGGATCAGGTGAACTCCATGATACACTTTGGCGTTCTCTAAACCTTGGCCCATAACAACACCATCCATGACAAAGCAGCCCACTTGATTGCTATTCCTTCCACAAAGGTTCAATCCCTCCATCAACAATGAATAGTCGCAGCCTTGTGTACCATCTACAAGTTGCACTCCGGAACTCACCAAGGTTCCTCAGGCAGCACCTTCCAAATCCATGTCCACGATCATCTTGAATGATAAATGCAGCAGATATGGGAACACCACCACCTGGAGGTTCCACTCCAAGTCGCTCACCATCCTGTTAGTCATATGGACTTAGGAAGTTTTAGGCATGTCTGTAGAATGTAGAGGCAGCAGTTCAGAAAAGCAGATCAGGTAAGAGACCTGAATTTTATTTAATTGCTCGTTTATATGTGCACAGGCAGAGTGGGTTTATTTTTTTAAGGATTGCAAGTAATGTTTTATGTTCTAATACCAGGACAATAAATACAAAACAAATGCCATATTTATTTAATCGATAGAATTCTTGTAATTTCTAAATTCAGCATTATTGCAAACTGACTTCTTCCCCACTGCATCCCCCTTACCCCGACATCCCACCAACCCATACAATAAAAGTGATCAAATGACAATATATGACAATTTCCATTCTGATCATTCCATGTCAAATAGCACTTTTAATATAATCCCTTCAGTTTCACAAAGTTCCTATTCATGTGTGTTTCCAGCTCTTGTGAAACGGTTCTGCTTTTCTGTTAGCACATGGACGTACATTTATTTTTCACCCAGGAAATCTGCTGCCTTTTGTCCAAACGTTAAAGTCGGACTTTGCCTACTTCTTCCACATTTTTACCAACCCAGTCACCCTAACATATTCGCTTCCCTGGATCATTTACCTTCTCACTTTCGACTGCATTTTCAAAGCCTGATTAACATGATCTTGACACTTCATATCACCCAACACCTAACCATCTCTTTCTAGCTTTTTAAAGCTTCCTTTCCAGGCCTGTTTAACTATTAATTGTCCTCTTTTTGATATTCCAACAGTACTTGAAAAGCATCTAAAACAAAAGAATGTGCAAGATTATTTAGGATAAAGCAATGGGGAGCAACTCGTTAGAATGCTCTTTCAGAAAACCAATGCAGACTCGATGGGCTGAATGGCCCCCTTCTACATTGTGAAGATTCTGCGATACTTCTATATTATTTATTTTCCCTTCCCCTCTTTCTTTTTTGCCAGCCGTGAAAAGAGTACTCTCATCCTTTTATTCCCCTTTTTCCCCGATTAAGGGGCAATTTAGCATGGCCAATCCACCTACCCTGCACATCTTTTGGGTAAAACCCATGCAGATACATGTAGAATGTGAAAAATCCACACAGACAGTGACCCAGGGCCGAGATCGAACCTGGATCCTCGGCATCATGAGGCAGCAGTGCTAACCACTGTGCCACCCCCTTTTTCCCCTTTTCTAGTGGTCCTCATTTAGGTTGGATTTCTGTTGAACAGTATTTGGGAGCCATTTCCTGTAATTCACACTGCTAAACTCAGCTTCCAATTCCCAGAAACCAATCTTTTTTGGGGTTTGCTAGCTCGCTACTGGTGTAACAGTCAGAATTAGTATTGCAAAATCTGGGAGCCAACTCAGGACTATTGGCCTGTGAGAATATAAATGAGAACAGCATCAATCTAAGCATTGTTTATCAATGCTGGTAGCAATGCAACTCAACTTTAGCTAAGTTTTATTTATGTTCAGATAAGGCAAGGTTATAATATTCTAATTATTTGGATATAACATTCATGCATATTTCCAGCTTTTAATGCCTTTAGGTCAGAATTTAGGCATTCAATTTTTCTTTTACTCTCTTATGAAAGATCAATTGGTTCACAGAACTTTAAAAACATTGTCCAACTCAACTTTACAGCACCACCCAAGATATTACACCAATGCACAATCTAAGATACTTCCTAACAGAAGTGCCCTCTGCAAGCTATGGTGCCTCCTGAAATATTGACCCAGGAAGTCCCAACATGTTGTCCTGCATAGCATTTTCCCTTGGGAAAGTCATTGTTCCATCCATGCACTTCACTTGATCCCATGCAGTCCCTTATGATTATCATCAGTCCATAAGACATTTGACAACTTTTCTTTAAAATTGTTTGCAATCCAGAGTAAAGTCACATCTTCTTCAACATGGGTAAAACATGGCATGTCACAAAAAAAGTCAGGCAAAGTGCCGAATGGCTTACACAGAAGTAGGCATAAGTCATTTCAATTAACATGTAATGCCTCATTGCTTCTGATAAGCATTTTTGGCACTTCAGTCCATCATCAAAGCTGCTCACCATTTTCTATTGCATGCCTCTTTCAGTAATACATTTTTTTCTATTTTTCTCACTTAAAGTGTTCGATTTGCCAAGAAGCTAATGATGTCAAATAAGGTCAGTATTAATAGATTATTGACCAATGTAACATTTGGAAAAGGGGGTCACTGCAGTCTGCGATGCACATGATTTGGGATCACTAGCCAACTTATTCCAAGATAAACTTGATAAATGGTATTTTGGTTAAACACTGTGGCATTTGTGTTAGATTGTGATGCGAATTCCATTCATTTCAGAACTCATTTCATTTGTAATATCAGATATTGAAAAGTCCGTTTCCCATTAAGACCTAAATCTTGGACAGCATCACGTTCAATTCAGACATCCTCAATATTAGCTGTAACTCTTTTCATCGACTAGATCTCTGCGGGGTAAAATTCCCATTGGACAACAGCACAAAATGCATGGTAGTGAATGACAATTTATATGACTCTCTCACCAGCTTTTCTTCAGGATGAGTTTGACTTCTGACTTGTACTGTGGAATGTTTCCCTACGGTAAAGGTGCTTGGCTCACAAAAGTTGGTGTAACAGTTAACGCAAACAAATATTTAATATGGTGTACAATTTAATCTGCAATATTAATATTTCACCTTCGGTTTGTCAAATGATTTCCTTTGTATTTAAAAATTAGCAATTGCCCCATAAAGCAGAGCAACATTTTCATCATGCAGAATTTTGTTAATGAATACGGTCGAGAGGAACTGGAAAAGCGGGAGGAAATATGGGGAGATTCTTATTGTTGTTTCCAATAAATTAACAGGAAAATGCTACGTGACACAGACTGCAGTCTTCAAAGGTTTACTGGGTTTGAAGCACTATTGAATTCATGCTCTAGCTGTGTAGCAGGGAGGCCAATATTTTTAAAAACAGAGTCAATATGTAAGATATTTTGCAGCATCTTAAATAAAACTTGCATTCAGTTTACCTTTGATAAATGAAGTCAAGATTTTGCTGGAGTAATAACGGGAAATTAATACTTAATCCTTATTGCCCAAGAGATGTCAGAAATGAGCAACTCATATTCAGCAGGAACAAAAATCAATTTATAATAAAATTTTATTCCCAATGGAACTGTGAAGTGCAGAGTTCCCAAAGATTCTTGGTCTCTGATGATGCTCTAGCCTTTAACTTGCTGCAGGACACATCCAAAAGTATTATTCACTGAAACTGCCTTGTGTTGACCTTGTATACATTTAATCTCAAAGGCATCATGAAATAATGAATGCATTAAATTGCGAGTTTTACATAAAGTATTTATAAACCAAGACCTGTCTTGCCACCAACAAGCCTTCAAACCAAAGGGATATTGATGTAATTTGTGGCTACAGACCTGCAAAGGAGCCAATTTGTTTAACTACTGCACCATAAACTTTATATAGATCTGGATTTTCATCTTTGAGGTGGGCAGCAGGAGTTGCAGAAATTCCCAGCTTTGTGTGTCCGCCTCAGGAGAAAATGACTGGAAGGATGAAATCTTCATTTCCAGGGGGTGGTGCGGGCTGCAGTTGGGCCAACCAGCCCAGGAAAGAGGTCTGAGACAGCCGATGGGGACCTCAGGAAGCTGAGGTGGGCATTTAAAAAAGGTCTAACTCAGACTTTGTCCCAATTATTTTTTTAAATTTTATTTTCTTTATAAATTTAGAGTACCCAATTCATTTTTCCAATTAAGGGGCAATTTTAGCGTGGCCAATCCACCTAGCCTACACATCTTTGGGTTGTGGGGGTGAAACCCACGCAAACACAGGGAGAATGTGGAAACTCCACACGGACAGTGACCCAGAGCCGGGATCGAACCTGGGACCTCAGCGTCGTGAGGCAGCAGGACTAACCCACTGCGCCACCGTGCTGCCCTTTCGTCCCAATTATAATGAAAAAGTAAAGCCCTGTAGCCACCGCCCCTCATATCCCTTCATTTCGACACACATACATGCCACCTTATACCCCCATGCCAGGCTATGCCCATCCACCCATTTCTCCCAAGGCCTCTGATGATTCCATACCAAGCTATGGCACCTCCATGGCCACTGATCAACTATGCACTGTATAGAATCAATGAGGAATTGGTGGGGGACATAGCCTGGCATAGAAGGCATAGCAGGCCATGGAAGTTGTGTTGGGGTAACATAGGGTAGCAAAAGAGGCGTGAGGAGGACATTTGGAACTTGCCTTTCCAAAAGTTATTTCATGCAGACAATGGTTCAGGCACCTCTGAGGGGCCATGACCTGTTTTAAAAGCAGGCCTGATTCCATGAAAATGTCTTTCCCCACAATGGAGCCAGTAAGGTCTGGTGTCGGGTGTGGGGTCATGATCTGTGCCAGCCTGCACTTTTAGAAAGTCACTCCTGAAAATCACAAAAACTGGGAATGGGGGTCAGGAATCCATGAATTGGGACCTGCCCAATTTTTAAAGGGTTGCTCTCTGAAAATTCAGGCTTAGTTCCTGCACATCATTTCTTGGGTCAGAAGTAGGTATAATTAACATGCAATGGTGCACAAGTGCATACTTCATGGTACCTTTGCACACAAATTACCCTACATTTTGTGAATGCTACACAACCAGAAACCATTTAAGTTTTAAGTGATGTATATTTGTATTGTATAATACTAGAAATAAGCTATAGGTTTAATTTGGTTTAATTGAGTATTTATGTGTAAGGAAGGGTAAACTTCCTTACTGGGCTAAATCGCTGGCTTTGAAAGCAGATCAAGGCAGGCCAGCAGCATGGTTCAATTCCCGTACCAGCCTCCCCGAACAGGCACCGGAATGTGGCGACTAGGGGCTTTTCACAGTAACTTCATTGAAGCCTACTCGTGACAATAAGCAATTTTCATTTTCATTTCATTTCACTTAAATTAGATTCATGCCAAGACAAAGATGCTTACATGTGTGGGGTTATGGTTTCAATCATAACTGTGCTTCTAATATGTGGGCTACGACTTAAAAAGTAAACAAGCTAAGAGAGCATAAAGTCGTTGGTTAGTAACCAGGAGCACCTTTAGGGTAGGAATGTTTTTTGAGTTTAGTATTATAACAGGTGGAGCTTGGTAGGGTGAGAGAAGGTAGTTGGGTTTAGCAGGCTACAGAGAGAACATCTCTATTAGCTTTACTAGAAAAAAAGTCATGCTACAGAATAATAGTTAAGAAAGAAAGTGCAAGAAACTTAAATAACAGTTAGTTATGGAAATTAAAGACAGGATGAGAAGTTTCCAAGAAGTCTGAAGTCAAAGAAACAAAGGTGAATGTCTTTTGGGAACAGGACCCTGTTTATAGAAGTTAAGTTAAAGTCAGACCTGGGGAGAGAAGAGCTGATGATGTTGGCCACAGACGAGCCACAAATGATTTTCCAGTTTGTGAGATTATATGACATCCTGTGGAATGTGAGTTGAAATATATGTGGAAATCAATGGCTGGACCTCAGAGTTTGTGTGAAAGCAATTAAGGCAAAGGAAACCAAAAAGAGGTGGAAAACCTTCCTTGTTGAAAGTGGAGCGGCTGTTTTGCGTGAAAGAATAGGTTGGATGACTTGGAATGGTGTTGTCATGCAAAAAGCTGATGGAAAACATTGTTTGTAATAAGATCTTAAAGCATATCTCTTTAGGAGTGAAGTTCAGGAAACCTTCATGTGGCAATCATCTGGGGGAAATGTGAGAGAAATCCACAGTGTGGCATCAGCTGTTTGATTTTAGAGTGAGGTGTTGCCTTTGAAAACTGTACGTTTTGAAGATGGGGGGCGGGGGGGGAAGTAAAGACGTATTGTATCATAATCAAACTTTTCATGTTTGATAATTTTTTTTTTCCTTGTTGTTGAGACTAATTAGCAGTCCTGTGACTCTGTTCCTCCACTTTTTCTTTAATAAGTTAAATTTACAATCTTTAGAGCCAGGGTTCTATTCTGGAATATTCCCGTCCAGCAGTAACACCAACTGGGATTGTAAGACAAGTCAGCCCACCCCCCCCCCCCTTGAAATATTGCACCCAGTCTGCATTTTCAAGAGGTTTGGGCGAGTCTGCCTGTGTCAACAATTGTTTCAATATCCAGTCATTTGCATTTTTATTTATTTAATTCTTTTTCTTTTTTTTTAATATAAATTTAGAGTGTCCAATTCTTTTTTTTCCAATTAATGGGAAATTTAGCGTGGCCAATCCACCTGTCCTGCACATCTTTTGGGATGTGGAGGTGAGACCCACGCAGACACGGGGAGAATGTGCAAAATCCACACAGACAGTGTCCCGGATCCAGGATCGAACCCGGGTCCTCGGCGCCGTGAGGCAGCAGTGCTAACCACTGTGCCGCCATGCCACCTCTCTTTGTATTTTTAACACCCCTTCCTGAGACAGTTACGAGTTTCGATGAATGATAGGAAATATCTCTCTCTTCACATTCCCCTGAAGGTGATTTGTTGGACTCTCACCTTCAATTTGGAATGTGGCCCTGGATCTTTGACCAGTTTGCTCTGCCTCAGTTCAAGTTGCAAACTTTCCAAACAGTTGAAAGTTGTTAAATCATATTTTCAAAAATAAAGGGGTACAGCTTCATAACAACCATTAAATTCTCAACAAATTTTCTGCAGAGGTAATTGATGTAATCAGCTGTTGCTCCTCTCAACGCAAGATGGCTATCACTGACAAATAACTTGCATGAAGCCAATGGAAAATAGAATCGGGCAGAGTAAAACAAGCTGACAATTTCATAATGTCAGTTTTGTGCTTCAATCGGAGATGAATTTCATCCGCTGTCTCCATCTGACCAGGAGAGAAGTGTGAAATCTTAGTATCACTATACAAATGTGGTTGGAATGCCAAACAAATTTACCATTCAACTAGCAAGCCAGAAGAAGCACCTGCTTCTGAAACAGCATTTTACACTATTACTGATATTGAATCAGTCAACTACTCTCGAGGTGGGATTTATAAATCAGTGTTTTCAATAGTATGGGGTAGCAGCCAAATTATACGCTAAATTACGGGAATTTTATTACAGCTCTTTGTTAGAGTCCCTGACAACTTATTTGGGGAAGCTAAGGAAAGCGGGATTTGGTCCTCGTGTACTAACCGTCTTTTGAATCCATAAAATTTCTACAGTGCAGAAGGAGGCCATTCAAACCATGAAGTCTGCACTGACCCTCTGAAAGAACACCCTACCTAGGACCACTCCCCCGCCCTATCCCCGTAACCCCACGCATTGATCATGGCCAATCCACCTAGCCTGCACATCTTAGGAGACT
This sequence comes from Scyliorhinus canicula, assembly GCF_902713615.1. NCBI lineage: Eukaryota > Metazoa > Chordata > Chondrichthyes > Carcharhiniformes > Scyliorhinidae > Scyliorhinus > Scyliorhinus canicula. The sequence continues at coordinate 107,778,811 of NC_052163.1, forward strand.
AAGGGGCAATTCAGCATGGCCAATCCACCTAACCTGCACATCTTTGGACTGTGGGAGGAAACTGCATCATCCGGAGGAAACCCACGCAGACACAGGGAGAACGTGCAAACTCCACACAGTCAGTCACCCAAGATTAGAATCGAACCTGGATCCCTGGCATTGTGAGGCAGCAGTGCTAACCCACTGTGCCACCATGCCACCCTGGGCACAGCAATGTAGTGGTTATGGTATTGAACTGGTCATCACAAGGCCTAGACTAATAATCCAGGGAACCATGACAGTTGTAGCATTCAAATTTAGTTTTAAAATTCTTAAAATGTGGAGGTGGTATGCACGACCACAAAATTGTCAGGTTGCAGTTAAAAAGACAACTGGTTTCTAAATGTCCCTCAGGAAGGAGATCCACCATCCAAAAACAGTGTTGCCAATCGGCACCGGAGTCACCAATAATGTTGCTCTTTTTAATGAGTGGAATACTATCCCACCAGCATCACCAATAATGTTGCCAAATTAACCAGATATGGTAGTTATTAATGATAATATTGCTTTTCAGAGTCGCCAGGTATCAGATGATACCACCATAAGGCTTTACCAGATATCGATCAAAGACCAAACAACCAGTTAGTCAGTTCAAGTTCAAAGATAGTTTATTTACACACAAGGATTACTTCGACATGCAACATAAAACACTACAAGTTAAACTACACCTAACAACTACAATAATCTATACTTAACTTCAGGGCAACCGGCTCTTTGCAGATGAACAAGGCCTTTGTTCGGATCTTGCGTGGCTGGGTAGAAGAAGTGGCTTCGTTTCTGCTGGGCTCATCCGTCTGGTAGCGATCGTTGGTCTTGAATTTGTCCTCTGGTCGTAATGCTACACTTGGTTTTTGGCGTAGGCCAGGGCCAAGAGAGACCGAACACATGGCTGTGTCTCTTTTTATCCCTCTGGGGTTTTGCGCTCTTTGGGGCGGACCTTAGCTTTGGACCCAATAATTCGACAGGCTTCGATCACTGCCTTCGATTTTGGCCAATAAAGGGGCGGGTGCCTTGATGGCTGGGCGTGTCCTGAGCAGTCATTGACCTTGGCTGTTTGGGCTTTCTTAGCAAAGGGGGTTAGTCTGCATCCGTATCGATTACCTGAGTACAGTCCTTTTGTTCTGGGGAAATGGGCCATTAGAATGTGTTACCACCTTCTCTCAGGAACACCAGAGACGGGCAATAAATGTGGATCTTGACACTGGTGTCCCCTTCCCAAATATATATATATATATATATATATAGAGAGAGAGAGAGAGAGAGAGAGAGAAAAGTCTTGCATTTCTGATTTAGGTTAGAATGCGCAGAATTTTAAAACAGTAAATTTGTACGGTGAACAGATGTGAATGCTCATCCCAAATATCTGAAAGTGGCAACACAATGCAGTCTGACACTGCCATTGTGCTGCTGTGTTTCTTTCACGATCATTCCCGATCAATACAGGTTTCAAATGACATGACAGCAGCTCATTCTCAAGCTTACCGTTTCCAGCTTATCTATCCGTGATGTTGCTCGTGGCCAAAAAAATAGAATTGAGTCAGCCTCAGTCACCAACATCTCCGACCTAGTTTGCTTATGAATTGAGTCCCTGAATGGTCTTGGACTATGCGGCTTGAACAGAACCAGACCGACATCTTAAAACCTCAGGTGGGACATGAACCTCCAAATGTTTTCAGTCAATTCCACTTTAGTAGTTAAGCTTCTAGTTGCAAAGTAAACTTGTGCCTTTTCATTACCGTTTTGCATGACCTCAGGAAGCTTCAAAGCACTTTCCAGCCAATTAAATATTTTTGAATCTGGTCACTGTTGTCAAATGAGAGAAGCAGCAGCCCTTTTGTGCTCATAAGCTTCCACAATAAACAATTAAGACCAAATCAACTGGCTTAATCATGTTGGTTCAGGGATAAATATTGGCCAGGACACAAGGGAGGACCTTTCCACTTATCTTCAAAGTTGTGCCATGGGAAGAATTTTCCGTCCCAAACCCCTCCCTGTGGTGTGCTTTCTGGCAGCGCAGGAAGCTCCCATTGGCCGCAGTCGGGGTCTTCTGGTCCCGTTAATGTCTATGGCATTTGCGTGGCTCATCCGTCCCACTGGCAGGGCACCCGTTACAGGGAGTTGCCTTTGAAGGGACCAGTGGGAAGGGCCAGAAAATCCCACTCATGTTTTTTTTATGCCAATCTGAAGGTACAGACAGGTAAAATCTGAAAAACAGGGGGGGTGATTTACCCACCGCGTCCCACTGGAATTAGGATGGGACGTGGCAGGTAGATTCCGCGAGAGGCTTCTCCCAGGATTCCCGATGGTCTTTACCCCTCGCAAGATCTAACCAGATCTCGGGAGACGTCACGATCTGCATCCTGCCCACCATGGGCAGGACCCAGTCTCGCAGATTTAAAGTGAGGTTAGAAACCCATTTAACTCTGCTGATGCCAGATTGAACAGCCACCCGACACACCCCTCGCCAAGGAGACCCCGGAGACCCCAGCCGGGCACTGTTTAGCAGTTAATGGGGACAAATGGGGACCAGGCAGAATGGCATTTGGAGGAGTCTCCCAGGCGATCAGAGGTGATCGGTGATAGCCTGGCACTGCTGATGCCACCTGGGCACCATGACACTGCCAACCTGGCACCCTGGAAGTGCCACCTGGAACCCTGGCAGTGCCACCTGTGTGCCACCCTGGAACTGTCAGTCTGGCAGGGGCTACAAGTGCCAGGAACGACCCCGGTAAACGCACCCAGAACGGACTCTTGATTTTGTTTTTGGATAGATCGGCCCTGTACCTCCAAGCACACAGCACTGTCCTGGAGAGCCAGTCAGCATTCTGTACTAAATTCTCTGTGTGAGTTGTGAATCCACAACCTTCTGAGCAGAGTTGAGAGTGCTACCACTGGATCACCATACTCAACCATAATTCTTAGTAACACTGAAGCCCTCTTTCAGAACCACTCGTCATTTCCTTGCACAGTGTGAAAACAACTTCCATCTCTCTGTTTAACCATCTACCTTTATTACAGGAAACATTGTAATGAATCTGTAGTTGTACCTTTCTTTGTTGCTTTTATAACCATCCAATATTGGGGGGCCGAAAATTGCACATGATGTGCCAGCTATCGTGGCATGACCCAGTGTGGGAAATGCAATGGCCCAGCCAAAAGCCCATTGACTTTTGACAGCACAGGGATGATCCCCTTGGTGGGCAGAGCCTGAAAATCCAGCCCTTTGTAATTAATCTTCTTACTTTTGCACTTCACTCCTTTAAATATAAAGTCCATTATTCTGGTTTCTCTGTTAGTTACTCGACCTACTTGCACTGTCATCTTTCATGGTCAGTCTTGGAAACCATCTTCCTTTTATTTCCCGACATCATTAAATTGTTTCAATCTGAGGAGCTTTTCCTTTATCTTTCTACTTTCAAAATATATCACTTTGCGTTTATTTACATTGAACGAAGTCTGGAGCCTATCTGTTCATTTCTCTCGCCTAGCCATGTCCTCTTGCAGTCTTCCACAGTGTTGATAAGATGCCACTTCACTTTGGTGTAAGCAGTAAGTTGCCTTATTGTAACCCCACAGTTCCTAGTTCCAGCATTTTCATTCACAGTAAATAACCGTAACTCCCTCGCAGAGTCATGTGGAGCAGCATTCACTACATTTTTCCAAAGCATCAAATTTCCTTTAATCCTAACCTTTGCTTTCTGCTCCTCAACCAGTGTAAAGTTTGCATTTATATAGTGCTTTTCACAACCTTTGGATCCCCAGAGCACTTTGGAACCAATCAAGTAGTTTTGAAGGCAGTCACTGCTGTAATATAGAAAATGTTTTTTTAATTTGTTCATGGGATGTGAGCATCATTGGCTAGGCCAGAATTTGTTGCCCATCTATAATTGCCTTTGAGAAGGTGGTGGTGAGCCGCCCTCTTGAACCGGTGCAGCCCATGTGGTGTATGAGCTCTCCACAGTGCTGTTAGGGAGAGAAGTTACAGGATTTAGACACAGGGATAGTGAAAGAATGGTGATATAGCTCTACATTAGGATAGTGTGTGGTTTGAAGGGGAGAACGTGTAGGAGGTAGTGTTCTGATGCATTTGCTGCCCTTGTCTTTCTAGGTGATAGATGTTGTGGATTTGGAAGGTGCTGTTGAAGCAGCCTTGATGAGTTGCTGTCGTGCACTTTGTAGATTATACAGATTGCTGCCACTATGCGTCGATGATGGAGGACATGAATGTTTAAGGGGGTGAATGGGATGCCAATCAAGTGGGCTGTCTTAACCTGGATGGTGTTGAGTTTCTTGGGTGTCATTGAAGCTGCACTTATCCAGGCAAGTGGAGAGTATTCCACCACATTTCTGACTTGTGCCTTGTAGATGGTGGACAGGCTTTGGGGAGTCAGGAGATGAGCTATTCTGCACAGGATTCCTAGCCTTTGACCTACTCTAGTAGCCACAGTATTTATATGGCTGGTCCAGTTCAGACTGTGGTCAATAGTAACACCCAGGATGTTGATAGTAGGGAATTCAGCGACGGTTATGTCATTGAATGTCAGGGGGAGATGGTTGTTGGAGATGGTCATTGCCTTGCACTTGTATGATGTAAATGTTTTTTGCCACTTATCAGCTCAAGCCTATTGTCCAGGTCTTGATGTAATTGGGCTGCTTCAGAATCTGAGGAGTTGTGAATGGTGCTCAACATTCTGCAATCATTAGTGAACATCCCCACTTGACCTTATGCTAGAGCGAATGTCATTGATGAAGTGGTTGAAGATGGTTGGGCCCAGGACAGTACTCTGACAAACTCCTGCAGTAATGTCCTGGAATTGAGATGATTGACCTCCAACCACCACAACCATCCTCCATTATGCCAGGTATGACGGAAACCAGTGGAGAGTTTTGCCCCTGATTCACATTGATACCAGTTGATGCCAATTTTTCCCAGGGCTCCTTGATGCCATACTCAGTTAAATGCTGCCTTAATGTTAAGGGCAGGCATCGCACCTCAAACTGAGCATCGGTAAGCAGGTTATTGCTAAGTAACTCTTGATAGCACTGTCAATCATACCTTCAACCACTTTGCAGATGATCAAGAGTAGACTGATGGGGAGATTGGTGAGGTGTCATTGGTCGGGTTGGATTTGATTTGCCATTTTTCGCCAGGGCATACCTGGGTAATTTTCTACCTTGCCAGGTCAGTAGAGTCATACAGCACAGAAAAGGCCCTTTGGCCCATCGAGTCTGTGCCGGTCAATAACAACCACCTAACCATTCTAATCCCATTTCCCAGCACTTGACCCTTGTGTGTCTTAGGATCGCAGTGCACATTGAAATACTTCTTAAATCAAATGAGGATCTCTACTTCCACCACCCTTTTGGGCAGTGAGTTACACACTCCCACCACCCTCTGGGTAAAAAAGTTTTCCCTCACATCCCCTTTAAACCTCCTGCCCCTTACCTTAAATCTATGATTTAATCATTGATCCCTCCACCAAGGGGAAAGATTTCTTCCTGTCTACTCTATCTATGCCCCTCATAATTTGATGCATCTCAATCATCACCCCCCCCCCCCCCCCCCCCCCCCCAACCGCCGAGTCTCCTCTGCCCCAGGGAAAACAATCCAATCTCTCTTCATAACTAAAACTCTCCAGCCCAAGCAACATTTTGGTAAATCTCCTCTGGACCCTTTCAAGTGCTATCACATCCCTCCTATAATGTGGGTTCCAGAACTGTACACAATACTCTCGATGTTAGTGTTGTCGCTGTGCTGGAACAGCTCGACTAAGGGTGCAACTAGATCTGGAGCACAAGTCTTCAGTACCATTGCTGGAATGTCTCAGGGCCCAGAGCCTTGCAGTATCCACTGCCTTCAGCCATTTCTTCATATCACACCGACTGAACAGAATTGGCTGAAGACAACTATGGTGCTTGGGACCTCGAGAGGGGGCTGAGGTGGATCAATTACTCGGTACTAATGGCTGAAGATTGGCACAGCCAATACACAGTGAGGTCCCAAAAATAGCAATGTGCTAGCAATAATCTGGCTGAGTAATAAACATCAAGCAAGACACCTGGTTGCCACATTTTGTGCTTGTTCAAAATAGTGCAGTCCTTTACAATCCTTTACATCCAACTGAAAAGGCTATTTAGCCTCAGTTTAATGTTGTGTTGGATAGGTATCGGCCGGGATTCTCCGAGCCCACGCCAGGTCGGAGAATCGCCGGGGGAGGTGGGGACGGGGGTGGGGGCGGGGGCGGGGGCGGGGGTGGGGGCGGGAAATTCCTGCCACGCCGCTCCGATGCTGGTCCGCCAATTCTCTAGTGACCAAAGAATCAGCACCAATCGCGCCCACTCGGTCGCCAAGGCGCCGGTCGGGGGCTGCTGAAATAGGCCCCCGCAGCGATCCTCCGTGGGCGACCAGCCAAACTCCCACCGGCGTGATTTACATCTGGTATGACCCGGCGGGAGCTCGGACCCGCAGCGGCGGTCCTGGTGGAGGGGGGGGAATCTGACTCCGGGGGCGGGGCCTCAGCGGTGGCCAGGCCCGCGATAGGGGGCTGCTGATCGGCAGGCCATCACGATCTGGGGAGAACCTACCTTACTCCATGCTGGCCCGCTGTGTGGCTCCGCCATGTCGCTGGCGCCCGTGCCGAGGTGGGCCGCCGCGCGCAACCAGAGCTGCAGGACGCACGCCGGGGCTCTGTTAGCCCCCTGGAAAACGGAGAATCACCCCGGACTTTCGAGGTAAAAGTCCGGAATGATTCTAGCCCGTTTTCCAGCGGGCGTGGGGACTTAGTCCCCAAAAGGGAGAATCCCGGCCGCCTAACAGTGCAGTACTCCCTCTGTCACCTTCTATATTGTGGATTTCCAGTGAGATTTGAACCACAGCTTATCCACGTAACCACAATCCTTTAAATTCCAGATGGCATCATTGCTATCAGTTTTTGACCGAAGCAACTTCCTCACATATTCCATGACAAAGAAAAGACTTCTTACATTTCCTAACAACACTCAACTCTTCCGTCAGAGAAACTGTCGGATAGAACAGTTAACAGCTAGTCATTGTCGTTGGTAAATCAAAATTAGCACCCTGTGACAAAACTAAATTGCAATGCACGTTGTCAGATTTTTCTCATAATAACAATCCAACATCAACTTTCATGAAACATGTGCCCCCTCCCCCAGTTAAATGTTGTGTATAGCTTTTAACACTGAGTTATGGTAATTATTGCTACCCAGAATTATCCAGTCAGCAACATTTGTAGGGGTGTTCCCATCACAGGCGGGAAATATCTTTCTTAGTTTCTATTGTCTCTCTATTTTTACTGCTCTGAAATATCATCATTATTGTCTACAATTATCAATACCCATAAAATTAAGGGGTTAGCTGCAGTAGCCCGCCTTCCAGTAAGAACGATAGGTCGGCTAAATGCATTTTCTGTGCATGTGAAAGGGTTAAACTCGAAAGAAAGGTAAAAATTGTACAAAGCCATATGGAACCCGCATCCCCCAAGAGTGCAGCGACAATGCAATAGGAGAAAATGGTGCTTTTATTGACAAATAGCCAATGCCTGTGGTGTGCAAGCAATCAGATTTCTTGTTAGGGTGGGGCTCGTCACCCAATCACATCTACAATTACCAAGTGCATCAATAAATGTGATAGTTCTTTTTATAAAAAAAAAGCTTCACTGCAGTTTAGCAGAGACACACCAGTTTGATGTTCGACTGTTTGGCTAATAGTAAAACCTTGGGTTCTGTTTACTTGAAGCTTATTAGACCTCATTGAACGCCTATAAAAGCACTTGATCAATACCACTGGGAGTAATGGAGATTTGGCTGGTCAGTTTCACCCATGTAGCAGAATTGATCAGAGGCAACTGCAATCTAAAAAAACATCTCTGCAGCCTGCCGGTTGCCTGGCAACCATGGCTCTTTGGGCAGTGATAGTTTCTGTATAGAGTTTCCTCCTGTGGTCAGTTGGTCAGTGGACTGTAATTTGTGCATGCGCAGAACCACAGATCCCTCCCTCCACCAGGCAAAATCAATTCAACAATCCATTGTATTTTTTAAACTTCAGGACTTTGTCATAGTTTGCCACTTACACACTGGGTCAAGTGAAATTCGAGTGGAGGTAGTTTTATTAAAGAATGACAGCCTTCTGGTGATAAGGGGCCTGTGCGATCGAGGGATATACAGACCATTTAATTCTTCGTATGTCCTAACTTCCTCCCCTTCCCAGTTTTCTGCCATTTGTGCAGTTGCTTTCTATTAAGAGGGATGGAGCACTCCTTGCAAATACATCCCATCTCAATTTTGTTTTTCCCTGGACTCATGTGCTTATTCCTAAATATAATATCCTGTGTCCACTTTCCTTGTCCCACTGACTGACAAATCCAGTGCCCTAGATTCTGTGGAGGGGGGTGTTTGTGTCACATTTGTCGTCATTACCCCTCTGAAACTGACCGCAATTTCAGGGTTTAGCACGTCGGAGGATTAACACAGAAATGCTGTAATCTGCCCCTTATTGCTCCATCACAGGCATTGTTGCGCTCCCCGGGCTCAATTCCCTCCCCCACAGAAACAATAACCCGTCAAATCAGTTGATGTGATGACCATTGTTAGAAAAAGTTACACATGGTTGAATCAGGTGTAACTGGATTTTTAATGGCCATCTGACGAAGAATGATTGCAGCACAACAGAGCTAGCCCTGAGAAAATTGTGTTATATTTGTGGAGGATTATTAAGTGTCTCTATTAATTGCTCGACTTTTAAACAAAATTTTTTAAAATCAGAATATTTCAACACCAAACTTCACCCTGTGTATACGTCCGACCTGTCGTCGCCTCAATGTAACATTTTTTTAAATGATTTGATTTTAGATCTTTTCTTTTCTGTTTGGCTGCCTGTGAGAATTCTTAAGTTTGATTGGTTACAATAATGGCATGACCATTGCAGTCCCACGTGGGAAATACCCATTCAAGAGGGTCGCACAGTAAGAGCCTTTGTCACCCAGCAGCCATAAGACCATAAGACATAGGAGTAGAATTAGGCCATTCGGCCCATCCAGTCTGCTCCGCCATTCAATCATGGCTGATATGTTTCTCATCCCCATTCTCCTGCTTTCTCCCTATGACCCCTGATCCCCTCTATTAACTAGCCACCCTTTGATTGACATGGGGGCTAGATTTTCCGCACAACCTGTCGCATGTTTCCCGGTGGCGGAGACAACCCACCATTGGATGGCACTGTTGTCAATGGTGTTTCACGTTGAATGCCCCCACCACCACCTGGAAACCCATGGTGAGGGTGCTCCACTGACAGGAGCATAAGATCCCACCGGCGTGAACGGCTGGAAAATTCCAGCCATGATGCCCAAAAGAGTGCTGGAGCAGCAGACTGGCACAGGATGAATGCATCATGACTGCTGTCAGAATGACGGGCATTCACCAGCATGACATGTTGTGCATGGCTGCACACCAATTGAATGGTAACCTATGCAGCTTTGGTAAGAGTCAATGTAGAGATGTGGCACCCGCAAAACCACTTGTGTGTAGTTGATGGTACCCTGCACTGTGGGGATGGCTGTTATCCTGACAAAGTTACGCTCACACTCTGTCTGAATCTCTCTGTTCATACAAACCACTGGAGAGTTTTCGCTCCTGGCATATAGAGCCTCTGTCACCTCTCGGACATAACAGTAGGCAGCGAGAGGAAAGCTATGTCACCAAACAGGAAGAATTCTGATGGGTAAAATTTGAGGGCTTTGATCACCTTCACCACCACCAATACTGCCTTCCTACTGTGAGGCTGTAGACCTGGACCCAAGAGTTTGCAGAATTGAATGAGCACCACCTTCATGAATCTCAGTTCCAGGCTTCAGAGGAAGTAGGACCAGCCGTCCTAATGAAAACTTATGTGGATAAAATCTCCTGCTGAGAACACATTCCCTCCCCCTCCTCTTCCCTTCAAACAGGTTCTCCTCTTCTTCACTGCCACTGTGCCATCTCCCTCTTATGCTGCAGCCCAAGAGAGACTGCTACCATGGCGCCCACCATAGGTAGCAAGTGGTGTGGCCAGAGCTTTGGCCGTGGCAATCAATGCCTTCTCCATGTACAACAGCGCTCCCTGCGGTATTCACCAACTATAAGCAACTCCTTCCACAAGGGGATGTACTTTAAGGGGCAGCGGTGGTGTTGTGGTAACATCACTGAGCTGGTATTCCAGAGGCCCAGGCTAATAATCTGGGGACATGGATTGAAATCCCACCATGTTAGCTGGTGGAATTTAAATTCAATTAATAAAATCTGGAAAATAAAGTTAGTCTAATGGTAAACTATCATTGATTGTCGTAAAGGCCCAACTGGTTCACAAATGCACTTAAATCAGTTGTTGTTGATTAGATTTATTATTACGTGTACCAAGGTCCAGTGAAAAGTATTGTTCTGTGTACAATCCAGGCAGATCGTTCCATGTATGAAAAAACAGGACATACGATAAATGCTCAATGTAAATACATAGACATAGACATCGGGTGAAGCATACAGAGTATAGTGCTACTCAGTAGAGAAGATGCGTAGAGTGATCAGTTTTATCCATAAGCAGATCATTCAGGAGTCTGATAACAGTGGGGAAGAAGCCGATTTTGAACCTGTTAGTGGTGTGTTCTCAGACTTTTGCATCTTCTGCCCGATGGACAAAGTTGGAAGAGTGAGTAAGCAGGATGGGAAGGGTCTTTGATTATGCTGTCCAGATTCCCAAGGCAGCAGGAGATATAGATAGAGTCAATGGATGGGGGGGGGGGGGTTAGAGTGATGGACGTGTTCATGACTCTCTGTAGGTTCTTATGGTATTGGGCCGAGCAGTTGACATACCAGGCTGTGATGCAGCCAGATAGGATGCTTACTATGGTCCCGTACCAGCCTCCCCGAACAGGCGCCGGAATGTGGTGACTAGGGGCTTTTCACAGTAACTTCATTTGAAGCCTACTTCTGACAATAAGCGATTTTCATTTCATTCATTTTCATCTCTAAAAATTGCTAAGAGTCAATGTGGACGAATATCCTTTGTTTCCTGAGGATGTATAGGTACCGTTGTGCTTTCCTGGTTGTAATGAACTCCAATTGGCTTTATTGGTTGGCCAATTGGAGTATGAGCTCCCTCAATGATAGCCCATTGAGGGGGCCCATATAATCACCTGTGTAGGCTTGTGAGCCAGTCTTAAGCTGACTGGACTGCTAGCAGCACTGTTTGTAGCTGCTCCTGTAATATCGTTATTGTAAAGAAATATTGGTGTGGTGACGGAACTCCTGCCTCCCGTGGATTACTACACTGGTCATAGCATCAACGTGGGTAGACCCTTTATCTGATCGGGTTTACATGTGACTCCAGATCCATAGCAATGTGGTTGACTCTTAACTAACCTCTGAAGTTGCTTTGTGAGTAGTTCAATTCGTGGGCAATTAGGGATGAGCAACAAATGTTGACCTTGCCAGTAACGCTCAAATCCCAGGAAAGAATAAATTTTAAAAACACAGAGTCAGTTTGGGCAGCACGGTAGCATTGTGGATAGCACAATCGCTTCACAGCTCCATAGTCCCAGGTTCGATTCCGGCTTGGGTCACTGTCTGTGTGGAGTCTGCACATTCTCCCCGTGTCTGCGTGGGTTTCCTCCGGGTGCTCCGGTTTCCTCCTACAGTCACAAAGATGTGCAGGTTAGGTGGATTGGCCATGATAAATTGCCCTTAGTGTCCAAAATTGCCCTTAGTGTTGGGTGGGGTTACTGGGTTATGGGGATAGGGTGGAGGTGTTGACCTTGGGTAGGGTGCTCTTTCCAAGAGCCGGTGCAGACTCGATGGGCCGAATGGCCTCCTTCTGCACTGTAAATTCTATGATTCTATAGTAGATCACATAAGCAACTGACCTTCAATTTTCCATTTCCTTAAAATAAGGCTGGTGCGATGCACAGATTCAATCTGAGAGAGCTCAGTAATAATTGTAGTACTAGTGTTAAATCAGCATTAGACACTGACATCACGATCTGCCAACCGTGCATAGTTTTAGCGTACGCACCATGACCCCCCCCCCACACTAACACCCTCACCAGGATGATGTTCAGTGCAGGCTGTGTTGCAAGTGAGCAAGGATGCCAGTCTGCTACCAAGCCAATACCGAAGCAACCAGTGCCACAAACAAACCAGTCAAACAAATTAAGTTTTTCTCACTGTTTTATTTTACTCCCAAAGTCTGCAGTTCCTATTTCCGCCTAAAATCATTTTTGTGGGCAGAGCTTCAGTAAAATGGGATAAATCAGAAAGAGCTCACAGTGTCATTGTCGTCAAGCAGTAGCCTATGACCCGCTAAGGCAGGGGCCACCAAGATACTGAAACTCAGAGCTCAATTAATTTAAGAGCTGCCAAAACCACCCGAATAGCTGTCAATAGTACCAGAGAACAGTAAAAGTGCAGCAAAGCTAAACGCTGACCACAAGATTTCCAGCGCTCAATTAGAAGGCAGCCAACTTCCTATCTGACTTCATTTTGTTCCAACAAAGCATTGAGTTGTGGCTTTCTGAACCTCAATATCTCCGAATCAGATAAGCTAGCCACTTAAATTAAAATGGCTATAGGCAATGAAGGCCCTGTGGACTGAAAACCTCAGCTCTGTCCAATCACCATTTAAAAAATTTAGATAAAATATTGTCAATACTTGAAGATCAATTATGTGTGATGCTCAACTTCAAAATGCACCATCTGGAATTCATGGGTGGGATTCTCCATTCCTGAGACTAAGTGTTAATGCCGGGGCAGGATTCATGGACTGTTATGACAGAACAATTGGCGCCGTACCTGGACCGATTCAGTGACCATTGAGGGGTTAGCACTGGCATCACGTGGAACAAGATTGATTCCAATGAAAAACGGTGTATGATTCGCCGGAGCTGTGATTGACCCTCAGGAGGCTGACAAACTGCAGGCAAATATACACACTTCACTCCCCCACACACTCATCCCAGCCAACAAGAGGACAATGGTTGCGCTGGAGCAAACCCATTCTGTTGGTGGGTTAGTTGGGCCAGAGGGCACCTAGGGAGGTGGCCTGGGGGGGGGGGGGGGGGGACCCATAGGACCTGTGGCACTAAGTCCACAGTGGGCAGTCGGCAGTGTGAGCAGCTACCTTGCAGTCTGGGGCAATGATGTTCTGTGCCCATCGCCCCGACCCCACAGCCCACCTCCTGGCCACCCCCCCCTCCCCTGCTGCTCCCCCCACCCTAGCAGAGGCCCCCCCCCCATCCTGTGGCAAAGTGTCAGCACACTATGGTGATGTTGGATACTTTCCGTACCCCCTCTCACCCCCTCAGTTGACATGCCGACTGTTTCACGATTTTTGACAGTACAAGTGAACCTCGCCATCGGGAATTTCAACCTGGTGGATGCGGAGAATGGCAGAGGTCCCGGAAAATACCGGGTCAGTCCTGCTAGTGATATGCATAGGCATTTACTGTACCTGCAGAGTGGAACGCATTGACGTCGCTGTCAAGGCACCAGAGAATTGCGATTTGGCAGTAACCCAGCATCCACCACGATTTCGGCATCAAAACCAATTCTCCGCCCAATCGCCTTTCCCAATTTTGGCATCGGTCGATGGAGAATCCCGCCTCATGTCTTTTCGGCAACAACTGACAGAGACCATTGACCAATCATAAATAGTTGCTAGAGACGAGCGGGATTGTGACTTCACAACAACAGAGATGGCCAACAGAATAATTGAACTCCTGATTATCGCATCTCAGGCTGAAAGAGCAGCAGTCAAATCATAGATTTAACTGTAAGAACAACATAAGTAAATCTGACATGTTAATTAACTTCATAACAAGTGCTATCTCACCTTTAATTCCCCAGGCCAGGTGACCCTATATGTAGTACAAAGTGTCCCTTACAGTATATTATCTGAGTATCATATCGTATCTAATACTCATGTCCACACACAATCAGCTGTCATCATGACATCCCTCTCTTAGAGGACTAAAGGTGAGAGGGGGAAAGTTTAAGGGAGATGTGCGTGGAAAGTTTTTTACACAGAGGGTGGTGGGTGCCTGGAATGCTTTGCCAGCAGAGGTGGTAGAAGCGGGCACGATAGCATCATTTAAGAGGCATCTAGACAGTTATATGAACGGGTGGGAACAGAGGGAAGTAGACCTAGGAAAATAGGAGACAAGTTTAGATAAAGGATCTGGATCGGCGCAGGCTGGGAAGGCCGAAGGGCCTGTTCGTGTGCTGTAATTTTCTTTGTTCTTTGTTCTTTGTTCTAAAAACATGTCCATGATAATTTTGCTTGGTATATGTAGCTTCGACTCTATCCTTTAATAAATAGACCTCAGCAAGTCATTATATTCCTATTCACTGAGTAAATTAATTTCTTCAATGACGAATGTCAGGTAGGTTCAGTGCATCACAGTGCAGTATAGTTTCAGTCTTTTGTTCAGTATTTCACTTTCAGGAACTCTTATTTCTCTTTCACTATTTAATGGAGGCATCCCCTGTGACAATCATCAGTATGTAATTCAATGTTCAATTTGTGTTTCAAGTTTTGTCACTATTTCACACAAAATCTTCATATCACTTTGGTGGTCTCCTCTCGCACTGTGGTCTGCCTGCTGTCTCAGGAACTCTTGCATCATGCAGGACTTGGAAGTGTTGTCATCTCCTCTGGAGGCAGTTCAGAGGAGGTTCACTAGGTTGATTCCAGCGATAAGGGATTTGTCGTGTGAAGGGAGATGAACAGTTTAGGCCTATACTCTCTAGAGTTCAGAAGAAGAATGAGGAAAGATCAAATACAAGATAATAAAAGGTTTGGATAAAGTAGATGTGGAGTGGATGCTTCCTCGTGTGGGGCTATCTTGAACGAGAGGTCATAGTCTTAGGATAAGAGGTAGCAAATTTAAAACCGGTTGTGATTCTGTGGAATTCGCTACCCCAGAGTGCAGTGCATGCAGGGACAGTGAGTAAATTTAAGGAGTGAGACGGATTTTTAATTGGTAATGGGTTGAAGGGTTATGGAGAACGGGCAGGATGGTGGAGTTAAGGCTAGGATGAGATCAGCCATGATCGAAATACGGAACAGACTTGATAGGCCAAATGGCCTAATCCTGTTCCAATGTCTTATGAACTTATAAATGCAGGACCAGGTTTCATGCTGTGAACATGTCCATCCACTGTTTTGCAATGCAGCTGCAATTTTCCAAGTGTCATCCAACGTGGAGTCACCTTCTCTTTACAGCGGTTTATGCTTCAGCGTATCTGATTGCTGAACCACCTGATCCATTATCTGGTTATTCAGTTCCGCCGCAACATAATTGCATCCATCCAACGCCTGCCTCAAATGGATCACTAATTGGGCTAGAATTCCCCCATTTTCCGTTTCGTGTTTACGATGTTTGGCATCGCTCATTGGATGAAGCAGCTCAATTTCCTCGGACTGCAGCTTGTTCAGGTCCAGCAAATGCAATGCCATAATCCTAAACATCTCCGTATTTATCCTCATCACTAATGTTGCATCTCAGGCTGAACGAACAATGCTGCAAGTCACAGATTTAATTGCAAGAAGGGCATCTGGAAGTTACAGCAATGCAGGTTTCATCTACCCCGAAAGAAGGATTCCAAAAAGAATACTTGGACGTAACCACATATTACAGCAGCGAAGCACTACAACAAAGCGGATGTGAGAATGCACCCATACTACTGGGCAGACAGAGTCTGCAGACTGTGTGTGATTCATCCACCATTGACACAATAGCTAATACAAGTTAGCCTAATAGGCAATGCGGGCGATTCATCCACAAATTACCCACCTTTAATATTGTACCTGACTGTGGGGAAGATGTCTCTGTAATGCCTCTAAGAGTCTCCAATAGAATCTCTTCCTCCTCCTCTTCTGAACATCAGAACAGAGGGATTCTCAATGGGAAATTCATGGGAACTTTGTCCCAGTTGTTTTAAATACTGTGAAGGTCTCTCGCCCTCGTCCCTTTCAACTCCTCACCCCACCCATTGCCCCATGGCCCTGCATAGCCACCATGCCAACTCATGCCCCACACATCCACCACCATGGCCCCTCATATTCCTATGCACCTCCATGTCAACTTATGAACTCACGCCCTGGCCCCTCATGCCCATGATATCTCCATGCCAACTCATGACACCTCCATAGATACTCATCCAGTATCCATTGGCGGACCTCAGGGGTCATGTGGAGATGGATATACAATCTAATATAGCTGTCACTCATATACACTTGATAGATTTTAAAAACTCCCATTCAAGAAACCCATTCAAAGTTTTTAAATCTCCTCAAGTGTTTACCTCTTACGAAATAAACTATTTTCCAATTAAAAATCAAAGACAACTAATCATTTAAGAGCATTTTTGAACTGTTAATCAAACAGTGAACTCAGAAACCCCTGCTGAGATAATTATACATTTTGAAATTCAGCCAAGCATTTATAAGAACTTAATAATAGTCCTTGGGAAATTTTCAACAAAGACCTCTACTGAGACTACACAGCCAGGTGATAATGTTTTTTCTAATCCACACCAGATGGCCTTTTAATCAAAGCAGTCGAGGAGGGGGTTTGTTTTAATTCTTGCTGATAGCCATTTTTTCCAAATTGAAAGAGTGGAGGATTTTTTTAAACGCCATTTAAACATACTTTATCCACCCTGAAAGAGCATTTATGTCTACTCCATTAATTTGTGAATCCCATACTGCAGGTTAAGGCCTTTGGAACAGCCAAAGTGAGATTTGTTGGAACTCAACGCTGAGTTCAAATGGGGCTGCTGAATTTGCCTCCTGTGTGAGGCACGCCCAGCCCCTTTCACCTGCCAGCAAAAATTGGATCTGATGTAAGTGAGGGAGGGACTGGAACAAACTGAACAGGACAGTAAATAGTTTGATAAACTTTCACCAAACAACAAAAATCAACGTGCAAGTAAAGTCAAATCAACTTTTAGCTGTAGCAAATAAAGTTCCCTCCTTAATGCAGTACCCACTGCTTCTTCAGCTTCCTCAGCATTTGCATGGGGGTGTGAATACCTTTGGTTAGACTTGTGGGAAAAGTTGTGGAAAATGGAGCAGGAGAGAACCACACTCATAGGGCTCAATTCAAACATGGCGAGATGGCAACATTGTGAGCATTGAAGGGAATGAGCAATTTTTCAGAGTTCAACAATGGGCAGTATCCATTACAGCCCCATTTTATTCAGTTTTTCACCTCAAAATGGGAAGCAAATTGAGGAATAATCCTGCCCAATAAATCAAAGTTTGGACTTATGTGTGGTTGCTTCTAATATGGTTTCAACCGAAGAGGTCTTTTGGCAGAGTGGTACCACTGGACTAGAAGCCCTTAGTTCGAGTCCAATGGCAGGACTTGTGGACCATGGAAGGAACATTCATAACGCAGTTTAATGGGTTGATTGTCAGCTCAGGAATCCTTCCACTGCCACCCGTTCTATTCTCCAAAGGGTGTGAAGATAAGCTGAAAAAAAAAGCCAAGTGCTCAGGTCTGAAATACACTGTAGAGTAATTGGCAAAAACATAAAAGCCCATTGTCATAACTTCCACTTCAATGATGCTCTCTGTGATATCTTGCAATGTTATCACCAAGTGGCACACCATTTGACTCTCTGCAGAGGATCACGCCAGAAGCTCTTCAGACTTTTAAACTTCGCACATACATAAAATTCTCCTTCACTGTAAGTTTCTATCTTGTGGCCACAATTTGGGTGGCACGGTAGCACAGTGGTTAGCACTGTTGCTTCACAGCGCCAGGGACCCGGGTTTGATTCCTGGCTTGGTCACTGTCTGTGCGGAGTCTGCAATTTCTCCCCGTGTCTGCGTGGGTTTCCTCCGGGTGCTCCAATTTCCTCCCACAAGTTCCCAAAAATGTGCTTGTTAGGTGAATTGGACATTCTAATTCTCCCTCAGTGTACCCAAACAGGTGCCGTATTATGGCGACTAGGGGATTTTCACAGTAACTTAATTGCAGTGCTAAAGTAAGCCTACTTGTGACACTAATAAAGATTATTATTATGATTAATTTTCCACTTGTTCCTCATGTTTATGTTATAAAGTGGTTCCTTAAGTGCACTTAAGACTCTATGGACTGGATTTTCAAAGCGGTGTTGTGGATCCAACACGCAGATGAATTGCTGAGTCCCGCTCCAGCATCTCAGTGGTGTCACTATGCCGATGTAATATTTGAATGCTCATGGTCTAATTGATCAGGAGATGAGCTCAGCACCCAGTTAGAGGTGCACATGCCACCAGGAGGCAGGAGCTGCCTGCCTGCGCCCAGCAGCAAAGGCAGGTAGCAGCCATTTTGGCGGTCACCACTGTCTTGCCGAAGAGAAAGTCATCTCCTCGGAAGGTCAGGATGCAGCAGAAAGCGGCCACAGATGACAAGGTTGGGTGCTATTTGGCTCAGTAGATTGGAGTGAAAATCAATGGCAAAGACATTTACTTGGGCCCCATGTTGAACTGAGCAGCTGAACACAAATGTGCAAAGATTGTTTGTTCCTGCCAGGAAAAGAATTTAAAACGACAATCCCAAATGGACAAGCTCTTTAATAAGCTCCTTGACAAGCTTCAGGGTCCATTAACTGGCAGGAACTGTGCTCCCCCATCCCCAACCCCCACCCCAGACCCCTTGACAATTCAAAACTGCCTCATAGGTGTCAGGTTCCCGAGATGGCCACCGGTGCTTCAATTCCAAATCCCTCCCCCCACACCCCCGCACTAGGCCCCAACTCTGTAACCCCACCGCGCTTTGAATAATCCTGCCTTCTGACTCAATGACTATTTCCTAATTAGGATGAGACAACACAGCAAGAGGCCATTATGGCTGTGCCAACTCTTTGAAAGAGCTATCTAAAAACTTCCTGCCCTGCAGATTAGAACATAGAACATAGAACATAGAACAGTACAGCACAGAACAGGCCCTTTGGCCCTCGATGTTGTGCCGAGCAATGATCACCCTACTCAAACCCACGTATCCACCCTATACCCTTAACCTTACTTTTTTAGGACACTACAGGCAATTTAGCATGGCCAATCCACCTAACCCGCACATCTTTGGACTGTGGGAGGAAACCGGAGCACCCGGAGGAAACCCACGCACACACGGGGAGGACGTGCAGACTCTGCACAGACAGTGACCCAGCCGGGAACTGAACCTGGGACCCTGGAGCTGTGAAGCATTTATGCTAACCACCATGCTACCGTGCTGCCTTTATTTCCTGTCAAGTACTCGCTCCTCTCGTGCTGCAAACCACCTATTCCTGGTTAACCTGGACTGTGCGTTTCTCTTCTCAGAGGTTAGCTACCACCCAATGGACTACAGAACACAGTCAACTGTGCTCAGGATTAACCTGCTTCTCTCGGCCTCTTTATTGCATACATGCAGGGCAGCAACTGCCACTTGGAGTGTCAGGGTTGTGGGTGTGGCAGCGATGAGGGGGCGGCAAGGGGGTTGAGGAGGAGGTGTAGGTGGCGAACAGGAAGAGAGGAGCAATATTACTTGGTAAAAAAATGAATAGGGTACTCTAAATTTATTTTAAAAATTTAAAGCCACACTGTGGAAGAGAAGGCTGAGGTAGCTGCAGAGCCTCTGGTCCTTCTGCCAACTAGAATTTTTGGGTCCTGCCAAATGTACTATTTGGTTAATAAATTTGAATTGCAACTAAAAATACATTAGGATGGTCCCTTTATAAGTCGACACAGTCACCAATGTAAACAACAGTCATCTGCTTAGTTCATACAATTGGAGAAAAACTCCCTTGTCCAACACATTGTATTCCAAGGGAATATTTAAACCCTCAAAAAATTTCCACTCTTCCTGTGTTTTAATTCTGCTTGAAGTGCGCACAAGAATGATGACTGAGTCAACAATGCTGCTAAAATAGAAAGTGTCCATACTAATTGGCAGATTTGGCAAGTATTTAGGATGCTTTCCTTCTCAGTTTAACAGAGTGGACGTATAGCGAGGTAAAAATTTAGCAAAGGCATATTTTCTTTACGTTTTATCTGTTTCGACTTGATGGGGGAATTTATGGAGAGTTAAACATTCTCCGCAAATCTTTTACAGCTTAATAGCACTGCATGACATATAGAATTTAGATATTTAATCATAAACTATGGCATGATTTTAGAGAAAGCTCGAATTGTCTGTTTGTTCCTGCACATTATTCAACTAAAAGGAAATTGGTTTATGTACTTCTCTTCAAAGGAATGTCCCAGATCCGAATTGTTGTACTGATATGGTTTTTAATAATTTGCTCAGAAACAGCACTCTATTGTAACCTTCAATTTTTTCCCAATGCCCTTTCATTATAGATTCTTGTTTTTCCTGCCTTGGGATCTCCCTGCGCCCTGCACATTTAAACTGCCACTAGGCACAACTAAAACCTTGCTGTAAACTTTAAATGGCTAAATTAAACTTTCTTTAGCACATTCGAACAAAGAAACAAGTTGATCTTGAAGCAGCCAGCAGCAACTCCCCTGCAGACCAGGTTTATTATATATTGATCTGATCCGGTTTCTGCCTTAAGAGAATATAAACTGAGCGGAATTTTTTCAATCCCTACTGTGTGTAGAATATAGCACAACTGACAAAGCTGCTGTAGCTGTTCATAAGTCTCCATGTTTTGTGCAAAGAGTTGAATAGAACCACTTCAAACATCTTTTTTTTAAAATAAACACAAATGATCAAGATCATTAAAGGTGTGCTTAAAGAGGCAGGTGTCATTGAAAAAGGAAGCTCATTGGTGGAACTTGTCACAGTCTGCTGCAGGTTACATAAGAACGTAAGAAGGAGGAGCAGGAGTGGGCAATTCAGCCCCTCAAGCCCACTCCGCCAATCAATATGACCATGGCTGATCTCCTCTTGGCCCCAACTCCAGTTTCCTGCCCATTCTCCATAACCCTTCAACCCATTTCTAATTAAAAGCTTGGGTGCGATTCAACAGAAACATTTCTAAGGGCGAGATTCAAATAAATGGGAACAAAGTTCCATAGCGAGCACGTTTAGCCGCGTATTTCCTGGCACTCGCAGTGCCGAGAAACACATGGCTATACGACGCCACTCGCATTAAATAAGGGGCCTCAGTGGGGAACTAACAGCTAAGGCTGCGCATAGCCTCATTTTCTACGCCAAAGAACTCCGCTTGCTGGAACTCCTCAGTGAAGGCCCCGATGCGACCCCGCCAAACCCCAGCGCACTATGGGAGGGTCCCCGAACCTCCCCCCAACACCTGTGCAGAACACCCCCAGCCTGATCACAACACGCAAAAAATGCCAGTTTGGCACCTTGGCAGTACCAACCTGGCACTCTGGCAGTGTCCCTACCAGTTGGAAGTTCCACCTGTGCACCTTGGCAGTGCCAGGATGGCACCCAGGTGGCACTTCCAGGGTGCGAGGATGGCAGTACCTGGGTGCCCAGGTGACATCAGCAGTGGCAGGGTACCACCCTGCTCAAAGAGCAAGCACCTGTGGGCCTCCGATCCCCTGGGAGACCCGCACAAGTGCCCTTCCATCTGGTCTCTGTTTGTGGGGACCAGTGATGAACAGCGCTCGCCCGAGGTTTCCGAGTCAAAGGGGTTAGATCCCAATGCCCCGGATACCTCGGGAAACTGCATATTAGAGTAAGACTAGATTTCTCGCTCTAATATGCAGATTTGCTAAAAGGTGATCCTGCCCACAATGAGCGAGATTTATATCGCAATGTCGGTGTTGCGAGCTTGGTAGATCCCGGCTTTTATCGACCATGATGCCACGACCGTGGCAAGAAACACCCCGCACACCCTAAGTGTCATTTTGGGCGTGTTTGGCAGGGTGATCCTTGCCGGCTTTTTGGTGAGATCCACACCGCTATTCAACCGCACTTAGTAATTTATTTGGAACTTGACAAGTTTCTTCCCGGTCAAGCCTACACTTCGAAATTTTTTTAGCACTGGTGAGCTGAACTCACTGGCCAGATCAGCTCCTTAGAGACCGGGCAGCCATTTTGAAAGGGCGCCCCGATGTCTAAGTGAGCTATTAATAGGTTTGAGGGAATAGGTAGGTAGGTGCAGTGCCCCTGCAATGCTGCGTAACCAACCTTATGATCCTGTTGACTATCCTCACCTAAAAGCAAAGGCTGTAAACAAATCACCATTAAAATCCCCCAATAAAATGGCTGTACCACAGCAATTGGCACCGTCACATGGTAGTAAATTACAGCAAAGAAGCAAAATGAAAAGCTGAAAATCGATTGAGGAATATGGCCGGGATTCTCTGACCCGGTGCCGGGTCGGAGAATCCCCGGGGGGACGAGAGAATCACCGCCCGACGCCGGCTTCCCCATTCTCCAGCACCGATTCTCGGGCACCCCCCGGGATTCCCGCTGCGCCGGTCGGGGGCCGTTGACAGTGCCCCCCTCCCCCCCGGCGATTCTCCGGGCCCTGATGGGCCAAGTGGCCGATGGATTTGGCCAAGTCCCGCCGGTGTGGGTTACTCAGGTCCCACAGGGCGAGGCCTGGAAGGTGAGTCTGCAGGGGCCGTCCTGGAGGGGGGAGGCGGGGTATCCGAACAGGGGGGCCCCATGGTGGCCTGGCCCGCGACCGGGGCCTACTGATCGGCAGGCGGGCTGGTTCCGTGGGGGCCTATTTTACTCCACGCCAGGCCTCTGTAAGGCTCCACCATATTGCCCGAGGACTGGCGTGGAGAAGGGAACCCATGGGCATGCGCAGAAATACACTGGCCATAGCGCGCATGCGCGGAATCGCGCCGGCCGTTCCGCGCATGCCCGAACTCATGCGGGCCGTTCCACGCCGGCTGGAGCTGCGGGGACGACTCGGGCGCCAACCTAGGACCGGGAGACTGAGACTGTCCAAGGTGGAAAAATCTTCCATCTCTTGGCACTGATATCCCTCATCTTGATGAGAACCAACCTATGATTTTGTTGTTAAACCTTTACAGCTCCCATTTAGGTGGGTCCATGTGGGTAGAAGGACGGACAAATCTCTGACCTGTGATGTATATTTGTGAAGAAGATTGGGTTTTATTTGGTGCACAGCAGAGCTGAAGTGGGCAATTGATTGTGCTTTACAAAGAAAACGGGGCAACGCTTCCCTTGTAAGACACATTAGTTTCTGCGTGAGACTGAAATTGAGCTTTCCGCAGTATCTCTTTTTCGTCACAAACAATGATCCTGCAGATTCATTAAGTATATGCGTTAGTACATTTTCCAATTGGCTGGTCACAATTTCCATGGCAACGATCAATAACAGCAGGGCCATGCTGAACTCCATAGTAATGTTGAAATTGTCAATGGCATCAATGAACAGTAGCAGAAGCAGAGGACGGGAAAATAACCCAAGAGGGAACAGTTGAGATTTAACCAATGCTTCGTACGTGAAATTTCACTTGCATTTCCTTACTAACCTTTTCCTAAAGCATGCGTTGCTTCACAAGTTTAGCCCCACGATTTTACATGCGCTGCGAGAGCAAAGATCGATTTCAGTGCAAACTTTACATGGTGAATATTTCTTTTTGTTCCCCTATCCTATTTATTGCCACATCATAAAACGTCTGCATTCAGAATGGTGAGTTGATTTTGAGGCGGTAGCTCAAGCCTGCCTCGGTTTCACTCGCACACTCAGCTCTGAAGAGCAGAGCCTTCGACGACCTCAGGATATGAACTTTTGATTCTTTGTTGATATTGATTAACTCATGGGCTTGACACCATTGCCTCGTTGGAGAAAAGTTAAGAAAACGTTCTGTACTATGAGGTCCACAGGGGTGGACTCACCATTCTGAATGCAGACGTTTTATGATGTGGCAATAAATAGGTTAGGGGAACAAAAAGCAATGCCGCCACTGGCTAATGTCCTGCGGTCCTTATTTCTCAGGTCCCATGAAAAGCTGGAGACCCCTTCTTTCAGCCTCTGTCCAGACCGAATCCTGAGATATCGCCCAGAAACATCCAGGGCTGTTTGCGCAGCTTTGATCAATCATGGAAGGCTTTGTTGAAAAATGGTATAAGATTTTTATGCTGAACTGCAGCTTCAGCTGGAAAGGAAGGGATTCAATCCACACAAACTGGATATGGGTTAACAATGTTCAGTAGTGCCAGAAATGTTTGAACTCTTTTATCAGATGTCATTAACTTGAAAAGCTAAGGAATGCCAACTGACACCTAGCATCCCCTTGTTTCTATGTGACACCACATAGAATGTAACACATTAAGAAATAAAATGCAACTCTTTAAATAGTATTCTGGTGGGCACACAGAGGTAAAAATTGCCTGTAAGTATTTTGATGAACAATGTAGAGCGGCACGGTGGCGCAGTGTTTAGCAAATCAACAAATCACCTTCAGGGGAATGTGAAGAGAAAGACATTTCCTATCATCCATCGAAACTCGCAACTGTCTCAGGGAGGGGCGTTAAAAATGCAAAGTGAGACGGCACGGTGGCGCAGTGGTTAGCACTGCTGCCTCACGGCGCTGAGGATCCGGGTTTGATCCGAACCCCGTGGCACTGTCCATGTGGAGTTTGCACATTCTCCCTGTGTCTGCGTGGATCGCACCCCCACAACCCAAAGATGTGCAGCGTAGGTGCATTGGCCACACTAAATTGCCCCTTAATAGGAAAAAAATAATTGGGTACTCTAAATTTATTTTTTTTAAAAGAAACATGTAATCTAACATTTGCATACTAGAACAGCTGACTGGATTCTCTGTCACGTTTCTCGTTGGCACCGGCGGGATTCTATATCCCGACTCTTGTCAATGGGATTTCCCATTTAAGCTACCTCATGATGCCAGGAAACGGGGGTGAAAGGTGAATAACAACAGCCGGAGAATTCCAGCCATCATATTCCAATATCTTTTACATCCTAAGGATTCAAAATACATGTTTTCACATGTAATGCTCGGGTTATAAGCTGAAGAAACCTTTGCACAATGTTACTGGCCTACATAGATATTAGTAGAACATCTTTTTTCACAAGCAGCTATAGATTTTCATTGCCCTTGGTCTGTAATGAGAATAATACCCTGCAGAACGAGATCCCCTTTGGGGTATGTAAACTATAAATAACTGTGCCAATAAATTTAAAATGGAAAATCAGAGCCATGCAACTGATAAGAAATATTCTGGAGATCCTTCTCAAAATGTATTCTAAGTTATCTTTGATATTTAAGTTGGAAATAGGGAATGTTAAAGTGGCATAACATTTGTGTATTGTCAGTGCTGACATCAGGACACCCCCCCCCCCCCCCCCCCCCCCACCCAAAGTGCTTTACAGGCACTTAATTCCTATTAAAATATGGTCACGGCTGTAAGGTAGAAAACCATTTTCAATTCACAATTACAGAACATCCAAAAAAAAACAAGGAAATAGAAAGTTATCCCAACACTGAGGAAATTGGACCTTAAATGCAGCATTGTGCGATTAAAATTTAACTTACAGTTCCCATGCTCACTGAAATCGTCCAGGGGAAAATGTCCAGTTCTACTTTCAAAATAGAATTGCCAATTTCCTTGCTTTTACTTTGCTTTGATCTTTAGTTTATCTTGCTCCAATCTCTGAGATCTCTTCACGTGCATGCCATGCCATGTGTGCCAGCCAAGTGGAGTAGGTGACCTGCTTCAAAGTTTCTGCCTACAGGGTCCAGCAACTCGGGGCATTCTGGAAGATTTTCCCACCCTGCTGTTTCTCAGTCGATATGAGAAATGAAAGGTGGGATTTAATGGGCTCGTTAATGCGCAATTATGCGAATAATGAAATAATGCGCAAATCCCGTGACGACCGTTACATCTTGCGGGAGGGCAAGAACGGGATTTGCGCCGCCAGGATTTTGGAACACCACCTTCCTGGGTCCTTTGTAATGATGCGATCAGGTTCATGCCCAGGAAGGGCGTAAACCCGATTTGCATTAATTTGAATCCATTACAATATACACAGCGTGGTTAACGTTGCATCTTCAGCCATCATCGAATCTTCCCACCCACCAGGCATGACATCGGGACAGCGCAAACTGCTACTGCTTTTTAAAAAGGGGAAGCAGGCGATGACCTCCAAGAGGGAGGAAGGAGGTGAGCACCACCATCTCCATCGAGCACCAGGGAGTCCAAGAGAATTGACATGCTGACCTGCTGCTGGGGGTGTCGGTCTCAGGGGTGACCGAGGGGGGGGGGGGTTTCCAGGATGGGGGTCATGGTTGATGTGTGTGGTCATGGGGTCTGCTGTCTGTTGTTTCAAAGTTCCTTTAGGGCTGCGTTAGTCTGCCGTCTGTGGCATTGTGGTATGGAGTGTCTGCAGGCGGCACAATGGCACAGTGGTTGGCACTGCTGCCTCAAAGCGCCTCGGGACCCAGGTTCAATTCCGACCTTGAGTGTCTGTGTAGCGTTTGCATGTTCTCCCCGTGTCTGCGTGGGTTTCCTCCTGATGCTCCACTTTCTTTCCACAGTCCAAAGTTCTGCAGGTTAGGTGGATTGGCCATGCTAACAGTGCCGATTTGTGTCCAAAGATGCGCAGGTTTAGTGGGGTTGTGGGGATAGGACGGGGGAGTTGGTTGGTGCAGACTTGATGGGCTGAATGTCCTCCTTTTTCGCTTTTGGGGTACTATGTTGTGAGGCGTCGTAACAGTCAGGCAGCTGGGCCTAATTGACTGGGTACATGGTGCCGAGATTGGGGGTGTGGGCCAGGTGGGGTGGGGGGTGTTGGTGGGGGTGTATGTGTGTGAGTAAGACGGGTGACTATTAGCTTTGCCTATCCCTGAAGCATAAGGTAATTGTGCCCGCTAACATTCCTGAGACTCATGCTAGTCAAACTAATTGGCCATCAAGAGTTAACCCTTAGCAATGTCAGCTACCCACAGTCTCAATGTCAGGGAATGGGATGAATACTCAGGGTTCAGGGCTAAGTGCTTCGTTGCACGGGATCGAGAGGCACTGGGCTTGCTTACGTGCCGAACCCCAGTGCCTAACAGTCAGAATCCAAAGCCCACAAGCCAGCCATCACCATCCAGTCGACCCTGCCCATTAAGAATGTGTGAGCATGTAACCCTCTTATCAGAACCCCATGTGATATAGAGAATAAGGAAGGGGAGAAACAAATAAGGCCAAAGGCATCTCTGACTGGGCGAGGGCATATCCCGGGGCCAGTCCTTCAATAGAGATGGGAGGGCACTTGAGCTCTGAGTGAGCGGTAGCTGCCAGCTATGGGCTGGGACTGGATGGTTCTCTGTCCGGGAGTCCACTGGGTCAGGGAAGGTACTGATGTTGTCCGGTTGTGACACCAGCCTGACTCTAGCTCTGTCTCTCATCCCTCACAGGTAACCAATGCTGGGTCACTGCCTGTGCGGAGTCTGCACATTCTCCCCGTGTCTGCACGGAGTTCTTCCGGGTGCTCCGGTTTCCTCCCACAGTCCAAAGATGTGCAGGTTAGGTGGATTGACCATGCAGAATTGCCCTTAGTGTCCAAAAAGGTGAGGAGGGGTTATTGGATTAAGGGGATAGGGTGGACGTGAGGGCTTAAGTGGGTCGGTGCAGACTCGATGGGCTGAATGGCCTCCTTCTGCACTGTATGTTCTATGTTCTATGATATCGGTATAGAGCCAGTGGACTTGGCTATTCTACATATTACAGCCCTGGGGGAGCACAGATTCCAGCAGCAACATGTGGCAGCACCCAGGGAAGACCCAGTGGGAGTAGAGCAGGGGCCCACAGGGCAGGCTCAGGGGCCAGAAGCAGCAGCAGGTGTGCAGGGGACACAAAGGAACAGAAGAAGACTGAGGGTGTTTGGGACTCAAATGTCCTTTTTGGAGCTGTCGGACAATATGTGTCGTAGATGACTCTGCCTCATCAGGGAGACTGTACAGTACCTGTGCCACGTCCGAGTGGACAGAGCGCCATGTGGCAGTGGAGGGCACCTGTCCCCTGTGGCCATAAATGTCATGGTAGCCCTCACTTTTTCGCAACGGGGTTGTTCCAGGGCTCCATCTGTGTGGCATCTCATCCATAAGTGCATCCGCCTTTGCAAGGGATCTGGACTTTATTCATTTTGACTTGCAGGCAGAGAACGACTACACCCATGTTGCTCTAGGCACCCTGTGGCATCAGGGAATCCCATTCATAAACAGGAAAGGGTTCCATTCCCTACATGTGCAGCTGGTGTGCGCACATTTTACGGGAAACGAGGATAGTTACATCAACGGGTAATCGCAGATCCCTGGCATTTTCGGGGTCACCCCAGGTTGCAGGACTGGCTTGTCGGGGATAAGGGATAGCCCCTGAGGTCTTGGCTGATGATGCCAGTGCGGGGGCCAGAGACGCCTGGTACGACGAGGTTCACAGTGCTACCCGATCTGTGATACAGCAGTGCATCAATCTCCTGATGGTGCATTTCCGTTGTCATGACAGGTTGGATGGAGCCCTTCAGTACAGCTGCCAGAGGGTCTCCTGCATCGTGGTGGTGTGCTGTGTCCTACAAAGCCTGGCTCTGCAGCGAGGCAACAACTTTAATGAGGAAGCTGTGGAGGAGCGGTACCTGTCCTCATGTGAGGAAGACATTCAAGTGAGAGTTGAAGAAATTGCTGCTGAGGATCTGAAGGTTGAAAGCCAGGTGTGGGCGAGGTGCATATGGGCAGGAGGATTAGGGATGACCTTATCGTCTCCAATTCCACGGAGTGTGACCATCATGTTATCCAACGATGCAACATCGCCCCCCAGGACCTTGTGATCCCTCTGCGATATATGCAGAGATCTTACTCAGAGTGCTGGGGCTGGGGAACATGTTAGTGCCTGCTGCTCGGTCAATGCAGGAGGGTGATGATTACTCGCAGAGAGGAATGGTTTGTGATGCTCCTCAGCTACTGCTTGTGTCTGACTCCTGCCTGTCTGCTGCCAGCACGCTGACCCCCAGCTCATGTCTGAGTGAGGTTCATCCCTGCAACACTTTGTTCCTTAGCTTCAGAGGGAAATTGGGGGCAAGCATCACTGAATCATGCCTGAGTCCGATCACTGCGAATGAAACATTCACATTGAGGGGCCGAATCGTCTGCCTAACAGCGAAGACCAGTGAGAACTGTGCCAGATGGGGAGAAGCGCAATGCCACTGGGATGAGAGTTAAAGAATGTGAGGCGTTAAGATGGTGATGAACAATAATATTTAATTCAATGATGTGCAGATGTAACGAGTGATAATGACCCCCCAACTACCTGTACCCATCTTCACCCCTGCCCACACTGTGCCCCTACAATTCCTAACATGTGCAAACTCTCCCACTATGGTTGGGTGAGTTCCCAGGATGCACATCAGAGGTGGCCTGCTGCCTTTCACATCCTGTTGCCTGCGATGCCCTTGGTGAATGTCCTCTAGAGGGCTGGGACATAGAAGGCCCTGGCCTACACTTGGGTGGCACTGGTATTGACGCATCACCCTGTTCTGCCCGCTGTGCCTGAATATGCCGGTCACAGGAAGAGGGGATTCAGACTGGCTGGTCATTACAGGGTCTTCTGGGTGGAAGCCCCGGGATGTACTCAAGCTGATCTTCCTCCCTCCGGGTGCTTGTGGGACCATGCGTTGCGTTACACCATGAGAAGGAAGGACAGTTGCAGCGAACTCTGGAAGCCTCAACGTCATCTGACTTTAGTGCATGGCTTTAGTAAATGACCTGGTCATGGGTTTGCACTACACAGAGCTCACTTGAGACTAGTCATGTGGCTTCTGGTGCAGTTGCTCCTCACTTTTCTCCTGCAGGCCCACCTCACTCTCAGCGCAGGCCCAATCCTGTTCCTCCCCTGTGAGCTCCATGTCTCTATCCTTGTACGGAGTCAGCTTCCTCAGCTCGGGCATCCCACTGCCCATTTTCTCTCACCCACGGCGGTTGTTGGCGAGCATCTCCTGCAGAAACACAAATGGGGATGATGTGAGTTAGACACTTGGCAGGTCAAAGGTCAATGATACCTGGCATGTGTGGGCACGGCGCGTACGCAAGGGTGGGTTTTGGCGAGAAGTGCCTGAGGGGATTTAAGGATGCCGGTTGGAGGTCGAATGCTGGGGCCCTGTGAGGTGGCGGCATAAGGGTGACATTCCAAGGGGTGACACAAGAGTGGAGAGGAGACAGGGAGCACTTACCCTGGCTGATTGGAGCATCCTTTTTCTGCATTGTACACCTGTCCTCTTGATCAGGCTGCTGGCACTGACCATTGCTGGCACCGTCTCCCAGGTGGGATTTGTCACATTGTTGGAGGGCGTCCTGTCAGCCCATGGGTATATTGTAGCCCGCCTCTCTTCCAAGGAGTCTGACAAATGGCTTCGCAAATCTAGGAGCTGGCATCCTCACTGCCATCCTCCTGGCTTGAATGAGAGCAAGTGCTGTTGCGCTGTTTAAAAACAGCGCCCCCTTCATTGATGATCCCCCCCGGGGCAGGCGAATCAGACGCCTTGTGTCTCAGGCGCGGAATTTTTCATGTAGGGGAAACAATTCTTCTAAGGGCCTGAAAATTGTTGCCCGGTCTGCTCTGCCGGGGCTAAGGGGAATCGCACCGATTTTCTCGCCCAAAACGGCATTCAGCAAATCCCGGCCTTAATGTATGTTGATTTACAGGGTGAGCTGCCATTTTATTAATCCATAATACAGCTATTTTCTTCCATGAACATTAATTTGGAAAATTGGTCACCAGAAGAATATAATTCACCTGCCACATTTTCCATTCTAAAGTCTGTTGCTCTGTGGATTCATTGCAATGCTACGATCACCAAAATGAAATTAAAGGAGCCAAACTGAGCAAGGGGGAAAAAAAGCTGTGATATTTCACAGCTTAGCTTGTGTGGCACATAATTCAGCAATAATCATTTTAGTCAAGCTGGTTATTAAGGTAAGTGCTTAAAGGACAGCACTGTAATTAGAATTGTGGGTAAGATAAAAGGTCAATAACTATTTCAGTTCCTGGATTTTGTTTATGTTAGGTTATTTGCAACAAAACTGAGATTTCGAGGAAAAGGATCGCACATTTGTAGACTTCAGGACTAGGCTCTGTATTATTTTGATTATATGAGAAAATAAGATGAACTAAAGCATTTTAATTCCATTTTTATGTCAACTTTATTTTTACAATTTCTTATCGAGAAATGAAATGTGATGGCAACAGAATAATTTACCAGAATACAAGTTAAATGGGTTTGTTGGCCATTGTTCTCAAAACTGTTAAAACCTGAGTACATAAACAACTAAGGCAGTATTTATATGCATAAAAAAGACGGAACTTTCAATCAACAGAGCCTAAAAATGCACAGATTGTGCCTGATGCAGTTAAGACAATGCTCTTGTTTGAACTGGTGGCAAAGACATGTATTGTACAGATGAGCAGCTTCTCTACTATTCTATATAGAGACTTAACATTTTGATATACACTTGATATCTTTCTCTGCTGTGGGCTTTCATTTGACTAGTTCCTGGTTTTCAAAATCCCATCGTACTGCAGTTGAATGAATGAGCCTCAATAGGAAAGATGCACACTGCAATTTTCAACAGGAATTCAGATTTATTCAATTATTCAATACCTTGGTGGTAATTAAGCAGCATTAAAGTGTCTGAGGACATGTGAACTAGGAGTTTAACCTTAATGGCACTAATTTAGTACTCTTCAGCTCAAGCCAAAACAAATCACAAATGTATTAAATACCGCTTACCTCCTAATATCTGGGTCACTTGTTTAAATTTCTTTGCCGCAGCAGTTAATAAACAATGCAAATTCAGTTTTCGAACTCCAACAGAGATGGAGAAAGCTTTATTATTATGTTCCTTTTTATACTGTTCAGACAACATTCTAATTTAATTTAATGCATTTAAGACACTGTATGCTAGCTTATTAAACACATTGCAAGCACTCCACCGAAGCATGATGTTAAGTGTAGGTTAAGCTTTAGTACAGATCCAAGGGATCCTTACATGAAACAAACACCCCAGAAACACAGGACATTGCATTTCCAATTCCAATTATCTTTCAGATAATATTGGGGGAAGATAGAGCAGCAAAGGTTAATCAAGACATATGTTTAAATATTATGTAATTAAATTCTGTATGAACTCTAGTGACATTGATTCAACAAAGAGGTGCAATACTTACAGTATTCTTATTACATTTCATATTATCTCATCCTTGTACAGAAAAGAAAAAATATTTTAAGTCTTCTAATTTGTATATAGATTATTTCCTAGAATATTTGCCCAAACTGTACAATTAACCATTTGTATAGTGCAATTGATTTCAAAAATCCAAATTTTAGATAACAAAAATTGAAAAAGAACTTTGAAACATGAGGCGACCATTAAACTCTTCATACCTGTTCAACTATTCAATTAGATGATGGCCAACATGTATTTGAACTCCTTTTACCCAACTTCGTTCCATAGCCCTCGACACTTTTACTTATCGATCTTGGCCGTGAAAGTTTAAATTGACCTAGCTTCCACAGCTTATTGGAGAGAAGGTTCTCGAATCTCACTATCTTTCCGTGAGAATATACTACCCAGATTTTACTTCGAAATGCTTTGTTCTAATTTTAAAATGATGTGTACACAGCACATCCATTCGCATCCAAAAAGAGAAAGGGCAAGTTAAAGTCCCCAGGTATTTGGGATGGGATGTCACTATACCCATATCCCCTTTATCTAAGGAATTGTGAATGTACAATCCCCATCTGAAATATTTGGCTCTAACCTGATACATTATGAAACAACACCAAAACAATATGTGCCAGACAAGGCAGACATTACAATCACATTTTTCAAAGGATGTAATAGCTGTGCAGAAAAGAAATTGACAGCATGGGAAATGGATGACTGCATTATGTGTACATGCAATGAGTCTGTGCGGAGTACCAAACATGTTTTGTTTAATGTAATTATTGCACTATCCACTTTAGTTTGAAAAATGTACCGATGATAGCTTTTGATTGACAGCTAAGTTTAGAACTCTGGGCAGAAATGTTCTTCTGGCAACTTTTTTTTTAATCAAGGAAACATCCAGGAAAAAAAGAGGCCATTTGACCCATTGTCCCCAGGCCAGCTCTCGGAAAGAGCTTTCTGATTACCCCTCCTCCTCTTTGCTCTTTCCCCATAGCCTTGCATTTTTCTTCCTTTTCAAGATATATCCATCATTCTTTTGAAAGTTATTGAATTTGTTCCCACAACCCTTTCAGGAAATGCCTTCCAGGTCATAACAACCGCCATGTTATAACGATTCTCCTCATATCCCCCTCTCCTTAAATGAACATTAAACTGAGGCCCTGTCTTCTTTCCAAAGTGGACATATAAGATCCAATAGGTTATTTTAAAGACGGTCAGGGAGAGTCATCCCTGTTGTCTTGGTCAATATTTAATCAACATCACAAAAGCAGATTATCTAGTCATAGAACATACAGTGCAGAAGGAGGCCATTCGGCCCATCGGGTCTGTACCAACCCACTTAAGCCCTCACTTCCACCCTATCCCCGTAACCCAATAACCCCTCCTGACCTTTTTTAGTCACTAAGGGCAATTTATCATGGCCAGTCCACCTAACCTGCATGTCTTTGGACTGTGGGTGGAAACCGGAGCACCTGGAGGAAACCCACGCAGACACGGGGCGAACGTGCAGACTCCGCACAGACAGTGACCCAGCAGGGAATCCCGGACAGACAGTGACCCAGCAGGGAATCAAACCTGGGACCCTGGCGCTGTGAAGACACAGTGCTAATCACTTGTGCTACCATGCTGCCCCACGGTCATGATCACATTGCTGTGTGTGGGTGCTTGCTGTGCACAAATTGACTTCTAATTTCCTGCATTACAACAGTGACCACACTTCAACCTGCATTGGCGATAAACTGTTTTAAGGTATCTGTTGGTTGGCAAAGGTGCTCAATAGATGCAAGTATTTTCCACACATTTTATAGGATTAAATTGCTGTGTATTATGAAGGAAGTACCAACAATCTTTACAGTATCAAATCCTAGGACTAGTTATAACACATAATCAATATTTTGCTGCCATATGTAAAACAGACAACTCCATTTAGCATCTGGATAATTTTGCTTAAGATTAAGAAAGGCTTTTTTGCCCTGTATATGATTTTTGTTCCATTAATTTCAATGGAAATGTCTTCCTAATCAGAAGGATTTATAAACAATTCATATTTTCCACTTCCAATTAATCAAATTTGAAGGTAGGAGAGTACAAAGCACCATACTGACTCAACTTTTACTTATTAATTTTGCCCACCACCCCCTCCAAGCATTCACCTTCTTGTTGTTAAAATGAAGTTGAACTATATTATACCAGCAAGACAGGGAAAAACAACTATCATAATACATGTGTGGCTAAATCCTTCTAATTCCCCCAATCCTTGTGTGGTGGCTCATTCATACTTAACAATATCAGAGATTGCCCAGCAGTGGGCACAGAATTTGGAGCTAGAATATATGCATAAAGTGTGATAACTGTCTTCGAAAGAGCTGGAGTGACAACTGGGACTGTTCCAATATTTGAACCTTTCAAGATGAATCATC
This sequence comes from Scyliorhinus canicula, assembly GCF_902713615.1. NCBI lineage: Eukaryota > Metazoa > Chordata > Chondrichthyes > Carcharhiniformes > Scyliorhinidae > Scyliorhinus > Scyliorhinus canicula. The sequence goes on from NC_052163.1 coordinate 107,813,428, forward strand.
TGAGCTCTTTACATTCCCCAACGTTCTCCCATCCCTGTTAATGCTGGATCCTTGCAGATGTAACATCCTTGGGCATCAGATACTCTCCATTTACCAAGATTGTCATTGCTTACTCATAGTCCTGACGAGCGTTACAGGGCAATTAAATTATGGAGCATCACAATCACGAAATGAAGTGCTAACATAAGACCATAAGACATAGGAGCAGAATTAGGCCACTCGGCCCATCGAGTCTGCTCTGCCATTCAATTGTGGCTGATATTTTTCTCATCCCCATTCTCCTGCCTTCTCCCCATAACCCCTGATCCCCTTATTCATCAAGAACCTATCTATCATTGTCTTAAAGACACTCAGTGATTTGTCCTCCACAGCCTTCTGCGGCAAAGAATTCCACTGATTCACCGCCCTCTGGCTGAAGAAATTCCTCCTCATCTCTGTTTTAAAGGATCGTCCCTTTAGTCTGAGATTGTGTCCTCCGATTCTAGTTTTGCTGACAACTGGAAACATCCTCTCCACATCCACTCTATCCAGGCCTCGCAATATCCTGATACTCATCTCAGATACTCTTCTGGGTATGGCAGAAATGGTTACGCCCACAAGTGGATTGAGTGTCCTTCCATGGCAGTGCATATGTAATGTCCAGTATTGAATTAAATCACAGCATAATGTGAGAGGTAACAACATGAACAGTAACTTTATGATCCAAACTGGATACTGTGTTTTTTGCACGCCTGCAATCCAATCAGATGGATGGAGAGCCATTTGGTGAATAGAGGCCAGCTATGTATCATGAAGCTGATTTTCTTCTACGTACAGCAAGTGAACTTATAGAGTAGCAATAAAAGCAAACTCTAACTTAATTCAAACTCATTGCTCCCCATTTGAAAAATAGCAGAAAAGAATAATTTCCATTATTGTTTGCTGACTTAATTGTTTTTGGTTTTATTTTCTTTCAAGTCAATGTTCAGTTCCAAAACTTGACCTCCTACATATTTGCTCCGTCCAGCTACAAGTCAGGAAACGTGTCTTGGTTCAAAACATTGCTTCCTCCGCCATGAGTTTCCCCTTTTACACTGCTAACGTATTCCTGCAAAGTAGAGGGTCGATGCTTCTCACATATTCCCATATAGGCACATCAGCAGGAAAACTGATTATCCTTCACCCAAGAAGGATTTTCAGCAGACACTTGGTGGTATGAAAATAATCTATCTTATCACAATGGTGTGAATATTAATTATTTGACTGAAACCACCAAATAGCACAGTGGTTAGCACTGTTGCTTCACAACGTCAGAGTCCCAGGTTCAAATCCTGCTTGAGTCACTGTCTGTGCCGAGTCTCTGCATTCTCCCCGTGTCTGCCTGGGTTTCCTCTGGGTGCTCCGGTTTCTTCCCACAAGTCCCGAAAGACATTCTTGTTTGGTGAATTGGATATTCTGAATTCTCTCTGTGTACCTGAACAGGCGCCGGAGTGTGGCGACTAGGGGATTTTTGCAGTAACTTCATTGCAGTGTTAATGTAAGCCTAGTTGTGACACTAAGAAATATTATTATTATTATAACTGTTTATGTTCCTGTTGTCCTAACGAATGCATTCCATCACCGCACCCCCCCACCACCACCACCACCACCACCACCACCACCACCACCACCCCCATATGATTCCCCTTGTATAAATCTGAAATGGACACTAAATTGAGGCACTTTCTAAACTGGCTCACTTGCACTTAATGCACATTCTTCAATGTTTGAAACCCATAGACTTTCTTTTTCCACCTATACAAATTGGTTTTGTTTTAAAACATAAGCCCTAATCATAATTTACTCAAATGCTTCCTATGAAGACCAAAATATTTAAAAATCTATATATAATGCAGCAGCCCATAACTGTACATCCTCAAATGCTCTTCCAACATTGGCTGTGAATGGTAACTGGTGTGGCGATTATGGCCAATTTCGCCAACCTACCCCGGTCAAGTTGAAATCAATTGTTTTGCCATAACAACTGCTTCAGCTGAGATCAACTAACTCAGCACAGATAAAGGATTAAAGCTAGGGTGGTTCTGACCAGTAACCTTCAGTTGCTCACTGAATAAGCTCACAGAACAACCAGTCATGGTTGGATCTTCTGAGAATTTAATTTTATAATTTTCATAGTTAATATTAGACTTTGTGGTTATATGGGAACAGGAAAAGAGCAATACAGCAATATGCATGATGTCATATGGCTGTAGAATGATTGTCATATCAGCCTTTGTTTTGTACTTGTCAGCAATGCTTTGGTGGTAGCCAGGGAGTCAGAAGGCCGTGAAAACAACAGCACTCCAGTGATGTAGATACATAATGCTGAGGGAGTCATCGATTGACAGAGTTGCTGGCCTTCATAGCAAGAGGATTTGAGTATAGGGATAGAGATGTTTTACTGCAATTGTATGGGGCATTGTGAGGCCATATTTCGAGTATTGTGTGCAGTTTTGGTGTCCTTTTCTGAGGAAGGATGTTCTTGTTATGGAGGGACTGCAGCGAAGGTTTACCAGGCTGATATCTGGGATGGTGGGACTGTCATATGAGGAGAGACTAAGTCGGTTAGTATTATATTCATTGGAGTTTAGAAGAGTGAGAGAGGATCTCACACAAACTTACAAAATTCCATCAGGATTAGACAAGGTATATTCAGAAAGAATGTTCCCGATGCTGGGGGAGACCAGAACTAGGGGTCATAGATTAAGGATAAGAGATAAACCTTTTAGGACAGAGGTGAGGAGAATTTTCTTCTCTCAGAGAATGGTGAATCTGTGAAATTCACTACCACAGGAAATGGTTGAGGCCAAAACATGGTGTAATTTCAAGAAGGAATTAGATAGCTCTTGGGGCTAAAGGGTTCAAGGGATATGGGGGGAAGGCGGGGACAGGGATTGAACTTGATGATCAGCAATGATCATCATGAATGGTGGAGCAGGCTCGAAAGGGTGAATGGCCTCCTCCTGCTTCTATTTTCAATGTTTCCATGTTTCAAATGAGGATTTTAAAATGAAGCCACATCCATCATCTCAGTTGAATACAAGAGAACCCATCAGCCCATTTGTTCAAGTCAATAATAACAAATAATCTGGGCAATGGTGTCTTGTTGCTGTTTGTGGGAACGCAATGTGCCTACTGCTAGTTACTGCATCCCAAGAAAGACTTGCTAAATCCCTCTAGCACCTTTCAATACTCCAGGGTTACCCATATGGCTCTAAAGTCAATAAAGTACTTTTGAAGTGAAACTCAGTCAGCAGCCAATGTGCAAACCAAGCTCCGAAATGCAGCAAGGTGCTAATGAACACAAATCTGCTTTAATTTTGTTTACTGCGGGGCGATCATTGGTTAGGACATTGAAGATGATTTCCCTGGGCTTAATCCTTTATCTGTGCTGAACTAGTTCATTTTGCCTGGGCCAGTGGTTACTGCGAAATTGGCCATACCTTCCATCCCAGTTACCATTCACAGGCAATGTTGGAAGAGCATTTTGGATTGTGCATTGTATATTGATTCTTGATTTTTCTTTTCTTCACAGGAAGCAATTTTTGACTGAATTGTGGTTAGGGTTTAGACTTTGAAATGGTGGGGGATCTTTCCTGCCTGTTTCAGAGAGCAGATGGGCATGTGATTAATGCCCTGCATTGTAAAGTTATTTGGGGGACAGCTTGTGGTCCTAAAAGGAGCTATATAAATGCAATTTTTTTTACCTTTTGTCCACATCAGGTAACATGCAATACTACAGTATTAGGTGACACTGGCACAGAGCTTTCTAGTCCGGGACCATTTTCTAAATCAGGTTGCTCACCAGGCTGGATGTACGTTTCGTGTTGTGTCCTTCGATAGCCCTATTACTGGGGGGAGGCCCGGCTCTTAAATTGACAGAGTTTCTCATTAACTCTAAACTTTTAATGTATGCCAGAAATTCTCTCCGCCCGACATGTATGCAACCAATATTAAATCTGCATCAGTTGCAGTTGCATTTAAATGTAACCTAAACAATATGACCACATGAATCCAGCGCCTTCACAAGTGTAGCCAATGTAGTCAGGGCAAAGGTTGCTGAGTAATTGTACATACAATGTACGTGGACCCTGTCGCTCAATTCAATTATGAAAATTATGTATTTTTTCCTTACAAAGTGTGAAACATCTGACTAAGGTGAGCCAATTGGAATACGGGCGGAGTTAAGTTGAACAAAAACAAAACATAGAGGCTGGAAAGTTAAAAGGAAGACAGAAAATGCTGGAAATACTCATCAGGTCTGGCAGCATCTGTGAAGAGAGACACACACCGAGCAAATATTTCAGGTCAATGACCTGATCTCCAGTTCCAATCTGAGTTCCAGTTCTGGAGTTAAGCTCGAGGCTGGTCTGCACCCGTTCACACTTTGATGAGGGGGAGAATTGTTTTTTTAGTATATTGAGGGAACTGGGAGAATTAACGGTCACACTCTAATATGGCACACGGTCAAATTCCTTGTGGTCCAATTGTATCTCTTGCTGAACCACCTTAAGCGATAATGTAGTTCGCGTCATTAGCTTTTTTTGTTGGTCCATTAGATATTGGGTGTTCGCTGTGTGTATATCACTGAACAATATTGATATCTGAATGTGCTGCGTGACTAGAGATTTCATATGTCGCCCCCCCCCCCCCCCCCCCCCCACACACACACACATTCTCGCAATGTCCCAGTGTAATATAACATCAATTGTAAAATTGTCTGACATACACATGTTAGTTACCTTCTTGGGAAACACAGAATTTAAAATCTTACCATTCTCACGCTTTTGAGTGGGAATGATTAATGGGGAGAGTGAAAATCGCTTCTTGTGTCATTCCAGCAGAGAAATCTGTCGAATCAGAGGCACATAAGGAGGCCATTCGGCCTGTCCTGTCCGTTCCGACTCTCTGCAACAGCAACTGAGCTGGTTCCCCTCTTCCACCGTAACCCTGCTAACTATATGAACAACCTTCATTACGAACAAGTAACTGGTCCCTCCCTGTAAAGGGACCATCACTATCTGTGCCAATCCTGCATCAATCTTGAAAAGCTTCCCTGGGTCTCACTGGATTCAGATACCTCAAAACGACAACACGATCCATTCGGAGTTAGGGTGATATCGAGATGCCCTTGGTTTATGTTAGAAGTTAACAACTACCTACTTCTAGTTTCTGTGTAGCCTACATTGCCCAATAAAAATCAGCAGCCAGTTTTATTTCTTTTACAAAAAGCAAAAGGTCACCCTGACCCCAAGGGCAATTCTGCGCATCCGAAATTCACTCTACGAAAAGAAGTAAAGATTTCAGATTTCCCCCCTGAATAAGGGATGAAGCTGGTCCTTTCTTTGTGGCTTAGACCCGTTTACCAGAACGAATATTGTCTCGTCGACAAATTTCTTGAACTTTAGGATACAAGGAATTTCGCTTTTTTCCCCCCCAATGTAACCACCACCGTATTTCCAAATTGCATTGTCATCTATGTCCTCTGTTCTACTTCTTATCTGGGCACAGTTTACAAATCATTGATGTGTGCATTCATTTAAATGTGTGGCGCAACAATGGTTATAACTTTATTTATCATTAAAATATAGGTTATTTCCGTCTTATTCGGCGGGATTGCTGGCGATGAAAAAGGAGGAGGGGGAGGAATCTATGGTTGAAACTTGACTATGAGATAAATATTCCACAGTCCATGTTACTGCCTAAACTGGTAGCCGCTTCTCGATGTTGAAATACATATGTTGATTGTCATGCAACGTTAACACGCTTTAAGGAATCGGCGATCATGTCTGTGACATGGCATCAAGGTTTAGGGAAGCGAACCAATACTTTAGCATGTTTTCAATTGCTGGAACTATGTGTATTGTGTAACAGGTGGATACATACGGACAGTTTGTTGGTGGGTGAGGACAGAAACTGTAAAATATATCCTGACAGAAAAGTATTGCATTTTACCAACGATCTTGACTGCAACACTGTGCCCACAATAGTTTCTATTAGTTTCTCAAAACATGCACAACTAACTTTTATCTGTGTTCCATCTAATGTTAGATTAAAAGAAGCGGCGGCTGTTGTCTTGTGAACATTCTTGGAATGTAATCGATTAAATGTGTCTAATTGTCAGGGAGTGATTGGAAATAAACTTCCCTCCAAATATAAAGTAGCCCTAAATGAGTTAAATCTATTTTTCTCTGTTCCATTCTCTTCGTGTGTTGTGAAGAATCTTGCAGTTTACTCAAGAAAGGCTCACCTAAGAGGATTAAAATTGGAGACTATTTTTACACGGCTATTCATTAATATCACACATTTTTCCTTCTGGCATCTATTGATGAGCGTCCAGGAGTAAAAGAGTAGAACAAGTCGCCCTTCACAGTTGCGTAAGAATTCCAATGACTTCTGCTTGAGATAATCCTGCAAAAGGGAAAGGGCTAGGCACAGGCAGTGGCATTTTTAAAAACAATTAGAAACGGGGAGAGAAAGATTTTTTTTAAAACGAAGAGCTAATAGCACCATCAGCCTTTGACATGTCTTACTGATTAAACTGCACATGCCACACTGTCAGCAAGCCGTGTTCCTGCATTCATTCCACAGTTTTTTTTCAACCTTACATTTCTGCCAGTAATTTTTATTTTTGAACGAATATTCTGTTCCAGCTACTGGTCCTTCCCCACCCCGGACCTAACAAAGGACGGGCAATCGTTGAGAATGCAAGTGAACCAGTATTGGAAGAATATTGCTACAATTTGGTGTCAGAATATCAGTTAAACACACCCCTGTGGTTCGTTTTATTAATAATGTATTAAAAGAATCACTAACTAGACGAGGTCAGATTAAACTTATGTCTCATTAGTTTTGTCCATCTTTGAAGTTGTGTTCTGAAGGGATTTGGGTCCTTGTGGGACTACGTAGTTATCTCTTAAAATCGCCTTCATTTGGGTAATTTTTTGAAAATACAATAATAATGTTGAATTGTTGCACCCAAGTTGCACAGTGGTTGTGTGGGCAGAGCCGTAATCCGATATAAATCTATATTATTTGACCAACTTTATGCTACTCATTCAAAGCCAATGAACTTCAAGGCTTCCGACAATTTTTATTTTTATTTCCGGGGCTGGGGTGTGGGTGTTGTTGTTTTTTTGTGTTAAGTGGTCCAGAACTGATTGGACGATGAATATTCCCCTCAAAGAAATTACGACGATTTCAACTATTTCTTGTATACATTTAACAATTCCCAGGACGAGTTCCACTGCGTTGTTCAAAATTTCTGAAGATACTGGATTTTAAAAAAGGTTTCCCCAAGTTAACAAAACTGTTTTGAGAAATATATTCGCTGCACATTTGAACATCAGCTGAAATAAAGCTGAACTCCCAGTAGGTAATGAAAGCTGTAACCCACTCAGGTTGCATTTAATCTGAGTGTTTACCTTAGTTTCACAGCAGAAGCTAAATGTTGTCTAAACCAAGTAGCCAATGCACGCAAGAGAGAGGTAAAGGAAACCGTTTAGTAGAACCAGCAATTGCAGAGCAAAATTATTATTTATGCCTGCTAAAATATTCTAATCTGCTCTTTAAATTAAAAAAGCTATTGCCACAAAATTCTTAAAGTCATGCCTACTAAAATATTCCATTCTGCTCCTTAAATTAAAAAAACAGTTATTGCCACAACATTCTTAAAGTCATGCCCACTAAAATATTCTAATCTGCTCCTTAAATTTTAAAAAGTATTGCCACAAAAGTCTTAAAGTCATGCCTACTAAAATATCCCAATCTGCTCCTTAAATTTAAAAAAGTTATTGCCACAAAATTCTTAAAGTCATGCCTCCTAAATATTCTAATCTGCTCCTTAAATTTTAAAAAGTATTGCCACAAAAGTCTTAAAGTCACGCCTACTAAAATATTCTAATCTGCTCCTTAAATTAAAAAAAGTTATTGCCACAAAATTCTTAAAGTCATGCCTCCTAAATATTCTAATCTGCTCCTTGAATTAAAACAGTTATTTCTATAAAATTATTAAAGTCACGCCTATTAAAATATTCTAATCTGCTCCTTAAATGTAATAAATTATTGCCACAAAAAACCTAATGCTATCTTGTAATCCCCCCCCCCCCCCCCCCCCCCCCTTACCCGAGTGAAGCTGTGAGTCAAGCTGGAATACTATATTTTTAAAAAATGTTTGCAGGAAGGCGGCTTTTAATGGAGGAGCTTTTCCAGTAAAGTGCCCATGATACTGACCTATTTTCCATTTAAGATCTACCGTCTCTGTCCCTTTGCAATTTAATCAGTCAAAGCTTGTTGTCCTCATTAAATCCTATCCGCAAATTCAGAGTTTTTGCAAATCTGGGTAAACATATAATGGTCCCCAAGTTCCGCATGAAAATCACCCATTAAACGTGGAGTTTGAGCGATCTCCTGGCGCGGTTAACATTAAATATTTTAACAAATTGGGCTGGGCATAATGGCCGTCATTGAGAAAGCAGCAACTCTCGCAATTGCAACTACAATGTGTTTTTTTAAACTAATGTGTTCTGTGGATGTTAGGGCTTAGTTATGGTGAAGTTGAAAAGAACAATTTTCGCAATCCTTCGCATAAATTAGAAACTTTCACTAGCTGAAATTAAATAATTCTCAACGCGTTGGGCCAGTGTTGCAGGAATATAGAGACACCTCATTGTATACCAGTTCTGCTTTTTAAAAGATTTATTTGCCATTGCTGGGTTCAAATCAATTGGACATTTAGCTAACCATTTGTTGTAGCAGAGAATTCAAGTCAATGTATTGAGCAATTGTATTTAAGTAATCTGAAAAGAGTGTTCGTGTAAAAGTTAGAATGCCCAGTTTACAATCTATGCGCGGGTTTTTAATATGTTTAATATGTTTACAGAATAATCCTAACGAAATGTCTGAAAACTGATTAATTTTTGAAGAGATTTCCTCTCCCAGTGCTGATGACCAAGTCTTTCTAAGGCATTACCAATAAACCCTGATTTTCTTTAGGAAGAAAAAACAGAGAACAGCGTGAATAAAATGCAGCCTAAAGGTCTGTATGTCAAATCAATAAATCCTATTTTAGTCAAAAGCAAAGTCGTTAAATATATTGAGAAAGGCGGACGAAGGTGACAATTAGCACTATCCTCGGCTACTATTTAAATGTTTATTTTTTAAATAAAGCAGAGATACAAGATACAGGCCCAGTTTTTATCATGCACACTTGCATTTACTTTCAAAGTGCTTAAGTCCTAGACACGTTAAATATCTAATTGAACCCACCGCTGTAATGTATGCATCTATTTGCTAAATTAGTGCATCCGAGCGACTGGTACAATAGTTTCTATTGCTAATCGCTAAGTTTTGAGAGCATTTCTCTCGCCGTTAAACCCTTCAGTGGCTGAGCATAAATGGAATTGATCTGTAAGATGCAACTGCGCAATTCTCCCTTTCCATTCAGAAGCAGCCAAATAGAAAAACTCCGCATACAATACTTTCGCTGTGTTATGTATGTAATAAACCCCACTGTGCAGCAAAACAGCTACCACATTGATTATTTTTCTTCTTAAAAGATAATGCATGGAAAAAACCGAGCCCCGCTGCTGTGGCATGTGTATACTTGGCATAGAACTAACATATTTTTTGTTAAATATTGCCACTAATTTTGTGGTTTTACCGTGATATTCTGTTGCTACCAAGTTGTTCTTCAGTTGAATGAAGTTCGGGATTGCTGTATCGAATACGCTAACACATCAGAGAGTCTTTTGGCAAGGATATTTAGTCTTTCTGCCGAGAGATATTGCTTAATTAACATTAAAATATATATCAGCGTTATTAACAATGTTTGCTGAAGCCCTGGCTCACTCTTGAAGATCATGTTTATAAACAAATATTTAATTGCAGGCAACTTGCTTGTCAATTATTTATCACACCAGGGCAATCGTCCCTCCCCTTTAATGGTCAGACTGACTTCACACCAGCAACTCATTCCCTTCCCAAACCTGAAATTCTAACCTACCTTAATTCATATATTTTAAATATTTCCCAGAGATTCTGCAGCGTCCAAGCTTGGCTACATTTCAATCCACCCGAGGGATTGTAACTAATTGTAACATTCGTAGTGTCAAAAGCGTGGGGGTGGGGGGGGGGGGGGGGGGGGGGGGGCAGTTGGAAAGGAAAGTCCACTCTAAAGCCAATAGGGAAAGTTGTCCATATTAAACAAGGCGGTGCAGTGGGTATTTGATCAAGCATTGGCGGGTGAATCCACCGAGGGGTGCTGATGTTTTGTTTAAAGTTTTTGCAGCGCTCGATTAGTATTGATTATTAATGGCAACCAAAAACAGAAGCTTGCTGGAGAATCTCAGCAGGCCTGACAGCATCTGTGGAGAGAGAAGGGAGAACTAACGTTTCTATTCCGGATGACCCTTTGTCAAAGCTAAGTCACCCAGACTCGAAACGTTAGCTCCCTCCTCTCTCCACAGATGCTGGCAGACCTGTTGAGATTGTCCAACATTCTCTGTTTTTGTTTCAGCAGTAATTTGCTTTTATCTTAGTAATGCTAATCATTTGTAGCAATGTGTAGAATAGCACGGCACTTGGCGGGAAATTTAAACTTTATCCCAACCACATCATACATGGAGGGTTAATATTTGTGTCGTGGCCCTCGCTGAGATTGTCCATCATCTTTTGTTGTCGTCCTCGCTCCCTGTTGTTTCTGCCTCGAAGATTATTTGACAAGAATTCTCATTGAACATTGATACAGATGGTTTCCCTTTAGGCAATAAAAACGTCTCTTCCAATTCTACAACAGGGAAGAAGCACGATTAATTGCCGTTTAACTTTTATTTACTTTTTGCTTCTTCAAGCATACGTGTGGCCTGGCACTTGTTTTCTAGATATTTGATGAATCAGCCGCCTTGCTCAAACAGACTACAGGGCAGAAAGTGACACGTATCTGCTGTTCAGGAGTTATCTGTTACACGAGCGTTTTACTGATTGTTTTGTTCCTTTTTTTATTGTTCAGAAGGAACCCTCTACATGTTGGAAGATTCATACCTGGAAGGGACATTCGTTACTTAAATCGCCTACTGTTTCTTCAAATTTAAAGTGCAGAATGGTGCTTTCAAAAGTAGAATATTTTGGCTGTGACTTTGTCGGCGACTTCTGTTATCGAAATCAACCCGTTTCTCTGGTTTAAAATGTTGTGATGTCATTGTAATCGTTCATCAAATAAACAGGAGTCCTTATTAAATCCGGGCTTTTCCGTAACAGAATGACTTTAAATTGGCCTAAAACGTGGCCAGTGAAGTAAAATGAAGTGGGACGTTATTGAGACTGGAATGGTCCTCCTGTGTCAACCTACAGGTATGTTAACAAATACCAAAGACTGATTGAAACAAGGACATGAAATTGCATCTGGTAGATGTATTTTTTTTACTGAAAGATTCTGTCAGAACCTCTTGTGCCATGAATGATCTAAACCCTGCTGTTTTTAAAATTATTTGGTTATAGAGGCAAAACAACAGGGCCCCAATATCTGCCCTATTTATCTTGTTAAATAAAGACATCCAAATGGCCTGTGATCTTTTCTCCCGTTTCCTATCTAACACATGTCCATACTTCACGCTGCCAAGTCAGTGACAAGTAATGATAGTCTCCAAATCTTTAACACTTCATACACTAGAAGATCATACACAAGCACATATAACACTCCATGACTACACTGACTCATTACAGTCTCAAACGTGCTTTTAGCACTGAAAAGTATACATGAACTAAAGCGCGTCCCTATCCTTATGAAAGTTCCCTTGCAAAATACAATGTGCAGTGAATTCAACTTGCAAACATCTTCTTCTCGCCGTTCCTTTTTGGTGTTAACAGCACATAAACATCCACCCGGTTAAGATGTCACTCTGTATCCATGGGTGTTTTACATCACAATGTTGTATGCAAACCACACTGACTCTGCTTAGCTGTTTACATTATTAACGCAGCAACACCACTGGGACTTGCGAGCTGTGTACAATAGGCCAACGATTTTATGGAAATCCACTTACGAATATAACAGTGCGCAACAGAACTTTGTAAAAATATCCAGCTTCGGGGGAATAACACACAGCTATGCTGATGAGAATTTAATGACACCTAATTAATCTCTGTAATTACAATGCTGCATAAAATGCTAGCCGTTTGTATATATGTGATGTGGAGACAGTGGCGTGTAAGAAAGACGCTTCACTTTAAAAGGGTTTGATTTTTGTTTCTTGTTAAAGCTGTAATTATGCCGCCTTCCTTTCCAACGGGATCTAGTCTCATGTGAACAGTGCAGTGATCATATTCACTAATCCTTCGATAAAACTCGAGGGTGGACTCCTGTGTGTTTTGACTGGTTGTGGAGGAGGCTGGATTTGAGAGCGAGAAATGGAACGTTTTGGACGCCCCGATCTCCCTGGGACACAGCCCAGCGGGAAAGCACAACACGGCGAATGAAAGTTACACGGGTTTCACCGGCAGCCGAGTGGAAACCACCTGTTTACTTACCGGGGGAGGGGTGGGGGAGGGGGGGGGGGCGGTGGTGAGTGCTTTTAATCACTAGACAATGAAAGGCGACCGTTTGTTCTTCTTGTACCACCCCACCACCACCCAAACACGCACATACACAGAATTCCGGGATGAATTTCCAGGATCTGGAGAAGAGGCGGATAAGAATTCACCCGAGCTAGGGTTAACAGGAGAGAGAGAAGCGATCAATACCTAGCCGGCCCATAGCAGCTGCCAGATGGTTGAGGGAGAACACATGCACACAAACACACAGACACCCAAACTGTTTCTATCAGGGCCCTCAGCCAGCCTCACATCGCCGGAACAGGGAAAAACGTGGATTCTTTATTACATGCAAACTTGAGTCAACATTTACAATTCTGCACTATGAAATGACTGTCCCATTCCCCTCACAGCCATCATATTTACACTCGGCGCGTTGAATTTATTTCCTGAATCAGGCCAGGACCCACTGGACAGTTTCTCAATTAGATATTATTTTCAAATGTTCGTTTCCCTTCCGATTCTGTCGGTTGTTCAGCGAAGAGGGGGGTCGGCAATGTAAATAGTGGCAGTTTCATTAATGAACTGATGGCCAGTTTGTGTTTTTTTAAAAATTTAGGGCTGGGATAGGGATCCAATCTTTTTTTAAGGAGGGTGTTTCACCTTGACACAATCTCACCATGTCATTCAGTGACTCTGAGTGTAAAGTGAATGCTAAAAGTTGCGCTACCCCATTTCTTTCATTGTGTTTGAAAGTCACTCATAATGGGAAATGCCCAGTGCTCTCCATCCGTTCTGTCCTGATTTTCAGCACATTTGGCTGCGCTCTGGCTAATGATGTTTTATCGATTTGGACGAAGCATTGAGGTGTTGCAGATCCCTGCGAGTGAATGAAGAGCGGATTCAGTTTGCTAAATTATATTTTGGTTATTAGGGGACGGTTACCGGTGAAATAATCAGACTCTTCCTTCTAATCGGGTACCGGGAGTGACTATCACACTGCTCCATCTTTATACAACGGCAATAACATTCTTCTCGGGGACTCAGCATTGTCCTGGATTTTGAATGTAATTGTGATGATGTAACAATCTGTACTGTCCAAAACTATAAAAGTGAAATGCACAATTCAATACATGCCTGCATGTCTGGTGATATTCGTACTGTGTCCCGTATTGCTATGAGAAATTAAAAAATTGTGAATGAGTAAATGGAACTGTAGTGTTTTTCAGAGGCTCCAATCTCTGGAGAAGCACACACGGGTACAGGTGGAGGGAGACGAGCTGCAGGTCAAAGTTCTGGGATTCCCCGCATCCATTGTAAAGCTCCTGGATGAGGAATGCAACGTGTTGAGGGCCGCAGTTTGAAATGGTGCAATTTCCAAGTGCCCGGCTCAAGGCCGACCTTTTAAACACAAACCACACAACACGGATAAATAAACTGCCTGCGAACTCGTGGGGTCGTGGGCGATGCTGGATGAATGAGGGGGGCGGCTAATCTGGGCCCCAAAGAAAGTCTGATGAATTAAAGGCACTGCAATACAGGTTATTTAAGAATACCCTGGACGCGCGAGATTATTCTGTCCTGTATATTATGACACATCGCCAAGCGACACATTCCTGCTGTAGAAACAAAAATGGTGTGGCCTATTGCAGTAATGTGCAGTAATATAACAGTTCAGGTTGTGCAGATTTCTCCCAATCTTCCACCTAAGTATATTCGACATCAAAGCGTTCTCGGTTGGGCTTTTGTCCTTCTTTATGTTGCAAATCCACTGCAAGTCCCTTAAATGAAACAATTTCATGCTGTTACTATTGGTTACTGCAGTGACTCCCCAAAGACTCCCTCCCTCACCCCCCCCCCCCCCCCCCCCTCCTTTCCATACCACAGGTCAGAATTTGTCCTTCACACATCAGCCAGGAGATTTTAATCAACTCATTTGGCGTTTACAAGTAGCACGGAAGGCACCGGACGTCATCAACCATTCTGCCCAAATTACGAGGTTTTAATGGGGAAATCATTAACTGGTGTGGGTTGCTTCCCAATGGAAATGAGGAGAATATCTCCACATGCAGATTGATATAGCCCCTTCCATCCTCATCCTCCGATTGCAAATAAAGCGCGGGGTTTTGCAGTCCAATACTTCCCTCACGAGTTCAAAGAAAAGTTAGTTTATCAAGCGCAAACTTTACATCTGTGTGACTTTGTGATCAATCTGCTGGGATGGAGCTGAAGATGGACTTTCTTTTTGTCGAATGACCTTCAAGTGTTGACAAATTGCATTACCAATCGTGGCGCGCAGAAGGGTGAGGAACCGCCAGACACCCCAAACGGACGCACTGACTGAATATTTGAGGAAAGTGCACACACTTAAGTGACGGACACCCAATAGTCAAGACAACTTGGAAAATATGTTACATTACTCAGGTTTGCAAATCAGGTCTGACAAGTGTGCACACGCCGTCCCTCGCGAGACCGACAGATCAAAATATGTTGGTCTGAATTTAACACAGGTGGGAAACTTCAAAATATTGTCGCACATCTTATTGAAAGGGAAAATTAGTGAAAATACTGAATATGCCCCACATCGAAAATCATGTCAACCACAATACTGAGCTAAAATGTCAGTTCTCGTGACATTGGGCCTGAAGATACATGATAACTTTTAGGATATTTGCATTAAAGATTTTAACTGTACAATGAGCACTCGTGTGTTGTTCTTTCCAAATGTCCAAATTCCCCAAATATTTTTGTAGCCCTCCATCAGGCAAAATTCTCCTGCAGTTCAAATTTCAATTTTGTTAAACTGTGTTCGCTCTCAGACATCAAACCCCTGCAGTAAATGATAAAGAGAGTCCGCCTTCCTTTCTGCGGTGACAACCCTGTGTGGGGGTTGTGCCACTCATCCAAGTCATTCGCTTTAAGAATCAAACAGCCAGAGGGAGAGACATCATGGGCTAGACTGAGATTAGAAACTAACTACAGCTCTGAACTGGTCTCAGATTAGAAACTAGCTACAGATCTCTGCTGGACTGAGATTAGAAACTACCTACAGCTCTGAGCTGAACTGAGAATAGAAACTAACTACAACTCTGAGCCGTACTGAGATTAGAAACTAACTACAGCTCCAAACTGCACAGAGATTAGAAACTAACTACAACTCTGATCTGGAGATTAGAAACTACCTACAGCTCTGATCTGAACTGAGATTAGAAACTATCTATACCTCTGAGTTGAATTGAAATTAGAAACTAACTGCAGCTCTGCACTGGACTGAGATTAGAAACTAACTACAGCTCTGAGCTGGACTGAGATTAGAAACTAACTGCAGCTCTGAGCTGGACTGAGATTAGAAACTAACTACAGCTCTGAACTGGATTGAAATTAGAAACTAACTGCAGCTCTGAACTGGACTGAGATTAGAAACTAACTACAGCTCTGAGCTGGACTGAGATTAGAAACTACCTACAGCTCTGAACTGGATTGAAATTAGAAACTAACTACAGCTCTGAGCTGGACTGAGATTAGGAACCAACTACAGCTCTGATATTTATGAGGTTAGAAACTAACTACAACTCTGAGCTGAACTGACATTAGAAACTAATAACAAAGCTTTGAGCTGGACTGAGATTAGAAACTAACTACAGCTCTGAACTGGTCTGAGATTAGAAACTACCTACAGATCGCTGCTAGACTGAGATTAGAAACTACCTACAGCTCTGAGCTGGACTGAGAATAGAAACTAACTACAACTCTGAGCCGTACTGAGATTAGAAACTAACTACAGCTCCAAACTGCACAGAGATTAGAAACTAACTACAACTCTGATCTGGAGATTAGAAACTACCTACCGCTCTGATCTGGACTGAGATTAGAAACTAACTACAGCTCTGAACTGGAGATTAGGAAATGCCTACAGCTCTGATCTGGACTGAGATTAGAAATTACCTGCAGCTCTGATCTGGACTGAGATTCGAAACTAACTACAGTTTTTATCAGGACTGAGATTAGAAACTAAATATAGCTTTTGTCTGGTCTCAGATTCAAAACTATCTGCAGCTCTGAGCTGGACTAAGATTCGAATCTAACTACAGCTCTTATCTGGACTGAGATTAGAAACCATCTACAGCTCTAATCTGGATTTACAGTAGAAACTAACTACAGGCAGCACGATGGCACAGTGGTTAGCATTGCTGCCTCACTGCACCGAGGTCCCAGGTTCGATCCCAGCTCTGGGCCACTGTCCGTTTGAAGGTTGCACATTCTCCCTGTGCTTGCGTGGGTATCGCCTCCAACAACCCAAAGATGTGCAGGGTAGGTGGAATGTCTGCGCTAAATTGCCCCTTAATTGGAAAAAATGAATTGTGCACTGTTACATTAAACAAGCAAGTGCAAACAAAAAGAAACTAACTCCAGTTTTGATATGGACTGAGATTCAAAACTAACTTCAGCTCTTATCTGGACTGAGATTAGAGACGAACTGCAGCTCTTATCTGGACTGAGATTAGAAACTAACTATGGCTCTGATCTGGACTGAGATTAGAAATTTACTACAGCAAGAGCTAGACTGAGATTCAAACCTAACTAGAGCTCTGAGCAGTACTTAGATTAGAAACTAACTACAGTTCTTAACTGAACAGAGATTAGAAACTAACTACAGCTCTGAGATGCACTGAGATTAGAAACTAACTACAGCTCTGAGCTGGAGTGAGATTAGAAACTAACTACAGCTCTGAGATGCACTGAGATTAGAAACTAACTACAGCTCTGAATTGGACTCAGATTAGAAACTAACTATAACCCTGAGGTGGACTGAAGTTAGAAACTGACAACAGCTTGGAGCTGGACTGACATTAGAAAGTTACTACAGCTATGAGCTGCACTGAGATTGGAAACTAACTACAGCTCTGAGATGGACTGTGTTTAGAATCTAACTACAGCACTGATCTGGACCGAGATTAGAAACTACCTACAGCTCTGAGCTGGTCTTGGATTAAAAACTAAGTATAGATCTCACCTGGACTGAGATTCAAAAGCATATTCAACTCTGATCTGGAGTGAGAATATTAACATCAATAATAATACTAAATATAATAATAATCACTTATTAGAACAAAGAAAAGTACAGCACAGGACCAGGCCCTTCGGCCCTCCAATCCCATGCCGACCATGCTGCCCGACTAAACTAAAATCTTCTACACTTCCTGGGACCGGATCCCTCTATTCCCATCCTATTCATATATTTGTCCAGATTACCTTTAAATGTCACTATCGCCCCTGCTTCCACCACCTCCTCCGGCAGTGAGTTCCAGGAATCCACTACCCTCTGTGTAAAACACTTGCCTCGTACATCTCCTCTAAACCTTGCTCCTCCCACCTTAGACTTATGCCCCCTAGTAATTGACCCTTCTACCCTGGGGAAAAGCCTCTGACCATCCACTCTGTCTATGCCCCTCATAATTTTGTAGACCTCTATCAGGTCGCCCCTCAACCTCCGTTGTTCCAGTGAGAACAAACCGGATTTATTCAACCGCTCCTCATAGCCAATGCCCTCCATACCAGACAACATCCTGGTAAATCTCTTCTGCACCCTCTCTAAAGCCTCCACATCCTTCTGATAGTGTGGCAACCAGAATTGAACACTGTACTCCAAGTGTGACCTAACTAAGGTTCTATACAGCTGCAACATGACTTGCCAATTTTTGTACTCAATGCCCCGGCCAATGAAGTGTCACAAGTAGTCTTCAATGAAGTTACTGTGAAAAGCCCACAGTCGCCCCATTCCGCCACGTATTCGGGGAGGCCGGTACTGGAATTGATCCCGTGCTGCTGGCCTTGCTCCACGTTGCAAGCCAGTTGTTTAGACCACT
Source organism: Scyliorhinus canicula (assembly GCF_902713615.1). Lineage (NCBI taxonomy): Eukaryota > Metazoa > Chordata > Chondrichthyes > Carcharhiniformes > Scyliorhinidae > Scyliorhinus > Scyliorhinus canicula. The sequence continues at coordinate 107,831,841 of NC_052163.1, forward strand.
GTGTTAAACCAGCCCCAACTCTGAGCTGGACTGAGATTAGAAACTAACTACAGCTCTGAGTTGGACTGAGATTAGAAACTAACTACAGCTCTGAGTAGGACTGAGATTAGAAACTAACTACAGCACTGAGTTGGACAGAGATTAGAAACTAACTACAGCTCTGAGTTGGACAGAGATTAGAAACTAACTACAGCTCTGAGCAGGATGGAGATTAGAAACTAACTACAGCTCTGAGCTGGACTGAGATTAGAAACTAAGTACAGCTCTGAACTGGACTGAGATTAGAAACTAACTACAGCTCTGAGCTGGACTCAGATTAGAAACTGACTAGAGCACTGAGCTGGACTGTGATTAGAAACTAACTACAGCTCTGAGCTGGACAGAGATTAGAAACTAACTACAGCTCTGAGCTGGACTGAGATTAGAAACTGACTAGAGCTCTGAGCTGGACTGTACAGCTCTGAGCTGGACTCAAATTCGAAACTAACTACAGCTCTGAGCTGGACGCAAATTAGAAACTAAGTACAGTTTTGAGTTAGACTGAGATTAGAAACCAATCTCAACTCTGAGCTGGATTGAAATTAGAAACTAACTACAGCTCTGAGTTGGACTGAGATTAGAAACTAACTACAGCTCTGAACTGGACTGAGATTAGAAACTAACTACAGCTCTGAGCTGCAGTGAAGTTAGAAACTACCTACAGCTCTGATCTGGACTGAGATTAGAAACTAACTACAGCTCTGAGCAGGACAGAGAGTAGAAACTAACTACAGCTCTGAGCTGGATTGAAATTAAAAACTAACTACAGCTCTGAACTGGATTGAGATTGGAAACTAACTACAGCTCTGATCTGGACTGAGATTAGAAACTAACTATAGCTCTGAGCAGGACTGAGATTTGGAACCAACTACAGCTCTGAGTAGTTTTACTGAGATTAGAATCTAACTGCAGCCCTGATCTGGACTGAGATTATAAACTAACTGCAGGCCTGATCTGGACTGAGATCAGAAATTAACTACAACTCTGATCTGGAATTAGGTGAGAAAGTAAGTACAGCTCTGAGCAGGACAGCGATTAGAAATGAACTACGGCTATAACCTGGGCTGATTGGAAACTAACTACAGCTCTGAGCTGGATTGAGATTAGATTCTAACTGCAATTCTGAGCTGGACTGAGATTAGAAACTAACTACAGCTCTAAACTGGACTGAGATTAGAAACTACCGACAGCTCTAAACTGGACTGAGATTAGAAACTACCTACAGCTCTGAACTGGACTGAAATGATAAACTACCTACAGCTCTGAGCCGGACTGAGATTAGAAACTAACTACAGATCTGTGCTGGACTGAGATTAGAAAGTGACCTCAACTCTGAGCTCGACTGAGATTAGAAACTAACTGGATGGAGAATAGTCAGGCAGTAATTATATATTAAAGGTAGGTGCTGCAGACAGTTATCAGGTCCGATCGGTCTGAAGCTATAATGTAGATTTAGATAATTGATACCGTGCATGGTTTGATCTGAAACTTGCCGATTTTCAGGAGATGTATCTGGCAGGAGAGAGAAAAAAAAAGCTCCGGAAATTCAGTAATGAGATGTGGGAGTGCTGACGTCAAGGTTGGATGTGAGATTGCGCACTGATGGTCTGCCTCTGTCTGTCTCTCTCCAGTCTGCAGCCGTTTAACATCAGCCCGAGGAGGAGCACATCAGAGCGGCGATCCGGAGGCAAAGCCGGAGCACTGAATTGCAGAGACAGGGGCTCCAGGATGCTCGATCGAGCGGATGACTAGGTATTGATGCCTCACCAGCCCAGCGACCATGGAGCTTACAATGGAGAATATTGGGAATATCCACGGAGTGAGCCAATCGAGCGAGCTGATGAACACTTCCCACAGTCGCCAGCCTTCCCACCGGAACCTCAGCTCTCACGGCCGGCCTGCCATGGTGTCCAGCATGACTTCCATCCTGGAGGGAGGCGAGTACCGGCCGGACCACAGCCTGTCCGGCCCCCTGCACCCAGCCATGAGCATGTCATGCGAAAGCCCCCCCGGCATGAGCCTCAGCAGCACTTACACCACGCTGACCCCCCTGCAGCACCTGCCGCCCATCTCCACCGTGTCTGAGAAATTCCACCACCCTCACCACCACCACCACCACCACCACCACCCGCACCAGAGATTGCCTGGCAACGTCAGCGGCAGCTTCACCCTCATGAGAGACGAGAGGGGGTTGCCCTCCATGGGTAACATCTACAGCCCTTACCACAAGGACATGGCCAGCATGGGGCAGCCGCTATCCCCTCTCTCCAATGGACTGGGCACTTTGCACAGCTCCCAGCAGCCCCTCACACCCTATGGTGGACACATGGCGAACGAGAAGATGCTTTCTCCCAATGGCTTCGATTCCCACGCCGCGATGCTCTCCAGAGGCGACGAGCACCTCGCCAGGGGGCTGGGGGGCCCAGGAGCCGGGATGATGGCCCACCTCAACGGGATGCACCACCACCCCCACCACCACGGGCAAACTAACGGCTCCCTGCTGTCCTCGGAGCGCGACCGCCAGGCGTCCGTCTCCGGATCCCAGGGCAGCGGCTCCAACCAAGTGGAGGAGATCAACACCAAGGAGGTGGCCCAAAGGATCACGGCCGAGCTCAAGCGCTACAGCATCCCCCAGGCCATTTTTGCACAGCGAATTCTGTGCAGGTCGCAGGGGACCCTCTCAGACCTGCTGAGGAACCCCAAACCCTGGAGTAAGCTCAAATCCGGCCGGGAGACCTTCAGGAGGATGTGGAAGTGGCTTCAAGAACCTGAATTCCAGAGAATGTCTGCCCTCAGGCTTGCAGGTAGGAAGAATAATACACAGAGCTTCACTTCGTCTCTGTATATGCCTGCCTTTTAACTGCTAAAATATACATAATATACACAGATTTATATGTGCGTAAAATATGTATAATTCAAACTTAAGACATGGATACACGGCAGAAATTGAAAACTTTGCTTAGAATGCGGAATGACTTCCCTTCATATTAAACGAAGGGAATTATTAAATGTTCCACATCCTTTGTACAGTGACATTTCCCCTTGGTTTATTGATCGCTTTGTATTTATTTGACATTTGTCTATTTGGCATTGCACGTATGGGTGTGTGTTTCTGTGTGTATGTATGTAGCTATGTGTGTGTATGTACCTGTGTGTGTGTGTATGTGTGTATGTACCTGTGTGTGTGTGTGTCTGTGCGAATGTGTCCGTGACTGTATGTGCACCTCTGTGTGAGAGGGAGGGAGAGAGAGAAAACGATTTGGTGAGTGTGTCTATATGTGTGTATGTGTGTGTTTGTCTGCGAGTGTATGTCGGTATATGTGACTGTGTGTAAGAGTGTGCTTGTGCGTGAGTGTGCATGTGTGTGTGAGTGTGTGCCTATGTGTGTGAGTGTATGTGCCTCTGTGCGTATGCCTATGTGAATGTGTGTGCCTGTGTGTGTATGTGCGAGTGTGTGCCTGTGTGTGTATGTGCCGATGTGTGTGTGTGTCAATGTGAGTGTGCTTGTGTGTGTCTATGTGAATCTATGTGAGATAGTGTGTGTTTATGTAAGTGTGTGCCCCTCTGTATGTACTGCATACGCGCACACAGATATTCTTGTTTTCTATTCATCCCACACTCCTTATTTACCGGCAGGATCCCCAGGGTTTTCCCATTATTGTCCTTTTCTCCTCCCCTCCCCCATGTTTAGCCTATGCAAATACGGCAGTAATTATTTGATAGAGAAATAGATGTACCTAACAAAGGTAGATGTCCTGCTACCTACACCAACCATTGCTGTTGTCACACAAAGAAAGCACAATTTGTATTTAATCTCTATTCTCTTCCATATCCCCAAATCGAGGGACTTGGTCTGCCCATTAGATGATTAGTATTGATGAGCAAATAGCAAATTTCTTTCCAGAAGATTAGGTTATTCATAATGAAAGGAAGGGATTGTCTCTATTCCCCCAGCTGTGTTTTCATTTTAGAAATAGTGGTGACATCTTTATCTTGATCACTGGACAGAAAGTAGCATGAGAAATTTGAATTGAACTAATGTCACTGTTGGGCAAATTTGCCCCTTACATACCTGATATGAAATACCTCATTCCTATTCGATAGCATTTGTGTGATGTGCTGTTCGTTTCTGCAACTGAATGTTTTAAGAGTCTTTTTACAATGAGTTTTGGGCCACCGAGCGTGGTCATTGTGACAATGTACCAGTGCACCCATCGTCTCTTGGACCCTCGCCGACACATTGGTCCATCCACCTGCTCTGCTTGAACAGCAGCTCGGCCATCTTCGGCGCTGAAATGTTCTCAGGTGTATAATCCATGTGGTGCCACGTGCATCTACAATTTACCTGCCCCTTAATTAGGTGCGAAGCGAGGCATCTTTTAGTTACAGTCAATGCGCTATTGAAAAGCAGTTAATGTAATGCAGATTGAATTGGTTTTACAAGACCCTGATAAATAAAGATTTAAACTATCCTGAATTGGCTTTTTAAGTGTCTCTGTTGTTAAACTCAATCGAGCGTTTGTGTTTTATTTCTGTTCCAAAAAAACGTAGCATGGGAGAGAGTTGGGACAAATTAGCACAATGGAGCTAACTGCTTCTGGATTTAGCAAGGCACGCAGAAATGAAATGCAAACGTTTCCAATTAAGTTTTTGACAGGGTCCACAAAGTCGAGCAACTGGAGGGCGACATTTTTTTAAATTGTAAGATTAAAGATAGCTTTTCCAATTGCGGGTGGTTATTATCCTGGAGCAGGAGCTGATGGAACTTGGCAAGCCTGATGGAATATTTTGAGATCTCCTATTAAATGGCCATAAATCCAATGTGCCATAATTTAGCCTAACCACTATATTCAAATGTGTGCTGTGCATAGAGCTGCCAGAGTTTATTCAGGGGCTGGATGGGCCCTGATAACTGGGTCATATCTTTTTTTTTCTTTATGGATATTCCGGCTTCAGGATTCTTTGTTATCGCCACAATCCCTACACCGACATCACAGTCATATGCAAGTCTGTTTGCAACTTGCAAATATTTTGAATTCATTACTCGGACTGGAATAATTGTTCATTTCCTACGCTGAATTGTTGTTCCGCAGTGATCAGAAAGGGATTTGAGAATTCCGGCACAAAGTCGTATTAGCGAGATTATGATATGAATATGGAAAGGATAGAAAGAGAAAGAGAGAGAGAGAGAGAGTATTCTATACTAGCAATAGGGGAGACAGATTTGTTCGCGTTTGAAACCACAAAATCAATAGCTTCGAATTACAATTCGGAATTCATCACAGTCAAAGAAATCGATTTTTCGGGTTGTTCAAATATTTTGAGACGGCAGCATACGGCCAGATAATGTTCTAGGTGGTGAGATTGCAGAAAAAAACAATCACAAGTGAACATGCCGGGGCCGTGTAAAATATTCTGGGTTGCAATAGTGCATTTGCATGTTTAAGACCGGTGATCGGGGCACCTTGGGGGATCGACGCGTTCAGCCGCGCGATTTTTCATTGGGGTTGGGAAGGAAAAGAAGACGATGCGCGAGAAATCGTCGCCTGAGCAATCGGGGTTCTTTCTCAGAAACACTGGTTTGAAAACGGCCGCACATTTACTCATGCCCTTAGCTCCAATCTGAGGGCCTGGGTTGATCATGGTGTTTGTCAATTGTAGATTTGAACATCCCACATCAATTATAAAGACTGCAAATGCCTGTATTATTTAGTCAATCAGCGTATCTCCCAAAGTCCACCCCCCCCCCCCCCCATTTAAATCATCATTACAACATGAATGGCAATATTTTCGATTCACAAGGTATAACCTGGAGAGTTTCACTGCAGTCCACTTGAGTAGATGGGTCGCTGCTCTGCTTTAAACAGCAGCTTTAATACATATGTGTCTAGGATTGGTATCTATGTAAATAGGTTATCACCATTAGCAACAGATTTAGCCTAGCGTCCATTCCGATAGATAACACATGGCAGAGGTTTAAAATGGTGCTGGTGAGGGGACCCATCAAATGGCGCTCAGTGTTGGTGGAACGCTGTGGTGTAGCTAAAGATGCTTCCTTGATATTACGCTGCATGAGACATTGAGGCGATGGGGCACACTTTCAGATACCCGATTTGTCCCCCCCCCCCCCCCCCCCGTCCCCGCCCCCCGCAGTCTGTTACAGATCCCACAAAGCAGGGGCCGGTGCTGCTATTAAACTGAACCCTCCGTCCTGATGTGCTTGCGTGAGTCGGTAAATATAGGATCAATAAACATGCTGCCGGACGCTGAAATGGCGTTCGCATACGGCTCTAACCCTTTCCATGTCACTTTCTTATGCCCTGTCCGTGGACTGGAGATTAACAATCAATTATTTAAAGGCTTCCAACGCGCGATATTCGGGCGTCTGCCACGATACTGCTGGTATGAGTGGCGGACATGATATCATTGAGAAACGAAACGAGCAGATATCAGTGTCCATGGCAGAATCTGCATTGTTTGGAGCCTTCCTTTAACACTTGTTTAAAGATAATCCAATCATTTTCTCTCGTCAGGACTGGTGTTGCTGGAGATACAAATACACACAAATTGATATCTGGAGCGATATACAGATGTTTACACTACATATACAGTCTCATGTATATAGGGACACAAATTACAGCCCATGCAATTTATTCATATTACTTTTCGCCGAATCTTTCTTTGATATTTTCTCTTTTACAAATGCACACTTAAACGATATCTCGAACGTTTTGCCAGTCTGCAAATTCTCCACATAAAAGGTGCATCTATTATTCACCAGATATGCACAGAATCAAAGAAATTGCACATGCAGACACCCACCCAGTTCATACATGTGCAGCACAGGGATGATGGGGTATCTGTGAACGTGATATTGTTATCGATTAGCACCACCAAATAGAGTTACTATTTCCGAAGATTTTACAGTGTTAAAAAAAACGGTTTTGGCTAATGGAGGGGTGATAAAATGTCAAGTGTCTAATGATAGGATTGCTGCATTAGGGGAGAAAGAGGAGGGGATAGAAGGGGATGGGGAGAGAGAGGGGGGGGGGGTTGCAGCCAGAGCTGGTTGTATGCAGTTTGAACCGAGTCAATATTGATCACACAACAGCTCGCTGCCTTTGCTACTGGGAGACACACGCTGCTCGCAAATTTGATCAAAAGCCTGTAATCCCAAATCACCTTGGCTGAGCGTTCTACAAGAGCGAGCTGTGCCCCACTGCAGTATATCCTTCTCTCCTGCACATCTCTATTGTTCCAATTAACTGCAGCTCCTTAACTTTTGTGCCCAGCTCTCCACACACGCAGATTTCCAGAGATCCCGGTCTCTCTCTCTCTCCCCCCCTCCCCCGCCCCTCTCCACACCCCCCCCCCCCCCACCCTGATGTAGAAATAGGATTGACAGCTGAGGTGAGAGTTTCCCAAGTCACAGCTTGAGCCGAATTGAGAAAAGGTCCTGGAGACGACACCAGTGGCCCAAGCCTCTTCCTGACGCCTTCACATCGAATACGCCTGAACGGAGCGTCGTGTAAAAGGGCCGAAGCATCCCGATTGAGTAACGGCTGTCACAACAACGCTTGGGGAAATTACCCACCCCACACCCACCATCCTCACAAAAACACACACACGCACATACACACACACACAGGAGCCATTTGGCTTTTCGATTGCACGCCCACGATTGATGAAGTTTCAGCAGTAGTTAAAAAGAGACTAAATCAATAACTATTTTTGACAACCTATCAACCATTTGTTGCGAGATGTTAGCAAGATGGAGATTATGCAGAGAGCTAAAATTGTCCCAGTGTATTAAACAAACCCTGTGTGAACTGAGGGGTGGTGAATGCGGGAAAGCAAGATCTAAACAAAATGAAACAATTTCAATAAAGAAGCAACTCTGCCCTTTAAGCTTAATATATATATGTATATATAAATACACATATGCAAGTATCCAAGTTAACGCTCAAGTTGAAAATCGATCTCCCACACAATGTAAATCGCTTTCTAACCTTTAAGTTCTGCCTGAAATAATGTTGATTTTTTTTTTTACATTTAAGGATAACATTTCCTGGGATTCTTTGTCTTTTCGGTTACCCGGAATTCTGACGTTCCTTCCGTTGGGATAATGCAATTTATAACTCGCTAGTATTATCCGATTACATTGACACGCACCGTGTATTCTGGTAGATCAACACATTTAAACCTCCGTTTGAAAAGCCCACGGAGGAAAATCTGCTGGAGGCGGCTCTGTTTTTGTTTTTAAAAATGACGTGGAGCTCAAGTAACAGGGACCCAGATTGAAATTCTCAATGAATGAACGGGGTTTGTCCGACTCTTATCAAGACAGCTGCTGAGGGAGCTTTGGAATTTGTTACAAAGGTCGCTTATTGGGAGCTCTTGTTATCTCGCTTTAAGTTGTTGGATTCGGAGCAGTCTGCTGGTCCGCAACGAAAGTTAAATAGTAACAAACCAGGAACAGATAAAATGGCCCTTTCAGCTGAGATCCTCTGCGACACAGTCTAGGCGGGGGAGTGGGAGAGAGAAAACACACAAACAGACACACAATGCAGCCTGATGATTCCTGTTGTCCTTTTTGACACATTGTTGAATGTAGTAGCCAACCGTTCACATCTCCTCGCCACAACAGGCTGCACAGAGGCATGAGATTGTTCGGCTTGCACTGCATTGGAAAAGTGAAAGACGCGAGGACATGTTTACACCAAGCGGCCAATTGAAAAAAATAAATCGTGTTAATTATTTGTAGAAGTAGGGTGGCTTGGGACATTAGTGCGCGATTAGATTGTTGGGAAAGGTGGTTACATTATAATGTCGTTGCTGTTAATACTCCCAAGAATTAATAATTTACAGGGGCAACGTGTACGAGTTAACTACTCTACACCTTAAATAGACTCGCCAGTCTTAGGTGTCCGACTATTCCTTAACCTCGCCGTGTTTTTGTGCAGTTACGAATATTGTTGGGGTTTCTCACTGACGGTCAGGAACCACAACATGACAGTTACTTCTAAATGTCGACATTTGATAGTTTTACATTGCTATTTCGACAATAATCAGAGCACATTGTCAAACGATCGTAATGTTATTAATACCTGGCACCAGAATTCGGAGTGTGAATTAAATCAGATTCAGCTGGACCCTTAAGGTGAAAACGGACGGACTGCTTGTTAATTGCAGGCGGAGAGCGAATCGGTTGAAATTAAACTGTAATAAAAGTATTTAAACGCTCATCACCTGAACTCAGTCTGTTCACCTGCACGGAAAGGCCGCGTCAACTTGTTAAAATCCGACCCAGGAGGGTGTCAGAAAATAGCCTTTGTTGTCGCAGCAAAGTGAAATGACAATATTTTTGTTTTAAACATGTGAAAGGGGGCGATGTCTGTTAGTGTGGAAGGCAGGATAGGGCAGGATAGGACAGGGGGAATGGGCTGGGGCCAGAATTCCTAAAATCCCGGGGATCCCAATGAACCCAATCCGCCGCCCCAAGGCAAAACCTTGCTGCAAACGCCACAGCATCAACTGAGGTCGGTGTGTTGCTGTTAAGGTGCGTTAAAAATGTATCAGATTTTAACCTCGATAATATTCGCAGGGAAAATCGCAACCATCCTTTTGGTTTGGTGACGGCGTTTGGGAGAGTTTCTTGAGCGGAATTCGTATTGGAGTTACGAATTATTCCTGGCTGCAGGAATTTTGAAACCGCGCAAACAATTGTTCATAACCCACAGCATGCTATTTGAACACCGAGCACAGTCGTTTTCTTTAAAGTTTTAACCATGGTTAATCAACACAGCTCGGGATTGGCCGGTCAATACTCCGCCAAAAATGGACCAGAGCAAGTATTGTGAAGGATCGTTGTTCCTGCAAAGGCGATCTCCTGAAAAGATGCCGACAACGGGAGCTACTGGTATATTTCCCGCACCTACTCTGCAAGATGTCCTTATGCAACCTGACAAATACGACATGAGCGAGTCTCAAATGTCACTCATCGATTCCAACCATCAGAAGACAGCAAGACACGCCTGCATGGCGCGGAGGGTTAAGCATAAACGAGGGAGAATTTGGGGGAAAATAATAGCTATATTAAACAGCATTCATAAATGTAATTCGAATTCCGTCAAAGGACATTATGGCAAATCCACCCTCAATACTGTACATCTCAAAACTGATTAACACAGAGGGATTATAAAAGTAAATTACTGCGGATGCTGGAAGCTGATGGACAAACAGAAAGTGTTGGAAAATCTCAGCAGGTCTGACAGCATCTTGGGAGAGAGAAAGGAGCTGGCGTCTCCAGTCTGGATGACTTGAGCTTCGGCAAAGAGTCACCCAGACTCGCTGGAAACGTTAACTCCATTCTCGCTCCACAGGTACTGTCAGACCTGCCGACATTGCCCAGTATTTTCTGTTTTGGTGATACAGAGGGACCGATGTTGCGGCATGCCGGAGTTAAACACCATTAATTACTGCCCAGTTACTGTACTGCATAATGCAGGGAGCAATATCTAAACTGAGCCAAAACACACTTGAATCTACACCTTAATGTCGCCTTTTCATGTGCCACACGTGAGGAAATGGTGTTCCTCCTGTTAAAGTATGGTGTAGCGCTCCGCCCGAGCGGTGTATTTCACAATGCTTAAAAGAGAATATTAGAAGTAACATTTGACGAACAGGAACAGAAATCCTACATCGCCCTGTTTACATCTAGAATTGCCATCTCAATTTCGCCCCTCTGGGCTGTCAGCGGCGCAATCTGCACTTTTTAAACAGCCGTTCGACCCCACCCCTCAATCCTAACCCTCACTTCTGCAGACAGAGTTTAACTGGTGGACTAGGACAACGACCCCCAGTCCTGACCCGAATACACTGGAAACCAATTAGTGGTCGAGCTAATGTCTGGTCTAAAGGAAGATTGTCTCCATTATCCGGCGCTGGCTGGACGCACTCCACTTCATTTGCGTCGATTTTTTTTTAAATTTTCCGAAGCATGTGTTTGCCGCCGCGAGGAGTCACAACCCGACCTCCAAATCAGTCCTGAGAGAAGCCGAGATGAACTGAAATCGGTGCCCCAACGAAACCCGCGCAGGCAGGGAGTGGGTAGAAAAAACTATTTGATATTTGCACATTGAAACTCCGGAGCAACGAAACAATGCTGCAGTTTTCATTCATTTTTAAATACCGATTCTCTCTTCTACTTTCACCAGGCGGCGGCAATAGGGGTTGCGAAGCGCCATCTGATATTCCAGAAAGCAACCAGCAATTTCTGTGGTTGGAAAGGGGAATGTTGCATTTTAAATCGATTTGTAATTACAACGCAAAGCTCGAGGCCATTTCCACGTGTTTTATTTTTGTGTTTCTGGGCCTGCCTGTGGCCAAACAGTCAAACGGGTGCAGATAACACAACTAAACTCCGGGTTTCCACTTCAATCTGACTCCAATCCCGTTCGCTCACGTTGGAGTAAATGGACGAATTGTCCCGCTGCAGAACACCCACAGCGAACTCGACAATCTGCTCTGAAAGTCTGGGCACTTTAGATTCCAGGTACATCTACAGCATCACTGCAGACCCTGGGTCCTTGTCGATCGAGACAGAGAGAATCTTTCACCCCCCCCCCCCCCCCCCAACCCCCGCACCCCCACACACTCACTCACATTGGGGTAGTTAGTGTTCTGAAGAGATTTTAATTTAACCATCGAAGTGTCTTTTTTGAACGCTGTGGGGTTTCGACAATTACGACGCAGCGTTTAATTTCGTCCAACTTTCATATTTGGAAATGCAAATCACGATGTAAAGCGTTTGAAATTGAAGGTAGAAGGTCGACCGACCTGACCCCAGCTCAATTGAAACAAAGTGGTGAAATCACCCCTTCAGGAATCTGTACAAAATTCACCTCCGAATAATACTTTACTAAATGTCAAAGTGATTCTCCATCCATCTTTATATAATCATCCATGGGTATTTTAAAACTGGCTGATTATATTTCTAGATGGCCATGAAGTATGAATGGTGAGATGGGAGGGACGCAGGAAAACTAACATTTTCATTCTGATCAGGCGCTCAAATAAATACCCATCCTTACCTATATTTTGGGCCGCAACCCCTTGTTACAATTTCATCAACAACCCCTTGAAAACAATCATTTCGTTTTTTTGAGTTTCAACCGCAGGCTATTTGGAACCACAGCAGACGCGTTTGTGGTTTCATGAATCTTTTTTTTGAAAAATTGAAGTATTTTATTTAACTTATCGGAATTGAGTAGGTAGCGAAAGCATCGCCAAATCCTGGCCGGGGAAAATCAGGGACTCACCTGGGTTGCATTTGAAAGCCGAGGGTTTAAAACAATAGGAAGTTAATTTCAATGTGGGCATCAAAACTAGGTGTGAACGACAATTTTTAATTGTTACTTAAATCGGCGAATTGTTTTGCATTTCAATTCGGTTAGATCTGTTTCAAAGATTTGAACATTCTCGGCATTAGAGCTAGCCGATAATAAAGAAGATTAATGCATTCCTTTTAGTAATCTGCTTCGTTTCCGACGATAGATGTTTAGAAATGCAGCGTGATTCAGTGGCAATTTGCAGTGATTTTCATTTCCTATATCAATAATTTTTTTCTCGATCAGATATTATTGAAATTAGTTTATCTATTTAAAAATCCAGAATTTGTTTCAAATTGTGCGATTTGGATATAATCCCGTCTCGGTAACTGTAAAACATTCAAGGGAAGTCACATATGTTGCAGAGTTCAAACAAAAAAGGATTTGATTCTGACAACGTTGATGACCCATTAATGATTAGTTTCTGTTTTAAATGGGTGTTCATTTAAGGTAAGGAATGGCGGTACCGGGGAGCGGAATGTTTCCCCGTTGAAGCGGTATTAAGAAGCATTGTCAGTCCTCCCACCCCCCCCCCCCCCCCCCCCGCCCGCGTTACATCTTCCCTGGTCCTTTTCACTGGGCACTCCAAGCAGTTGTGTCACAACAGCTCCCCCTGCTGTCGGACACACCCCGTGTCAAGTCTTTTTGTTGTTCTAACTTGGCCAAATAAATTGATGCAATTGGGGAGTTTGACCCTACAAGGCGCCCAGTCAACCTCATTTCACTTTATAATCTTCAGCATTCACCACAGAGCGATGAAGAAGACTTCTATCGCTCTAAAAGCTGAAGCCAAACAAAGTTATAAAGTGTGCTAACAGACCACGGCGTCTTTTATTGATAGGGGGCATGGACAGAATGTGCCAAATCGCAGTTTGTCAAAATGCTCAAAAGCGTGGCACCAACATACTGACTGCAGAAAAGTCAGAAGTTAACTCTCTTTCATTCTGCACGGATGCTGCCGGACCTGTTCTGTTTTCACAGCATTTTTTCTCTTTAATTTTATTGCTGTGCTCACTGCCTCCCCAGCACCGGTTACAGCAGACGTGTGAATGGAGGTGAACGCCCTACTTCCCGATTGCAGATCTACAAGTGGGGGAGGGGGGAACTGTAGCGTAGCCGCAGTTACGGTAGCACCTTGGGAGCACCGTAGGTTCGATTCCCAGCATGGGCCCTGGTCTGTGCCGAGTCTGCATGTTTTCACCGTGTGGGTTTCCTTCCGGTGGTCCACTTCCCTCCCACAAGTCCCGAAAGACGTGCTTGATAGATGAAATGAGCATTCTGAATTCTCCCTCCTTGTACCCGAGCAGGTGCCAGAATGTGGCGACCAGGGGATTTTCACAGTAACTTCATTGAAGTTAGCTGACTTGTGACAATAAAGATTATTAATTTAAAATAATTCAAAATAACGTGAACAATAATAATGATCTTTATTGTCACAAGTAGACATTAACACTGCAATTAAGTTACTGTGAAAAGCCCCGAGTCGCCACATTCCGGCGCCTGTTCAGGTACACAGAGGGAGAATTCAGAATGTCCAAATGACCTAACAGCACGTCATTTGGGACTTGTGGGAGGAAACCGGAGCTGCCGGTGGAAACCCACACAGACACGGGGAAAATGTGCAGACTCCAGACAGACAGTAACCAAAGCCGGGAATCGAACCTGGGACAATGAGCAACTGGACTTTTAAAAAATCACTTATTTTGTCTTTAGATTTTACCTTTTAGTTTGAATTGAATTTGCCAGAGTTAACTTAATCCTTGTTCACTGACAATTACAGCTGATCTTGCTCATACACACCTCCTTCACATTGCTGTAGCTTTCCATCTTTCCTCAGCTGCAGTTAGGCTTTGAGCTGTGTGAAAAAAGGGGTCTCGATTTGATAACCCCACCCCCATTGAATGGTTGGTTATTTCTTACCTCAAGATCTTCACGGTCTCTACCTGGAGCACCCCTTTTCATTCATCGGATGCTTTTGTCATGGTGATATTTGCCAATTTGTTTGCGGGGCTCGGAAAATTACGTACTCCAGCTAAGACCTCTCAAACTGAAGTCTCTTGATCTGAAGGAAGAACAATGAATCAGTTATAGCTTCAGTCAGGGATAGGATGGGGAATTATTTTCGCAACTGGAAGTCAGGACTGTGGGACACCTCTGCTTCGGACTTTCACAAGCTGCTTCATAAGAATGCAAGAGGTTGATGGAAGCCATTTCAAGCTAGGTCAGTTGTAGCAACGAGGGGGTCCCCCCCCTCCCCCCCCCCCCCACCTTGAGCAATGACTCTCGTTACTTGCTTATCTCGAAAGAAGACTGAATGATTTATCCCTTCAGAATTTTAGAGGAGAGCTCACATTGATCTTATTGATCATATTTTAGATCAAAGTGATTACTTTGGGCCGGGGATGAATGCATTAATCCCAGGATCCCAATACAGTTTATATAACTAAACAACCCAACCCAATAATGATCAGTAATTATGAAACACGGGGTGTGATCTGACCTCATTAATTCTGAGGAGGGGGCAGTACACAAATGGTCTCAGTATCCCTGGGAACAATAACCAGGGTTCATAATTTAGATGCCCTCACGGGAAATGCATGTGGGTAGTGTTGTCACCGCCACTGGCTTCAACTGACGAAACAGGCAAATCAGCCGTAATTTGGATTATACTCAATACAACACTTATTTAATACAACTTTGTCCAACTCAATAAGACTTTAGTTATCCGCTTATTTGAAGAGTTACGTAAGTTTCACGACTCACAACTTGAAGTCAAAATACTACCCAATAGAGAGAACTGGCCAGGCCCTCTCTGGAGGGTTTGTTATCCTTCTCTGAGTGCCAAAATCAAGTCTCTTCTCCACGAATGTTAATCCCCAGGGTTATCGCTGTTGAAATCTCGGAAGCTTTTTCTTTTTATAAGGTGTTAGTTCTTACTGATAAATAATCCTTTACCACATAGGCACCAGTTACCCTTGGAGATTGGTATTTTTGCTGTTACAACACAAGGTGCTATCAGTGAAGAGTCCAATGTACAAGTCGTTGTTCCTCCTTTTCATACAAAACTTATTTTGCTGAGCTGCAGCTTTTCACACACACATAAAGTTTGTTAGCCTGTTTTACCATCATGCCTCATGGCACAATGTTAGCCATTTATTTGCCTCAGCAGCAGCTGTCATAGCAACACAGGATCAAGCTTGGATGTGACATCTCTGCAGTCAAATAGCCTCAACATCTAGGTTCACCTATGGGCTAGCATTGCAGGGATAAAGGAAGAAGGCAAACTACCGCCTGGTCAAGACAACTAAGGGAATAAATTTGGCCATACCACTGTCACCCACATTTTAAGAACAAATGAACAGTACTGCAGTAAGGAATCAATATCGTCAAGGGTTCGGGTGGCGGGTTAACATTTTTTAGGATTCAGAAATGCAAATAATTCATATGGTAATAAAGAGAATAAGAAAGGAAGTTTACCCTATCAGTCCATTAGAGCTTGTCATAAAGCACTTGTCCACCAGTAACACTGATCTGTTTATGAGCACTCGACAGAATTTGTTGAAAGCCTTCATGAGGAGTGCAAGGGCATCTGGAATTGACTGTGCCCCAATGGAACATGCTCAATCATATTTATTGTTATGTCTGCCCTCAAGCAATGTTGTTAACATCACATCAAATTATCCAAAGTTTTTTATTTTTACTTTTTTTTAAAGTTAGAGTACCCAATTATTATTTTCCAATTTAGCCTGGCCAATCCATCTACCCTATACGCCTTTTAGCACCCGGTTCCCCTGGGTTTCTGTGGCTATGACTCATCTTTCATTCTCACGCCACAGTATAAATATTTCCCACTTTCTCTGTCTGTCAGCTTTGACAAAGAGTCATTGGACTTGAAACATTAGCTCTTTTCTCTCCCTACAGATGCTGCCAGACCTGCTGAGATTTTCCAGCATTCTTTCATTTCAGATTCCAGCATCCACAGTAATTTGCTTTTACCCTATACATCTTTTGGGTTCTGGGGTGAAACCCACGCAGACACGGGGAGAATGTGCAAACTCCACATAGACAGTGACTCAGGGCCGGGATTGCGAACCCGGGTGCTCAGCACCGTAGGCAGCAGTGCTAACCACTGTACCACCTTGCTGCCCTAAATTATCCAAAGTTATAAACATCACCTCAATTTAAAATATATTTGATGTAGTTGCAGACTTAATTATACAGTTAATGAAACTGTATAACTATTTTCCAAGTGCCCTTGTGTGTAGTACTGAAAAGTGACAGTCCATTCCATGAAGGTAAACTTCATAACCCTCATCTGTCATACAAGCCCCATGTTAATCAGGCACTTCATTGCTCAGTTAACTGTTCTGTGAATTTATCCTCTATTTTTCAAGTGTCATTGATACAGATTCAGTAAACATTCCAAAACACTGTGCTTTGTATTAAGGACGTAAAATATCGCTTTCAAAGATTGTGAAAAAAGTGCACCTTTAATATAGTGGATTTGTTTACCAGTGAAATTCCAGTGCACCCTAGTGTTACCATATATGTGGTCTCTACCCTCTCCTATCTATTGGGATAATAGTCTGAACATCCATAGTTTCATCCTTGGCTCATCCAATTCATCATTTACATGCCGATCCATTGCAACATCATGATCAAACAGTTATTCTTTTCCACATGTCTATGGACAATATTCAACTCTACCTCCCTCGAAACATCATGGTGTTCTTCAGTTTAATTTTAAATTGCTCGACAATCTTGGTTCCTCTTCCATCCGTTTCTCACTGTACAGCTCTTGCTCAGTTTCTCCGACTCTGAATTGCTCCTTGTTCTCTGCTCCCTCTGTTTCGCCGTCAGGGATTGATCTTTAAGTAACTAAAATCCCCTGGCCCCAGGATGCTCTCAAAACTATTTCACCTTGTTGCACCCTCCTTGTTCTTAAAAGTGTCTGCAAAATAGATCCCCTTGAGCACGGTAGCATTGTGGATAGCACAATGGCTTCACAGCTCCAGGGTCCCAGGTTCGATTCCGGCTTGGGTCACTGTCTGTGCGGAGTCTGCACATCTTCCCCGTGTGTGTGTGGGTTTCCTCCGGGTGATCCGGTTTCCTCCCACAGTCCAAAGATGTGTGGGTTAGGTGGATTGGCCAGGATAAATTGCCCTTAGTGTTGGGTGGGGTTACTGAGTTATGGGGATAGGGTGGAGGTGTTGACCATGGGTAGGGTGCTCTTTCCAAGAGCCAGTGCAGGCTCGATGGGCCGAATGGCCTCCTTCTGCACTGTAAATTCTATGTAAAACTGCGTCTTCAATCTTCCTTACCAAATCTTACCTTGCCAGCTTGTAATACGTACTGAGAGCTTCTTTCAGGCAAGGAGCAAGTTATGGTGGTTATGTTGCTAACAAAAACAGTCCTAATACATTCTTCACCTGTGCCAAAATATATTTTTAAATATTAACTTCCTGGGTTGATTTTTATTTTGTTACAAAATCTGAATTCTACTGTCAATGGACTTGTGACTCACCGCACAGCAGTGAATTTGAACCAAAATAATGGGCCAAAAATAAAATCACATGTCTTTTGTTCCAGCTAAGAGATACCTGGTGGAAGTATGAAAGTTAGAGATCAAGATCATTTATTTCCTTACATGTGGAAAGGTTTAATTCATAACATATGAAATAGTATAGCACTGTGAATAAAGCCATTTCAGCCAGAGGGGATGGATTTTGATGCTTTGTACAAGTTTATATATTAGTTTGCTCATAATATCCATTCATAGTTTATGTCCAGTACATGCACTCTATCCCAAGATCAACATGGCCAGTTTCAGCAAAGTTCAACAGAGTTTTATTTTTTGCTCAAAGCAGGGTGAGTTTTGGAAGAAGGTTTTAACTGATCCTGTATTTTTGAACAAAAGACAAATTAATGGAACATATTAGAATCAAAGGATGCTTCTCAGCCAATTCTTTCAAAGAGAAATAGCATTGCTGCAATAGGAGAAGCATCATTGGAAACATATTGTTTAATTCTGCACAGTTAAATTCCTTGTTTTGTTCACCAATGCAGCAACCAAATTCAACATAGCATGATCTGATAAATAACACACAAGATTGTGATCAGTTTATTTGCATTGATGGAATTGTTTAAGGGAGGAATGTTGGCAAAACACCCACATTTTCTGTTCTTCTTCAAATACAGCCTTGGTATCTTTTTACATTGACCTGAAAAATCTTTTGTTTTATCATCTCAACCTAAAAGTCAGCAATAATGTGCCAATCTAAAATGTTTGATTAAGCCTGGCACTGTGGCGTAGATCCATGGTCTTCTGATTAAGAAGCAAGAATACTTTCACTGAACCAAACTGATATTGGTGTCTTACTATACAACAAATAAAATGATCAGAAAGGAAATACACCACTGGTTTAGTATGTAGCTGTATGAAAGTGGCTGAATTAGGGAGATGTTCCTCAATTACCTCAATCATTTACCCTTTGAAGATTTTCTGATTTTCTGTTTCTGAAGCAGAGAAGAAACATTATAATGAATAAGTTCAGCATTTAGTCACTTTCTGCTCTAAAGTTATAAAGTAGAATCAAAGAGACACAATAAAATCAAACAGCTTTTCCTCATCCATATTATCTTCTGAACTGAATTGAATGAACATCGGTCTTCACTATAGAAGACACACGTGACATCCCAGAAATAGCTGTAAATCAGAAAATGAAGGGGAGGGAGGAGCTCAGGAAAAAAATACAATCACCAGGGACATGGTACTGAGAAAATTGTTGGAGCTGCGGGCTGACAAGTTCCTGACTTCACACAGAATTGTTATGGCATAGAAGGAGGCCATTTGGCCCATTGTGTCTACACCGACTCTCCAAACGAACATTCTGACTTAGTGCTATTCGGCTTTCGGCCGTACCCCTGCACATTGTTTCTATTCAAATAACCATCTAATACCTTCTTGAATACCTTGATTGAACCTGCCTGCACCACAATTCCAGGCAATACATTCCAGACCCGAACCACAAGTTCTGTGAAAAAAAATTTTCTCACATCATATTTTCTTTTTTTGCAAATCATGTTCAACCTGTGCCCTCTTGTTCTTGATTGTTTCTTCCTATGTATTCTGTCCAGCACCCACATGCTTTTGAACGTCTCCATCAAATCTCATCTCAACTTTCTTCTCTCCAAGGGGAACAGTCCCAACCTCTCCAATCTAATCTCATAACTGAAGTCTCTCATCCCTGGAACCATTCTTGTAAACCTCTTCTGCACTTTCTCCAATGCATTCACATCTTTCCAATAGTGTGGTGCCCAGAATTGTACACAATGTTCCAGCTGAGGTCTAACACATGTCTTGTGTAAATTCAGTATAACCTCCTCGCTCTTGAATTCCATGTCCCAATAAGTAAAGACCAGAATACGATATGCTTCAATAACTGCTCTCTCTGTCCTGCCTCATGCAATGATCTTTCACATATACATCCAGGTCCCTCTGCACTTGCACCCCTTGAAAATCTGCCACCTATTTGCCCACTCCATCAACTCATTTAGGCTGTTTTGAAGTTCTACACTCTCCTCTTCATCTTTGGGTCCTAAAAGAGGTGGCTGGTGAAATAGCTGATGAGTTGGTTTGAATTTTTCAAAATTCAGGAAAGGTTCCATTAGATTGGAAATTGGTGAATGCAACTCCTTTATTCCAAAAGGGAGGGAGACAGAAAGCAGGAAACAACAGGCTAGTTAGCTTAACATCTGTCAGAGGGAAATGTTAGAAGCTATCATTAAAGAAGTTGTAACAGGGCAATTAGATAAGTTCAAGTTAATTAGACAGAGCCAGCATGGTTTTGTGAGTGGGAAATCATGTTTAACCAACATTTTGGAGTTGTTTGAAGAAGCAACATGTGCTGTGGATAAAGGGGAACCTGTAGATGTGCTGTACTTGGAATCCCAAAAGGCATTTGATAAGGTACCACGTCAAAGGTATTGCAGAAAATAAAAACTCAAGGTGGTGGGGTAACATAATAGCATTTATAGAAGATTGGCTAGCTAGCAGGAAACAGAGAGTAGGCATAGAACGTAGAACATACAGTGCAGAAGGAGGCCATTCAGCCCATCGAGTCTGCACCGACCCACTTAGGCCCTCACTTCCACCCTACCCCATAACCCCTCCTAACCCTTTTGGACACTAAGGGCAATTTATCACGGCCAATCCACCTAACCTGCAAGTCTTTGAACTGTGGGAGGTAACTGGAGCACCCGCAGGAAACCCACACAGACACGGGGAGAACATGCAGACTCCACACAGGCAGTGACCCAGCGGGGAATAGAACCTGGGACCCTGGCGATGTGAAGCCACAGTGCTAGCCACTTGTGCTACCTAAATGGGTCATTTTTTGGTTGGCAGGATGTCATGACTGGTGTGCCATAGGGATCAGTGCTGAGACTGAAGTGACAGTGGCTGAATTTGATGATGATATAAAGATAGGAAGGGAGTTAAGTTGTGAAGAGAACATAAGGAGGCTACAAAGGAATATGGATGAATTAAATGAGTGGACAAAAATCTGACAAATGATACAATGTGGGAAAATGTGAAACTGTCCACTTTGGCAGGAAGAATAAAAAAGAATATTTTTAAAATGGTGAGCGATTGCAGAGCTCTAAGATGCAGAGGGATCCACGGGTCCCAGTGTATGAATTGCAAAAGGTTAGTGTGTTGGTACAACAAGTAATTAGGAGAGCGATTAGAATGTTAGAATTGAATGCGAGGGGAATTGAATATAACAGTAGTGGTTATGCCTCAATTAGACAGGGTATTGGTCAGAACACATCTGGAGTACTGTGTACAATATTGGTCCTTTCTAAGAAGGGATGTAAATGTGCCAGAGGCAGTTCAGAGAAAGTTTATTAGATTAATACCTGGAATGGGAGGGTTGGCTTATGAGGAAAGGCTGGACAAGCTAGGCTTGTATCTGCTGGAGTTCAGAAGATCAAGAGGTGACTTGATTAAAACCCCAAGGGGTATTGACAGGGTGGATGTGGAAAGGGTGTTTCCTCTTGTGGGAGGACCTAGAACTAGGCGGTCACTGTTTAAAAATAGGGGGTCACCTGTTTAAGACAGAGGTTAGGAGAAATTTGACTCCCAGAAAGTTGCGAGTCTATGGAACTCTCTTCCTGAAAAGTCGGTGGAAGCAGAGTCTTTGAATATTTTTACAACTAAGCTAGATAGATTCTTGATAAGCAAGGATGTTGAAAAATTATTGGCGGTAGGTGGGAACGTAAAGGTGAGTTTACAATCAGAGCAGCCATGATTGTTTCGAATGATGGAGCATGTTCAAGGGGTTGAGTAATCTTCTCCTAATTTATATGTTTGGATGTTCATATGTTCTGAACAAATTGTAAAATGTTATTCATTCTATTTGTGTTGTTTCTGTTGCAAAAAATGCTCTTCATGTGGTCACATGGTGGCACGGTAGCACAGTGGTTAGCTCTGTTGCTTTACAACGACAGGGTCCCGGTTTGGGTCACTGTCTGTGCGGAGTCTGCACGTTCTCCCTGTGTCTGCGTGGGTCTCCTCCGGGTGCTCCGGTTTCCTCCCACAAGTCCCGAAAGACGTGCTGTTAGATAATTTGGACACTATGAATCCTCCCTCTGTGTACCCGAACAGGCGCCGGAGTGTGGCGACTAGGGGAGTTTCACAGTAACTCCATTGCATCGCCTCCCCTCTCCATTTCTGTCAAGGCATTCATTCTTGTTGGGGATTAGCCAAGTGGCCAACATTTGTGTGTGCTTCGGAAGCAAGAATCAGAAGCCTTTTTATGTAAAGTTACCTCTTCAACTAAACAAGTACTTTGCTGGCCCCAAAATGAAAGCAAAATACTGCAGATTCTGGAAATCTGAAATAAAAACAAGAAATGGTGGAAAAATGCAGCTGAGCTGTGGAGAGAGAAACAGAGTTAAATACTGCAGATGCATTGCTGACTCACCAAACTTGTTCATGCTTTTGATTATTGTACAAAATGAATGGTAACAATAATGTGAATTAAATAGAGAATACTTTGAGGTGTCGCAATACAGATTTAAGAACCTAGCTGAACAGTGAACTGCAGGAGTTTAAAATATGGGGCATCAATAATTTTGTCGCGCCAAAGTTGCTTTTCTTGAATATGTGTTTATAATAAAATGAATGCTTCATTCTCCCCTTTTCTTCTTCGGGGCTCCACAGTGCACAGCATCTCCTTCTGCCTTCCAACAAGGTACAAGCGCAACTGGTTATTTGGACAATGTAGTGTCAGAATGTTTGCCCCGGATTCTTTTTCCCTGCTCATCTGTAATTGATTGGGCTCCACTCAGGATTGTGATATGGTCAAAGGTAGTAAGTAACTCACTATGTGGGGAACATTGTGAGCCTGGCTCACAGTCACAGGCTATTTGATAATATGCAGGTTCGGCTATGATAGAGGTAGGCCGTGTCTGGAAGGATTTTTGAAGCAAATTAAACACCACTAAAATTCCTTCTGTGTTCTTGTGTTATAATCGTATCTTAGAATCCTTACAGTGCTGAAGGAGGCTATTCAACCCATCGAGTCTGCACCGGCCCTCTGAAAGAGAACCCTACCTAGGGTCAGGCCCCCACCGTCTGTCCGTAACCCAATAACCCCACCTAATCTTTTGGACACTGAGTGGAAATTTAGCACGGCCAACCCACCTAACCTGCACATCTTTGAAAACTGGGACACCTGGAGGAAACCCACACAGACATGGGGAAAAAGTTCAAACTCCACTCAGACAGTCAGCCGAGGCCGGAATTGTTCACTGGTCCCTAGCTTTGTGAGGGAGCAGTGCTAATCACTATGCCACCGTGCTGCCCACTCAGTCATACTGGGCGGGTTTCTCTGATCCTGAGGCTAAGTGTTGATGCCGTCGTAAACGCCGTCGGGTTTCCCGAAGGCGTCAATATGTCCTCAGGATCAGCAATTCTGACCCCTACAGGGGGCCAGCATGGCACTGGAGTGATCCAGTTGCCGATCCCGGCGTCAGATGGGCGCCACGGGGTCCGCGCATGCGCAGTGGGACCAGCGCGATTTCAGCGCATGCGCGGTGTCTCCCTTCTCCGCGCCTGCCCCAACGCAACATGGCGTAGGACTACAGGGGCTGGCGTGGAACAAAGGAGGCCCCCCAGCCAGAGAGGTCAGTCGCCGAATGGTGGGCCCCGATCATGGGCCAGGCCACAGCGGAGCCCCCCCCCCCCCCCCCCCCCACTGGGGTCACACCCCCTCCTCCCCCCCACAGGCCATCCCCGGTTCCTTCCACGCTGAGGTCCCGCCAGGTAAGACTAGGTTAGAATGGCGCCTGCGGGACTTGGGCTTTCTGTACGGGCGCTTGGCCCATCCCGGGCATAGAATCGCCGGGAGGGCCCTGTGGAGCGGCCCCTGACCGGCGGTGCGCCGACCGCGCCAGCGTCAATGTTACCGATTCTCCGCTCTCCAGAGAATCGCGTCTCTGCATCGGAGCAGCGTGGTGCGATTTGCGCCGGTCACGGCGATTCTCCGGCCCGACCCCAGGGTGAGAGAATCTCGCCCACTGTCTTTCATTGTAAAATTCATGGAATACCAGGAGACCTAACAAATTAGCTTTCCTTTACAATATTCCATAGCTTCTTGCTTTTCTGAAGGCATTACCTTAATCTTGGAGCATGGCTGGAAGGGCAGCAGTTTAGCTTGCTAAATAGTGATCTGTCACTTGTATACTTTCCTGAGGTTGAGGTGTCAGTCGATTGTTCAATCCTGCAGGGTCATCAGCTCTGAGCTCTGGGGCGGGATTCTCCCCTACCCGGCGTGACGGAGGGTCCCGGCTTAGGGGAGTGGCGCCAACCACTCAGGGGTCGGGCCTCCCCAAAGGTGGGGAATTCTCCCCACCTTTGGGGGCCAGCCCCGCGCCAGAGCGGTTGGCACCAGAAGACTGGCGCAAAAAACCGGCGCCCCCAGCAGCGGGGCTGGCCGAAAGGCTTTCGCTGGTCGGCGCAGGCGCCGGCAGTGACGTCAGCGGCAGCTGGCCGCTGACGTCACTGCCGGCGCATGCGCGATGTGGGTTTCTCTTCCGCTTCCGCCATGGCGGAGGCCGTGGCGGCCGCGGAGGAGAAATAGTGCACCCAGGGCACTGGCCCGGAGTCTGAGCGGGGGGCCCCGATCGCGGGCCAGGCCACCGCGGGGGCATCCCCCGGGGTTCGATCGGCCCCCGCCCGCCCCAGGACCCCGGGGCCCGCTCGCGCCGCTGATACTGCCGTTCCAGAGGTGGTTCAAACCTCGGCGGCGGGAGAGGCCTCCCAGCGGTGGGACTTCGGCCCAATCGGGCCAGAGAATCACCGCAGGGGCCTCTCCAATCGGAGTGGCGAGATTCCTGCCACCGCCACTTCCCGGGTGGCGGAGAATCTCTGCCACGGCGGGGGCGGGATTTTTGGTGGCCCCAGGTGATTCTCCGACCCTGCTGGGGGTCGGAGAATCTTTTTTTCACTTAAAATTCACTTCTGCGTGCTCCCAGAATGAGCTGCTGATTTGCAAACGTGAATCACAAATTCTTCTTCTTTCCCATTCCCTGGGTCAGTGTTTTATGATGGACCAGAATTTATAGCCCAATCCCAATTGCCCATGAACTGAATGGCTTGCTCGGCCATTTGAGAAGGCATTTAAGAGTCAATCACATTCATGGGGGTCTGGAGTCACATGTAGGCCAGACCAAGTAAAGACAGCAGATTAGTGAACCAGATGGGTTTTTACGACAATGGTTCCATGGTCATCATTAGGTTTTAATTCCAGAGGTTTTATTGAATTCAAGTTTCACCATCTGCTGTGATAGGATTCGAACGTCAGTCCCCGGGCCATTGCGGGAATACTAGGCCAGTGACAATAGCACTACACCACCACCTCTCCTATCGCGGCACAGCACCATCAGCTAAACTCAGCTAGTCACTAGATAGACTTGATAAATCATTGGGAGAGCTCTGAGAATCTTTGCTTTTTATGATTGCATGATGTAAGACATGGACGTGATTGGAAAGTTGGAAATGACTCAATTTGGCAGGCTAAATTTGAGGAATTGAAATAAATAATTATTCTCTGAGTAGTTTTGTTCGGAGCGAAAAGTTTGTTCTATTGTGAGACACTAAATATTGAAATTGAATGAAATGCAAAAAATAACCTTATTTTGCCAAAAGGTGTCTGGAGGTTTCAACCTTTCAATATCCAGGATTTTGCCAAGCTCTATTGAAAAATTGAAATGGCGAGATTGAGAATGTAATGTAATGCAATGCAGCTTGGAACAACATCATTGTTTAAATGTTGATGAAGTTTATGGAAAGTGAAGTGCTTAGAGAGTCCGGGCGGGATTCTCTGATTCCCCCAGCCACATTTTTCTCAGCGCCCCGCCATTCGGTGGAGGCGGGATTCTATCTTCCTGCCACTTGTCAATGGGATTTCCCATTGAAGCCTCCCCATGCCGCCGGGAAACCCGCGGGCAGGAGTGCGCTGCCAGCGGGAAAAGAGAATCCCAATGGCTGGAGAATTCCAGCCTATGTTGGCGATTTATATTGGCTCTCCAATGTTATGGAATAGCCGACATAGGTTTGTGCAGTTGAATCCTCAGCTATGATGGCAGGAGGAACCAGCAACTAAAAGTCAAGGATTTCCCCACAACGACAGAGGGGAAATAAGAAGGCTAATGACTTTGGGGCTGCTCTTGTCCACATCCTAGTAGCTGGTCCTGTTGGCAGGGGAGTAAGGCGGGAAGTAACAGTACAGAAGAGGAACACCATTAAAGGAAAATTAATTGTGCAATTAAAAATATCTTAAGAATGTACTGTACCTAATGTAGAATTGTAACCGGTCATTCAAAATGCTTCCACATCCTCACTGGCATGCATTTTAAATATAGTCCTGAGCACGCTTCGCCAGAAAGTGCTGAATTTTAAATTTTATTTTGTGCTTCCTGCCTAATCATGAACACTTTTCTTTAAACTTCACAAATGATAGACTTTTCAAAAAAGAAAGATAGGCAAGAATAGATGATGCATGGGTTTATCCATATCCACCAGACCAACTAGACAACCAGTTCTCCTAAAGCTACCTGAATCATCACTTTATCTTTCAAAGAGGGAGTGTTCCTCCTTTAGCTCCCATTTTATAAAGTCTTTCTTCAACCCTAACCTCCCCTCTTCCAGTTCACAGAAGCCAGTTGCTCTTCACTCGCTCATGCCAAGTGCAAAGAGATATTTGGCCACAGGACCACCTCTGGTGAGGTTGTGGGCCACCCCTTATAGTGTATACAATGCACCATTGTACAAGGCATACTCCATGGGGTACATCACCTACTAGAGGTGGTCTCATGAATTCTGCTCTTGTGCATTCTGAGGTCAGTTCATCAGCATCAGACACAAGTTACTGCTAATGTTGTGTTCTTTTGCATATGAAGCTGCTTCACATCAACATGAAATTGTAACTAAGGCCATTGTGGTCTGGTCGATTGCTTTACCTGAGGGTTAATACATTCCAGAAGGTAGAATGATGTAATTATTTACATAATGATATTATCCCATCTTTGTTTCCTTCTGCCAATATAATAATTTTTACTTTATAAAGAAACATTGTTAAAATTACTATTAAATCACACATCTTGCGCTGGGAAAATTCCCGTTGCTGTAGTCACTGTGTACTGTAACGAACCGTGGGGCATTATGGTATTCATAGAATTCCAACAGTGCAGAAGGAGGTCATTCATCAAACTGAATCTGCACCGACCTTCTGAATGAGCATTCGACCAAGGCCCACGCCTCTGCCCTATCCCCGTAACCCCAGCTAACCTGCACCTTTGGACACTAAGAGGCAATTTTAGCATGGCCAATCCACCTAACCTGCACATCTTTGACTCTGGGAGGAAACCAGAGCACCCAGAGGAGAAGCACATAGACACAGGGAGAACGTGCAAACCTCACACAGTCACCCAAGGCTGGAATTAAACCCAGGTCCCTGGAACTGTGAGGCTGTCATGCTAACCACTGTGCCACCGTGCCCAATACAATATTTCTTTCAAGGTGAAGTGGAAGTGTTCAGTGGCAATTACGCAAGTCAAATGCTGGGAATTCAACCTGCCTAAAGTCTCCCTGGCAAGGGTACAAAATCTCTTTGAGATTGTTTGACAGAGTTATACCATGTTGGTAGTTAATCAAGAAACTTCAGTGATAGAATCATTTGTACCGCCATGTTTGATCGATTAGCGCTCTGTGCTCAATATTATCTGCATGGGGCAGGCAAAGACTATGTGCAGTCAATCAGAAAATGTATAAAAACACCCCAATTCTGTAATCAAACTTGGACAAATCCAGAAGAGGTTAATGACTTTGTGGCCGAAATTCACTGGTCTCCTAGCGACATGTTTCTCGGTAGCAGACAGCGACCAACCATTGGCCAACGGTGGGATCTTCTGATCCTGCCGCTGTGAATGGGATTTCCCATTGAATCCACCCCACACCGCTGGAAAACCCATGGCCGGGGTGCACCGTCGGCTGGTCTCACAGACGTGAACAGCCGCAAGATCTTGCTCTATAGTTTGTGCACCGTTATTGTGATAATAGTCACAAAAGGAAGAACTGGGAGGGAACTTAGCTCTCATGAGATGCAAACTAATATTTCTTTTTATGTGGTAGTGTGGCACCTACACTTTCTGACAATGTTCAGCTTTGTTCAGGTAGACACAAACACCTCTAAATTAAAAGTGGGAGAAAGTCTGCCAGGTGGGCAGGGAGAATTGCATGGCTGGCTGTGTGTCAGACTCCCGGCAATGGGAAAACTAAGCAATCAAGTCAGTGCCAAGAAGGTAACAAAAGGGGAAACTCCCCTATTGGTGGCGGGAGACTCATTGATATGCTGAATTATCCACTTGCATATAATTTAAATGCAATTCGGCATAATGTAATGCTGCCTCCCTGATTGAGTGAAACTCACAAAATGTCTCCCATGCCTTTGACAGCGTGCCCAGCGAAAGCTCATGGTGGGCAGCACGATAGCACAGTGGTTAGCACCATTCACAGCGCCAGGGTCCCAGGTTCAATTCCCAACTTGGATCACTGTCTGTGTGGAGTCTGCACGTTCTCCCCGTGTCTGCCTGGGTTTCCTCCGGGTGCTCCGGTTTCCTCCCACAGTCCCAAAAGATGTGCTTGTTAGGTGAATTGGACATTCTGAATTCTCCCTCCGTGTACCCGAACAGGCGCCGGAATGTGGCGATTTTCACAGTAACTTCATTCCTGTGTTAATGTAAGCCTACTTGTGACTATAAAGATTATTATTATTTACATGTGGCTTCCTTGGCCCATGGGCAGAATTTTCCGGCCCTCTCGCCAACGGGATTTTCCGGACCCACCAAAGACAAGGGGCGGGATTTCTCCGGATCTCCAGCCACTTGTTTTTTGGGCATATGCCATTCACTGGCGGCCGAATTCCATCTTACCGCCTCTTGTCAATGGGATTTCCCATTGTAATCACCTCACACCTCCGGGAAAGGGTTGCGCAGCTGGCGGGAAAGGGCGCAATTCTCCGCAAATCCGGCGTGCCGTTAAGGCTGGCGTGAAACATGGCCAGTTTCACGCCAGCCTCGGAGCTCCGTCCCGGGACCCGATTCTCCGCCTCAGGCGGGGCTAGTATCGGGGCCGGGGGAATCACGGCGACGCGGAGTTAGCGAACGTCGCTAACTCCGCCCGCCAAGAGTCACGGCGGCTGACGCGCACGATGACGTCAGCCGCGCATGCGCGGGTTGGACGGCTCCAACCCACGGATGACGTCATCATGCAGATGCGTCAAACCCGCGCATGCGCGGACCGTCATGCCCCTCAGCCGCCCCGCGGACTGATCCTGCGGGGCAGTGGAAGAACAAATAGTGCATGGGTATCGGACCCGCTGCCCGCGATCGGTACCCACTCAAAAGTAGTGAGCCTAAAATTTAAACGGGCAGCGCACAACTGCGGTACAGAGGGGCTACCCCTTAAAGAAACATCACAGATCTGTGTCCCGAAGGGGAGGACATTTAAGAGGCTGCTTGCAAGGAAAAGGAGAGGTAGTAGCAGCAAAGGAATCATTCACCCTGTCCTTCTCCACCTTTTAGCATTGGAGGGAATGCACCATTTGGACATTTCAGATCTCAGTTGAACCTGTTGATGCCATCGAATGATGCTTTGCGAAGGCGGAGGAATCTTCTCCTCAGACTTTGGAAAGTCATTTTGTGCTGGAGCAACAGAAGTTCAGGTGCTGGAGATTTGAACTCGCAGAACTTTCTTATAAAACCTGCAAGATAATTTCTAACTCTAACACGGGCCTGCCTGCTCTTTAAATATGGGGCGCAATTCTCCGAGCCCCTCGCCGGGCTGGAAAATCACCGCAACAGCGCCACGCCGCCCCGACGCCGGCGCCCGATTCTCCGAGGTGCGGAGAATCGGCGCCATTTGCGCCGGCGCATTTGGCACGACGCCAGTCGCGGGCTGCTGCACGAGGCTGGGCCGCCGATTCTCCGGCTCGGATGGGCCAAGTGGCTGCACGGAAACGGCAGAGTCCCACTGCCGCCGTTCACCCCTGGTCGCTACCGGCGGGAACTCTGCACGAAGGGTTGGGGGGCGGCCTGTGGGGCGGGGAAAAGCGCATCTTCATCGGGGGGGGGGGGGCGCGCCGATGGGGTCTGGCCCGCGATCAGAACTCACCAATTGGCGGGCCGGCCTCTCTCCCCCCCCCCCCGGGCCTACTTTCTTCCGCTTCCGGCCCCAAAACCCCCGCGCCATGTTGCATCGGGGCCCGAGCGTTGAAGAAGTCCCCGCACATGCGCGGGTTGGCACGGCCCAACTGCACATGCGCGGGTTGGCACGGCGCCCATTTGGCGCCAGGAAGGGAGGCTGGAGCGGCTCAAACCAGAGCCGTGCTGGCCCCCTGTGGGGGACAGAATCAGTCGTTCCCATGACCGTTTTCCACCATCGTGAAACGTGACGGCGATCATGACGGCACGAACACTTAGTTTCCATTTTGGAGAATCACCCCCAGGGTGCCAGCTCCTACACATCAAGTGATGAGCGATTCCTGATGCCACATCCATGTGATCTGGTGGAAAGCATGTCCACCATTCCAGCATTCATGAGCTTTCTGCCACATAATCAGGTTCAGCCAAATGCCATGCACCCACACCAGATCCCCGATGGTTTCCAGGCCCACTGGCGACCGTCGGACTGAATCCAACCCAATGTTATTTCTCTGTAATTGTGACCCACTCACTAAATTCTATTCCTGGCAATCACAGATTTCAAACTCACACCTTCTTATAATTCCAGTTGTGCCTCTTAATTAAAGCAAACACTGTCATATATTCTGTTTTTGAATTAAAAGAAGAATTCTACCACTTGGCGTGATTTTCATTTGATTTAGGCTCCCCATCTACAATGAATTGTTATCTTTACCAGGGTTCATAGAATTTCACAGAATTTACAGGGCAGAAGGAGGCCATTCGTCCCATCGAGTCTGCACCGGCTCTTGGAAAGAGCACCCTACCCAAGGTCAACACCTCCACGCTATCCCCATAACCCAGTAACCCCACCCAACACTAAGAGCAATTTTGGACACTATGGGCAATTTATCATGGCCAATCCACCTAACCTGCACATCTTTGGACTGTGGGAGGAAACCGGAGCACCCGGAGGAAACCCATGCACACATGAGGAGGATGTGCAGACTCTGCACAGACAGTGACCCAAGCCGGAATTGAACCTGGGACCCTGGAGCTGTGAAACAATTGTGCTATCCACATTGCTACCGTGCTGCCCTTAAATCCACTCTTCGTATCCACCCTTTCCAGGAAAGGGCCAATTTGATTTATTTTCTTGTTTTAAGTTCCAAATTAAAGTATGCTGGCCATGCACAGGGGAAGAAAAGACTTCTGATACATCAGGGTAATAGTAGCTGGGAGTAGGTCAGAAATAACGCTTGAGATACATCCCTTCCAGAGAAAAATCTAGCTATTAGCAGGGTTAACATTTTAAAATAATCCTTCCTTTCTTACCTCTCATGAAGCATTACAGGCTGCTCCTCCTTTGCACCCTATTACTGCACTGCATTTTAAATTAGATAAACTCAAAACGTGTGTGGTTACCATCATAGTCAGCCCTCATTAACCTAATATGGCAGCAGTTAAATTTAATTGTGACCACATTTTTAGGTGCACCTTATAAAATAGTGGATGGCAGGCAAGTCAAGTATTGAAGATGTGACAATCTCAATAACCGACACATTCAAATTTCTTTCTAGAACACTAAAAATTGTTTAGTATATCTAAAGCCTTGGTGACGAGTTGCCTTTAATATAACATTTAAATCTGCAGCAAGTATTTTGTTTCTTATTTAACATTTAATTTACTTTGGTTTCCTCTTGATTTTGTTTGTATTCATCAAAGTGAAGAATGTCATTCATGGATAATGAAGCTCTTCTTACTTCAGGCACCCAATGCATCAAGTATTCTTTGCCAACTATAGCAGAGCCAGACACATAGCAAAGCTCCCTCTATACCATACCGCAACTACGTGCCTCAGACTCAGTCTGTGACAATCATCACCTATTGCACCAGTGTGACATTCTTTTCAAATGCTATATTAGCCATTCTGTGACATCTATGTGTACAATTACCAAATTGCATTGTATTAAGGGTAGTGTTTTACTTTGGTGCATGCTCACTAGAGTAAAGCTGCTCCCACTCTGGGATCTTGCATATATCACTAATCCGCCAGAGCGATTTCCACCTTCATGCTTCAATGTGAACTGCTCCTCTAGGACCCTGCTTAAAATTAATAAATGACCTTGACTCGCATTGAAAGATGGGAGGAAGTCCTGACCCACTGAAGTTGCACAGGAATTTGCAGTCGAGAAAAATCCTCACCATGTTATGAAACAGGTTAAATTGGAGCCCTCAGATTAGATTAAACAAAGTAGAAGTATTTGCTCAATATTATGCAGGATTAATCGCAAATTGTAGATTTGTAACCTTTTGGTGAGATCTGAAAGTATCTTAAAACTGGAGTTGTCCAACTTTGTTTCTTTCTGAAGTGTGGGACTGCACAAATCTCCAACAGACTCTGCCATGGATTTATAACCCACTTTTTCTATTAAGGCAAATTCACAAAGTTGGTTACGCCTAAGATGGCGATGCTGAAGTTTGCTTGTGTGGGATTCATTGTGTGGTTGTTATCATTGATAAGTGCCACTGTGTAAAAAACTAATAGTTAAAGAGAGGTATAATGAGAATAGTAAGCTACTGTGCAAATAGGAGTACAGAGTTCAGTTTGCTTAGTACTAACCAACCTATCTCAATCGTAAAACTATTAGCATGCTCTTGCTGTCACAATGAATCATGCTCCAGTGATCAAATTGGCCTTTGCACATCCTTCGATACGCTTGATTGACGATGCCTTGGTGAAGGGTGCAGTGGAAGTACCTCATAGCATTGATAAACCTGAAACAAAATAAAAATAATGGTCAACTCTTCATCGAAACAGGCTTTTTATTCAACATTTGCAGATGTTATTAAATACAACATATATTATTTGCATGCATTTTGGAGCAAATTAGAATTTTTAGCTGATGAAGGTGCTGGTCTTGACATTGTGTGACCAGCCGAACTATAGGTCTTGTTTCAGTATATAAACACGCTCCATCATTTACTCAATCCCACTGAGCCATATAAATTGGTGAAATGCCAATTTCCGATATAAATTCTCCAGATTATTGAATGCAGCAAAGTAACAGGATAGTTAAGTTCCAAAATAACTAAAAATGAATGTTATGGTTTGATGGTAAGCAAGGCAGTGTCTTTGTTAGTTTGATAAATGCTGCCGTCTCATACATTGGAATGTGAATGTAATATATGGTATGAATCTGCCTCAGAACAGATTTAATCTGGATCATGGTTTAAAGCAGGATAGGCGAGTTCAGTTTATTTCCCGATTTAGATTGTGCTTTCAAATGGTTAATGAGAACAAAATGGTTTCAAAGAGGTAACATTTGCACTGAGAGAATATTTACTGTGCCAGGCCCACAAAGAATTAGACAGTAAATATTGAATTATCAGTTTATTGGTAGCAATTCTCACTAATTAATTTAAATACAATTGGCGGAATGGCAGTTGCCTTGGTGAACTAGCAATACATTACTATGCCAATTAAATTAATGTTTTTGTCAAAATCGCAGTAAATATGGCCTAGTCAGTTTCTGAATAATCAATCATTAATACATAAATGCAGACACAGAAAGCTTTTGTAAATAAATTCATTGCACAAGCATTTTTCTTAAATACACGAGAGGCCAGATTGCTGCCAAGAGCCCCATTTGCTTTTGTTTGCCTTGCAAGTAACATTGCATTATATAATTTTCCATTCATTAATTATGATACATCTGATAATCATCATGACTTGTAACATTTAAGTACCTACTTTATTGATTTAAAGAAAAGACGTCAGCAGATTTGGAGGAATTTTCACACCAAATCAAGTCCCAGTCCTCCAAAATGGAGGGATAATGTTGCAACATTTAAGTACGTTTCTAATGATAATGCTGGAAAATGGATCTTCCAGTGAAGCTATGGAGGGTGATCTCCCATAGGAATTTATCCCCTTACCCATAATACCAAACCAATTTGTATAACACTGCAGGAAATTAACCTGTGTGACAAAACTCCTCTGAACTTTCTTATTCATTCTTCAACTGAAAGCTGAACCTTTAGGCCCTTGTTCCCAATTCTCCAAGCTGTGGAAGGCACCTTTCACGATGTAGCTTCTCAAACCATGCAGAATGCAGAAAACGGCTTTAGGTTCCCCAATCAAATCTTCTGTTCCAGCAACCAAGGCATAATTTGCACCTGGAATTCTATTTTCCTGGTATTATTCTAGTCCACCTGCACTGCGCACTTTCCACTCCTCTCATATTTTTTTTCCTCCTGTGCACAGAACTCTCGATTGCTAATCAGGAATTCCTAAAGAAAATAACCCATTTTAGTCAGAGGAGTAATGATAATAACTTGTTTCTTACAATGGACGCAAATGGAGCCCTGCCTCTGAAACCTTCATCAGCCCTGCATCCCAATTAATTCTCCACTCTTTTGACTCGGCCATTGTATGCATCTCCTCTTCCCTCTGGTCATAGAATCATAGATTCATAGAATTTACAATGCAGAAGGAGACTATTCAGCCCATCGGGTCTGCACCGGCCCTTGGAAAGAGCACCCTACCTAAGCCCACACCCCAACCTATTCCTGTAACCCAAACCAACCTAACCCTTTTGGACACTAAGGGCAATTTAGCATGGACAATCCACCTAGCCTGCACATTTTTGGACTGTGGAAGGAAACCGAAGCACACGGAGGAAATCCACGCAGACACGGGGAGAAAATGCAAACTCCGCGCAGACAGTGACCCAAGCCGGGAATTGAACCTGAGACCCTGGAGCTGTGAAGCAACTGTGATAACCACTATGCTATCGTGCCCCCCCACAGCTTGGTTCAAAGCTTCCAAATCCAATGCCCACATTGTGGACGTTCTCCATCTTATTGGAGCTTTCCCCACTTTCAATGGCCTTATGCCTTTAGGTTACCATTTTTTGATTTTCCTCCATGGCCCAGTCCTGTTTTTAAACTGCAGTATGACTGTTTGCTGCCACAAACACGGCTCCAGAGATAAAAGTTCAAAACTCAAATATTCTGGTATTGGGAATTTTCAGTGGCCAAATGCAGTGCATAATGTCGTACTAAACCATACATTTTATGAGAGTGTAAGATTTGATTCCCTGGGCAGGGTTTGCTGGCCTCCCAGCCGTGTGCTTCTCAGCAGTGCGCCGTTCAGTGGTGGTGGGATTCTCTCCTCCCGCCGCTGTCGATGGGAATTCCCATTGACGCCACCCCATACTGCTGGGAAACCCGCGGGTGGGGGTGTGCTGCTGGCAGCGGGTCCAGAGAATCCCGCCACCAGCGAACGGCCGGAGAATTCCAGTCCCTATCTGCGATGAAGCTGGGGAGATAGGAGCACTAAATTACCTCCAGCACAACCTGTAATAAGAAGGGGATAATCATTCATGTTGTCCTGCTATTAATGATACAAAAATAGGTCAGAAAGTAAGTTGTGAAGAAGACATAAGGAAGCTACAAAAGGATGTAGGTAAATTAAGTGTGTGGGCAAAGATCTGGCAAATGGAGTATTATATCAGTAAGTGTGACGTTACCCATTTTGGCAGGAAGAATGGAAAATAAGCATATTATCTAAATGGTGAGAGATTGCAGAGCTCTGAGATGCAGAGGGATCTGGATGTCCTGGTGCATGCATCACAAAAGGTTTGTATGCAGTGCAGCAAATAATTCGCAAAGCTACTTCAACGTTATCATTTATTGCAAGGGAAATTGAATCCAGGAGTAGGGAGATTGTGCTTCAGTTATACAGGGCATTGGTTCGACCACTTCTGGAGTACTTTGTACAGTGCTGGTCTCCTTATTTAAGGAATCATGTAAATGGATTGGAAGCAGTTCAGAGAAGGTTTATCAGATTAATACCTGGAATGGGCAGGTTGTCTAATGATGGAAGGCTGGACAGGTTAGGCTTGTACCTACTGGAGTTCAGAGGAGTAAGAGGTGACTTGATTGATATATATAAAATCCTGAGGGGACTTGACAGGGTGGATGTGGAGAGGATGTTCCCTCTTGTGAGAAAATCTCGATCAAGTGGTCACAGGTTAAAAATAAGGGGTCGCCATTTAAAACAGAGGTGAGGGAACAATAATTCTCTCAAGAGGGTTGTGAGACTTTGGAACTCTCTTCTTCAAAAGGTAGTTGAGGCAGAGTGTTTGAATATCTTCAAGGGAGGAGTAGATAGATTCTTGATAAGCAGGGGGATGAAGGGTTATCGGGGGAAGGCAGGAATGTAAAGTTGAGGATAGAATTATTGAATGGCGGAGCAAGCTCGAGAGGCTGAGTGACCTCCTCCTGCTCCTAATATGCATGTTCACATGTCCGTTTGGTCATCATCCCATTTTTCCTATTTGAAAACGGCAAGAGACTAGGGGCTGCCTTTGGACCATTTGGGTGAGGTAGTGAAGCGCGAAGGAACTGCATCCAGCAAATCACCAGCATTTTCAGTAGAGGGGAATTTAAAGGGGGAAACGGAAAGTGAGACAATGAAAAGATGTGGCACCATCCTGAACATTGCCGTTGCTATTGGTAACAGGCTGAGCTGCTCTAAGTTGTTGCTGTAATTGTTCATTTCCTAGCCCTGCCCAGTGGGAATAAAAATGCTTTTTAAGACACATTTTTATTGGCCACCTGGCATTTCTGTAACTGTTGAACAATAATGAAATGGCTGTTTGTTTGGTATCTCACAGCTGTACAACAGTGTTCACTGGCAAACGTTAAAGAGGCACAAATCTACAAAATGGGCACCATGCAATGACCCTTAATCGCCGAGTGGCATTGCTTGATGCTTCGTGATATTTTTGTATTTTTTCCCATTCTGCAAATCAATGATAGCTCGAAGGGTTTATGATTTTGTTTCTTGTATGTATGCAAGGCTGTGGACACTATTGATTGATACGTGATCTCCAATCACATGATAGTTTGCCAGTCAATCAATATAACTAAAAGGAGATAGAGTTTAAATTTCTGCCGTTCGTTTTTTTTTCCCTGAATTCCCCATGGATTTGTGTGTGTGTGTGTGGTGCAGGGCGTGACTTACAGTGCAAAATCCTCAAACGACTAATTTGGTTGCTATGAGATTTAAAAACATTCCATCGATCACAATGGGCTGCATAGATTCACAGTGTAACAAAGGCCTGGTTAGGTGGCTTGGCCGGCACTCAGCTTATTCAAATGCAGAATACAATGGCAATGCTCTTTATTAGATCAAAGTCATCATTTTGCAATCTGATTACCCTGCTGAGGGCCTTTGTAAGATTTTTAAAATCATTATGTTTGGGGCGGCACGGTGGCGCAGTGGTTAGCACCGCTGCCTCACGTCGCCGAGGGCCCGTGTTCGATCCCGGCCCCGGGTCACTCCCCATATGGAGTTGGCACATTCTCCCCGTGTTTGTGTGAGCCTCATCCTCACAATCCAAAGATGTGTAGGTCGATTGGCCATGCTAAATACCCCTTAATTGGAAAAAAAAGAATTGGGTCCTTTCAAAATATAAATAAATAATTATGTTCTTCAGTTGCGGGAGGATTGTTACAACGCCTAAAAAAATCATGGCTGGAATTCTCCGACCATTGGGATTCTCTTTTCCCACTGTAGTGCACCCCTGCTTGTGGGTTTTCCGGTGGTTTGGGGGTGGTTTCAGTGGGAATCCCCATTGACAAGCAGCGGGAAGATAGAATGCCGCCACCAGTGAATGGCACACAGCCAAGAAACGTGGCTGGGGGAGAGGGGAACCCCACCCCACATTTTACAATTCTAACCACCACAGCAGCTGAGTTCACTTTTACTGTATTAAGGAGGAGGTGTACAGATAAAAACAAGTGTGAAGGGAAAGCCACTCACCAGACTATAATGCCATTCAGGCCTTTGTCTCTTCCCGTTGCCTCCATCCAATTCATTGTGGTCTGCTATTTCTCTTTCTTCCTTCTCATTTTCAATAACTAGCAATATCATAAGCATGTCAACCAACCAAGGCGAAAGAGGCAGCGAATTAAGACACGACAGGCACGATTCTCCCCAAAGTGAACAAAGTCCCATAGTGAGCACGTTCAGCCATGTGTTTCCTGGCACTGAGGCCGCCAAATCAATCCCTCACTTCTCTACCCAGCCTGAATGCATCTCATGGGAGGGTCCCCAGCACCCACCCACCCACCCCTCAACCAACCCAACAACCACACGCAGCACCACTGACCCAATCACACATGTGCAACAAAATGTCAGCTTGACACATTGGCAGTGCCTATGCTGGCAATGCCAGGATGCCCAAGTGTCACCAGCAGCATAAGGGCACCACCCCACTCAACAGCTTTGGGGGGGGGGGGGGGGGGGGGGGGGGTCTCCGATTCCCTGGAAAACCCCCACAAGTGCCAATCTGTCTAGTCCTCATTCGTGAGCCATGATGTGGAGATGCCGGCGTTGGACTGGGGTGAGCACAGTAAGAAGTCTTACAACACCAGGTTAAAGTCCAACAGGTTTGTTTCAAACACGAGCTTTCGGAGCACGGCTCCTTCTTCAGGTGACCTGAAGAAGGAGCCGTGCTCCGAAAGCTCGTGTTTGAAACAAACCTGTTGGACTTTAACCTGGTGTTGTAAGACTTCTTACTGTGCTCATTCGTGAGGACAGTGCTGAACAGCACTCACTCAAGGTCTTTGAGACAGAGGGAATGAATCGCAAAGCCTCAGGTAGCTTGGGAATCTGCACATTAGAGTGAGACTAGCTGTCTTGCTCTAATATGCAGATTTGTCAAAAAGTGACCTCGCCCACAATGGGTGGGATTTACATCGCAACGCCTCATGAGATCGTGTTGGGTCCTTGTGAGGTGTTGCAAGCCGGGTAGATGCTGGGAGCGGGTCTCCCGGCTTTTATTGGCACACCGCACGGCGGCGAGCTGCTTTATCGCCACTGCATGGCCGTTGGATCGCGTCCAATATGCCACGGTGCGAAGAAAGGGACCTCTAACTGCACAGGTCACTGCGATTTGTCTGTAATAGAAAGATTGAGGGCTGGATTCTCCGATTCTGGGGCTATGTCCCTATACCGGCGTGGGAACAGTGGGGTTTTACGCCAGAAAAACTGGCTCAAAACGGCCACCGATTCCCCGTTTTGCTGAGGGCTAGTAGGACAGCAGCTTAGAGCACCAGACTCCAGCTGTCGCTATGCCCCGGAGAATTGCTAGGTCCATGGCCGCGCATGCTCACAGCGGCGTCCTGCAGCGGCCGAGCCGTGCTCCATGGCGGACACAGCCCGCACACCTGGCCCGCAAAATAGTGCCCCCCTTTGGCCGGCTCGTGCGCCCCGGACCCCTCCACCCCCCACCCACCCACACAGTGCCCCCAGCCCAGAACAATGTCCCCCCTGTCCGCAGCAGGCACGCTGAGTTCCCGACAGATGACACCATGAGAGACCCACGCCATCGGGAACACGGCTGGTCGGGGGCGGAGCATCAGGGGGCCAGCCTCAGGCAATGTCCCGAGTCCGCCACTTTGGAGGGAGCGGAGCATCGCGAAAGCAGCATCACCCACTCTGGTGATATGCATCACTGTAAATACACAAGGGGTTAATGTAGATACACTACACCTAGCTAGACACTAGAGGGAGCACCAGAGACATCATGACACAGACATTCAACCAATAGGTCAGTAAGATAGGACACAACCAATGGGCAGCCACGACACACACAGAGGTGACACCACCACAGGAAGGTATTACACCAACCCATATATAAGGACAAAGCACACATGATCTTCCTCTTTCCAGTGGAGATACTTAGTGAGTACACAGGGTTGATTTGAAACACATCACACCCACCACGTGGATTGTAGCAGACTGGTTTGCCAGTCTGAGTAGCTATAGCAGGATTAACAGGAGAGTCGAAACCAAGTAGGAGAATCATTAACAGTTTAATAAATGTGTTAAAACTATCGCCTAGTCTGAACCTTCGTTTGTCACAGAGTACATCAAGGAAGCAGCTAATGCTATGTCAAGAGCATAACAAAACATGGTACCAGTGAGTGAACTGTTTAAATCCATACAGTTACAACTCAGCAAACAGTGATAACCAGCAACGGCACCCAGGCAAGATGATGTTCGAGATTCCGGTTCCACAGCAGCTCAGGTACCAAGGCAATCTCAGTGAAAACTGGCGTGCATTCAGGCAGAGATTCAAGATCTACCTGGTAGTGCCCGACCTAGATGGCGTGGCGGATGCAGAGAAAATAAAGCTTCCACTTACCATCGCAGGTCCAGAAGCAGCTGAAATCTTCTAGACCTTCAAATACTCAAAGGGGCAAAACAAGAACGTCTTCCAGGCATTCCTGGACAAATGCCAAGAATTCTGTGAGGAACATACAAGGAAAAACGGTAAAAGTGGCGCCCAAAACTCACCACGATGTAGGCTTGCAGCAACAAACGGCAGTTTTGATTTGCAGCCATCTTGAAAAAGGAGCTGCACATGCGCAGTTGCACGAAGAACGCACAGAACGGGAAGGTCCATGGCATCTTGCGGATGCGCAATTGCGAAAAAGGCCCCAAGTAAAGGAACAGCGATCTGCGCATGCGCAATCGCTTCCTACGCTCTACGTCACACGCTTTGTGACGTCAGAGGCCCCGGACCATGCCCACTTAAAGGGGAAATGTCCCAAAACACGAAAAAAAAGTTTTAAAATCGTAAAACCTGATTCTTTCACCTGGAACGGCAGCACAATGCCTGAAATCCGACCAGTAGCTGAAAGTAACCTCCGCAGAACCCTACAACATGCAGGAAGCACCGCCCGAGGAGATGATATGGTTTTGGAAGACAATGACTCAGACGAAGATTTCATCTTGGGAGGTGGCTACCCCAATACCAAATCCGAATCGCAACTCGACGTGTTGTACATTGAAGACCCCCAAGACGAGTTCTTCGGTTTGGGGAATCTTCAGCCCAGCATATATGACATCCCGACTCATGAGTGCAGGATTATGCTGCGGCCTGATGCCAAGAGACAGAGAGCGGTACAAGCCCACAGATAGCGGACTGCTGCCACCTAGAGAGTGGTCCACGCACCACAAAGTGTCCCAGCCTCCACACAGAAAGTGATGAAAGACTCCACAGTGAGACAACTGCACGTCTCCACACAGAAAGTGACTCCAGTGACACAAGCCTCCACAGTGAGCTCGTGGGCAGCTTCCATGATAGAAGCAATGCAAGACTCCAGAGCGCAGTCCTTGCATGAACAAGAAGTGATGACAGTCTCCACAGCGAGACCAATGCACGATTCCACGCAGGGAACGCTGCAAGACTCCAGAGAGGGAGTGACACAAGCATCCACAGCGAGCTCATGGACAGACTCCACGATGAAAGGAACGCAAGACTCCAGAGCGCAGTCCTTGTATGAACAAGACCATGAGGGTCTAGCAACCTCCCCTGAGCAACCAGCAGCAGATAATGCAAGTCTACCACGCTCAAGTGAACAACAAGAAGACTATGACTGTCTACCACGCTCAAGTATACAGCAAGAAGACTATGACAGTCTACCACGCTCACGTGAACAACGGTACGACTATGACAGTCTACCCGGATCATTTGAGCCACCAGCGGAAGACTCTGACAGTCTACCCAGCTCATTTGACCAGCAAGAAGACACTGAGGCTCTACCCACTGTATGTGAGACAAGTGACGACGGCATCCCACTTCCCATACAAGAGGTGCAACATGACAGACCTCAGCTAGTGTGTGCAGAGGCACTTGACAATCACAGTGAGACTACTGGTGACTCCGGTGACACCACGTTAATTCAATCCTCATCCGCTCGAGCCTCTCCACAAGCAAATGCATTCCTGAACGTTTTGACTCCGGACGTGGAGCATCAAGAAACCTCAGAAGATGCAAGTGAACCTGGAATTACTCCGGACGGGGAGCATCGACAAGCCAAAACTGACTCAGGTGAAACAGACCAGACTCCAGACAAGGAGCATTGACAAGCCAAAGCTGGTTCAAGTAAGACGGACATGACTCCAGACGGGGAGTGCCGCGAACTCAGTGACGGCACGCTCAGAAACAGCAGATGCCACAAAGGACGCTGACATGAGTAACTGTGTGAAGGACTCGTATTATCCACAGAGTGTGGTCCTTGAGCGCAGCAAACACAACAACAACATCAAAGACAACATCCAGAAGCATACCAAAGGTAACAACTTCAACAGCAAGCACGACAAAAACAACAACAATGGAACTACAACTGGTACAACATGGTACAACTGTGCAAACGAGGGACACTATTATTGCTCAGCTTAGTACAAAGACATACCATGGCAGGACGATGCATCTTACCAATTCACGTTTGCTACACTACCGACAGGAAACCTAGCTTTCAGGACAGGTGCCATCAAGAATTGCTACCATAAGCATCGAGAAAAAAAAGGAATAGACTCCAAATCAATCAATGAAGTGATTTGAACACTTGAACACCTCCTGATGACCAAACACCGGGACACTGACGGCGTTCACAGTGGAATGACAACGTCACCATTGACATTTCCATACCAGATGATATAAATTCATGAACTATTGGACTCATAACTTATATTTTGTATTGTCTTATCCTCAAAGTCATTGCAACTATTATTTGATCTTGTATACTATTGTATAGTCATCACAGTAATCACAACTTGTACATAGCACCACATATCTACCTGTTTTTGTTCAATTTTCTTAAACACTGCACAGAAAATATGTAACACGAAAAAGGGGGGGATGTGGTGATAACGGGTTAATGTAGATACACTAGGACACTGTAAATACACAAGGGGTTAATGTAAATACACTACACCTAGCTAGACACTAGAGGGAACACCAGAGACATCATGACACAGACATTCAACCATTAGGTCAGTAAGATAGGACACAACCAATGGGCAGTCACTACACACACAGAGGTGACACCACCACAAGAGGGCATTACACCAACCCATATATAAGGACACAGCACACATTATCTTCCTCTTTCCAGTGGAGACACTTAGTGAGTACACAGGGTTGATTTGAAGCAGTCTGAGTAGCTATAGCAGGATTAACAGGACAGTCGAATCCAAGTAGGAGATTGTTAACAGTTTAATAAATGTATTAAAGCTATCTCCAAGTCCGAATCTTCCTTTGTCGGAGTGCACATCAAGGAAGCAGCTTATGCTACGTCAAGAGCATAACAAAACACCCATGATTTGGTCGGAAACATGGATTCTCTGGCTGTTCACCGAATGTAATTTCGCCGTCGGCGACCGGAGAATCCAGCCCCGCATTTTTATAGACACAATGGTTAGTACTGCTGCCTCATACCTGCAGGGAGCTGGGTTTAATACCGGCCTTGGGTGACCTACTATGTGTAGTTTGCTCATTCTTCCCGTGTCTTTGTGGGATTCCTCCGGGTGCTCCGGTGTCCTCTCATCCAAGGATGTGCAAGTTAGCCATGCTAAAATTGCCCCTTAGTGTCCAAAAGGTTAGGTTGGGCTACTGGGTTAGGATGGAGGCATGGGCTTAAGTAGGGTGCTCTTTCCAGGGGCCAGTGCAGACCCGAAAGGCCAAATGGCCTCCTTCTGCACTGTAGGGATTCTATGATTGTGTGATATAGCCCTTGTTACAACCAGTCGACGTCGCACGGTAACACAATGGTTAGCACTGTTGCTTCACAGCACCAGGAGCCTGGGTTCGATTCCTGGCTTGGGTCACTGTCTGTGCGGAGTCTGCATATTCTCTCCGTGTATGCGTGGATTTTCTCCGGGTGCTCCGGTTTCCTCCCACAGGTTCCGAAATACATGCTTGTTAAGTGAATTGGACATTCTGAATTCTTCCTCAGTGTATTCGAACAGGCACCGGAGTGTGGCGACCAGGGGATTTTCACAGTAACTTCTTTGCGTTGTTAATGTAAGCCTACTTGTGACATTAATAAAGATTTTAATTATTATAAAGTACTTTACAACCAATTAAGTACATTTTGAAATCAGATTTCCAACATCTGCAGTATTGTACTTTTGGATAAGTGTTCCTTTGAAGTATAGTCACAGTTGCAATGTAGACAATGCGGCAACCAATTTGCTAACAACAAGCTCCCACAGACAGCAATGTGATAATGAACATACAGTCTCTTTCCAATATATTGATCAGGCATAAATATTGGCCAGGAAACCAAGGGTAACTCTCTTACTCTTCTTCAAAATAAGGCCATGACATCTTTTGTAAGCACCAGAGAGACAGAGTCTTGGTTTAATGTCGCATCCAAGAGGTGGCACCTTCATCTGCAGCATTCCCTCAGTACTCTACAAGAGTGGCAG
Source organism: Scyliorhinus canicula (assembly GCF_902713615.1). NCBI lineage: Eukaryota > Metazoa > Chordata > Chondrichthyes > Carcharhiniformes > Scyliorhinidae > Scyliorhinus > Scyliorhinus canicula. Next base: position 107,876,310 of record NC_052163.1, read on the forward strand.
CCTAGATTCTCGTACTCAGTTCCTGAAGTGTGACTTGAGCCCACAATCTTCCAACTAATGTGCCACCCACTGAGGCCCGACGGACACACTCTGGATGTATGGCAGTGTTTCTTTTTTGAAGCGATGCAACTATTTGTGTGGAGGGTAGTTTCCTGCGTCAGTGAATCACCCCTTAGGTCAGCATTGCAGAATTCTTCACAAATGACGCAGTGAAGTTCCAGCCACAGCCAATTGTTATACTGCCCCTGTACTGGGGGCTAACTCTCCAGGAGTATCCCTAAAGTAGCTGGCATGGATCTATTTGTTTACCCAAACCCTGGGCAGGCAGCTTCTTGTGGTCTCCCCAAGTAGGTCTTCCTGTGTGGTTGATGGCTGCTGGGTAAATATAGCTGAAAAGGCAACACATCTCCTGATGGCTCGAATGGCTTATTTAATAAAGTATCATAGTTAGTATAGCATTTAATAATTTGTATTCATCAGAAGAAGCCATTAGGGTGATCATTAGTCACATCTCGAAGTGACATCTGGGGGGACGATTCTCCGAGCCCCGCGCCAGGATGGATAATCGCTGCAACCGCGCCATGATGCCCTGATGCCGGCACGCGATTCTCCGAGGTGTAGAGAATCAGCGCCATTTGTGCTGGCGTGTTTGGCGCGGCGCGGCCACAGGCCGCTGGAGGGGCCGCCGATTCTCTGGCCCAGATGGACCGAGCGGCCGCGCAGATATGACAGTCCTGCTGCCCCCGTTCACCGCTCGGGGGGGCGGCCTGTGGGCCGGGGGAAAGCGATCCTTCACCGGGGGGGCCTCCGATGGGATCTATCCCGCGATCAGGGCCCACCGATCGGCAGGCCGACCTCTCCCCCCCCCCCCCGGCCTACTTTTTTGCGCGGCCGGCCCCTGAACACCGACGCCATGTTGAGTCGGGGCCGGCGCACTGAAGAAGTCCCCCGCGCATGCACAGGTTGGCGCGGCCCACCTGCACATGCGCGGGTTGGCGCGGTACCCATTTGGCGCCGGGAAAGGAGGCTGGAGCGATGGCATTCACGCCGGCGCGAACACTTGGGCTCCATTTTGGGGAATCGCCTCCCTGTTTTGGGAGGAGGAGCTCCGATTAACGCATCTGTCAAAAAAAGGTATGTTACCTCTCTGCAGATGTGGAAGAGCAAGAAGGCATGTAGTACCTGTTTAACAGTCAGACATCTCATTGCCGATGTTACTTTCCTTCCAAGCTTGTGAATACTGAGAACAAACTGTCTGCCGATCGCTATCCCACTCACCTTCATTCCAGCCTGCTCGATCTCGCTGCTCTGACTGGGTACAATCCCAGCAGTGACCACCCTTTGCATTACCTGGACTGAAAAATTGTTAGTCATCTGATTGGCCAACAGCTCTTAGAAGTGGAGTCTCTCCCCTTAATGGGATGGAAACCCTAATGACAAGCTGCTAATTGCCTAATGGACGTATAATCCTGTTCCCATAGCTCCTGGGAATGGCCATGCTGGGATTATCCCCACCTTTCTGGCCCATTGCAGCTGGCATTTAATTCAGCCCAATGAGTGAAAGATTCATTAAAGTGTATTTGCTCCATGCAAGTAAAGGCCTAAAGGAAATCTGCTACATGGTATTCTTGCCCAAAAACTTAAAGGGTGGCATGGTGGCACAGTGTTTGCTCTGCTGCCTCACAATGCCAGGAACCTGGGTTCAATTCTGGCCTTGGGTGATTGTCGATGTGGTGTTTGCATATTTTCCCTGTGTCTGCGTTGGTTTCCTCCAGGAGCTCCGGCTTCTTCCCATTGTCCAAAGATGTGTAGGTTGGGTGTATTGGCCATGCTAAAACTGCCCTTCAGTGTCCAAAGATGTGCAGGTTAGGTGGGGTTGCGGGGACAGTGTGGGGAGTGGGCATAGCTAGGATGCTCTTTCAGAGGGTCAGTGTAAACTGAATGGGCCAAATGGCCTCCTTTGCACTGTATAGTTTTATGGGAATTCTTGAAAGTTCGCAGAAAATGTTGTCTCTTTGCTGATTGCTTTTCTGGAGAATTATCATTCTGGAGAGATTTTATGTTTTCTGAATTTGAACCTGCATAAAATATTTTTATTGGTGGGGAGCCAGTTGAATCATTCTCTCCAAAGTCATCAAAGAGTTAACAATAAGTAAAGAATTAACGAAGGTTCAACAGAAGAGGGAGATGCTCAAAGAAGATGGGACCTGTTGAGTGGGTTCAGAAAACCAAACGTTTGCCCCAGGTCATGGAGCAATGGGTCACCCAACTGCAAACAACACGGCAGAATGTCCCACAGTGCCATTGGCAAAGCAAATCAAATTTCAAGTTTGAGCAAAATGGAAAAACGCATGCCAGTGAGATCAACTGGCAGCATAGCCAGCCTGACTGCACACACCATCATGTCATTAACTGCGCCCTAAGGCCCTGGCCTGAACCAAAAATATAACCAAAGGCATCTTCCTCTGGAGGTTCTGGGCGAGCACAGCACCATTTGCAAAACTATTGTCATCTGCTGCAAACAGACACCATTTACCATAGGATAACACTCAATAATGTTTAATGTGTCCTTCCTTGTTTAACCAGATGCTTCAGACTTCCAAGGTTATTCTGTAAAATCAGCCAATTTTTTGCCAACTGATGGATCAAGTATGTTCAACCGGGACTTCTTTCACATAAATAAAACAGGCAATGTTGGAAAAACCCAACAAATCTGGCAGCATCTGTGGAGAGAGAAACAGAGTTAACATTTTGAATGAATTAAAATATATTTTGCATCTGTTTTCACGACAGAGACTGGTAACATCCCAAAAGCAGCTATAAACCAGGGAATGGAAAGGAGGGAGGAACTCAGGAAAATTATAGTCACCAGGAAAGTGGTACTGAGCAAATTATTGCAGCCTCAGGCTGATAAGAGCCTGGGTTCTGATGGACTTCATCCAATGATGTGTCCAGTGAGAAAGCTTTGGTTTTAATTTTCCAAAACTCCCTTAATTCAGGGAAACTCCCGTTAGATTGGAAGATAGCAAATGCAGCTTTATTAGTCAAATAGGAACGGAGAAGAAAGCGGGAAACTACAGGCCAATTAGCCTAACATCTGTCATAGGGAAAATGTTAGAAACTATTGTTAATGAAGTTATAGCAGAGCAACAAGGTAATCAGGCAGAGTCAACATTGTTTTGTGAAAGGAAAATCATGTTTAACAAACTTATTGGAGTTCTTTGAGGAAGTAACCAGTGCTGTGGATGGAGGGGTACCAGTGGATATAATGTTCTTAGATTTCCAGGAGGCATTTGATAAGGTGCCAGATCAAATGCTATTGTGGAAAATAAAAGCTCATGTTATAGTGAGTAACATATTGACATGGATAGAAGATTGGCTGGCTAACAGAAAACAGGGGGCACAAGGCTCAGGGGGGCAGAGGAATCTGGATGTCTTAGTGCATGAAACGCAAAGGTTAATATGCAGGTACAGCAAGTAATTAGTTAAGCTAATAGGATGTTATTGTTTATTGCAAGGAAATTTAATGCAAAAGTAGGGAGATTACGCTTCAGTTGTACAGGGCACTAGTGAGACCACATTTGGAGCGCTGCTTACAGTATTGGTCTTCTTATTAAAGGAAGGATGTAAATGCATTGGAAGCAGTTCAGAGAACGTTTACCAGACTAATGCCTGGAATGGATGGGCTGTCTTATGGGGAAAAGTTGGACAGGCCAGGCTTATAGCCGCTGGAGTCTAGAAGAGTAAGAGGCAACTTGATTGAAACATATAAGATCCTGAGTGTGGATGTGGAGAGGAACATTCCTCTTGTGAGAGAAGCTAAAGCTAGGGGTCATTGTGTTAACAGAAGGGGCCGTGTATTTAAAATGGAGATTAGGCGATTTTTTTCTCTCAGAAAGCCGTGAGTCTTTGCAACTCTCTCCCTGAAAAGGCAGCGGAAGCAGACTGAATATTTTTATGGCAGAGGTGAGTAAAGTGTGGTAAACAAGGAGGTGAAAGTTTCTTGTGGTGGGCGGGATGCAGATTTGAGTTTGCTATCAGATCAGCCATGATCTTATTAAATGGCGGAGCAGGCTTGAGGGGCTGAGTGGCCTACTCCTTGTTCCTATATTCGCACATTTGGATATTAGTATGACCATATGTCTCTTCTTCATATTTTTTCATACTTATCCCATGGCACAGCAAGTGCAGAATGACATTGCAGCTGAATTCTACTCCATTTCTGCTTTTTTTTTAAGAAAGTAGAGAAAAGATATTGATGTCGCACAGCGGACCATCAGCTTCATCAAGATAATCACCGGGGCTGAAGACTTCTTGTTGCTGCTGAACAGCAGCAGATGGAGAACCTTGATGGAGATAGCCAGGAGTGTATCTGCAAGTCAAGAGTGATACTTCTGTCTTACCTTTCAGTGCAATGCTCATCTAGGAGGTGAAGCTGGGGCAGGAGTGCTATTAAATTGTTATGTCAAATCCATGTAGCTAGCAGCAGCACGAGGTTGCAGGCCCCGGAATGAAGGCAAGTGGAACAAGGATTGCCAGGGAGCTGGTCCGCTGTGCTGACATGTTTGGATGAAGAGTAGGATCTGCAAGGGGATGTTTGACTTTCAAAGAGTTGCCATATGCCCTCTGCTCTTCCACATTTGCAGAGAGGCAGCATACCTTGTTTAGACAGATGTTGTATTCAATGAGATTCCTCTTCCCAAAGCTGACATGCCAGCAGTCACCACTTCCAGATGTGACCAATGATCATGCTGATCAGTTCTTCTGACATTTGTTAAATCTTATACTAACTTTGATATATTATGAAAGAAGATTCTCTCTTCATGGAAGCTGCCAGACTTGCTGTGCATTTCTAGTGCCCTCTGATTTTGAATGCAGAAATGAGTGGGTCCAACAAAGCCTCTTCTGGTTTTTGGTTCCACATGAATCACATTTTTTCTTCCTTCCCAAAGCTTTCAATACCTCCCCACTGCCACTTTTCCAGCAGTGCTAGAATTACCTTTTTAGATAAATTCAATTGAGTATTGTACTTTGTGATGTGTTATCTGTTTTGGTCCAACATCGACTGCAACTGGATGCAGTAAAACGAGAAACAGGCTTCCGTCACAGGAGATGATCCCAACAATGTTTTATTGAACCTGCTGATTGCTGTACATAATCTGCTGTGGGTTGACACTCTATTAACCTAACGGATAACCTCCTACTGGTTTGACCAATCTAGCTCTCTATCACATGGTGATGATGTTCATTGGCCTGTGCACTGCGACTATCTCCCTAGCCGTGTCCTCTGAGAGAGGGAGAGCCTTAATGCCCTGTGGGCTTTATAGTGGTGGTGTCCTGTCTGGTGATTGGTTGTTCTGTGTCGTGTGTGTTCATTGGTTATCCTGTGTGTCAATCACTGCCTATCTGCATCTCATGATATACATGAGTGGATATTATGACATCTCCCCCTTTTAAAATAAATTTTGGAACGTGGCTGTATATGCATGCATAACTATGTACAAGTGGGGAATGAATGAACATATGTACATGGGAAGGTGTCTATCGTGCAGATGCAGAGCAAACTGAACAAAATGTACAAGATTTAAGTCTATAGATTCAGTCTTTGTGGTCGGCGACAAATTCTTGTCGATCGCCGCAGAGGTGGAGGGGGGGACGCCGGCATTGGACAAGCGGGATGGCTTGCCATCTCGGTGGCCTTGTGGACAGGTGGGATCGCTGCCAGATCGGTGGCCTCGTGGTGCAAAACGTCCGGAGGAGGCGTGATGACATGTGGAGAAGTGCTATCGGGTGATGGGCAGGCAACTTTACGCAGCACCCTCCTGTTGCGCCATAAAATGAAGCCATCAGTCATTTGGGCAACGACAGACCTGGGAGCAGCCTGTCTGACGACAACAGCTGGGGCTGACCAACCTCCCTCAGGCAGCTGAACGCGAACAACATTGTCTGGAGCCAGCGCAGGCAGATCCATGGCATGAGCATCATACGTGATCTTTTGCTGGTCCCTGGATCGCTGCACCTTCTGCAGCACCATGAGGTGGTCAAGGTCTGGAACATGGATGGCTGGAACAGTCGTCTTCAGGTTGCGGTTCATGAGCAACTGCGCCGGAGATAAACCAGTCTACAGAGGGGTTGCCCTGTATGCCAATAGTGCCAGGTTGAAATCCAAGGCTGAGTCTGCAGCCTTGCACAGCAACCACTTGACAATGTGGACCCCGTTCTCGGCCTTCTCGTTTGATTGTGGGTAATGGGGACTGGATGTGATATGACTAAAGTGGTAGGGTCGTGCAAGGTCGGACCACTCTTGGCTGTAGAAACATGGACCATTGTCACTCATCACCATGAGGGGTATCCCATGCCTGACAAACGTCTCTTTGCAGGCTTTGATGGCGGACTTGGACGTGAGGTCCGACAGTTTCACCACTTCCGGGTAGCTGGAGAAGTAGTCGACCAGGAGCACATAATCATGCCCATTGGCGTGAAAGAGGTCTATCCCCACCTTGGACCACGGAGGGGTCATGATCTCGTGCTGTTGCAGCGTTTCCTTGGGCTGAGCTGGTTGAAACTTCTGGCATGCTGTTCAGTTGAGGACTGTGTTGACAATGTCCTGGCTGATGCCAGGCCAGTAAACTGCCTGCCGAGCTTTGCGTCGACATTTCTCCACCCCCACGTGACCATAATGGATCTGTCTGAGCGCCATGTTTTGCATGCTTTGGGGAATGACGATTCTATCTCGTTTAAGAAGAATCCCCTCAACAACCGTCAGCTCATCCTTAACTTTGCCCCTTTTGCCAGCCATGGGCGAGGTGCTTCATCACGTGCTGCAGTAGGGGATCTTTGGCAGTTTCTTCGCGTATTTGGACAACTCATTCATCAGCGGCTGGGAGGTTGCTGGCACACAACTGCACCTGTGCTTCAATGTGGCGAATGAAGTTGCCCTGTTCACACGGCCAGGTGACGGATCGGGATAGGGCATCCGCGATGATCAGCTCCTTAACTGGTGTGTAGACGAGTTCGAAGTCATATCGGCGGAGACGAAGAAGAATTCGCTGCAGCCGAGGTGTCATGTCATTTAAATCCTTTTGGATTATGTGGACTAAAGGCCTGTGGTCTGTTTCCACCGTGAACTTTGGCAGGCCGTATACGTAGTCATGAAACTTGACTATTCCTGTCAGGAGACCCAAGCACTCCTTTTCGATCTGGGTGTACCGTTGTTCGGTCGGAGTCATGGCCCTGGAGGCGTATGCCACTGGACCCTAGGACGAGGGGTTGTCTCGCTGGAGGAGCACCGCCCCAATGCTGTCCTGGCTTGTCTCTGTGGATATCTTGGTATCCTTGGTTGGGTCAAAGAATGCCAGTACTGGGGCTGTGGTGAGCTTCGCCTTCAGCTCAAGCCACTCCGCTTGATGTGCGGGAAGCCACTGGAACACTGTTGACTTTTTTACGAGATGCCGGAGGGCTGTGGTGTGGGATGCCACGTTGGGAAAGAATTTCCTGAGAAAATTCACCATCCTGAGGAAACGGAGGACCGCATTTTTGTCCTCTGGGGTCTTCATGGCATTAATTGCCAGCACCTTGTCAGCGTCAGGTTGCACACCCTGCTGTGAAATGTGGTCACCCAGAAACTTGATAGATGACCGACCAAATGAGCATTTGGCCCTGTTGAGCTGGAGGCCGTTTTCATGAATCCTCTGGAAAACTTGTTTGAGGCGAGCGATGTAATCCTTGGGCGTCGTGGACCAGATGATCACGTCGTCCACATAGATTCGCACCCCCTCGATGCCTTCCATCATTTGCTCCATTATGCGATTAAATACTTCGGAAGCTGATATGATACCAAAAGGCATGCGGTTGTAGCAATACCTGCCGAACGGACTGTTAAACGTGCACAGCTTCTGACTGGACTTGTCCAGCTGTATCTGCCAGAACCCACGGGAGGTGTCCAGCTTGGTAAAGAATTTGGCATGAGCCATCTCACAAGTTAACTTTTCACGCTTTGGGATCGGGTAGTGCTCTCGCATGATGTTGCGATTCAGGTCTTTGGGATCAATGCAAATGCGGAGTTCACCAGACGGCTTCTTGACGCAGACCATGGAGCTGACCCAGTCTGTTGGTTCTGTGACCTTTGAGATGATGCCCTGGTCTTGGAGCTCTCGTAGCTGCGTTTTCAGACGATCCTTGAGAGGAGCCGGCACCCGGCGTGGTGCATGGATGACTGGGATGGCATTCGGTTTGAGCAATATCTTGTAACGATACGGGAGCGTGCCCATTCCATCAAACACATTGTGGTATTACGTGAGAATGTCGTCTATCTCAGTCTGGAGATTTACATTGGGCGAGGCAGTCGCCGGTGTCGAGGACATGGCATGGACGCACTGGACCAGATTTAGGAATTTGCATGCGCGAGCACCGAGCAGGGATGCCTTGTCAGGCCGGACGATCTTGAATTGTAACGTCGCTTTGATTGCCTTGTGAGATACACCTAGCTGACATGATCCATTGGCATCTATGGCATTGCCATTATAGTTAAGGAGCTGGCAGGCTGGTGGAAGAATGCTAGGTTAGTCTCGGATGCTGTCGAAGTCCGACTGATATGAGGTTTGCAGATGCGCCAGTGTCCAATTTAAATCGGATGCGAGACTGGTTAACCGTGATGGCAGCACACCACTCGTCGTCAGGATCCACAGTGAGGATTGAAAGGCGGTTTGCAGGCACGGTGGAGGCCAGCTCGCGCGTGGTGATTATGCCCACCCGGTATGGAGACTCGAGGCAGTCATCATCGGGGTCCGTTGGGCTGTCGGGATCCGAATCCTGCATTCCTTGTACACAGTGGACATGTCTGCGCTGCAGCTGGGATCGCTGGCTGTTGGTCGGTGGAGCGGACCTGCATAAGGCTGTGTAATGCCCAGGCTTTCCACACTGTAGACATCGCCTTCCTTTGGCTGGACATTGCCGCTTTAAATTGGCGGAGCCACAATTTGGACACGTCATGACGCTGACGTCAACGCGTTCTGTGTGCCATCGCGCATGCGCAGTGTGGTCGGCCGATGTTCGCACATGCGCATCCGGGTCTTCGGCCTCATCGTCTACCCGGTCGTGGCACACATGCGTAAGGACCCGGGAAAAGTGCGCGAAACGGCCACACTCGTCGATGCTCAGGCCTTGCATTTTTGCGATGGCCTGCACCCTTTCTGCCTTGTGGGAGGCTAGTTTTGCATTTTCTGCCACCCTGATGCGGGAGTAACGATTCCTGGCATACTCACGGGCAACGCACGTTTCGATGGCAACAGAGAGGGTCAACTGTTTGATTTTGTGGAGTTGCTCCTGCGGAGAGTCGGACTGGACCCCAAAAACGATCTGATCCCGTATCATGGAATCAGCCGTCGAGTCATAATTGCATGATTGCGTTGGATGCGGAGATGGGTCAAGAAGGACTGAAAAGGTTCTTCGTTACCCTGAAGCCTCTGTTGGAAGATGTACCGTTCAAAGTTCTCATTCACCTCAATGTCGCAGTGGTTGTCGAATTTCAGCAGAACCGTCTTGAACTTCGTCTTGTCTTCTCCATCGGCAAATGTGAGCGAGTTATAGATGTGGATGGCGTGATCCCCCGCAGTCGACAGGAACAGCGCGATCTTTCGGGCATCCGATCCTGCCTCGAGGTCGGAGGCCTCAATATACAGGAGGAACTTCTGTTTGAAGACTTTCCAGTTGGCGCCGAGGTTGCCGGAGATCCGGAGTTGCAGAGGAGGCTGGATCTTTTCCATGCTGCTGGATGGCTGCGTGCTGGTCGTTGCAGATTCACTCGAGGTAGGTTCGTTAGAGTTAATAGTTCCCTGGTACCATGATGTGTTATCTGTGTTGGTCTAACATCGAATGCAACTGGATGCAGTAAAACGAGAAACAGGCTTCCGACACAGGAGATGGTCCAACACTGTTTTATTGAACCTGGTGATTGCTGTACATAATCTGCGGTGGGTTGACATTCTATTAACCTAACTGATGACCTCCTACTGGCTTGACCAGACTAGCTCTCTACCACATGGTGATGATGTTCATTGGCCTGTGCACTGTGACTATCTCCCTAGCCATGTCCTGTGAAAGAGGGAAAGCCTTAATGCCCTGTGGGCTTTATAGTGGTGGTGTCCTGTCTGGTGATTGAGTTGTTCTGTGTCGTGTGTGTTCATTGGTTATCCTGTGTTTCAATCACTGCCTGTCTGAATCTCATGATATACATGAGTGGATATTATGACACTTTGGACAGACAAATTATGTTTGGTTTTGGATAATGCATGATGTTAATCTCAGGCCTGGCACAGTGGTTGGACTGCTGCCTCACAGCGCCAGGGGCCTGGGTTCAATTCCAGCCCTGGATGACTGTGTGGAGTCTGCACTTTCTCCCCGTGTGTGCGTGGGTTTCCTCCGGGTGCTCCAGTTTCCTCCCACATTCCAAAGATGTGCAGGTTAGGTGAATTAGCCTTGCTAAATTGCCCCTTGGTGTCAAAGATATGCAAGTTAGCGGGTTTTCACGGTTAGAGCGGGAAGTGGGCCTAGATTGGTTGATGAAGACTTGAAGGGCTGAATGGCCTCCTTCGACATTTTGGAATTCTTTGTTTCTCCAAAGGGTTAAACTGACTAATGGTGAAAGCAGAAAGTGCATGAAAATAATTAATGATAATTAAAATTTATTTTGTGAATGAACATTTCAATCAATTTTTTTAAAAACTTAGAGCACCCACTTATTTTTTTCCAATTAAGGGCAAATTTAACATGGCCAATCCACCTACCCTGCACATCTTTTGGGTTGTGGGGGTGAGACCCACGCAGACACGGGGAGAATATGCAAACTCCACGCAGACACTGATCCAGGGTCGGGATTGAACCCGGGTCTTTGGCACCATGACGCAGCAGTGCTAACCACTCCGACACCGTGCTGCCCTATGAACGTTTCAATCAAAAGGCATACCTAGATTTTGAACAAAAAATGTAATTACATACAATTTCCATCTTAGCCTGGTTCTCTTTGGAGCCATTTTACTGGGAGCGAAAGTGAAAACTGGATAGTCTGAGGCCACAACTTGCCTGCACAAGAAAAAAAATATCAGACAACCACACCATGGCCAGAACTTTTACTCCCTGGAGCTTGCGCATAGCCAAAATGAACTCATGTGAGCAGATGTTGAGCGAACATCCCAATGTGTTTGCGACGTCACACCATATTACAGTCAGCAACCCAGCACAGGAGTCAGAGGCTCATCTATTGACAACTAAAAAGGCAATTCAGCCCATTAAAAAGGAAATTGTCTCAAACGTGGCCCGTGCAATTCTGTGGTCGGAGTACGGGCCACACGATCAGGAGGCCATCTTGTTTTCACGCGGCATGGGGACTTAGGGCTGTATTCTCTGTTTTTGGGAGTTTGTTCCCACGCCGTCGTAAAAATTGTGGACTTTCACGCCAGAAAAACTGGGAAATGGATTCTCCGCTCCGGCGCCGGCCGCGATTTTGGCGTTAGGGTGCGGAGAATCCAGCCCTTAGTCTCCCAAACGGAGAATCCAGCTCCCTATTGGCCGGCTGCGGGAATTGAGAAACCCGCTGCTGGCGGGGGCGCACCACACCGGGAAATGGGGCTGGCGGGATGGAGAATCCATGACTTTCCATGACTTTCTCACAGAATGCCCAGCTCTTAGATTCAGTATATTTGCCATCACTGCCGTGGCCTAACAGGAAGAGAGACTCTATTGTAAATGTTCGCAGCTGCAGGTAAATTACCATTTTTATCCAAACAATAGAATTGGTTTGATTAACAAGAACTTTACCGAGACTTTCTTTCTCCTTTGATCCAATCTGACATTATGATGATATAATCAGAACCCTAAGATTAGATTATTCAGTGTAATCACTCCCAGGAAGCCATTATTTTCTATTTTATCACTCATCAGCCACATTAATGAAATGTAGTTACTTCATCACTTAAATAGTGTTTTTTTTGTACTTAATTGTTGGTCCGATCCAGTTAGAAAAACAATCTGCTACTCCATTTTGCTTCCTGTCGGTAGTCTCTCACTCATTCCTTTCCTATTTATTTATTTCTTCTCTCGCTCCCTCTCTATTTCTCCACTGCTATAAGGTATTCTGAGGTTGCGAATAATACTGGACATAGATCAAAGCGTGATATAGCGGGTAGATCCCCGGAGCGGCCTCCCCCAGGGATTCCAGACGGCCATTGCACCCTGCCAGGCCCAACCAGATCTCGCAAGGCATCGCGATCTGGATCCCGCCAACAATGTGCGAGACCCACTCTTGCACGGTTAAGCGAGTTCAGAAGCCCACTTAGCCGTGCTGATGCCAGGTTGAATGGCCAGCCAGCATCTATCGGCCTCGCCAAGGTGACCCCAGCCAGGCGCCGTTCAGCACTTGTCCTCATAAACAGGGGCCAGGCGGAGCTGCAATTGGGACATTGTCCCAGGTGATCAGAGGCCCCCAGGTGGTTGGCCTCTGGGCTGGATGGCATCCTGGCACCGCTGGTGTCACCCAGGCGCCTTAGCACTGCAAACATGGGACCCTGGCATTGCCACCCAGGTGCCAGTCTGACACTGTCAGGATGCCCATGTGTCACTACCGGGCTTGCACGTTGGCACTGCCAGGCTGGCATTTTGCTTGCGCAGGGGGTCGGTACGTGGGGGGTCCTGCCTGCGTGAGGTGGGGTGCTCCGCTTGTCAGAGCTCCTCACTGTCATCCTGCCCAGAGGCCATTACACTGGGAAATGACACTGAAGTGAGGTCTTGTGGGGGCGTTCCCCGCTGAGGCCCAAAATAGCAACAGGGTGCCGTTAGATAACGGGGTTGTTCCCGGCCCTACAAACACTGGGAACGACCCCGTTAATCCCGCCCGGAATGCTCTTTTTGGTTAGATAACGCCCACTATGTAGAATTGCTTCCTCGTGTGACATTTTGGCGTTCAAAATCCAGTAGCATCTTCAGAATGTTCTTCATTCATATTGCTATCGGAACATAAAAGATCACAATTTTTTGGATACTTGGCTGCATGGATCAAGTAGGTTAACATGGAGTGATTGAAGCACATTGGGCTGGATTAAGGATTCAGTCGAAATAACACCTGAAAACAGGAGTCTCATACCATCTGGAGCCATATGGTGCCAAGCCAAATTTTAAAAGCATTCAGGGGATTCATTAAACCTCTCGGATACATTCCAAGGCCTTTCTGGAATGACCTTAAAATGTTTTGAGAAGATAGACAATTCCTTTGGTACTTGAAAAAGCAGCACACCATGTCCTTCTGTCAAGAGAATAGAAATTTCAGCCAGGCAGTGTTTTTTTTAATTCACTTATGGGTTGTGGGCATCGCTGGCTCGGCCAGCATTCATTACCCATCTTTAATTGCCCCTGAGAAGGTGGTGGTGAGCTTCCTTCATGAACTGGTACAGCTCTTGTGGTGTAGGTACACCAACAGTGCAGTGACAGTGAAGGAACAGCCGATATATTTCCAAGTCACGGTGGTGAGTGACTTGGAGGGGAATTTCCAGGTGGTGGTGTCCCCAGGTATCTGCTGCTCTTGGCCTTCTGGATGGTAGTGGTCATGGGTTTGGAAGGTGCTGCCTAAGGGACCTTGGTGTGTTGCTGCAGTGCATCTTGTAGATATAGTGTAAACAAGGTACAGCAGAGCTAGAACCCACACTGTAGCCATCATTGACAGAATAAGCCGAGTAATGGCAAATTACTGGATATACTGGAGGAAGGCAACTTGAAGAAATAAAGGAAAAGGAGAGCCTAAATCGGCACTTAGTTTGGTTTAGGCCAAGTCTTCTCTGCCTGATGTTATGATTCGAGTTTTAAATTGGGTTTTTGAAGCTAGGATACCAAGCTGAACCATCTCACCAGTGCGCTTTGTAGGAAGTGCAGCAAGTCACAATTCAGCCACCTTTACACCATCCACACCGTTACCCATTTAAATGCTTTCATTAACACTCATTGACATGGCCAATGTGGATTTATAAACTGCCGACAAAAACTACTCATCAGTACGCCTGATGAAAATACGAATAAATTGACACTGATGAGTCAATAAGGAGAACCTAGAGAAGGTTTTGTCAAAAGATACAAATCAACTGAACTACTTAATGTGTTTTTTTAATTAAGAACAGGTTGCGAAACCTAGTCACTGGAGCACTGGTGATTCTCATTAAACAGCGCTGCTGAATACTTCTATTTCAGAGTTAAAGCTGTTTCCACCCCTAATGTTCAGCTTCCAAACAACAAAATGAGCTCATAAAACGTGTGGTAGTCCTGGAAGTTTGCAACACAATCTGTCATATTCAGCAACATTTTGAAATCTCTAATTTGGGCCATTGGTTCAAAGGCGGTTGGGTTGATTTTAGGCCCGAGCTCTGTTTCCAGGCAGGCAGAGCAGGCAGGGGTAAAACACAGAAATCTCTGAGTCTATTTAAATGCTGCCACCTGCTTTCAGGAAAAAGGGAGAGAGAGGTGGTCAGCAGCATCGGATTATGCCCACCTCAGCTGCCGGGTGGCCTGGATCAAAGTGATGGGGACTGGGTTTCGGGGCGATCTCATGGGAGAGAAAGGAGGAATCCCAGGGAAAGGAAGGCCCTGACTTTCCTTAATCATCAGGCCCAGCTCCTAAACAATGAAAATTCTTTAAATAAGCCAGAGGCCGCTTTGTCTTAATTTCTCACCAATTGCCAATCTGCTGAAGATGCTATCAAATCTAAATAGCGCAATAGGACCCTGCTTATCGTTAATGTTTGAGACTCTCGCCTGGCTGGTCCTTCATTCTCGTTCAGAACCAGCAGAAAGTGAAATCAGCTGGAACGGATTAGAAAATGGTGCCATTCCAAACCACTCACCCTCTCTGTTCTCAATCAACAGGGCAGAGTTGAAAGCTCCCCGCTAAAAGAACTCACAACACCAATTAGCTTACTAAATATCATTTTTTTTCTCAGATATTCCAATGAGATTTTATAGTCTCACAAGTCTTGAGATCAATTCTTAAAGCCACACTAACCTTCCAAACTAGTATGGGGGCACGCATAAAACTCCACAAAATATGGAAGACAATAGCAGGACAACGGATCATATCTAGTTTGAAATAGTGGATATTAAGAAAGTAGAACAATTAAGTATTTGGTAACTTAATTAGGAAGATTATCAGAACATAAGAAATAGAAGCAAGAGTAGGCTACTGAATCCGCTCCCCCATTCAATAAGAACATGGCTGACCTCCGACCTCAATTCCAACTTTCTTCTTTCTTCCGTAATTCCCTTATTATCATACAAATGTTCCTTCAATGTTCTAGGGATGAATGGAACACTCAGTATATATCAAAGGTATACAGACCAGAAGGGCTCAGGTTCAATTCTTATTTTGCGCTGTGTTTGCTAAACTCTTTAGCTGTCACTGCTCCTGTGGGGCTAGGAAAGAGAAAGGAATAAAGACTTTGTGTCCTGAACACTATCCAGTAACTCTTGCTACAAAATATGGACATGTGGACACTGTGTGAAGACAAAATTGAGCTAAAACTGTGATGCCCACCTTAGTCAAACAACTTATCTGCACTGAATTAAGCAAAATAGTGCGGATGCTGGAATCCGAAACTAAGAACAGAGGGTATGGGATTCTCTAATCCCGCGGCAGAGTGTCCAGGCCGTCGTAAATGTCGTCACCTTTTACGACGGCGTTAACGGGCCGCTGTCAGGACTAATTCTGGCCCCTACAGGCGCAAGCTGTGCGCCGCAGGATCCGCGCATGCGCAGTGGCGCCAGCACCGATGTGCACATGCGCAGTGGCGCCGGTGCCAACGCACGCATGCGCAGTGGCCTCCTTCAACGCGCTGGCCCCGACGTAACATGGCGCAGGGCTACAGGGGCCGGCGCATAGGAAAGGAGGCGACAGCCAGCAAGGCCGGCCCGCCGATCAGTGGGCCCCCTCCCGGGGTCGGGCCCCCCTCCCACCCACAGGCTGTCACCCGACCCTTCAATGCCGAGGTCCCGCCGGCTCAGAGCAGGTTACAACGGCGTCGGCGGGACACGTTTTTTTTTCTTACGGCCGCTCGGCCCATCCGAGCTGGAAAATCGTGGGGGGGGGGGGGGGGGGGGGGGGGGGGCGCGTAGAGCGGCCCGCGACTGGCGCCGCACCAACCAGGCCGGAGAATCGCGTGCCGGCGTTGGCGTGGCCCGGTTGCGGGGATTCTCCATCCCGGCCCAGGGCTGGGCGAAACCCGCCCAGGATGCTGGAAAAACTTACCAGTTTGGCAGCATCCTTCAGGAGAAAAAGCAGAGTTAACGTTCTGAGTCCTTTGGCTCCTCTTCAGAACTGAAGGGCTGTAACGTTTCCAACTGGAAGATGAGATGCTGTTCCTCCAGCTTGCGCCAGGCTTCGTTGAAGCATTGCAGCAGGCCAAGGATGGACATGTGGACATGAGTGCAAGGTGGTGAGTTAAAATATCACGTAACAGGAAGGTTGAAATCATGTTTGCCAACTGAGCAAAGGTGTTTCACAAAGCGTTTTTGCAAAGCGGTTTCGTAAAGCGGTTTCCAAGTCTGCGTTTAGTCTCCTCAATTCGGGCAGCGATTCTAGGGAACCAAACTGAAGGAAGTGAAAGTGAAATGTTGCTTCATCTAAAAGGAGCGATTTGGGCCTTGGATGGTGTCTGCACTTACTGTTTAGGCTCAGACATGAACTGTATGGACCTTGGCCAAGGTACTAAAGAGATGCCAATATCTGTGAAATTGTACTCCAGGATGGGTCAGGCCATCAGGAGAAGAAGGTAGAAATGATAGATGTATTTGGAAACGGGTGAGTAGAAGTCTTGCAAAAAGTCAATTTATTAAATATTCACTTTAGAGACTTTTGCAATGAAAGCTGTTGTTTTGTTGTTTAAAAAAAATTAGATTATAAAGTCCTTCGGGGTGGAAGAATGGATGGAGTGTGGTTGGGGCAATGGATTGAGAATGAGTGGAAAAACGGATGGAAAATGGGTGTTGGTGTGTAGAACGTGGTCGGAAAATTGGTGGAAAGTGCTTGGTATGGGATGGATGGAGAGTGGTTGGGATGGGATGGGTGGAGAGTGGTTGGGATGGGATGGGTGGAGAGTGATTGGGATGGGATGGATGGAGAGTGGTTGGGATGGGATGGATGGAGAGTGGTTGGGATGGGATGGATGGAGAGTGGTTGGGATGGGATGGGTGGAGAGTGGTTGGGATGGGATGGGTGGAGAGTGATTGGGATGGGATGGATGGAGAGTGGTTGGGATGGGATGGATGGAGAGTGGTTGGGATGCGATGGGTGGAGAGTGGTTGGGATGGGATGGGTGGAGAGTGATTGGGATGGGATGGGTGGAGAGTGGTTGCGATGGAATGGGAGGAGAAATATGGATGGAGAGTTGTTGGGATGGGATTGGTGGAGAGTGGTTGGGATGGGATGTGGAGAGTAGTTGGGATGGGATGGGTGGAGAGTGGTTGGAGATTGGGTGGAGAGTGGTTGGGATGGGATGGATGGAGAGTGGTTGGGATGGATGGATGGAGAGTGGTTGGGGTGGGATGGATGGAGAGTGGTTGGGATGGGATGGGTGGAGAGTTGTTGGGATGGGATGGGTGGAGAGTGGTTGGGATGGGATGGGTGGAGGGTGGTTGGAAAATAGGTGGAGAGTGGTTGGGATGGGATGGATGAAGAGTGGTTGGGATGGGATGTGGAGAGTGGTTGGGATGGGATGGGTGGAGAGTGGTTGGAGATTGGGTGGAGAGTGGTTGGGATGGGTTGGGTGGAGAGTGGTTGGGATGGGATGGGTGGAGAGTGATTGGGATGGGATGGATGGAGAGTGGTTGGGATGGGATGTGGAGAGTGGTTGGGATGGGATGGGTGGAGAGTGGTTGGGATGGGATGGGTGGAGAGTGGTTGGGATGGGATGGGTGGAGAGTTGTTGCAGAATGGGTGGAGAGTGGTTGGGATGGGATGGGTGGAGAGTGGTTGGGATGGGATGGGTGGAGAGTGGTTGGGATGGGATGGGTGGAGAGTGGTTGGGATGGGATGGGTGGAGAGTGGTTGGGATTGGATGGGTGGAGAGTGGTTGGGATGGGATGGGTGGAGAGTGGTTGGGATGGGATGGGTGGAGAGTGGTTGGGATGGGATGGATGGAGAGTGGTTGGGATGGGATGGATGGAGAGTGGTTGAGATGCGATAGGTGGAGAGTGGTTGGGATGGGATGGGTGGAGAGTGGTTGGGATGGGATGGGTGGAGAGTGATTGGGATGGGATGGGTGGAGTGGTTGGGATGGGATGGGTGGAGGGTGGTTGGAAAATAGGTGGAGAGTGGTTGGGATGGGATGGATGGAGAGTGGTTGGGATGGGATGTGGAGAGTGGTTGGGATGGGATGGGTTGAGAGGGGTTGGGATGGGATGGGTGGAGAGTGGTTGGGATGGGATGGGTGGAGAGTGGTTGGAGATTGGGTGGAGAGTGGTTGGGATGGGTTGGGTGGAGAGTGGTTGGGATGGGATGGGTGGAGAGTGATTGGGATGGGATGGATGGAGAGTGGTTGGGATGGGATGTGGAGAGTGGTTGGGATGGGATGGGTGGAGAGTGGTTGGGATGGGATGGGTGGAGAATGGTTGGGATGGGATGGGTGGAGAGTGGTTGGGATGGGATGGGTGGAGAGTGGTTGGGATGGGATGGGTGGAGAGTGGTTGAGATGGGATGGGTGGAGAGTGGTTGGGATGGGATGGGTGGAGAGTGGTTGCGATGGAATGGGAGGAGAGGGATGGATGGAGAGTTGTTGGGATGGGATTGGTGGAGAGTGATGGAATGGGATGGATGGAGAGTGGTTGGGATGGGATGGATGGAGAGTGGTTGGGATGGGATGGGTGGAGAGTGGTTGGGATGGGATGGATGGAGAGTGGTTGGGATGGCATGGGTGGAGGGTGGTTGGGATGGGATGGGTAGAGCATGGTTGGGATAGGATGGATGGAGAGTGGTTGGGATGGGATGGGTGGAGAGTGGTTGGGATGGGATGGGTGGAGAGTGGCTGGGATGGGATGGGTGGAGAGTGGTTGGGATGGCATGGGTGGAGAGTGGTTGGAGATTGGGTGGAGAGTGTCTGGGATGGCATGGATGGAGAGTGGTTGGTATGGGATGGATGGAGAGTGGTTGGGATGGGATGGGTGGAGAGTGGTTGGTGATTGGGTGGAGAGTGGTTGGGATGGGATGGATGGAGAGTGGTTGGAGATTGGGTGGAGAGTGTCTGGGATGGCATGGATGGAGAGTGGTTGGTATGGGATGGATGGAGTGTGGTTGGGATGGGATGGATGGAGAGTGGTTGGGATGGGATGGGTGGAGAGTGGTTGGAGATTGGGTGGAGAGTGGTTGGGATGGGATGGATGGAGAGTGGTTGGGATGGGATGGGTGGAGAGTGGTTGGAGATTGGGTGGAGAGTGGTTGGGATGGGACAGATGGAGAGTGGTTGGGATGGGATGGATGGAGTGTGGTTGGGATTGGATGGGTGGAGAGTGGTTGGAGATTGGGTGGAGAGTGGTTGGGATGGGATGGATATAGAGTGGTTGGAATGGGATGGATGGAGAGTGATTGGGATGGGATGGGTGGAGAGTGGTTGGAGATTGGGTGGAGAGTGGTTGGGATGGGACAGATGGAGAGTGGTTGGGATGGGATGGATGGAGTGTGGTTGGGATGGGATGGGTGGAGAGTGGTTGGGATGGGATGGGTGGAGAGTGGTTGGAGATTGGGTGGAGAGTGGTTGGGATGGGATGGATGGAGAGTGGTTGGGATGGGATGGATGGAGAGTGGTTGGGATGGGATGGATGGAGAGTGGTTGGGATGGGATGGGTGGAGAGTGGTTGGAGATTGGGTGGAGAGTGGTTGGGATGGGATGGGTGGAGAGTGTTTGGGATGGGATGGATGGAGAGTGGTTGGGATGGGATGGATGGAGAGTGGTTGGGATGGGATGGGTGGAGAGTGGTTGGAGATTGGGTGGAGAGTGGTTGGGATGGGATGGGTGGAGAGTGGTTGGGATGGGATGGATGGAGAGTGGTTGGGATGGGATGGATGGAGAGTGGTTGGGATGGGATGGGTGGAGAGTGGTTGGAGATTGGGTGGAGAGTGGTTGGGATGGGATGGGTGGAGAGTGGTTGGGATGGGATGGGTGCGGTTTTCCCATCCTGCCAAATCAATGGACTTTTGAAAGGTTCTTCACTTTTTATGGCCCCAGTCCCACTGCCATAGATGTGCAGAATTCTGCCCATTAATTCTGCGGAATAAATGTTCTTAAAGGAAATATGAACATATTCATAAACGATAAAAGCAATTTACTGCGGATGCTGAAATCAGAAACAAAAACAGAAAGTGTTGGTGAATCTCACCAGGTCTGACAGCACGAACGAGAACGGAGCTGACGTTTTGAGTCTGGATGACTCTTTCTCAAACTGTTGACACCAATCTTCCAGCTTTGACAAAAGATCATCCAGACCCAAACTATTAGCTCCATTCTCTCTCCACAGGTTCTGTCAGACGTGCTGAGACTGTACAGCATTTTCTGTTATTGTTGATTCATGTCATGTGTGGTCTACTTTATCCTGAGTTATTTTCTTGGTGGTTTTTGTCAGTAGTGGTTTTTCCTTGGCCTTCCACTCTCGGGGGCAGGGTGAAGAGGCAGATCCCAAACCTACCGCAGCTGAATGGGAATTAAATACGTGCTGTTGAAATAGAATAGAATAGGGGCAGCACGATGGTACAGTGGTTAGCACTGCTGCCTCACGGCGCCGAGTACCTAGGTTCGATCCCGGCTCTGGGTCACTGTCCGTGTGATGTTTGCATATTCTCCCCGTGTTTGTGTGGGTTTTGCCCCCACAACCCAAAATATGTGCAGGGTAGGTGGATTGGCCACGCTAAATTGCCCCTTAATTGGAAAAAATGAATTGGGTACTCTAAGTTCATAGAAAAAAAGAATAGAATAGAATAGAATCCATATCGTGCAGAAGGAGGCCATTTGGCCCATCGGGTCTGCGCCAAGCCCCTGAAACAGTACTTCACCCAAGCTCACTCCCCTGCCCTGTCCCATTAACCCAACCTACATCGGCGCAGGCTGGGAGGGCCGAAGGGCCTGTTCCTGTGCTGTAATTTTCTTTGTACACATTGTATTGGACACTAAGGAGCAATTTGGCATGGCCAATCCATCTAACCTGCACAATTTTGGACTGTGGGAGGAAACCGGAGCAACCGGAGGAAACCCACACAGACACGGGGAGCATGTTCAAACTCCATACAGACAGTGAGCCCAGGCCAGAATTGAACCCAGGGCCCTGGAGCTGTGAGTCGGCAGTGATAACCACTGTGCCACCGTGCCGCCCGTAATGTTGGCATTATTCTGACCTACTCTGAGCTAAACAGCCGCCAAACAAATATATGGGTGGGATGGGACTTGTGTGGAGAGTGGGTGGAACCATGGGTAGAGACTGGGTGAGTGGGTAGAGGAATATGTAGAGAGTGAGTGTGTGTGGGGGAGTAATTTGTGGAGAGTGAGCGAATGGGTGGTGAATGTGTGGAGAGCGAGCAGGCAAGTGGGGGCAGTGGATGGGTTGGTGAGGAGCTGGATGAGTGAGTGGGTGGAGGAGTGAATGGAAATATGTGGATGGGTAAGAGGATGAGAGAAGGAGTAGAGAGTGGGGGCGTGGTTGGAGAGTAGGTGGGTGAATCGTGTGGTGCCTCAGCTGCAGTGGTCAGAAAGGGGAGAGAAATTGCTTAATAAGGATGTCTGAGAAATAGGGAATTAATTGGATATGGATTGAATGCGACAAAATCTTGGTGACTCCTAGGATATGGATCAATTTATCCTATATGCATAATAGACAGTAGACTTTACCACTTGTATTTCTGGACAAGATTGGAAACTTTCTTTATTTAAAAATAAGTTTAGAGTACCCAATTCTTTTTTTCCAATTAAGGGACAATTTAGCGTGGCCAGTTCATATACCTTGCACATCTTTGGGGTATGGGGGTGAGACCCACGCAGATACGGAGCAAATATGCAAACTTAACATGGACAGTGATCCGGGGCCGAGATTGAACCCGGGTCCTCGGCGTCGTGAAGCAGCAGTGCTAACCACTGCGCCGAGGGGCCGTTCTTGATTGGAAACTTTCTTGACCAGAAGCATTTTTGTAAGTCACATCTGTGCTGTCCTTGAGATACAAAAGGGCAAATCCTTGAAGTTCTTGCAATATTTGGTCATATTCTCTCCCATTCAAGTGAATGAATGTAGTATTCTCTAGCAAAGTGAGAGTTGAAAAGCATTCAGGCAACTTTGAAAGTCAGCCTCTTTTTATAATTCAGGTGACTCAGTAGTGCTGAGAAATTATTTGTCAAGGTTATTTGGTAAGTGAGCGAGTTTTCAATAATACATTTTTAAAAAGAATCAGTTTGTAGTATAAAAGAAAATGCTTTAACGAGGACGCATTATGCCGATATTTTATAATTTATTGAACAAGGAACCTTAACCAGCTGGTTTTTCTTGGAAAGAAGTATATTTTATGAAACCCTGTTTTGCCAGCAGGTCTAAACTGCATACCAGAAAATCACAGGTAATTTCCCATTTTCCAGTTCCGTGAGAAGGGTGCTAATGTGAACTAGAAGAGCAGAAGAAGAGTAACAGCTTAATTGTTTAACACCTATTGTATCTATGAACATAGGAGCAGAGTAACTTTGGCACATCAGATAAGTTATGATCTCATTGAATGGCAGCGGATACCCGATGGGCCGAATGGCCTACTGCTGCTCCTATGAATTATGGTCGTAAGGTAAAACATGTGTTTAATTGCCGAGCTAACCTCTTGGTACGCAATGGTTGCGTTACATGACTGAAAACCAAAATATCATGACTTTCCGGACTCGCTGAAGTCAATAGACTTTTGAGCAACTTGCCGCATTTTAAGGTCCCCCCCCCCAACCCCCTCCCTGGGCACTGCGACGGGGCCGTAAGATTCCGTCCTATTCATTCTATAGAATAAATGTGCTTAAAGTATTTGTAACATATTCATGTCATGTGTGCTGTATCTGAAGACTCTTGGTTCATTGTCTGCTGATATTTCATCCTGAGCTGTTTTCTTGGCAATTTTTGTCAGTCGTGGTTTTCCATTGCCTTCTACTCTGGGGGGGGGGGGGAGGCAGGGTGAGGAGGCGGGTCCCAAGCCTATCACAGCAGGAATACGAATTAAACCTGCGTTATTGGCATTATTCTGACCCACTCTGAGCTAACCCCCAACGAACATATGGCGAAATGTGAGAAAGCAGAGGGACCCTGTCTAGAAATGCACAGCACACTTTGTGACTTCGGATTTATCCTTCACGCTTTCATGTTTCTTTATCAAACCTATGTAAGTAAGGGAATCTTGTATATAAGCAAACTATTTTGCAACAAAGCAGTTTAACCACAGTGGAACACCTCATAATAGCTCTTTAATGTCATAAGCAATTGTCATATTTTCACTGGAAGGATATTAACTCAAGGAGAAACCACTTGCTTAAAGTGACTCGCATTCAGGCTCTGGATCATCCTTGCTGATTGTATAATTAAACAGAATATCTAATCGTTCCATCTATAATTACCAGAAAGCTACATTTAGGCCTATATTTAAACAGTGAAATTTTGCTTGTAATCAAAAAGATTAGAACTGAATAACTTTGTGGATCAAGTCTTACTTGCATTTATCCTTTGTAGGCAATTGCTGATTTTTCACTCCTTACCATTTACAAAGTGCAGATTTTGGATGTAGGTGACAGCGATCCAGATAGAGCTAGTGCCACCTTGCAATCTCACTGTTCATGGTGCCAGATATGTATTTTGTAATGGAGTGTGTGCACGATCTAGCCAATACATCTAACTTCCCACAGACTTAGCTAATGATTAATGGGAGTGGCTGGGGAGGTTTGGGGGTCTGTACTGCGAAGGCCACTAGCCAAAGAATAGCAATTGATTCATAACTGATTGTTAACTGCCAAGAATGGACGAGTTCTTGAACGATCTGAGACTGCGGAAATAATAATCACCATTCTGAATGCTGAAGACAATGGACTTGATTTTTGGATTCAGTGTATTTGGTTCATGTGTTAGAAAATGTATCTAATTAGAAGCTTGGTGTTAACGCTAAATGCTGATCACTTTATTCTCAGAAGAAGAGATGTACTTTCAGTATCAATACTTCTGTTAAGAGGCTGAAATGTTTGAATAACGTACATTTATATTCAGTTTTAGGTTCACCTCAAGCAATGTCTTACCAACCAGCGAACACAAATCTTTTTTTGGAGATCACTTTTTCCAGAACAGCTTAACTGTACTTGCTTTCATGTGTCAAAGCTATACTTGAATTGGTAGCTTCTTAAGACAATATCAGTTTTGAGTTTATTTTCAAATGATCGATAATTATCAACTTTGACTAGTTTTCTCGGTTGACATGGAGTGGTGTCTTTCCCACCTGGCGCCTCTTTGTTTTCATCATTGAAGGTGTCAGCATGTGATAGGCATCCGGTTGGCAAATTTGCTTCTTTGAACACTGCCGTGTCTGTTACCCTGCTTCAACACTCCCCCCCCCCCCCTCTAATAGCCCCACCTCACATCCCCTAACGTTTACCCACCTCTTGCTCAGCAACCATTGATACTTCTACTGCTTTAGACAGCTCATTAGCAGCGCAAAAGCTTTGAAATGACCGTCATGCCAAGTTTGGCACGTTTGGCTGCTAGCTTTTCACTGCTAGTAATGAAAATGCACTGTCAGTAGCTGCACATTTTAAAGTTCGGCATTCCTCTCACATTTTGGCAGCAAGCTGATCCCCCCCCCCCCCCCCCCCCCCCCGACAAATATTTATTTGCACAGTTTTTCACTGAGCAAATCTACCTTAAGCCTTTTCAAAATTAGTATCACATGTTCATACCCAATTTGTAATTCAGGGAGACTGGTTGAAAAAAAACAGACCCATTACTCAAACTTTCTTTGACCTTTTGCAATCACAAATTGAATGGGCATCTTTGGAATCCTGAAATCCTCAGTATTGGGCTTAACAGAGTGTGGAAATGACTAGTCGTGATATTATTTTGTTCGCAGTTTGTTTCCTTGCTGGTAACAATAGTATTCCTGTGTGCCTCTGTGATGCAAAACCATTTAACAACCTTTTCTGTTACTTTACCAAGCAGAAAGCAAGACAGTGAGGAAAGTTGCCTTTCTTTCCATTTGTTAATTCTAGGGAAATTGTGAACATGTATAAAGTGTGTTTTCATGATTTGACTGCAGTAGCAAACGTAAAACCATCCACTACCATAGTGTTGAGGTGAGTATTCACCTCTCTTGCATGCAATGTTTGTGAGACTAGTATGATGCCTGGATTTTCACCCGCAGCGAAATAAGTTGGTTAATTACTTTCTGATAGAAACAGTACTCCTCTGAACATCACCCACTTTCCTTTGCAAATACATTTCTGTAGTTAAGAACAAAGTCACATTTTATTGTGCTTGTTATGAAGCCAAGCATCCCAAAGTGCTTTACAAAAGGGAAAAGAAAGGGTATAGAGAAGAAGATAGTACAAGTGACTGATGGTGTTGTAGATGAAGATTTTGAGACGACTTGGGAACAGAGGATTTAGAAAGAAAACTGTTAAGAGTGTGGAGCATGATAGCTGTTACTAAATAAGATTCATCTGCCATATGATTGTATTTTTGCCAGATTTCTATTTGTCATTGCTCTCTACCCACCATTTTGCTACTTAGATTTGAGTGAACTTCCTTACTTTCAGAGTAGCAATTGGAAATGACGTGTGAATAATCCCTGCTGGCTAAGGACCTTGGTGGAATATTGCACTGTCATTGAAAAGCAATATACAAACTGCAGTGTTGCCATCCCCTGGCAAGGAAATGCGACCAAGTGGACAAGAATCTTAAATCCAAATTTTAGATCTTCCAAATTGTCCTGATTCAGAATGATAGAGGGTAAAGATAAATTGTGAGTGGACATTATTGAAAAGGCACAGTTAACAAGAGAATGAAAGAAGTAAAAACAGCCAATGGTATCTCTAACTTTTGCCAGTGATTGAATAAGGCTGCACATTGCTGCTATTTCGTGTGTAGAAAATGGAATTTCTTTTGCTTTTGACTCTAACTGAGCCTAACTTAAATTGGTTAGACATGAAGTCAAGTGAATATGGTCAGGACAAAGAAGAGTTGTGAAGACTGAGAGAGGCAAGATAAGTTAATAGTTCACCGAGCATTTAAAATCTTCAAAATACTGAATCGGAATTGCCCGTTGGGAGCACAGGAAAATAAGTGCGAACATTTCATCAAGAAAGAATCTACAACAAACTGTGAAATGAATAGTAAGTGGGCCCAAATGTATATTTGTTTAACCATCACTACCCAGCAATAGATTTTCCACTTTTGATTCACCGCAACTCTTGGCTTCACTTTCTACCAAAACAATTCTTGTTGTATTGCAAGTCACAATAAATGCATGCTTTCGAATTCATCAGTGCTTGAGTAATATATTGTATCATTTATTTGGAATAGCATTTACCCACAGTGCTGTAAAATGCATTGGCACAGCAATAATCAACTGTTAGGGCATTTATTTTGGCTCCATCTATATTTCTTCTGTCACCTGAAATTTGTCCTCCCCATACAGTGTCTACACGGTCTCGCAATGCAAAGAAGTCTTCAGGAGTTGCCACTGGTGTTGTAAAGCACATCCTCAGGTACTGATGAGTCTGAATTTCCCAGACGTTGTATAAAACAAAGTCCTTCAATCGCAATTGACACTATAGAAATGCTCCCCCATGTATTTATATATATATATATATAAAAATTATAAACTGTGCCACACATTCCCCTTAAGTGTATAGCTGATTTTTCTTTTCAAAAACAAATTATACACTTAGCTAGATTGCACAAAGCATAGAGTCTGTCTTGTTAGGCAGTATTAAAGCAAGAGAAAAGTGTTGCTGATGGTGAATATTCATGTCTGAGGAGTAACTGTTACTGAGGAGTTACTGAGCCTAACAACATGAGGGTATAAATACAGTTACCTAGAAGTGATTGTCACCATGAACCTTTAGGTCTGCGCTACTGAATAATTACGGAGCAGTAATTTTGAAAGTAACCTGCATTACATTCTTCCCATATTGCAGCCCACTTGCTAGTCAGGGACAGTGGGTTCTGTGGAGTACAACAGTGAAGGCACATGAGGTTAATTGGTCCTCTTACTGCTGACACTGTACTTCGGAAGCAGTGTCTTCTTCCAGTGTTAACATATTTCACTTGTAAACTATACGCTTTGTTGTAGAGTCTGTTCACTGTTGATGGTAAGGTGAGCTGCTGTTTACTTCATCTGAAACCTATGTTTTCAAGGAGGAAATTGGATTTGGTGTTCCACTATCAGTGCATTTAGCAGAGGAGGCCCAGGTGAAGCGAGAAGACGTCACCTACGGTGTCAGGTGGTACACAGACACATGAGAAATGTTAATGAGCGCGATTTAACATACAAAAACAGAGTCCTGTTTTGGTGTGTAAGCGGGGTGTTTCTCAGTGACTGCAGTGCTAAGAACGACTCCACTATCTAACGGGACACTTCTATTTTTTTGGCCTCTGCGAGGAATGTCCCGCCCAGACCGCACTTACCTCATTTCCTGCACAGACAAGCTCAGCTCATCAGTGCAGAAAGATGAGTCACAGATGGGGGTGCCATTTTTAAATGTCACCCCCTTCTCTCGACCCCGCCCCTCCAGAGACCTCCAGACCACCCCCCTCCCACTTCCCCAATATGTCTCTTAGGGGATTCTTAAGCCCCCCACCCCTTCACCCCACCACTTGAGGGCAGGGCACCCCTGGGCCCGATCCCTGATATGGGCAACCTGTCACCCAGACGCCTTGGCACAGCCAGCCGGCCACCCTGGTCCTCTGCCAGTAGTGCCTCCTGGGCACCCTGGCAGTGCCTGGGAGGCACTTTGGGTGGCAGTGCCAAGGTGCCAGGCTGGAAGTGCCAAGGTGCCCAGGTGGCAGCAGGAATGCCAGGGTACCACCCCGCCCAGAGCCCAACCAGCTGGGGGCCGCCAAAGGCCTAGGAGATCCCTCCCCCAGGTTCCATTATCCTTATCCATGGTCCACATTTGTGTGGACCAGTGCTAAATTGCGCCATGGTGAAGTCTCACAAGTGAGGACATTAGTTCCCAGGCTTCGGGAAAATCCAGTGTAGACATATTTAAATGAGCCTAATGACTCATTTAAATATGTTAATCTGGATCTCGACCTCGCTATGCGAGACCCCGATCGTGACATCTCACGAGATCGCATTAGATCTTGCTAGGCGTTCCGAGTGTCGTAATTCTCGGAAGGGATCTCTCACAAAATGTATGACACTCGGAACACCTCGTGAGATCTAATGAGGTCGCTCAAGAGATTTAGTGGCCTCATCGTGTTAACAAGTTGGATGCGTGAGGCCATTAGATTGTGCCCAATATCTTTGTGGCATTGCCAAGGGCTAATAAAATAATGCCTTTCAATTTGGATTCATCCAGCTCCTTCCAAGCTAGTACTGGGACCATGTCCAGTGTCAGCCATCTTGCTCTTCTCAGATTCATCAAAGAGGCCATTGTGGTGGGTTCTGTGTTATCCGAGTTATTCAAGATCGAAGTGAACTCATCGTCTTCTGCTGGTTCTCTCATGACTGAAGACACCAATGTGAGATCGGCATGGATATCCACAGAACCACAGTCCATGTTGTCATTGTTGGTGCTTGGAGGAACCTCTGCAGTTGCACCCCCTCTGGCCTTCCTCTGGCCCTGTTGGATGTTACAAGTTTGGCATTGATGGTCCTCGAAACAGGCTGAAACAAATTCCAGTGCTTCTCTCCAATTGGCTTCGGTGTTTTCTCAAGAGAGGTGATCTACAGTGCAGAAGTTTGTAAGGATATTTTATTTTAGGGTACCCATGTATCGTTTGTACTGACCACCTTGATGTCATTTGCCCTGAGACTGTTTCCCACAGAAGATCTGCTTGGTGATTCAATCGTGATCCATGTAGGAAATGTGGCCCATCTAAATAAGTTGAATTGTCTGCAGAATATCATAGATACAGATCAACAGGGTCCACAGTTTGATTAGTTTCAAAATGATCAACAGCAGCAACCTGAGAACATTATTTAAAGGGCAGAATGTTACGACCACTCCCGCCAGCACGATTTTCCACTCCTTCCAAAGTGAATGGACTTTTGAATGGCTCACCACATCTTACGCCCCTGCTGTGAAATTCCTCCCAAAGATTTGTTGGCTTTCTTAGAGGTCAAGAGGAATGACCCCACTCAGACCTCTATGCACTATGGATGGTAAAGGATTTGGTTTTCACCATTTCTAGTTGGGATGTGACCACTTGTCTCGAATCATACCAAGTGAATACCTGCTTTCATGGGAGCTCTTATGAGAACTAGCTTAAACATCATTGGTGGCATTCTTATTTGAAAGGGAAGGTTGGCTCCAGGGCTACCCTGTGTGGTAATAGTTCACGCCACCCTTGTGACAACCATGGCAAAGTTAAGCACAGATACAATGAGGCTCATCATGCAGCCAGGACGACTATCAAACATGTCATTGGAACCATAAAGCAATTACTTTTAATATCTCTAACCCAGGTGAGAACTTCGCAGAATAATCTCTGTACTCTGGTCACCTGATTAATTGTCGCTGACTATATTAATTTTCCCTCAAAACAAATTGCACTTTGTTGTCCAGCTCAACCAATCTGGTCAAAGCAGAACCAGATGTTGAAAACGTTTTTAAAAGTTAGCAAGCAAAGCAGTAATTCAGCACGGAAACCAGTGCACCTGGAATTCAAGATACTTCACAAAGTTGCAGCTGCACAACTTCTTCAATCCACATCTACAAAGTCCCCAGGACCAAATTATGTTGCCATCTACATGTGTAGTGCTGATACTTGTCAGGTGTCAGTAATGCAGAATGCCAAGAATTGTTGGTTTACTTGAAGGTGCTGACTATGGTGGCTGTCCATTCATCCAAAACCAGCAGATAAAACAACATGTTTAAATGCTTCACGTACTGTATTTCATTGCATGGGATACTGAGATTTTCTTCTTGAAATTGGGTAGCTGATAAGGCCACGCCTGGAGTATTGTGTGCAGTTTTGGAATCCTTAAGTAAGAAAGGATAGACTTGCCAGAGAGGGAGTTTCGAAAGCTCACCAGGCTGATTCCTGGGATGGCAGGGTTGGCACATGAGGAAAGTTTGGGTTGACTGGGCCTATATTGACTACATAAAATTCTGACAGGCTGGACAGACTGGATGCAGGAATGATGTTCCCCCTGGCAGGGGGAGTCTAGAACAAGGAGTCACTGTCTCATAGGCCATTTAAGACTGAGATGAGGAGAAACCTCTTCATTCAGAGGGTGGTGAACCTGTGGAATTTTCTACCACAGAAGGCTGTGGAGGCCAAATCACTGGATATATTGAAGAAGGAAATATATAGATTTCTAGGCTCTAAAAGTGTCAACGGGTATGGGGGAAGTGCTGGAGTATGGCGTTGAGATAGGGGGTCAGTCATGGTTATGTTGAAGCATAGAACGGGTTTGAAGGGCCAAATGGCCTACTCCTGCTTATATTTTCTATGTTTCTATGTTTAGGATATGGTGGCAGAAAATCGAGAGGTGAAATCTCCTACCATCTGTTCTCCCTAATCATAATTCCACCCCCCAGACCCTGCGGGAGTCATTGTTGGCCATCCCTTCCACTACTTGTAAATGTGAGCAGGCTGAGGGGACCTTTGTTCCTGGTAGATTTTCCTGCCAACCTCGCACTCTCTGGGACAGCCAGGAGAAACCTGATGGTAGCTTTTGGGATGGCAACAGGAAGCTTCCAAAATGTCAAGTTGGACGAAGAGAAACAAGTAATGGCTTCCTCTTCCTCCAAAGATCTATTTTAAGATCTCCATTAAGGCTTGCTACAACCACCTCATCCAAACTTTGTCTTCAGGGCTCACAGCCTTTTCAGTGCCCTCTTCGCCTCTTTGGACGCTGCACCATGCATCACACTACAACACTATCTGGTTTCCCTCTGTTGCCCCAAAGGCTCCTTCTTCTGGGCTGGAGACCCACCAGGATTGTGCCTTGCTTTGAGGATGAGAGGGGCAGGTGAGAATTCCACTCTGCTTCTTTCCCACAAAAAAAGAAAGATATTCAGCCCTTTTTGTGCAATACTGCTTCAATTCAATGCCCTCAACGTTCATTCTTGAGGTGGGCAGCGGGTAGCGCAACTCAGCCTGCTCGCCTTCAGAAGGAAGTACCCATGAAGGTGGGATTTTCATCATGGTGCGGGGGGTGGGAGGGGCAGGGTTTGGGGTTGGTGGTGTGGGCTGCTATTGGGCCAGCCAACCTGGAAAGAAGTTTGGAGGCAACTTCAGGGGCGGCCGAGTGCCTAGGTGGGCTGTTTAAAAGGCCTGCTTTTGTGCTGTGAGACTTCATTCCAGTTAAAGTAAAAATACAAAATCCCTCCAACTCTCACCCCCCACAGAAACTACCCCCCCCCCCACACACACACACACACACACTCACACATCCCATGCCCCATCCATGCCCCCTCGTGACTCCCATCTACCCCCATGATCCCTCATGATCGCATGCCAAGGCGTGTACCCACAATAATCCCTCTGGCCCCTCAAGCTGTGGCACTTCCATGTCTAATGACCCACTGTACACTGTGTAGTCTCAGTGAACCCTATAGTGACAACACAATTGTGAAAAGAAATCTTTAAAAATAGCCATTCATTCACAACTTTCAACTAAGTTAAAACATTCCTTGCATTAGATGGCAATAAAAGTGTCAATCATCCAAACCCTTTAAAGTTTCAATCGCTGCAGCTGCAAGCACTTGAAGCAGAAACCTCAACCGTGTGTAAATAAACATTGTGCAACTGACAGCAGAGATCAGAGAGTCAAAGTTGTCAACCAAACAATGTCTTCTCAGGGGTTCAGGTATGTTAAGACTAATGGATTTTTGGCTCTCAACCAAGCCTCATCATGGATTCTTGGCTGAGAACCCACACATCTATTAGAGTGTTTCAAGATCAATGCACACGGAAGCGCCACAGTTCACAAGGGCCATTGGTGATGGGTGGAAGGGCATAGCTTGACAAAGGGTTAATGAGGGGCCATGGTGGGTATGTGGGTGGAGGATGATACCTTGGCAAAGGGGCATGAGGGTTCATGAGGGGTTGTTTGGAGAGGCATACCTTAGAATGGGGGATGGGGGGGATGAGAAGAATATTTTGAATTTACCTTTTAAAAGGCTACCTCATGCAAACTATAGTTCAAGACACCTGTGCTGTGAAACATAAGTCCGTGAAAAGCAGGCCCAACTCCATGAAAATTGCAGTGGACTAAGACACGGCTATTGCTGCAATGGAGCCAACCAGGTCGGGAGTGCAGGCTGCAGGTTTTTGCTTTGAATCAGCCCGCACCCTTAAAATCCAGTCCCAAAAATCGGAAGCCCAGGGAATCCCGACTCAGTGAAAATCCACCCCAATATGAAACAGACTTTCATTAGAATACTATTACATGACATAAATTTAGGACTTGCCCTGGGTTGAGAGTAGAGTTGTAGGTTCAGCAATCCTTTCTTTTGATGTTCTTTACCAATGATAGGAACACAGGAACAGTAATCCAGTTAGCCTCATGACCTTGTTCTGTCATTCAATGAGATTGTAACTGATCTGTGACCTAACTCCATATACGTGTCTTTGCCCCATATACTTTAACAGTTTTGGTGAACAAAAATCTATCTATCTCAGTTCAACAATTGATCAGAGCATCAATTGCCATTTGCGGACGAGAGTTCCAAACTTCGACCCCACTCTAAATTTTAGATTATGACCTGGAATCCTGGTCTCCAAACCAGCAGAAACAGTTTCTCTCCATCGGTTCCCCCTAATATCTTGAAAACATCAATCAAATCACCCTTTAAGCTTCTAAAGTCCAGGGAACACAACCCTAGTTTGTTTAATCTTTCCCTGCATTTAAACCCTGCGGGTCTAGATATCATTCTGGTAAATCTACGCTGCACTCCTTTTAAGTCCAACATATCCTTCCTAAGGTGAGATGCCCAGAATTGCTCTAAATATTCCAGGTTATGGTCTAACAAGGAAGATTTGTCTTCTTCAAAAGGAGTCAGGATCTTAACTTGCTGTGGACTATCACTAGTGTGAATCTTTAGCAACAATTACGGCGCACCTTTGTCTCCAACCGAAAAGCTGCATAAAAGGGGATTAATGTACATAGAACAGTGACATTACCTTGCAGCTCCAGGGGCATTTGCATTCCATGATTTGTTGACGTACATTTCTTACTTTATTTTTCAGATTTTCACATGAGGGTTTCAACCAACTCCCTTTCAAATAGTTGTAAAAGACCCCACAGGTACATTTCCAAAAGTGCGAGCGTACTCAGTGACCTGGCCAACACGTTTTCCTGAACCAACATCATGAAATCATAAACGGTCATTACTGTTTGTGGGGCCTTGTTGTGTACAAATTGGCCTCCACAGTTCCTACATTACAACATTTCAAAAATTGCTTCATTGACTGTAAGCTGCTTTGAGATATCTTGAGGTCATGAAAGGCACTACATAAATGCAAGCTTTTTTTATTTTCTCTGGTGTTAAAAAGTTTCTTGCTGTGTACACAGCTGATCAAAGAACGTTTTTAATAGCAGTTATTGAAAACAAGTCAAACGCCCCATTTAAACGCCCCATTTCCTTGGCCTCCTTTTATTACAGCAGGTTGCCTATTTTTACTCTTTTATTATAGTATTGATTGGTTAAATTTTTAGCAGGGCCAATTTTTGTGTTTCGGGCATTGGAACACATGAACTGAAGACAGGAGCAGGAGTAGTCCATTCGGCCCTTCGAGCCTCTTCCACCATTTGATGAGATCATGATGATGATGTAAAGTAGCTAAGCTTGGACATCTTTTTCTTCCTGATGGTTAGCTCCTATTGTTCTTTGATGCTGCATTTATTACTTGTGGCTGGGTGAGAGGGGGGGGGGGGGGCTGATGTGGGTATGGTAGCTGTTGAATTCACAGTCTCAGAAACTTCCAGTCAGTAATCTAACACCTGCTCAGGAAACCTGGATTTTCTCACTTTGCAATCCTTCACTTGTTTAGCAGGTCTGCCTTAATAAGCAGTTGCCCGAGCTTCCAAAAGCCGTTTCAGCTGTTGTTTTAACCACATCTCAAACTAACAGTCTCCGGACTGTTATTAACCCAAGCAGCTTCCACAATTGTGTCTTTTTAACTGTAGCTGAATTTAGCTTCCTCATTGACTTGGGCTCAGTAACTCCATAAAATCAGTCCCCCAATAATATTATTAGAAATTACAGAATAATTACGAGATTCAAACAAAGTTCAAACACATTTAAACAGATATTATGATACTTAATGGTCTAAATTTCACAAAAGGAATTGGCAATACCATTCTCTCTTTAGAGAACTTAGAAGGAGGCATGAGCTCACAATAGATTTGGAATCCAAATTGGAATTGTATGCAAAAATCAGATTTTGGCCTGGTTTAGACCAGTTCTTTTAAATTACGGGAATTTGCCATGTTAAAATCCACCTAGCAAATTTATGGTGAATATTATTAGCACTGCAGTAAAGCAAACTGCGAGCTCTGTTTCTCCCTGATACTGCAGTGCCGAAAGACAGGAAATTATGTTTTTAAAAGATAGCCTGTGAGCATTTATTGTATCTGCCTCAGTAGTCAGAATATTGTATATGTTTATTTTGAGGGAATAGGAGTGATTGTTGGAGCGTCTGATTCAGAATACGGAACCCTTCTCATTTGAAGCTGTTTAATTTTTCCAGTTTTACTTTTGCGATTATTTTCGAATATCTCCTCCCTCCCGCATCTGCTCAGTTCAAAGGGCAAAATGATCCTTACTTATTTTGTTCACACCCCCCCCCCCCCCCCCCCCCCCCCCCACCCCAGCAAGTGCATTTTAGTGATGTGTCAAGGAACTCCTAGGTTAGCTATTCAAGCTTTTACAGGGAGTTTAGCATTAATGCCATTTGAATGTTAAGTTCTATGGCGGTGGGGCGGCACGGTAGCGCAGTGGTTAGCACTGCTGCTTCATGGCGCCAAGTACCCAGGTTCAATCCCGGCCCCGGGTCACTGTCCGTGTGGAGTTTGTACATTCTCCCCGTGTCTGTGTGGGTCTCACCCCCACAACCCAATGATGTGCAGGGTTATTGGATTGGCCACACTAAATTTACCCCTTAAATGGGAAAAAAAGAATAGGGTACTCTAAATTTATTTTTTAAACGTTCTATGGCGGTGTTGTGGGTAGCTATTGATGTGAAATTGTCAGTTTCCATAGGAATTTTGGGATGATTGTGCATTCCCATGTATTTCCCAGGTGTTGTGGAGAACAGTTGTCCAGCCAGTAAGTCCATTTTGGTTGTGAAATTGGAAATGGTTTTCTATCCAACATGGTAATCTGCTGGCCTCCCTGATGATGTTGATAATGGCTGTCCATTCAAAGCTTTGGTCTCCCTGATATTATTAGTTAGCATAGTTTTTGTTTTGTAAATTTAGAGTACCCAATTCATTTTTTCCAATTAAGGGCCAATTTAGCATGGCCAATCTGCCTAGCCTGCACATCTTTGGGTTGTGGGGGCGAAACCCACGCAAACACGGGGAGAATGTGCAAACTCCACACAGACAGTGACCCAGAGCCAGGATCGAACCTGGGACCTCGGCGCCGTGAGGCTGCAGGGCTAACCCACTGCACCACCGTGCTGTCCTTTAGTTAACATAGTTGCCCATCAAATATGTTACTATCCCTGGTGGTTTTGTTGTTCATTAGTCAGCCAATATCTGAACCCCTTTGGTGTTATTGATCACAATGGTTGACCATCTAATCTGGCAACATTCCTGGTGCTATTGACAATGACTGGGCACACAACACGTCAGCCTCCTTGGTATTTCTAAGGGTGGTTAGCCATTCTGTCAGTTTCACTGGTGGCCTTTGGGTAGCTGCCCATGTAAGTTGCCTGTTTCTCTTGTGGTTAGTAGACGTTTGATATGTTTCAAACGTGGATTGTTTGAAACCTGAGATACAAATCCAAATCTGATTCCAAACTCCAAATAAGTAAGAATTCTCTATGCTTCAAAATATGACATCTTGACTGACTATCGAGCTATTAATGGACAGCGAGTTGTTAAAGTGAGACGCTACGTTGAGAAAAGCAGTGTTGTGAAACTCCAGACATTTACATTGGAACAATGATAAAAATTATGCGCAGTAATAGATTCCCGTATCCAGCTGACAGATATGCAGTCACAGAAAGTGTGTCCACCTTCACTAACCTTTATAGCCTGCATATACAAGTGGGATATAAACTTACTCTTAAATAGAGTGGACTGTACACCGGTATCTCTCATTTTGACTGTAGTGATATCTGCAAATTGAAACATCTTGTCAAAAATTTAAAACTATGTTTATTATAAATACTGTGATACAGTTTATAGGGTAACTAAATGTAAATTATAATTATAGTTGAGCTGAAAGATCACACCCGTCCCGGAAAGAGAAATTTATTTGTTAAATTTAGAGATGTAAAATATAACTTTTTCTTTCTGTGTAGGTTTTGTTGTTGACTTGCAAATTTTATTCAGATTTATTTTATTTTTACAATTTATCTTTTGTAATTTCACCCTTCCAACTTTTCCTCCCTCTCCCAGAGTTCCCCTCAGTTGTTGGCCATTCTTCTAGGTCCAAACGGAGCAATGATCCCGATGGGTATCACTCCTCAACTGAGCCACTTGACTGATCCTCGAGAAGAAGTCCAAGTTTGTATTTCATTGCAAACTGACATTTGATCTTGGGTGGCCTTGTTGATAGTGTAATTCACCTCGCTACATAAGCTTTTGAACACAAAGGCCTCTCCACTCTCTTCATGAGGGGTTATTTGTGGATCTTTATGCTTGGAAAAATTACTCCTGGCCACATCATCCTCTGTTTAATTCTCAATCTAATCTACTTTGTTCAGAGTACTCACTTCCAAAGTACTATTCTATAACTCATCCAGAGAAGGAGTAGTATTTTATAACCATTTTATAAATGTATGTTTTGAAAAATATATCCGTGATAAGCATTTTGCCAGTGAGATGCCTGTCTAATAATTGGTCAATAAACACTGCAGGAAAAAGAAGAAATCATGTTCCATTCTATTACCAGTTCAATCTCTGTAGGATGAAGAAGTGGTTGGTGAGAGGTGGACAGCAGCTCACCTTTCTAAGGATTTTGATGTGCTAAAGGAGGTTGAGAGAGCATCAAGGATGACATTAGTACTCAAATACAACACAGAAATAAACTGATAGAATTGGACTTGCTCTCAATGAAGAAAAGAGTTGGAAAGAGGATATTACATATGTCTACAAAATTGGATTGGATTTGTTTATTGTCACATGTACCGAGATACAGTGAAAAGTATTTTTCTGCTGGCATCATTAAGTACATGGGAAGAAAAGGAAATAAAATAAAATACATAATAGGGAAACACAAGGTAGACAATGTAACTATGTAAGCACCGGCATCAGATGAAGCATACAGGGGTGTAGTGTTAATGAGGTCAGTTCATAAGAGGGTCAAAATGTTGGGAAGCTGCAGACGATAAAATAATTGCAGGCAAATTTGTGTTCATCAATTTGATTAACGAATAAGAACTTCCTCCTGTTATTGAGACATCAATCAGTTTAGAATAATTGAGTACTTCTTTTAAGTAACAGTGAGAAAAATGTACAGTTGTGGGAATATATTGTACGGTCATCAGATCACATTGTTGAGTGTAATTTCCAGATATGTAGATTAACAGAAACTTTTCCATGAAATGAGAGATCTGTAAAATATTTTTTTACCAAAAGGAGATTGTGTCATTAGTTCATTTAGAAAGAAGTTGAATGGGTAACCTATTGTGAAAGTGATTGAAGGCTGTAGGGATAAAATACAGTGTGGAGTAGTTTGGGCCAATATCACTCTGGGACATAAAATTGTTCATGATTTATTAGTATCTGTGATAACACTTAATTGATGCTCTCCAGGTTTTTGCTGAATTGCCTTGAATGGGGGAATAATCACTGTGGTTTTCCTTGTGATTATTTACCTCCTACATAAGATAAGAACAGTTAGGCGGGTGCATGACGGTGTTACATTTGTATGGTCCGTTGGACCAAGTCAGTTTCGTTTGGCAAGTGGTTAATCTCCGACCTTTGCAGGTTCCTTTATCTAATGTATTGCTCTTCAATAAGGGGAGATTACTTTCTCTCTGCACTGCAACATTTTAAAATATTATAAGTTTATGATATTAATGCACACAATGCACAGAGAAGATCTCCATCATCACCTCCTTCTCCCGCATGTTTCCCCAACCGAAGGTTTTGGTTCATGTTGCTGTTGACGTGATTATTAAGAAATGTGCAGGAACAGCATACTCAATCTTCAATTTCCCCTCTCTCCCTCTGAAATCTCCTAGATGCCTCATCAGAGACAGCGAATTTAATCTATTTAGGAGTACACTGTTTTTTTTCCCACAAAGAAAATTTATGTGGCCAAACTCTGTATTGGCCAACTGCATTTTGCTTCAGATTTCAGCAAAACTGTCCATAACAAAAAGTGGTCTTTCAGCTCACCTACGTTATCAATTAGGTTTAGTTGTACTGTACCTGAAATTCAAAGAGAATGTGCTTTCTCTCTGTACATGCACTGATAGTAAGCACATCAACCCCAAAATATCTTGATCTTAGTTAGCCCACTTCGAAAACGTGAAAATTTGTGGTTGATTTCTTGCTTTGGAGAATTCTTTGGTTTTGTTTCATAAGCGGTCTGGGGCAGGGACTGGTGTGAGAGAAAGAGAGAGAGAGAAAGGAATCATCAAACATAGCAAAAACAATTACCAAGCATTGAAAGAAGAGTTGAAATTTCTCCAGTAGACAGGGGAAAATATAATAACCCTTAAGTCAAAAGCCTTAGCAATATGAGTCATTTTAATTTGAAGGTAAACCTATATTAAATGTACCTTGTGGAACCAGGTTACCATGATGAAGTCTTGCTTTATTTCCAAAATCTTGAATACCTCAAGTTAGGAAGCATAGAAGAAACAGTTTAATTGTTAAGAATTTGAAATGTAGAATTTTCTGTAATTTCCTTGTACACGATCAATTGAATTTATTTATATTGGCCATAGGGAGTGTGTCACTTGGAACTTTGCTTGCTCCTTCAATTAAGACAACTACATTTAAGTGAAGGTTGATGTACAGATTGCATTTAAAAGTGACCTGACATGCTGTTTACCAGCAGTGTGCTAGGCAAGCTTTCATTGTGTAAGATAAACGGTTTGGCATTCTTGAAGGTTAAATGGTTGTTTCCTCTAGTGTGCTCTCTGAATGCGAATACAACCTTTTATTTTATGTACAAGCTAAACTTTTCTGTCACTAATTTTTTTTCCCTCTTCTCATCCTTCCTCCTGTACATGACTACTCACACTGTATGCTGATCCTCCAGCCGGAAGAGTGGGCCGACAGGATTTAAAATCCTCCACGGTAGAGACGAAAGGTACGGCAGATGTTCACATTGGTCTGGTTTGCTTAAATAACCAGTCCTGTCGGTCCAGTCAATTATATTGTTGCCCAGACCAGACTGAGATTATAATGATATAATAAGAAATTGTTTTCTTTTGTATTTTACCCCGTCGCAAACAAACCAATGGGGCCACAAGGATTCTTATAGGTTTCTGTAATACATCCTGTAGGATTTCAGTCAAGTTTTGAAATAAGTTTGAAAGAAACGCTTGAGAGGATCATTGACAATTTACAATACTGTGGGATTTTGCAAAGTTAGTGGTTTTTCATTATT
This sequence comes from Scyliorhinus canicula, assembly GCF_902713615.1. Classification (NCBI taxonomy): domain Eukaryota; kingdom Metazoa; phylum Chordata; class Chondrichthyes; order Carcharhiniformes; family Scyliorhinidae; genus Scyliorhinus; species Scyliorhinus canicula. The sequence continues at coordinate 107,916,287 of NC_052163.1, forward strand.
GAAAAATACTACCGCATTGCCTACAAATATGATTACTGGGTGCTACTCATTTGGTCCTTAGATCTGTATGTTTGCTCGATGCTATAATTTCCATTTGCTCTCTCAGATAAATGTATTTGTTCATCAGCCTCATTAAAAGTGCACATTACCTTCCTGACTGCCTCCAGACTTTCCTGGGTCTGGTCAGGGATCTGGTCTACTTTATCAATAAGTGTAAATTTCTAAATCCTATCTGTTTCATACTCTCTTTTTCGTTAACCCTCTCCAACACAGTGATTGACATATGACTCACCATTCACATTGCATGATAAAGCCCTTCATAAACCAATCACCAATCCTTGCAAAGATCCAAAGTACTTGCCATGTTATTGCAAACTGACAAATAAAAGGGGAAGGTCATACTTAGATGAACATAATCTTGTCTATTTGTGTCACTAAAATTTTATATTCCTGCTCATCGACATTATTAATATGTGGACGATAGATCAATAGGTACTATATGAAGAATGGTGAGTGGGTGAAAGAGGTTTTGATACCGATAATCCACTAAGGCATAAAATAGGGATTATAAGGTGTTCTATTTTCAAACTATTATAGCTGTTTATCCTATGGTATTATGAGTACAGTTATTAGGCAACACATGAGGACATATAGACATCACATTTTCTTGAATATAGAAATTGTCACAAACGGTGGGGAATGAAGCACTATTCACAATCCAGAAATGGTACCTTAGCAACTGAACTGCGTTAAGTGGATGGCCAGCCACTGGGACAGATGCTGACTTCGGTATAACCATTGAAGCCATCACAATGCACCAGGAAAATCAATACACATCAGAATGTCATTCAATGCACGTTGAAGTCATCCTATTTAGTTGCTGGTGCATGATTGCATCCTGGTCTCCTCCTTCCAGTCCACTCCACGGAAGGTGCTTACAACTAGGTGCAGAAGGGCATACGTCAAGGGTCCTCCTGAATTTTGGAGGTCCTCCATATAGTTCATCGAGTTCTGGTACCATGAATGATGTGATGTCATTTAATATGCCTTGTTGCAACAAGGACTTCGACACACAAGTGCTACCTGATGCAATTCAATCTGGTCTAACAAGTGCCTTCAATTGTTAGACTGATCACTATCTGTTGAAAATTACTCTCATCTACTGTTTATGGCGAGGTGGGGGAGGAATAACAGGTGGGCATTGTGTGGGGATAAGAACAAGCTTCCCTGCGAATGGTTCAGTCTGCTGTTTTACCATTGTTAAAGAGATTGCAGTGTGTGCAAGCGAGTAGTGAAGGAGAGGAGGAAAAATCAACTACTTTTATTTTCTTATGTAACTATTGAAAATGGAAACTAAAGACTGTCCTGATTATTGTTTAATTGCAGAAAAAATCCTCCTTAGTAGTTATAAGATTGGTTGCTTTCTGTAGCAAGTCTGAATTATTTACTAGCAAGCAAGCCTGATCATTGAGGTACAAGGAAATCTGGAGCACAGACACAGACGGCATTGTACATATCCCAGAGGAGCATTTTCCTCTGTGGGAAGCAAAACATTTGCCTCTTCTTTTTTTACATAAATTTGGAGTACCCAATTATTTTTCTTTTCCAATTTAGTGTGGCCAATCCACCTAACCAGCACATCTTTGGGTTGTGAGGGTGATACCCACGCAGACATGGGGAGAATGTGCAAACTCCACACGGACAGTGACCCAGGGCTGGGATTCGAACCCGGGTCCTCAGCGCCGTAGTCACAGCGCTAACCACTGCACTACATGCCTCCCCACCTCTTCTGACTCCAGTGCAAAAGCTGTCTCTTCAAATGGTGACATGCAATTATTTTTTGTCAAAAGGATAGTTTTCAATATTGTTTCTTCCAATTATAGCAAACACCACCACACATTGAAGAGGCAAAGTGTATAATCTTTCATCATTGACATTCTAGTTCTGTCATACAAAATAAGAAAGAAATGGGTTGTAAGTATTTGTTTTATAATAGAGCAGTTTTTTTTCCATCTTTTTTAAACGCATTTTATTCAAACTTGTATCAAAGTAGCAAATAAACACCCCGGGAAATATTCTTCCCAACAATCAACTGTACAGTTTGTACCGATTTTTCTCCATTTTCACCCCCCTCTCTCCCCATCACCCCCCCCCCCCCCCCCACCCCCCTACCCCCTGTGACGAACAGCTCCTCAAACACGGTTACAAACATCCCCCACCTTTTTTCAAACTTCCCTGCTGAGCCCCTTAACTCACACTTTATCTTATCTAACCGCAGGAAGTCATACAGGTCACCCAACCCAGCTGCTACCCCCGGTTACGATGCCGACCGCCACTTCAGCAAAATTCGTCGCTGTGCAATCAGAGAGGCGAAGGCCAAGACATCGGCCTTCCTCCAATGCACGAGCTCCGGCTTCTCTGAAACCCCAAATGTCGCCACCAAAGGGTCCGGGTCCACTCCCTCCTCCACTATCCTGGCTAAGACCGCGAACATTCCTGCCCAGAATCTTCCCAATTTTTCACAACCCCAAAACATGTGCGCATGATTCGCTGGCCCCCACTCACACCTCTCACACTTATCTGCTACCCCCTGAAAGAACCCACTCATTCTCGTCCGAGTCATATGCACCCTGTGCACCATCTTAAACTGTATCAGGCTCATCCTTGCACAAGAGGAGGTCCCGTTTACCCTTTGCAGTGCCTCACTCCATACTCCCCAATTGATTTCCATTCCCAACTCCATTTCCCATTTCTCCTCGATCGACACCACCCGGTCACCTCCCTGCTCCCCCAGCCACTTATATATCCCCAATTCTTCCCTCCCCTTCCACATCTGGAAGCAGCAGTCGCTCCAGCAGGGTGCATCCCGGCAATCTAGGGAACCCCTTCCAGACCTTTCGTGCAAAGTCCCTCACCTGTAGATACCTGAACTCACTACCCTTCGGCAGCTCTTCCCTCTCCTGAGCTCCTCCAGGCTGGTGAACTCTTCCTCCAAATATAAATCCCTCACCTTGACCAGCCCCACTTCCCTCCACCTCCCGTATACTCTATCCATATCCCCGGCTCAAACCCATGATTCTCGCACAGCAGCGTTAGCACTGACATCCCTTCCACCCGAAAATGCCTCCTCAGCTGATTCCATATCTTCACCGTGGACTGCACCACCAGGCTCCCTGAATACCTACTCGGAGCCATTGGCAATGCTGCCATCACCATAGCCCTCAAACTAGAGCCCTTACAAGATTCCTCCTCCATCCTAACCCACTCTGCCCCTTCTCCTTCCCACCACGGTCACACCTTGTCCACATTTGCCGCCCAATAATAATGAAGCAAGTTTGGCAACGCCAACCCCCCCTGCTGCCTCTGCCTCTGTACCAGGGTCCCCCCCACCCTCGGCACCTTCCCCGCCCATACAAAGTCAGAGATGATTGTGTCCACTTTCTGGAAAAAAGTGTTGTTGGCATAAAGATCGGGAGAGCCTGAAAGATAAACAAGAACCTCGGCAGAATATTCATTTTCACCACTTGGACCCTCCCCGCCAACGTTAAGTGCAGTGTATCCCACCTCCTCAGATCCTTCCTGGCCTCCTCCACCAGCTTTGTTAAGTTCCACTTATGGAGCCTCGTCCATTCCCTCGCTACCTGAATCCCCAAGTACCTAAACCTATCCCTCGCTACCGTAAATGGCATCCCCCCCTAAATTTGCCTGCTGCGCCAGCTCATTCACCGGGAATACCTCTATTTACCTACATTCAGCTTGTATCCCGAGAACCCTCCAAACCTCCCCAACAGGCCCATAATCCTTCCCCTACTCTCCAATGCATCCGAAACATACAGCAAGAGGTCATCGGCATAGAGCGACTCCCGATGCTCCTTCTGTCCCCTCATTACCCCCTGCCACTCTGCCGACCCCCTGAGAGCCATCGCCAATGGCTCTATGGCCAGCGCAAACAGCAGCGGCGACAGCGGGCACCCCTGCCTCGTAACCCGGTGTAAGTCAAAGCTTTGTGAGCTCATATCATTCGTTCTCACCCTCGCACTTGGCACCACATACAGCAACCGCACCCATGCCACAAATCTCGGCCCAAACCCAACCCTTCCCAAAACTTCGAACAAGTACCGCCACTCCACCCGACCAAATGCTTTCTCCGCATCCATGGACACCACCACCTCCGGTACCAGAGCTCTCAATGGATTCATCGCCACATTCAACAGCCGTCTTATATTACTCGCGAGCTGCCTGACCTTCACGAAGCCTGTTTGATCTTCTGCAACCACCCCCGGGACTCAATCCTCAATCCTGCCCGCCAACAACTTAGCCAATACTTTCACATCCATGTTCAATAGTGATACGGGTCTATACAACCTACATTCCACCTTCATACCCCTGATACTATCCAGCACCTCCCTCAGCCCCAGGGGCTCCTCCAATGCCTGCCTCTTTGCTTCCTCCACCTGGGGAAATTACAGCTCGTCCAGAAACCACCCCATGTCCCCCTCCTCTCCTCCTGGGTCTGCCTCATAAAGCCCATGGTAATACTCTCGAACAGTAATCCCAGATTTGGCCACGTACCAGTTGATCATGGGAGGAGATTTTAACTGTGTCCTGGAGCCAAGGGTGGATAGATCGAGCCCCAGGACGATGGGCAGGGTGCGAATGGCAAGGGAGCTGGGGTAAATGCCTAATTTATCTTCCCTGGCTCTGACACCACATCCCCAGCCCGGACCTTCAATATTTCCCTGGACGCAGCCTGCCTCCGCAGCTGGTGCGCCAGCATGCGGCTCGCCTTCTCCCCATACTCGGATTGCACCCCTCTTGCCCTACGCAGTTGCCTTACCACCCTCCCCGTTGTCAGCCTGTCAAATTGCCCCTGCAACTTTTTCCTCCTCGCCAATCCCTCCACGGTGGGCACCTTCGAATATTCCCTGTCCACCTCCACCATCTCACTCACTAGACGGTCATGTTCCGCCCTCCTTTCCTTATTCGCACAAACCGTAAATTAGATCATTTCTCCCCGGACCACTGCCTTCAGTGCTTGCCAAAAAATGCCCGCCAACACCTCCCCATTCTGATTGAGCGCCACATAATCCCTAATCGCCAACCGCACTTTATCACAAAAACCTCTGTCCGCCAACAACCCTGAGTCAAACCTTCACCCCGGCCTCTGCTCTCGTCCCGTACTGAACCGAATATCCAGCCAGTGGGGTGCATGGTCTTAGATAACTATCCCCGCATTCTCTGCCCCCTCCACCCCAACCAAAATCTCCCGACCTACTACGAAGCGATCAATCCTCGAATACACCTTATAGACGTGTGAAAAGAAGGAATACTCCCTTCTCCCTGGGTTCTGAAAGCGCCATGGATCCACCATACCCATCCTCTCCATAAACCCCTCCCCCAGCTCCCTTGCCATTCGTACCCTACCCATCGACCTGGGGCTCGATCTATCCACCATCGGCTCCAGGACAGAGTTAAAATCTCCTCCCATGATCAACTGGTACGTGGCCAAACCCCCCTCATAAAACCCAGATCATCCCAATTTGGGGCATACACATTTACCAACACTACTGGTGCCCTTTCCAATACCCAACTCACAATCACATTATCTCCCACCTGGATCACTCACCTCCTTTGCTCTCATGGATCCCAATATTTTTGCTCATTAAAATCGCATACACAGCTCGATTTCAAATCAAACCCCGAGTGAAAAACCTGCCCATCCCACCCCTTCCTTAACCTAACCTGGTCCTTCACATGGAGGTGAGTCTCCTGCAAAAAGACAACCCCCGCTTTCAAGCTCCTGTGGTGCGCGAACACCTGCGAACATTTAACCGGCCCATTCAGTCCCAGGGCGTTCCACGTTACCAACCTTACTGGAGGCTTGCGCCTCCAATCCCCTCTACTGTCCATCATCTTCGCCACTTAACTCCTGCCCCTTTAATTCCACTCTGTACCTAGCCCATCCCAGATGGCCCCTTTCTTCGCCCTGGACCATGTCATCTCTCACCCCCTGCCGCGTCGCAGAAACCCCCCCCCCCTGCTTTTCCGGACCATTACATAGTGCCAGCGTCCCGATTCCCAAGCATTGTCCACTCAGTTCTCCCCCAGTTTATGCTCCTTAATGAAGCCTTCGGCCACTTCTGGGGTCTCAAAATAATACTCCCGGCCTCCGAACGTCACCCATAATTTCTCCGGCTCGAGCACCCCAAACCTGATCTGCCGCTGGTGCAGCACTGCCTTGGCATTGTTGAAACCTGCCCGTCATTTTGCCAACTCGGCTCCGATGTCCTGATAAATCCAGACGTTATTTCCCTCCCAGTCGCAGCTACGCTTCTCCCTGGCCCACCGTAGAATTTTCTATTTCTCCACAAATTTATGGAGTCTCGCGATCACCGCCCACGGCGGCTCCCCAGCTCTAGGCTTTTGCCTCAGAGACCTATGTGCTCGGTCCATTTCAGGGGCCTTATCTAGCACCCCTTCTGCCACCAGTCATGCCAGCATCCTCGAGACGTACCTCGTGGCACTCACACCTTCCACTCCTTCAGACAGGCCCACTATTCGCAGGTTCTATGGGCGGAATTCTCCGCAACGGCCGACGCCATTGTGAAACCCGGTGTGTTTCACGACGGCATCGGAGGCCGTTCCTCGACCCCTATTCTCCCCCCCCTCCGGGAGGCTTGGAGCGGCATTTCGTGAAACTCGGCCAAATGACGTCAGCTGCGCATGCGCGGTTGCCGTCTTCCCCTCCGCTGCCCCGCAAGACGTGGCGGCTTGATCTTGCGGGGCGGCAGAGGGGAAAGAGTGCGTCTCTTGGAGACACCAGCCTGACGATCGGTGGGCACCAATCGCGGGCCAGTCCCCTCCCGAGCACGGCCATGGTGCTCGATCCCCTCTCCGCCCCCCACAGGCCCCAAACTTACCTTTCGCGCTATGTTCACGCCGGCAGCGACCAGGTGTGGTTGACGCCGGCGTGAACAGGTCGGGAATGGCAGGCCGCTCGGCCCATCCGGGCCAGAGAATCGCGGGTCGCCATGAGAAACGGCGACCCGCGATTCTCCGAGCGACGTGTCGCAAAACGCGACACGCCATTTTGGGGGGCTGGGAGAATCGCGGGGGTTGCCAGAGTGGCCCTCCCGCGATTCTCCCACCCGGCCTGGGGAGCGGAGAATCGCGCCCTACCTTCTCGAGGCATTCTCCTGCTCCTCCACCTTTGCCCTCAGCATTTTACAAAGGTCTCCTAGGAGCCCCACCTCCGCCTCCAGAGCCACCACACGATCACTGTGGTCCGAGATCACTCCTTCAATCTCCCGAATCTGTGGGCCCTGCACCTCAAAACACCTCTCCATCTGCTCCAAAGTACTCTTCAGGGATGCCACAGATTCTGCAATGGCCTTTGCATGATCCTCATGCATTTCTTTCTTCTGTTTATGGAATTCCTCCTTGATAAATGTCATCAGTTCCTGTATCTGGGGCGTTACAGCTTGCTCCTCCCCCGCCTGCATGCTGGAAGAGACTGTCTGTGAAGCACAAGACTGTTTCAACTTTCCAGCCAAACCTCTCACTGTTTTCTGCCGGGCCCAGTGATCAGAAGACATACCATTCCAGGGTAAACTACTCCTCTAACATTCACCTTCGCCTTTTCATCAAAATTCCACCCGGATCTGGGTAAAAAGAGCCCTTTTCTGTGACTTTGAACAGGAACAGCCCTTTATGTGGCCAATCACTCCATGGTCACAAGCGGAAGTCCTATAATAGAGCACAGTTAATAAACAGCCCTGTCTTTTGAAGGGTTGAAGTATTTTCGAAATTTATGAAAAAAAACAAGATCGCTGGCTTTTAAATATATTCAAAGTAGCAAAAGAATCCCTTGCGTTGCTTTTCTTTTACAATATCTAGCATGTTGTATATGTAAACAATAATGCTGTACAATACACAGCACATAACCAATAACAAGCCACTTCTACCACAATATTGTACAGTTCACCCTTGCCTCTGTAGTACAGTTTGTATACCAAACATAGCAGAATTTCCAATCCTTGGATGCAAGATAAGCTGTGTTTGTGATAGAAGAGTCATGATTCACATGTCTAGTGCCATTGATAAGCGGAGGAAGAAAAGGGGTGTGTCTAATCGTCAAGTATGAACAGTTTATCGCTGCCATGAATGAGATACAACCTACATTTGACATGCTGCCGACATATGCACAAGTGTGATCTTTCTGGAGTTTGTAGATGATGCGTTGCATGAAATTAGGACATTTTCCTCAGCTAAAGAATAAAAATTTGGGCACGATTTAACGCCCAAACAAAGAGTCCCATTTTGCCTATAGTGGGGTCTTTCCCTCTATCAAATGGGACTCTTGTTTTTTTTTGGCCTCAGTTGGGAACACCCCAATGCGACGGAACTTACCTCATTTCCTGAACTCAGCTCGTCAGTGCAGGAAGACATTGGGCGCCATTTTTAAAAGCCACCCTGATCTCGCAACACCTCTTGGTCACCAGACCACGCCCCTGGACCCACCCCACTTCCCCAGCATATCTGTTAGGGGGCCCACCAGCCCCCTCACCCCACCACAGAAAGGTAGGGCCCGATCCCTGGCATGGACAATCTGGCACCAATCACCTTGGCAGCGCCAGCCTGACACCCTGGCAGTGCCCCTGCCAGCCGAGCAGTGCCACCCAGGGTGCCTGTGTGGCACTGCCAAGGCACCAGGCTGACAGTGCCAAGGTGCCTGGGTGGCAGCAGGAATGCCAGCGTACCACCCTGCTCAGTGTCTGATTACCCAGGGACCCTTCAATGGCCGGAGTGGCCTCCCAGGTGATGTTACGCCTTGTCCACATTTGTGTGGACCAGCACTAAACGGCGCCATGGCGCGGTCTCCCAGGCACGGGCTTCTGTTCCGGGCCTCAGGAGAATCAGGTGGCGACATATTTAAATGAGCCAAATGGCTCACTGAAATATGTTCATCTGGATTTTACCCAGTGAGGGCATATTCCAGATCGCGACGTCTTTCGAGATTTCGGACATCTCGCGAGAGGTCTCTTGCGTGATTTAATGGCCTCGCTGTGTCTCCGAGTCGGGCGTGACGAGGCTGTGCGATTGCGCCCAATACCTTTAACGAGTGCACTCTGCTTGTGATCAGGTATCAGATGAAATGCATGTGTTTTGTAATCCCAGCAGCAGGCTAAATAATATAGTGTACTGCAGGTGGCTAATTTTACTCCTCATTGCCAGCCTTCAGGAAAGAATCAGCAACAAAGAAATAGTTTGAAGCAGTCACTTTAAATTTCTGTTTTACGGTGTGTGGTTTATAATATAATTGGTTTGACCTGAAGCAGTCCTATCATTTTCTTTCGACTTGTGCAATTCTGGAAACTGGTCCAATGCTGCGGGTAGTGCTAAAATGTGCATTTGTAAATCTCCATAAAGGGAGTTATTGAAGGGTGGGGATTACAGCTCTCATTTTCTGAGTATCAAGGCAGTGTATGTACAAGCCAATGATGTAAAACTGCATCACTACTTATACCTCTAGATATCAGAACCAGGGCCATTCTTGGGGAAGTCAAATGACTTCCCAGGAGACAATTCCCTGGCCATTTTGCGACTGGCGCATGTCCCGCTCTGCTGGTATAACCCCTAAATGGGGTTTGCGCCAGGCACCGACCAAAGCACGATGCTCCCGACCCTCTGCAGGTGACGTAATGGCATGAACCAGATTAGCATATTTAAATCAGCATTTAAATATGCCGGGATTGTTTGAAGCCGGATATTCCAGGCTTCCACTATTCACTCACCCACAGCCTGTCCGCACCCCCCCCCCCCCCCCCCCCCGATGGATCCACCACTATAGACCACAACGGGGGTGGGGGGAGGGGGGGGGGAAGTTGGAGGACTTGGATACCATTGGAGCCCCCAGGTGGTCGCACCTTGGCAATGCCAGTGCTGGAGGTGGGGTTTGAAGGGTGGGGCCTGAAGTGGGTCAGAGCCTTTTAAGGGGGCAGGGCATGAAGGAGGGTTAAGAAAGACCCATGGGGGTGGGGTGGGGGGGGGTGGGAGCAATGGCTGCAATCCTTGGGGAGGGGGGAACTGGTGGTGGGGTAGTTCCCTCTATGCTTCTTGACTTCCCGAATGTCACTCCATACCCTCAATGCCCCTTCATGTCCCCAATGCCACTCCAATTATCCAACATACCTACCCACCCAATATCCAAAATGGGAAAACCTCACAAAGCATTTTAATTGGAAATTTAGGAAAGGTTCAACAATCTAATAGAGCTGACCTATTCAAAGACACTTAATACTGAAAAAACTCTCCTTGATAAAAATCTATTCAAAAAAATATAAATTGCCTCAAATGGCCAATCTGTTGTAAAAACAAAGAACTGTTTACTCACGTACATAATCAAAGACAGACAATTTTTAATAACCTCTAAAATTGCCAATCCAAATGTGAACACAGCACGTTCCCGCCCCCACCTCCCACTCACTGAGATAAATGGTTCTAGACCTTTTGAAACTCAGCTAAACATTCATAATGGCTCCAGCTATCAAAACAAGACAGTCCATTGAAACTGCAATTTAACCTGCAGGTGATGTTAATTTCCAATTCAAAGCAGATTGCCTGCCAAAGGAGTGTAGCAGATGAGAAGGGTTTTTTAAATGTTCAATAGTAGGACCATTTTTTCAAAGCTAGAGATGGTTGGACATTTAAATCTCAGTCCAACACATGACAGGATAGTTTCCAAGCACATTGTTCTGCAGTTTTTAATGCATTACATCACTTTTTCCATTGAGAACCTCACTGGTTATCAATTTAACTTTGCAGGAAAGATGCCTATGATCAACCACTGAATTAAAGACTCATCTACATTAAAATACCACATTTTAAATGGAAATTGGACGATGTCAAAAACATTTAGCACTTACTGTAAGATTTTCCTAGACTCCTCAGCAGGCCTCCCCCACTGGTCACAAACTCTCAAATCTGGTGGGGGGGAGGGGTGCGGTTTCAGTGCTTCTAAAACCTCCACCAACATCTGAAAATAGCATTGAGTAGGAAATCCAAATGTCCTATGGTCCTCACTATGGTGGCCCTGACTTCAGAAGAGGTCAGTGCAGGGTTCACACTTGGCCTTCCCGACCCACAACAAGGCCACAATAACTAATGTTGGATTTGGAAGGCAGTGCAAATTGGAATATGCAGTCAAAGGTGCAAATTTCCTTCTTCAAGACCATGCCCAGGGTTGTGAGGGTGAGGGTGGAGCTGTGCCAACTAGTGGTGGTCTTCAGAGTAGCAGAGCGGTCACAGCTCTTCATGGGGAGCGGGGCTGATGCTCTAGCCCAGGAGTTCTCAACCTTTTTTAACCCATGGACCCCTTTTCCTCTTAATTTTTTTTTGTGGACCCCCATAGCCATTCCACAGAAAAAAAGCTTCTTATATGCGTGGTAAACTAATCCTAAAGTCCATCTACCTTACCGTGAGGGTTGGAAACGGATTAGCGGTATTTTCGTACGTTGCCAAACTTATTCTAACATGAAAAGTAATGAAAAAAACTTTTTACTGACTAAATTGAATTAAATTACTCTAAAAAATAACCAATTCATATCAAATATACACAGTTTCTAGTGATTACTGTGTTAAATCATTCATTAAACTTGTCAAGGAGAAACGTGGCATAAGCGTCAGGTCAACCGTGGATATTTACCTCAAGGTAAATTAGATAGATTATAATCTCTCTTTGACCTTTGTCAGTGCGAGAGAGAGAGAGAGAGAGAAAGGTGAATATTCATCATGAAAACAAACATTTTTTTCTTCTACTTGATTCTCAGTAATAACAATTGTTCTGAAGTAGAATTGCTCTATGGACCACTAAAATATCACCGTGGACCCCCAATTCGGTATTTTTTTTGTGTGGACCCCCAGTAATGTTACATGGACCCCCAGGGTCCATGTGGACCCCGGTTGAGAACCACTGCTCTAGCCTGTGCCTCCCTGATCACCCGCTGGAGACTCCTGCTCGGCTGGCGATCAGCTATACCACCCAAGGCTGCAGACTAGCTGTCCGACCTGTCAAAATTTCTCAGGCTGTAGAAGATAAAGTACACCAACTGTGGGTCGGAGGGAGGCTTGCAAAGGTCATGGAGGCTGTTCACCAACTTGTTTAAAGACCTGTTCGGAACCAGCAACCAATAAAGTGGGGTGGGGGGGGTGGGAACAGGACAAAACACGGAATACAGAAGAGAAAGGAAGGGGGGAAGAACATGGAGAGGGCGGGGGTTGGCGAATGCAGCCAAGATGAACATGGGACGAGTAGAGGAGAAGATAATCGCAAGGAACATGTTGCTGGCAAATTACTACCTGAACCACAGTGTATGCAAATTATTGTAAACATGTGTTTTGGTCTTGCGTTATCATGTCGAGTTTGCAATGAAAAAACCCTAATAAAAATAATTTTTTTAAAGTGCAAATGGTTTACTTGCCCGACCCCATTCCCCAGACATGACAATCTGGCTCTTAGTCTCTAATTGACCTCAGAATGTGACTTTTTAAACTAATTCTCCAAAGGCAGTGTCTGATGGACGGCAAACCTTACAGCTCTAGTACTGAAGATCAGTTGGTCCAGCTACTCTGATCCAAATGATCTGGGAAATTATTTCAGATATTAATTTTAAATGTGTGTTACAGATCTAATAACATGGAAAGTCCTATCAGCATAATCCAGTGGTAAGAGAGGGAAGAGATGTAGAAAAATGAGAAAAATTGATGTAAAATTCCTAGTGTAAAGGGACGACTATTGTGCATTGAATATACGATGCGTTGTTTACAGTCATTGAAATTCGGCATTGAACGTACAATGTACAATGGGGCCGCTAGACTGATCTATGGCTGCAATTATTGGAAATAATTTGTCAATCGCAAATGTTCGACTTCTGGCTTGGGTGGATTTGGGAGCTGCCTCCTTACCCTAAGGTTGGTGGAGATTGTGGCGCTGTGGATGGAACCTGCCTTTGGGCAGAGAATTGGTGAAGAGGAACAATGACAACATTAAATGTGTCCCTAGTTCTGTTGCATTGCTGGCTTTCCATGAATATAAAAGGTGATTGCTTGTACTCAAGTGAAAAGAACTGGCTGGCACTTTTATAACCTCGTTCACATCCTCAGAACATCCACAAGTACTTCATAAACAAATTACATTTTGTCGCGTAGCCACCTTTGTTTTTTTCAGGCAACCAAGGCAGACACTTTGATTATAGCAAAGTCCTAAAATCTGCACTGAGTTAAATGGTTAGTTAGTCTGTTTTGCTTGGGTTAGTTAAGAGATGAATGTTAAGTCATGAGGCGAATTCCCTGCTTTTTTTGGAAAGTGCTGTAGAATTTCTTTTTCTTCCACCTGAACATGTAGTCCTGGTTTTGGCTTCATGCTACATTCCGAAGATTGCACCTCTGACAATACTCACCACTAGATGTATCAACAAAACCAACATAGTCTCTTCACCCCTTGGGGTTGGAGTTCAAAAAAAATCACCTGAGAAACAAAATGAAAAGTGTCCATACTGGCTTAATCAACCTGGGCTGCCTCACCTGCTTTATATCAGTTTGAAATAATCTACAACTTTCCACATACTGACAGATCTGGGTCTCATATGCACCTCCAGGGAAGATTCTCCGATCAGGACACTAAGTTCTCTTCTGCCGGAATGGAATTGCTTTGGGTCTGTACTGGCGCTAGGAACAGGTTCCGGAATGCGACTCCCTCTCCTCTGTCATGCAAATTTAAGTATGGCAGGGAGCTAGTGGGATTCTGTTGGAATCCTGGTATCAGGCCGCCATTTTGAGTAGACTGCCTGATACTGAGGTCTGGTGGCGGGCCCCCCTCCCTCGCACAAAGCAAATCCTACCTCCGTTCCAACAGCAGGAAGCACTTAGCTGTCTTTGATGCGGTGAGGGATTGTCAATCATAGCAAGGGTGTTTATAAACACTGCGATTAGCATCAAAGCAGGGCAATTGAGAGGCATTCAAGCCTGAAGGGAAAGACAGATCAACAATGCACCAAAGCAGCAGTTATTGGAGTAAGAAAACTGTCAATCACTGGCTAATGCAATCTATTGCTGTATAAAATTGAATGGAAGATCTGTATTTCAAAGGTTGTCAAGAGATTCCAAGCCCTTTGAAGTGTACTGGGCTTTCTACCAAGCCTCTTCCACTTGTAGCAGCTGTTGCTTTGAACACCTCTGTCTGAGGCAGCAAATGTTAGGAAAGGGTAAGTGAAAATGCAGGATTTGTGTTGTGAGGGAAGAGGGGGCCTCCAATAGACTTTAGGGGGCACCTACGGTATACCCCTTAATCATACGCGGGGTCCACTGAGCCAGGCCCATACTTGGAAATACCTGCACTAATCCATGCCCGCGTGAATCCTGGCCTAGAGGCCTGGAGCATCACGGGGGTGTGGCGAATCGGACTTCCAGCCCATTATTCGGATGCAAATGGGTGCAGATTTTCTCGTTGGCATGGGGCATGTACTTCGCTACTGCCACAGGCAGAGGACTGGAGCATCAAAACGGGACCAACTCCTGGTGCTGATCTAATTTTTAGCCTGACACTCGATTCTCCGCCAGATCGGGACCCCGCTACCGTGGCGAGCGATGGAGATTCCACCCCTGATCTACTATCCCCCACCCACCCACCATTGGTTCCCTTAAAGAGGGAATAAACGTCTTGGTGGGTTATAGGGTGATACTGACCACCTGGTGATCTTACGCTTTCCTGAACTAAAGATTGCCAAACATTGGGCCAGGTTCTGCTGTCAAAATATAGCAATGTTACTGGCACTCTTCGCTATTTATGCAATGACAGGAACAGCTTTTTCAGATAAGGAGCAGATGGTTGGTTCAATGCAAGTGTCCAGATGTTGCTGCCTGAGGAGCACTAATCCACTGTTAGCTTTTAAACAAAGGCATTGGGCTATCTGGCTCACCAGTGATGTGCATTCAATGTTGTAAAAGTTGCTGTATTGTAGAAGACGATACCAAGAACAAATGTTGAGTCCACTTTTAATGACACAATATCTGCGAATGACGAGTAGTCAATCTCTCTCTGTTATTTTGCTCTTTTAAGTTATTTCCTCCCATGCGGCCTTCCCCTCTGAAGGGGTTGGGTGGGACGTTAATTAATTTAAGTGTTTTGAGTTCTCTGTAGCTTTGCAGAAGAGCTCAATTGCAGCTCTAGGCCAAGCAGGCAAGCTTTTCCCAGTCAGTAATGTCCAAATGTACAGCACTTTGGTAAATAGTCAGCTGCCTTTGCTTTCCCTGTGGTGTGTCAGAGTGCTTGAACCCTGATCCTTAATTCTACCTCCATGACGGATTTAGAAGATTTAGTGCTGCTCCTTTCTCATTGACTCGCAAACTGTGAGAGAGGAGGCACCGGTGTTTCACTCACAGATTACAGTCTGCAATAGTGTGAGAAAACCAACAGGAGTGTATTCTTTCAAAACGTTTCAGTAAGCCACAGTTTGCCCACGTATAGAACGAGCAACGTCATCCAGACTAACAACTTAACTGTGTCTCAAATTGACAATTTAAGTTTTCACTTCCTTATAATATAATTACACGAGAGGAACGACGAAAGACCACCAATAGACTGTAGACAACAGAATTGCAAATAGCATTGTAATTGCTGAAGATCTTACGATAAATATCAATGAAGAGGGCATTGAGTTATTCTTAGCTAATCTGTCCATGGAAAAATGGCTTCATAATCCTCTCATCCTGTCCTCTAACTGGATTTTAAATGAATCTAAGATTGTTATCTTTTTGTTTCCCTAGGTCTCCATTACAAGCATAAAGAATTTCTTCCATACATCTGCTCTAAATTGACTGTTCATCAGTTTTAGATTATGTCCCCTTGTTTTGTTGGTTTGATGTATTGTCAGAATTATTTTACCTATACAATTTCACACCGTATGCACAAACGTAGCAGAAGGCTTCATTCAGTCACCGAAAAAGCTCATGTTTCTAGTCTCAAACCTTTGACAGCAAGGGTTAGCCTCATGACTATTCTCCACAGTGCCTCCATCCAGGTTGTGAAGGTTTCCCATGTCCACTTGCTGAACAAAACTGAATTGCAGTGTGAAAATGTTGATTTTAAAATAATAGCCTTATTAATACTGTGGCTACCAGGGCAGGTCAAAGGCTAGGAATCCTACGGCGAATAACTCACCTCCTGACCCCCAAAGCGTCCACCATCTACAAGGTACAAGTCAGGAGTGTAATGGAGTACTCTCCAGTTGCCTGGATGAGTGCAGCTCCAATAACAATCTAGAAGCTCGACACCATCCAGGACAGAGCACCCCACTTGATTGCTCCTCCTTCCATACACATTCAAACCCTCCACCACCGACGAATAGTGGCAGCCTTGGGTACCATCTACAAAATGCAGTGCAGTAACTCTTGAAGGTTCCTTAGACAGCACCTTCCAAACCCATCCAAATTCACTACCATCTAGAAGGACAAGGGCAGCAGATACTTGGGAACTTCAGCACCTGGAGGTTTCCCTCCAAGTCACTCACTGCCCTGACTTGGAAATATCTCACCGTCCCTTCACTGTCGTTGGGGCAATATCCTGGAACTCCCACCCTAACAGCACAGTGGGTGCACCTACACCTCAAGGACTGCCGTGCGTCAGGAAAGAAACTCACCACCACCTTCTGAAGGGCAATTAGGGATGGGTAATAAAGGCTGGCCTAAGCAGCAACTCCCACATCCCGTAAATTCATTAAAAATATAGAATTTTCAGCATTAATTCTCAGCGGTTCACTCAATGCTTTCTTTTCCTCTCAGCTTTACTCCCCTAACAAGTACCCTTACATTACATTTTTCTTGGAACAAAGAAGACAGAGAGGTGATTTGGTTGAGGTGTACAAAATTATGAGGGGAAGTGATAGAGTGGACATGATGAAATTGTTTCCCTCGGAAGAGAATTCTAGACTATAAATTCAAGATAAGTGGCAGAAGGTGTAGAGGGGACATGAGGAAGAACTTTTTTATGCAGAGGGTAATGGGAGTCTGGAATTCGCTGCCCAAGTTGGTGGTGGAGGCAGAGACCCTAAACTCTTTTTAAAAGTATCTGGATCTGCACTTTAAGTGCTGTAAGCTACATGGGTATGGACTAGGTCCTGGAAGGTGGGATTAGAAAGGCCACCTGGGTGTTCTTGGGCTGAAATGGACAAGATGGGCTGAATGGTCTCCTACTGTGCTGTAATTTCTCTATGGTTCTATTACACGTTCCAAATCTGCACTCGGATTCTGTAATCAATGTGGGGCGGGATTCTCTGACCCCCCGCCGGGTGGGAGAATCGGCGGGAGTTGGCGTGAATCCCGCCCCCGCTGTCCTCCCAATTCTCCAGCCCGCACAAAAATCGACCCGGCGTAAGTCGCGCCGCCCGCCTCGCAGAATGGCGGGGTCCGGCGCGACTCAATGGGCACCGGGGCTGCCTGCATTCTCCGGCCCGCGATGGACCGAAATCCCGTCCACCTGTAGCCAGTCCCGCCGACGTAAATCAGAGTAGGTCCCTTACCGGCGGGACCTGGTGGCGCCGGCTGGCTCCGGGGTTCCTGGGGGGTCGTGGGGGGATCTTGTCCCGGGAGGTGCCCCAACGGTGGCCTGGCCTGTGATCGGGGCCCACCGATCCGTGGGCGGGCCTGTGCTGTGGGGGCACTCTACTTCCGAATCGGCCGTTGTGGTCCTCCGCAATGGCCAATGCGTTAGTAAATCCCTGTGCACATGCGCGGGGATGACGCCAGCACGCACTGACGCTCCCGCGCATGCGCCGGCCGGCGGATGCCCTTCGGTGGCAGTTGGCGTGGCACCTGGCCCCTATCTCGCCGGCCAGCGGGGCGCCAACCACTCTGCGGCAGGCCTAGCCCCTGAAGGGGCAACATTTTGACAGAATACACTCCTTCAGGGCGGCCCTTTGGGGCGCCCTGATGCCGGAGTGGTTCACGCCACTCTGTCCTGCCGGGACCCCGCACCCTGCTGGGTATGGGAAAATCCCGCCTGTGATCTCTAAATTGTATTAAGAAAATAGTTGGCATAAGATGATCCAGGCCCATATTGCTATTCTCGTCAATTGTACAACAAATGACTTAAGTGAAATACATCAACATTTCAGGGTGCTTGTCATTGTCCAATGCTGTTGAAAACACAATTATTAATCTGCGCCTTAATCATAATCCAGTTCCTTTATAAATGCTACAATGATAGTGTCATTCCTCTCTCATTCTCGGACCTTTGTTCATATCTCGGAGTAATAACTTGACAGCGGTCGTCATTCATCATGAAAATAGATGGAAAAATATCATGATAAATATGCAATGGTAAACAAGAATCAAATCTCCACTGGAAAACTGGTACAGCTATGCCTTGCTAGAACAGTTAAGGATAGTATTAACTTACAATGTTGCCAAAAAGAATAGTAAGTCTG
The DNA here is from genome assembly GCF_902713615.1 of Scyliorhinus canicula. Taxonomy (NCBI): domain Eukaryota; kingdom Metazoa; phylum Chordata; class Chondrichthyes; order Carcharhiniformes; family Scyliorhinidae; genus Scyliorhinus; species Scyliorhinus canicula. Next base: position 107,934,766 of record NC_052163.1, read on the forward strand.
AGGACTGGGGGGGGGGGGGGGTGGAGATTCAAAACAGTCAGCGAAGGATGGCCATGAAATTGACAGAGGGAGAAAATGGAATAGACGAGTAAGTTAGCAAGAAATATAAAAACAGTTTGTAAGATTTTCAATGAGTGTGTTCAAAAGAAAAGGTTAGTGAAGGTCACAATTGATTCCTAAGATGCAGAGACAGAAGACATTATAGTGAGAAATAAGGAACTGGCAGAGCTGTGTTAACCACAACTCAATTGGCAGTGGCCTTGCCTATGAATCGGGAGGTGGTGAGTTCAAGTCCCATTCCTGGATTTGAGCAAACAAACGCTCAAAGATGACACGTCTCCGGGGGTGCTGCACTGTCAGCGATGCTGTTTCTAATCAAGATGTTGAGCCAAGGTCTTGTCTGCTCTCCCGGGTAACATGAAAGGCTCCTCGGTGCTATTTTGAAGGGAGCAGGGGAATTAACCCGGGTGTCCTGGCCCATATTTATCCCTCAATCAAAATCACAAAACACAAATTATCTTGTCTTTATCACATTGCTGTTTGTGGGAGCTTTCTGTGTACAAATTGGTTGCCACCTTCCATACATTACAACAGTGACTTCATTTCAAAAGTGTTTACAAGCCCATAAAGCACTTTGGGATATCTGGGGGTTGTGCAATGTGCTATATCAATGTAAGTATTTTCTTGTTTTCCTAAAAATATGTTTAAACCAAGCGTTTAATGAACTTCAAGTAATTAACACGTGTCAAGAAAAAGTGCACTTCACAACTTACATTGACAGCTAGCTTTGTATTGTCAGCAAATTTGGATACATTGCGCTCGGTCTCTTTGCTTGTCGATAATATTGACTGTTGATAGTTGAAGCCCCTGCACTGATCCTTGCAGCGCTCCACTATTTACAGCAGGCAACTTGAAAAGACCCGGTTTGTGCTTTTTCCTGTCCATTACCCAATCCTTCCATGCTAATCACCAACCAATTTCCTACTTGCTGTCTTGTGACATCTCTCTTTCATTTCTTTCTGTTGGTTTTGAAGTTCAATATTCTGGCTTAGTGCCCCCTCTGAACCTCCCACAGGTCTGATCAAGGGCCTAGTTTTATTCTGGTTCCTCGCGCTCTCCCACAGATCCAGCCTGAGGCCTAATTTTATATTCCAGGTCTCTCCTCTCACTCCCCCACAGTGTTGCACGAATAAGAGCAGCTGTACCTCTTCAGTGTACTCAGTGAGAGCTTTATTGAACTGATCTTAAAATGGCTGCCTCCCGAGGCTGAGTCCTCCTGGCAGAGTCATATGACAATGGCATGCCAGTTAGTTAGTACCACATTTCATTTTCAAAACCCAAACATTCCATTTTCATGTAAAAGAAGGAATATAAACATCCCCCTTTTCCGCCAGAGAACAAAAGACACATTAGCATACATGAGTTATTGTAAGTTGCCCAGGTTACCCACTATATACCCACTGTTCTCATGCATTAACAAATGTTTGGTCTACTAGTCAGTCTCGGCACACACATTGCTCACATAGTCTTTAAAGTGATACTTTTCTTAATAGAATTTGCGTGCGTTGACATTGGCTGTTCTAGGTGATGTTCTTTATCCGGAGAGTGTCATTCCCATGGCCCTTGTTGTCTTGATGATCGTTGTACCATTTCAGTTGTTGAGGATTTGTGGATCTCTGGGATCGATGGTATTTCTGTACTCAGTAAATCTGGTGAGATCCCTTCTCCCTACTGCCAAATTGCTGTGAAGGAACTGCTTCACTGGTTGTGCGGTTGCTGTATATATGGTTGAGTTTGGTCAACTTCTGCTTTGAGTTGTCAGCTGTGGAATTGTCAGTCATTATTTCCTTTTGGTATCTTAGTGCTGCCCCTGAAAATTGTTTGGTCAGATCTCACACAACTTCGTTAATTGAAAGCTTCCGTTTAGAATACCTTTTCAAAGACTCAGCTGGATTCTTGCTCTTCAACTCCTGCAGTTCAGTTTTAATGTGAACATTTTCCTGTAGAAAATTTACCTTTGCCTTGTGCGTTTCATTACACTGATGTGGCTGACAACAACCTGGTGGTTTAATTGAATATTGTCTCCATTTCTCTGGGGCCTTCTGTCTCCCCTCTCTGCGGCCTTCATTCTCCCCCTCTCTGGGGCCTTCTGTCTCCCTCTCTCTGGGGCCTTCTGTCTCCCACTCTGGGGCCTTCTATCTCCCTCTCTCTGGGGCCTTCTGTCTCCCCTCTCTGCGGCCTTCATTCTCCCCCTCTCTGAGGCCTTCTGTCTCCCTCTCTCTGGGGCCTTCTGTCTCCCACTCTGGGGCCTTCTACCTCCCTCTCTCTGGGGTCTTCTATCTCCCTTTCTCTGGGGCCTTCATTCTCCTTCTCTCCCGGGCCTTTATTCTCCCTCTTTCTGGATATTTTGTTTCCTTCTCCCTGGAGTATTTTTCTGCCCTTTCTCTGGTGTCTTTTATAACCTTTTCTCTTTTGTCACATTCAGGGTGACCAACCCAAGCTTTAGACTTGTTCCAGCTGAGATGAATGGCCGCTGTGTCACTTTATGATCTGAAACATGAGATCTTCCTTCTTGACATTGTACTGAGCTGTCGGATTAGTTGGCCCTCGTGAGTCTTGTGCCATCATATCGCCTCAATCTTACATTTGAGGGCTTCACTTTCAGATTGCCATGTTGAGCCACTTCACACAGATCTGTGCAGGTCATTGTGTTGCATGACGCACCAGTGTCTATCTGACACTTCCTGTTTAGTTAATACTTTCCTTCTGCGGTCATTATGGTAAAAGTCACAAACCATGTGTCGCCTATAGACCTGACTGAGCCAACCTGTTGTATTGTGTATTGTTCTTCAAGAGACATACCTTCTGAAATGTATCCAATGGCCATCCGTATTGGCTTGTTCTGCATTTGTGTGTAAAATGGTTTTGCTTCTTGCAGTTGAAACACTGCTTTCCCCATGCTGGACAGTCCTTTTCCTGTGCATTCTGTGCTCCACAGTACTTGCATCTTGACTTTTGTCTGTGATTGCACATCTCTTTCTGCTTGGATTGTTTCTCAGCACATTGTACCTCCTGGCCTGCTCTGCCATACATATGCTCTGGCTGTTGTTTCACAACTTCTGTATCTTTGACATACATCTATCACTTTCTTTAGCATCAGCATACCTGCTCTCATCAAGGGGTCTGTCACGCCGAGGGCCATCTACCTTTAATCAGATCATCTTTTAGCTGTTGAAATTCACATGATTCTGCTAGCTGCATTACTGCCATGACGGTCAAAGGTCTCATTTTCACTCTGAACCCCAGTGTTGAGAACATATTGTTCATGTGTAGCATCCACTCAGGGTTCAGAATGCGCATTCAAGCTTTCAAAATCTATGTTGACTTTTTTCTTTTCTCGTCTGTAGATTAAGGGTGGTGTACACTCCTCTCACTTCCCCACAGGTCCAATCTCATGGCAAGTTTTATTAGAGGCCTCTCCTCTCAATCTCCCACAGATCCGTTCTTGGGTCTACTTTTATTCGGGGTCTTTCCTTTCACTCTCCTGCTGGCAGGCTCTTTATCCTTGATCCACCCTCCTGCTCTCCCATTGGTCCACTCTGGGGCCTTCTGTGTCTCTCCTCTCATTCCCTCCATTATAAATTTTTCTTTCTGGATTTGAATCCAGTTTGAATTCACTTACTCTAATTTTGAATTTACACTTCCTTCGCAGTCCTTACACTGTTTTATAATCCTTCAATCTAACTGGTTAAGGAGACACACAATTGCTTGTTCTGCTCACTTGGGTCCCCTTTTTCCCCTCTCTACACTTTTATAGCATTGCACCCGTACATTGCAAGTCCAACTTCAGGAATATGCCATTAGCTGCCCTACTAGAGGATAATCTGGGCCATAAATACTAAATGGATGTTAGGGACTGAATCTAAACAATTGTGTACAAATCGAATCACAATTATTTCAAATGTATTTTTGTTTGCAGTTTCCTGCCGTTTACGTTTAGATTTGTTTGGAATGGTTCTGTATCACATAGATTTGTAAACTGCTCTTCTTTTAGGCAAATAAGGATAAATTGAGTGAGGCAAACCTCCCAATACTGTGTCTCATTCATTGAAAGCACAGGATGGAATATTGATCGCAGAGGTCAATGCATTGAGAATCAGGCATGCTGCCCTCCAAATCTAATTCTCTGACCCAAGCATCCAACAAACAATGTTCCACACTGTAATCTAACTGAATCAGGCTATATTTCTTTATAAATAGCACTTAATAGCATGCAACTGCATATTAAAATAGACTTTCTGCTCCGTTGGCCATTTGTCACTTACTGAAGCTCAGACCTGTAGTGAATTCATGGTGAAAGCACAAATGTGTAACATTTAACATGCAAAGAGATCAGAAGGATGAATCATGTTTAATCCATCGAGCAAGCTCTGCCTACCATTTATGTTCAAGAGTCACAGAAACAATTTGTATTTTTTTGTGGGTTTATGTAGCTCTGCAATCTGTGGAACCAAGAATCTTTTCATTTTCGTTTCAATTGCTTCAACCGTGGCTATGGGTTTTGCTAAGTTACCCGACTAAGATTGATAAGAATGAAGTTAAATCTGTGGCTGGCAGCACCTCATCAATCCTGTCTGATTGGAATCACCCTATCAAAGCTTAAGAGTGGTAACATTTACGTGTTGACTCTGCCTCTTCACAAGGACATTTATTTCTTGAGAACGGGGGTGGAAACATCAGCCTTGTGAAGACATGAAAAGACTCAGCTTAAGTTTATGAAGTCCATGAACCGCTTTAGCTATGATGCGCTTGAGCTATTTTCTGTGCTTGGTCAAAGGTGAGCAGAGTTAAGACAGCCTGCCTGAAGGTTCTGATAACAGATTAACAGCTTCCTCCACAGTTATACTGTCACTTTTATATCACTGCAAAGTAGCAACTACTTTATGGTAACACAAAACTTGGAAGTGGAACTACACAGCATTATGGCATCAGTCCAGTCCATGATATTAGAAATGATAAATTGGGTTTAATGCTGGCAGACATTCTTTTGGAAATAGTTCTCAACCAAAATAATTACAAATAAATAGTTGCCGTGTTGATAGGCTGTAAAATCGCACCACAAAATGTCTGCTCATAAATACATATTCTTTGCGTTTATTCCTCTGCTAAAATAGCCAATGGGAAATTTCAAACAAATATGTCAAGCAGTTGTACGCATATACCTGTTATAACCCTCACGAGACACATGGAGAGGGACCAATTTAACAATAAATCATTTTTGTTATCCTCTTGTACCAGACTCCTCTGTGATGACAAAAGTACCCCATGGTGTAATTTCATGGTCATAATAGATAATTGCCAACGTTGGGAAGAGTCAGGCGCGATTCTCCGCAAATGCGGAGAGTCGTGAAGGCTGCCGTGAAACTGGCCGTGTTTCACGGCAGCCTCCGCCCCCCCTCCCGGGACCCGATTCTGCTCCCCGGTCGGGGCTAGCAGCGGAGCCCCGTGAACCTCGGCATCGCAGGCTTAGCGAACTTCGCTAAGTCCGCGCGCCAAGGGTAACGGCGGCTGATGCGCACGATGACATCAGCGGCGCATGCGCGGATTAGACAGCTCCAACCCGCGCATGCGCGGATGACGTCATCACGCATATGCGTGAAACCCGCGCATGCGCAGGCCGTTATGCCCCTCAACTGCCCCGCGGACGGATCCAGCGGGGCAGCAGAGGAACAAAGAGTGCGCGGGGTTCGGACCCGTGGTGCGGCTGTGCCAATCGGTGCCATGGTTCTCGAGAACGGCACTTTGCGGCCGTTTTCATGAATGGTGAGAGCAGGTGTGTTGGAGTTCGTGAAAACGGCCGTAAAGGCCTGGGAAATCGACCCATCGGATAGGGGAGAATCGCTGCTCGCCGTAAAAAAACGGCGAGCAGCGATTCGTGTCGTGGGGCGGCCGTGGGGGAGGGGAGAATCGCGGGAGGTCAGGAAAAATATCGGGAAGGCCCACCCGCTATTCTCCGACCCGTCGTGGGGGCGGAGTATCGCGCCCAATGGGTTTCAAGAGATTGCGGTCACATCCTGAACTGCAACAAGGATGTAGATGTAGAATGACTTAGAATCATCGTCTGGATCCCACTTCAATGGCTTGCGGTCACCTCCCAGCCACAGGAGATCCTCAAATATCTTGCCAAAATTGAACAATGTCGAGTGAATATACCGGTAAGCTGATCATACCAGAAAATACTAGAGAATAAAGTCTGCTAACATATGTATGGTGGTCTCATCTTAGTTTGTGGTGAAATCTTTTAAGAGCTTGACTCAATTTCCTCAGAGTCAAACAGATGTCAGTTCAAACTATACTCCAAAGCTGGAGGATGATATTAGAGGCAAACATTTCAATTCAGCAGAGACCTCTGCTGTCTCAAACAAAATACTGGACAATCAGGTCTGACAGCACCTGTGGAGAGCTAACGTTCCGAGTCTGGATGACTCTTTGTCAAAGCTGCTGTCTTTTAGTTCAGGTGAAAGTAGAAGATAGTAAGGCACTATTTGTGGCTTTCTTCATTTCATCCTCCAACTCAACGCTATTAAAATCAAGATAACTGGTCCTGCATTTCATTTGCTATTCATGGGATCTTGCTGCTTGTAAATTTGCTGCTGCACTTGCTCAAATAACAACTGTGTCCACACTTCAAAACAATTCAGAGGTTGGGGTATCCTGAGATGAGGGCAAGTGCCAAACAAATGAATTTTTTATTCTCATATGCAATGCGAAGAAATAACTTTATTTCCTCTTTGTATAATGGAGTATACAGATAACTTTGTAATGGACAACCTTTGTAAGAATATCTTTGGCTGCAGGACATTAAACAAAAATCACAAATATGCACTGAAGAATTAGAGAATTATGATAAATAAACAACTTCTGGGTCTACTGCTCATGGCCCATAACTCCTTGCTTATCCAAGGAGTCACATGTAGGTCAGAACAGGTAAGGATGACAGACTTCCTTCCCAAAAGGACATTAGTGAACCAGGTGGGATTTTACAGTAATTTACAATGGTTTCATGGTCATCATTCAACTGTTAATTCCAGATTTTTATTGAATTCAAATTCCACCATCTGCCACGGTGGGATTTGAACCCAGCATTTCTCTGAGTCATTGGATTACTAGTCTACTGACAACACCACTATGCCACTGTCTCCGCAAAGGCAGCTTCTGAAAAAAAAGGACTGTATGAATTGTATGACAGGGGACAAAGGGGTATTAATTCCAGGGTGACGGCAAAGAAACTGGTGGCTATTTATCAAGGGCTATTTTCTCAGTAGACCAATGGCCAAATATTACAGCGACTATGAAAATAATTTAGCGAGTAGCAACCGACATGGTGTCAGAGGGGTTAATCATGACTCACAGAAACTTTTTGAGGAAGCAACACTTTAAGTGAATCCAGGAAAACTCTATATAGGGTAGCCTTGAAAGTCTACAGTGGGGTTCTCCCCATGCTCTGCTGTAACTTCAAAAGGAATTGTCAGAACCCCTAGAGAAATGGGGCTGGATACTCCGACCCCCCCCGCCGGGTCGGAGAATCGCCGGGGAGCAGCGTGAATTCCGCCCCCACCGGCCGCCGAATTCTCCGGCACCGGAGGCTATGGCCGACGCGGAAGTGACCCCCTCCCCTGCGCATGCGCGGGGATGACGTCAGCAGCCGCTGATGCTCCCGCGCATGTGTGGACTTCCGCCGGCTGGCAAAGTCCCTTCGGCCCCGGCTGGCATGGCGCCAAAGGCCTTCCATGCCAGCCGGCGGTGCGCCAAACACTCCGGCGCGAGCCTAGCCCCTCAAGGTGAGGGCTTGGCCCCTAAAAGTGCGGAGAAATCCGCACCTTTGGGGCGGCCCAACGCCAGAGTGGTTCACGCCACTCCATCCCGCCAGGACCCACCGCCCCACTGGGTAGGGGATAATCCAGCCCAAGGCGTCTGTTTCACTGGATAAGAGGGTCTCACCTATTTTGCTTCAGGGATTAATATAAAGCAGAAACTGCTTTGCACTGATGTTAAATTTAATAATAATAATCTTTCTTAGTGTCACAAGTGCACTTACTTTAACACTACAATGAAGTTACTGTGCAAATCCCTTAGTTGCCACACTCTGGCGCCTGCTCGGGTACACTGAAGGAGAATTCAGAATGTGTAATTCACCTAACAGCATGTCTTTCGCGACTTGTGGGACGAAACCGGAGCACCCGGAGGAAACCCACGCAGACACAGCGAGAACGTGCAGACTCCGCACAGACAGTTACCCAAGTCGGGAATCGAACCAGGTCCCTGGCGCTGCAAATCAACAGTGCTAACTACTGCGCTACTGTGGGAAAGTTACAAAGCTGTGCCACCTTATTATGCAGTTAGAAGAGCAACAGTGTAAAAGTGTAATATATAAATGCCATGAAGTGGATCAGCAACACATTTAAGAGTCTGTTTAGCGAGAGTGATGTAATTGCAAACTCTGACTCTGAAAAAATGCTATTGTTACAGAACATTTTAAATTGTTGACCTTTACTTCTGAAAGACATGTTGGATGTATCTCATGGGATTGTTTACGATAAATGGTATAATGAGTGAATTACAATTCTGTTATAGAGTCATACAAAGTGTTTTAGACTGGCTGACATCAGGAACTTACAGTTCGGGATTAAGCGGGCATAACAGTCGAGATCCCGCGTCTTCCGCAATCTGGTGACTGCCCTTTTATAAAGGAAATGTGTGTCGGCAGAATATTCTCACTAATCCGAATTAAAATTGGGACAGAATGCAAGCGGACACAGGCATATAGAGTGCACATAGGTAAGAGTATGCAAATACCATGGAGCATGCACAGTGGTGGGAATTCCTGTTGCACAGTGTTGGTTCCGGACAGAGTGGCCACAAGGAAGCAATGATGGAGGCTAAACAAAAGGTTCAATTAACATTATCCACAACTCCACTCCCGAAAGTGTCTCCCCGCCCTGACCCACATCCAGGTTGGGGTTTTTATGTCCGCTGGGCTGCCCTTGTAAAGAGGAATCCCCGCCCACTTATCGGGGAAATTTGTATTCGTCCGAGGTCACGGGAAACCTCACAGTCCACGCCTCGTGGCCCTAGGGAGGGTTATAACACACAGTTTCTCACACACTTAAAATTCTGTCATGGGATTTAACAAGGTAACTCAATTCTAAACTGTCAAATTGCATGTTGGGCATCCAGTACTGGATGAGCAGAACTTTTCTTCAACTAAATATTTAGAAGACCAAAGCACTATCTTCACTCCTCACCACAAAGCCATTTCCAAACCTCCAATTCCAGCCCTCTCCATGTGAACAGTCTGAGCCTGAACCAGGCTGTTTGCAACCTTCCTCTGTGCTCACAGTAGAATTTTTCCATCAGTGTCACCAAAATTAAAATCATGCTCTGTTTATTCATAGGGCGCGATTCTCCCAAAACGGGAGAAATCGTAAGGCTGGCGTCAAACCCGGGCGGGACTAGCAGCCCGACGCCGTAAGCTCCGGCATCACGGGCTTAACGAATTTCGTTAAGCCCGCTTGCCGGAGTTAGCGCCGACTGACGCGTCATATGACGTCAGCCGCGCATGCGCGGATTGGAAGACTCCAACCCGCGCATGCGCGGATGACGTCATCACGTATTTGCGCGAAACCCGCGAATGCGCGGGCCGGGATGCCCCTCAGCCGCCCCGCGAATGGATACTGCGGGGCGGCGGAAGGAGAAATAGTGCGCGGGCATCGGGCCCGCTGCCCGCGATCGGTGGGCACCGATCGCGGGCCCATGGCACCCTTGGCACGGCCGTGGTACTGCCATGCCAATCGGTGCCATGGTTATAAAAAGCGAGTTGTTCCCGCCGTTTTTACGAACGGCCAGACCAGGTCTGTTTGCCGTTCGTAAAAACAGCGTAAAGGGCTGGGACTTCGGCCCATCGAACAGCTGTGAATCGCTGCCGGCCGTAAAAAAACGGCGGCAGCGATTCGCGTCGGGAGTTGGGCGGGGGGGGGAGGGGGAGAATAGCGGGAGGGCGGGAAAAATGTCAGGAAGGCCCTCCCGCTATTCTCCGACCCGTCGTGGGGGGGGCGGAGAATCGCGCCCATAGTCTTTCTAACATGGCGACTAAATTCACAGAATCCTTACAGGGAACCATTCAGCCCATCAAATCTACACTGACCTTCTGAAGGAACACCCTACCTAGGCACACACCCCCAACAAATTCCTGTAACCCTATAAAACCACCTAACCTTTGGGCAATTTAGGAAACCTTTGGACACTAAGGAGCAATCTAGCACAGCCAATCCACCGCACCTGCACATCTTTGGAATGTGGGAGGAAACCAGAGCACCCGGAGGAAACCTACACAGACATGGGGAGAAAGTGAAAACTCCATGCAGTCACCCAAGGCTGGAATCGAACTCGGGAGCCTGGCACTGTGAAGCAGCAGTGCTAACCACTATGCCACCGTGCCAAAATAATACTTCAGTTAAGTATGAAAAATAGAAATTCAAATGTTTGATGCAGTTGGAATGATCCCTATAGAGATTGAAACTTTTTTTGAAAAAAGATGAGTTGACCAAATGACCAACAGAAATAGCTGAGGGACAAAAAATCTCAAATGTTAAGACTTTTGCAATCGCAAACAATCTTAAATCAACACCAATAAACCATTATTCAACAGGCAACTAGTCCATTCAATTATAGAAAATATATTTTCACATTAACACATTAACTAACAAGACACATCTTACAATCCGTTTTGCTCTGCAATGAACTTCTGGCAAATGTGTAGCGTGACAGAATTGCATCCAACATTGCTCCCAGCTTTCCAACAGGCTCAATTCTCGCTGCCACAGCAGATCAGAGCCTTTTGTGTCCTTCGGAAATCTTTCCGCTTTGCATTCCAGAGTATTCCAGAACCAATCTCCGCCAGGAAGGCCCACCTTCAGGATCTAGAAAAGAGTCCCCTCTTTTCCATCTTCTTCTTTTCAAACTGAGAACCATCTCTCACCAGCATTCTGCTTGGTTGCGAACATAAAAATAGTATTTTCCTCTTCTTCCTCTTCTTTACAGCAGTAGCTGCATTCTCTCTCTCTGTGCTTCTACAGCTATCTCCAAAAATAGCTTGTCCTTTTCCTGTGTTAGGGTGTGATAACTGTCAGTTGAGTTTCAATATGTTTTGGTTTGGGTTTCTTCCACATGACAAACCAGGTCTCATGGGCTTGTCTCTGAGTTGAGGTTAAATTTGACTATGATCCCTAAGATCCATTCTGCTTCATCTTAAATTAAATAAAACATTTTAAAATATACTCATCTTGTAAAGCTCCACATTTGTTACACAGTATAGTAGTTCACCCACTGTCAATAAACAAAACAAAGAAGTGGAAAGAAATATTGTATTAAATGATATAAGAGACAGAAAGAAAAATTTACAAAAGAACTTGTTAATTTTTTTAAATCTCCAGCAATAATTAAAATCTGAAGGAATGCAACTCTACAATTGTTAAAATGTAATTTTCAGAGTCAGGGAGGTTGTCTGCAATTCATTGGTCCAGACTTTCACGGAGAAGGTGGACAGGTTAAGTCAGGAAACACTTTTGGGTAGTTAACAGTCCACTTCCATTTATTGGGGTGTAAGTTGTAAGGATAAATGTCCGACCATAAAACCTTGGGCGCGATTCTCCGCAGCCCACGCCAGGTGGGAGAATCGCGGGAGGGCCGGGCGAATCACGCCACACCACCCTGGCACCCCCCGCAATTCTCCCACCCCCCAAAAATGGCGTGTCGCGTTTTTCGACAGGCCGCTCAGAGAATCACCGCTCACCGTTTCTCACGCCGACCGGCGATTCTCCGGCCCAGATGGGCCGAGCGGCCTGCCGAAACTGACCGGTTCACGCCGGTGCCAACCACACCTGGTCGCTGCTGGCGTGAACAGCGCGTGACCGGTGAGTGTGGGGCCTGTGGGGGGCGGAGGGAGGACACCACGGGCGTGCTCAGCAGATGTCTGGCCCACGATCGGTGCCCACTCTTTTCCCTCCGCCGCCCCGCAAGATCAAGCTGCCATGTCTTGAAGGGCAGCGGAGGGGAAGACAGCAACCGCGCATGCGCGGGTTGGTGCCGGCCAACCTGCGCATGCGCGGCTGACGTCACTTCGGCGCCGCTGGCCGCGTCATTCCCGGCGTGCCGCTTTGACGCAAGCGTCAAGGCCAGGCACTCGGAATTCACGCGCCGCCACTCCTAGCCCCCCAGGGGGGGGGGGGGATAATAGGGGGCGAGGAGCGGCCTCCAACGCCGGAGTGAAACACCCGTTGGGAGAATCGCACCCCTTCATCTTTCACCCTGTCTCATGCCCAACCATCCCACCTACATGACATGCCCCCTCAGATACTCCCATGCTTCCACACACCTCAATGCTACCTCCATACTCAATTGTATCCTCCATAGGTAATCACCAGTATCTATTAAGGTAAGAGTTCAGGAGCATGGACATGAAAAGACAATGTTTAATAATCTAATCGTTCTCTCTCTCAAACACACTTCTTATTGAAACAGCATTCATTCAAAGAAGCTTTTCAAAGAAATACAAATATCACCAAGTGGTCAATCAGTTGTAAAAATAAACATCTATTCAGTAACCACATCAAAGAGAGATACTTGTTTAATTAACTCTTACAACTGCCACTCAAACTTTCTGCACAGCCCCATGCTGAGATCCATTGAATCCTTACAATGCAAAAAGATCAAATTTACACTGACCCTCCAAAAGGGCGCTCTACCTAGGCCCACTTTCCCACCCTATCCTTGTAACCCTGTGCATTGATAATGGCCAATCCATCTAACCTGCACATCTTTGGACTCTGGGAAAAAACTGGAGCACCTGGAGGAAGCCCACGCAGATACGGGGAGAAAGCTACACAGGCAGTCACTCAAGGACAGAATCAAACCCGGGTCCCTGGTGCTGTGAGGCTGCAGTGCTAATCACTGCGCCACTGTGTCGATAAATGATTCTGTAGCTTTTGAAACACAGCCACGCATTCATAATGGTAACAGTGAAGGCCATTGAAACAGCAAAAGCAGGTGATTGTTTTTCTGAAGCTACACCAGATGACCTGTCAATCAGTGCAATCTGGGAATAAGTGTCTGATTTTTCTCTCCAACCTAAAGCTGTAGAGCAGTTTTGTTTTCAAGTTTAACAGCACATGGTAATTTAAATCACTTTAGATTTTTAAAAATTAATTTACGGGATGCGTTCATCAGTGGCAAGGCCAGCATTTATTACCTATCCCTAGTTGCCCTTGAGTAGGAAATGGTGAGATGCTTTCTTGAACCGCTGCAGTCCCTGTTGTGTAGGTACACACACAGTGCTGTTAGGGAAGAAGTTCCAAGGGCAGCACAGTGGTGCAATGGTTAGCACTGCTGCATCACAATGCCGAGGACCCGGGTTCGATCCTGGCTCCGGGTCACTGACTGTGGAGTTTGCACATTCTCGCCGTGTCTGCTTGGGTCTCACCCCCACAACGCAAAAAGATGTGCAGGGCAGGTGAATTGGCCACGCTAAATTGTCCCTTAATCGGGAAAAAAAAATTGGGTACTCGAAATTTATCTTAAAAAAGAGGAAGGAGGTTCGAGGATCTTAATCCAACAACAGTTAAGAAACAGTGATATATTACCAAGTCAGGATGGTGAATGGCTTAAAAGGGAACTTCCAGGTTATGATGTTCCCAGGTATCTGCTGCTCTTGTCCATACAGATGGTAGTGACAGTAGGTTTGTAAAATGCTGCCTAAGGAGCTTTGGTGAGTTCTTGCAGTTCATCTTGTAGATGGTGCAGACTGCTGCTACTGTTTGTCAATGGTGGAGGGATTGAATGTTTGTGGAAGGGGTGGCAATCAAGTGGGCTGCTTTGTCTTGGATGGTGGCAAGCTTCTTGAGCATTGCTGGAGCTGCAAGTGGAGACTATTCCATTACACTCCTGACTTGTGCCTTGTGGGATCAGTAGGTGAGTTACTCAACACAGAATTATTAGCCTTTGACCAGTAGCACAAGTGGATAACACTGTGTCTTCACAGCACCAGGGTCCCAGGTTCAATTCCCTGCTGGGTCACTGTCTGTGCAGAGTCTGCACGTTCTCCCTGTGTCTGCATGGATTTCCTCCGGGTGCTCTGGTTTCCTCCCACAGTCCAAAGACGTGCAGGTTAGGTGGATTGGCCATGATAAATTGTCCTCAGTGACCAAAAAGGTTAGGAGGGGTTATTGGGTTATGGGGATAGGGTGGAAGTGAGGGCTTAAGTGGGTCGATGCAGACTCGATGGGCCGAATGGCCTCCTTCTGCACTGTATGTTCTATGTTCTACTCTGGTAGCCAAAGTATTTCTATGGCTGGTCCAGTTCAGTGTCTGGTCAATGGTAACCCCCAGAATGGAGATTCAGCGATGGTCATACCATTGAATGTCAAGAGGCGATGGTTAGATCCTCTTTTGTTCAAGATGATCATTGCCTGGCACTTGTATGACACGTATGTTACTTGCTTCTTGTCAGCCCAAGCCTGGATATTGTCCAGGTCTTGCTGCATTTGGACATGAACTTCTTCAGTATCTGAGCAGTTGCGAATGGTGCTGAACATTGTACAGCCATCAGTGTACGTCCCCACTTCTGACCTTATGATGGAAGGAACGTCATTAATGCAGAGGCTGAAGATGGTTGGGCCTCAGACACTACCTTGAGGAGCTCCTGCAGTAATGTCCTGGAGCTGCGATGATTGACCCCCAACCACCACAACCATCTTTGTGTCAGGTATGACTCCAATCAGCAGATGGTTTTCCCCCTGATTCCCATTGATTCCAGTTTGACTCAGGCTCCTTGATGCCATACTCTGTCAAAAGCTGCCTTAATGTCTAGAGCAGTCACTCTCACCTCACCTCTGGTATTCAGCTCTTTTATCCCTGTTTGAACCAAGGCCGTAAAGAGGCCAATAGCTGAGTGATCCTGACGGAACACAAACTGAGTATCTGTGAGCTGGTTGTTGCTGAGTAAGTGCCACTTGATAGTACTGTTTATGACCCCTTCCATCATTTGCTGATGATCAGGAATAGACTAATGGGCGATAATTGGTCGGGTAGGATTTGTCCTGTTTCTTGTGTACAGTACATAACTGGGCAATTTTTCACATTACTAGGCATATGTAGATGCCAGTGTTGCAGCTGTACTGGAACTGCAGGGCTAAGTCTTCACAAGTCTTCAGTACTATTGCCAGGATAGTTAGGACCCGTAGATCATGACAGCAGAGAACAAGCATTTTGTTCTCAATTTTCGGTGCATAATAACACTCTCCCAATGGGGAAAGTACTCTAATATATTTCAACATCTACGCAATGCTGATCAACTTACTTTTGCACGACAGAGTCCTCTAATGAATCAGTGCCGTAAGAACATATCTGACTTACAATACAGCATCTAACTTTTGTTTTGAATTTCAAAGTCTGTCAATGAAAGAATCCAGAAACTGCTGGTGTTTTTTTTTGTTCTCTACTTGGGGCTGGGGTTTCCTCCCTGTGGGTCATGACTCCTTTGAGAGGTCATGAACCACATATTCTCCCAGGAGACAACCCACAGAAATTGAGGGTTGGCGGGGGTTTAAACTGCCTGACCCACAATGGAGCCGTTAAGGGCAGAAGTGCTATATGCGAGTGCGCTACCTGTGCCAGTAAAGATTGCATGAGATTGGGGGAAGGAATCCCGGATTCCCATCCATGATTTTAAAGGTTCCCAAGTCAACATGACTCAACAAAAATCCAGGCTATTGTTAAAAGATTTCCTTAACCTGAAAGGGACAAGCCGCAAATTTTCTGACGTGCTTAATGTGCATCCCAACTTTACACCTTTCATTCATTTGATTGCTTAGTCTCTCAGTGAAATGCCAATGTAGCCAAGCACTTGGAAGAGTGGGGCGACTTGGGCAACACCTTCTTCCTCATTTCCAAGTTTAACTATGTGTGGTCCCCGGAAGTTGCTGTTTGCTTTAACTTCTACATAACATTGAGAACTAATAGCCTCACTGGTATTTTTGCTGTAAAATCTAAGCCGGTAACAATACTTGTGAATTAGTTGCCATAGCTAATGTTAGACACTCCAACACCTCTTGAAACCCACCGAGTGGGTGTGACGATCACAGAATTTTCACCCTATGACTTCAGAGTGGTGAGTTTGCGACATTACTAAGGGCTTATGTTTGTGATATTCCTGTTTTAAATTAACTCCTATCCACTCCTGTCATTTCTTCAGGACATCGTGCTTTCTGCCACTGAGAACATGGGCAGCACTGCCAATTAATGTGATGTTTTTTTCGCCATTTTTCTGGAGGTGCCTTGGAGGCATTAAGAGCTAATCATAGTTTCAAATTGGAGTCATATGTGGGTTATGCCTGCTAGATGTTATGGATTCCCTTCTCTGCAGACATTTGTGCACCAGTTGGGACTTTACAGCAATCATCAGCTTTCATTATAATTTTCCTGGTGCCAGTCTTTCCCTCAAGGGCTGGAATATGAAGGGGTGATAGTTCCAATATTCCGGTAGAGGTCAGACCTACACTGGATTCAGTTCTGAGCACCAAACCTCAGAAAAGATACTTTGGTGATGTTGGCTGCAGTATGGATTCACTAGAATGATAATAGGCTAAAAGGATTAAATTATAAGAGCAGGTTGCTTGGGCTAAACTTTTATTCCCTTCAATATAGAAGATTTAGCGGTGATCTAATTAGAAACCATAGAAACCAGAGAACTCCTACTGTGCACAATAAGGCCACCCTACCTAGAAAGAGCACCCTACCTAGGCCCACTCCCCGACCCTATCTCTGTAACCCCTATAAACCCATCAGATCTTTGGAAATTAAGGGGCAATTTATCATGGCCAATCCATCTAACCTGCACTTCTATGGACTGTGGGAGGAAACCAGAGCATCCTGAGGGAATCCACACAGATATGGGGAGAACGTGCAAACACCAAAAGTAGAACGAGGCCATTTGGCCCAATCGAGTCAGCACTGACCCTCCGAAAGACCCTACCTAGCCCAAATACCCCAGCCTATCCCAGTAATCCCACCTAATATTTTGGATATTAATGGATCATTTTGCATGGCCAATCCACCTAACCTACATATCTTTGGACTGTGGGAGGAAACCGGAGCACCCAGAGCACCTGGAGGAAACCCACGCAGACACGGGGAGAATGTGAAAATTCCACACAGACACCCAAGGCTGGAATTGAACCCAGGACTCTGGCATTGTGAGGCAGCAGTGCTAACCACTTAGGGTATTTACGATGATTAAAGGATTTGATAAGGCAGATGGAGAGAAACTATTTCCTCTGGTGGGAAAAACCAGGACGTAACCTTAAAATTAGAAATGGATCACTAAGGGGTGTCATAAGGAAGCACTGAGGGCTGAAAAATACACAACGAAAATGGGACTGTCCTGCATCTGTGGCAATGAATTATCAGGCATTACGATGTTGGGTTGTGTTCCCGACGGCACTGCCCTGGATAACAATGATACATTTGGCAGGCGGCCTTAGGAATCGGGAATCTGCCCACCATATTCAAATTTTCAATGATTGGTTAGCTAAGCTCATTAGCACTCCAATTGACAGCAATAATACATTCAGACTGTGGAAAGAACACTAGGTGGGAACTTTTTTCAATGGTTGGATATCAGAGCAGGTTTAAAAGCAATGGTTGGTTTCTTGTTTGACTTCAGCAGTCCATGCTGCTGTGAGTAGCAATTCACTGTAAGTCTGTATCGGGTACAATCTATAGGTGTTTTTAGGCTGAAAGATTGCCTGCAGTCATATGCACTTAATGCCTCAGCCGCACTTCAACCTGTGTTTTGACCAACTTTGGGATAGTGGGCTCTGTGGGAGACACATCTTCCAGTGAGGAGGAGAGGAAAAGGAGGTAGTGGAGATGGAAAAGGAGAGGGAGAAGGCCAAATGGTCAGGAACAGGATGTACATGAGCGTGGCAGGCCTGCGCAGGAGCAAGGCCTTATGCTCCCAGACGATAATACAAGGTGAGAATGAGTTGCCTTCAAATGTCTGAGACACAGTGCCGGAGGAGACACAGGTAGCGAGAGCCTCCATAATCTCGCTATGTGAGATACAGGCAGGGGACATCACTTTCAACTGTGTGGGTGGTCATCCAATGCTCCATCCAGAATGTCACTGATGTTGCTGTATGCTGCATTCTGCACAACCTTGCACTTCAGAGATGATGATGTCCTGGAGGAATAAAAGCCACAAGAAAGCAGTCTCCTGGATGGAGAAGTGTAAAGACCTACATGGAGGCTTAAGGATGGCCGTGACACATGGGAGGCCTTAATAATGTAGCCCTTGTCATCCAGCAGGTCGCGTAGTCAAGGCCTCTGAGCTGCCTGTACTCCTCTGGTGTTTCTATCTCATCCAACCTCCACTGAGAACATATTTCTAAAGTCCTGTCAGCACAATCACTCTTTCCATTCATTAACTATTTTTCCAACTTACATAATAATCTAAATGGACCAAATATCCCACCATTTTCTCAAACCATAAAGAATCTACTGAACATCAACATGATGGCTGTGAAACACATACAAATGGTCAATGGACCTTCTCAAGGATACACAATCTAAGCAAACCCATGTGAACCAATTTGTGTTTACAGCGAAGTCTTTCTAAATCTCTTCTGTGTGCTGAGGTGAAATGCATCACCCCCCCCCCCCCCCCCCCCCCCCCCACTCACTTTCAGCTGCACTAGAGAGAGGCTGTTGATTCACTTGTTTCCTTGCCCTGGATGATTTTGCTGACAATTCTCTGTGTGACTGGGGCCCTGAGGGTCCCGTTACTTTGGAAGTCTCCTGCAAAGTGGTAGCAGCCCTTTCGTCGCTCTGCCAACTGAAGTTGACTGTACCAATGGCAGGAGTGGGGGGGGGGGGGGCGGGGGAGAAAAGGCTGCCCCCATCAGAAATGCCCTGAGAGGTGCTTCCTGATGGCAGCAGCTGCTGCTCACAATGGGGCCTCCTGCCTTCCTGAGAGGGACCAGGATCTGGCTCATTGTCCAGATTCCCAGTCACCCTGGCCCTGGGCCCCTGAGCTTAGGGCCAGGGTGATGGTGTGCAGGTCAAAGTGCATACTGACAATGGTTTCTGCAATACACTGGAGTTGCTCCTCCTGGACAGTCTGTTCATGGAGAAAGCTTGGTGCTCTGGAGTGTGGGTTATTGCGGAGCTCATGGCGTGAATGGACTCCTCCAGAGTTCATGCCAGATTATGCGAGCCCTCTAGTATCTCCACCAAACCTCCACGTACCTCATGCTGCATGTCCAGCATTAGCCGACATACGCCAACTTCAGAGGCTCATCATTCAACTGCGACTCAGCATCGGGATCACTTTGAGCACTCCTCTGACTGCCCAAGGCTTGCCCCACCACACTGTCCAGCAATTGTGAAGTGCCCTCACCAGATTGAGCTTCCTCTTGCTCAGACACACAAATCCCTGCCCAGCTGCCAACATCTGTTCTGCTGTGACGCTGCAACCTCCAAGGGTTCCTCCTCAGAGAGTAATGTGGATCCCTTGGGGCTGGTGGTCACAGCCAGCTGGTTCACCTGTGCAGGGGCGAAAAAAAATAAAGGTCATGTTATGGCCATTCTTTAACTATGGTAGCACAGGGCAGCACGGTGGCGCAATGGGTTAGCACTGCGGCCTCACGGCGCCGAGGTCCCAAGTTCAATCCTAGCTCTGGGTCACTGTCCGTGTGGCGTTTACACATTCTCCTGTGTTTGCGTGGATTTTGCCCCCACAAACCCAAAAATGTGCAAGCAACGCTAAATTGGCCCTTAATTGGAAAAAATTAATTGGGTACTCTAAATTTATTTTAAAAAACGATGGTAGCACTACATGCAGTATGAGATATTGCTAGCATTTAACAACGTCTACAAAACTTACACTGTTTATTCTCTGATCCACGGGAGCCTTTGGATGCTTAATAAACAGCACAGCCCACCAAAGGATTGCAGCCAATAGCCTGTGTGTCTTCCGCTTCTCACATCCACCACGACCCCCAATACCAACTTTACATAGGCCGCAGGGCCACAAAATGTGTCATTTATTCATCATATTGCCTCAGACTTCTGAGCAGTACGCAAGATAGAGCCTTCCCAGTCCCTCTCATGTGCACTAATGTCCAGAGTGGAGACTTACTCACCCTTGCGAAACTTAAAAGATCATTAAGCCTCCTTCAGTATTGCCTCCAGGTTCTGCGCACTACACCGACGCTGCTGACATCGATAGCCACCTCCATCCAGGCTGCTCTGGTGATTGTGGGAGGTCTATTATTCCCATTGCCAGAGATTAGGCCTCATGCCTGTTACTCGCAGACTGAAGGAGCACTCTCAGGGAGTCCCCATCGCGCTTTGGGGCAATTCTGGGGTTTCTTCCCTCCCTGACACTTCAATCTCTTCCTTTGGCCATCTATGGAGGCTTAGAGAAAGATAGCTATGAGCCAGCTGCTCCATATTTTCCTATTTTCATGATGTTATGCTTACAATGCATGCCATGGCTATGGCTTCCCTGCCAAAGGTCCTTGATGCCGACCTTCTGTGAAAATTGTCGAACAGATTAGAAAAATCAAACTCACCTATGCCAGTGATTGCAAATATTTTTGCACTCCCCAAAATTCTCAAAGCCCTGTGCAAGATGCCCCTTTAAGTTACTGGGCATGACTTCCTTCCGGGTCAGGGCTTGCCAGTTCAGAGGCCAGGCATCCTGCCATCCTACCCTTTGGGCGAACAGACCACATTGCTGTGACATTGTGAGCTGGAAACCTGCCCAGCAGACGATAAGTGGCCATTTGCCATTTTATAAGTGGCGCTGTCATGGCAGGGGTGGTATTCGGCAAGCCACTCTTTTTTGGGTCCGACTCTCGCCCATTGCCATGGAACATATTATTCAGCTAGGGGAAATTCCACATAAGCTATGGGAAATTTGGTATTCTCTCACCAGATAGCTGTTCAGGCCAGGTCAAATGACAATTTCAAATCTGAGATTAAGCTTTTGTTAGGAGAGGGCATTAAGGGTTACGGAACCCAAGGCTGATAGATAGGCTGGAATTTTCTGCCAGTTCATGCCTGCGGGATCTTCCAGCCCCGCTGACAGCGACCCCCCCCCCCCCCCCCCCCCCCCCAACCACGGGCTTCCCGGTGACAAGGGGTGCATTCAGCAGGAAACCCCGTTGACAATGGAGGTACCAGAAGATCATCCTGCCAGCCAGCAGCGGTCTGCCCCGGCAAAACATGCAGTGGGATGCATGGAAAATCTGGCCCGTAAAGTTAAGGAACAGCTCGGTCCTGATCTAAATGAATGTTAGCACAGACTCAAGAGGCCGATTGGCCTCCTCCTGTTTCTACATTGCATGGATTCATCTGAATTATTTCACTAGAGATCATCGATGGACATTATTTTCTGCTCATGATGATTTTTCCAACAGGTCTCCATCCCAGTAACTTGTTCTTTTCTCCTGCAGACACAAGCTTCAGTAATGTTGTCTCCCAGGCTCTTAGTTGTGCCTCCATCACTTCATTGCGCCTCCAGGTTTACCATTCATATTGTACAGCAATGCAGCAAATCCTTAAAACAATTTGGAATGGTTTCCTTAGCCACACAAAGTGCACCTAGACTTAAAACAATACCTAAGATGAGTAGGATTTGTAAAGGTTCTTTAATCTGGTTGCTGGCAAAGAGCATAAAGTGGAATGAAGAAAGTTAGCAACATATGAAAATGAAAATGAAAATGAAATGAAATGAAAAAAAATGAAAATCGCTTATTGACACGAGTAGGCTTCAATGAAGTTACTGTGAAAAGCCCCTAGTCGCCACATTCCGACGCCTGTCCGGGGAGGCTGGTACGGGAATATTAACTTGTCCTCTTTTAAAGCACAGTTTCTATCGGCTTCTTAAATCTGTTTGGGAGCAAGTTGGATGTCCAAAATGTCATATGTTCACCTGAAACATTTTGTCAAGCCTAACGTTAGCCTACAGTAACATGAATGTGCATTTTGAGTTACTGTAGTTATGTTGAGAAGGCGTGGAGTTCTTTTCAGCAGTTACTCTGGTCCCTATATGACACTCACATCTTTCAGTTCATAGAAATAAAGCAATTCCTCAAATGGGAATACTCAACTCCCATTGAAAGCCATGAGGTGACTAACAGAAGGAGAAGGATTTTCCTGAAAACCACCTGTATCAAAATATTTTTTTTTTGAAAACTAAACACATTAGTTCTCACTCAATATTGTACGTTTTCGTTTATGCTCCCCCACTGGTTATTTATAGATGCAAAAGTCTGACTTTCATGGCAAAAAACAGATGTACTGAACATTCTCCACCGATTTGCCCTGGGTGATGCACGCTGTGAATGAGATGGCCTGGGAACAGCTCAGACAGTAGTGGTAAATAGCTTTCTGTCTCATTCAAATTGATTTTTCTCAGAACAGTAATTAGAGTGAGGCAGGAAGATTTGTGGTAAGCTTTATCAGCAAAGTGCTCAGTATATTCTCAAAATCCAGGCTTAATGCTTTCTTGTTATGAATAAATGAATGGTTTCTGACCTGATGTGTGAAAAAAGACAGATTTGAACGTCAACTTGTTCTTCATTAGATTATTTTTAATTTGTTTTTTCTTCCTGCTTCAGAGATGTTCCCGTTATTACTTTTGAGTAGAGACGAGACATATGGAAAAATTAAAGCACAGACTCGGGGAGGCACAAATAAACCTTGCTGGATAAGCAAGAATTCTCTCCTGTTGGAACAATACTGACCGCTATTGTTGGAACAGTTAATGAAATATATTTATTGCTAATTGGCTCTAAAATATCAACTTTGCATCCCAAATGCAGAGTTTAGGAAGCGCCATATTATGTCATGGATTTTCATTTTTTTTATTACCCAAATTCCAAACCAGTATCACTTTCAACCACTCGTAATTCAGCTCGAGAAGATGGTTGCTTAGTGGTTATGTCACTCAACTAAAAATCCAGGGCCCCAGCTCTGGGGACACAGGTTCAAATCCCACCACAGCAGTTGGTGAAATTTAAATTCAATGGGTAAATCAGGAATTGAAAACCAGTCTCAGAAACAGAAACCATTGTCATGAAATCTGCCATCCATTCCTGGTCTGGCCTACATGTGACCCCACATTGACAGCAATGTGCTTGACTCTTAACTGCACTATAACACAGACTAATAAGCCCTCAATTTCAGTTCAAGGGCAATTAGGGATGAGTAACAAATGCGGGCCTTGCCGATGGCACCTACACATCATGAAAGAATAAACTAAACCACAGTTGTTTTTGCTATCAGCTGTCAACTATCAACAAATCACTCCATGAGAACAATCAAGGGCGAGGCTGAGAGCGGAGAGGTGGGAAAGGGCGAGGCTGATTTCTTTTTTAAAAAAATATTTTTATTGAAGTATTTGTAAAATTTTATAATAAAAACAGAAAAAGAACAATAAGCATTAAACATTAACATTGTGCAAAAATAGATATTTCCCCAAACGGCTGACTTCACAGACCACCTAAAATAACATAAAAACAACACCCCCCCCCCCCCCCACACACACACACCCCTCAACATTCCCCCCCCCCTCCCCCACACACACCCCTCAGAAAGCTGCTACTGCCGACATTTTAAATTTCCCCAAGAAAGTCGACGAACGGCTGCCACCTCGGGCAAACCCTAATATTGATCCTCCTAAGGCAAACTTTATTTTCTCGAGGCTGAGAAACCCAGCCATGTCGCTGACCCAGGTCTCTACACTCGGGGGCTTCGAGTCCCTCCACATTAACAAGATCCGTCTCCGGGCTACTGGGGAGGCAAAGGCCAGAACGTCGGCCTCTTTCACTCCCTGAACTCCCGGGTCTTCTGACACCCCAAAGATCGCCACCTCTGGACTCGGCACCACCTGCGAAATCACAGTGATTTCATAGCAGATGGCTATGCAATAAGTGACATGTAAATATTTAATTTAACTACCAAGACTAGGTGAAGTAATTCGTCAAACAAACAAGCTAAGTTGATTGAATGTATAAGCTTTAATTAAATAAATAAATGAAACAAGGTTAGATAATGTTGGTTGCGCAGGAGGAATGATGCAAATACAATGTGTGGGAGTTTGTGGAGAGCAACTCAATCCCAGTCAACCATATCTGCAGAAGTGTTTGCTCCACCTCATTGTTGAGCTGGAATTAGCGAGGTAAATGAGGGGCATCAGGGAGAAATGGAGTTGCCTGAACATGTGGATCATACCCATTTATTTAGACAGT
The DNA here is from genome assembly GCF_902713615.1 of Scyliorhinus canicula. NCBI lineage: Eukaryota > Metazoa > Chordata > Chondrichthyes > Carcharhiniformes > Scyliorhinidae > Scyliorhinus > Scyliorhinus canicula. Next base: position 107,959,137 of record NC_052163.1, read on the forward strand.
GGTACATGCCGGTTAGTAGTCAGGGATGGGAGGGGACCCAGATGCAGTGCTGGAGGATCCCTAACTTGTGCTCTTATCCAACATGTTATGAGGTTCTTGCTGCCTGTGGGGATGAGGACAACGTCTGCAGTGTGGATGGGCAAGTATTTAATTGAACCATACTTCAAGCGAGGGGGGGCAGTATATTCAGGAAGATAGATGGAGCTCTCTGAAGTTGTGATCGATTGTTACCAAGAGTGAATTGCTCTTAATGCCTGGGTGAAGGATAACTCCTCCTGACTGGAGTTTAACTTGGAGAGGAGGGGATAGATCCAGCATCATGGTCCAGATAGGAACCAACAGCATAAATTAAAACTAAGAGGTCAGCTGGAAGTTACTGTGGCAGAATCATTACCATATAGGACTTCATCATTCCTCTTTGTAAAGAGGCGCTAATCCATTTCAAATAAATGGTTTAAAGGTGCCACTAACTAAAAGGAGAGGAATTTGATCTGAGGAGGCTAAATTTTCAAACAACAGCATCATTCGCAGTAATTTCAGTTCTTTCATATTGTCTCAGTATAATTAAATGTGCCTTTAGTAGTAATGATACCTGTGGTGTGCTGAACTGTATGACTGGTAGGGCAAATGAATTTGCCCAAAATGTCAGCTAGCTGCAGTGATTGTATGCGTGGACTCGTTTGGACTCCTTTCCTTATAAAGCACACCTCTGACTTCACCTCTACAATGTGTGCTGGAGATCATTTGAGCAATGTGTAACCTAGTGAAAATCGCTTATTGTCACGAGTAGGCTTCAATGAAGTTACTGTGAAAAGCCCCTAGTCGCCACATTCCAGTGCCTGTCCGGGGAAGCTGGTACGGGAATCGAACCGTGCTGCTGGCCTGCTTGGTCTGCTTTAAAAGCCAGCGATTTAGCCCAGTGAGCTAAACCAGCCCCTAGTGCGGTAGCAGAGTGGCTAGCACTGTTGTTTCACAGCGGCAGGGTCCCAAGTTCGATTCCCGCTTGGGTCACTGACTGTGCTGAGTCTGCACGTTCTCCCTGTGCCTGCGTGGGTTTCCTCCGGGTGCTCTGGTTTCCTCCCACAAGTCCCGAAAGACATGTCGTTAGGTTAATTGGACATTCTGAATTCTCCCTGTGTACCCGAACAAGCGCCGAAGTGTGGTGATGCCGGAATTCTCACTGGAATTCCCTTGTCCTGTCGACAGCGCCCCCCCCCTCTCACAAGGTTCCAAGCGATGTGAGGTGTTTATATTCAGAAATCCCATTGACAAGTGGCAGGAAGATTGAATCCCGGCACTAGCAAACTGCTCGCTGCCGAGATACACGCGGCTGGGGAGCCAGAGAATCGCGCCCACTATGTTTGGTGCATTCTGTCACTGCATGTAAATTCTTTATTGCAATTGAAATGGGGGAAGAAATGGAGAGGGAAGAGGAGACCTGAGAGATCAATCTGATGATTTCTCTGCAATCGCACAACCTATGCCTGTAATACAGTAAAAGAGTTGGAGCGAGAGATAGTTCTCTCATCTGAGGTTAACCGGTCTGCGATTCTGCTGGTGGAGAGCTCTTCAATTACGAGTTGAACAGCCTTCTTATTAGAAGACACGTTCTTCCCTCTTTCTGTAGTTTGTCTGTTAGATTTCCTGCATCTCTCACCTCACCAAGACAATTTATTGTATGGTAAAATCATTAAAAATGTGATGGTAACATAAACCGTCTGTAAAAATAGGCTTGTCATCTCATGCTTTAAGAAGAAAATAATTTGCACGAAACAGGAATTATAGTTCTTCACTTGTTCACATGTTTTATACAAGCAAAGGTTTCAGGAGCTGCTGCTGCTTATTCTTGCCTTTTGCGGGCTACCAACTTGCCCATCAGATGGAAGCAATGTTACAGACCAAAGTGTTTTATTTATTCGTTCATGGGAACTGGGAGTCAATGGCCAACATTTGTTGCCCATCCCTAATTGCCGTTGAACTGAGTAGCGTGCAAGGTCATTTCAGAGGGAAGTTACGAGTCAACCGTGTTGCTGTGGGTCTGGAGTCATATGTAGGCCAGACCCAGTAAGGACAGCAGATTTCCTTCCCTGAAGGTCATTAGTGAACCAGATTTTTTTTTTAATGACAATCATTGATGGTTTCATTACTGAGACTAGCTTTCATGAGGGTTTTCCTGGCTCCACCCACCTCCAGGATCACCCGGTCCTGCCAAACGTCATTGGATGTTTGGCTCAGCCACCGGATTTCCTCAGTGGATTCCGCCATGATAGGGCTGGAAAATCCCGGCCTCATTAATTGAATTTCACCATCTGCTGTGGTGCGATTTGAATCCCTATCCCCAGGGCCTCTGTAATACTAGTCCAGTGACAGTACTACTATGCCGTCATTTCCCATTATGGGAAGGGAAGGAGAAAAATAAACTGAAAGAATTGGACAAAACCTACGAATGATGGACTAAGGACACTGAGCTGCCTTGTCCCTGGCAGGATTCAGACTGACCTCAGGAGTTTTCAATCAGGTTCTCCCAACGTTCTGCTGTGACTTCAGAAGATCTGAGGGGGAAAAAACAACTCCAGTGAAACAGCTGCTTGCACTGTTTCTTGGGCATTTCTGACAAAGTTGCTGTGGTAGATGGGGGGAACACCTGCAAAGGGTTTACCCTAGAGTATTAAAGGAGGTGCCTGATAGAGTTGTCTATCTGAGCTATGAAGTCAAATGAATTTGATACCAGCTGACTCTTTGGGTGGAATTTAATGGCTACACAGTGGTTAGTTCCGAAGTGGCAGGGGCACTGTGTAATTCAGGCAGGTGGGCATGGGGCGGAGATCCCGCTGCCTTCTGTAAGGTTTAAAGTTGTGAGTTCTAAAACCTTTTTAATTAACAAAAAACCTCTAGAATTATCAAAATGTTACACTTCCTACTTCCCTCCAATTATGAATGGGGCGAGAAGCTTGTGAATGGCCTTCCCACCCAGAGGCCACTTTAAGTCATTATGTAACCACTTAAGGGCTCACCCTCACCACTGTTATTCAGTCAATGGTGGAGGTTGGTGGTGGGGAGGGGGGTGGGGGAGGGGGGGAACTCACTGCACGGTCAACCCTATTGGGTTTGCATGTGGCCTTTTGCAGGGAAGGGGGGGGGACCTTGTTTTCAGGCACACTATGCCAAATTTGGGAATCCAGCATTGAGAAGGGAAGGGGATACCTGCAGGAAGGAATGCCCTCTACTCTTCTTGTCAATTCTCAAGCTGATGCCTCTCCCATCCCCTCCCTAGGAACACAATTCTGCCCCACTTACCTGACTCTGGAGGATCCATCACCGATCCTCTGCCTAGGCCCCAGTGCAATACCGACTATGGCCACCACTGTTGGTGTCGCTGCTGGCACGGCAGTGCTCCCAGCCTCAAATTGGCCAGCAGCTCTCAGGGGGATATCCTTCCCACTGTAGGAAGTACAGCAATGAAGTGTCCCTGATGGAGCTGGGTACCCCAGCAGCAGAGCTCCAGCTGCCAATTAGGAATAATTTTCTTTCAGGAATACCAGTGATGAGGTCAGCAGGGGTGTTCCCAGATTTTGTTGCAGATGTCGGACCCCCACCACCCAATTAAATTGTGCCTTTTATCTTTTTCCTATATTCATCCCTATCATTGCTCATATCAGTATTTTTATACATAATTGACTACTTTTATCCCCTTATTTCTCACATTATTTCCTGAATTGCTCATGTTAATTCCCACCTCTTCTAACGCACCTTTGACTAATTGAATATATATGTTTGATGTCCCCTAATTATGAATGTCGTACTTGGAATTCTGTGTGACCTCAAGTAGTGGTGGCAGTACAGCACCGTAGCTGTTACACATAAATGTGGTCCAAAGAGGCCTCTTTTGCAGCCTTCTCATATGTAACTGTGCCTGTAATAGTCCTCTGCTGATCAAAGTGGTTGACAATGTAGTCAGGTTGTGGAACGCTATTCTGAGACCACAGGTCAAGACATTCTTTTGAACCATTTTAATGCTAAGGGGTCCCAGCCTGGACTGGTGAGAGGAAGAAGGCTTTTTAATATCGTAAGCTGCAGATTTTTAATTGCAAATATTTCTTAGCAACATAGCAGCGTTTCTCATTAATGGAATTTTGATTTTTACATACAGTATTTGGCCCAATTTGGTCTTTTTAAGCTTGGCCTAACTATTGGGTGTACAGGCTAAAGATGGTTGCTATTTGGTGACCCAGCTGCTTTGCTCGAAGGGGACTTTCTATAAGTATGGGGAGAAGGCCAGTCAACTGTTGGCTCACCAGCTGAGGAGGCAGGCAGTTCCTTGGGAGACAGTTCAGGTCAGGGACTCGGGTGGTGGGATATCTTCTGCCCCAGAGAAGCTTAATGAGGTGTTTAGGGCCTTCTATCGTCGGTTGTATGAGTCAGAGCCACTGGTGGAGGGCTCGTCAAAGAGACAAGTTTTGGGATGGGTTCGTCTTCCGGGAGGTGGAGCAGGACAAATGGCAGAAGTTGGAGACGCCGATAGGGCTGGAGAAGATCATGAGTTGTATTCGGCTAATGCAGACGGGCAAAGTGCTGGGCCCGGATGTGTTCCCCATTGAATTTTACAAACGGTTTGCTGGCCAGTTGGTCCCAACTCTGCTGAATATGTTTAATGATTCCGTGTCCCAGGCGGAGTGTTGCTGGTCACACTGATGCAGACATTGATTTCCTTGATCCTGAAGAAGGACAAGAAACCAATGGAATGTGGGTCGAATTGGCCTATTTCGACGTTAAGTTGTTAGCTAAGGTGTTGGCAATGAGACTGGAGCCCTGCCTAGCAGGGGTGATTTTGGAGGAGCCGACTGGATTTGTTAAGGGCTAACAGTTGTTGGCCAATATTAGGAGATTGTTGAATGTCGTGTTGTCGACCTTTTTAGAGACCAAGCCAAAGGAAATTATTAGGCTGTACAAGGAGAAGGCGTTCGATCAGGTTGAGTGGGGGCCCCTCGTTGGGATCCTGGAATGGTTTGGCGTCAGCCCAAAATTTATTTCATGGATTAAGCTTTTCTACAAAGCCCCAACTGCATGTGTATATACTAATGCCTGAGCTGGGGTTATTTCCACCTGAACCGGGGTAGAAGATAGGGATGTCCGTTGTCTTCACGTCTGTTTGCCTTTGCAATCGAGCTGCTGGCGGCCTTTGCATTGAGATCGTCTACCTGTTGGAGGGGGATAGAGGGTGGGGGGGGGGGAGTATATGGTGTCCTGAAATGCAGATGATCTGTTACTATATATTACAGACCCACTCTCCAATATGGGAGAGATAATGGAGTTGCTCAGGAAGTTTGGCTCTTTTTCGGGGTACAAGCTTTCCTCCCACAAGTCCCGAAGGACATGCTGATGGGTAATTTGGATATTTTGAATTCTCCCTATGTGTACCCGAAGAGGTGCCGGAATGTGGCAACTAGGGGCTTTTCACAGTAACTTCATTGCAGTGCCAATGTAAGCCTACTTGTGACAATAATGATTATAAAAGCTAAATCTGGGTCAGAGTGATTTTTTTCCGGTGAACCCCCTGGGGAGGGGAGCCGATCTGGGGATGCTGCTGTTTCGTCTGGCCAAGACTACCCTCTGGTATCTGGGTATCTGGGTGGCCCATGATTGGGCCACGCTTCATAAACTTAACTTTTCTAGTCTGTTGGATGGGGTGAAGGCCGATTTGAAAAGGTGGGAGGCCTTCCCTCTGACCTGAGCGGGAAGAGTACAGATGGTGTAGATGAATATTCTCCCAAGGATTTTGTTCCAGTGCCTCCCAGTCTTTCTTCCCAAGGCTTTCTTTTGCAGGGTTAACAAATTGATTTCTACTTTTGCCCGGGCTGGTAAGACTTCTCAGGTTCGGAGGGCGTTTCTGCAAAGGGATATGCAGTTGGAGGGGTTGGCATGACCCAGTCTGTTTTGCAATTACTGGGCGGCAAATATTGACAAGGTGCGGGGCTGGTTTGTGGATCTGGACTCTATATGGGGGCGGATGGAGGAGGTCAACTCTGGGGTCCCTGGTTACAGCATTACTCCTTTTTCCTCTGCTAGATTCTCATCTACCCTGGCGGTGAAAGCCACTTTGAGAATTTGGAATCAGTTTAGGCAGCATTTTAAACTGGGCTCGATGTCGCTGTTGACTCTGATTTGCAGAAAGGTCTGTGCTCTTTGGCTTAGATGCATCGTTTAAGGCATGGGAGAGGGAGGGGTTGGAGAGCTTCAGGGACTTGTTTCTGGAAGCGAGGTTTGCTGGCTTAGATGTATTGTTTCGAGAAGGTCCAGCTCCCCAGGGTGAATATGTTTAGGTTCTTTCAGGTGTGTGATTTTTTACCCAAGCAACTGCCTTAATTTCCTCGAGTGCCATTGCCCTCGCTAATGGATAGGGTCCAGTCCATGACCGAGTTAGGGGAGGGTTAGATTTCAGGGACGGGATTCTCCGACCTCCCGCCGGGTCGGAGAATCGCCGGGGGCGGGATTGACGTGTCATGGATTCTCCGCCACCAGAGATTCGGTGGGGGCGGGAATCGTACCGCGCCAGTCGGTGCCCCCCCCACCCCCCGGCGATTCTCCGGCCCGCAATGGGCCGAAGTCCCGCCGCTGTCAACCTCTCCCGCCGGCGTGGATCAAACCACCTATCTTACCGGCGGGAGCAGGCGGCACGGGCAGGTTCCGGGGTCCTGGGGGACGCGGGGCGATCTGGCCCCGGGGGGTGCCCCCACGGTGGCCTGGCCCGCGATCGGGGCCCATCATTCTTTTCCTTCCGCCTTCGCCATGGTCTTCACCATGGTGGAGGTGGAAGTGACCCCCTCCCCTGCGCATGCGCGGGGATGACGTCAGCAGCAGCTAACGCTCCTGCGCATGCGCGGAATTACGCCGGCCGGCGAAGTCCCTTCAGCCCGAACTGGTGTGGCGCCAAAGGCCGTCCATGCCAGCTGGCGGAGCGCCAACCACTCCGGCGTGGGCCTAGCCCCTCAAGGTGAGTGCGGAGACATCCGCACCTTTGGGGCGGCTCGACGCCGGAGTGGTTCATTTTTGTAGTGTCAGACTCGCCGGTGCTGCAGACGGGGATGAAGGCAGATGTTCTACATTTGCCTCATTAAGAGCCCGGAGGTGACATCTGCTTGTGTGGAGATCCCTGGTGCCACCTAAGGTCTTGTCTTGGTTGGGGGACCAGATGGAATTTCTGCACCTAGAGAAAATCAAGTATACCATGATGGGGTCAGCCAGAGCAGCACGGTGGCCTAGTGGTTAGCCCAGCTGCCTCACGGCGCTGAGGTCCCAGGTTCGATCCCGGCTCTGGGTCACTGTCCGTGTGGAGTTTGCACATTCTCCCCGTGTCTGCGTGGGTTTCGCCCCCACAACCCAAAGATGTGCAGAGTAGGTGGATTGGCCACGCTAAATTGCCCCTTAATTGGAAAAAATAATTGGGTAATCTAAATTTTAAAAAAAATTAATGATTTATTTTTAAAAATAAATTTAGAGTACCCAATTGATTTCTTCCAATTAAGGGGCAATTTAGCATGTTCAATCCTTGCACATCTTTGGGTTGTGGGGGCGAAACCCACGCAAACACGGGGAGAATGTGCAAACTCCACACAGACAGTGACCCAGAGCCGGGATCGAACCTGGGACATTGGTGCCGTGAGACTGCAGTGCTGCCACTGCGCCACCGTGCTGCCCTGGGTTGTCTTTTTAGTTAGGTTAAGGTTTTTGTTTCTTCATGGGGGAGTGAAGGGGAGGGATATTGGGAGACAGGGTGGGAGCATTTTGAGAATAAGATGGGGTTGGGGTTGGTTGTATTGCTGTTGGTGTTTGCTAAAATGAAAGTTTTGTTTGAATAAAAATATTTGAAGAAAGGATGGTTGCTATTGTTTTACAATGAGGTTGAAATCACTTCAACAACATTTAAGACAATTTATTAACAAAGGACAGGGGTTAATTTGTTAATCCATTTACATTTCCACTCTGATCATCTAAAGTCAGATAATCCAAAATACTGGATATTTCAAATTTGAATAGCCCTTAAAATTCCAGAACTGCTGTTTTATTCAACTACTTATTAATTCAGCTAATTATTAAATACATTGAATTTTTTAGCCCAAAACAAGGCTGAATATTCAAGCTGTAGATTTCATAGGAATGCATGAATATGTTTCCTAAAAGTTACCTGACAATAAATCTAGCTGCTGTATGTAAAATTCCACTCTTGCTCTAGAGAAAATGGCGGAACCATTGTCCTATTAGACCACAAAGACCGTAAGACGTAGGAGCAGAATTAGGCCACTCGGCCCATCAAGTCTGCTCCACCATTCAATCATGGCTGATATTTTCTCATTCCCATTCTCCCGCCTTCTTCCCATAACCCCTGATCCCCTTATTAATCAAGAACCTATCTATCTCTGTCTTAAAGACACTCAGTGAATTGGCCTCCACAGCCTTCTGCAGTAAAGAGTTCCACAGATTCACCACCCTCTAGCTGAAGAAATTCCTCCTCAGGCTTAGATTCATCGTTTAGGGCATGGGAGAGGGAGGGGTTGGAGAGGTTCAGAGACTTGAAATCAATATAATTAATGAATACGATAGAATGATTCATACACACTCTCCTGCTTTTGAATCTGTTTTCTTTTAGTTGTTTGGTTGTGCAGAACCTGTTTGTTACTGAAAAATGCGACATGCAGTCAAAAATTCTGTCTTGCATTCACAAGGTCAATTCACAAGAATATCTATTGTAAAAGGAACAACAATGTAGAGAGAAAAGATTGTGCTGATTGGTTGGCAAGTGGACTCTGATTGGTAGAGGTTTTTTAAAAAATGTGTTTATGGGACGTGGGCATTGCAGACAGAGCCAGCATTTATTGCCCATCCCTAATTTCTCTTGAAGGAGCAGTTAGGAGTCAGCCACGTTGCTGTGGGTTTGGAGTCACGTGTAGACCAAACCAGGTAAGGATGGCAGATTTCCTTCCCTAAAGGACATCGATGAACCAGATGGGTTTTTACAGCAAGCGACAATGGTTTTGTGGGGCGGGATTCTTCGGGCAACTCTGGCGGGAAGGAGTGGCATGAACCTCTCCAGCATTGGGCCGCCCCGAAGGTGCAGAATGCTCCGCACCTTCAGGGGTTAGGCTGGCGCCAGAGTGGTTTGCGCCGTACTGGCGGCGCTGAAGGGGCCTAGCGTCCTGCCAACCGGCGCCCAAGGTTCTCCGCCGGCCGGCACGAGTCGGCGCATGCGTGGGAGCACCAGCATGTACAGGCATCATCCCAGCGCATGCACAGGGGGGATTCATCTCCGCACCGGCCATCGTGGACCAGTGCACCAGCCGGCGCGGAGGAATAGAGTGCCCCCCACGGCACAGGCCCGCCCACGGATCGGTGGGTTCCGATCGCGGGCCAGGCCACCATGGGGGCACCCCCCGGGGCCTGACTCCCCGTGCCGCCCCCCCTCCGAGGACCCCAGAGGCTGCCCGCAGAGCCAGGTCCCGCCGGTAAGTATCTGTCGTAACATACGTTGGCGGGACCGGCCAAAAACGTTCAGCTACTTGGCCCATCGTGGGCCGGAGAATCGCCGGGAGGGGCGCTGCTCCGCCGACCGGGCACGCCGCGATTTCCACCTCCGCCAAATCCCCGGCGCTGGAGGATTCGGCAGCCAGTGGGGGCAGGATTCACGCAGCCACCCCCCCACCCCCGGCGATTCTCCGACCCGGCGCGGGGGTCGGAGAATCCAGCCCATGCTAATCATTAGATTTTTAATTCCAGATTTGGCTGGATTCAACCCTGAGTCCCCAGAACATTACTCTGGCTCTCTACTTTACTAGTCCAGTGACAATACCACCGCTAACGACTCCCCATAATGGGATAATGTCCTGATGAGTGCAAGATGAAAAGATTCAATAGCATGTATCTTTTTTTCAGCAATATTAATAGTTTCCTTTCTCATTGAATAGAAGGGGAATTTGTATAGGTTGCTGAATCCAGAGCAATGTAGATGGGGAAAGAGGTCAAGAGAAGGTGAACCATTATAATAAAACTCACAGTTCTGTCCAGTAAATGTGGTTTTCCTACATTTTAATTTGATTCGGATTTTCTTTATGCCAAGTCCGATTCAGTTAATTCTATTTTCCAACCTGTTGTTAATTTTCACCGAGTCACAGTTTCTTCTACTTCTGCAGTTCATTTTATTTTTGGTCGCAGTTATGTTTTCACTTCATTGTGTACAAAAAGTATTTACAGGAGTCCATTGACACAAAAGTGGTTATATAACTTGGGATTAGCTCCCACACTCACCTCTATAAAGCCAAGCAGTGTGAAATCCATCACAGAGAGCCATCTCCCAGAGCTTAGTGTCACGCCAGCCGGAGTGCAAGCCAAGTATCGAGGGAAACTGGATTTTAAAAAGTGCACATTCGTGGATTCCAGGACCAATGTATTAACTGAGGATTTGGCGTTTTTAATACAAAGAGCAAGTTATTACTGCCTCCTTCCTTTTCTAACATAATCTCAAGGATGGTTCTGAAAAATATCACATATATAAACAAGATGATGTGAAAATCAGGAACCCGAAACAGTGCTAATTGAGGACTAAAGGACCTTGATGCTGTGAAGCTTGACATTGTTGGAGCTCCATGGATTCAACTAATGATGATACCTCGAAGTTAAAAAGAAATCAAAAGCAGAAAATGCATGAAAAAAACTCAACAAGTCTGGCTGCGGGTGTGGAGAGAGAAACAAAGTTAATGGGCGAGATTCTCCCATCGGGAAACTAAGCCCCGACACCGGAGTGAAAACCGGAGTGTTTCACTCCGGCGTCGGAGGCCGCCCCTCACCCCCTATTCTCCCACCCCCGGGGGGCTAGGAGCGGCGCCAACGCCACCCGCGCATGCGCAGTTGCCGTCGTCCCCGCGACCACCCCGCAAGAAATGTCGGATGGATCTAGCGGGGCGGCGGAGGGAAGGAGTTCCTCCTTCAGAGAGGCCGGCCCGCTGATCGGTGGGCACCGATTGCGGGCCAGACCCCTTTTGAGGGCCCCCCCAGTGCTGGATCCCCCCTCCCCTTCCCCACAGGCCGCCCCCCCCAGCGTTCCTGCACTTTCCCAGCCGGCAGCGACCAGGTGTGGACGGCGCCAGCAGGAACCCGTTGTATTGGGCAGGCCGTTCGGCCCATACGGGCCGGAGAATCGGCGCTCGCCCATTACAAATGGCAAGCACCGATTCTCCCAGTGGCCAGCCGTGAATCTCGCCACGCCAGTTTGGCGGGTGTGGGAGAATCACGTGCGGGTGCCATGGCAGGACTCGCGCGGCACCCCAGCGATTCTCCCACACGGCGTGGCGGGGGGGGGGGGGAGAATTCCGCCCAATGTTTCCACTCTGAATGACTGAACTAAACATTGAGGTTAGTGAACATTCAGAGAGTCAGACAAACAAAGAATCTTTTCAGTCTTTCAGACTCAAAATGTCAGCTCTGTTTCTCTCTCCACAGATGCTGCCAGACCTGCTGCATCTTTCCAGCACTTGCTGCTTTTATTTCCAATTTGCAGCATCTTCAATATTCTGATTTAAATTTAAAAAGAAAACGAGTGTCCTGAAGGAGAAATTGATAGGCTACATTTCAGGTCCTGGGAACGATATAAGGAATCCAGTGTTCAGCCTGAGCTCATGTTTTATCTGCAAATAAAACTTGAATAATAATGCTTTTCACATGTCGTTGAGGTATTGAGCATTATCACATGTTCTGGGATCATTGTAAAGACCAAAAGAATAAATGTCTTTTATATCTTCCTGATGGGTGCCTGAACTGTAACACAAGTCTTATCAATTGGTTCAAGGGGCTGGTTTAGCACACTGGGCTAAATCGTTGGCATTTAAAGCAGACCAAGCAGGCCAGCAGCACGGTTCAATTCCCGTATCAGCCTCCCTGAACAGGCGCCGGAATGTGGCGACTAGGGGCTTTTCACAGTAACTTCATTGAAGCCTACTCGTGACAATAAGCGATTTTCATTTCATTTCACGTAATCAGCCAGATTTTGCTGGAGTAAACAAATACTGTGATGCTTGTTAGACTGCCACATGCCCAAACACTTTCTGTGGCCTCTTGTGCAGCACATTTCAGACAATCAAATAAAGCACACACAAAAAAAACCTGCAACACCCTCTTCCAGAATATTTGGGACCTGTGTGAAGAGGGCAATCAGCTTAACCAATCAGATTGAAGAATCCTTACAGAGCAATCCAATGTGTAAACCGGGAAGTGTAAGATAGAATATTGAATTTGTCAACTCAGGTGCAGAAAGCAAAATGAAAGGCGGGGCATTTTAGATATGATGGAGAGAGCATGATAAGATGTAGAAAGTAAAGTAATTGGCGAAAAAAATACATTTTGTTGAAGCTTTCCATCTTGTCATCAGATCAATCACAAGAATGCTAATGCCGGGGGAAACAACCCGTACCCTCTTCTCATACAATATAAAGTTTTTGTTTCTCCTGACATTGGTATACTTACCACTGTCCCAATGAGTGCATGACAAAAAGCTTCAACTGAATGTCCTTTTCAGCAAACCTCGTGCCCTGTACACCAACTGACTGAAGCAAAAACGTTCTTTCAAAAATCTCTCACCAAAATTAAAATCTGTTGGAATGAGACACCACACTTATAAAAAGTTAATTTTCGGTGCTAGGGGTTGTTTGACAGCAATTAAGACTCGCTTCACCGTTAAAAGAGCACTACACTGAAATGGAGAAGCCCTAAGTTTTTTTTTTGACACAAGTACAGCCACTTCATACAGTTTTAAGTATTTGAATGGTGTGTTAGAAGGCGAGATGCCTTCTTCACATAACGCTTAGAGGAACGGGGCATCTTGGAGAGCAACATCTGGCTGTCTGTGTATAACTGCGCATGTATAGTGGGTGGGGTTTGCTATCATCCATCCGAATATAAGTAACGCGTACACCTTTATTCGTGCTGCAAAAATGCGGTGCATTAGCAGCAATCAATTTCCAAACAAGTGACCTTCCTGCTGGGTGGGTGTAGGAGATTTCCTGGTATAAAAGTATCCCAACTGACACTCTGCCACCCCCCACCCATTGCACAGCCTCAATGTATACCTCTCATTTAAACTCTTTTTTACTCTCTCTCTCTATTTTTGTTTTCTCTCTTTTAGCTTGCAAGCGTAAAGAGCAAGAGCAAAACCGAGATCGAGCCACCACCCCCAAAAAGCAGCGCCTTGTCTTCACTGATCTCCAGCGCCGCACCCTGATCGCCATATTCAAGGAAAACAAACGGCCGTCCAAAGAAATGCAGGTCACCATTTCTCAGCAGCTGGGGCTGGAGCTCAACACGGTCAGCAACTTCTTCATGAACGCCCGCCGCCGAAGTATGGACAGATGGGTGGATGAGCCGTCCACCACCACTGGGCCACCAGCATCAGCTGCAAGCACTTTTACCAAAGCGTGACAAGAGGGAATAAGTAGGCCAAGCAGGCGTGCTCTGCTACTACACTCTGGAATTAAGACAAAAACCAAAAAAAAAAGGCTTTAAACCAAATAAAAGACACGATTTTTAAAAATAAATAAGTTCCAAAGAAAATCAAATCGGAGACACGTGTACACCTTGCTCCACGGCGGGGTTATAAAGGAGCTGGTCGGGAGATAAGTTGCACTGTGTCACTGTCTGTTGATGCGGGTCTGGAAGCACATAAAAGTACATATTCGGGTAATTTTCATGACAAACTCTCGCACTATAAAGGTCATTGTAGAATAGCCTGTATGAGGAAATGACCTAGTCATAGACTAAATATATTAAAAGTGTTTGTTGATATTTAAGTCTGGATGGAATTTATTTCCTAACTGTCTCTGTCACCAAAGAAGATAAAAAAAGACACAAACTTGTACACGGATTGGAATCCCAAACCAACTCCCCCCCCCCCCCCCCTTTTCCCCTCCCCTACCCCCACAAAAAAATATAAAGATCAAAAATGATTTGTCACTCAATGGCTAGTTGCAGAAACGAAGAGAGAGAGAGAGAGAGAGAGAAAGAGAGGAAAACTTGTGCCAATAGCAACAGCTGCCTTAATGATAATCACATAGGATGGTACCACACGACTTGTTGTTGCAATACCTACAAGATGACTTGTGCCATATACAATACCAAAAAAAAAAGAGAATTTTTCCACGAAAAAAAACAAAACCTTTTTTTTAAATGTCTCGAGCTACTTTATGAGACATGACATCACTGGAAACTGAATTTTTAAAAATGCGGGTATAGTACCATCTAATGATAAAGGTTCTTTTTCAATGAACTAATTTGCTTTGTTGTGGAAGTTAGGCACCTTGTTGATGAAGATGAAATTACACACTAGTATATTGAAAAAAAAACAACTTACCAGATTCACAAAAGAAAAGAACCAAAAATAACCAAGCTTTTGTTATGTAAGAGTAATAACATTATGACAAAATAGTACACTGCTAAAAATGAATATTAAGGTACTATTGAAGAGGCACAGATGGAATGTCTGATAGGTATTTCGCTAAAACTCCTCTAATGTTGTTTCTGTCTTGTTGTGATGTGGTAAAGCTTGATTCTTTAACCAAATCTAGTAGTATTAAGTAGGAAGCCAAAAAAAAAGGCTTCCAGTTGTGAACTTTGTAGAGACATTTATAGTGAGAACCAAAGAGGCTACCTCACTGAAGTTCAATTGTGATTTTAAAATCACGTCTGATACCAAAGATTTCCTTGCACGATCTGCGTTTTGTAACTGCTCCCGCACTCAACCTCTCAGCCCTGTAAATTACCAACACACCCTGACAAACAATTCCTTAAACCTTTTTACAGTGATGCAGGAGACTACCCTATACAGAGTGACCACAAGACGAGTGCCTTGCTTGGACCAAAGCGATGACTATTTGTAGACCTCTGTGCTTTGAAACTTGTGTAAACCTCAGTTTTAGAAACAGAGTTTTCTGCTCAGCCTTTCACCATTGGTACCTACATTGTGAAGTAATCGGGGCAAGCGTCATTGACTGAGACAATTGAGGAGAACAGGGCAATATTTGCCCTTGAACTTAATCTGACAGGCGGGGTTATCCAAGTTATGTTGCCAAAAATCTGCCCCGGGCAAAAGCCTTGATTGCCTAAATTATAGTTACAGCCCCTGATGACGATATTAGTGCACATGTTTTGCTTTGGGGGAAAAAACAGAAGCTTCTGACTCTGCGAAGCTTATTAAATGGCAATCTATCCAGAAATGTAATTGATAATTGCATAATTGCAAAAGGCACAGTGTAAACCTTTTTTATGTATGTATTTATGTATTTATTTAATTTATGAATTTTACTCATCTGCATTTGTAAACATTTTGCTTTAACGTGGACATTCATGGCAGAGGCACAGCCAAGTATCTAGTTTAGGGGGAATAACATCAAGAGCAATTCTGGGATTTGGATCACGGAGAGAGAGGAAGGAACATAACTAAGTCTTAAAAGAATTGGGAAAAGCGGACATACCCTCTCATTTACACCTCACAACCTTGATTGTGACTATGGCTCCTGGTATTTATAAGGAAAAAGGGGTATATGGAACTGAAAACTCTTTTTGGAATAAGAATGTTTAGATTACACACTTGGCCAAAGATTTAAAATAAGCCAAAAGTTGCATAAATACCTTTCGGGAAATCTAACTGAATCCAGGAAGCATATGGAGGATCTCAGTGAAGTGAATGTTTCTCCTGGATGAAAGAAAATTGAAAAAATATAGCATTCTTTCTCCATCCACTAAATCATTCTTTGTTGCTATTCTCTTCTGTATATTCCTGCAATACTGAATCCTGTTGCTTAGGTTCTATGTTTCAATGTGATTCAAATGATATGTAACTACATTTTGTATCATGCACTGTCCTACCAGAACAGCAACTAGGTCACTTTGAGAATAAACATACTTTCTATATTGCATGTATGAAAATAAAAATAATTAATAAATTAACTTAGTCTCAGCAAGGATTATGTACTGATGAATCATTGCTGAAGAGTTTCTCATCATCTTATAGATTACGATCGAACAATTCATTGCGTAAGGATGTAGCATCCTAACTGCAAAGAAAATCTCCCTGTCCAAAATAACTTGATCTACAAAAGCCTGGAACAATACAAGGAAATCTCCAGCATATTAATTTAAAAGGAGTTTAAGTATGTTATACAGTGTCTCGATATGTAATGCATCCTAACCCAAGGCAGATTTTAATAATGTACTCAGGTCTTAAAGCAATCCTGGGTTATTAAGTTTTCCTCATATGTGGAAAAAGCTTCAATTTCCATTGAGTGCCCTCTCTACATTTTATATTTATTTAGCAACATAACAGATTACTTTTGATACTTCAATGACAATCCTCTATTAAATAAACTGAAAGCAAGTACAATCATTTTTAGTCAACACACCATTCAGAAGGGATTGACTGTACGAGCAAGTGAACCTCCTCATTGACCCGTTATATAAACTCATTGTCACTCATCTTCATTTCAACTCTGACACATAACGTGTGCACTAACATTCCCGAGGTATGTGATTGGCTTTACAAATACCAAAGTGTTTCAAGAATATACCAAAGTCCCCATTATTGCGGGTGGGCCTGTGACACAGACCGTGCAAGCTTTTGACAATTTCTCAGAAATACCTCAACTATTAATGTATAGTTTATGTGATAAAATACTAGCTAGTTTTGGAAATTGTGACTTGAAGCTTTATACTGTTAAATTATAATTTTGCAGAAGGTGGCATGTATACTTTGATGCGTTCATGGAAGACATATGAATGTTATGGCAATGAATTAGAAAGTTGATGCTGGTTGATAAAGGACCCCGGAGTTTACACTTTTCATACTTTTACAGTCCTTTGAGGTAATTTTATGTTCAGATGCGTTTCTTTCAGAGTCATGTCTTAATACAGTATTTATAAGTGTTATGTGTTCAGCTATAACTAAAAAAAAGATAAACTAAACTTATGATTTATGCATGAATATGTACTCTTTATAGAGCTAATGTATGGTTAGTATTGGAAAATGATTGATTTTAATGCCCAATTTCATTTTGAATAGGACTTATGCATGGAAATTGTTATTTGTTGCATATTGTGGAAGAATTTTGTATATATTGTGTTGTGATGACACTCTGACAAAAAAATTGAGAGGCTGAGGTGCTGAGTTTGTGCATTAACTGCAGGTGGTGTTGGCTGTGCCCACAGCCAATTGTAAAGGGATAACTCAAACCTGGCTTTTGGGGATTATTCTTATAGCTGCGTAGGGCCAGCTGTAGAGTGCAGATAGAAGGGTAGCGAGTGAGAAATATGTCCATGATTCTGTGTTAAAATTTCAACAAAAAAAAAGAAAAAAAGAAGCCTGAACAAATAGTGATCTTGACAATACAGTCTAGACAAAACATTGAATAAAAATCCCTTTTCGTCAATTTTTTCAAAGTAGTCGCTTTTTATCTCATGGAGATATGCATTGAATCAAGTGTCTTTTGTGTTACTAAAGAGACAATCAGCATAGACATGGTATGACTTTTTTCAGACGAGCATTTTCTCCATGTCAAGCTAGCCTATTACAAAAAAAATCACAATCATAATTAATAATTGGAACTGGCAATCTGATTTTGTTAAGCTAACAAACAACAATTTCACTACCTTTATGTTACCGTGTCCAGGAGACAGATTTACCAACGCTTGATCTTCAGCAAATGTTTTATCATTCAGCTATGAGGATGAGGAAAACATAATGGCAATATTTCCTTCGACTCAAGTGTTCTTGTTTTTTTTAGTATTTTGACTCATTGAAGCATATTGCCTCTGTTAAATAAATTAAGGGGGAAGGAAAATATGAACAGCGAAGAGTTAAACACTACAAGTGTGAGTCACTTAGTTGAACTGAATATTATTTAAGTCCCTGCTTCTATTTAATGAAATGAGCCAGCTAGAGTTTGATCGTGGCAGCTGAATTTTATTCAGACCATGTTAATATAAACTGAAAACAGTTGTATTGATCAAGGGTTTGGTTGATGTGACTGTATAAAATTCTAATTCCACACTAATTTCACACACTGAACAAATGTAATAACCTACTGCTCATAGCATCTATGTATATTTGTTTGCTTTCTGGTGTTGGATTGGTTTATTTAAGTTCAATGGTTCTAGTTAATGGGTTTTGTGTGGAACAGTTGTTGGATAAGGAAAATGAAAATCAAAAACCTAATGCTAATGAGCCGATTACTCTAAAGTGAAGGTAGTGAATTAATTATGGCTACTGTCTACAATTTTTTACCCATAACAGTGCAAGGCAATTTTCTGACTCCTAAGGCACATTCATGTGTGCAGTTATAATTAGTGTCATGTGGTTTAAATTCACCTATCCATTGTTATTTTGTCCCCAATAGCATAAGGGCCCTAGTTTAGTGAACAGAGGTGCTTGTATGTTGGGTGACATGAATTCCTAGGTGGTGATCTAATGTAAACCTGTAAGAATGCAAATACAGATAGCTAAACACATTGTGACATTTGTAACTTGACATGCCCAAGCAACTGGGAGCAGAACCTTTCCTTTGTATTCCAGTTATGAAAAATGAAAGAAACGCTAAAGTATGGCATTAAATTTTAAAATCTTAGTCACTCTAGGAAGGTGGAATTTCTTTCCAAATGTTCCAGAAAGATGTCTGTATATGAGGGTGGAGGGGTGGGAGTTGGAGGGGGTGGTTTGGTGGAGGGGGAGCGTAAAAGAGATGTCAAATGATGTCCCACATCGAACAATCTATCATTAAGCAACCCAACATCATTATTATTAGTGACTAAGCTAACGATGCTCAAGTCAGTATATTCGAAGCTGAAAAACAGATTCTATGCCCAACTAGAATAGATTTTAGGGCCTGTGATTAGAAACAGATATTTTTCGGCAGCTGAATATATGATGTTGCCGTTGAGAAGTTATTCCAGGTGTGAATTTGTGTTCTCCCAATTTTTTAGGTACATTTGTGAGAATCACCATATTTAACTTGCCGGTTCTAAACCTGTTTTAAATAACCAAACCAAACAGATATTAGTCTTCTTTCTATGCACAGGGCAGATTAAAATTATTATTAATGATTGTGACTGGCTGAGAGCAATTTCACTAATTTCACATTACAATAACTTTGAGACTTGCAATTGGTTGACAATGAAGCAACTGAATACTTAATCCTGGTTTTCCTATTTGCTGAAACTTTAAATCACTTTTCCGTCAAGAGACCAATGATCCTCGGTGAATGAAATGCTCTGTGATGAATTTAAACAAAGTCATAATCTGGTGATTTCACCAATAGTTGTAATTCAGTAATATCACACTATCTACGGCTCCCAAACTGAGTGATATGCCTCACTGCTTATTGCACTTTGTCCAAATTACTCGCAAATTAATCTTTGACTTAATGGTTTAAGTTGATGTTTTGATCATTTCATTCATTGCAACCAATTCTTACAATAATCCTAAATATAAGGGACAAATTTTAACAATCCCATCCCGTCAGAAGGTGGACATTTAAAATCGGCCTGGTAACTTAACGCACCAAAGTCCCATATCAATCACGCTGTCTTCACATTGACCTGCTCTTCTGAGCAAGTAACAAGCCTGAGGTTGGATGAATCCATCTTAAACATGCAGATCAGGACCTGTTGATGTCATGGAACTCCCATATGCAATTTGAAATGTGTCCTGAGTGGGAATTTCATCATGGTCTTCTTGTAGGTGAATATAGCAGGAAAGGACCATATAGGTAAAAACTTTAGCCACTCCCCACCTCTGGATTTCCTCCCATCTCACCCTCACACCACCACCCTCAGACCCCTCCTTCCATATTACCCCCCTTTGATCCTCCTAAATCCTTTTCCCTAGAGGTCATTGCCAGCAATCGTTCCTGTGGTGCCAGCAGGCTCCTGTCAGCCAATTTTCTACTCCCATCCACTGACCAGATGCTGCATCCCACCCATCTCCCACGGGCAACTGACTAGCACCGAACGGATGAAACCCAGGCATTAAAATCATCAAGGTGCCGTGACCACCCCCCCCCCCCCCCCCCTCCCCACCCCCCACCCCGCTCCCCACTGCCAAAATGAGGATGGGAAAGGGTTAGAGTTAGGGCTACATGTCTCATCCCCACTCTTACTTGGGGTAAAGTGACTTGGGTCCAGGATATTAGTTAACACCCACTTCACCTTATTTCATGTGGAGATTTTTGACTTAATGATTTAACCACTGAGTCAAAAATACAACACAATGATGTGTTCACAGAAATGACTGCCCGCACACATTTTTAATGTTAATAACTTTGCACATTCTTGTTGTCCATCTTGACACAATGCACATCAGATTATTCTGTAACTGCATATAAATATGCTGTTTCAGTATGACCAGTAAGATTATGTATTGCATGCAGTCTGACACTTTGCCATTGGAACTCCATATAAAATTGAATAAAGTCAAAAAAATAATGTTGGAAGGGCCTTGATGGAAAACATAGTTTTAAATAATACAAACAAGTGATGAACACAGCGGGGGATGTCATCCAGCTGATATGTAAACATACTGTATCTATTATAACATCCTAGATGTACAATCAGTACAGAATTCTGGTTGCCTGTGATAAGAATAAGATGTGCAGTGTTGTCAAATAATGCACAACAACCTTTACTTGGGGTCCTAGCAATGAAACATGATTATCCCAGGAGCATTTGGTGGCTAGTGAATGACGCCTCAAAATGTCCACTGTTGGCTTACAAAAGCTTTACATGAAAACTTATTTTAAGATATAAATTTAAGTGCTGGTTTTATTTCTCTGTAATGACTGTACAATTTCACAGTCACTTTGCCATACACCAAGCTATTCATTAATGCATCCCAACAAAATAAATTGCACATACCATTTTAAGTCATTCCAAAAATATTAAGTGCAATCTAACCATCCTGAATTTAATCATAGTAAGGATTGTTATTGCTGCTATGGATTCTCACCAACCAGCTTCCAGCATTTAGAATTCACCCATTTGAACCTATTTGCTGCTGTAAAAACCCTTGTATAGTTTGCCTGATATGATATGTTTGATGAGGATTACACTTTGACGAATATTCTCTATCATGTGATTGTCCACTTAAAGCAGAATATCTGGTGATTTCACCACAATTGTCAACCAATTGCAGATCAAGCGTTATTGGAATATTCAAGTGTCTAGGTGTTTGAGGCATCTTTCTGAATTCTGGGGCTTCAATCAATAGTGATGTCTAGAGGTGTAAATTTATCTATGATTCTGTATGGTCTTCAACTGTTATACTTCAGTCTGTTATTACCTGCCACATCTGTGAATGTAAATGGACAGGCCCCATCACCACAAACTCCACATACCGTTTAATCAGAGGACATACAAGTTTCATAAGATTTACACTTTGCCCTAATTGATGTTATAGGACCTTATTTATATTTGTTGTAACTGTCCAGGAGTCCAGTGGATTTTTGAATATAAGGGTATTTTAGTATTGTTATTATTTGAGTAACACAGTACCAATAAACAGCAACTGTTTATTGTGAATGAAACCAAAGATTAACATTTCCACACTGTGGTGATACACATTTTCTATGTATAAAAATCTGTAGAGTCTTATGTCGCAACTAAGATACAGATGATATTGTGCGGCTGCCACTGTTGTATAATGCTTTCATGTGTAATCGCTTGTTCTGGAGAATAATGATCTTCTTCTACAAGGGAAATTAAAGAAATGACGTGGCATCCAGCATATTGAATTGGTGTGATATTATTTGGTTGAATCGTCTGTCTCTTCTTTTTTTTATATTTTTGGGCAAGAAATGTAATGAAGTGAGAATTTTCTGGTACAGACTTCACAATGTTAAATAATTTTTTTTGTGTAGAAATATAAAATGCCATCTTAGCGCATGGTTCTAGAAATTTGGCTGCATCTCTTTATTTATAGCTTAGCTTTGCCAGCAGGCCTATTTCATAATGTCTTATCTACTGTGAAATGCAATTATTAAATGTAGACACTCTGTTTCAGTGTTGTTAAGCTATTAAAATGGGTAAGTGTTTGGCACTTTATACAGTTACCTAACTCTTGATACATAGTCTGGTGTTTAGGTACTATAATCTTGTCATAAACTCTCCATCAGACACAATTGTGTCTTTCTTTCTGCATCTTGTCAAAAATCACATTTGTTCATGCTTAATTGTCATTACTGTGCTGTAAATTTTGACATTTATGTTCAATAAATTATTTTCTATTCATTCACTAATAATGGAGTCCTACATCTGGCATTATTAATTTGGTTTGTGCTGAGTTCATTGCAGAAGTTTTTCCCTGTTTAAGAATGTCTAGTGAAAATTTGGTAACTCCTGGCGCATTCCTAGAATGACCAGTTCATAATGAATGCTACATCACTTTTTCCCTAGATTTTCTGAAACTCTATTCCAGTAAACTGCATGTTCTTGTGTAAAATGTGTTAGTTACTTTCTTTCCTCTAACTTACACCACCCCCCACCCCCACCCCCACGTCATACTTTTCTTGTGCCAGTACAGGAACACTCTGCACACAATAATTTTAAACAGAATTGTTTTGCAGGTTTACAGAAAGAAAGAGCTTGTATTTATATAACATTCCACTTGTACTCAGCGCATCCTAACAAGCTTCACAACCAATGAATTACATTTGTAGAGAAACTTGGCAGCCAACTTGAGCAGAGCACAAATGTGCTAACAATAAAATACATGACCAATGGTGTTGGCTGAGGGATACGCTTGGACCAGGGCATCTGAAGAGCTGATCTGACCTTCTATAAACAGTTCCATTGGATCTTGGCGGAGGGACCTCGATTTGATGTCTTAATGATCTTTGATGTCTCATTGACCTACTGAGTTAGATGTGGCGGTGCTACCACTGAGTCAAGGCTGAGAAAGGCCTGCACATTACTTGTCACACTGATATTTGTTCGCCCCCATTATATTTCAAACCCACTGCACATGTCATTTGCAGATCTCTTGCCCATCCATTAGATCATGTAGTTGAAAGAATATATGTCAGAATTCTCCGGTCATTGCGATTCACTTTTCCCGCCGGCAGTGCACCTCCGCCCATGGGTTTCCCGGTGGTGTGGGGTGGCTTTAATGAGAAATCCCATCGACAAGCGGCGGGAAGATAGAAACTCGCCACAAACGAATGGCATGCCACTGAGAAACACATAGGTGGGGAACTGGAGAATGTAGCCCATAGTCTTCCAATAATAAAAATACCCAGGGTGCAAATAGTCCCCTTTACTACTACTAATAATAATCTTTATTATTGTCACAAGTAAGCGTACATTAAAACTGCAATGAAGTTACTGTGAAAATCCCCTAGTCGCCACATTCAGTCATCTGTTCGGGTACACAGAGGGAGAATTCAGAATGTCCAATTCACCTATCAGCATGTCTTTTGGGACTTGTGGGAAGAAACTCAAGCACCTGGAGGAAACCCATACTGACACGGGAAGAATGTGACCCAAGCCGGAAATCGAACCTGGGACCCTGGCGCTGTGAAGCAACAGTGATAACCACTGCACAACCGTATTAAAGAGTTGTCCATATATGTAAAACACATTTACACATATATTCTACATACATATAGTCAGAATATATATATATGTATGCATTCACACACATTTGGTGACCTAAAGCAAATATCAGGGTTCAGTAGTATTAGTACAAAAGCTGCAATCTCCCAACATGGGAACAGGGAACAGAGAGAAAAAGTGACAGGTATAAGTTCAAATTTCAGCTTTGACTTAATCTAACTTGCTTCCTTTTCCTCATTGAGCATGTTTCACCAGTCCTTCCCTTCGCTGCTAAAGAGAAGCACATTCCCCACAAAGGGCAGAATGAGCTGACAGAACCAGTCCGTCCTTGGGAGACATGCACCTCAGTTCACCGGTCAAGAAACAACGTTGGTGGCAACCATGGAAGTACGCAACCCTCCAAAGAAAAGCTGAAACTATGGTGAGTAGTCACGGTGGGATTGTGTGGGCAGTAGGAGTGGGGCAGTCAGAAGAAATGGGGGGAAAATGCATGTCGAAGAAAGATTACTGGAAGATATTTGTATCCACAACTGACATCATTACCACTGGGCTCTGTGATCCCACATTTGGAAAATAGCCCCAATCCCATTCTGTCATTCATATGATATATCAGTTTAGCGCAACATAAAGATCTTTCCATCAATTCAAGGACTTCATGTCCATCTAACTGCCTGATGCAGCAATGCAAAATTTGAAGGTATGAAGAGGTCGACCACCCTGTGACCAGAACCCTGTCCAGCTGCTGTGTTCACTGCTGCATGAGGCGAATGAAACCATTACATTCAATTTGAAACCAATCTAGCAAAAGTCCTCAATATTTTAGTCTAAGCATTGGGTCGTACACAAATCTCTTCAGATTTGTCCTGATATATTTGCAAAATTCCTGATCCCAGAATATATAAGTGTGCAGTGATTATGAAGTTAAACGTTTAATAATGTTGCCAGATAAATGAGGCATCAACTGAAGTAACTTTACCATCGGATGACCATACGTGTGACTTTGTGAATAAAGAATTAGTTTTGAAGTGCACACCATTAGAATGAATTATTTCTTATAAGGTGCTTCGAAATTCTAGACTAGAAACCTATGGCCTCAAAGTTAGAGGAAGCTTTCTTTTAAACTTTATTTTGGCAATGAAATAAAGTGAATCTCAACTTTAATTAAAGTTCTTGCTTAGGCTAAATTTAGGTTATTTTGTAAACCATTAAATAATTAATAATTTCTTGAAATTGCAACTTGCAATTACTGTCAATTCGCGGTTCTGAAAAAAAACCTATCTCCTCATGATAACGCAGGTTAAATATTAGTCACGAATCTTGTGTTATCTGTTCCCAACATTACATCTTTCGTTGGAATTGTTCAGGGAAAATGAAGAGTGCACCATTGTTTTGGCATTACAGCTTAAGCAGTACTTAATTGTGAGGAGGTTGTAATATCCTGCATGGGGCTTGCGGTTGGGAATGATTATATTCTGCATGGTCCTTGCGAAGTACGTGCTCCCTCGCTAGGGGCAGGGGATCTCTATTAACCTCTGTATGAAAGGTCAGCCAGCAAGGCACTGGCCAGAACAGAATCCCGTAGGGATCTACCGGGCAGTGTATATATTGTGCTGTAAATAAAGTTATGTTTATTTTACCCGGTGTGGACTCCCTGTGTCCTTATTAAAGAGGCTTTCAGTTTGGAACCTCACTTGATATGAGTATAGGTCAAAGATAGGTGGATTTGCCATGCTAAATTGCCCGTAGTGTCCTAATAAAAAAAAGTAAGGTTGGGGGGGGGGGGGTTGTTGGGTTATGGGTATAGGGTGGATACGTGGGTTTGAGTATGGTGATCATGGCTCGGCACAACATTGAGGGCCGAAGGGCCTGTTCTGTGCTGTACTGTTCTATGTTCTATAGGGCTAGAACATAATAGGGCTGACTCTGCAGCCTATATGAAGCTCCCTTCTGTGATACAGCCTCACAAAAGTGCCCCTTTAAAGAATAGAGCTGGAACTTTAAAGAAAAAGTAACATTTTAATTAGAAATTAATTTGTGCCTAGTTTATTGAACAAGCTAAAGTAGCAGTCATACCTCATTATAACAGAATGAGAGAAATGGAAATAGACATTACCAATGGCACAATATGATTCTATTGCATGTTGAAATAGAAATCATTGTGAACA
This sequence comes from Scyliorhinus canicula, assembly GCF_902713615.1. Classification (NCBI taxonomy): domain Eukaryota; kingdom Metazoa; phylum Chordata; class Chondrichthyes; order Carcharhiniformes; family Scyliorhinidae; genus Scyliorhinus; species Scyliorhinus canicula. The sequence goes on from NC_052163.1 coordinate 107,984,930, forward strand.
ATGTTATTACTTATTACAAATACTTAATTCACACAAGTTCTTCTCTGCCAGTTCAGTTTTAGGCCACTTGGTTTAAACAGCAGAAAGGAAGTTACTTAAACATAACAAGCATTTGCATGATAACATTGTCTTTAAATATTGTTGGTATCTTTACAAAATCTTTCACTTAATGTGCAAAAGAATAAATCTTGATTTAGAAACTCATTCAACACTTCAAATATATATGCTTCAGAAATGTATTCTATATAACATCAGAAAATTGAGTCCGGGTTATTAATTTTCTAAGAAAATTGAAGTATCCACATTTTTACAATTTCACTTTTCCAGATATACAATGAATAATTTTGTCAGCCGTGGCTCCCAATGCAGCGCCTTGCTAAATGAGATTGTGTCATCAGAGACTAGCACGTACTGGGGGGTCTACTCTGCGACCCATCTTGCCAGGTTCCACAGTAAGAATCCCACTCGCAAAATGACCCTTATGGAGCCGAGTGGTGACTGTTGGCAACATTAGCAGACTCTTAATGTATTATATGGCATTTCTTTATCTGCTATTTTAATGCAGGCATTATCCCATTTAAATGAGGTAATGTCTCTGTTAAATAGCAGACAGGGGAATTCGCACAAATGTTTTAATTGTTTTCTCCATTAATATGATCAACAGCCATTAATATGGTCAACAGAATTATGCAGCATAGTCTACAGTTTCTGAATACGTCAAAGAAACCTGCACTGAAATAACTTAAAATTTAATGGAGCATAACTTCCAAATATATTTCTCTCCTCTCTAGCTTCTCTTCCCTCCGTATATTACACACTATTCCTTAGCTGAGAAACAGGCCAACCTGTAACTGATTTCATGTACATAAGAGTATAACGACTGGGAGCAGCAGAAGACCCGTCTGCCCATCGGGCCTGCTCCGCTATTCAATATGATTGTGGCTGATCCTGGGCTTCAATTTCACTTTGCCACCTTTGTTCCATATCCCTTGACTCCCTGAGACACCAAAAATCTGTCCATTTCAGCCTTAAATATATTCAATGATGGTACATCACCAACCCTCTAGGGTAGAGATTCTTTGAGTGAAGAAATTTCTCCTTATCTCAGTCCTCAATGATCAGCCGCTTATCCTGAAACTATGTATCCTTGTTCTAGGTTCTCAACTTGGGGAAACAACATCTCACTATCTACCCTGAAAGACCCATCATAATCTTGAATGTTTCAATAAGGTCACCTCTCATTTGGCTATACTCCAGAGAATATCGATCAAATGTACTCAGACCCTCATCAGAGGATAACCATCTCATTACAGGGACCAACCTAGTGAACCTTTGCAATACTGCCTCCAGTATAATGTATTCTTTCTTCAACGTGGAGACCAAAACTGCATGCAGTGTTCGAGGTCTGGTCTCACCAATATCCCATACAATTGTAGCAAGTCTTCTTTAATCGTGTACTCCAATCCCCTTGAAATAAACAAGCTATTTGCTTTCTTCATTGTTTGCTATACCTGCATGTTAATTTATTGCGCTCCTTGTACGAGCCCAATTTCTATTCTTATGACCAAAATTAATAACCTCACACATCCCATATTATACTCCATCTGCCATCTTGTTTCCCACTGACTTTTTTTTAAATTTAGAGTACCCAATTATTTATTTTTTTCAATTAAGGGGCAATTTAGCGTGGCCAATCCACCTAATCTGCACATCTTTAGGTTGTGGGGGTAAAACCCATGCAGACATGGGGAGAATGTGCAAACTCCACATGGACAGTGACCCTGGGCCGGGATTCAAACCCGGGTTCTCAGCGTCACAGTCCCAGTGCTAACCACTGGGCCACATGCCACCCTTTTGCCCACTGACTTGATCTATTTCTTTTTACATCTCTTTGCAGCTTCTTTGTGTCCTCCTCGCAGCTTGCATTCCCACCTAGCTTTGTATCCTCAGCAAACTTAGACACATTACTCGCAGTCTCTTTGTCCAAGTCATTAATGTGGATTGTATATGGCTGAAGCCTCAGCACTCACCTTTGTGTCACTCCACTAATCACAGACAACCAACTTGAAAATGTTCCACTTATCTCTACTTTCTGCTTACCGTCCATTAACAAATCTTGTATCCATAAGACATCAGCTCCATCTCCATGAACTCTAATCTTGTGTATTAACCTCTTGTGTGGAACCTCGTCAGATGTTCTTTGGAAATCCAAGCATCCTACATCTACTGGTTCCCATTTAGCTGCCCTACTCACTTCATCCTCAAAAAAACTCGAATAAGCTTGTTGAACAAGATTTCCCTTTCATAAAACCATGTTTACTTCTTCTAATCATACTCTGTTTTTCTCAGTGCATTGTTAAAGCTACCTCAATAATGCAGTCCAGCACTTTCCCCATGACTGATGTCAGGCTAATTGGCTTGTCGTCCCCTGTTCTCTCTGTCACTCCTGTCTTGAATAGTGTTTTACATTTACCAACCTCCAATCTGTTGAGACCACTCCAGATTCTGAGGGATTTTGGAGAATGATAGCCAGTGCATCTCCTATCTCTTTTACAGCCCCAGAAACTAAGTTAACAGGTCCTGGGAATTTGTCAGAAAATTTGTCCTTTGAGTTTCTTCAGTACTTTCTGTCTGCCGATATTAGTTACCTTAATTTCCTTACACTTGTTAGCCTCTAGGATTAGGTCATCTGCTATTTCTGGTATGTTACTTGTGTCTTCCACTGTGAAGTAAAATGGTTCAGGCTCACACTTGTATTATTTTATAATGTATAAATGTATATTTAATATTAAGTAAAAGACCTACAGCTGTAAATCATACATTTTCTATGCTTTAACCCATGCCTCTGCACTCAGAGTTTACTTTATCCTTAATCACTGTGGGTGTCTGAATTGAGGTAGGGAAGGAGTTTAAAAGATTATTCACTGACAGTATTCTGGCTATTGTGTAAGGGGACATGAGAGTCGCTTCGAAGTTTCACTTAGGTCCAGAATAGTACTCTGAGCATAACAGGAATGAGTGACAATGCCAAGTGATGTATTGCAACAATTTTATTGAATATTGAATAATGATGATAACAATAATAATGTTATGACTTTATATATTAAAAGAAAGGAGGAAGGACAACTTTACTTACATACTATGCAAACTATATTCCAGTGTATTTACTATGTTGCAAACGTTAACCCCAAATTGGTGTGTTCATGACAACTTCTCAAAATGAAGTCTGTTCCACGACAGCAAACTAATTTGGTAAAATTCCCTTTGGTACATACATCACGAAGTATCTGAATAACCTCCCAATAGGTGGGCACTGTGGTCAGTTACTCTGGGCGGGATTCTCTCAGTCCACGCCGGTTCAGAGAATCGCTGGGCTGGGCACAATTCGCGCAATGACGCCCTGACGCCAGTCTGCCGATTCTCCGGTGACCAGAGAATCAGCATCATTGGCGCCGGTGCGGTGGGCGCGACGCCGGTTGAAGCGCCCTCCCACCCCGGCGATTCTCCGCCAAGATGGGCTGAGTGGCATCCAAAAATGCACAAGTCCTGCTGGCGCCATTCACATCTGGTCTTTCCCAGTGGTTCCTCGGCGTCCATCTTGTCGGGGGGGCCAGGCCGGGGGGGGGGGTCTGACCCCGGCCGGGTGGGGGGTGCCTCCACCGTGGCCTGGTCCACGATCGGGGCCTACCGATCGGCGGGCCGGCCTCTCCTGGTGGGGGCCTCTTTTGTTCCGACCGGCCCCTGCAGCCCTTCACCATGTTGCATCAAGGCCAGCGCGAAGAAGGAAGCTACCGCGCATGCCGCATTTGCCCCGGTCGCAGCGCACATGCACGCATTTGCGCCAGTAGCAGCGCACATGCGCAGATCCGCAACGCCCATTTGACGCCGGCATCGGCAGCTGCAGCGGGGTGGGTCGCTCCAGTGCGTGCTGGCTTCCTGTAGGGCAGAGGATTGCAACACTTAGTGGTCCGATGATGCCGTTGTTAAACTCTCCAGTTTTTACGATGGCATCAACTTTCTGCCGCCAGAAGAGAGAATCTCCCTGTTCCTGGCCCTTCCTCCCATAGTCTCCAGTGGTTGACTATTCCACTCTGGCAGCAGCCCAGAGTCCTGAAAACAGCACTTTTTAAAGCCAAAATTATGGCTTCCTCCCAGCCTTTCAAGGCATGTTACAGACATTATCAAAACAAGTTTCAGTACTCATCAATTCTCCTCACAAGTACTGTAAATCCATGAAAACTTCACAATATCAAAGTTCTTTCCGCATCTTTTGATGGTGTCTTCTCATCTGCTATCAGCTAGGGGCAGCATGGTAGCATATTGGTTAGCACAATTGCTTCACAGCTCCAGGATCTCAGGTTCGATTCTCAGCTTGGGTCCCTGTCTGTGCGGAGTCTGCACGTTCTCCCTGTGTGTGCGTGGGTTCCTCCGGATGCTCCGGTTTCCTCCCACTGTCCAAAGATGTGTAGGTTAGGTGGATTGGCCATGGTAAATTGCCCTTAGAGTCCAAAATTGCCCTTAGTGTTGGGTGGGGTTACTGGGTAATGGCGATAGGGTGGAAGTGTGGGCTTGGGTAGGGTGCTCTTTCCAAGAGCCAGTGCAGACTCGATGGGCCGAATGGCCTCCTTCTGTACTGTAAATTCTATGAAATCAATCAAACCCCATCTTTTGATGCTTCACCAACCCATGTAGGACCACTCATCATCCAAAGGTCATTGGGGTCAATACAGCAAGAACAGTTTTTCTTCTTTAGGCAATGGAAAAATATATATTTTTTAGTGTGCGATTTTTAGCGAGAGGCAGCACGGTTTTGTGAAGGTGATGTCGTGTCTCACTAACATGATAGAGTTTTTCGAAGAGGTCACAAAGATGATTGATGCAGGTAGGGCAGTGGATATTGTCTATATGGACTTCGGCAAGGCCTTTGACAATGTCCCTCATGGCAGGCTGGTACAAAAGGTGAAGTCACACAGGATCAGGGGTGAGCTGGCAAGGTGGATACAGAACTGGCTAGGTCACAGAAGGCAGAGAGTAGCAATGGAAGGGTACTTTTCTGATTGGAGGGCTGTGACTAGTGGTGTTCCGCAGGGATCAGTACTGGGACCTTTGCTGTTCGTAGTATACATAAATGATTTGGAGGAAAATGTAACTGGTCTGATTAGTAAGTTTGCAGACGACACAAAGGTTGGTGGAATTGCGGATAGCGATGAGGACTGTCAGAGGATACAGCAGGATATAGATTGTTTGGAGACTTGGGCGGAGAGATGGCAGATGGAGTTTAATCTGGACAAATGTGAGGTAATGCATTATGGAAGGTCTAATGCAGGTAGGGAATATACAGTGAATGGTAGAACCCTCAAGAGTATTGACAGTCAGAGAGATCTTGGTGTACAGGTCCACAGGTCACTGAAAGGGGCAACACAGGTGGAGAAGGTAGTCAAGAAGGCATACGGCATGCTTGCCTTCATTGGTCGGGACAGTGAGTATAAGAATTGGCAAGTCATGTTGCAGCTGTATAGAACCTTAGTTAGGCCACACTTGGAGTATAGTGTTCAATTCTGGTCGCCACACTACCAGAAGGATGTGGAGGCTTTAGAGAGGGTGCAGAAGAGATTTACCAGGATGTTGCCTGTTACGGAGGGTATTAGCTATGAGGGACGGTTGAATAAATTTGGTTTGTTCTCACTGGAACGACGGAGGTTGAGCGGCGACCTGATAGAGGTCTACACAATTATGAGGGGCATAGACAGAGTGGATAGTCAGAGGCTTTTTCCCAGGGTAGAGGGGTCAATTACTAGGGGGCATAGGTTTAAGGTGTGAGGGGCAAGGTTTAGAGGAGATGTACGAGGCAAGTTTTTTACACAGAGGGTAGTGGGTGCCTGGAACTCGCTGCCGGAGGAGGTGGTGGAAGCAGGGGCGATAGTGACATTTTAGGGGCATCTTGACAAATACATGAATAGGATGGGAATAGAGGGATACGGACCCAGGAAGTGTAGAAGATTTTAGTTTAGACGGGCAGCATGGTCGGCACAGGCTTGGAGGGCTGAAGGGCCTGTTCCTATGCTGTACTTTTCTTTGTTCTTTTGCATCTCGGAAAAACAGCATTCAACACCAGTGTGATCGACCCATGGGAATAACATCTTTGGGGAAAAGTCAGAGCCCACAGTTAATAATATTGCTGATTATATAATTGATCACTAATCAAAGCACAATCACGCCAAGGTTTAAATCAACAGCTACAAAGTAAGATTCATTATGGATTGACTTAAAAATCAAAAGGGTAGCAAAATTAAAATTGCGAAAAATTAATGATTGCAGCTCTAAACCTACAATTGCATCTTTCATCTTTTTTTGCTGAAATGTATTTGCTTTAATTAAACTTTGAAGAACTTACATTCACCTGCATATTTGGAAGCAGAAAGGGGGTTTTGAAAGTGTCATGCATGAGGTTGTAGACTCATTGGGCGGGATTCTCTAAAAATAGGGCTGTGCCCCACGCCGACGGGAAAACCGGTGCCAACACCTCCGGCGTCAACGGCCCCCGAAAGTGAGGAATTCTCATCTTTGTAGGGGGCAAGGTTGCCGCCGAGTCGTCCTCACAGCTCCAGCTGGCGCCCAAGGGCCGGCGCGAGTTCGCACATGCGCAGAACGGCCGGTGTATTTCCGCAGAAGGGCGGGGGGTTCCCTTCTCTGCGCTGGCCCCCGGGAAATATGACTGAGCCCTACAGGGGCCCGGCGCGGAAGAAGGGAAGCCCCCATGGAACCAGCCCGCCTGCAGATCAGTAGGCCCAGATCACAGGCCAGGCCACCGCGGGGCCACCCCCCGGGGTCGGATACCCCCGCCCCCCCCCCCCCCCCCCCCCCCCCAGGACGGCCCCCGCACACTTACCTGCCAGATCCCGCCGTGTGTGAGGTGAGTGATCCACGCAGGCGGGACTGGTCAAAACTTGACGGCCACTCGGTCTATCGGGGCCCAGGGAATCGCCGGAGGGGCTGCTGTCAACGGCCCACGGCCGATGTGGCGGAAATCCTACCGCCGCCCGAAAAACGGCGCCGGAGAATAGGGAAGCCGGCGTCGGGGCGGCGGGGCAGGATTCGCGCCTCACCCGGGCGACGGATCAGAGAATCTAGGCCATTGTCAAACAATGATGATCTCCATACTTCTAAGCTGCACGTCTGTTGCACTGACTGGGCTGTTCAGGTAGCCAATTCCTCAAGGTTCTTTATAGGTCCTCATGTTGGTCGGACCTGGGAAATCTGACAAGTTTATTCTGTAGCAGCTGTGAAATCCATTAATTGGCAACAGGTAGGCAGCCCTGCGTCGCACTAGCCATTGTTTGAACACAGCTTTGGAGCAAGTTGTTTGAGTCCATTCAAGCATCTTTTTCATTCATTAGCAGCTCTGACAGGGTAGCATGGTGGTTAGCATAAATGCTTCACAGCTCCAGGGTCCCAGGTTCGATTCCCGGCTGGGTCACTGTCTGTGTGGAGTCTGCACGTCCTCCCCCTGTGTGCGTGGGTTTCCTCCGGGTGCTCCGGTTTCCTCCCACAGTCCAAAAGATGTGCAGGTTAGGTGGATTGGCCATGCTAAATTGCCCGTAGTGTCCTAATAAATGTAAGGTTAAGGGGGGGTTGTTGGGTTACGGGTATAGGGTGGATATGTGGGTTTGAGTAGGGTGATCATGGCTTGGCACAACATTGAGGGCCGAAGGGCCTGTTCTGTGCTGTACTGTTCTATGTTCTATGACTGTTTGACAGATCTCAGGATCTCTCTTTTTGGCAAGGTGGGAAGTTTTGTCCCTAAGGATCTGGTAAACAATATTGATGCGAAACAATACTGGTGGCATGTCAGCCGAACTGTGTGAGATTACTCTTAAAAACATGCAGGCCAAAATCTTTGCGCCTGAGATTTTCCAGTGCCGTTGAGAATGAATGGAGTTTTGGCTGGAACGCCATATTTTATGTTATCACTCGCAACGTGTTCCTCCACAGATGATACTGTAGAATCCCCCAAAAAAGTTTTTGACATAAGGTTTTTTCTGTCTACTATAGCATAGAAACATTCAACTCTTCGAGCCGGCTCTGCCATTCAATATGATCATGGCTGACCTTCCATCTCAATGCCATATTCCCCTGCTTTCCCCAAACCTGTTGATACCTTTAGGGTCTAGACATCCATCCATTTCCTTCTGAAATATATTCAGTGATTTGGTCTCTACAGCGTTCTGTGGCAGAGAATGCCACAGATTAACCACCTTCTGAGTGAAGAAGATTCTCCTCATCTCATTCCTAAATGGCCTACCTCACATTCTGAAACTATGACCCTTTGTTCTAGACCCCCCCAACCAGAGGAAACATCATCCTAGCATCTAGTCCGTCCAGCCCTGTCAGACCTTTATACATTTCAATCAGATCCCTTCTAAATTCCAATGAATACAGGTCCAGTAGACCCAATCTCTTCTTATACGACAATCCCGCCATCCCAGCATTCAGTCTTGTGAATCTTAGTTGCACTCCCTCAGTGGCACGTATATCCTTTCTAAGATAATGAGATCAAAACTACACACAATACTCCAGGTGTGGTCTCGCCAGGGACCTGTACCGCTGCAGCAAAACATGCTTACTCTTGTATTCAAGTCCTCTTGCAATGAAGGTCAATATAATCTGGTGGCATTGTTAAATGCTTTGTTTGACCTGCTATGCTACCTTGAATGATTTGTTCCCTTGGCCATTTTTTTCTTCCACCCCATCCACTTTATTTTCTATGTTGTCGGTGATTTTTCTTTTTCCCTACCAAAGGTTACACTTCACGTTTATCTGTGTTAAAGTTAATTTTGCTGACCCTGTGAGGTATTAACAGTATTAATGTGGCTATCCAGTTCAGTTTCTGATCAATGGTAACCCCCCCTAGGATGTTAATTGTGGGGGATTTAGTAATGGTAATGCCATTGAATGTCAAGGGGCAATGGTTAGATCCTCTCTTGTAGGAGATGGTCATCATTTGGCACTTGTGTAGCATGAATGTAACTTGCAACTTGTCAGCCCAAGCCTGGATATTGTCCAGGTCTTGCTGCATTTGGACATGAACTGCTTCATTATTTGAAGAGTCGCGAATGGTGCTGAACATTGTGCAGTCATCAGCAAACATCCCCACTCTGACCTTATGATGGAACGCAGTTCATTGATGTAGATGGGCTTCAGAGTGTTTCACAGGTCGGTGCAACTTCGAGGGCCGAAGGGCCTGTACTGCGCTGTAATGTTCTATATCATTTGTCTACCTAACTGCTTGCTGTACCTGCATGCTTGTTTTTGGTGATTGGTGTGCAAGGGCACCCAGGTCCCCTTGTACATTAACATTTCCAAATATATCCATTGAAATAATACTCTGCCATTCTGTTTTTCCTACTGAAGTGGATACCTTCACATTTATCCACATTCTGCTGCACCTGTCATGTATTTTCCCACTCACTCAACTTGTCGATATCACCTTGAAGCCTCTGAAACATGATCCTCACCAATCACATTTCTGCCAAGTTCTGTGCCATCGACAAACTTGGAAATATTACATTTTGGTCCGTGATTCAAGTCATTAATGTATATTGTGAAGAGCTGGGGCCCAAATACTAATCCCTGTGGGACCACACTAGTCACTGTCTGCCACTTCGAAAAAGACCCATTTACTCGCACTCTCTGTTTTTTGTCTCCTAACCAATTCTCAATCCATGCCAGTATATTACCACAAATCCCATGTGCTTTGATTTTTCACACTAACCTCATATGTGGGACTTCATCAAAAGCTTACTGGAGATACAAGTACATCACATCCACTGGTTCACTCTTATCTATTCTACTCGTTACATCCTCAAAAACTCCAGTAGGTTTGTCAAACATAATTTCTCTTTCATAAATCCTTGTTGACATTGTCTAAGCCAATTGATATTTTCTAAGTGTCCTGTTATCACAGCCTTTGTAATAGTCCAGCATTTTCCCTATTACTGATGTTTGGCAGTTCTCTGGAGTTCCCTGTTTTCTCCCTCCTTCCTTCCTTTTTTACATAGTGGGATTATATTTGCCATTCTCCAATCTGCCAGGGTTGTCTCAGAATCTACAGGATTTTGGAATATTACAACCAACACATCGATAATTTCCATGGCCCCTTCCATTAGTACCCTGGGATGTAGATTGTCAGGCCCTGGAGATTTACCGGTTTTCAGTTTAATTAATTTCTCCAGCACTATTTTTCCAGCAATACTAATTCTTTCAATTCATCTTCTCACTAGACCCTTGGTTCCCTAGCAATTTTGGGAAGTAATTGTGTCTCCCTCTGTGAAGACAGGACTAAAGGAGTTGTTTAATTGTTCTGCCATTTCCTTGTTCTCGATTATAAATTATCCTGTTTCAGACTGTGGTGGACCTACATTTGTCTTCACTAATTGTTTTCTTTTTATATACTTATAGAAGGTATTACAATTCACGTTTATATAGTTTACTCTCAAACTCTATTTTCCCCCTCTTAATTGATCTCTTGGCCCTCCTTTGCTAAATTCTGAACTGTTCCCAATCCTCAGGCATGTTACTTTTTCTAGAAACTTTATATGACTCTTTGGATCCAATACTGTATTTAAATTATTTTGGTAGCCATGGTTGGCTGTTTTTTTTTGTGTTTTTGCGCCAGAAAGGAATATATAACTGTTGCAGTGCATACATTCTTTCCTTAAATATTAGTCATTGCCTATTCACTATTATGCCTTTTAATGAAGTTCCCCAATCTATCTTAGCCAACTCTTACCTCATACCTTCATACTATCTTCAGTGTTTGCAGAGATTGCTTGACTGCATTATTGTCTTGAGATCAGAGTGGAGTTGTGCTGAAAAGTAAGAGGTTAAAAAGAAATGTTCTCTACCAAGTAAGGGGGAGCGTTTATCACTCTTCGGGTGCAATGAGACTGCTTACAGTGAAAAGATTTTGTTGACCTTTGATTTGACAGACTTAGCGAAGATAATTGTCACTAATTGAACTTTTGGGAACCCAAAGCATTCATTAATTATGAAAAGTGGGTCTCTGATGCTAGGAGGTTGCAGAAATCAATAGCGACTTTAGTGTAGGGCTAATTGGCAACTCTGCCATAGTTTTGTTTTGGAACAATCAGTTCCTTTGGCTTGGCCCAGTGCATCAACTTTAATGCCGTATTCTACATGGTTAGCAATCCCAGAAAATTATTTTTTTCTTCCCAAAGTTCTTGGTTTAACATTTTTTCTTGGGATAGGTCAATGAGACCGTTCCAGGGCAGTATGGTGGCACAGTGGTTAGCACCGCTGCCTCACGGCGCCAAAGGTCACAGGTTCGATCCCGGCTCTGGGTCACAGTCGTGTGGAGTTTGCACATAATCCCCGTGTTTGCGTGGGTTTCGCCCCACAACCCAAAGAAGTGCAGGGTAGGTGGATCAGCCACGCTAAATTGCCACTTAATGAAAAAAATGAATTGGGTACTCTAAATTATTTTTTTTTTAAATGAGACAGTTCCCGAACTTCCCTGGAATTACCAAACCTATCTTGAACACGTGAATTGGTTACTGTTAGCCTTCAGCCACAGAAAGGTAGAGGTCAGTTCACCAACTCTCTCATTTCTTCCTACCTCTCCCTAGACTATGGCCCCATCACCAAACATCAAGCCATCAACTTCAAGATTGCCACAAACATAATTTCCTCTGCAGATCTTCCATCCATGACCTCCAACCTCATAATACCCCAACCTTGAGCAGTCAATTTCTAAACCCCCTCCCAAGATCCAAAATAGGGCTGCCCTGGTAGATCCAATGGTTCAGCCTGTTTTTGCCCCACTGAACTGATTTCTTTCCATCTTGGCGCTATCTTTTTAATCCTTTCTGTCTTTCATCGTATCACAGACTTTCCCTTTTAGTTATTTTTCCACCTTCCCCTCTTTCACTTATCTAAAACCTGTGACATTTCAAGATTTTCCAAAGCTTCCTGGTCATTAACATGAAACATCAACTTTTCTTCTCCCTTCACAGATGCTGCCTGACCTATTAAGAATTTCCATCAATTTCTGTTTTATTTTGGATTTCCAACATCTGCAATTTTTTAATGCTTTTCCAGGTAATTACAGGCTCATTTACCTTTTATGAGAGAAACCTTTTTGAATTATAAATTAAAATGATCTAAATGAAGAGAACATCATTAGAAGCACCCAATAAGGATTTTGGAAAGACAGGTTGGACAGATCACATCCAATAGAGTGTTTTGAGGCGGTGACGCCGATATGGTGAATGAGGGACATACAGCGGATGCTGTGTACATTGACTTTCAGAAAGCTATTCACAAGGTGTCACGCAGGAAACCATTGAAGAAAATTTCCATTCCAAATCACTTCCCGCACCTACTGGTACAATCAGGCAGACTTTCATTAGTTTCCACAGGTGGCAGAAAAGCCATGGCAGGTGGGATTCAATGTCAGTAAATACGAAGTCAGATATTTTGGTTAAAAACTTGAAAACAATTATTTTACATTGAACAGGGCAAGGATGGGTAATATGTAAAAGCAGAAGGAGGTGGGCTTCATGTGTACAACACATTGAAAACAACACCTCAAGCAGAAAAGGCTATAAAATGTTTATCAAATTTAGTGAGACCATATATGGTGTGCGGCTTTGAACCTTGCACACAGCTGTAACTGTCCGAAGGGGTTAAAACCATCTCTGTTGATATTCATGTATTACTCTGAGTTTACCTGCAGGCTTTCCCTGTTGTTCTGCTTGTTTCTTTGCCATACACGTCCAACATTTTCACTGCAACATTTCATCCTCTGCTGTTGTACTCTCTCTTAGGATATATATTGTGAAATATTAATAGATAGTGAACCCAGAGGCTTTGTCTCTTCCCATCCCACTCACGTTGGCTCAGCTGGAGGAGGAATTCTAAACATTGTTAACACAAAAGTAACAATTCTCCTTCCCAAAGCCCGGTATTTATTTCTGTACACATTCTGTAATATCCAGGTTCTTCTTGAAAATACAATGGCCTGTGCCTCAGCCATCGGTCGTGGCATTCATTATATGCCCTATTAAATTTCTGTGGATTGAATCTTCTCCTGACCTCTCTCGTCGTCCGGTTAGCAGCAATTTTAAATTGATGAGCTTCCTGTTAATTATTGAACATAGTTTGTCCCTATTCTCTTTAGAGAAACTTTTCAGAATCTTAAATAACATCTAATAAATAGCAGTGGAAATAGCCTCAGTATCTCACGTGTGTCTGCAAAATGTTCTCCTCCCTGAAACCATTCTGATGAAACCTACAGGGAGGTATTCTACGACCACCCGCTGCGTCAGAGAATCGCCGGGGAGCGGCGTGAATCCCACCCCGCCGCTCCGATGCCGGCTGCCGGCATTGTCCGGGCGGATCACATTGCCCCGGTCGGGGGCTGTTGGCAGTGCCCCTCCTCCCCGGCGATTCTCCGGGCCCCGATGGGCCGTGCATCTGCCCGTGTTCGGCCGGTCCCGCCGGCGTTTAATGGACAAGGTCCATACTCGTGGTACCTGGATCTGAGGGCGGCCTGCGGAGTCCTCAGGGGGACACGGGGGGATCCGGACCTGGGGGGGCACTCTTTCCCTCTGCGTCGGCCTGTGTAAAGCTCCGCGATGGTCAGCGTGGAGAAGAAACCCCCTGCGCATGATCAGGGATCACGCCAGCGGTTCTGCGTATGCGCCAGAACTCGTTGGTGCTCCTGCGCATGCGCCAACTCAGGCCGGCCGGCGGAGGCCCTTCGGCGGAGGTTGGCGCGGCGCCAACCACAACACCGCTGGCCTAGCCCCCGGAAGTGCGGAGTGGTTTACGCCACTCTCTGACACCGGTACGGCCTGCCCCACTGGATAGGGGAGAATCCCGGCCATACTGTTCATCCTCGGTGACTTTACTACACTTTCTGTAAATACCATCTATGCTGGTGATATATTTTGCTCTTTATTGGCTCCAGTTGCAGAAATACAGACACCATGGTGTCTGTAGCACCAAACCTTTGGAGGCTCTGTTAGAAAGAATATTAAGGCAGTTTTTGTTTTGACCAGCAGCTGTTCTGAAAGAGAAGGGGCTGGATTCTCCATCCCACCGTGCCACATTTCTGTTTCACCCCGCCGGCAGGATTCTCCGTTTCACCGGCCGGCCAGTGGGGTTTCCCATTGGGTTTCCCATTGTGGGTCAGCTCCACGCCGTAGGGGAACCCCCGGGCTGCCGGCGAAACAGAGCATCCCGCCGACGGAGAATCCAGCCCAAGGAGTCCAAACAGGGAAGCAGATTACCAGTGAACCCAAAGAATCATAGGATCGCTACAGTGCAAGACGTGGTCATTTGACCCAACAAGTCTGTACCAACTCTCTGAAAGAGCACCCTACCCAAACCCACTCTCCATCCCCGAAACGCCACCTAACCTGCACATCCCTGGACACTAAGGGGCAATTTAGCACGGCCAATCCACCTCACCTGCAGGTCTTTGGACTATGGGAGGAAACCGGAGCAACCACATGCAGACACAGGGAGAATGCGAAAACATTCACTTGAGGTTGGAATTGAACCCAGGTCCCTGACGATGTGTGGCAGCAGTGCTAACCACTGTGCCACCGTGTTGCCCCAATGAGTTCTGTCCTCTTGGGGAATACAGCCTATTTCTGTGACGTTCCTGTAATGCCAGTTTTCTGATATAAACTGACAGAATAGATGCTAATGGATGAGACAGACTCCTCTCTTGGATGGCTCTTTTGCATTCTAAATTTCACGCATTTGGGCAGTTTCAAGGCAGGTCAGTATTCACCTTCATATATGGCAAAGAATGATATGCGATAGGGTATGTCACGTGCCGCCCATACTACCCAGCACCTAAGTTCACTTCTACCATTATCATGGCGGTCAACATCCCACCCTTGTCGGAAGTGAAAAAGGCGCTTGATGAATTGTACACCGCTATAAAAAAGAGTGAAACAGAATACCTGGAGGCCTTGTTCATCATGGCTGGGGACTTCAACCAGGCCAACCTCAAGAGTGTACTGCCAAAATTCCACCAACACATCTCCTGTCCCACGAGTGGCGCCAAGATCCTTGAGCACTGCTACACAAATATCAAGGGCACCTACCGATTCAGCCTCCAACCGCACTTTGGAAAATCGGACCATACAACGGTGCTCCTTCTCCCGGCTTACAAGCGGAAATTTAAGTGGGAGAATCCAGTTAAGAAGGTCGTGCAACCCTGGCCCGAGGCATCAGAAGATCTCTTATACGACTGCTTGGAGTCAGTGGACTGGTCCATATTCAAGAGCTCAACGGCTAACCCAAACAAGTATGCCACCATCGTCACAGACTTCATCAGCAAGTGTGTAGAATATTGTGTGCCAAAGAAAGTCGTACTGCGATCCCCATCCAGAAACCATGGTTTAATCAGGAGACTCACTGCCTACTGAAGGCCAGGTCTGAGGTGTTCAAGACAGGCGACCATGACCTCTACAAGAAATCCACGTACGACCTCCGCAAAGCCAATAGGGATGCCAAGAGACAATACCAGACTAAGCTCGAGTCACAGACTAATGACACAGACTCTCGTCGGTTGTGGCAAAGCTTGGATAACATAGCAGGCTACAAAGCAATGCCGAGTAGAATCTTGGGCAGCAACACACCTCTGCCCAATGAACTCAATGCATTCTATGCTCATTTTGAGCAGGAAGCCATCAAACTGCTGTCAACTGTCCCAGCAGCCTCTGAGACACCCGTACCCACTGTCACAGCTTCTGAAGCCGCTCCTCCATGGCAGCCTTCAGGACATGCAACAACGCAGAATCGCCGAGCAGAAACTTAGAGCCAAGTTCCACACATTTAAAAAAAAAATTTTTATTGGGTTTTTGAATAAAGTATATTTACCGTTGTGTATACAAAATAGAATACATATATATACGTAGAAGAGAAGGGAACACGCACAAAAAACAAAACAAACAACAAAAAAAGTTAGAATTAAATAATTGGTAGGGTATTATGCGCTAGCTCAACAACAGCAGCTCTGTACAATTGGCAGTATTGTTTTTAGCACAGAAGTAGGCATCTGTTTGTGGGGGGGGGGGGACTAGGGGTGGGTACGTATATATTTGGGCGCCGGGGAAACAAATACAGAACAATTACAGAAGGCAATAAACGAATGGATCTGGTGTTTGTCGCTTGCTTCTCCCAGACGGTTTTTGCTGCCGTTATCATCTCGCGATCACCTCCACTTCAGCCGTTCGTACCGTCTTTTGCCTGGATTTTCCTTGTTCTTTGCACCTGTAGATGCCAAGTTTGTTATTGTTTCCAGTGCCCGCTGCTATCCCGCCTCCCCCCCCCCCCCCCCCCCCCCCCCGTGTATCCCTCCCTCCCCCACCTCGACTACCGACTACTTACCCCTGATTCATGGCTACCTGGCTATTCTTCTGCTTGTTTGTTGGCCACAAACAGGTCCCGGAACAATTGGGTAAATGGCTCCCACGTTCTGTGGAAGCCGTCGTCTGACCCTCGGATGGCGAATTTGATTTTCTCCATTTGGAGAGATTCTGAGAGGTCGGACAGCCAGACTGCAGCTTTGGGTGGTGCTGCTGACTGCCAGCCGAACTGGATTCTACGGCGGACGATCAGGGAGACAAAGGCAAGGGCGTCCGTCCTCCTCCCCAGGAATAGATCTGGCTCGTCTGAAACTCCAAAGGCCACCATTTTCAGGCATGGCTCCACCCTCATCCTCACCACTTTGGACATTGCCTTCAAGAAGGCTTTCCAGTACCCCGCAAGTCTGGGGCAAGACCTGAACATGTGGGCGTGGTTGGCCAGGCCTACTTGGCACCGTTCACACCTATACCTCCGGGAAGAACCTACTCATACGAGTTCTTGTTAAGTGGGCTTTATGTACCACTTTCTGTTGCATCAGGCTGCGCCTTGCGCACGTGGAGGTGGAGTTGACCCGATGGAGTGCTTCGCTCCAGAGTCCCCACCCTATTTCAATCCCCGGGTCCTCCTCCCATTTCTTTCTTGTTGCGTCCAGTACGGTGTCGAAGTTCCATACACATGAGCACGGCTTCAACTGGGACCTTTGATTCATGTCGCATTACATTCACCCCCCCCCCCACCATCTGGCCTGGGCTTGTGAAATCCTACCAACTGTCCTGGCTTGAGACAATTCATACCACTTTAACCTGGGATTATCCCTCTCGTTGGATCTGTAAAGACTTAATTACCTGCAAATGCTCGCATTCAAAGTATCGTCTTGCATCTTTGACTTTGTCTATATATATGTTTCTGGTACCTACCTCTTCATTCACCTGAGGAAGGAGCAGTGCTCCGAAAGCAAGTGATTTGAAACAAACCTGTTGGACTTTAACCTGGTGTTGTAAGAATTCTTACACGGCTTCTGAAGTCAGATCAGCTTTCTTTAAAGTGCATTCAGCCTCTGATCTCCGGGTAAGCGTTCTCCAAGGCGGCCTTCAGGATGCGCGACAACGCAGAATCGCAGAGCAAAAACTTAGAGCCAAGTTCCGCACACATGAGTGCGACCTCAACCGGGACCTTGGATTCATGCCGCATTATATTCAACCCCACCATCTGGCCTGGGCTTGCGAAATCCTACCAACTGTCCTGGCTTGAGACAATTCACACCTCTTTAACCTGGGGTTACCCCTATCTCTGGATCTGTAAAGACTTAATTACCTGCAAATGCTCGCATTCAAAGCATGGTCTTGCATCTTTGACTTTGTCTATATATATATGTTTCTGGAACATACCTCTTCAATCACCTGAGGAAGGAGCAGTGCTCCAAAAGCTAGTGTTTGAAACAAACCTGTTGGACTTTAACCTGGTGTTGTAAGACTTCTTACTGTTCTTTAAAGTGAACCTTCTGAAAGCAATGGGTCCTGATGGAGTCCCTGAGTGCCTTTGATTGAGGGCTGCACCTTCCCCCCCCCCCATCCCCCACCCCACCTCCCCACTGCCCGGAGGTGATAAGCTGGTTGCACGATACTAGCTGTTGTGCGCATCCTACGGCAACAGGCCATCTACAGCTGGGTTAATACACACAACAAGATGAGGCCCTTAAGTGGTCATCACTTGGCTCCTTAAGTGTCTCAATTGGTGGCACGGCAGGGAGGTCAACCATGGGCCATCCCGGCCAGAACGTAACTCTGACAGAAGCAGGAAGGTGACGGGGTGTCAGCTACGTCACCATCCTGCTGAATGGCCCACCCTGCCTCCAAGCTTGCCACCAGATAGAATAGAAAATTCTGCCCCTTCAACTAACTTGATGGCGCTGGTAGCTGGGTAGAACTTCCTCCCCGTGTCTGCGAGGGTTTCCTCCGGGTGCTCTGGTTTCCTCCCACAGTCCAAAGATATGCAGGTTAGGTGGGGTTATGGCGATAGGGCAGAGGAGTGGGCCTGGGTAGATTGCGCAGCAGAATATTTTGGAGAATTTCTCAAAGGAATCTAAACAAAAGTCAAGTTTGAAAGAAAAAATACAATACAAAATATAAGTAGAACTTTTCAGATGTATTGGAAGCATATATTGATGTTAGAAAAAGCTGAACTTCCAGAAATCCATCTGACAATTCTTTCTAAAATAAATGTGTATGATTTCTGGTAACCTGAAATTCGAAACAGCTTATTGATTAGGAATGACCTCCATGTGGATTCAGAGGTGCAATTATAGGTATTAAACTGTAACTTAGAAAAACGTTCCATTTTAAATAATCTCTTGAAATATTAAATAAAGTTGAGCACCACATGGGTTAAGGATGGTCTTGTGGCACAGTGGGAGTTCCCCTGCCTCTGACTCAGAAGGTTCATGTTCAAGTCCCACCCCAGGCCAAGGAAGGAAGGGGCTGGTTTAGCTCACTCGGCTAAATCGCTGGCTTTTAAAGCAGACCAAGCAGGCCAGCAGCACGGTTCGATTCCCGTACCAGCCTCCCCGGACAGGCGCCGGAATGTGGCGACTAGGGGCTTTTCACAGTAACTTCATTGAAGCCTACTCTAAGTGATTTTCATTTTTCATTTCATACTTTGGCCAAACAGGATGAATATCAACTTGAAAAGTCCTTCCAACAGTTGGAGACACTCTTGGTCAGCCATGTTTAATGTGGAGTGGTGCCCCTTCAAGCTATAACCCTCTGGTGACAGACTAGTGACCTGTTCCAGAACAAACTTTGCTATTGGACCAGATGAAAGTTTGCCTTGTGCACTGCTTTGTTCTGCTCTTGACGTAGCATAAGCTGCTTCCTTGATGTGCACTCTGACAAAGGAAGGTTCAGACTAGGAGATAGCTTTAACATATTTATTACTGTTAACGATTCTCCTACTTGGATTCGATTCTCCTGTTAATCCTGCTATAGCTACTCAGACTATCTAATTAGTCTGCTACAATCCAGGTGGTGGGTGTGCTGTGTTTCAAATCAACCCTGTGTACTCACTGAGTGTCTCCACTGGAAAGAGGAAGATCATGTGTGCTGTGTCCTTTTATATGGGTTGGTGTAATGCCCCCCTGTGGTATTGTCACCTCTGTTTGTATCTTGAATGCCCATTGGTCGTGACCTATCTGACTGACCTATTGGTTGAATGTCTGTGTGTCATGTCTCTGGTGCCTCCTCCAGTGTCTGGCTAGTCTACGTGTATTTACATTAACCCCTTGTGTATTTACAGTGATGCATATCACCACATCCCCCTTTTTTCGTGTTACATATTTTCTGTACAGTATTTAAAAAAATTGAACAAACAGGTAGATAAGTGATGCTATGTACAAGTTATGATGACTGTGATGACTATACAATAGTATGCAAGACCAAATAATAGTTGCGATGACTTTGAGGATAAGACAATACAAATTAAAGTTATGAGTCCAATAGTTCATTAATTATTATGGTCGAGCGTCTTTCTTGTTTGGTTGGTGAGATGGTGATGTTGATGGTGGCATTGCTTTGTAAATGCCATCAGTGTCCTTGTGCGTAAGGAACCAAGAAGTGGTCAAATCACTTTGTTGCCTGATTTGGAGTCTTTCTTTCTTTCGATGCTTGTGGTAGCAACGTATGCAATCTGTGTCCTCCTGCCATGGTATGTCATTGTACTGAGCTGAGCAGTATCAGTGCCCCGCATTTACAGAGTCATACCATGTTGTACCAGTCGTAGTTCCAGCAGTGGCGTTGTGTTCGTCGTGCTTGTAGATGCTGTTGCCTTTGGTACGCTTCTTGTTATTGTCTTTGATGTTGTTGTTGTGTTGGTTGGTTTTGTTGTTGTATTTGTTGCGCTCAAGGACCACACTCTGTGGATAATACGAGTCCTTCACACAGTTACTCGTGTCAGCGTCCTTTGTGGCATCTTCTGTTTCCTTGAGCATGCCATCACTGAGTTTGCGGCGCTCCCCGTCTGGAGTCATGTCCGTCTTACTTGAATCAGCTTTGGCTTGTCGATGCCCCCCGCCTGGAGTCTGGTCTGTTTCACCTGAGTCAGTTTTGGCTTGTCGCTGCTCCCCGCCTGGAGTCTGGTCTGTTTCACCTGAGTCAGTTTTGGCTTGTCGATACTCCCCGTCCGGAGTCATTGCAGGTTCACTTGAATCTTCTGACGTTTCTTGATGCTCCACGTCCGGAGTCAAAACATTTAGGAATGCATTTGCTTGTGGAGAGGCTCGAGCGAATGAGGTTTGAAGTAACGTGGTGTCAGCGGAGTCACCAGTAGTCTCACTGTGATTGTTGAATGCCTCTGTACACACTAGCTGAGGTCTGTCACGTTGCACATCTTGTATGGGAAGTGGGATGCAGTCGTCACTTGTCTCACATACAGTAGGTAGAGCCTCAGTGTCTTCTTGACTTTAACTTGGGTAGACTGTCAGAGTCTTCTACTTGTTCACTGGAGCGTGGTAGACTGTCATAGTCTTTCTGTTGTTCACTTGAGCGTGGCAGACTTGCATCATCTGCTGCTGGTTGCTCAGAGGAGGTTGCTAGACCCTCATGGTCATGTTCATGCAAGGACTGTGCTCTGGAGTCTTGCGTTGCTTCTATCGTGGAGGCTGTCCATGAGCTCACTGTGGAGGTTTGTGTCACTCCCTCTGTGGAGTCTTGCAGTGTTCCCTGTGTGGAATCGTGCATTGGTCTCGCTGTGGAGACAGTCATCACTTCTTGTTCATGCAAGGTCTGCGCTCTGGAGTCTTGCGTTGCTTCTATCGTGGAGGCTGTCCACAAGCTCGCTGTGGATTCTTTCATCGCTTTCTGTGTGGAGTCGGGGACCCTTCGCGGTGCATGGGCCACTCTCTGTGCGGCAGCAGGCTGCACTCTGTGGGCGTGTGCCACTCCCTGTCTCTTGGCATCAGGCCGCAGCATAATCCTGCACTCACGAGTTCGGATGTCGTATATGCTGGGCTGAGGATTCCCCAATCCGAAGAACTCGTCGTCTTCAATGTACAACACGTCTAGTTGCGGTTCGGATTTGGTACTGGGGTAGCCACCTCCCAAGATGAAATCTTCGTCTGAGTCGTTGTCTTCTAGGACCATATCATCACGTTTTGTGTCAGAGCTGGCATTGGGCTCGCGATGGCCAAAGAAGAATAGAAGGTCTGAGTCATAGTATTCAAGGACTGTATCAACTCTTTGGGCGGTGCTAACTGCTTGTTGCAGGTTTCTGCGGAGGTTACTTTCAGCTACTGGTCGCATTTCAGGCATTGTGCTGTTGTTCCAGGTGAAAGAATCTGGTTTTGAGGCTTTAAATCTTTTTTTTGTTTTGGGACATTTCCCCTTTAAGTGGGCGTGGTCCCACGAAGCATGTGACGTAGTGCGTAGGAAGTGATTGTGCATGCGCAGATTGCTGTTCCTTTACTTGGGGCCTTTTTCGCAATTGCGCATGTGCGGCTTCTCGCGCATGTGCAAATGGACCTTCCGTTCTGTGCGCTCTTCACGCAACTGCGCATGTGCAGCACCTTTTCCAAGATGGCTGCAAATTAAAACTGCCATTTGTTTCTGCAAGCCTACCTCGTGGTGAGTGTTGGCGTCTCTTTTACCTTTTCTTCTTGTATCTTCCTCGCATAATTCTTGGAATTTGTCCAGGACTGCCTGGAAGTCGCTCTTGTTTTGCCCCTTTGAGTATTTGAAGGTCTGGAAGATTTCAGCTGCTTCTGGACCCGCGATGGTAAGTAGAAGCTTTATTTTCTCTGCATCCGCCACGCCATCTAGGTCGGACGCTACCAAGTAGATCTCAAATCTCTGCCTGAACGCTCGCCAGTTTTCATTGAGATTGCTTTGGTACCTGAGCTGCTGTGGAACCGGAATCTCGAACATCATCTTGCCTGGGTGCTGCTGCTGGTAGTCACTGTCTGCTGAGTTGTAACTATATGGATTTAAACCGGTCACTCCTGGGTACCATGTTTTGTTATGCAGTTGACGTAGCATAAGCTGCTTCCTTGATGTGCTCTCTGACAAAGGAAGGTTCAGACTTGGAGGTAGCTTTAACACATTTGTTAAACTGTTAACGATTCTCCTACCTGGATTCGACTCTCCTGTTAATCCTGCTAAAGCTACTCAGACTGACAAACCAGTCTGCTACAATCCACGTGGTGGGTGTGATGTTAAATCAACCCTGTGTCTGTACTCACTGAGTGTCTCCACTGGAAAGAGGAAGATCATGTGTGCTGTGTCCTTTATATATGGGTTGGTGTAATGCCCCCTATGGTAGTGTCACCTCTGTGTGTGTCGTGAATGCCCATTAGTCATGTCCTATCTGACTGCCTATTGGTTGAATGTCTGTGTGTCTTGTTTCTGGTGCTCCCTCTAGTGTCTAGCGAGTCTATGTGTATTTACATTAACTCCTTGTGTATTTACAGTGATGCATATCACCACATGCACTACTCGGTGTGGGAAGAGAAACAACTATATACATAGTCTGTTTTACCACAGCGACTGATTTGACTCTGTCACTGGCTGGCAAGCAATATAGGCCACGAGCACCAAGTAATCTGCTCGTGATTCTGGTAACGTGGTGATAGCGGCTTTAAGGGCAACGCAGGTACCCAATGTGAAACAGGACGAGTGCGAGTTACATTGCCGGCTGCAGAACAGGCAAAATCTCCGACTTGTGCTTAAACAAATAGTCTTTGTGCCACTCAAAGTGCTGATTACATATTTTAGTTCATGAAGAGCACTCTCTTGGCAGTCTGTGCCAGATCGAGGGACCCTGTCCTTGCTTCTGAACCGCCCCTCACGTGCGGAGTCTGCACGTCCTCCCCGTGTGTGCGTGGGTTTCCTCCGGGTGCTCCGGTTTCCTCCCACAGTCCAAAGATGTGCGGGTTAGGTGGATTGGCCATGCTAAATTGCCCGTAGTGTCCTAAAAGTAAGGTTAAGGGGTGGGGGGTTGTTGGGTTACGGGTATAAGGTGGATACGTGGGTTTGAGTAGGGTGATCATGGTTCGGCACAACATCGAGGGCCGAAGGGCCTGTTCTGTGCTGTAGTGTTCTATATTCTATGTTCTATGATTGGTTGGCTGCTCATGGGGCGGGGTGTGGTATTTCCCCTGCCCGGCGCCTTGATCCTGAGGAAGTCCTGTCGCTGGCCAGTGAAGTGTCTGAATATGGGAGGGGTTCCCCAGAGGAGGTGAAGTGGGCCTCTCATCAGTTCTCCAGCCAGCAAGCAAGCCTCCCGTCAGCTGGACTAAATTCTACCCCCTGCGTGGAATTTCCAGCCATGAACTCCCCCGGAACTCTGTTCTTCACAAGGACCAAAACAGAATGAAATCAGCTCTGTATCATATCGGTACAAAACCTATAGTGGGTTTGATGCCTGAGTGTTACTAGAGAAATTGGCCTAGAATCAATATCAAAAGAACAAAGTGCGCAGTATTTGGTGTGTTTTAACTGGTAAATCTTTATGCAATAGCTTCTCTAGATTTCTCAGCATTGCCTCTTGAGCTGTGGTATGTCAGTCTGTACTTATCACAATGGGAAGATGACGCAATACTTATTAAAGTTAGCAGGGAGCAGACAGCAATGATTACATCGCTGAAACCACATTAGATTGATGATAAATACTCTTCTGAGGCCTTTTGATATGGTGTCTCACTCAAATTTCTACAACAGTCTTTGCCAATCAATTATTTGGATCAGGCAGCAAGCTTGATATGCATGTGGATGAACGGGAGCAGAGGCAGCAGGACCTTGCAAGGGACACCTCTACTGGGGTAGCTGATAAATATAGAGCGAGGCTTGAGGCCTTCACTCACCTTCTGGGAGTGGGGACAGCCGGACCTGTGAGGGACATCTCTACTGGGCAGAGGGCTGAGTTTAAAAAACAATCCAGGAACAACATTACAGGAAAAGTGGATAAAGAGAAACGAGTTTTACTGCAAAGTAATAATGTGTACAATACTCTTCAGATGCCAGCCAGGTCTGAGGTGTTGGTTCCAAATCTGGCCGACTCATTATATCAATGTCTATTACCCTGTCCATGGATCCCCTGCCCCTCAGCAGGAATCCTGTACTCAATGAAGCTCACAGGAAGACTAATTCCTCCAACCCCATGCGGGTTATAGCAGTAATTTGGTAAACAAAGTAAAATAAGGTTAGAGAGCAAAGCAGGGGAGAAAAAGGGTGTGAGAAAGAGCGAGACTAAGAGCGGAGCTGGGAGAATAAAGGAGCACGAGGAAGGGTAAGAATGAGAGTGGATTCGGAAGGATAAAGGAAGACGATAAAGAGCGAGACAGAGAGCAGAGCTGGAGGATAAAGGAACACGAGGATGAATGCAAAGGGACAGGTGGTCTGAGGCGCATTTGTTTTAATGCGAGAAGTGGAGCAGGTACAGTAGATGAACTTAGGGCTTGGATTAGTACCTGGGAATATGATATTGTTATTACTGAGACTTGGTTGAGGGAAGGGCAGGACTGGCAACTGAATATCTCAAGGTATGGATGCTTCAGGAGGGATAGAGAGGGAGGTAGAAGGGGTGGAGGAGTTGCATTACTAGTCAGAGTTGATATCGCAGCTGTGATTAAGGAGGGCACGATGGAGGTTTCGAGCACTGAGGCAATATGAGTAGAGCTAAGAAATAGGAAGGGTGCAGTAACATTGTTGGGACTTTACTACAGGCCTCCCAAAAGCGAGCGTGAAGTAGAGGTACAAATATGCAGACAGATTATAGAAAAATGTAGGAGCAATAGGGTGGTTGTGATGGGAGATTTTAACTTCCCCAACATTGAATGGGACTCGTGTAGTGTTGGAGGCGTAAATGGAGCAGAGTTTGTAAGGAGCATCCAGGAGAGTTTTTTAGAGCAGTATGTAAATAGTCCAACTCGGGAAGGGGCCATATTGGACCTGGTATTGGGGAACGATCCCGGCCAGGTGGTTGAAGTTTCGGTCGGTGATTACTTTGGGAATAGCGATCACAATTCCGTAAGTTTTAGAATACTCATGGACAAAGATGAGAGTGGTCCTAAAGGAAGAGTGCTAAATTGGGGAAAGGCCGAGTATAACAAAATTCGGCAGGAGCTTGGGAATGTGGATTGGGAGCAGCTGTTTAAGGGTAAATCCACATTTGAAATATGGGAGTCTTTTAAAGAAAGGTTGATTAGAGTGCAGGACAGACATGTCCCTGTGAAAATGAGGGATAGAAATGGCAAGATTAGGGAACCATGGATGACGGGTGAAATTGTGAGACTAGCTAAAATGAAAAAGGAAGCATACATAAGTTCGAGGCGACTCAAAACTGATGAAGCTTTGGAGGAATATCGGGAAAGTAGGACAAATCTCAAACACGCAATAAAGAGGGCTAAAAGGGGTCATGAAATATCTTTGGCTAACAGGGTTAAGGAAAATCCCAAAGCCTTTTATTCGTATATAAGGAGCAAGAGGGTAACTAGAGAAAGGATTGGCCCACTCAAAGACAAAAGAGGGAATGGGTCATACATCCCCCTACTGCAAGTATGCATATCTACAGTGGTTATCACCACAGTTTGTTACTACAATGCGCTGGATTAAATTCTGCCCTTTGTTTCGGTCACTGTGCAGTTGTCAGCTGACAGTTTCAGAAAATTGGCATGCAAAAAAATTCAATGGCTGTACCTGTAATACAGGTTCCTCCAGTAAGCCCCTGCCGGCTAGCTCCGCCCACAGGGAGCTTGGGTATAAATATGAACGTGAGTCACTGAGATCCTATTCTGCAGTTGCAGCCGGAGGAATAGCATCACACAGCAATAAAGCCTCGATTGTACATATCTCTCATCTTTGTGTGCAATTGTTAGTGCCACACAAACATGACAGTCAGCCCCACTTGATCGCAGGAGAGGTTGCACATCATTCCCCTGGTGGCAGAGAAACCTTCCGTAATTAAGTCGGAAACAGCAAGAGAAACAAATGCGAGAAACTCATCCGCTCATGGAATGATATCAGTTAGGCGCATGCAATGCCATCGTTTCATGTTTAAAGACGGCAGTGTTTTCTCAGTGAGAGGTCTTTATTGAACTGCTTTAAGGGGCAGCACGGTAGCATTGTGGATAGCACAATCGCTTCACAGCTCCAGGGTCCCAGGTCCGATTCTGGATTGGGTCACTGTCTGTGCGGAGTCTGCACATCCTCCCCGTGTGTGCGTGGGTTTCCTCCGGGTGCTCCGGTTTCCTCCCACAGTCCAAAAGATTTGCAGGTTAGGTGGATTGGCCATGATAAATTGCCCTTAGTGTTCAAAATTGCCCTTAGTGTTGGGTGGAGTTGCTGGGTTATGGGGATGGGGTGGAGGTGTTGACCTTGGGTAGGGTGCTCTTTCCAAGAGCCAGTGCAGACTTGATGGGCCGAATGGCCTCCTTCTGCACTGTAAATTCTATGAAAGATACCTGCCTCCCGAGAGACAGCCACAGGCATAGTCACGCGACTATGGAAAGCCAGAAGAGACATCGGACTGATTACATTTCAAAACCAAACATTCCCCTTTGCCTATCGATCAAAAGACCTCCTCCTTTTCATAGTGAACAGAAGACAAATAGATGATTTGGAGTTCGGGACCAAGTGCAATGTGTCCAAGTTTCCAGATGACACTAAGATAAGTGATACAGCAAAAAGTGCAGAGAATGCTGGAAGTCTGCAGAGGGATTTGAATAGTTTAAGTGAATGGGCTAGGGTCTGGCAGATGGAATACAATGTTGACAAATGTGAGGTTATCCATTTTGGTAGGAATAACAGCAAAAGGGATTATTATTTAAATGATAAATTATTAAAACATGCTGCTATGCAGAGGGACCTGAGTGTCTTAGTGCATGAGTCGCAAAAAGCTGGTTTACAGGTGCAGCAGGTGATTAAGAAGGTGAATGGAGTTTTGTCCTTCATTGCTAGAGGGATGGAGTTTAAGACTGGGGAGGTTATTCTGTAACTGTATAAGGTGTTAGTGAGGCCACACCTGGAGTATTGTGTTCAGTTTTGGTCTCCTTACCTGAGAAAGGACATACTGGTGCTGGAGGGTGTGCAGAGGAGATTAACTAGGTTAATCCCAGAGTTGAGGAGGTTGGATTACGAGCAGACGCTGAGAGAACTGGGACTGTACTTGTTGGAATTTAGAAGGATGTTTGGGGGGGGGAGAGATCTTATAAAAACGTCTAAAATTATGAAGGGAATGGATAGGATAGATGTAGAGAGGTTGTTTCCACTGGTGGGTGAAAGCAGAACGAGGGAACATAGCCTCAAAATAAGGGGAAGTAGATTTAGGACTGATTTTAGGAGAAACTTCTTCGCCCAAAGGATTGTGAATCTGTGGAATTCCTTGCCCAGTGAAGCAGTTGAGGTTCCTTCATTAAATGTTTTCAAGGTAAAGATAGATAGATTTTTGAAGAATAAAGGAGTAAAGGGTTATGGTGTTCAGGCAGGAAAATGGAGCTGAGTCCACAAAAGATCAACCATGATCTCACTGAATGGGAGAGCAGGCTCGAAGGGCCAGATACCCTACTCCTGCTCCAACTTATTATGCTGTGTTCTTATGTATGCACGATCTGTGTGACTGCGAGTTACCCAAGGTACTCACTGTTCTCATGCATTAACAATTGTTTGTTTTACTAGTCAGTCACAGCCACAGGAAGTGCACACAAATATTGTGCCGGTCTCTTCATAGTCATGTGTTGAGAGTACCTTTCCCATGGCCCTTGTTGCCTTGGTGGCTGTTGTTGTTCCACTGTAGTTGTTGGGGCCACATGGACCTCTGGGATTGCTACTAGTTCTGCACTCATTATGGAGTCTTTCATGGTTGCAACTTCTTTGTGTGACTTTTATGTCTGCCATTTTGCCTGGTTGTATATCTGGTTGAGTTTTTTTTAAGCTCCTGCTTTGATTTGCCAACTGTGGAATTGAGGGTTCTTATTTCCTCCTGGCAGCTTTATGTGTTCTCTGACATTTGTTGGTTCAGATGTCATACTGCTCGATTCACTGAAGACTTTGGTTTATTGTGCATGTTCAAAAGTATACACTCAGCTCAAATCTTGCGCTTCAAATCTCCCAGTTCAACTCTACCGTGAACATCTTCTTGTAAAACTGCTTCACTCACCTGAGGCTTGTACATTTCCTTGTGCTGAACTGGTTGATAACCATTTTGTCATTTACCTGAATATTGCTTCCTTTTCGCTGGGTCTTTTTTGCTGCCCTTTCTCTGTTGGCACTGTTAGGGTTACCAGCCCAAGCTTTAGACTTGCTTCAGCTGAGATGAGTGGCTCTTGTGTCTTATTTATGATCTGGAACTTAGATATTTCTTCTTGTCCTGCACATTCTCCCCGTGTCTGCGTGGATTTCCTCCGGGTGCTCTGTTTTCCTCCCACAGTCCAAAGATGTGCAGGTTAGGTGGATTGGCCATGATAAATTGCTCCATAGTGTCCAAAAGGTTAAGTGGGGTTATTGGGTTATGGGGATGGTTGGAGGAGTGGGCTTAAGTGGGATGCTCTTTCCAAGGGCCGGTGCAGACCCGAAGGGCTGAAGAGCCTCCATCGGCACTGTAAATTCTATGATTGTTTGATTGCATTCAGCTCTCAGACTAACTTATCCTCTCGATATGAGTATCATGCCATCATATCGCCTCAATCTCACTTTCGAGTGTTTCATTCAGGATCGTCATGTTCATTTCACCCAAGTCTGTGAAGGTCACTGTGTTGCATAATGTATCTGTGCCTTTCTGACACTTCTTATTCAGTTGATACTCTCCTTCATTGTAACAGTCGCAAACCATTCATCGCCTGTAGACCTGATGGAACTAACCCATTGTATCATGTGTATTTCTTCATCAGACTCTTCTGCTGACATCTCTCCAGTGGCTACCTGTACAGGTTCTGCTTCTTTCTAGGCAAGCAGTTGTGTGTGAAATTATTCTGCTTTTTGTAGCTATAACACTGACTTCTCAATGTTGGGAAATCTTTTTTCTTTGCATTCTGCCCTCCACCGTATTTGAATCCTGCCCTTTGTGTGCGGTTGCTCTGCTATTTTGGCCTGGATTGTCTTTCAGCATATTGTATTGCCTGGCCTGCTCTGCCATACATATGGTCCAGTTGATGTTTCACAACTTCCACATTTTGACACACATCTTTGGTTTTCTTTAGTGCCAGTTTCTCATCTTTTGATAAACTTGCTCTCACCGAGGGGTTTTGCATACATAAGACTAATCTACCTTCAATCAGGTCATCTTTTAGCTATGCTGCTACAGTCATGTACTGATCTATGGTTTCTGTCTCTCCTTGAGCTCTAGTGTTGAATACGTAGTGTTCATATGTAACATTCACTCAGAGTTCAAAGTATTCGTCCAAGGCTTTCAAAATCGCTGCCATCTGTTATCTTTGTTCATTTGTTAATCCCTCCCCAACAGTGTTAAAAGTGTGGCAATCTCATTAGTTCTGGTTTATTATGTAACTCTGTTGCTAGCTTGTCATTTTCCCATTGCAAATGGAAAAATTGCTAATTCTGACATATATCCCCTTTCATTTCTACTGGAACTGGGATTAGAAAGTTTACAAGATTTTCCATGTTCACACACCCTGTATTTTTGCAGAATTTGCAATGGGTTGAATTTCCTGGTCCTTTTTCGCTATTTTATGGCTGATTGAAAGATTTCTGTATGCCTTTCTGAGCTATGTATTCTCTGCAACATTTCCAGGGTTCAACATTTGTTTTATCTCCATTACCTGAAACCACGCTTAAAGACTGTATTGCTACTTCAGTGTCTTCTCTGTGAGAGGTCTTTTTTGAACTGCCTTAAGATGTCTGCCTCCAGAAAGACAGCTTCATGGCATTGTCACTTGACTACAGAAAGCCAGATGTGACATTGGACAGATTACATTTCAAAACCTAAACAGCTATTGAAAGGGTACTTAAGACTTGAAATGGTGATAGATTTTGTTTCTGTCTCTGCAAATGTAGCAAGTCACACCATTCAATGCATGTGAACTGAGGCAGACAGCAAGATGCTGACTTCACAAATCAGACAGCATTTAGATTTCCTGATTTAGAATCAGAAGGTGGGCCATTCTACCCATCGACTCTGCACCGACCCTCTGAAAGAGCACCCAATCTAGGCCCATTCCCCTGCTCTATTCCCGTAACCCCTTATCCTTTTGGCACGAAGGGGCAACTTAGCATGGTCAATCCACCTAACCTGCACATCTTTGGACTGTGGGAGAAATTGGTGCACCTGGAAGAAACCCACGTTGGCACGGGGAGAACGTGCAGCCTCCACACAGTCAACACCTGAGCTCAGAATCGAACCCAGGTCTCTGGCGCTGTGAGGCAGCAGTGCTAACCACTGTATCACTGTGCTACCCACATTTAAACACATATCTTCCCCATACCGGCTGTACTATTTTCATAAGAATAACAGTCAGGCACCATTAACTTCACCAGTCATTTGAGAGTAACTTGTGACCCAGCTTAACCTCCTCTGTTTAATTCTTTGCTGCATTTAAACAATGCAGTCTGGGGAACTCTCTGAGATCTTTCAATGAGCTGCATGAATGCAAGTACTTCTGTGATGGATGGTTATCATGAAGTGACTGCGGACAAGTTCCAGTGGGTGTATGAGGATGGTGCAATCCAGGCGAGTGTGACATACCCTGGTCGGTTAAATAACAAGCAGCACCAGCTTCAAACATTGCAGAAGATTATTCTGAACCTGAGGCTGTATTTGAGATCCATCAGCCACCAAGTGGTTCCCGAAGCCCAATCAAATAAGTTCTATTTGTGTATTTTTTATTTGATGACTGGTCCTTGTTTGAGTTTCCCAGGCCTGGAGGTTGTAAAGTGCTATATCACGTGTTGATGCTTCATTGGAGAGACAAATCGTAAATCAGAATCTCGAGATCTGTCAGTACCAGCACACTAAGAAAGTAACAAGTTGATGGGATCATTCATGTGATCCAAGGTTCCATATTACACAATGGTCCATGAGGACAAATGCCATGTTAGGGATGTCCAAACATAAGAACTTACATCCTAAAGAACCCGCCTCAAAGAAAAAAGGATTTAGTTGGCAGCAACAGAAAATGGTTTTATAATCTCAGTCATTTATTGAACTATGTACTCAAGTGGAGTTAGCAACTTTAAAAAGTATATCTAATTCGACTTTTGTTTCCTTACACGTAGAAATGGGAATAAAAATTAGCATAGACACTATTCTCATACATATTATTGCCCCTGATAAAACACAGCACAGAGAAATTTGGTCCAATTGCATTTTGTGTTTGTATTAAAGCAGCAGAGTTGAAACTTTCCACCCATTGAACTGTTGCATATTCCTCAGTTTTGTCAGTAATAATCTACCCACAGACAAAATACATGTTTCATTCAAACACATCTCCAATCTACATCTGATAGGATTTGATAGCATTTGCAAAAGGCTATTTATTCGTTGAATGTTTACTGTAAAATCATTTTTCATGAATGCTTCATTTCAAACACATTGAATATAAAAATATCAAAAATACGATATATGCAAATATAGCCTCTGTGTAACGAGTTTGAATGGCATTATTTCAAAATAATATGAAATGTTCATATTATTATCCTTTATTGTAGTACATCACATCAAGGTGAATAATAAAGCATCTTCCTGTCCGTACTACAATCTGCACATTGTTAATCTTGCAGGCCAGTATAGTAGCTCTGAGCATGTAAGGAATGGAAGGGAGAAGAGATCAGAATTCATTTGATTACAGAGACAGGTACCAAGTGTAATCAGATACAAGTTTTGCAAATTCTGAAAAACATGCAATGAATTGGATTTGAGATGTGGGGGGAGGGGTTGTTTAAATTGGTCAAATAATTAAGAGGGTCCCTTCCTAGCTCCAGAATTTGCTCTGCTCAAATGGGAGAGTGAGATAATTTTCCTTTACTGGTCCCTAAGAGGTAGCACCATTGATTAAGGCTGACTGCAAATGCAGGAGGTTCTTTGCAACACATGAGACCCCTACAAGTTGCAGAATAACGGAGCTCTGGGAACATTACAAAATTATCCAGAGAATAACTTGCTTTTTTTTTCCTCTATTAACCTTTGGGTTCAAAAATAATGAAGAAGTTGATTTGGAATTAACATTCAAGTGAATCCATTATTGGAGCTTCCAAATATATTGTTCGAGGGGTGTTCACCATCTGAGACTACATGCTAGATCTTGGACTCATCATTTAATCAGTGATTCCTTCAGTCAAAGCTACCTTTTGGAACTTTAAACACATCTTAACCACACGATAATTGGCAAAATAACCACAATGCTGGTTACTAACAGCACTGAATTGAACTGGAGTCTCAAAGTGACTGTAAATGGTCCTATTTGGGTTCTCAAAGATGGGCCTGCATGTGCAAACATCAATGCTGAACATTAATGTTTTTTCCGATGCCACGGTGACAAAGGAAGAGCCAATTTGAATAAAATACAAATGATCAGCAATCAAATGATGAGAGAGAGATGAGGAGGGTATGAATCTCTGACTCCTGGCAATCTAATGCACATTAACATTCAATGTTACTCAAGACATAGCGGGAACTGAGTGCCTGATCCATGGTATCTCAGGAAAGCAATGTTTATGGTTCAGTTAGTATAGGCGTTGTATTCAATATTTAGTGTTTAAGTGAAGTGCTGTCCAATACATTTGCCACTAGCCGTGTGTGGCGAATTGGGGAGGTAGATAGGGCTCAGAGAATTTTTAATTAACAAATAAAAAGTTAGTAATCAACACAACCATTAACCATCTGATCCCAATATTCATATGCATGTGTACTTAAACACTGTTATGTGCTTGGAGGTAAAAAGCTATGAAAAGCACAATGTGCGAGTGACTATTGATTGAAGTGCATGCTTTACTCCCTTGGTTACTACAATGTGGAGATGCCGGCGCTGGCCTGGGGTGGACACAGTAAGAAGTCTCACACCAGGTTGAATTCCAACAGGTTTATTTGAAATCATAAGCCAGGACAATGTGAATTGTCTCAAGCCCTACCCAGGTTTGCAGAATCCTACTAAATGTCCTGGCTTAAGACAATTCACACCTCGATTATCTGTGATTATCACTCACTCCATTAACACGATTTGTTCCTCTAAAGACTTGTTGGCCTGTAAATACTCACATTCCAACCATTCTTCACAATCCAATCTTTAATTACCTTGCAATTGCATCTCTCCTTTATATGCTGTGATTGTGAACCTGCCTCCACTTCACCCGATGAAAGAGGAGCGCTCCAAAAGCTTGTGATTTCAAATAAACCTGTTGGACTTTTAACCTGCAGTTTTGAGACTTCTTACAGTGCCCTTGGTTACTGATTATTAGTCACCTGCTAAAATGGACTGAAATTGCTGAACTGTAGCGCCATGGAAACAGCAGAAACATCAAACGGAGAGGGGAGTTGATATTGTCATCAGCTCAACCAATGAGAAAAGCAAGACCTCTTTAGTGGGCATACGCTGGGAAAGGGCAAGCAGTATCCAATCGCACTCTGGATGGAGTGCAGGGGCATATCTCTCGTTGAGAGAGTCGACATTTCCAGCAACCTCGCTGATGAAATCCAAGTGCCATTATCAGTGGTCAGACAAAAGCTGTGCTAAGATGTGACAGGTCTAGATCATAGAATTTACAGTGCAGAAGGAGGCCATTCGGCCCATCGAGTCTACACCGGCTCCTGGAAAGAGCACCCTACCCAAGGTTAACACCTCCACCCTATCCCCATAACCCAGTAACCCCACCCAACACTAAGGGCAATTTTGGACACTAAGGGCAATATTTCATGTCCAATCCACCTAACTTGCACACCTTTGGACTGTGGGAGGAAACCGGAGCACCCAGAGGAAACCCACGCACACACGGGGAGGATGTGCAGACTCCGCACAGACAGTGACCCAAGCCGGAATCGAACCTGGGACCCTGGAGCTGTTAAGCCATTGTGCTATCCACAATGCTACCGTGCTGCCCTACTGGGTCTGGTTAACTTGTGTCAGAGTTCCAAACATTGGTGTAAGAGAAAGACTGCAGAATCCCACTCTGAATGCGATTAATTGTTTGTTGAATAAATAAAGATGTGAAGTACCTGCGTTGAATGTAACAAGCTTATCAGTGCATTTGATTAATTGTTGCTACCATGGCATAACCTGTGGTTAGTCAGTGAGTTCTGCTGGACAATAGGTCTGCACTTTCACGCGGCTGACTAGCAGTGTTATGTATTTTATATTACTGGAATTTAATAGGTGATGTGTTTCGATACTGTAACAAAGGATAATCCTCAATGAAGGTTCAGAATTTAGCGACCACTTTTAACCTCACCCGCCCTTCATGAAACTAGTGCCGATCAAGTTCAATGTAGTTTTACGCTCACTCAATTTTATTCCTATCAAAATTGGTGAAGTGCAATATTAGGTTGGGTTAAACTCCACCCGAACCGGTCGCTTTCCTTCCCGGCGGGTTAAGTTAAAATTGCCCTCTTAATCGCTCATGGTTTACCTTGGGTCATGTACTCAACCTCAAGAATTTAAAAAGAGTGGGCGGATATGTGTAATGATTGCTGGTACAAGAGTGAACGATGATGTTCATCTCTCTCAAGTGTGAAAACTTGAATGGGCTATGGCTTTCAGGAACCACGAAATCCAATCACGGATCCCTTAATTGCACCACAGAACAAACGGGGAAAAAAAAGAATGGTGCAAAAAAAATCTCTTAATCTACAGATTGAAATAAAAGAAAGTATTATGCACAGGTCCTATCGAATCAGGAGGAAAGGCACTCTATTCGTTCAAGTTGCAGGGACAAAACTAACTCTTCATGTGCGCCTAGCACAGTATTCAGTTCAGTCAGTGTCTTTCATGTATCTTGGATATTTACGAGACTGGTCCACATAATACCAGGACACTTCCAGCATCTCAGTAAGTATATTCAACAAAGTGTTCGATTACTTCAGAGTGTTTCCTGAAGCACATCCTTTTCCCCTTCGGACACACGTTGAGCATTGCTGTTTGTGTTTGCTCCTGAGGCTGGCCTTTTCTTTCGGATGCTTGCACCTGAGGTAATGAGGTCAGCGTAGCCTTTGTCCTGTGAAAAGGCGTAGGCCGAGCGGCGATGTGAGGAATCCCTGTTGAAATGATTGACCTTGTTGCTTGAAATTTGCTGACCTTTGTTTAGATCTTCGTAGGTTGCCTGGAAATAATCAAATAGGCCGGCACTTAGTGAAATAATTTGCATTCCATCTCACGTATCCATTTCGTGCACACTGCGTAAACCTTAACTTAGTAAAGGCTGTCTCTTAGCCACCACCATAGCTGACCTACGGACAGAATCCTCTGGGAAGTATTGGCATCCTTTGCAGGGTTGTGGAAAATGTCTTTAAGACACAAGGGGCAATTTTCAACTTCACCCCAGGAGGACTAACATGAAATGAAAATTGCTTATTGTCACAAGTAGGCTTCAAATTAAGTTACTGTGAAAAGCCCCTAGTCGCCACATTCCGGCGCCTGTTCGGGGAGGCTGGTACGGGAATTGAACCGTGCTGCTGGCCTGCCTTGGTCTGGAGATGTGGAAAATCAATATTGTACCTTCTGTTTCAGGAGCTTCCTCGAGTGTATTACTTCCAGCTCTCCAAATGGCTGGCGGACTGGTACGCTGTTGCTCGGCACCTGACTACAGTGCGTATAAGTGCATGCAGCTTAATTCTTGTCAGCATGGCAAGACACGTGGTTATTTAGTCATTCCTATTAGACAGTGCTCTTCTAGTGAAAAATAGGTTGGTCTGTACCTTACATGTGGCTGTCTAGCAGTGTTATATATGTTACATTACTGGAATTTAATAGGTGCTAAGTGTTTTGTTGCTCTAGGAAAGGTTAATCCCTGCTGAGGGTTAAGTATTTGGCAGTAAATGTGGCCAACCTGGATGTACATTCTCATAGTAATTAGTTCTTATTGACCTGTTGCCAAACCTGCCGAATTGCTCTGCCAAATTACCAGCCAAGCACAGGCTACATGGAATCTTCTTCCTTGCATTTCTCGTCTGTAAGGTCAAGCTGTGACCTTTGTCTACTAACTTAATGATTAGATCACAAGGCTTGTTGCCATTCCACCTTGGATTGCCTTTTATTGGTAAACCTCACAGTGAAGTCACCATACAACAGCAAGATTGCAGTCCAGGGAATCTTTCTGAAAACAATGCAAAGCTTTTTTGTTAAATAGAGCACACAGCAATGTTTGCACGTTGTATTCATTTTTATTCTAATGGATTCCGTTTCAGAGGTAACTAAAGAATCCCTGAAGCCACGATGCACACAAATCCCCTTTCAAAGGTGTTCTGATCAGTGTCACAGATTGTTACGGTGCAGGAGGAGGCCATTTAGCCCATTGTTTCTGCACCAGCTCCCCAAACGATGGCTTACTGCCATTCCCCTGGCTTTTCTCCGTACTCCTGCACATTGTCCCCGTTCAAATAATCATCTTACGCCTCCTGAATGCCTCGATTGAACCTGCCTCCACCACACGTCCAGGCATTGCAATCCAGATACGAACCACTCGCTGTGAAATTGTGCTAAACTATGAGGACAGTTTGAATACATTTGGTTTTATATTTCTTTGAGTTAAGGAGTGGTGAAAAAATTGAGGTATTTAAAATGATTTAAAAATCATGGGTTGGATGCTGGCGTGGAAAGAAAACTGGCGCAAAGCGGCCACCTTTTTCCCCTTTTGCTGGGGGTTAGCAGGACGGCAACGTGGAGCACCCGGCTCTAGCTGCCAATAGGCGGAGATTTGCCGGGTCCGTGGCCGCGCCATGTTTCATCATGGCGGCCTGCAGCGCGCGTCATGACGGAGGCCGCTCACAGACCCGACCCGCAAAACAGTCCTTCCCCTACTGCCGGCTCGCGCACCCCGGACCACTCCCCCCCCCCCCCACCCCCCCCACAGTGCCCCCAGCCCCGAATAATGTCCCCCCCTGTCCGCAGATCGGCCCTCCTCTGACTGTGGGGGGAGCATCGAAGGACGGGCCTCAGGCAACGTCCTGAGGCCGTCAATACGTGGTGCCACTTTGGAAGGGAAAGAGCATCACGAAAGCAGCGCCGCCCCCGATTCTGTCGGAAACGTGGTTCTCCGGCCGGTTGCTGAACATAATTTTGGCGTCAGCAACCGGAGAATCCAGCCCCATTTATTTGCTTTGGTGTGGGAATCCAGCAGTGGTACACAAGGCGGTCTTTGATCTGTTCCCATAACACGGTTTATTTTGCTGGAACAGGTTGCAGGTCTGTCGCCAGGGGTTTAAAGCTTATGGGGCGCCAGCATCAAGCATGGCTGACCAGGAGTCTTGGTCTTACCAGCTGCACTGGTGTGCTGGAAGGAATTTGTAGGTCACTATTCAATCTTTTGGCCAAGTTATGAATGTTCCTTGGCCATCAAGTCCTGGGTGGGAGTGGAGCCTGGAGCTTCTGGCTCACAGGCAGAGATGTTACCCACTGTTCCACAAGATCTCCTCAGGGGAGTCCAGTACAAGAGGGTATAAGCTAAAGTTAGTACATGGGCATTTATTGTAATTGAGAGTGAGCCTCGTTTTAAAGCAGCATTTGACCATTTACTGTTGCCATGGGAAACTGGACTTACTGATTGAGGAGGCAAGTACTTTCCCACTTATCCTTTGTATTCAGGCACCTGCCTGAGGAGACACTGCACTTGAGCAGCTCTCCACCCCCCCCCCCCCTCCCAATGCCACCATTCAACAACCATCCCCCAAGGCCTCCAACTAACTCTACCCACTGCATCACCAAGCCCCAATCTTTATGCCCCCAACCTAGCCCCAATTCTCACTACCACCCACTCTCCAAAACCAGGCCCCAGCCCTCACCCTCTGAGGCCTCTGACCCTTTCCTCCACCTCTCCCATCGTGCCCATTATTCCCCACCATCCCCAAACCCCAAGGCGTTCTACATTTATGTGAGAAATAGGAGGATGATCAGAGTGAGATTAGGGACGATCAGGGATAGTGCAGGGAACTTGTGCCTAGAGTCCGAGGAGGTGGAGGAGGCCCTGAATGAATATTTTGCTTCAGTATTCACTGGAGAGAGGGACCTTGTTGTTGTGAGAACAGCATCAACCAGGTTAATAGGCTTGAATAGGTTTATATTATGAAGGAGGATGTGCTGGAAATTTTGAAAAGCATCAGGATAGATAAGTCATCTGGGCCAGACGAGATATACACAGAGTTACTACGTGAAATGAGGGAGGAGATTGCTGCGCTGTTGGCGATGATCTTTGCGTCCTCACTCTCCACTGGAGTACATAAGAACTAGGAGCAGGAGTAGGCCATCTGGCCCCTCGAGCCTGCTCCGCCATTCAATGAGATCATAGCGGATCTTTTTTGGACTCAGCTCCACTTTCCGGCCCGAACACCATAAACCTTAATCCCTTTATTCTTCAAAAAACTATCTACCTTTATCTTAAAAACATTTAATGAAGGAGCCTCAACTGCTTCACTGGGCAAGGAATTCCGTATATTCACAACTCTTTGGGTGAAGAAGTTCCTCCTAAACTCAGTCCTAAATCGACATCCCCTTATTGAAAATGAATGAATGAAAATCACTTATTGTCACAAGTAGGCTTCAAATGAAGTTATTTTGAGGCCATGCCCCCTAGTTCTGTTTTCACCCGCCAGTGGAAACAACCTGCCCTCATCTATCCTATCTATTCCCTTCATAATTTTATGCGTTTCTATCAGATCCCCTGCATTAGCTCACTGGGCTAAATCATTGGCTTTTAAAGCAGACCAAGCAGGCCAGCAGCACGGTTCGATTCCCGTACCAGCCTCCCCGGACAGGCGCCGGAATGTGGCGACTAGGGGCTTTTCACAGTAACTTCATTGAAGCCTACTCGTGACAATAAGCGATTTTCATTTCATTTCATTTCATCCTTCTAAATTCCAACGAGTACAGTCCCAGTCTACTCAACCTCTCTTCGTAATCCAACCCCTTCAGCTCTGGGATTAACCTAGTAAATATCCTCTGCACACCCTCCAGCGCCAGTACGTCCTTTCTCAGGTAAGGAGACCAAAACTGAACACAACTAAACAGTAGTACCGGATGATTGGAGGGAGGCGAATGTTGTTCCCCTGTTCATGAAAGGGAATAGGGAAATCCCTGGGAATTACAGACCAGTCAGTCTTACTTCTGTGGTGAGCAAAGTACTGGAAAGGATTCTCTGAGATAGGATTTATGATTATTTAGAAAAATATAGTTTGATTAAAGATAGTCAGCATGGAAACTAGACCCGGGTCCCCGGGAGGCCATATTCGGGGTGTCGGACCAGCCAGGGTTGGAAACGGGTGCGGAGGCAGATATCATAGCCTTCGCCTCGTTGATCGCCCGAAGGCGGATCCTGCTGGGGTGGAGAGCGGCCTCTCCACCCTGTGCCCTGGCGTGGCGGGGGGACCTGTTGGAATACTTGACCCTTGAGAAGGTTAAGTTGGAACTGAGGGGAAGCTCGAAGGGGTTCTATAAGTCATGGGCACTATTTATTATGCACTTTCAAGAACTGGATAACATCGAACATTAGTTGATGGGGGATGGGTGGGGGGGGGGGGGGGGGCTATGCATGTTAAAGATGGCTGTGGGTAATCCCTGATTCCTTTTTTGTTATTTGTTTATGTTAACATGCGGGCTGATGTTTGGGGGTTGGTGAGAGGATGGGATCGTTGTTATTGTTATGGGGTTTGATATATTTGTTGTCGATTATTGTTTGTTGTTGGGGGGTGTAAATTCGGGAGAAAAATTGTGAAAAAGGAGAATAAAAATATATTTTTAAAAAAAGATAGTCAGCATGGCTTTGTGTGGGGCAGGTCATGCCTCACAAGCCTCACTGAATTCTTTGAGGATCTGTCAAGACACATTGATGAAGGTTGGGCAGTGGATATGGTGTATATGGATTTCAGTAAGGCATTTGGTACGTTCCCCATGGTAGGCTCATTCAGAAAGTTAGGGAGCGTGGGATACAGGGAAATTTGGCTGTTTAGATACAGAATTGGCTGGCCGAAAGAAGACAGCGAGTGGTAGTGGATGGAAAGTATTCTACCTAGAGGTCGGTGACCAGTGGTGTCCCGCAGGGATCTGTTCTGGGACCTCTGCTCTTTGTGGTTTTTATAAATGACTTGGATGAGGAAGTGGCAGGGTGGGTTAGTAAGTTTCCCAATGACACAAAGGTTGGTGGACTTGTGGATAGTGTCGAGGGCTGTTGCAGGTTACAACAGGACATTGACAGGACGTAGAGCTAGGCTGAGAAGTGGAGATGGAGTTCAACCTAGATAAATGTGAAGTGATCATTTTGGAAGGTAGAATCTGAATGCTGAATACAGGGTTAAAGGCAGGATTCTTGGAAGTGTGGAGGAACAGAGGGATCTTGGGGTCCATGTACATAGATCCCTCAAAGTCGCCACCCAGGTTGATTGGGTTGTTAAGAAGGCGTATGGTGTGTTAGCTTTCATTAACAGAGGGATTGAGTTTAAGAGCCGCAAAGTTTTGCTGCAGCTTGATAAAACCCTGGTTAGATCACACTTGCAATATTGTGTCCTGTTCTGGTCACCTCATTATAGGAAGGATGTGGATGCTTTGGAGAGGGTGCAGAGGAGATTTACGAAGATGCTGCCTGGACTGGAGGGCATGTCTTATGAAGAAAAGGCTTTTCTCACTGGAGCGAAGAAGGAAGAGAGGTAATTTGATAGAGGTGTATAAGGTGATGAGAGGCATGGATAGAGTGGATAGCCAGCGACCTTTCCCCAGGGCAGAAATGGCTGTCACAAGGGGACATCATTTTAAGGTGATTGGAGGAAGATATTGGGGGGATGTCAGACGTAGGTTCTTTACACAGAGAGTGGTGGGTGCATGGAAAGCACTGCCAGTGGAGGTGGTGGAGTCAGAGTCACTAGGGACATTTAAGCGACTCTTGGACAGGCACATGGACAGCAGTAAATTGAAGGGGTGTAGGTTAGGTTGATCTTAGATTAGGATAAATGGTCGGCACAACATCATGTGCCGTACTTTCTCTTCGGAGAAGGTTACCTTCAATTGATGTCCCCAACCAAATATTTTAGCCAAGGCTGTGGTGAAAATAGTCGGAATGAGCTTCGCATATCCACATTCATAAGATGAAAATATTTGACGGCATTTAAATGAAGCATCACTGTCACTTATTTTAAACAAATACCGGACACACTGAATGAAAACAAACAACTTCAAAGCAGCTGTACTTACTCTTCCGACACCTTTGGAGCTGAAGACTCCCCAAATTAATCGAATCGTAATGGAAGGGATAAAATTCACCGCGACAGTCAGTAGAATGGTGAGCCAGACATAAGGCTGTCTAAATATGTTTAATGCTGCTCCTGTAAAATAAAAGGCAAAAACATGGAACACCCAAAATTCTGACTCTAATCATTATTGGGGCAGGTATGAGCCTCCACCATTTTCTTTCTAGACAAAACTTTCAAGGCTCCCAAATTCAACGCTATTTCTTTTTCTGGCAATGATCTACTCCTATCTACTGGGCATCTCCTTGATGCGGGACACTTAACCCATAATAAAAACCAACTTGAGCCAAAACGTCCTCCAAAAATCAGGCAAAAAGGGCTTAAATAAAGTTCTCTGGCAGGAGCCACCTTGTGTATGACTTCTCCTCTACATGTCGCCACCGGAAGTCTGGTTGGAACTTTTAAAGACGATGTTAATGCTGTTGTACTCATTTAATGTTAATTTATTCACTGGGAAAGTTAAGGAACACGGTGGACCATTGAGCCCATCAATCTTGCTCCTTTCAATAATCAACTGATTATATCCGGGATTTTCCATCACCTGTGTTAAAGACTTCCTGATTTTCTCTCCCACATATTTATTCAACCCCTGTGTCCAAATCTAACTCTCCAAAACTTCCCCATAATTGGATACATTATGCTCATGGAATACTTGATATCTCAATATACACTCAATGGTCATATTCCCAACAGAATGAAATAGGGGTGAGACCATGTAACGGACACAGACGTGCACACATGCATGGCTTGATTCTCAATTTTTATTTCTGGGACCCGACACCACGCCACATCTGCACAGCATAATTTTAAAATTGTGCCAGAGGTGAGCTCGGTACCCAATTAGTGGCACTAGGCCAGGAGCCAGGAACTGACTCTAGAGTGCAGTGATCCAAAGCAGATGGTAGGTACTACTGGGCTTACAGAATAGAGCAGGCAGGAGATCAGAGAGTCAGCAGCCTGGGGTGTAGACAATTGGCCAAAGGATCAATGAAAAGGACTAGACCCGCACTCTACGAATGACCCCTTTCTCCCAACAATTTGTGACAGAAACCTCATTCCAAGCATTGCTCCCAGAGGCTGTACACTAACGTGTACCGGACTGATCGCTATCTGTCATTGGAAAATTGCCTTGTGGCCATGCCCAGCTCATTACCAAATGCTTGTAGAAGTTTAGCAGGCAATTAATTGGAGACAAATGGGTTACTGGCTCTCACCAGCTCCTGGCCACGCTTTGAAAATAACTGTGCATTCCAGAGGCATCGGAAGACTGACAATCCATCTGGGAGTGCAATTTACAAAGTGCGCCTGCACCCTGTGCCTGGCCCCCCACGCGTAACTGAAAGTCCCGCCCAGGGGAACAGATACATGTTTATGCTAACCAGCTGAAATCAACTCATTGAGTATTGGCTAGGAGTCAAACCTGGAAGTTTCACTATTTCAGACAGCCCAGTTTATTCACTGAAACATGGAGAGAAAATCTTCTTTTGGATTATCCTACTGAAAAGAATAGGGGTAGGATTTTCCAGCCCTTTCTACTGACAGGATCTTCCGGTCCCACCGAGGTTGAATGCCCGTGGCGGACAAAATGCCGTAGAGATCAGCGGGACTGGAGGATCCTGTCAGGGGCCAATGGCAAGCTGTCTACGTCGCCATGAAACAGGCTGTAGGAGGTCAGAAAATCCCACCCTCCGTCAGCTAAAGAATCTTGGTTCAACTGCTTCACACTGTGAGGTTCAGCTGAGCCCATCTTTCCAATTATAAGAGCATACAGCATTTGATTAAATGTAGATTTAAAAGTCAGGAAGATGAGTGTCACCTTCTTCACTTTTTAAAATGTTTTGCTACAGACTGAAAATGAGGTTTACTAAAATACTTTGGAAGATAAACGTTTTAAGAAAGATGCAGGTTGCCATTGGGGCTTAGATCCGAAATCTCCGTGTAGTTTCCTTCGGGTTCGAGTCCCAGACTAGAAAAGTTCTCACAGCTCAGAAAGTAATCAAAGAGTGTGATGAAGAACTTGCAAGAAAGGTACAAATTTGTATTATACCTGCTCATCTTAAATTCAGTTACAAATTGGTATTGACCAAACAGTGAAAATAATTCACTTGCACTCTGTTAAGTGTACGTATCATAACAGATAAATTGCTTTCTTACCTTGGAATTGGAACATGTCTGGTTTCAGTTGAGACAAGAAACTACTTTGGGTTAGAAAAGTGATGCAAAAGTAGAGTCCAAGACTGATGATGATGGACAAAGTACTGGGGACTGTCCAGTATGAAATCTCCAACATAACCTGTTCAGAGAATAAGTTATTTCCTTCAATCCTTCCAGACAGATGAAAACATTTAATGAATAAGGACGCAAGACCTGCCCCATTTGCACATCAAAGTACTTTCGTTTAGGCAAATTAAACCTCCGACAAAATACTACACTCTCGATGTACTACAGCATGATGTGGCACCGAAATTCAAACAATGGGACAGCAGTTGGCTCCCAGAGATGTCCTTTACCTCCAGGGTGCACTCAGAACCCCCAGAGTTGGAACTAGGCAGAAATGTTTGATGACCATTCTTAAATATAGTCACATCCACTGCTTGAACCAGTAATTCTGAAACATTTTTGGTTGAAGGACACCTTGGCAAAGGGATTAATAATCACAGACCCCCACCTAAATTATGGAACACCATGTAATACTTACATAGACATGTATAAAAAATTCCAAATAGCTTTTCAGAAAACAGGTATTTACTTAGAAATATCAATCAAATGGGTATGCCTGCTTCTTACTGTAGTTGCTGCCTATCCTTGGTGTGATGTTTGACAATGATACTCGTAACTCATTCGATATAAAAGCCAACATTTATTGTTTTTCAGGCCGGAATTGCATAATGTG
The DNA here is from genome assembly GCF_902713615.1 of Scyliorhinus canicula. NCBI lineage: Eukaryota > Metazoa > Chordata > Chondrichthyes > Carcharhiniformes > Scyliorhinidae > Scyliorhinus > Scyliorhinus canicula. The sequence goes on from NC_052163.1 coordinate 108,029,598, forward strand.
GGCCGGAATTCTCCGGTTGTTACGATTCAATTTTCCCACCGGCAGCACACCTCCGCCAGCGGGATTTCGGACGGAGTGGGGTGGTTACAATGGGAAATCTTATTGACAACCAGCGGGAACGGCACGCGGCCGAGAAACACGGGGCTGACAGACCGGAGAATTCCGCCCGTGGTCTCCAACACATGTAGAAATCCTACATAATTTCAAAGAAAGTTTGATTTACTCAGTCGGCAAAAGCAATGGCCTTTACAGAGCACTGGTAGACCTACTAAAGGATGCGCTGGGAATAGTTTAATGGCAATGTGCATCTCCTTGACTGAAAGTACACCAATGTAGGAGACTGCAGACTCCATGAACATTTGTCATTCATTCCAAGTGGACCTTTAACCAGTTGTTCATGTGGCCCACACGTAAGGTCAGCCCTGCTCACTAAGCACTTCCACATTATTTTTCCACCCCAAGAGGTAGATTATCCCATGTTTGGTAACCACTGGCTGAAACAAGCCACTCCATCAGCTAGCTGGAGATTCACAGGTTTTTATATTTGTTAATTGGATTCTTAGTTCTGACGGTCATTAACAGTTTCACTACACAGTGTGATGGCCAAAGATATAATTGCGGACCTACCTCCGCATTAACAGACAGCACCACAGCGGTGCCAATGGTCGTTGACAGGGACTGGTAATCTGAGACCGCTGCGCCATCTTTTCCCGCAATCTCCAAGAATGCTCCATATGGTATAAAAAATAAAACTAATGAACTTAGGAGACCATGGAATAGGATCATTAAGAAGATCCTGTAATTGAATAATTCATTCCGCTGTCCAATTTTGTAGAGTTTTGTGTGCTTGATGCTCAGATTATCACCAACATCCTGTAATTCCAAAAAATACAAACACAGTTAGAAACACTGAGTGTAATAGCACAAAGCTTGGTTGAATCCTCAATATTCGAAAAAGTAGCAATATTTCTGAGTTATCTGGAGTTACCAAAGGGGTGATCTTGCGCCCGTGTTCAGCATGAGTGGAAACGGCGAAATGGTGCAATATCCCACAAGGGTCAGGAAACGAGATTCTCACTGGCGCGATCCTGTTTCTCAAGTTTCCCTGTCCCACGCCGGTGACATAATGAGGTTCCCAAATTTAAATACACTTTAACAAATTTTTATTATTAATGGGCTTCCCCTCCACATGAACCGCACCCCCCCCCCCCCCCCCCCCCAACCCTTTGCGGAATATTGAAACCTCGCCAATGTTGTGTCACGTTGGCAAGGCTCACAACAGCTTTCTAATGATGGGAAACAGTGGCAGGGATCCCACCACGGGTGGCAAGGTAAGTATAGCTCCTGGGGGAAGAGGGACATACCGCCGGCAGTTCTCTGGCACTGCTCTCTGGCACAGGGGCCTGGCAGTGAGGGCGGGAGACTTGACAGTGAAGGGGGGGCAGGGTACCTGGCAGTGAAGGGGGCAAGGGGGAACTGTAACATTTTCATCCATTTTACGGGATGTGGGCATCCCTGGTTAGGCCAGCATTTATCGCCCATCCCTACCGTGCCCCCGCGATATTGCCACGGTGGCTGGTTGGAGAAAGGGGGGGGGGAGGAAAGCCCGCGATACTTGTACATTGGGAATGATATAGGGGGAGTTTAACCTCAGTGCTGATCGGGGCCCCCTTTAAAGATGGCACCCTGATCATGTGCAGCCGGCCTTACGGACACTTACAAACTACAGCTGGCCAAACAGACCCCCCCCCCACCGCTCGATTTGTTTCTGTCTGATGAGGCCTAAGGAGTGAGTGGGGGTTTGAGGGGATGGGAGCTGGAGGGTCTAACAGCAAATAAAAACAACTGGGAAAAAATCCCCGAGAATGTCGATGGGCCTTTTAACCAGCATGCCTCGGTAACCAGCAGCCTCGCTGTCTGCCTCCAAATTATTTCCGGGGGCAACATACCCGACTCCATCAGGCACCTGCCCCTCCCCTCTTCTCCCCAAACTTCATTCACAACCCCACCCCCTAGAATGAAGAGCCTGCTTGCTCGAGGCAGTTTCAGTGAACTGGAATATTTCCCGACTCTGCTCATCCACCTCCCAAGCGACAATCTGGGCCTATGAATCAGATCGTTTTGCCACTTAAAAGGACCCATGTACCCATCCTTGCAATTATTCATTCCTACTTTATGACTCCACATTTTAATATTCAATGTAAAGTCAACAATTAAAACTAGTTCAATGATCATTTTTTGTTGAAGTTCTTATCCAAGCCTGTATTAATTTCCTTTGTCATAAACCTAAGCCACATTACAAAGGCACAAATGATGGAAAAAGTGTCCCGTGTGTAACTGTGACACATCCATCCAACTCTGGGCCAGTATTTCAAATGCCTGATGTTGCTTCTTGCAGAAAATGGCCACAACAGTGGTGAGAATTGGAAATTAGCAGCAGTGTTCCCAAATAACCATCCCTCTCAATGCACCAGAGTTACTCAAGGAAAGACCTTCAGCAGAATATCAAAATTCAAATCCCACCGTTGAGTCTCATGCAGAGGTGACACTCATCAGCTCATTTTGGCATTCCCATCACTGGCGACGGGAATTCACCGAAAACAACTATTTTAATAGCAATAATACGGGGCAATAAATGAGCAAAACAAAATGGATTTTATAACGGGGCAAAAGGAAACCATGAATGCCAGAAATCTGAATTAAACAGAGAAAGTGCTAGAAATGAGCAGCAGGACTACCTGCATCAAACCAGAAAATGACGCCTCTATTTAGCAAAGATTTTTCAACTGTGGCGATCACCTAAGGGCATGGATGATGGGTCCCGCCAAGAAATTATCTTTCCCTCTTCGAAGCCGCTGGACCTACCTGTGCGTATGCACCCATTCAGCTCACCGAGTCTGCACGATCCTCTGAAGGGACACCCTACCTAGGCCCACTCCTCATCCCTGTAGCCCCCGCTTAACCTGCACATCTTTTGACCCTAAGGGCAATTTAGCATGGCCAATCCACCTATCCGGCACAAATTTGGACTGTGGGATGAAACCGGAGCACCCGGAGGAAACCCACACAGATGCGGGGAGAAAGTGCAGACTCCACACAGACGGTCACCCGAGGCTGACCCGTGCCTGTTTTTTAAACTTTATTCCTGTCCTCAGCTACTAGGCCCAATAACCATTCTCCAACCATTCCAAGATGCAGAATTTCTCAACAGACACTGAAAAATCCTCTACGACACCGAAAAGTGGAGCTTCCACCACTGACCAAATCCACTGGGATTCCAGAAAAGCGGAAAATCTCATTTGATCGTCCTGTAGGTGGAGTCTGATTGGGCGGTTAACGGATTTTGGTTTTAGGCGTGACTGATTAAACAACTCATGAGAAATAATGTCCATTCGATAGATACACTCACGCTCATGATTGGGAACAGAATTCAAGGATGCAGGCAAACAATTAGTGGAATTTTAATGGATTTTATAACGGGGCAAAAGGAAACTATGAATGCCAGAAATCTGAATTAAACAGAGAAAGTGCTAGAAATGAGCAGCAGGGCTACCTGCATCAAACCAGAAAATGACAGGCCTCTATTTAGCAAAGATTTTTCAACTGTGGCGATCACCTAAGGGCATGGATGATGGGTCCCGCCAAGAAATTATCTTTCCCTCTTCGAAGCCGCTGGACCTACCTGTGGAAGCTTTTAGTGGAAGCTTAATTTTTTAAAAACATTTCTAAGGCTGGGATACACAAGTAAATAATTTGGTTACATTATAAAAGGCCATAAATAAGATATAGGGTACGATCTTCCGTCTGTTCAAGTCGGCGGGATATTCCGGTCCCACGCTGGCGCACGGGTTTCCCGGTGGCGAGGGGTACAGTCATCGGGAAATCCCATTGACAATGGCGGGGTCTGTAAATCCCACTGCTGGACCGCCTCCACTGCCAAAAAACACGCGGCATGGTCAGTAAATCCCGCCCATAGTCACTGACCGACCACATAAAGAATTTAGACCATTAGGTGTAGGAGCAGATGTAGGCCATTCAGCCCATCGAGTTTGCTCCGCCATTCAATGAGATCATGACTGATCTGATATGATAATCCTCAACTTCACTTTCCCACCTTATCCCCATAACCCTTGATTCCCTTACTAATTAAAAAACTGCCTATCTCAACCGTGAACATCCAACGACCCAGCCTCTTCAGCGCTCTGTGGTAAAGAATTCCACAGATTCACTACCCTCTGAGAGAAGTAATTCCCCCTCATTATTTCTTTAAATAGTGGTGAGCACGTGAATCTCACTGTGACAGTGGGTGGTTGAAGCAGACAGCATTGGTGTGTTGAAAGGAAGCCATGACGCATACTAACAAGATGAGAATCAAAGAATACTGAAGGCGGGGTGGGGTGGCAGCATGGCAAGAGCTAATTAGAGCGAGGGAAGGCTTCTGTGGAAAATAGGCCAGAGATTTCTGGCCCCGACACCAGCGGGCACAGACGAAGGTGGGACGGAAAAATTTAGAGAGCCATAACTGCTCTATAAATTTCCCTGTCCCTCCCACGATGGTGCCATTGGACTGGAAAACCGTCCCTTCCCACTGGCGGGATTTTCAGGTCCAGTCGATGGGCAACCCCCTGGAGGGTGTTCCCCAGGGCTGAGGGTGCGGGGCATGCACAACCATGTCCGGATGATCCTGCCGCTAGCTAATGGTGGGCCACCTCTGTCACCAGAATATATAAGCTGCAGGGGATCCGGAGAATCCCACCCGTGACACTTTGATCCGTTGGGTTGAGTGGCCTGTTTCTGTGCTGAGGATTCAGTGCAATTCAGTGAGGTACTGCAGCTTTTTTCATAGTGTTAGGGCTGCATAAATATTCTGAGCATATTCAGCATTTATTTCCACTTTGGTGGGCAGTAAGAATGTACATTGAGGTTTGACGCCATCTTACCTGATCCAACATTCCCACTAGCAGGATAGGCAGCCAGCTGTACGCCACCTTATAGAAGGAGATGCACCACTTCTCAAAAACAGACTTGGGATAAAACAAAAATTAGGAATGTGAAAATTACTGCATGTCGGTTAAAGAATGAGTAGACAAAGTGAGCTAACATTAGTCATATTTCAATGCAAATTTAGATTGATTGCCTAACAGCGGTTTTGATAGCATGTGCACAGGGCATATTTAACATTTCGGATTTTTTTCAAATTCCATCAGAAAATTAGCACCATTGACTATTTTCCCACTGCAATTCATACACCAGGATCACTCCCACCAAAAAACAACATGAAGACCATGATATACTGTTGACAGATTTTAGGATTAGCTGAAAAAATTGAGGAACTAATCAACAGTTCATCAATGGTTAGGATGTTGTCAAAAATATAACACTATCTGAGTTATATCAAGGTCAAAGACCCTGATTTTCTTTTTGATGACAGTGCCAGCTTTGTAAGAGAGGCTGAAAGTGCTGCAGATGTGTTGACTGAGGTGTAAAGATAGAAACTGTTCTCTTAGAGGCCAATCACCAGGGCTCTGGGTTAGGAGAAGGAAGTTCAAACTTCCTCATTCAACATCCAGGCTATCTGCAGGTCTTCGAACCCACCAAAGTTCACGAGGTCAGGGGTCAGAGTGTGCGCATATGGGTTTTTCGGGATTGGAGGAATATCAGCAGCGCACCCCATCAAAAACTCGGGAAACTGTGCAGGGAGGTGGTTGGTGATGGGGGAGCCAAGGGAGCCAGATCCCTCTCTGATAGCTGCAGATATGGCTCAAGCAACCCTTGAGCCTGTTCCCATTAATATATATGGCTGAATTATAATTCAGCTTCTACAGGTACACTAAAATCATAAAAAATAATGAGACACATAAAGAACGTGAAGGCTAAGTGCCGGCTCGAACGGAGAAACCGTGGAGGTTCTTGTGAAAAAAACAGGGCAAACCCCTCACTGATTCTGGTGAGAGGCTAGCACCGGCTCGTGAAACGCCCGCAGATCGCGGCGAGAACAGCCTGAGAATGGCCGAGACTATGGCCGCGCATGCGCACAGCTGACGACTTGCACCGGTCGCACTGTACAACATGGCGCCGGCCGTGCGCTAAACCTAACCTGCCGACCACGACCCCACCGCGCACCCCCTGGCCCACCACCCACCAGTTCCCCCAGCCCTGACAAACAACACCCCAGCCAGCGGCAGGGAACCCGGCCGAGTGTGGCGGCGCTGGACAAAGTCCGCAACCGGAACGCTGGCTCAGACCACACGTGTCCTGCGCCTTTGGGAACTCGCCCCATCGGGGGCGGAGCATCGCAAGAAGGCCAGCCGATGAAGCACCAATGGCATTGTGACTGCGTGCGGCGCACGTCACAGTGACGGTGGTTTGGAGAGGACGGAGAATCGTAAACCGGCGCCAGCCCCGATTCCGGTGTCGGAATCAATTCTCCGCCCGATCGCCGATTACGATTTCGGCATCAGGCAACGAAGAATCCCGCCCATTATGTTTTGAACTGGCTCTTTAATTCAAGGTAAAATGGAGGAATGAAGAGGGTCATGTGATCGACTTCAACTTCTGCCCAATAATAAGCTTGGATGGTTTGGTTACCATAGGGACAGGGGGCCCAGTGTGAGATTACTGGGAGCAAGAAATAAATGTTCATAGCTGAAAACAGGTGCAGCTGGGCTAACTGTGGACAGACATTTAGTCCAAGAGCTTTTGGGCATAGAGATGAAGGAAGTTCTCGCAGGGAGACAAAGGGTTGCAGTTGGTATGGCCAGCAGATATAAAGAGGTTGCAAGTCCTCGGCTAGCTATCAGGCAGAACACGTGCAAGAGGACAGTCCCTCGTCGCAGAGACACATCCCTTGACAACCTAAAGACTCTGGACGTTTTGCTATGATGAAGCCAGGAGGAGAAATCGCCAGGGTGGATCAGTTTGGAAATTCCCTAAAAACTGAGAGAAACGTCTTTTGGTAGTCATTCAATGTTATGACTAGGCAAAACAGGGAGGTGTAAACCCATTGGAAGCTGTCCCAGTCAGAATTAGTGGGAATACACAGGATGCCCCAGATCCATTGTTCTTCGGGACACTCATGTCTGACCAGCTATTAGCCCGACAGCACCTGGCTCGGGTCTACTCGACGAGGCCATTAGATGCCGGTTGGCCGTTTGATCCAGTGGCAGCTTAGCTAAGTGAGCTTTTAGCTGCGCAAGTCTGGGTCTCGCCCATTGTGAGTCGGATCCAGATTGTGACATCTCGTTAGATCTCGCGAGGTGTAATGGCCACCGGGAATCCCAGGAGAGGCTTCTTCCTGGGATCTACCAGCCGTGTCCCATCCCCATTCCGATGGAAATGGCCGGTAAATCGCGCCAGTTACTTTGCTGTGAGGTTAGCTCTGGTGCTCCTCAGGTTATGCCAAAGTCTGACTCCTGTCTTTCTGCTGACATCCGTCCCCTGAACCGGGTCTGCATCGGCAGCGTCTGAACCACTGTGCCCAAGGAGGCGGGGCGTGGGTGGAGCAGACGGCAACAAGGGTGGGGGTGCAGGCAAGCCTGCTGTGAAGATTTACATGACAGAGGCTTCACATTTATCAGGTGTAACATGAAGATTTGACATTTCCATTCCCCCTACCTACAGACAGTGACTCCGCCCTGACCCCACTCAGTGATTATCTCTCCTCTTGGTCTTTGGTGGTTTATCGCAACTTCAAGGTGTGTCCGCAGGATGCACATCAGAGATGGAGGCAACCTGTTGCTTTCCATGCTCTGTGATCTTTGATGTCTGTGGCAGATGTCCCCTGAAGGGCCTGGAGCCGGAGGGCCCCGACAAACTTACCAGTGTCACAGGCTTCACCGTGCCACCATGTTGTGCCCGTTACCCTTGCGATGTGCTGGTGTCAGGAGCGAAGGGGGATTAGGAAGAACTGGAGAACGCCGTTGACTCCTTGGTGATAGGCCTCAGGTTGGCCTCCAGTGCTTCCTCCTGCCTATAGGTCCCTGGGGGTCTCCATGGGTAGACTTTGGGACTCCTCCCATCAGGTATGCACTCGCTGGAGTATCGCTGACATCCCCTCCTGAATCTCACGGCTGTGTCCTTCCATCTGCATCAGCTCTGGGATAACCTTGTCCAGAGTCTCGGCATCTGACTGGGACCCAGCTGAGTCCTGGGATCCAGCAGACCTCCGATTGCTGTCACCCCTGGATGTTCCTGCCTCACCTGATTGTGCCGCAAGTGACTCCTGATCCACAGCAATGTGATTGATCTTGAAATGGGCCTAGCAAACCACAGTTCAAGGACAATTAGGGATGGGTCATAAATGCTTGCCCAGCCAGCGATGCGGGCACTCCATAAATCAATTTTTAAAAATGAGACAAGATTAGATAATTTTTTATGAGGGATGAATTTCGATTATCTCTTTTAGATGCTGACAGTAGGTTTTAATCACTTATCCTACAGTTTCTTGCGGTCTCTTAAGTCGCCCATTTCTGTCAATTTAGGTTTCTAAACAGTGCTGATAGTGTGGGACCATTAATAGGATGTGTTTACAAAATCTTATATTTAGATTCAGCTATGAATTAATAAAACACTCCAAAGTACTTCACTTGAGTGTAATCAAACAAAATTAGTCATCAAGCCACAGAAGGATAGGTAGATTTTAAGGTACAAAGAATAAAAGACGAGGTTAGAGTCAGGGGTATGGGGAGAAAATCCCAGAATTTAGGGTCTAGGCAGCTGAAGGCACAGCCATCAATGGTAAAGTGATTAAAGTCGGATATGTTCAACAGGCCAGGATTAGGTGAGTGCAGCTATCTCAGAGATCTGTGGGCCTGGAAGAAGATTAAAGAGACAGGGGAGGGCAGCACAGTGGCGCAGTGCGTTAGCCCTGATGCCTCACGACGCTGAGATCCCAGGTTCGATCCCGGCTCTGGGTCACTGTCCGTGTGGAGTTTGCACATTCTCCCCGTGTTTGCGTGAGTTTCGGCCCCACAACCCAAAAGATGTGCAGGGTAGGTCGATTGGCCACACTAAATTGCCCCTTAATTGAATAAAATTAATTGGGTACTCTGCATTTATAAAAACAAAATTTAAAAAAAATAAAGAGACAGGGAGGGATGAGGCTATCTCGGCATTTGTAAACTAGGATGAGAATTGACTGGAAACCAATGAAGGTCAACGAGCACAGGGTGAATGGGACTAGGTGTAAGGAAGGACAACGACAGCAGAGTTTTGGATGACTTCAAGTTTACAGACAGTAGAATATGGGTGACCAGCCGGAAATCCGTTAGAATAGTCAAGATGAGATGTAACATAGGCATGAATGTGGGTTTCAGTAACTGAGAACCTGAGGCAGATGTGAGGTCAGGCAATGTTATGGAGGGGCAAAAAACTGTCTTAGTAATTGTACCGATATGTACTTTGAAGCTTATCTTGATCTCAAATATGACACCAAGATTGCAAACAGTCTGGTCTACTCTGTTTAATTGGAGGAAATTCCGATCATCTAGTACTGCTGATCAGATGAACAGTCTGATAACTTAGCAACAGTGGAGAAGTCGAGAGAGAGGGTGGTGAGGGAGAGCTGGGTGTTGTTGGCATATGTATGCAAACCAATGCTGAGCCTTCGGATAATGTCACTGGGAGGCAGCACGTAGACAAAAGTTAGGAGTGGGCAAGGATATAACCCTAGGGTACCAGGCGGTAACTGAGGTATCAATGCAAAAAGTGTGGGAAAAGAAGCCATTACAAGTGATACTTAGGCTATGATTAGATAGCTGAGCATCAGGCGCAGTCCTACCCAGAGAGATGACTGTGGAGAAACGTTGGAGGAATAAGTCAATACATTCTAAATCCGTCTGAAGAAGCGAGCCGATCCAAGCTGAGTGGGAAAGGTGGCCAACATTGTCTCATAAGGCATCATGGGAGAAGAAGTCAATGAACTTTATAGAAGCTAACAGGAAAACTGCTGCCATGTGTAAAATGGATTTCATGAGAACCAGGGACATAACATCACTGAAAACACCCTTGTTTTCAGAACATGGAGGACAGGCTCAGATGACGTCTAGTAAAACGTCCTTGTTTATGGAACATGAAGGACAAGCTCGACTGACGTCTGGAGCTGGAAGGATTGTTTAACTTAAACAGTATACAATATGGTACCACTGAGATTTAACCAACCATAACCCGCGGTCAACTGTCGGACATGCAGACCTGACTTTCAAAGTCCATAAGCCCCTCAGAGTGAACCTGGCCAAGCTCTCTCCAATGGGAAGTACGCTTGACTCAAGCCATGAGTCTTGAAAATTATGGAACTGTTTAAATAAAGAAATAGCTGTGATTTTTGTGAAATCTTAAGAGAAATGACGTCAAACCTTTCCAGTATCAGAAAACTCATAAACTGAGTGCTTTCATTCCTTCAATCCCAAGTTTCCCAGAAAATCACAACTTTAGATAAACAATGTTCAAATATTCTTGCTTACCAGACCAGAAAATCCACTAAAGAATGCAAACCAGATTTGGACGAAGGAAAATGCGAATGTCTTGTACAGGAAATATCTCAGGAACTTGCAGATCCTTAAGTATGACCATCGACCATGAACCAGAAGCAGCCGTTCAAGGTAGCGGAACTGCGCGAGTGAGTAATCGCTGGACAAAACAGCCTGCGTGCCCTCCTGCCCGCTGATTCCAACTCCGATGTGCGCCGCTGGGGAAACACACAATTGTTTGTAAAGTCACTCACTATGTACAGGAGAACAGAAAGTTTGTTTCAGACCATTCACAGGTTATTGAGCGATATATGTGACTCCAAATGGATTGTAGGTCACCAAATCCAATGTCATTCAAGAGGAAGGCCCACCTGCACCTCCTCCAGAGCAATGGGCAATAAATTCAACATCAGCCCAACATGGTGAAGGCAAAGCTGATGTGGGACTAGATCTCGTATAAAGCATTATCCATCAGTCTATCTATTCTACATCTTCAGTTATGGATGGCTTGCTCCAAAGGCAGAACAAAGCAAATTCAATTGCTCAATGACGATTCTAAACTATGGGTATTGATATGTCATAATTAAACAAAAGAACTGAACTGATCTTACTGGGGCTTTCGGGGACTAGGCGATCAGGGATGGCAGGGGAAGAGGAGAGGAAAAGGTCAGAGAGCAGAAACAGGGGTCATTTTAACTTGACGCACCCAAACAGGAAACCGATGGGAGTGGATTTCCCAGAAATGTTAGACTCCCCCCCTATTTTACACTCCAGTGAGATCAAGAGTGAAGACAAGCGTATGGGGTGTTGAGGAAATGGGTGGCAGATCCGGTCCCATCAGTTTCCAGCCAGGGAGATTGGGTTAAAATGACCCCTCTGCTGTCCGGAATGACGGGTAACCTTCTTATGTAACTTAGGGACAATTGAATCATTTGACCCTGGTGTCAAAGTCAAGTTTAGAAGAATGAGAGGAGATCTGATTGAGGTAAGGTGATAAAGGTTATTGGCAAAGTAGATGTAGAGCAGGTGCTACCTCTAGTGAGGCAATCTAGAACGAGGGGAGGTCATAGTTTTAGGATAAGGAATAGCAGATTTAAAACAGAGATGAGAAGAAATTACTTCTCTCAAAGGGTCATAAATCTGTGAAATTCACTACCCCAGAGTGCGGTGGATGTCGGGACATTGAGTAAATTTAAAGAGGAGCTAGATTTTTAATTAGTGATGGGTTGAAGGGTTATGGAGAATGGGCAGGAAAGCGGATTTGAGGCCGAGAGGAGATCAGCCATGATCGTACTGAATGGCGAAGCGGGCTCAAGGAGCTGAATTGCATATTCCTGCTCCCAGTTCTTATGTTCTTGTCAGCCGCAGAAAGTAGTGTTAAAACACACATAGTTGTTTTTTTTTAAATCATAAAATAATTCAAGGCAACAGACGAAGTTTGAAGAACAGAGTTGTCCTGCTAAGTATGCAGTTCACAACTACCCTAAATTCATATAATCTGTTAATAAGAACTCTCCTTTTCTTTTGCGTTAACAGCCCAATATAAGGTCACTGCCCTTACAAATTGTTCACAACTCCTTAAAATCCTCTCGATAAGCAGGTAATTTACTTCCATTTAAAGAACAAAAATAATAATATCCACGAATTTTAAAACAAAATCAAATCTTCCAACATTAGCAAACCTGAAGGGCTTCTTTGTGGCCCAATTCCTCAAGGCATTCTTTATTTAAAATATCTCTAGGTTTCAGAGAGGGTATCTCTAGATGCAGGTTCTCTCTCGCTCCCTTACCCGCAATGGTAGACTGCAGACACTTTCTCACTGCCGGCGCCTCCTACTGACTAACAAGTTTCGGGATGCCACCTGCTGTATTTTATTGAGCTACTCCCAGGCCACTAATTGATCAATTCGGAGAAAGATCACTCCCGGTAACCTTCCCACGTAGCTTAGGGCCATTCGACCCCCTTTTGACCCCGGTGTCAAAGTCCCAACCCAAAACCATGCCATCACTGCAATAATTGCCATTTGAAAATATGACAACTCCACAAACTAAGTTTGGCTTAAGGTAGGTTCCTTCCTCTCTAGTTTAGGATAGGAGGCATTGTGAATGAACTGAGCCCCACTTCCCCACAGCCTCTGCTGCCATCTTTTACCTCACAAAACAGTTCAGTGAGCCTTTCTCAGACAAACACTTGAAACTTCAATGGCATCAAGAGCGAGGGTCAATCACAATCAATTCAAAGTTTAGATTAATCCCGGAAACTGTTCGGATGAGGAGCCCAGAAATGCTGTTCCTTTATTTAGAAACAGTGGACAGTGCAAAACCGTCATCATTTCAGGCTGCTTTTCTATCTTTATGAAAGTTGTGAAAATACAATGAACCTCACTGAAACATGGTTATTGGTAAATCACTCTCCACAATAAAAACACTCCAAGCCCTCTTCCTACACCCAGGCGACATGTCAAAATAGAGAAACTCCCACAGAATCTGGCTTTTAAATGTCTGATTTGCCTGCTTATTAATAAATAGGCTGACTAACATTAACTTGCTGTGACATAGGTGTACCACATGTTTCCAACACTGCCTATTTGTCTGATGTGGAGATGCCGGCGTTTTAGACTGGGGTGTGCACAGTAAGAAGTCTTACAACACCAGGTTAAAGTCCTGATGCACTATCAATTACGACGAGACGAGAGTAGAATGTAATTGAGGCTTTATTACACAGAGATGTGTGGCCTCCTACAGCAGCTGGCAAAATGGCTGCTGTATGGAGAGCACACACATTTATACTCCGCCTACTGGGCGGAGCCAGCAGACACGGATCTACCCCCATACCTGTAGTACAGGGGCCTTACCGTAATACCCTATATACAATATAATACAGCAGTGGTGACTACCACAAGTCCAACAGGTTTGTTTCGAATCATTAGCTTCCGGAGCACTGCTCCTTCTTCAAGCTGGTGATTCGAAACAAACCTGTTGGACTTTAACCTGATTTGTCTGATGATGTTACCATTCACTTAATAGGTACAATGCGGGACTGAGCTCTCTTCCCCGATTCAGAGCTCCGAAATCACATCTTGATATATTTTGCTGCTTAGTTTCACTGACTTTATAAATGGAATTTTTCAATTACTCCGAAAAGAAAAATTGAAAGGGATTGGATCATTTACCCTGATTCACTTAACCAGGATGGTTTCCTAAAATGGGTCCCTCTTGAGTGTATAATGTGCTGCAGTGCTGAAGGTGATGCAGTAACTATTATGGTAGCCACTAGGTGGTAGCAGAGTTCCTGTAAACAGTGCGAGGCACTATGCATGCCAAGACGCTGTAGGTTGAGACCAAATTTGAAGCCTGTAATCTAGCTTCAGATCAATCTTCAGGAGAAAGAAGCAAGTATTTAACCATAATGAAAAAGGCAAACCCAGAAAATGACTGAAAGTAAGATTTGGAGAGTGAGGGAACCCAGAACAGAACGTAGAATCGAATCCCTGCAGGTTCGAGCTTATAAAATTGAACATTCCGCTGTGCATCTGATTGCAAAGCTTTTAAAGGTATCAAATTTGCCTTTTTATTGATGAATCAGAGACAGCTCACAACCATGTTGACCGTTTGTAAGATAGGCTCACAGAACTTTGCTAATGCTGCCTATGTGCCTTAATAATGTTACTGTTCTTTTAATTGCTCAGCATCCCTATAAAATAAAGCTGCCACTTATTCTGACAGCTCTTGTCACAGAATGATGGAATATTACGGCATAAATGGAGGTCTTTCACCCCGTCAAGCCCATGCTATCATTCTAGTTGTCTGTGCTCATGTTTCTCTCTGAACAAATATGTCTGTTCAGTCATGCTCCCCTGCTCACTCTCAATGCCTTTCAACATTCCCCCCACATCTCCCCACCCCCCTCATCTCCCCCCCCCCCCCCCCCCCCCCGAAATGCCTGCCCAGCCACGTATGCCCATTATCACCAGATTAGACTCCAATCACCTGGACAGGACACAGTAATTAAGACAATGTGGGGCATCCAGCTGTGGAGAGCTGGATAAAATTTCATAGAATCATAGAATTTACAGTGCAGAAGGAGGCCATTCGGCCCATCAAATCTGCGCCGGCCCTTGGAAAGAGCACCCTACCTAAGCCCACACCTCTACCCTATTCCCGTAACCCAGTAGCCCCACCCCACCTTTTTTGGACACTAAAGGCAATTTAGCATGGCCAATCCACCTAACCTGCACATCTTTGTGGACTGTGGGAGGAAACCGGAGCACCCGGAGGAAACCCAGGCAGACACGGGGAGAACGTGCAGACTCTGCACAGACAGTGACCCAAGCCAGGAATCGAACCTGGGACGCTGGAGCTGTGAAGCTACTGTGCTAACCACTGTGCTACCGTGCTGTGAATAGTTTCCCATCCACCTCAATCCGCACGTCCCCTCTACCCCAGCCCCATCCCTCCCTCACCCCACCCTTCACACATATCTTGCTCAACCACAAAACCATCCCACAATTACTGACTAACAACTGAAGCCCCTGCCTCCTCCCTTTTGAACTCTACGAGCCTTTTCTTACTTTTCAGCATGTTCACATCATTTGCTCCGTCCCCAATGGCCAGCGTGATGGCACTTTTGTACTTTTTGACCAGCTGCACCACCATAGCTTTCTGATTGGGAGTGACTCGGCAGCAGATGACAGCCTTGCACTGGCAAGCCAGCTCCACAAACGCTCGCTCGTGAGCCTCCTCCTCGCAGTCAACATCTTCTCTTGATTGCGGGTTAATGGCAGTTCTCAGCCTCCAGCAACACTGTTTCTTCCTTTTCGATCGCTTCAAGCGTTTAATGAATTTATCCTAAATGCAGACCGTAAAATGAATGTTAAAAATTAAGCAAGGGAATTGATTCTTGTGACTGAAGACTTCGCCAGTGGGAGGAGATATTTCATCTAGGCCTCCCCTGTTATGTTGCAGTCTCTCACTGACAGTCAGGTACTGTTGAAGTACCTTAAGGATACACATTTTATATAACTTAACCAAACTTAAAATTGACCAAACCGTACCAACATAGTTTGCCAGGTCAAGAGACTTTTCAAAGTAAAGTTGTCTGCTATAAGGTGCAGGCTGCTTTTTCACAGATCAGCAAGAACCACGAGGCGGGAAACAACATGTTCAAGGTCATGCTCAGTCTAGCTGTGAGGTGCACCATCATAAATAGAGAGCTGAGCACAACAGACACACTTCAAATACAAAGCAAGTTCCAGCGGGTGCTGGAATCTGAAACAAAAAATGCTGGACAATCTCAGCACTTCTGATCGTATCTGTGGAGAGAGAATGGAATGTTTGCGCCGTTCTATCTCCACACATGCTGTCAGACCTGCTGAGATTGTTGAGCATGTTCTCTTTTTGAGCCACACTTCAAAGATGTGTTAAGTCCTTCAAGTTAAATCATGCCTAATAAAGAGATGTGTGCAGGAGTGCAAAGGCTGGTTAACATGTAGGCCTTGGTGATACATTTATGTTTCAATAGTTGAATGAAATTTAGCAATTTCGCACAGCATTCCAGTTGGGCACTGTTTTCCCACCTTTTAATTGGCTGCCTCTGGGACTGTCACATTTATTGCCCGGTCTTCCATTTTCCTGGTTCGGCATTCATCCTGATGTCAGGATCTTGACATACCCAGGAAAACTCAGCCCAGCCTCTCAGCAGGAATGCCGTCAAGCCCTCTAACAGTTTTTTTATGTTCCATTGAGATCACCTCTGATTCTCCACAAATCCAGAGAATATAAGCACACAGGGCGGGATTCTCCGAAAGGGAGGCAGAGTGTTCGCGCCGTCGTGAACGCCGTCGTGTTTCACAGCGGCGCGAAATGGGTGCAGGCACTACCGATTCTGGCCCCCACAGCAGTTCATGTCGCTCCAGCCTCCCTTCCCGGTGCCAAATGGGCACCGGGCCAACCCGCGTATGCGCGGGGGACTTCCTCAACACGCCGGCCCCGACGCAACATGGCGGGGGGGGGGGTTCAGGGGCCGGCTGCGTAATAAAATAGGGCCGGGGCTGGAGAGGCCGGCCCGCTGATCGGTGGGCCCCGATCGCGGGCCAGACCCCATCGGAGGCCCCCCGGTGAAGGAGCGCTTTTCCCCACCCCACAGGCCGCCCCCCGACCCTACGCGCAGAGTTCCCGCCGGCTGCGAGCAGGTGTGAACGGCGCCAGCGGGACTCTGCCATTTCCACGTGGCCGCTCGGCCTATCAAGGCCGGAGAATCGGCGGCCCGGCCGCGGACAGCGGGCCGTGACTGACGCCGCGCCAACGCAAATGGCGTCGATTCTCCGCAGCTCGGAGAATCGCCTGCTAGCGTAGGACCGGCGCCGTGGTGAAAAATGGCGCTAACGGTAATTCTCCCATACGGCGCGGCATGGGAGAATCCCGCCTCCAATCTCTCCTTATAGGATAACCCCCTGACCCCAGGAATCAATCTGTAGTTCTGTAAGCAGTTCTGGGCACCACATCTTGGGGAGGATATATTGGCCTTGGAGGGAGTGCAATGTAGGTTTACAAAAATGATACCTGGATTAGGTTGAGTTATGAGGAGAGATTACCCAAATTAGAATTTAGAAGGGCAAGAGGTGATCTGATCGAATTACTCAAGATATTAACAGGGAAAGACATGGTGGATGAAGATAAACTATTTCCACTGGTTGGAGATTCTAAAACCTAGGGCCAGACCATTCAGGAGGGATGTTAGGAAGAATTTCTTCACTCAAAGGGTGGTAGAGGTTTGGAACTCACTCCCATAAACTGCAGTTGCAGCTAGATCAGTTGTTAATTTTAAATCCGAGATAGATAGATTTTTGTCAAGCAAACATATTCAGGGATATGGGCCAAAAGCCCATGGAGTTAGCTATATGGAGTCAGGTCATAGATCAGCCATGATCCCATTGAATGGTGGGACTGGCTCAAGAGGCTGATGGTCTCTCCTGTCCCGATGTAAACCTACGCAAACCCTGGCCATTTATTGAGATCATTATCTCACTCAGTTCAGTCTCTGTTCTATGATTGGCGGCTCTCAGCCCTGGACCCTGTTCATATTATATTACACACTGGGCTCTGTGATATTGTGACAGCATTAGAACAGGTAAAATGCTTCCATTTTCCTGGTCATTGTTAAGATCTGCGCATGGCAAAGCTGGATAAAATAAATCTTAACAGAATCCAGAGACAAATGTGTCAAAGAATCAGATAACATACCAAGAAGCTCCCTGTGATAATCAGTGCCTTGTTACGGCACGATAGCATGTCCGGCTGCTCACTGCTGCTTATGGCCCCTGAAATAGTTGCAATGTTGTTCTCTTTGTACGTGTAGTTGTCCTTCTGTAACTTCTCCAGGGTTTTGCTGAGGTGGTGATATGACAGAAATGTGCACAATGTTACTATTGGTTTATCGATGGACAGTTCACTTTTCACACAAGCGCCCCCTCGGCTCACACTCTAGTAGTTAAGTCACACGCGTGCAAACCTGCTGAGCATGAACGCTTGTCACCGTTAAACATAACAAGGAGAGTGAGCTGCTGAATATCCCTTCTTTCAAAGCAGGGAAAGGAAAAGCTCCTCACAAAGGTGGGGGTGAGAGGGCAGCGGAGTCCAATGATGTAATCTTTTGGAGAAAGGGACAGAATGGCTGCGAGACATTTCTATTAGGATAATTTCCCACACAAGTGATAAAGTGAAGTGCTTTGATACATTTATGTCATTCGGCATGCTTCGGGATCAACACAATAATGTTTGCCATTACATTTTGTAACGGTGGCAGCCCCTAATTACCACAGGCCATCCAGTGCGAGTTGGAAAGACTGGAATTAGGCCAAGCCTCAGAAACAGCAGGTTCCAATCTTCACCACCACCAGCCTCAAAGGTCACCCAGCGAGGGTGTGGCCGTGGCCGAGAGGATTCTCAGACTGTTAGCTTCCTCAGCCCGGACCTGTCAGTACTGTTGGGCCCTGAGGCTTCAATAACAGTTGTCTTAGCAACAGGCCCACCGCCTCTATTGCATACCTCCCCACCAATGCCAGGGCCGTAATTTGGAGAATATCTTCCACACTCCGAATATTCTGGCGGGTACATCCCAAAACTGAAGCAATTCACCAACAGAGAACTGCATCATTCATTACTCACCTGATATCATGCCCATCAAAAAGCACCATTCGATCTGAGAGTAATTTACAGGAATATCCAATATTTATCGCCGTTTCTGTTAAAAATGGAAAAAGACAGAGAAAAGTCAAGGAAGGTAACTCCCATTCATTCAAAACAGTGAATTACAAAGTGCTGTCCCTTACCTAATCATAATCACGTGCTTTTTACCAATATCTTTATTCACCTATGTTCCAGTGGTGGTGGGGGAGACGATATTCACGTTGAGGTGGTAGTGGGGGTGGGGGGGGAGAGGTTCCCCGGTGCTTGGGGGGTGGGGGGAGGGTGTCTTGATTTCCTGGGCAGGGAGAGGGGGGCCATTTATCTAGGTCAGAGACCACAGGGGCCTTTAAAAAGGGGGCCCCGATCTCAGGATTCCTAAACTAGGCCCCACCCCACAAGCTGACAGTGTGAACCTCGCTTCCTCTTTTAAAATGCACAGAGTGTTCGATGCGGCACAAAAATCCAGCTGTGAAGCCGACCAGCTGCATACCTGGGGCGGAATTCTCCGACCCCTTGCCAGGTCGGAGATTCGCCGGCGGGCCGCGTGATTTGCACCACGCCTCCCCGATGCCGGGATGCAATTCTCCGCAGAGCAGAGAATCGGCGCCAATGGGGCCAGAATTGTCAGCGCAGCGCCGGTCGGGGTATGCGCCGAATCCCTGGTTCTCCGGGTGGAGCGGCCGTCACCAAAAAGCCGAGTCCCGCCGGCGTCGTTCTAATATCCTCTGAGCCGTCATGACCTCAGCGACGGAGGGTCCGGGAGTGGCCTGTGGGGGAGGGGGGGTCCGACCAAAGGGGGCGGGGCCTCAGTAGTGGCCTGGCCCGTGATCGGGGCCCAATGATCGGCGGGCCGGCCTCTCTGTTCCCCGGCCACCTTCCGCAGCCCTGCGCCATTTGGAGTCGGGGCCAGAGCAGGGAAGAAGGCCATTGCACATTCGCTAGTTGACGCCGGCCCAACTGCGCATGCGCGGACCCCACAGTGCCGGGTTCAGGCCGGGATCGGCAGCTGGGGCGCCGTAGGCCACTCCAGCGCCGTGCTAGCCCCCTGTGGGCCGCAGAATTGGGTCCCAGAACGGGCGCCGACGCCGGAGTAAAACACTCCCGTTTTTACACCGGCGTCGGCACTTAGTCGCCCAATGGGAGAATCCCGCCCAGGTTATCTCACCAGAACCGACACTCCCTGTGCATTTTTAGATTCCGCCCCATGGCCAGGACTTTCCGATGCAGTCAGTGGCGGGCAGTGCAGCAGGCGGATCAGGAAAATTCGGAGAGCCATGACTTTTAACGGCACTCCACATTTTCTCAGCCTGCCCACGATGATGCTCGCTGGTGTCACGGTTGGAAAATCGCTCCCCATGACTTTTCATCGTTATAACAACAGTGGTAGGTATGTCAGCTGTCTTCCTATGATGTAAATGACCTTTACACATCTTCATCTCTTTTAAACTTTTGAAAAATTTACCCAGAGACTATTGAACCCTCTCAGTGTAAATAATTAACATACCTCAGTATCCTTTACCTGCTGATCTCTCTCACCTTCATTGTGTTCAATCTAATACAGGTGTTTGTTGAAATGAAATGTCTACACACAAAACATTAACCTGCTGTTTCTTATTTCAGATTCTGGTGTGCCACCTTAAAATTCCAGGTGTTACTGTTCTCTGGATAAATCAAATATTCGCCAACAGCGCCTCAGCCCTCGCAGAACATCACACAATTCGGGCACCCCCATTGAGACGTAATCGCTTTTTTGCTATTCTTTCATGAATTATAGACAGCACTGGAAAGGCCATTATCTGTTGCCCACCTTGAACTGAGGGTGACACGGTTGTTAGCACAGCTGCCTCACAGCATCAGGGACCCGGGTTCAATTCCGGCCTCGGGTGGCTGCTTGTGTGGAGTTTGCACTTGCTCCCCGTGTCTCCGTGGGTTTCCTCCGGGTGCTCCGGTTTCCTCCCACAGTCCAAGGAAGTGTATGTTACGTGGATTGGTCATGGTAAATTGCCCTTTAGTGTCCAGGGATGTGCAGGTTAGATTAAGGGCGGGGAAGTGGGCTTGAGTGGAGTGCTTTTTCAAAGGTTCAGTGCAGACTCGATGGGCCGAATAGTCTCCTTCTGCACTGTAGGGATTCCATGACTCTATGAGAGGCTTTCTGGGCCACTTCAGAGGACAGTTTGGATTCAACGGTATTGCTGGGGTTTGGAGGCACATGTAGGCCAGACCAGGTAAGGATAGCAAGATTTCTTTCCATCAAAGGGCAGATGGGTCCTTATACCAATGATAATTTCATGGTCAACCATTACTGAGACTGGCTTTCACTTCCAGATTTGTTAATTGAGATTGAATTCCACCAGCTGCTGTGGTGGGATTTGAACCCATGGGGATGATTTTGAGCCCGCACTAGCCGTGCTTGAGATCGGCGACATGGGCGCAAAATCCGAAGACAATCGGAAAACATGGAGCCGGAAATCTCTGTCTGTTGGGATTCTCTATTGCCACTGGCAGCACACCCCTGCCTGCAGGCTTCCCACCGGCATGGAGTGGCTTCAATGGGAAATCCCATTAACAAGAGTAAAGAATCCCACCGCTAGTGACCAGCGCGCCGCTGAGTAACACGTGACTGGGGGAACCGGAGAGTCCCGCCCATGATTCTCACCAGAGTGATGACCTTTCCAGGTTTTCCCCGCCACCTTGCTGGTGATATAATGAGGTTCATGGTCAAAAAGGGTGGGAACCTCATTTAAACAGATTTGAATAAATTTAGGTATTATTAACAGGCCCCCTGCCACATGATTCCTCCTCAATAAATATTTATACGTCGCCAATGTGAGGTTTACAACAGGTTTGGCCAACTGAGAATCAGTCGATGGCATTCCTCCAGAGGAATTCTGTGAAGAGCGGGAAGGGTGAAGCAGTACATTTATGGGCAGTGTCCTGGCACTGCGCCCTGGCACAGGTCTGGCACTGCCAGGTTGGCAGTGTCTTAAAGTGCCTGGGCGGGCCTTAGTGGGAGACCCTTGGGGGGGGGGGGGGGTTAATTTATGCATGGTGGAGGACAGGGGAAGAGTGGGCACTGGGGGGGGGGGGGGGGGGGGGGGGGGTAAAGTGCGGGCGGTACGTCCACAGTGGTGGGCAGGAAGGTGAAATGCCGGGGGAGGGGGGTAGGAACGGGTCTACAATAACTCCGTGGTGGGGGCTGGGGGCTGTTAGGTTTTAGTGCTGTTTGGGGCATCCTTTAAAGATGGCGTTCTGATCTCTGTGGAGCTGGTCCCATCAGGCCCCACCCTGCCAGAGTGACTGCATAAACCACGGCCACTGATTTTTTTTCTTTAAAGAGGTTCAAGATCTGAAGAGAAATCTGTGCAACTGGAGAGCTACATGCCCGTTTGCAGTCTGCGCCTGACACTTTGCCAAATTCTGGTAAGATTCCGCACCATAACCCCAGAACACTGCCTCTATATTACTAACCCAGTGACATTACCACTATACCATCGTGCCTTACATCTCTGTTTGCTGAGGGTATAACACAGAATAATCAGTGATTCACTCGACTCATGAAAAAAATGGAAGAAGCTGATGAGGAATATTTATATATATAATATATATATATATATATGTATTTATATTATATATATTTCAGTAAATAAATAGTCTGACAGTTCCAGCACCTTTCTTGTCTCCAGTCAGTACCCAGATTTTAATATCTGCCTCCTTCAAGTTCTGAATGGTTTCAGGGACTCCATCTTGCAATTTATCCTCGATAGCAGTGGCTCCGATAAGCTGCAATATAAATGCAAATAAGGACTTCATTCCACTTAAGCAAAAGCTTTTTATTGATTTGCAAATATTATATTCAAAATAAGAGTGTATTATGGAGAACATTCGGAGTCTAACATTTTCATTCTTTTTGCATTTGATTTCAGATTCCCCCCTTCTTGATTTTCCAGGCTGTGGCAGTTTACACAGTAGGCTACCAAGATCAGGAATGTTGTAACTTTGAGCCTGTGCTAGATTGGACTGCTCAAGGTTGGTTCCAACGATGAACATTAATGTTCTGAGGAGGAGTGGAGGAAAATTGTTCAGAGCTACCGTTACCTAACGCGATCTCACCCGCCTTTGTCAGAAATGCATGCCCGAGTGCATTGGGTTAAAATAGATCTGGCTTCCTCTTTGTTCCAAGCAGACAGCTGAGCGTGTGTGGAAACATTTTCACAGCGATATGGCACTGAAAGCCTTGCAGATCAAAGGTCCGAGGGGGTTTAAACCCGGCTGACTGGTTTCCTCTTTCCAGGAATTGACAGGTGCTGCTTCCTGTGCCTCAGCCAACAGGTGTATTGCCCAGGTGAGTTTTAAGGCAATGATAATTTTTCACTGTCTTAGTCTGGACGGCTCTCTAGCTTCCACACAGGGGCCTCTCTTGTGGGGAGTTTCTGGTGGGTGCCTTCGAGGGGCATCTGTTGGGGGTCTTTGTAATTGGGGTCTCCCTGGTTGGGTGGGGGGGGGGGGAAAGAGTTGGTGGGGCAGATCTGGTGGGCAGGATTTGCTGCTGGGGGGTGTGGGTCGTTGGCTCTCTGATAGTCTTTGGGGCAACTCTCTTAAAATGTAACCCACTTGACCCACCGCAAGGTCCACCATGTCCGGGCCACATTTGTAAATACCTGCACCAATTTTCACCCACTATTCACGCGGGCTTGAAGAATACCAGGCGGATTCTCTAATCCTGCGGCAGAGTGTCCACACCGTCGTAATCGCCGTCGTGTTTTACGGCGGCGTGAACGGGCCGAGCCGAGGACTAATTCTGGCCCCTACAGGGGGCCAGCATAACACTGGAGCGGTTCACGCCCCTCCGGCTGCCGATCCCGACGCGAACTGGGTGCCGCGGGATCCGCGCATGCGCAGTGGCGCCAGCACCAATGCACACATGCGCAGTGGCGCTGGCGCCAACGCGTGCATGCGCAGTGGCCTCCTTCAATGCGCCGGCCTCAGTAGCACCATGTTGCATCGCGGCCGGCGCATTGAAGGAGGCCACTACGCTTCCGCGCGTTGGCGCCAGCGCCACTGCGCATGCGCGGATCCCGTGGCCCCCAGCCAGAGAGGCCGGCCCACCGATCGGTGGGCCCTGATCGCGGGCCAGGCCACATTGGAGCCCCGGGACTCGGCGTTTTTATGACGGCCGCTCGGCCCACGTAGAGCAGCCCCTGACCGGCGCCGCGCCAACCACGCTGGCGCCAATTCTCCACTCTGCGGAGAATCGTGTGCCGGCATCGGGGCGCGTGGCGCGATTCACGCCAGACACGGGGATTCTCCGTCCGGCCCCAGGCTGAGAGAATCCCACCCATGGTGCTCGGCCCATTAATAGGATGCAAATGAGTCCCTGGCGCTGTGAGGCAGCAGCGCTAACCACTGTGCCATCGCGCTGCCCCTAGGTTAAAACTGAAAATGGAGGGGAGTACTCAGCGGCACATTTAAAGGAGATTTTCCACACTTCGGTTTTGTTTCAGCAGTTACAATGGGCCTGACAGGCTCCAAACTATAAATTGGATTGTTTAAACCAATTAACCTCTCTCAAAAATGATTTATCAGTTAAATAAGTGGTGAGTAATTGATGTTAAACACACTTACACCTACACTACTGTTTGCATTGTTATTCACACTTTAAGTCAAATGCTGAAAACAATTGTCATATTTTCAGCTGAGGTAAATGGATGTTAATCAATAGGGGCAGCACGGTAGCACAAGTGGCACTGTGGCTTCACAGCGCCAGGGTCCCAGGTGTGATTCCCCGCTCGGTCACTGTATGTGCGGAGCCTGCACGTTCTCCCTGTGTGTGCCTGGGTTTCCTCCGGGAGCTCCGGTTTCTTCCCACAGTCCAAAGACGTGCAGGTTAGGTGAATTGGCCATGATATATTGCCCTTAGTGACCAAAAAGGTTAGGAAGGATTATTGGGTTACGGGGATAGGGCGTAAGTGGGTCGGTACAGACTTGATGGGCCGAATGGCCCCCTTCCGCACTGTATGTTCTATGTTTCAAGAGTATTCAAACCGATTCTGTTCACAACACAATATTTACCAATAAGACAATGAGGAAAGTGTCACTTATGAAAATAAAATTTGATTACTGAGGAGAAGGCCGAGCTCTCACATTGTGCTCAGGTTGTATTTCTGACGCCTTTAACTTGGTAAAATGCCCCATGGCACATTTCAGGGAAATAATCAGACAAAATTGACATTGAGCTTAAGGAGAGAAGAGGGCAGGTGACTAAAGTTTGGTCAAAGAGTTGGGTTTTAAGGGCCAGCTTATCGGAGCAGGGAAAAGTGGAGACGATGGTGGGTTCAGGGAGGAGATGTCAGAGCTTGGGACCTGGACAGCTGAAGGAGCTGAAGAAAGTAGGGAATGGACAAGAGGCCAGCGTTCGAAGAGTTCTCAGAGGGCCGCTGGGCTGGCAGAGTTTACAGAGATATAAGTAAGAGGGTGTGGGATAGAGGGAAATTTGGCCAATTGGATAAGTAACTGGCTATCACATAGAAGACAGAGGGTGGTGGTGGATGGAAAATTTTCAGACTGGAGACCAGTTATCAGTGGTGTACCACAGGGATCAGTGCTGGGTCCTATGCTATTTGTGATTTTTATAAATGACTTGGAGGAGGGGGCTGAAGGGTGGGTCAGTAAATTTGCTGATGACACCAAGATTGGTGGAGTAGTGGATGAGGTGGAGGGCTGTTGTAGGCTGCAAAGAGACATTGATAGGATGCAGAGCTGGGCCGAAAAATGGCAGATGGAGTTTAACCTGATAAGTGCGAGGTGATTCATTTTGGTAGGATAAATTTAAATGCGGATTACAGGGTCAACGGCAGGGTTCTGAGTAATGTGGAGGAACAGAGAGATCTTGGGGTTCATGGCCACAGATCTCTGAAGGTTGCCACTCAAGTGGATAGAGCCGTGAACAAGCCTATAGTGTGTTAGCGTTTATTAACAGGGGCTTGAGTTTAAGAGCCGTGGGGTGTGCTGCAACTGTACAGGACTCTGGTGAGACCACATTTGGAGTATTGTCTGCAGTTCTGGTCACCTCATTATAGGAAGGATGTGGAAGCATTGGAAAGGATGCAAAGGAGATTTAGCAGGATGCTGCCTGGATTGGAGGGTAGGTCTTATGAGAAAAGGTTGAGGGAGCTAGGGCTTTTCTCATTGGAGCGAAGGACGATGAAAGGCGACTTAATAGAGATTTATAAGATGATGAGGGGGAGGGCAGCACGGTGGCCTAGTGGTTAGCACAACCGCCTCACGGCGCTGAGGTCCCAGGTTCGATCCCGGCTCTGGGTCACTGTCCGTGTGGAGTTTGCACGTTCTCCCCGTGTCTGCGTGGGTTTCGCCCCCACAACCCAAAAATGTGCATAGTAGGTGGATTGGCCACGCTAAATTGCCCCTTAATTGGAAAAAATAATTGGCTAATTTAAATTTTTTTTTAAAAAGATGAGGGGGATAGTCATGAGGGGGATGATGAGTGGACGTTCAGAGACTATTTCCTCGGGTGGATGTAGCTGTTTCAAGGGGGCATAACTGTAAGGTTCAGGGTGGGAGATATAGGAGGGATGTCCGAGGTAGGTTCTTTATGGACTGCCTGCTGTGATAGTGGAGTCGGACACTTTAGGAACTTTCAAGCGGTTATTGGATAGGCACATGGAGCACACCAGAATGACAGGGAGTGGGATAGCTTGATCGTGCTTTCGGACAAAGCTCGGCACAACATCGAGGGCCGAAGGGCCTGTTCTGTGCTGTACTGTTCTATGTTCTAGATATTCACAGGTGAGGTTATGGAGTGATTTGAACAGAAGAATAAAGTTGGACCAAATGTTGCTTGTGGTTTGGATTTGGTAGTGAGGGGCAAGGGGGTGTAACTCGATCAGCCTGTCAATATCAATTTCCAGATGATATACCAACACAATTATACATTCAATTGGTAATGCTATCCATTCCAACCACCAGGCCCTGAATTCTGACAGCATCTGTGGAAAGAAAGGGGAGCTAACGTTTTGAGTCTGGATGACCCTTTGTCAAAGTTGACAACAAGACACCCAGACTCGAAGTGTTAGCTCCCTTTTCTCTCCACAGATGCTATCAGACCTGCTGAGATTGTCCATTATTATTCTGTTTTTGTTTCAGATTCCAGCATCTGCAGTAATTTGCTTTAATTTAGGCCCTGAATTCTCTCGGCATTATTAAAGGCCTGAACGGTGACATTATCCTGGAGATGCTTAACTCACTTGAGAGCATCATGTTGGCTGTATGTAAATAATTATGCCTAGAGGCGGCAGGTCAGTCTGGTGGTAATAGCCATTGTTACTTGGCAAACAACAGTTTGATTTGGAAACACTGCTTTCAGACAAGTCTATTTGATAAAGATGATGGCTTACCACCAGATCTGTTTCTATTTCTTCATACAACTCTTCAAGCAATCTCCCACGGTTCTGAAGAACAACACTGGCTTTATGCTGCCTTTGGTTCCAGTCTTTGAAGTAGCTTTCGTCCAGTTCTTTGTATGCCAGGCACAATGTCCGCAGCGTTTCTGCAGCGAAATACTGCAGGAAGCATATCAATTTTCACAACACAGTTCTGGAAGATGAAGCTTACCTTCAAGCTAGCATTGATTTACGCCACAATTTATGTGTGAAAAGATTATGGAAGATACAGTATTCCCTCTGCTGCCTGCCTCGACAATATTTCATAAGCAAGAGATGCTCTTTCTAATATGACATTTCTAATATTTGTGCTGAGACGTTAACACATTTATAATGAGGAATATTTACAGTACTCCAGGGAAAATGACAGTCGGAAAGTCAGACTTTTCCAGTGATTTTCAGAATTATGGAAAATATATTTAAAAGCTTACTTTAATCATTTGAAAATAATGAGTTTCGGTAACGCAAATTTTTTAATGCTATTCCACCCCATATTTTAAATGCAGGGCCAGCAGACACAATGGGCTGAATGGCCTCCTTCTGTGCCGCAATGTTTTCCCCTGTTTCTATGTTTAAAAGTATCCAGTGGCTCTAGTTGTCACACATCCCTCCCTCAGTGGGAACAGCAGGGTGGACTGAATCTCAATCAGTGTTGGCCAAAAACCAACTGACAGCGGCAATCGATTGGTGAGGCCATTCCTTCCCTCACTCCAAGCCGTAGTATTCCAGGGTCACAGAGCGCTTCAACTCTTAGACCAACAATGAACTGAGAAGCTACTCAGCAGCAGTCTTCAAAGTGATGTCAATATTGAGGCTTTGACTTGTTCTCGGGGCCCTATCGACGAGAGATAATTCTGACTCATTGGTGTTATTAAGTCACTCACTTGAAGCCTTTATTGACAGTTCCTTTCAAAATTTCAGGTGTAAATTCATTTTTAAATGGAAGATTCAAGCTTTCAAAATGGCCACAGGTGCCCAGCTAGCTACATAAAGTCAGGTCAGGTGACTAGTCACTGTTCTGTCAGGAACCAGTCAATAGACAAAATGCAAATGTGACAGTAGTACACAATCTTGACACAATAAGTGTACTGAGATATTATAATACTATCATCATCAAGATGCATTTATTCAAAATTTGCCTCATTGTTTACACTTGAGGTGACTACAATTTTATGAAATTCCTCCCCCCCCCACCCCCCCCACCCCCCCACCCCCCCCACCCCCCCCCCCACCCCCCCCACCCCCCCCCCACCCCCCCCCCCCCCCCACCCCCCCCACCCCCCCCACCCCCCCACCACCCCCCCCCACCCGGGAAAACTGTAAGTGATCAAGTCAGCAGCGGGAAGGTAACAAAACGGTAAACTCATTAGCAGTGAAAAGCTCATTGCCAGGTTTAATGCAAATGTAATTCAAATTGAATTAATGCTGCCTCCCCAATTTAATGAAACTCACATGTGCCTCGTGCGCCTTCATGAACCCGCCCAGTGAAAATCAGCGATTTAAATGTAGCTTAACTAGCTAGTATAAGAGTGTTTGGATTTGCATGAGACTGAGTCACAGCAAGGTGCATTGCTTTTGGAGAACATAGATGGGTAAATGGGCACTTTAACATTTATGTAAATGTAAATGGAATTCTCAGGTTTTTGCGATTCACTTTTCCCGCCGGCTGCGCACACTCACTCGCGGGTGTCTTGGTGTGTGGCGGTACAATGGAAAATCCGATTGACAAGCGGGGTTCGAATGGCGCACCGCCAAGAATCACATGGCTGGGGTCCGGAGAATCCAGTCCCTTTTATTTTGTGTTGAAATGTGGTCATCTTAAACTCTTAGGGGTGGCGCCTGAGGCAGGAAGGGCATAAATCCAAAGTATTGGGTCCAAACATTAAAGGGGCAGCTCATAGCCGAGGGACAGGGGGGACCACGCATTAACGTAACATCAATTTCCGAAGGAGGTGGAGCCTGTGAACGCTGCCTTGAAAGAGAGGAAGAAGTTTTGGCCCAATGGGAATCATTCACCCTGTATTCCTTCATCCTCGAGCACTGGAGGGTGTCAGCATAGCACTGCCAACTTATAACTGGATTAGACGACGTGGGTCTCCTGCCATGTGATTCAGCGATAAGCCCATGTCACCTATTTTGTGGGAAATTACTGCCACGTGATTGTGTCTAGGCAGCCGCATCCTTCTCGTGCCAAATTCCCAATTATTTCTGGGCTCTCCAGCACAGGGAGTGAAAGCCGGACAAAATCCAGCCCTGGGTCTCAATCTTACTGAGATCTAAATAATAATTATTATAGACAGTGCGCTTGCACTCAATATCATTGTCAGTGCTTTAGAATTGTTTTGAAATTCTGCATGCAAAAATTCAAGTGTTTTTTTAATTAATTTACTTTCAAGTAGAAGGGCTGTTTGCACAAATTGGCTTTTGTTCCATTGAGTATGGGCCAAAAATGATCAACTTGCATTTCGATAGCTTCTTTAACATAGTAAAACATCCCAAAGTTCTTCACAAAAGCGTTATCTGACATGATTTGACATTGAGGAACATAAGGAGAAAAGGGGAAATAAAATCATCCGACCATAAGATGTCGGAGCAGAAGTAGGCCATTCCGCCCATCGAGTCTGCTCCGCCATTCAATGAGACTAAAACTGATCTGGTATGATAATCCTCAGCTCCAACTTCCTGTCTCATCCCCAAAACACTGCCCAGTCTTTACAGCCCTCTGTGGTAAAGAATTCCACAGATTCGCTACCCTCCTCATCTCAGTCTTAAATGATGGGCTTGCAATCAGAGATTCCACCAAAATGAGCACACACGAGGACCACTGTATTCTTTAAAAAAAAGGAATGCCGTCTGCTTGAAATCTAGGGTGGGATGTCCCGTCCAACACGCCCATGTTTTTCGGCGGCAGAAGCGGCCCCCAGTGGGATTTACAAACTCGGCCATTGTCAACGGGATTTCCCAGTCACTGCACTCATCATCATCAGGAGACTCATGCGTCGGTGGGACCACAATATCTCGCCAGTGTGAATAGTTGGCAACCCAGTAGTTGAGGCAGTTTCATTTTTGCTCTACCTTGATGCAATTAATAATATTCCTAAAAAGCGGACCCCTAACAGCACTGCCGGTTGAAAGTGAGCTCATTTGGGTGATCTCCAGACACCATTATTATGGTGAATATATTGTGGCGTCAGGGTCACTGTCATGTGTGAATTCCAAGCAATTGGGATAAAGGACTCCTATGTCAGACTCCAATTTATTGACTACAGCTCCACCTTCAACACCATAATCCCAGCCAAGTTCATATCAAAGCTCCAAAACCTAGAACTTGGCACCTCACTCTGCAACTGGATCCTCAAATTTCTGACCCATAGACCACAATCAGTAAGGATAAATAACAACACCTCTCCCATGATAGTCCTCCATACCAGGGCCCTGCAAGGCTGCATACTTAGCTCCCTACTATACTCCCTATACATACACGACTGCGTGGCAAATTTGGCTTCAACTCCCATCTACAAGTTTGCTGATGACATGACCGTAGTGGGTCGGATCTCGAACAATGATGAGTCAGAAAACAGGAGGGAGATAGAGAACCTACTGTAATGACAACAATCTCTCCCTCAATGTCAACAAAACTAAAGAGCTAGTCATTGACTTCAGGAAGCAAAGTATCGTGCACATCCCTGTCTGCATCAATGGGGCCGAGGTGGAGATGGTTGACAGCTTCAAATTCCTAGGTGTGAACATCACCAACAATCAGCCCTGGTCTACCCATGCCAACGTTACGACCAAGAAAGCACAACAGCGCCTACACTTTCTCAGGAAACTAAGGAAATTTGGCATGTCCACATTGACTGTTACCAACTTTTACAGATACACCATAGAAAGCATTGTATCTGGCTGCATCACAGTCTGGTATGGCAACTGCTCAGCCCAAGACTGTAAGAAACCACAGAGAGTCGTGAACGCAGACTAGACCATAACTTGAACCCGCCTCCCATCCACTGACTGTCTACACCTCCCGCTGCCTTGGGAAAGCAGGAAGCATAATCAAAGACCCCTCCTACCCAGCTTATTCGCTCTTCCAACTTCTTCCATCGGGCAAGAGATACAAAATTCTCAGAACACACACTAACAGATTCAATAAGAGCTTCTTCCCTGCTGTTACCAGACTCCTAAACGACCCTCTCATGGACTGATCTGATCTCTTCACACATCTTCTTTGCTGAGTAGTACCGCACTCCTGTACGCTTCACAGCTCGTCAGTGCAGGAAGAGATCGGAGTGCCATTTTTAAATGCTGCCCTGATCTCTGGACCCCCCCTGGAATTCCTCACCACAGACTCTGGAAGCCCCCCCCCCCCCCCCCCCCCCCCCCCCCCCCCACAACCTTACCTCTTAAGGTCAGGGCACCCCAGCACCTGATTCCTGGTACGGGAAACCTGGCACCCCGATACCTTGACACTGCCAGCCTGGCAGTGCCACCTGGGCACCCTGGCAGTTAAATCACACGAGGTGGTTCGAGCGTCGCAAATCCCTCTCGCGAGTTTCAACCGCCTCATCACGTCGCCGGGTCGGGCACAACAAGGTCATTCAATCACACCCATGTGTTCTCAGATATTAAAGATCTTAAATCCCCAATTTAATCAGTCTGATGTTCGAGTTGTACAGGACTACCTGAGCAGTAACAATGCTCCTGATTTGAACTCTCCCTGATTTGAAATCTAGCAGAATTGAAGTTAAAATGACTGCGGCCAGTCTCTCCGATCCTGTTGCTTCCTCGCTGTGTCCTGCTTTTAACCCACCTTTTGAGTAGGCGAAGAAGACACCATAGGACAGCAGGGGAGGATAGATTTTAAATATGCCCCACCCCTCCTGTCGCAGAATTGCCATTCTCGCCCTTTGGCAGGTAGTAGATCTGGATGGATTTTGGACAAGGGATAAGTGTGGACCGACTGGGAAGACCTGCAATGTTGCTGGACCCCTGTATTCGTTGTCTCTTTTGGGCCTGACAACTATCATGTCTGTCTACTCCCCCACCACCAACCCCCACCCAATTTCCCCACTTAAAATCGGGACCACTCATTTCTAAATCAAGCTGCTGGCATTTCAGTGATGATGTGGGTAAAGAGCTTTAAGTCGGCTCATAAACGTTTATAATTCCCCTGTGACAGAGACCCCCCCCCCCACCATCATTAAACATTCACTGCGATGATTGCATTACAAGAGGCCACTGCAATGAGTTCACTTTAAGTTGGCAGTGCTGCTGGGGATTGTTCTTTGTGATCATACGTGCATTACTTTGTGAAGGTCTGTAACCTAACAACATCCAGAGTAAAATGTGCGCCAGAAAATATCAATCAATTTATCAGTTCAATGCGACCAGACAGTTCTCAACCTGTGAGCTCCTCAGTTTCCCGTATAACACACGGAAACGGAATAGGTTTCGTCAACTTAACATTCAGAGAATTGTTGAAATTATAACATGAGAACACTTAAAGGAGAAGCTTAAAACCAAAGACCATTTCCACTCCTCCTGATCTCTGAACACATCTAACGACTGCTAAAATTTTCACTGATGCCAGAGTGGGATCACAGTCCTCAAAGATTCCGATAGTCATCGGGTCACACAGAACAGAGCCCTTCAGCCCATCGAGTCCGTACCAACAAAACTGCACTAAGTCTATACTCATCCCACTTTCCAGTCCTTGGCCCATAGCCTTGAATGTTGTCAGGTGCTCATCCATGTACCTTTTAAATATTGTGAAGGTTCCCGCTTCTATTACGCCCCCAGGCAGTTCATTCCAAATTCCCACCACCCTCTGGATGAAGAAAGCTTTCCTCAAATCCCCTCTAAACTTCCTGCTCCTCACCTTAAAATTATGTCCCCTCATTATTGACCTGTCAACTGAGCAGGGACAACTGCTTCCTATCCACCCTGTCCAAACCCCTCCTAATCTTATACACCTCAGTCAGGTCCCCTCTCTGCTTTCTCTGCTCTAAAGGAAACAACCTAAGCCTATTCAGCCTCTCTTCAAGGTTCAAATACTCCATCCCAGGCAACATCCTGGTGAATCTCCTTTGCATCCTATCTGGTGCAATCGCATCCTTCCTATAGCAAGCCTGAACACGGGTGGGGGGGGGGGGGGGGGAATAAAAATTAGCAGCCTTACATCGAGTGCCATTTGAGTGCTCTCCTTGTGGGGGCACTTGGGACAAAGCCTTTCATAGATCACCGCATCTGCTCCTTTGCAGTACAGTTTAATCTTCCCTTCTGAATCTTCCACTGCAGAGAAAAAAGTGCTCAGGGTGAATTCACAACATCAGTCTTCTGAGATTAGGCTCAAGATGACAAGTAACAGAGGAAATTTTGAATTAGAACCATAGAATTCCTGCAGTGCAGAAGGAGGTCATTCAGCCCATCGAGTCTGCATCACCCTCTGAAAGAGCGCCCTACCTGGGACCACTTCCCCATCCTATCACCGCAACCCCACCGATGGTACAATAAGGGGCAATTTAGCATGGCCAATCCACCTAACCTGCACATCTTTGTACAGCAAGGGGCAATTTAGCATGGCCAATCCACCTAACCTGCACATCCTTGGATTGTGGGAGGAGCACCCGGAGGAAACCCATGCAGGCACGGAGAGAATGTACAAATTCCACAGTCACCCACAGCTGGAATTGAACCTGGGACCCTGGCACTGTGAGGCAGCAGTGCTAATCACTGTGCCACTGCTCTATATCAGATCCATATCACAAAGTGTGGTGCATTCCAGACAGGCTTTTTCTTAAGGAAATGGCACAACAAAGAGCTTGCTTTTGTAGTGCAGCCATCTGAGATGGCCACCAGCAAAGGACCATGGGAATTATGGCCAATCCAGGACTCAGACAGATACAGAGCTTCTGTGTATTTGAAACGCAGGTAGCTAGACCTGATCGAAACCCCCGCTCATTTGCATTTTAATGGCCCGTTCCCCAGAACAATAGGACTCCAATCAAGAAACCGGTACAGCCACAGACTGATCGGCGGCACTCCCTTTACTCAGAGAGCCCAATTGCCAAGGTCAATGACCTCTAAGGACCCGCTCAGCCACTAAGGCACCCGCCCCTTTATTGGCCAAAATTGAAGGCAGTGATCGAAGCCCTGTCGAATTATTGGGTCCAAGATTAAGGACTGCCCCAAACAGCGTGAAATCCTAGAGGGATAAAATGGGACACAGCCATGTGTTCAGTCTCTTTTGGACCCGGCCTGTGCCAGCCCCTTCTGAATCCAGCACGTGTCAGCCAATTATAACAGGAACAGCCAGCCAAGTTCAGGACCAACCATCGCTTCCTGACAGATGAGCCCAGCAGAGGCAGAGCCACTTCTTCAAACCAGCCACGTGAAATCAAGATAAAGACCTTATCCATCTGCACAGTACCAGTCCCCCTGAAGTTAAGTATAGGTTATTGTAGCTGATAGGTGTAGTTTAACTTGTAGTAGATATTGTGCTTGCATGTCGAAGTAACCCTTGTGTGTAAATAAACCATCTTTGAACTGGAACTGACTAACTGGTTGTGTGGTCATTTGACCGATATACGGGAAAGCCTTGTGGTTCAGTGAGAGAAATAGAAACACCCACAGTATTGGCGACGCTGTTGGGGCATAACATCATGTCATAAAATGAGCCTCAGTATCATATTGGCGACTCTAAAGAGCAACATTATTGGTGACGCTGGTGGGATAGTATTCCGATTGGCAACAGTAGGTAAATCATTTCTGGCTTTCTGGTTCTAGTCGAGCTCCAGGGATTTGGGACGTTGAAACTAAACAGTTGGCTACATCCTCACATGAGGAAGAGTGCTTTACTTCGCTGCAATACAGCTTTTCTGAGAGAGAAAAATTCCATATAAACGAATAAACTTTCAGCTTTGATGCCCAACATGTGCTAAGTTAGCGAGTGGAGGTTGATTGGACAAAGCAACAGATGCAAGTCCATTTTAACATTATACTTCCTATTGTTCCGTTTATATAAAACTATGATCTCCCAAAACGTCATGGCTATGTTTGGGAAGTGGTCCTGAAACAGATAATAGGCCTCATCTGTGGAAATGCAAAGCATTCAGACATTGGCCTGGACCAAGATAGTAATCAGTGCACCACCCAGCACATGGACATTAGGTGCCAGGTTTATGCCAGTAAAACAGGCAGTGTTAATTAATTTTTAAGACAAATAGACTGGTAATTTATTGGTCGGTATCAACAAATGTCAATGAAAGCTGTTGGACTGCTGTGAAAAACCGACTGTTTCATTAACACACATCATGTCTGATCTGGCCTACATATCCTACAGACCTGCACTGTACAGTTAACTCCTAATGCTCTTGTAGTGTTAACAGGCCATTGGGTTAGAATCATGGAATCATCAAAGGTTACTGATGCGACCATCAATTCACGCGAGACAGAGAGTGGATATAAACTGTGGCTTTAATCAACTAGAACAGAGCCTGCCTGTGACTGATCTGCTAGAGAGAGCCGCCTACAGGGCTGCTGCTCTTTATACCTCCCCTCAAGGGCAACAGCGTGATACAGAGTAATACATGGTGAATGGTTCATACAATACGTTCACCACAGTTACATTGTTTTCCGTGTCAGCTATAATAGAGTTATCCAGCCTAATCCTACTTTCCAGCCCTTGGTCTGTAGTCCTGTATTTCACTGCACTTTGAGTGCGTATCTAAGTGTTTTTTTCTTTAAGTGTGATGAGGGTTTCTGCCTTTACCACCCTTTCAGTCAATGAATTCCACACTTTGCATGAAAATATCCTTTAGAACACCACTCTGATCCTCTTATTAATTGCTTTAAATCGCTGCCACAACCCTCCACCTCCCCCCACAACCCTGGTTATTGATCTGTCTTCTAAGAGAAATAGTTCCTTCCACTCTGTCATCATTTTATGCATTTCAGTTAAATCTCACCTCAACCTAATTTGTTCCACAGAAAACAACAGCAGCCCGGGCAATCTTTCCTCAATGCTGACATTTTCCAGTTCTGGCAGCAACCTCATTAATCCCCTCTGTACTCTTTCTAATGTGAACACAGCCTGTAATGTGTGCGTTGCCGGGGCAATTGGGATGGACAATAGACGTCATCGGCATTGCCCACATATCAAGGACAAATTTTAAAACAAAACATATACAAAATGTGTCTGCCAATATCTCTGACAGGAGTAATTAGGGGCGGAATTCTCCAGCCTTTTCTCTGGCAGGTTTTCCCATGATGGATGCGACTCCCCCTTGGGATCTTCAGATTGCGCTGAAGCCAACGGTGATTTACGTTCTTCGCCTGTGCCACCGTCGGGGAATCCGCCGCGGTGGTTGACTTGGGGGGGGGGACTGGAAGATCTCGGCAGCGGGAAGGGCTGGAGAATTCTTCCCTGGGCTCCTGTCACAGAGTAATCGGATTGGAGGATTTGAAAGGAAAGCACCATGTTGAGATGGACTATGGGATTGGCAGAGGAACGAGAGGCGATCTCTGCCATGGCTGCATAGTTAAGGAAAGACAGGATGCAAAATCAAAAAAAAACAACTTTCATTGAAAGGAAGTTTCACCTTACAGTAAAAGACCTTCTATTGGGAAACGAGCAATAATGATCCCTCGAATCCGTTGTCTATCAGGGTGCTTGAGGTGCAGGCCTCATTGGTTAGGGAATAGGATAGGAACGTTAGGGATATAAATTTACAGTGCTAGGGGATAGAATAGGGAATGGAACTGACTGGGTTGTTCCACACAGAGACAGCATGGACTTCATGGCTGAATGGCCTCCTTCTGTGCCAGAATGACTCCAAAAGTGGAAATGCATTTTATTCTTTAGTTGTCTGTTGTTAGCTACTCACAGATAACAGACATTCTCTTCCGGAAGCTGTTGAAGTCCAGTATCGCCAGCATTGTGTACGTCCTCTGCACTCCCAGCTCACTAATGGTTATTGTGTCCTGCGTGCGTGACAGAAACACGTAACCAAAATTTCTTGCCGCAGTGACCAGAGCCCCTTCATCCGGGGAAGCGGCTTGGTATGCAAGCTGACCTTGAAGTAAGACAAACAGGAAAAGTTCAATGTCCAAACATGGCCTGGAATAGATTCAGAAATTCTGTCAAATCAACTTTCTGAGTTCCCATTGAACACCGGTGAACTTTTTTAGTAATGGTTATTAATCGTGTCCAGTACTGAAAGTTTTCTGCAGATTAGAACAGGGAGGTCCAAACTGAAAGGAAAACCTAAAATAGTCCAGTTATCCCACTTCACCAAGGCCCAATTTCTGCTGCTAATCTCATCCTTTTCTATTAAAAAAAAGGTAAAGCAGGAAAACTGTGATGGTGAATCCATGCCAATAGGCGGAATTTTCTCCTCTGTGTAGAGGGCTGGATGAGGCAAGGAAACCAACCTGCAGCTCGCTGGCTGCACAGCCAGCTTTGCGCAGAACGAAAAAATAAAATGGAGGCATACGCCGTGAATCCCGACATTCTGGCTTGCTTTTTAAAAGGTGCCCGGACCTCCGATATAATAAGCAGGAACCTCACTACGCCACTATTTGCGGGGTGGGGGGAGGGGGGTGGAGAGCAAGGAAAATGTGAAACCGATATCTCGCCGGCGAGATTCTCGTTTTCCAGCTCTCCTGGAACTTTGCGCCCGTGTCGCCATTTGCGTCTGCGACCAACTCGGGCGCAAAATCCCCCGCCTTGGTTTTCTGTATCATGTTGTAGTTGTTCTATTTACCCGATGGAGAAGCAACCTCAGTAATGTAAAATAAAATTAGGCAGTTGTAACTAATTTTAACAAACACGAGGGCCCGGAGGTTGACTCAAACTCTTCAAAAATGGCAGACGGCTCCCAATTCTGGGATTCCCGGTCCCATAACGGGGCTTCCTAACTTTCCTGAGTGCCTTAATAAAAACATAATAACTAGGAGCAGGAGTAGGCCATCTGGCCCCTCGGGCCTGCTCCGCCATTCAATTAGATCTTGGTTGATCTTTTTGTGGACTCAGCTCCACTTACCCACCCGCTCACCAGAACCTTTTATTCCTTTCCTGTTCAAAAATCTATCTACCTTTGCCTTGAAAATATTTAACAAGGTAGCCGCAACTGCTTCACTGGGCAGGGAATTCCACAGATTCACGACCCTTTGGGTGAAGAGGTTCCTCCTCAACTCAGTCCTAAATCTGCGCCCCCCCCCCCCCCCCCACTCAAAGTGTATGAACTGGTACATGTCAAAAGTCCACATCCAGCACTCCCAACCCAGACAGCTCTATTGTGGGGGACAGGCATCTCCCACTCCTCCACAATTTTCATGGAGTCAGGCCAGGTTTTAAAGAGTTGCAGTTCACAGCTCCTCGGAGGAGTCTTTACCCTTGTCTACATGAGGGGACCTTTTGAAGGTAAGTTCAATATGTCCTCCTCATGCCCCCTATTCCAAGTTCTGCCCTTTCACACACCCCATGACCCCTCATGCCTCGTATGTCAAGGTCTGCCCTTCCACCTATCCCATGGCCCCTCTTGCCCCCAATAACAAGCAATGCCACTGCCATGCCCATTAACCCACAATACATTGTCTAGAACCAATAAATCTTATGGTGTATAATTCCTTGTGAAAAACAAGTGTTAACAAGTAATTCATTCATAACTTTCACCTATGTTGAAAAAACAGTTGTTGCACTACAAGCTAACAGAAGTGTCAATCATCCGGACCCTTTAATTGTCTATCACAAATCCTTGAAACCACTTAACCTGTGTGAACAAACATTGTGAAATTGACAGCAAAGATCAGACAGCCTAAGCTGTCAATCAATGTTTCCTTTGTGGCACACGTTTTAGCGCCGTATTGGATGTCTAGGCTCTCGGACAAGCCTATGTTATAAGGCTTGACTGTGAGCCCAGGAAACCATTCAGTTTGTTGAAACAGCGATACAGCATCTTTTAAACACTTTATTGTTGTCATTCCTTTAAAATTGAGAGTGCCCAATGCATTTTTTCCAATTAAAGGGCAATTTAGCGTGGTCAATCCACCTACCCTGCACATCTTTGTGTTGTGGGGGTGAAACCCATGAAACACGGGGAGAATGTGCAAACTCCATACGGACAGTGACCCAGGGCTGGGATCAAACCTGGGATCTCGGCACCAGGGCTAACTGTTTTTTCTCTCTTCGTCTACATTTGCTTTACTATGTATGGAGGCTATTATTTTATCAGCCATTGTGTTGACCTGACACAGCTTTTGGAAAAAAGATTTTGCCCCACCTGCAGCCAACTGTACATTATGTAGCTGCACCTTATTAATCCTGGTGAATCCCTTCCTGTCTCTACTTGCAGGGACCCATCTAGACTGAGCATTCACCTTGCAGATTAAATAAGGCACTCCCCACCAAGGTATTGAAACTATTTGCTTAGTACCTTTCGAACTTGAATTTTAGCATGGGATAATATTTGACCCTCAAAAGCTAAATTAATGAGGTTGTTTTTTATTTATTCAGAGCTTTGACAAAGGGTCATCTGGACTCGAAACGTTAGCTCTTTTCTTTCCCTACAAATGCTGCCAGACCTGCTGAGATTTTTCAGTATTTTCTCTTTGGTTTTTATTTATTTATTGGATGTGGACGTCAATGGCTGGGCCACCATTTATTGGCCATCCCTAATTGCCCTTGAATTGGTTAGGCGTGCTGGGCCATTTCAGAGGGCATTTAAGAATCAACACATTGGTGCAGATCTGGAGTCACAAGTAGGCCAGGCCTTGGCAGATTCCCAAAAGGACATTAACGACCCAGATGGGTTTTCCACGACATTCGGCAATGGTTGGACTTTTAATTGCAAATTTGTATTGAATTGACATTACACCATCTGCTGTGGTGGGATTCAAACCCCTGAGCATTATATTGGGTTTCAGGATTACTAGTCCAGCGACAATACCACTACACCACGGCCTCCCCTTACAAAGGGACCTGAATTCCTCATTTCTGTCCATGTTTCTCGCTTCAGTATTTTGCATGTATTGGCTTTGTTTGAGTGTTGCTCTTCTTTAATCATATCAGACATTTTCTGTCTTCATTTGAGTACTTGGTTAGTTTGGGGAAGGGGTGAGCGGTGAGCCACTAAAAGGCCCTTTCACTTTGGCAGGACAGTAAAATCCCGTCAGTATAAAGGTTTTCCCTTGGTTTCTCCGGTGGAATTAGATGCTGATGACAGAGATCTGGCCTGCTGACAGTAGAATCATTGGGAGCCCCACATCTCTCCCGTTGACAGAATTAAGTGCCCGGGCAGTGTCAGGCCTTCGCCAGAATTTCAGACTCCAAGGATTGAAATCTCACCAGCAATCAACAATAAGGCCAGGATTAAAATCCTACGCGCCTGCAAACCCCTTGCCCGGGAGAATTCCACCCAATGTATTTCTAATGCCTGCGCCCTGGACAAGCTACTGCCCAGCTAAAGCAGTGTTCACATTGCAATGACCAGTTTGTCTATAGTTTGTTACCCAAGCTGCCTTTCTGAAACTGTGGGATCACAGCGATGAATATTTGAAAGCAGAATTGTGAGGGCCGATTGCACAAATAAACTTCTCTGATGTGGAGCATCACCCAACGGGAGCACTTATCAGCAAATGATTGCAATTACCTCAGAATTTGCTAATTATTTAATCCCAGCAGCGAGCACCAGCTTCTGCCTGTTGTGTGCACCTGAAATACCCGCCCTATTCTCTAAACTTTGAAATCGTAACAGCAACTTCTCTTCAGCCTTTAAGTGACAGAAGTGCAGCAGGGTAGCATGGTGGTTAGCATAAATGCTTCACAGCTCCAGGGTCCCAGGTTCGATTCCCGGCTGGGTCACTGTCTGTGTGGAGTCTGCACGTCCTCCCCCTGTGTGCGTGGGTTTCCTCCGGGTGCTCCGGTTTCCTCCCACAGTCCAAAGATGTGCGGGTTAGGTGGATTGGCCATGCTAAATTGCCTGTAGTGTCCTAATAAAAGTAAGATTAAGGGGGGGGGGTTGTTGGGTTACGGTATAGGGTGGATACGTGGGTTTGAGTAGGGTGATCATGGCTCGGCACAACATTGAGGGCCGAAGGGCCTGTTCTGTGCTGTACTGTTCTATGTTCTATGTTCTAAGTGCTGTTAAAACCATCTTTGTGTCAAAGGACATTTTTCTCTAAATGGTAAAATTGCTACCAAAATTTGTTTTGCTTCATTAAAGTCAAAATATCCCCACTTACATATATGAGAAGAACAAGAAGTCTTACACACCAGGTTAAAGTCTAACAGGTTTGTTTCGAATCACTAGCTTTCGGAGCGCAGCTCCTTCCCTCACCTGAGGAAGGAGCTGCGCTCCGAAAGCTAGTGATTAGAAACAAAAGCTGTTGGATTTTAACCTGGTGTTGTAAGACCTCTTACTCTGCCCACCCTAGTCCAACGCCGACATCTCCATGTCATGTATGAGAAGAATATAGGAAATCGGGCAGTCCTTGGAGTATAAAGAGCTAATTAATGCAAAAATTAAGAGAACCTATTTATCACTGAAGAAATATTCTGTTTGCATTTCGAGCAGTATTCTGCGTAAACATCAGTAAAATTCAACAGTCACTAAACAGAGACAATTCAAACTCACCATTTTTCTCCTCCACCATCACCGTGTGACAAACAGCCAGTAATTTGAAGAATTCATGCACTCCAGGGTCGCTCCCTGATCGGATCAGCTCCACAAGTGAACTGTCGTGAAACGTCAGCTTTCCATCGGCGAACGTGTTCCAGCTAAAGTCAACGACCTGTAAACACACCAGTGACTTTCTCAATGTGGGGTGAGGCGAGTGGCTCAATAATTGATGAACGCTGGTTGAAGTGGAGAATTATGGGATAAGAACTGAAATGCATTGTATGACAGTTGATATTCCACTTCTGGGGGGGGGGGGGGGGGGGGGGTTGTTTGCCGAGTGAGTGGCTCGGAGTAATACCAACAGCACGGGTTTGATTCCTGTCCTGGATGTGGTGAAGTTGGGACCTCTCTCTTTGCCCTGCCCCCGACAGCAGAAGGCAATGGCAGATCACCACTGACATAAAATCTGCCGAGACGACAGCTCAGGATAAAGCATCAGTGGACAATAGCGGAGGACTTGCCTTTGGGCAGAGCACACATGACATTACGATGATGATTCCACCCTCGTTACTGATGAAGCGGTCGCCTCTGGTCTATTCCAACATGAGAGGGAGTGGATTTAATTTCTTGTAGATATAGGAACACAGGAACAGGAGGAGGCCATTCATCTCCTCCAACCCATTCTGCCATTCAATGAGATTGTGGCTGACCTGTAACCTAACTCCAAATGCCCAACGTATTCACATATCCCTTAAAAGCATTGGTTAATAAATGTCTTTCGATCTCAGATTTAAAGTTAACATTAAATAAAACTAAAACAAGTTATTTTCTCCACTTATTAACAAAGGTATCTTTTCCATAAAATGCTTATTACTTCAGTATGTTCAATCTATGGGCGGGATTTTCCAACTCCTCCCTGGGGCTTGTTTTCCGGACAGAGGCAGCTTTCTATTGGCAGCATAGCGGGATCTTCCAGCCCTGCCAATGTCTACGATGTTTTGTGTGGTTCGGCCGTCCCACTGCAGGGGAACTTGCCACAGGGGGACCGAAAGATTCTGCCAGTGAGAAGGGCTGGAAATGTTCTTAATTATTTCATTACCTGCATCTCTCTCTTCAGGTCCCATGCCATAAGAGAGCATTGGTGACCATGCACTTCATATGTTGGTCCAGTGTTATGCCTGGCAAGGTACTGCAGTGGTTTGCTGCTGCTTTCTGCAGTTATGGCTGACTGGGAGACTATTACCACCTGCCGTAGACATTTTGGAAGGATTTAATGGTTGATAATCAACCTGTCTGGCCATGGTATCAACACAGCTTCCTTGGCCATCAAGTCCTAGGGTGGGATTCGAACTTGGGAGCTTCTGCCTCAGAGGTAGGGGAGCTTGCACTGCCCCACAAAACATCCCACCTTGCACTTCACATGGCTAAACATGGGCAGCACGGTAGAACAGTGGTTAGCACTGTTGCTTCACAGCGCCAGGGACCCGGGTTCAATTCCCAGCTTGGTCACTGCCTTTGTAGAGTCTGCACATTTTCCCCATGTCTGCGTGGGTTTCCACCGGGTGCTCCAGTTTCCTCCCACAAGTCAGAAAGATGTGCTTGTTAGGTGAATTGGACATTCTGAATTCTCCCTCCTTGTACCCGAACAGGCGATCGAATGTGGCGACTACGGGATTTTCACAGTGACTTCATTGCCGTGTTAATATAAGCCTACTTGTGACACTAATAAAGATAAAGATTCTTATAAACATGCATAACCCTCCAGGTTCCGGATTCAGCTACTGGTGATGAATACGTGAAATATACATCACAAATTGTAATTTGTTCCATTATTCTACCAGTGCTTCATGAGGCAATGATACTAATCTTTAGGCATCCCAGTTAAAATATTGTGACAAATATAGAGAGGGGCCTTCCTTATCTTCCTGTAATCACTTGTAGGTCAGTAAGCAGTACTTAATGGGTACCAGGTTTTAACTGAATCTCAAAATTCAATGACTGCCAAAGTCAGATTCCTGACAAATAATTTTGATTAAAAACACACTTACCTTTGCTCTATTGACATCGCCAAATTGATTACCTGAAAGACAAATAATTCAAACTTTAGTTGACAAAATACAGAATATTTCTGATCCAAGATTTCTTCTACAATCCACCATGACATAGCTTTCCCCCTCTTGAGTTCTCTGCCCTCCGCCACGTGTAGGACAAGGAGGCAGGTCACGAGTCCGCCCCTGCTGTACTGGGAATTGAACATTGACCCCTCCTTCCCCACACTTGTTGGCACCAATCTGGTTCGCACTGTCCATCCAGCCAACTAACGTCCTGATCCTGACATCTTCAATCCCTTTTCCAGATGGTTATTTACCAATTTCTTTCTGTACATTATATCTAACCAACAAATAAGTACTTTTGGATTAGAGTGCCTGCTTTATCAGATTAACTAATCAGTTGCATAAACTGAAG
Source organism: Scyliorhinus canicula (assembly GCF_902713615.1). NCBI lineage: Eukaryota > Metazoa > Chordata > Chondrichthyes > Carcharhiniformes > Scyliorhinidae > Scyliorhinus > Scyliorhinus canicula. Next base: position 108,073,787 of record NC_052163.1, read on the forward strand.
TTCCTGGGATCTTTATTGTGCTCAAGTTAATTGCCAACATAACCAATTATGTTGGTAAAGGCTTAATGCACTTTGGGATGTCCTGAGTGTTCGTCAGACATTATAAAAGTGCACACCTGTTTTCTGGCACTAATATGTCCCATGCCAAAGTAGGAGAATGAATCTGTTTTGCAGGTAGTTACTGGAAAAGGCTTGTTCATGTCGCACATACATCAAGTTCTGTGAGGATTTGCAAGAACTGGTCTCCCTGACCTCTACAAATTTGTGCAACTTCACAAATAAAACCAAGATGAAACTGCAAATCATCACAAGCCCTTTTTGCAATCAAAACTCTTTGGGGAAACAGTTTGCCCTCTATTTGTGGACTATTTAAACAGTTCCATTGTAGAGTATTCAGCTGACAAGAGTTCTGTAAAATGGAACAGCGGTCGTTCCTCACTGATTAACATCAATAATTACCATATACCCGTCCACTGATGCTGCATTTCTTAAATGCCATGATGTTCTGGGTCAGAGTGCCTGTTTTATCTGAGAAGATGTATTTTATTTGGCCAAGCTCTTCGTTCAGGGTGGTGGTTCTTGCTTTGGCAGGACAGTCTCTCTGAGCACAGTACATTTTCAGATCCCAGTTAATGAAAAAGCTCTGGGCTATGTGGAGGAGTTCAAAGCTGAAAAATAACATTCCTGCCATTACCTGCTGTATGCTGAAGCGTTAGCTTGCAATGATATCGTGAGAACAATCAGAATTACAGTAAGTTAAATATTAAAGGCACTGCACAAATCACGTCAGTACTAACCATCGTAAAAGGGACAAAGTGGTGGCATTTATTAACACCACTTTGCAATGTACTGCGATTAAAAATCGGCATGTTTTTCAGTCAAATAAAAGACCCGCTGAAATATTTAAAGTAAGCGGCTGCTAAAAGGAAGTAGTTCTTTCAATATGTACAATTCTGTGTCACTAGCTGCTTTTCAGAGGTTCATGTATTTAGTGGTAAGGGAACCACGGAAATTCCGATAATTTCAGGGCTTTCTCACTCCTACCGCCTAGGTTTGCTTCACTGTTCCCTCACCAGAGGGCAGGGTAAATGACAATATTCTTTTCAGTAACAGTTCCAGTGTCCAAGGCTGTTTGTACAATTTAATAACATAGCTCCCTCTCCTGGACCTCATTAAAATCAGCACATATTACTTTGTATCCTCCCCCTAGTTTTGTCCTCACTCTGCAATTTGACTCATTCGAAGCTCATAGAATGATTGAATCCCTACAGTGCAGAAGGAGGCCATTCGGCCCATCGAGTCTTTAACGACCCTCCAAATGAGCACTTTACCCAGGCCCGATCCCCTGCCCTATCCCCGTAACCCCACCTAACCTTTGGACACTAAGGGACAATTTAGCATGGCCAATCCATCTAACCTGCACATCTTTGGACTGTGGGAGGAAACTGGAGCACCCGGAGGAAATACACGAAGACACGGGGAGAACATGCAGACTCCGCACAGGCATCCAAGGTCAGAATCGAATCCCAGTCCCTGTTGCTGTGAGGCAGCAGTGCTAACCACTGTGCCACCGTGCCGCCCATTGATACTGAAATTGAGCAGTGCGTGACACAACTGTTAGCCGTCACTGCTGCAGCATCAGCTGCTCAGAGAACAGCCTTTGATAAGAGAAACACACGATGTTTAGCTTGATGACGGAGAGACTCTGGTCTGGATTCCCCAGTCCCTGCGTGTTGCTTGGCGCCATGCCATTCACTGGTGGCGGGATTCTATCTTCCCGCCACTTGTCAATGGGATTTTCCATTGAAACCGTCCCATGCCGCTGGCAAACGCACTGGGGTGCCCTGCTAGCAGGAAAAATGAATCTAATAGCTGGAGAATTTCTGCTTCTATGTTTGGAGATGGTCGATATCGGTACACATACTAATCGTATCTCAGAGCCTTAACGTGCAACAAACCTCTTATCAGCTATTTTCAGAGGTTTAGTTCATATCAGAGCCAGACTTGGATGATGTTTAAAACTATAAAATCATGTTTTAAAGCACACAATTTGACTAATGATTCATACCCTTACCTTCTCTTTCTAAGCTTATCATTTCAATTACTATCAAATACTATGTATAATAGAAATACAGTATTCAACACTGAGTTCAACAATTTTAGACTGAGACCTTCCTCCTTCAGCTGAACCATTTTTTCCCGTTTTTTAAAATACCTCATACATTTTTTGCCTCAATGCACAAACACTCACTGCCCCCCCCCCCCCCCCCCCCCCCCTTTCCCCCAAACTGGGCCATCTGTCACTTGTTCTTAGGTTTGCTATATCTTATTTTCAGTCTCTCCCAGCTCCAACTAATCACTGTTCCAGCCTCTTTTGAGACAAAATATCAAATGGATTCACCCTCTCCCTCAGTTCTGAAGAAACGTCAAGTGGACTCGAAACATTAACTCTGTCTCCTCTCCCTACAGATGCTGCCAGACCTTGCTGGGTTTCTTCCAGCATTCTCTCTGCTTTTGTGTCGGGATTCCAGCACCTGCCGTATTTTGCTTTCAATTTAATAGAAAGGCATTGATTGCTTTCCAACAGCTCTCTTTCCTTTGCTTTCTGAATTATGAGGAAATCAGTAGAATTGTTTGATCTGGCAGTCCACCAAAAGTTTTCTTTCTGCGCTATTAATCTCTTAGGAAGGAGGTCGAGGGCAAAACAGCCTGGATAGATGCACATTTCAAAGCATTTGTAAGTTTGCGTGTAGCTTTGCAGAGGGATGATGACTTGCTTACGTGACATAAAGTGACATTGGCAATATGGAGTTCAAGATAATAACATATCCCCAGAAGGACAGAAAGCCTTCATATCCTGGGCTGAAACCATCAGGCACAAGGTCGAAATAGGGAACTTTCTTTTCGAATTTCACACCCCAGACGGCACTTCCAACAGCCAGGCAGAAGGCTAAACCAGCGAGAATCAAGAGAACCTGGAAGTGCATTAAATACAATTGCAGTTGGTTATTTCCGTTTCAATTTCACCTTATAGGTAATGTTACAGTCACCTTTGATCCAAGTAGCTGCAGCCTGCTTTGATCGTCCTGGACACTAAGCCCAGTCCTTAACCAAGTCAGACAGGCAGTAAGAAACACAGGTAAATCCAGAATTTACTCAATACCGATTTATCGGACAGGGGCGAGTATTATTTTGATTTATTTTTTCGGTCGATTAGGCTGAAGCGTTCCTTCGGGCAAATCACTTTATTTAATCGTTTGCCGGTTCCTCTTTGTTTTTTGTGCATGGCACTGCGGTGTGAAATATATCCATCTTTTTGTCTGACCGCATCGCCGTTCTCTCATTATTTCACTCTTAATTCTACAGGGTGAACTGCACAGTGCCGGTTTTAAGGAAAATCCTTTTTTACCGAATGAACATCCATTTGGTCAAAAACAGGAATTTACCTGTATATGCTTTCAGAAACAGCACCTTTCTTACCCCTCAGGACATTCCTACGTATATCCTGGACTATAAAAGCACTTTGGGGAAATAAAGCTTTGTTTTGGAGGCAAGTCTGAAACAAGCACCAGACGGAAATGCACGATACAGTGAAGAGGTCTCACGTCCATTTTCTGACTTTGTGCTTCGTTTTACCACTCTCCCCCACCCCCCCCCCCTCCAAAAACAAAAACAATTCCTTTACGTCTATTTAACTCACAGCTTAATACACAAGCTTAATTACATGATTGAGAACTTATAACAGACCAGTGGCCTGAAACGTTGGTTGAGATTTTCCAGCCGTGCGGTGGGGGAGCCCACCAGCGGGAGATTCGGCAGCCCGGCCAAAGGTCCTTTGGCTTCTGGCAAGACTGGAATATCCTGGCGGGGATGGGGGACTGCGGGGGGGCCGGGGGAGGGGGGGGTGGACGATCGGAATCTACCCATTGGCTCGGTTTCTCTCGCGATAAATGCTGCCAGACCTGCTAAGCGTTTCCAACATTTTCCCACTTTTAATTTAAGCTACCCACCGCTGCCGATCAACTATAAAAACTGGATCTGCACTTTCTACCTGGGTCGGTAATTGGTTGGGAGGATGAAAACTAGAGAGTCAGGGTAAAGGGAACATTTCCCGACCAGTGGGAGATGACTGATGACCGGGGCCTCAGCTTTTCACCGTACGCTTACTGGTGACTGGAATAGGGAGTTACCAGTGCGCATATGTCACAACGATAGGAGGCACAGAAAGTTACAAAGGGACATATTCCGGCAAAGTGGAAGAGCAAGTGAAAAGTGACTGAACATACCAGAAGCACCACACGATTCATGAGGCGCTCGATTCTGGTTTTCTTCAAGATATACTTCCCACTGTTCTTCATTATTTTTGTATCCACCCCTGGAAATTAAATGAAATACAAGACAAGTCAACATGCTGTGTGCTGAAGAGGGTCATTATGCTAATATCAGCAGTAAATTTATGGGCAGGGGAGCAGCAATTTTGGCTTTGGAAGGTACAGTAAGTCCTCATTTAAAGTCGTGTTTGTGTTCCAGAAATTCATGACTAAGTTAATCGTAGACTCCCATAGGGATCAACAATAAAGCCAGAGTTAAGTTCCTTCAGACATCTCTGGCCCGGAAAAAAATGATGCACAAGTTGAAATGCTGCACCATTCGTGTGCCACACTGTGCATTCCTTCCAAAATAACATATATCACTAAACATAAAAGAAACTAATACAGTATACAACAAACAAAATACACTCACCTTGTGGACATCTGTACAGTATTTTTAGATTGACCAGGCTCCATCTAGTGACAGAGGTTGGTCGGTGCAATTATCAGCAGAACTACCTGCACTGACCAATGTCTGCCACTGGATGGAGGCGAAGACTTCATTGGGAGTTCAGCACTGGTGAAGCCAGGGAGCCGAGGGAGACAGCAAGCAGCCAGGAGATGAGTCAAAGGCCCCACCCAGAGTCTGAGGCAAGAACGGAGGCAAGGCCCAGGAACACAGAAGAGGAAGTCTGGCAAACAACGTTGAAGTGAAACTGGCAACGTCAAATGGGTTTACTGGCACTAACTTATCAGAATGAAGCAACATTAAGAAAGGCAATGTTGAGAGAGGCAATGTTAAGTGGAGACTTACTGTAGTGTAAAGCAACCACTTGCTCAACATCTCTCCTGATTTTCATCGCTCTTGATCTTAATGGGAATAATAATAACAATTGGAAGAGATGTCACATGCGCTGCCGATTTGCTATTGTCGGTTTTGGACCATCTACAGACAAAATCACCCCATTGAGTCTGTCCCATTCCAACATAATGCAATGGGTACACACCAGTCCTTCATCCCTGTTTCTGCTCCCACATAACTCAGGCATTCAGGCCGGGATTCTCCGACTTCGCTCGCGGCGGGGATACTCTGTTCCCGCGGAAAGTGAATGGAGTTTTGACTGGACATTCTGCCTTCTCACTGGCAGTGGGGTGGCAACGGACAAGATTGGAGGACCGCGTGGACAATCTCCCAGGAGTAGCAATGACCTTAGTCCAAGTTTAGAAATCTTTCTCTGACCACAAAGGCAATTAAGCTCCGGGAGATGATAATGTCTGGTGATACTAGCACTCACCTGAATAACGTACGCAGAGAAATTTGGCACTTGCAGGAACTTATCTAGTTCCCTGCAAAGTTCATGCCGTGAATTTGTTCTCGCAGAATATGCCAGCATTTATTCCACAGGTTGATGAGTCCACTCAGGGAGGCACTTCCTAACATCCAATTTAATTCTCTGCTTTCTTCACTTGTAAGCATGTTCCCAAGTCTATCTAGGTCAGATAGCTTTGTCACACGGGCAGGATCTTAATCCTTTTATTATCACAGTCACATTCTCTCAAAGCCTAGGTTTTTCCAAAGCAAGGCCTCAGCCCTCGCAGTCTACCTTGATGACTAAGGGCAGCGGTTTTAACTCAGGGTGGGACTGGAGCGAGCAGGACCTCAGGCAGGTGACAAAACTTCCTGACCTCAGCCAGGGTGATGTGGGTTCCTGGGCCGAAGTTTTTTTTCATGGCGGGGTTTCCCTCCCGACATCCAAAGGGTATGTGGGGAGCACATCGCCGTTGACTCCCGAGGGCCTCGCAGCCATTCCACACTTGAATGAGCTGCCGTTTGACTCAAGTAGGGACTTGCGCTCCTCACTGGAGAGCTGTCGGACCATCTGATTGGCGGGCAGCATTCCACCCCCTGCAGCAACAGCGCTGCAGTGGACAGAAGGGGAACTTCGGAAGGTGCATGAGCCGAAGGCTCAGGACGGGAGGACAAGGTAAATTTAAGGGGACCAGGGATGGGGAGGGGAGGGGAGGCCTGGGTGGGGTTGGAAAGGGTGTGATCGGGGTTTCAGAAGGAAAGGCTGAGGGAGGCGCCAACCCATCCTGCCCAAGATCTAAGCCCGTTCATTACTGGTCGTCCCCCATACCAGGTAAATCCTCCCACTGGCCTAAAAATTGAGACTGGGCAAGGAATGGCCCTGGGTAGCTAATTATTGACTGCTTAAGGACCTCAACTGGTCAAGGGTAGGCGTACCATCCCACAGTAAAATAATTGTGAGGTTGGAGTGGGCTGCAAACTGGAGGGAATCCCATCCCTTCAATTTCACTCCGATCCCCAACCCCCCCTCGCACATACCCTCCCACTCTCCCTCTGCCTAAAAGTCTGCCAGCGGGAAGGGTGAAATTCATGCCCTCACCAAAATCTGACCGGAACATGGTGATAACCCTCATGTGGACTATGGGGGTCACTAATCGACCTCCCCGTGTGGCTTGTAGTGTACGGGTTCCCATGTTAGCCCTTTAGATGCTGCTCCCAGACCCAGACCAGGTTTTCAGTGTCGATAAAGATGGCCTGCACCCTGGAGAGGACAAAGTAAAGGCCATAAAAGTGGCACCGACCCCATGAAACACGACCAAACTGAAGTCATTCCTTGGCCTCATGAATTATTCTGGGAAATTCATCCCCAACTTGGCTACTTTACTGACACTCCGACACGTACTGTTGAAGAAATCATTGCAGGGGCCACAGGATGAAAAGTGAAACTACAGCTTCTATCATCCAACATCTTGCTGCACTATGATCCCACAAGACATCTGGTACTAGCATGCAATGCCTCTTCATACAGAGTAGGGGCAGTCCCCTCCCATCGATGGGATGATGTCCCCGCGCGACTGATTACGTATGCATCATGAACCTTGACAGATATGGAATGATGCAATGTCCAAATCAAAAAAGGGGGAATGGCTGTGATATTGAGAGTAAAGAATTTCCATCTGTACATCTATGGCCGACACTTAATAATCGTGGACCATGGGGCAGCACGGTGGCGCAGTGGATAGCACTGCTGCCTCACAGCGCCGAGGTCCCAGGTTCGATCCCGGCTCTGGGTCATTGTCCGTGTGGAGTTTGCACATTCTCCTCGTGTTTGCGTGGGTTCCAGCCCCACAACCCAAAGATGTGCAAAGTAGGTGGATTGGCCACGTTAAATTGCCCCTTAATTGGAAAAAATTAATTGGGTAGTCTAAATTTATATTTTTTTTAAATAATAATAATCACGGACCATAAACCCCTGTTGGGCCTTTTTAAAGAGGACAAAGCAATTTCCCCCTTCACCTCAGCTCAGGTCGATGTTGGACACTATTGATGGTGGTCTATGAGTCCTGCTTCGTGCACGGTAGCACAAGTGACTAGCACTGTACGTGCACGGTAGCACAAGTGACTAGCACTGTACATGCAAGGTAGCACAAGTGACTAGCACTGTAACTTCACAGTGCCAGGGTCCCAGGTTCGATTCCCCGCTGGGTCACTGTCTGTGCGGAGTCTGCACGATCTCCCAGTGTCTGCGTGGGTTTCCTCCAGGTGCTCTGGTTTCCTCCCACAGTCCAAAGACTGTTAGGTGGATTCGACATGCTAAATTGCCCTTAGTGTCCAAAAAAGGTTAGGAGGGGTTAGATTGGATTACGGGGATACGGGGGAAGTGAAAGCTTAAGTGGATCGGTGCCAACTCGATGGGCTGAATGACCTCCTTCTGCACTGTATGTTCTATGTTCTCGCGGAGCCGAGATCCCAGGTTCGATCCCGGTTCTGGGTCACTGTCTGTGTGGAGTTTGCACATTCTCCCCGTGTTTGCATTGGTTTCGCCCCCACAACCCAAAGATGTGCAGGGTAGGTGGATTGGCCATGCTAAATTGCCCCTTAATTGTGAAAAATGAATTGGGTACTCTAAATTTAAAATAAAGAACACTGACTGCTTTAAATCGCTCGTTGTGCAAAAAGTGCCAACATGCATGCAGCCACAGAAGGACTGTTCGTGTGTGCTGAATTCTGTCACCGAGAATTTAAAGTGTTTTTGAAAGGCCAGATTTAATTATAGCCTACGCTTCATAATTCGCAGGCATTCCGTGCATTATAGAAGGTTGAATTATTCGCTAACTTGAATTATCCAGTAATTTGGATTAAGCAATGTAATTAACATAACTAAAGGAAGGAACAATGCTTAAGGAGTAGAATGTATTTCATGAGTATCGCAATTACCAAATTCTTTTTTAAAAGTGTTATTCCTTTCACAGAGTTACAAAGCATGCAGAGTGGATGGAGCAAGACCTTTATCCATCTCATTGCTCGATCCAAAATCCAATTCAAACTGAATCCAATTCATGGTCCCAACAGCAGAGACGTACTAGATCCAAGCTGACAAGGGCAGTCATCGCACCTGATCTCACACGTGATCTTAGCCAAGAGGCTGAATTGACAATCATCACCTAATATCAGCCGGAATAGGCCGTGTTCAATTTGAAGACCTGCATTCTGACCGCAACACATTAGTGTGCACCGTACTACTTACCGGCAAATAAAACCACACCGTAGCACTTCTCCGTATTTCGTATTCTGCAACCTCGGAGTAATATTTTCTCATTGTCAAGTGAGAATTCTTGATTTTTCCAAAATAGAGTGCCTGTAAATGAGTGCAGGTCACAGTTTGGCTTTTCGCAGATTATTCTACCTGTGGAGACAATGTGAATTTGCTTAAAGGCTGCTGGCAATTCTGCACCTTGTTTTAAGAAAGCAGGTGAGGCCAGCTCAGGTGCCATATCGGCTCACTGGACAGAAGTGAGGTACACTCGAGTGGAGCGTCCCCCAAAGTCGTGAAACTTCACCCGAGATTGAATTTACCAATTTAATTAATTTTCAATTTAATAAAAGTAATTCAGCACTATAAATTTGGACCTGGCTTCTTACACCCTCAGCTCCCTTATAAAATTGGGCAAACAGAGAATCAGACACGAGGACAGGCAACTAATTTTCTTAGCCACAGTGCTGTTGACAGGACTCCACACATTGGTTTAGAACCAGCTAATAATAATGATTTCAAAATAGATAGGGCCCGAGACAAGCAACTGAGGTCAAGGATCTTACAGGTTTACAGAGATTTTAATTCACCTTTCAACCATTTATTTAATCATTTGGTTCAGGATATAAATGTTAGGGAACTAAGGGCAACATGGTAGTGCAGTGGTTAGCACTGCGGCCTCACGGCGCCAAGGTCCCAGATTCGATCCCGACTCTGGGTCACTGCCTGTGTGGAGTTTGCGCCTACTCCCTGTGTTTGCGTGGGTTTCGCCTCCACAACCCAAAGATGTACAGGGTAGGTGGATTGGCTATGCTAAATTGCCGCTTAATAATTAATAAATAAATAAATAAATAAATGCGAGGGAACTTTTGAGTTTGCCGCTAAAATACACGTCCCTTTCTTACCACTCCTAAATCAACATCAGTTTCTCATTTGTAACACAGAGCAATACTTGGGGTTAGATAAGAGACTGTAAATCCACATTTGAAATGGGAGTCTTTTAAGGAAAGGTTGATTAGGGTGCAGGACAGACATGTTCCTGTGACAATGAAAGATAGAAATGGCAAGATTAGGGAACCATGGATGACAGGTGAAATTGTGAGACTAGCTAAGATGAAAAAGGAAGCATACATAGGATCGAGGCAACTCAAAACTGATGAAGCTTTGGAGGAATATCGGGAAAGTAGGACGAATCTCAAACGCGCAATGAAGAGGGCTAAAAGGGGTCATGAAATATCTTTGGCTAACAGGGTTAAGGAAAATCCCAAAGCCTTTTATTCGTATGTAAGGAGCAAGAGGGTAACTAGAGAAAGGATTGGCCCACTTAAAGACAAAAGAGGGAATTTATGCGTGGACTCAGAGGAAATGGGTGAGATTCTTAATGAGTACTTTGCATCGGTATTCACAAAGGAGGGACAAGACGGATGTTGAGGCAAGGGATGGATGTTTAAATACTCTAGGTCAAGTTGTCATATGGAAGGGGGAAGTTTTGGGTATTCTAAAAGACATTAAGGTGGACAAGTCCCCAGGACCGGATGGGATCTATCCCAGGTTACTGAGGGAAGCGAGGGTTGAAATAGCTGGGGCCTTAACAGATATCTTTGCAGCATCCTTGAGCACGGGTGAGGTCCCGGAGGACTGGAGAATTGCTAATGTTGTCCCTTTGTTTAAGAAGGGTAGCAGGGATAATCCAGTGAATTATAGACCTGAGAGCTTGACATCAGTGGTAGGCAAACTGTTGGAGAAGATACTGAGCGATAGGATCTATTCACATCTGGAAGAAAATAGACTTATCAGTGATAGGCAGCATGGTTTTGTGCAGGGAAGGTCATGTCTTACAAACCTAATAGAATTCTTTGAGGAAGTGACAAAGTTAATTGATGAGGGAAGGGCTGTAGATGTCATATACATGGACTTTAGTAAGGCATTTGATAAGGTTTCCCATGGCATGTTGATGGAAAAAGTGAAGTCGTATGGGGTTCAGGGTGTTCTAGCTAGATGGATAAAGAACTGGCTGGGCAACAGTAGACAGAGAGTAGTGGTGGAAGGGAGTGTCTCGAAATGGAGAAGGGTGACTAGTGGTGTTCCAGAGGGATCCGTGCTCGGACCACTGCTGTTTGTGATCTACATAAATGACCTGGAGGAAGGTATAGGTGGTCTGATTAGCAAGTTTGCAGATGATACTAAGATTGGTGGAGTTGCAGATAGCGAGGAGGACTGTCAGAGAATACAACAAAATATAGATAGATTGGAGAGTTGGGCAGAGAAATGGCAGATGGAGTTCAATCCAGGCAAATGCGAAGTGATGCATTTTGGAAGATCAAATTCAAGAGCGGACTATATGGTAAATGGAAGGGTCTTGGGAAAAATTGATGTACAGAGAGATCTGGGAGTTCGCAGAGGGTGGTGGGTGCCTGGAACGCTTTACCAGCAGAGGTAGTCGAGGCATCTAGACAGGTATATGAACGGGCGGGAACAGAGGGAAGTAGACCTTGGAAAATAGGAGACAGGTCTAGATAAAGGATCTGGATCGGCGCAGGCTGGGAGGGCCGAAGGGCCTGTTCCTGTGCTGTAATTTTCTTTGTTCTTTGTTCTTTGTAAATGAAATTGAAAAACAAATGAAAATCGCTTATTGTCACAAGTAGGCTTCAAATGAAGTTACTGTGAAAAGCTCCTAGTCGCCACATTCCGGCACCTGTTCGGGGAGGCTGGTAGAATTGAACCATGCTGCTGGCCTGCCTTGGTCTGCTTTAAAAGCCAGCTCTTTAGCCCTGTGCTAAACCAGCCCCTATACATAAAGTGTATAGGGGCAGCACGGTGGCACAGTGGTTAGCACTGCTATCACACAGCGCCAGGGGCCGGAGTTCAATTCTGGCCTGGGTTTCCTCCAGGTGCTCTGGTTTCCTCCCACAGTCCAAAGATGTGCAGGTTAGGTGGATTGGCCATGTTAAATTGCCCCTTGGTATCCAAGGATGCGTGGGTTAGGTGGGGTTATGGGGTTGCAAAAATAGGGCAGGAGCCTGGTGCACTTTCAAAGGGTCGGTGCAGGCTCAATGGGCCGAATGGCCTCCTTCGGCACAGTAGGGATTCTAAGAATCTATGATAATTTAGGAAATGAGGAAAGATCCTCAAAGTCCATCAATGCTGTTCTGCTGCAGACCATGTTCTGTTGAAAAGGCTTCACACCAATGAAACCCGGGAGAAGGTTCTGGATCCATAGTTCACACTCACCATTAAACTGTGCTAGTTGGTCCATCGTGTTTACCTCTTTGTGTGTGATGCTCAGTGCTTGTCGGTATTTAAGGTTGGTTTCACTGAAAGCAAAAATTGTTTTCAGTTATAAGACTGTTCAATCAGCGTTGTTACTTCAATTAATGCTGCCATGCTACACGAACTGCTGAAAACCCAGTGTCAGTGTAAAGGCCTGGTCACATTGGAGGAATTTGATCACATCAAGAAATATTGTAGTTACTATGATATTTTCGTTCAAAGAGTCCATGTAAAAGTAGCTGGAGGGCTGACAGGGTTATTCACTAAAGCAGCATATGGAACCATAGGATGACACTCCAGTACAACATAGACTCCGCCTGCACCAAAGATTTCTGGCATAAAAACAGAAAATGCTGGATAAACCCAGCAGGTCTGGCAGCATCTGTGGAGCGAGGAACAGAGTTAATGTTGCGAGTCCGTATTTACTTCTTCAGAGCTGAAGAGGGGATAGGAATGTGGCAAATTTCATAGTTGTAAGAAGTTCGAGCAAAGTCGGAGGTCAGGGATAGGTGGGAGCTAAGGAGAGATCACAGAATTTACCGTGCAGAAGGAGGCCATTCAGCCCATCGCGTCTGCACCGGCCCTTGGAAAGAGCACCCTAACTAACCCCACACCTCC